>NC_140590.1:1159818674-1161145600 GCF_964204655.1 Triturus cristatus
CAAATTGTTTTTCCAGCGCTAGTGGTGACTCTCTTTTCCTCCCCCCATGTCCCTCTTTCATGTCAGTTTCCTTCCACGTGAAAATGCGCCCATTTCAGGAGCGACACTTCACACAGGACATTATCAGAGGTTCATCACGCACTATTGTTCACAAAGCAGTTTTCAATTCCGGAACTGTTGAGGCAGTATCAGCACTATTAATGTCGTTATTCTATTGAATTGTCTCTAAGGAGCAATGTAGTGATGACACATGTCTGAGTGCCTTTTTATCACCCGTAACCCCTAGCTAGCCTTCCTCTAAGCTGTTACAGATACTGTCAAGCAAACAAGTGAGCAGCATTTGAATCTCTATTTTTCACGCAAGCAAGCAGGCGCATTAGTGGGTGACCACCGGGCTGTTGAGGCGCTAAGGTGCCTGTCCGTGGCCGATATAAAGGAAGAAAAAGTATTTGATCTGCTCTTTTCACTCGATATAAATGGGGTGGATGAGACATTACAGAAAGTGAAGGCTGACGCTTCATGGTTGGGTCTCGCCCAGTTCCAATCCTATTATATGCAGACGATGCTGTCCTTTTATCTAGAACAGCAACTGGTTTGCAGCTCCTGATAGATAACTTTGTTACCTTTATGGATATAAAGATATGAAAATAAACCTAGAGAAAACAGTCATCATGGTGAGCGGAAAAGGATGAGCAAAAAAGAGGACACATCATATTAGGGGAGAGAGATTAGCCGAGATCCAACTAATTTCATATCTACGAGTCCAAATTACTGCATCAGGCTGCTGGGAAAGCCAAATAAATACCTCCAAAATGAAATTCTTGCGAGCCATAGAATCCATCTTTAGATATGCGAGTAAAGTAGGCCATAAACCGATTAGGGAAATACTGATGTTATATAAAAGTAATGCCTCCCAATTGCTGGTTACGGTGCTGCATTGTGGGCATTAGTTTCTGAAAGACCGTCGATTCACCAAAGTTTAGGCTGCTCTGAAGACATTGTACATCGAGGACCAATTTCATACTATGCAAAAAGTGGTCACCGTCAAATGTTTCCACAATTTCGGAGCTCTTTATATTTGTGAATGTTTTCACACCATTAAAAGTGTAGTAAATGGATTTGGCACTATGATCAGTCATTGTCGTTGGGTTGGCAGGTGTGTCTGATGGAAACTTGCCATTTAAACAGTGAACGCGAAACTTGTGTAAAAACGTCACAAAATGTTTGCTTTGTTTGGAAGCTTTTTGCTTTTCTGCCACACACTCGGGTATGCCAAAACAGAATCTTGAACAGTAAGTCATCAAGACATTAATTACCATCAAACAGGTCCATATTGAAGTACCCAGGCATTATAAAATCTGCTCCTTTGCTCCTTTATGACTCTCCAATATGATTATAGTTTTTGATATTGCTTGTTTCTTAAAATCCAGGTGTGGGTTGACATAAATATTTAGCTGAAAGAAACACGTTAGTTAGATTCCTCACCTTAGAATATCCCCAGGCGTCAGGCTGGATCCGGAAAGATTTTTGTAGCAATACCCCTTGCACGTCGCTAGGCATCGTCTGCGGCTCCGCGTCCGTCGTTGGCGTCGTGCGCCGGAATGACGTTGTCGCAGTACTTAGATGCTGCCCTCGCGCGCTGACGTCAGTTCTTCTTTTTTACACGCCAGACAGCGCCGATCCGGGAAGAGCTTACCCCTTAGTCACTTTTTGACTAAACTTCTTTGACTCTTTTTGGTCTTCTGTCGACTCGACTCTGGTGCCGGTAGGATGCCTGGGTTTAAAGCCTGTGACTCCTGTCATCGACTGATGTCGGTTACGGACCACCATCGCCGGTGCCTTTACTGCCTGGGGGTCGACCACGACGCGGAGTCGTGCCTCGATTGTCAGGCCTTGACCTCGAAAGCTAGGCGGGAGCGGTCCCGTAAGCTTCTCGAGCTTCGGCACTCGGCTCCGCGTCGTTCACGGTCCCGGTCCAGGAGGAGGTCCAAGGACCGGTCGCAGAGCCGCAGCCACCATCATCGCTCATCGCGCTCAAAGTCTTCGGGTAAGTCGAAGCGATCAAAGAAGTCCAAGAGGCGACACCGCTCTTCGGACTCCCCTTGCCGGTCGCGCGACTCGGCCGAGGGTCAGGGTGGTCCCACCCCCGCGGCTCCGTCGGAGCCGCAGGATCCGCGTCCGTCTCCATACCCGCCTGTCCCTGGGACTGACGCGACTCCGGCGGAGGTCAGTGATTTCCTCTCTGCCATGAGGGGCCTGGCTCCGCCGTCGATGCCTGCCGGCGCGCCTTCGGGCCCCGCGGGCTCGACTGGGCGACCTTGCGTGCCAGCGGCTCCGGCCCCGGCGCCGTCGACGACTTTGGTCCCGACGCCGCAGGTCCCCGAGGAATCCAGGCCTGGATCTCTGCCGGTGCCGGTTGACCTCACGACGCCTCCTCCACCGGCGCCGACACCAGTTCCACCCCCCGGCGCCGTCCCCGGATGACGCCGTACCCCGGTTTAGCCCCATTCCGGGTCCGACGCCGGCGCGGCGCCACTCGACGCCACACCCGGCGCCGATGGATGTGCCTTTCATCTACCGCCCGGCTCCGATCATTCCTCCTGTTTATCAAGAATCGGATGACGGGGGCGACTGGGAGGGGTCTGAGGACCCTATGGCCAGACATGCCCAACTTTCACAGGACTGGGCAGACGAACTGGGGGATGCCAGTGGTCTGGACACCTCCCCGGACGCTGGTTTCATCTCTCCTCCGACTGTGGCCTCGGAGGAAGGTGCAACTTTCTCAGTGGTGCTGCGCAAGGCGGCCGAAGCCCTGGGGCTTGAGTTGCCTGCTGTGGCCATGAGGACTAACATCCTCACAGAGGTGCTTCAACCGTCAGCAAGCTCCACAGAGCCTCTGCTGCAGTTCATTGAGGACCTCATAGACGTTCTGCAGGGCACTTGGTCCAAGCCCTCCACAGTTCCTCCTGTGGATCGGAACGTGGCCCGGCGCCACCGCCCTGCTCCGGGCGACCCCAGTTTCCTGTCCCAAAACCCCACCCCCGAGAGTCTGGTTATCCAGGCCTCAACTTCCCAATCCTCCTTCCCGTCCGCTCCTCCGGATCGGGAATCCAAGAGGTTGGAACAGTTCGGAAAGAAGCTGAGTTTGGGCCTGCGGTCTTTGAACACCGCTTGCCTCTTGGACCGTTTCTCCCACTCTCTGTGGGAGACGGTGAAGGACGTGCTGCCCCTGTGTCAGGAGGAGGCCCGGACACGACTCGCCCAGGCGTTCGCTGACGGGTGAGATGCGGCACGACATGCCATACGGTGTGGACTAGACACCACGGACTCGCTGGGTAGGGCGATTTCCACCACGGTGGCGCTCTGGCGCCATGCCTGGCTGCTGTCCGCGTCTTTCTCGGGGGATTTCCAGAGTACCCTCATGGATATGCCCTTTGATGGCACTCGCCTTTTTGGTGAGAAGACGGATAGTGCGCTGGCTCGTTTCAAGGACTCCCGGGCTACGGCCAAGTCCTTGGGCCTCTCGGCCCCGCAGCCCCAAACTTCCGCCTTTCGTCCCTTTCATGGCCAAGGAAGGGGCACCTCCTCACGTCCGCCTAGCCACCGGCCGCAGACCCAACCTGCACGCGGTCGCGGACGTGGATTCCGCCGAGGCGGTACTGGACGACAATGTGCCGGTCAGTCCAAATCCACCCCGGCAGCATACGCATCAAAGCCCTCCTAGTCCGAGCTTTCAGGCCCATTCCACGCCAGTGGGCGGCAGAGTTCGCCATCACCTGCTCCACTGGCGATCCATCACATCGGACAGGTGGGTGCTGCAAATCGTCCGAAGGGGCTACTCCCTCCCCTTTGAGACGACCCCTCCAGCCATGCCACCGCAGTGCCACCGTATGTCGGGGGATCACTTGAATCTTCTGTGGGAGGAAGTTACGGCCCTCTTGGCAAAAGAGGCCGTCGAGCGCCTTCCTGGTCCAGAAGTAGGTCGTGGTTGCTATTCCCACTACTTTCTGGTTCCCAAGAAGGGCAAAGGGGGCCTATGCCCTATCTTGGACCTTAGGAGCGTCAACGCCTTCCTCTGGAAGGAACGGTTCAAGATGCTCACTTTAGCTCAGGTTCTGGCTGCCCTAGACCCTGGAGACTGGATGGTAGCGTTGGACTTGCAGGACGCCTATTTTCACATCCCCGTCCTGCCGGCCCACCAGCGTTACCTGCGGTTCACGGTGGGTCAGGAGCACTTTCAGTTCACCGTGCTCCCCTTCGGCCTCACCAGTGCCCCTCGGGTGTTCACGAAAGTGATGGCGGTGGTCGCAGCTCATCTGCGCAGATCGGGGGTTCCAGTCTTCCCCTAGCTCGACGACTGGCTGTTGAAGGCGGGCTCGCCCCAGGCAGTCGTCTCCCACCTCCAGACTACGGCCGACCTCCTGCATTTGCTGGGGTTCTCCATCAATGTGCCGAAGTCACACCTAAGACCCTCCCAGAAGCTCCTCTTCATCGGAGCGGTTCTAGATTCGGCGCAGTTTCCGGGCCTATCCTCCGGAACAGCGGGTCCGGGATATTCAGGCTCTGATTCCCATCTTTCGGCCTCTATCCTGGGTTTCGGTCAGGTTGGTGCTGCGGCTTCTGGGGCTGATGGCCTCCTGCATCCTGTTGTTGCATTACGCCAGGTGGTGAATGCGGGCTCTGCAGTGGGACCTGAAGTTTCAGTGGGCCCAGCATCGCGGCATCCGGTCCAACCATGTCTTGATCTCGGAGGGCACTGCAAAACAGTTGCAGTGGTGGCTCACGGACCGCGATTGGGTCAGGAGCAGATGCTTCTCCATACCCCAACCGGAGCACGTTGTAGTGACGGATGCATCCCTCCTGGGATGGGGGGCCATACGGGAGAGGCGGAGATCAGAGGCCTCTGGTCTCCGGCGGAGTCTCAACTCCATATCACCTTGTTGGAGCTGAGAGCGATCCGGCTTGCACTGAAAGCCTTCCTGTCCGGGGAAGTGTCGTGCAGGTGTTCACAGACAACACCACCGCCATGTGGTATTGCAACAAACAAGGCGGGGTGGGGTCGTGGACCCTTTGTCAGGAGGCTCTGCGCCTCTGGACATGGCTGGAACACCAGGGCATCATCCTGGTGGTTCAACATCTGGCGGGCTCTCTGAACTCCAGAGCAGACGAACTCAGCTGCCGGTGCATGATGGATCACGAATGGCGTCTGAACTCGGACGTGGCGCACGGTCTCTTTCTGCAGTGGGGAGAGCCTTGGTTATATCTATTCGCCACCGAAGAGAACGCGCAATGTCAGCAGTTCTGCGCGTTGGAATTTCCAAGGCGGCACTCGCTCGGCGACGCTTTTCGTCGCGAGTGGAGTTGCGGTCTGTTGTACGCCTTTCCGCCTATACCACTTCTGCCCAGAGTGCTGAAGAAGATCAGGCGCGACCGGGCCCAAGTCATCTTAGTGGCTCCGGATTGGGCACGAAGGTACTGGTATCCCGAGCTACTCAGTATGTCAATCGATCCTCCGGTACGACTGCCTCTTCAGGAGGACCTACTGTCGCAGCAGCAGGGGACGGTCCTCCACCCGAACCTGTCCAGTCTCCACCTCCATGCGTGGAGATTGAGCGGCGACAGTTGATGGCATTTGACTTGCCTCCTGAAGTCTGCGATGTGATTCTGGCAGCCAGGCGTCCCGCCACAAAATCGGTATACGCCTGCAGGTGGAACAAATTTGTGGCATGGTGCACAGCAAAGGCTGTGGATCCCCTTTCCGCCCCTCTCTCTGAGGTTCTTCTCTTTCTTCTTTCTTTGGCCCAGCAGGGCTCTGCTCTGGGCACCTTAAAAGGTTATCTTTCTGCAATCTCTTCTTTCTTACGGCTTCCTGATCAGCCTTCTCTTTTCAAGTCCCCTGTTGTTTCGTGTATTCTTAAAGGCATTACTCACATGTTCCCTCCTGTCCCCTTCGTAATGCCTCAGTGGGATTTGAATCTTGTCTTGACCTTTCTGATGTGCGCTCCCTTTGAGCCTCTTCACAATTGTCCCCTTCGTCTTCTGACTCTTAAGACTGCTTTCCTGGGAGCTATCACCTCGGCTAGACGGGTGAGTGAGCTCCAGGCTCTGTCATCTAAGCCCCCTTTTCTTTCTGTTCATCAGGACAAGGTTGTCCTCCGGACTCGTCCTTCTTTTCTTCCAAAAGTGGTGACCCCCTTTCACATCGGGCAATCTGTCACATTGCCCACCTTCTTTCCGCCTCTGCATCCTTCGAAAGAGGAAGAGAGGCTCCACCGTCTGGACCCCAAACGTGCGCTGTCCTTTTATTTGGACCGCACCAGACAGTTCCGGGTGGACGACCAACTTTTTGTTGGGTACGTAGGTGCTAAGAAGGGGAGGGCTGTACACAAGCGGACCATCTCACGGTGGGTCGTATTGTGTATAAAGGTTTGTTATTCCTTGGCAAAAAAGGACCCTCCTGTTGGGCTGAGAGCCCATTCCACCCGGGCCACAGCTGCGACTACTGCCCTGGGACAGGGAGTTCCCTTGCAGGACATCTGTCAGGCGGCGACGTGGGCCTCACTGCACACGTTCGCCAAGCACTATTGCCTGGACAGCCAAGTCCAGAGAGATGACTTCTTTGGCCGTTCTGTTCTCCAGGAGTTTCTGGTGTGATCTTGGTTCGCAGACCCACCACCGGGGTTGGTATTGCTGGGGTATCTATTCTAACGTGAGGAATCTAACTAACGTGTTTCTTTCAGATGAACAAGTTACTTACCTTCGGTAACGATGTATCTGTAAGAAACATTAGTTAGTTAGATTCCTCACCGACCCACCTATCCTCCCCGTTCTGCGAACTGACATCTAGGGTTGAGGTTATCCTTTTCAGGCCCCTAGACTTTTTTGGCACCAGTGTCGGTCTCTTGCATGGCTCTGCGTTCCTGGCGCGGAAAGCTATGTACAAGAACTAACGTCAGCACGCGAGGGCAGCGTCTAAGTGCTCCGACGTAATTCCGGCGCACGATGCCAACAACAAACGCGGAGCCGCAGACGACGCCTAGCGACGCGCAAGGGGTATTGCTACAAAAATCTTTCCGGATCCAGCCTGACGCCTGGGGATATTCTAAGGTGAGCAATATAACTAACTAATGTTTCTTACAGATACATCGTTACCGAAGGTAAGTAACTTGTTCATTAGGACCACTGTCTCAAACTCTTTACCTTGTTCCTAAACCTGGTTGAGGAAGCTTGTAAATGTGAGTGCTCTAATACAATTGGCATTACTTTGAAATCACCATAAAAGTTGACACGCTTCCAATCGGCCCCTCTGCTGTTTCTACATTTTGAGCTGTAGTATGGATCAGCTGGAAGCCGTCAATTGATGAAGGCCCTATGCACCAAGATTCCTGGAAGCAAAACATGCTGTATGGCTTAATTATTTTTAAGGCTGCAGTCAAATTTTTTATCCTGTTGAGTCCAGCTACGTTTCATGATCTGAAAAGTAATGTTTTTGGTTGGGACATTGATTCCTTGGTGCATTGATTGGGGTCGTTTTCTGTTAGGGATGCATATTTATATCTAGTTTTGGCCCTGACAGGTAATAGTTCAATGTGCTTGATTTACTTGTATTTCTCTTGATGTCTGGTTTGGGTAGATTAGTTATCAGGATCCCATTGAATCGCTCTTCCAATGAACTTGTGCAACAGATGTTTATAATGCGGTGTTGCCTTTTGCTGCCCTCAAAAACGAAGCTGTGCGCACACTTGATCTAGCCACACGTGAATGCTTGGGGTCAGAGCAGTACGTGGATCCTCGGGGATAGAGGAGAGAGATAAGTTAACTTTGGAGGCTTCTCAATACTTACACCCAGGTTTGCAAAGTCACCCGTGTGAAGTAGACTAGATCGAGGTGCTCACAACTACACCAAGTAACAACAGTTGTTTCAGAAAGTGGTGAAACAAACCCTGTCTATGTCTTCTGAAGTTAAAGAGCATATAGCTGGAAGAGCCTTAAATAGGCTTAACGGATTCCCTGTATTGAGAATATCAAAAATGGCCTTTAAAGATGTATTGATAAGAAAAATAAAGCAGCAAGCTTATAGTTGCTGTGTGGCTCGCTTTTGATTTTCGTGTCGGTATTGTTTCATCATGTGGCATTTCCCTCTGTGGTAAAATCGTTGCCAAAGTGTTATCACATAAATCTTGAAATTCTTTGAGAGAGGGAATTGTTCTGGGGCAGTACATCATCCGTGCAAAGTCCACAACTCTCTATGACAAATATAGTGAAAGCACTGGCCTCTTTGGGACATTCCTTCTCCATTTGCGGAATTTCACTGCTACCCATCATAATATCTGTAATGACCCGAGCCCCGCAAGAGCGGAACCCAGGGCCTGGCCCGGAAGGGCTTGCAAATATTGTATCACCCTCTGGCCAAGCGTTGTGAGAAGTTGGCCTGATGTATGATGTCACTAGTTCTAGTGTACACCTTATATCAGTCCAAACAACCCTTATGGTGATTGGTTGTAAAGTCAACCTTATAGACCAGCTATCCTAGTGGTAGCATGGACAAGAGCAGTCTTAGGCTAAACTCTGAATGGCATGTGAAGCCAGCTGTGATACCATATATAATCCCTTGAATACCAAATGAAAGGACACCACAACAGATATATATATAAAATAAAGTGTATTTATTCTAGTCAAACCCTCAGCACTCTTTATGAGACCCGAGGTAAGTACAACACAGTCTTATTTAAGCATACATTAAGTCACACAGGTAAGTAATACAGTTAGGCCCTAGGGGCCACGCAAACCATATACTAAAGAAGTGGTATAAGGACCACTGTCACGGAAATAGAATAGGCCTAGGCCTAGGGAATCGCTGGGGCTACACTACACTACCAACAGTTAGGAAGTGGGAGGCCCACGGGATTCAGGTGCAGAGTGGAAACACTCACGCGTAATGCGTAAGAGTCAATAGAATCACTAGCAGTTAGAAATAAGCAGTTTTAGGACACCTCTGGAGTAGCTAGGAAGTCGAGACTTGAGAACTAGACACTAGGATATTCAATACCCTGATGAGCACCGGAGTACCCAAGTTACCTTGCCCACGGGCTTCGGGTGCATAGGTGTGAACTTGCGTCGGTTTCGTCGTCGACTCCTATGGATGCCTGAAGGAAAGATGCTGACAGGCAGTCAGTGAAGATTGTCCGGTGGATCCCAAGGCCGGGATCAAGAAGCAAGGATACCTGCAAGCAGAAGGGACAGAGTCTGGGTCAGTAGCCAGTGACCACGTGGAACCAGGAAGGAACCAGGCGATGTCGGGAGATTGCAGGTGAAGAGGTGAAGCTTGTCACAGCAGCCACGGGTACCAGGAGACGTCGAGGACGACCAGGACCAGGAGGCGAGCTGTCCCACGAAGGCTCGTGCTGTCGGCGGCGTCGAAGTCGAACTAGGACTCACCAAGCCTTGGCAAGCGGAACCTACGAAGAATGGAGGACTTGCTTCTGGTGCAGACCAGGAAGGTCTGGGGTGCTTCTCTTTTACAGAGGAGCAGTAGCCAGTCTGGAGGCCAAACCAGCAGTGGAAAATTGAAGGTGTGTCGTCGCAAAGGTTACTAGGCAACGGGCAAGCAACCGGACAGACGCGGCAAGCAGGAAAATGCAGAAGGGACCCACGCAGGACTCGTGGAGTGTGGGGGCTGAACTTCGGTGCAGATGGTGCTTGGGGTTGGGGCTTCTCAATCCCCGGTGCACAACTTCGAGGGTGCCTCAGAAGCTGCGCTGGAAGATACTCGCCACTTTTCCCAGGTAGCCGGTCCCACGTCTCTCGTCGCCTCCACGGATCTCAGCTCGGCTGTGGATGTGGATCAGGGTCGGAGAAGTCTGGAAGTCAAGGCTCTGGTCGGGCTCTGCAGTCGGTCCCTCGTAGAACTTCAGCAAAGCAACGGGTAAGTCTCTTGATGGTGCCTGTTTGCACAGGGTAGCCACTCCTTGGCCACAAGGGAGATTCTTCAGTCTTCTTCTTTCGTCGAATGTCGAAGGTCCAGAGTTTCTGTTCAAGTTGCAGGTTCAGGATAATCTAATTTAGCAGGGCCCAACTAGCTACTAATATACTGGGCTAGTGGGCTGGGCTACCTGCAAGGTCCCTCCTATGGGTGGGACCAGGAAGGGGAGCGGCTACACCCCCTATCCTTTGTCCAGTTTCGCGCCAGAGCTGGGGCTGGAGTGCCCCAGCACCGGTTTGAACTGGACTATGCATGGAGCACCTTGTGTGCCCCAGGCATGTCTCATTCCTTTCAGCCCTCCCTGCCCCAATACACTAAAGTCTGTCTGGGGAGGTGCTAGCACCTCCCCAAGCAGGAAACCTATTGTCCAGGCCTCCCTGGGTGGGAGGGCTCCCAGCAGCAGGAGGTCAGACTCGTGTCTTTGGCAGCAGCATCCATTTTGTGATGCTGAGGCTTTTGTGAGAGTTAAACAGCAAAGTAGGATTTTAACATGTCTCTCCCTCTAGAAGGGAGGAATAATATCCTCATTACCAGAAATGGTATGGGGGTATTATTCCAAAGTGTTTGACACCTTACACGACATGTTTTGATAAAGCCAAACCATAGTTACCATAACCGTTTAAGATTATAAGGTACTTTAAGAGTATATGGTAGGCTATATCATAGAACAGCTATAAGGACATGGTTCCGAAAGCTGCAGACAGGCTCAGCTCATGCTAGAGCACCATCTCACATGTTACAAAGCACTCTGCCTCCAGGATTGTTAAGGCCTGCCATAGGAGTGGCTGATAGGTACACATGTGTCCATATATAAGGGTAGATATAGGTATACTATATCTAAGCAAGGGGTGATTACACGACCTTGCCCCAGCTGAGTGATCAGCCAGTTGTGTCTGATTGGAAGGCCAGACCAGGGGTGGCATAATACATGCTGCAGCCCCTGGGAGGCCTAGGGTACACCTATGCCCTGGGTACCTAGGGTACACTGTACAGGGTCCAATAAGGTGATCCTTACCAATTACCATGGAGTCCATTTTAAAGAGAGAGCAGACAGCCTGAGACCCTGAATGGCAGGATCTCAGGCCAACTAAGTCGAAAAACCAGCTAGACACTAGGCAAAAAGTTGGGGGTAACCATAGTCAGATATCCACCTTCCTACAAGCGTGACCTGAGTATATAAATAAAGGTGTGAGGACTGCTCTGGGTCTTCCACCCATACCACAAAACCAATTGTGTACCTCCGTGATTTCTCTCCTTTCCCGTAGGCCCTCGCCTGCCGTAATCAGCGCCGCTACACTGGCTACAAGGGTGGTCATTGCTCAACTCCATCTCTTACCCCAAAAGCAGCAAGCGCGGTTTGGATACCAGCACAACGACTGCCAGCCAGCCTATCAGCGGCCTGCCAGGAATTCGGCGGTGGACTGGCCACTCCTGCCCCCTGCATCGGGAACGCCCGTGAGCACCCACCTTCACTGCGGAACTCGGCAGCCACTCCCGATCCTGCTGGAGGAGCCTACAGCCACACCCCTTTCAACCGCAGCTGCAGGGAAGCACCGGGACCCCACAGGGTGGCAGCTGAAAACTCCGAAAGGTACAGTGGCACTGCCCACGTAACCACACGGCCAGGTGTGAGCGCTGCGGTCTTCCTAGCAATGCAGGAGGACTCCTCTGAGCCCCACACAACAAACAAAGACATACCACACCCAAGGCCAGCACGGAAGGGGTAAATAAGAAAAAAAAAGGGGAAAAAAAAGATAAGCAAAAGACAAAGCAACTGTAAGCACCACAGCACAGAGGGAACACAGATAAGATATAAGAGATTCAAAATCTGACAAGCACATCAAAGGGAAGGAGAATCAATTGACGCATTCCACGTACGCCTGTGAGAACTAGCCAGCACGTGCACGGCTGATTATCAGAACAAGAAAGTGAGAGCACAGGTCATACAAGGATGCCGTAGCAAGACCCCTAGAACCCTCATCCTTTGCCAGCCCGAGATCCGACTGGAAGACATCCTTGTCATGGCGCGGTCGCATGACCTATCGGACGCAAGACCAACAGAGATGGACATCGCCATCACCCAACAACCAGGAAAACCTGCCATCATAAAAACAGAGGCAGCAGATGCCCTTTGTGCGTAAGGTAGAGGGAGCAGAGGAAGACTGCCCTCAAAGACAACACCGGGTCGCAGTGTGGGTACTGTGTGCGAGAAGAAAAGCCCCCAGAAAAATGTCCAGCACAAGGGTGGACATGCTCAAAGTGCGGCACCCTAAACCACTTTGCCATCGGATGCAGGGGTGGGCCGAGAAACAGAGGAGCACGAGGAAGGAGACCACCGTCAAAGTCGGTAGGCAACTATAACAGAAAGCCCGAAGACACCCAAAACGCATCTGCAACATCACCTGGAAGATTCGTCTACAGAAGATGAAAACGATTGCTATCTCATCTCATTTGCCAGTGACTTGAATGCAGGAGACTGCTGCAACCCACATATGCCATCGATATTCTAGGATCCCGCGTCACAGAGCTAATTGACACCGGTGCCTCAGTGAATGTAATGGGTAGTTAACAGTACACGCAATTACAGCCACAACCCCAACTAACCCCATCTCACGTCAAAATACTCACATATGGAAGTCAGACACCCCTCCCTTTGAAAGGCAAAATGACCGCGCAGGTAAAGTCAGGAGACCAAGAGATCACAATGAAATTTCACATAGTGGATAGAGAAGCTGACATCCTAGTAGGAAGCAAAAGACACACAATTGATGGACGGAATGCAGAACAAATCAAAACATTCACCCCAGTCAAGAGATCTGGGTTAAATCCATCATTTTTTTGCTCACCATGCCACCCCATTTTAGACTTGGCCATATACAAATCAGTCTTGACCCTGTGCCTCATGGGAACAGTCCAGCCCGAACTGCCAAGCCAGGTCCTCCCTGGACCGGAAACAAGCATCCTAGGACCGGTTTCGGGGTTTCACCCCTCTTCAGCCAGGATAGCTTGATTCCAGTGGCAGGGAGAGCACGGGACTCACGTCTGAGCATACCCGTCCCACTCGGGGTGACAAATGCAAAAACAACAGTTGATGGACAGAATGCAGAACAATGTCATACATTCACCCCAGTACAGAGATCTGGGCATAAATCCATTGTTTTTTGCTCACCATGCCATTGCAGTTTGAACCCAGCCATATGCAAATCAGTCTTGACCCTGTGCCTCATGGGAACAGTCCAGCCCGAACTGCCAAGCCAGGTCCTCCCTGGACCGGAAACAAGCATCCTAGGACCGGTTTCGGGGTTTCACCCCTCTTCAGCCAGGATAGCTTGATTCCAGTGGCACAGTGAGCCCAGAACTCACGTCTGAGCATACCTGGCGCACTTTGGGCGAGAAAGCAAAAGACACACAATTGATGGACAGAATGCAGAACAAATCAAAACATTCACCCCCAGTCAAGAGAACTGGGTTAAATCCATCATTTTTTTGCTCACCATGCCACCCCATTTTAGACTTGGCCATATACAAATCAGTCTTGACCCTGTGCCTCATGGGAACAGTCCAGCCCGAACTGCCAAGCCAGATACTCCCTGGACCGGAAACAAGCATCCTAGGACCGGTTTCGGGGTTTCACCCCTCTTCAGCCAGGATAGCTTGATTCCAGTGGCACAGTGAGCCCAGGACTCACGTCTGAGCATACCTGGCGCACTTTGGGTGAGAAAGCAAAAGACACACAATTGATGGACGGAATGCAGAACAAATCAAAACATTCACCCCCAGTCAAGAGATCTGGGTTAAAGCCATTATTCTTTTGCTCACCATGCCACCCCAGTTTAGACTTGGCCATATGCAATTCAGTCTTGACCCTGTGCCTCATGGGAACAGTCCAGCCCGAACTGCCAAGCCAGGTCCTCCCTGGACCGGAAACAAGCAGTTCGGCTTGGCAGTTCGGGCTGGACTGTTCCCATGAGGCACAGGGTCAAGACTGATTTGCATATGGCTGGGTTCAAACTGGAATGGCATGGTGAGCAAAAAACGATGGATTTAGGCCCAGATCTCTGTACTGGGGTGAATGTATGACATTGTTCTGCATTCTGTCCATCAACTGTTGTTTGTGCATTTGTCACCCAGAGTGGGACGGGTATGCTCAGACGTGAGTCCTGTGCTCTCCATGCCACTGGAATCAAGCTATCCTGGCTGAAGAGGGGTGAAACCCCGAAACCGGTCCTAGGATGCTTGTTTCCAGTCCAGGGAGGACCTGGCTTGTCAGTTCGGGCTGGACTGTTCCCATGAGGCACAGGGTCAAGACTGATTTGCATGTGGCTGGGTTCAAACTGGAATGGCATGGTGAGCAAAAAGCAATGGATTTAGGCCCAGATCTCTGTACTGGGGTGAATGTATGACATTGTTCTGCATTCTGTCCATCAACTGTTGTTTTTGCATTTGTCACCCCGAGTGGGACGGGTATGCTCAGACGTGAGTCCCGTGCTCTCCCTGCCACTGGAATCAAGCTATCCTGGCTGAAGAGGGGTGAAACCCCGAAACCGGTCCTAGGATGCTTGTTTCCAGTCCAGGGAGGACCTGGCTTGGCAGTTCGGGCTGGACTGTTCCCATGAGGCACAGGGTCAAGACTGATTCGCATATGGCTGGGTTCAAACTGGAATGGCATGGTGAGCAAAATACGATGGATTTAGGCCCAGATCTCTGTACTGGGGTGAATGTATGATATTGTTCTGCATTCTGTCCATCAACTGTTGTTTTTGCATTTGTCACCCCGAGTGGGAGGGGTATGCTCAGACGTGAGTCCCGTGCTCTCCATGCCACTGGAATCAAGCTATCCTGGCTGAAGAGGGGTGAAACCCCGAAACCGGTCCTAGGATGCTTGTTTCCAGTCCAGGGAGGCCCTGGCTTGGCAGTTTGGGCTGGACTGTTCCCATGAGGCACAGGGTCAAGACTGATTTGCAAATGGCTGGGTTCAAACTGGAATGGCATGGTGAGCAAAAAACGATGGATTTAGGCCCAGATCTCTGTACTGGGGTGAATGTATGACATTGTTCTGCATTCTGTCCATCAACTGTTGTTTTTGCATGTTGTTTTTGCGTCCTAGTAGGAAGCCACACAGCGGAGGACCTTGGACTAGTTACCTTCACCCATGCCGTCAAGACCCTACAAACGGACGAGGTACTTGAACTGTTCCCATACCTCTTCACAGACTAGGATGTATGAAAACACCACCAGTCAAGTTACACATCCACGAGGCAATAAAACTAGTAGCGCTATGTTAGCGACGCATTCCGTTTCACTTGCGGCTACTGGTTGAGCAAGAGCTCCACGAGCTAGAACAACAAGGAGTAATTGAAAAGGTCAATGGCCCAATGCCTTGGGTCTCACCAATGGTGATAGTGGAGAAGCCCAAACAAACCGGAAAAATAAGGTTGTGCATAGACATGCGCCTGCTCAACCAGCCGATCAAGAGAGAGCAGCACATAACACCAACCATAGATGACATCATAGCCAACCTAAATGGATCCCGGTGGTTCTCTAAGTTAGACCTCAACATGGGATACCACCAGTTGAGGCTAGCGGAGGACAGCCGGTACATAACAACCTTCTTGACTCAAATAGGACTGTGCTGATACAAGCTGCTAAAATTTGGGATTTCATCGGCAGCCGAAATATTCCAAAACACCATCCGAGAATTCCTGTCTGGCCTCCAAGGGGTATTAAATCAGCGACGACATTTTAATACACTCGTCAACCATTGAGGAGCACTAGCGCCACCTTTGAGCGACTTTACGACGGCTGTCAGATCACAGTGTGACCTTGCATAAAGACAAGTGTTCATTCTTTTAAAGCTCAATCAAATTCTTTGGGTTTATCTTCAGTCAGGATGGGGTCCAGGTAGATCCACGAAAGTCACAGGCAATACACCAAGCACCAGCGCCAACCACAGTGTCGGAAAGTCAAACAGACAGGACCAGAAAGGTTTGGTCTCAACGACACAGAGCTCGAATATACCTCGGTTGGAGAAGCTTCCCCTCTGCGCACAGAAGAATTGAGCCTGACAGATCCTCCTGGGGCATCGACGGCCACAGCTGAAGAATACAGGGAGCTGACTGTTCCGCCCCTGCAGGGATCTACCTCAAGTCAATTATACACAAACTGGCGGTGAGGGTGGCAGGCAAAGTGCGCACAGGTGTCTGTTCTGGGATGCTTAGTCTCAAAGTTCTGATCACACTCTACTTTATGTGGTCCCAATGCCACTGGGCCACCAACAATAACTACAATCTATACAAAAGGAGCGTGTGATTCATCGAAATAAGGAAAGCGTTCTAAGCAGTGCATTCATATATCGTCCATTCTCTGTGTATCCTACCAAGAAAATCCTACGGGCGTCTTGTTTAATTGGAAAGCCAATTCCAAATGTATTTGTCAATCCAATTTTTCAACACAAAGGCACATTATCCAATTTACATTCAGGGCTTCTAATATGATGATAAGATGACATAAATTCCATGGCGTGCCCCCACCCTTTTCCTAGTATCAATCTTTGTTTATTTAAAACATTAATTACGTTCCACACTTCCTTCTAGCGTGCTTCCAATACTGTCCTTCCTTTGTACACCGTCATGCTTGGAAATCTATCATTATTTGAATGAATCACACGCTCCTTTTGTATAGATTGTATCTACCTTAAGTCATCGATCAAACCGACGACGCTACAACCTGAGGCCGAACCCAGGACCCTGCCAGAAACTTAAGGACTTTGGGCCCGATTCACAAAAGTAATCTGAGACAAAATCCTAACTTCACCACTTTCGGTATTCACAAAAGGCATTTAGTAGTAGTAAAGTTAGGATTCCTAACTTTACTACTACTAAACTGAGACAAAATTCTAACTTTACGACTTTCGGTATTCACAAAAGGCATTTAGTAGTAGTAAAGTGGAATCCTAACTTTACTACTACTAAATGTCTTTTGTGAATAACGACAGTCGTAAAGATAGGATTATGTCTCAGATTACTTTTGTGAATCAGGCCCTTTGTTGGTTAAACATTTGTTAATGTGTTTTTGAATACTGATTTGGGAAGAGATGTAATGACCGGAGTCCCGCGAGAGCAGAACCCGGTGCCTGGCCCGGAAAGGCTTGCATACTTTGTATCACCCCCTGGCCAGGTGTGGCCAGAGGATATATATAATGGGGCGCAGACCGCTCGGGGTCTTCAGCCCATACCACAAAACCAAGTGTGTGCCTCCGTGATTTCTACCCTTTCCCGTAGGCCCTCGTCTGCCGCAACCGGCGCCGCTACAATATCCAGTGCTAACTTCTGAGATGATGCCCTCCCTTTGTTGCCATTTCCATTTCAATGCATTGTGCTTTACAGAGTTTCTGAATAAGAGTTTACAGGTTCTCGCTAATTGTTAGAGACATTTTCTGCAGCGGCCATTTTTGCTTGTTAGGTCTCGCCTTGCTATCGCGTAAGCGATGGTAAAGCGAGACTATTGTAAGGGGCTCCCAAAAGTGCTCCGAAAAGCGGATTGCATGGCAAGCACGCGCACAATCACGCGCATCGTGCCGCCATGCAATCCGTTTGGCATCGCACTTCAAAGGGTCCGCTCCCCCGCCTGGAATGCGCTCCCCCGCCCCCGCCAAGCGCGCGCGCCACGCTTCGCCGAGCTTATCTTGTTTTTTTTGTTGCATATTTATATAGCGCCAACTCGACCCGAAGATATTGGAGCGCTTTACATAGCACCGTATTTACATTACACATTCAGTAGGCGGCAGCGCAGCCGACGGACCACATCTTCTCCCATTCTCTCCCTCCTGCCACGTATTCCATTACATGCATTGCCCTCTTCTTCCTCTTGTTTCACTTTCTGTTTGTTTGTACCATTCGCTCTCCCCTGCCTCGTTCTCTGGCCTCTCTATCTCTCGTAGCTTTTTTTTCATATTTCCCTCCATTTCTTTCTCTCTCAATTTTTCTGTCTCCATCTCTCTGTTTCTCCCAACCACTGTCTATTAATTCTACTTCTTTTTTTCTTGTACTCATTCTTTCCATTTCCTCCCCAGCTGTTTGTCTGCACATATTTCTCCTTCTGTGTATATTGTTCTTTCTTCTATGTGCTGTCTCTGTCTCGCTGTCCACCTCTCTCTCTCCATCTTATTTAGCCCCCTCTTCTCCATTGTGTGTTTCCACTTTCCCCGCACCCCCTGCTCTACCGGCCCCCCTCCCTCCATCTGTACAAGGGGGTAGGGGATCAGATAAGCCCCTACAGACACTAAGGACGCGATAGGTCACCATGGTCAAAGGGGAGCCAGCCTTTCCAGGGAAGAGAAAAAGCGACTAAATTACAGATTCCAGGTAGCCTTCGAGCTAGATAGCCCCTTGTTGCATGTTGCATCCTCACCAGGATATTTTCGATATCAGAAAGTATCGGAGCATCAGCAAGGCCCTGCAAGCCTCTTCGCCACTCAATATCACTTTCATATTTAGCCCCAAAGACAACATATAACTTAGTAACGAACAATGTTTAACTCTGCAAAACAACGTTGGCATAGATGTAAACACAACGGCACAACATCTTGCAAACTCTTGAAAAGATAACTTTTTAGTACTTTTATATAGCGCGAACTTGACCCGGTATCTGGTATCAGAGCGCTTTACATAGCACCAGTTGCGTTACATGAGGACACATTCATTTTTGTTAGACACAGAGAGATTAAGTGATTTGCCCAAAATCACAGGATGTTCAGTGTCATTGCCGAGACTGTATTCAGCTAGGCTTGGGTTGGGTTGCATATCACACAAACCACGTCTTTGTCACTGCAGACAGCATACGTTATATCCCGGGCGTCCTGCAGCATCATTTTGTGGAGGCAGAATGTTTAAAATGTGTGCAGTAAACGTCACATTTTGTAACACGCATTTGCAATGCAATAGGTCTCCCAATTGCGAGATTTAGAGCTATTGGCATTGTAAATGACAAGGCCTTTTATTTATGTTTTAAAAACCAAAACATAAATAAAAGTAATTGTCAATTACAATGCCAATAGCTCAAACTCGCGTGAATGCGAGACCTATTGCATTGCAAATGCTTGTGAGTGTTCCACTGTTGCCCATTGATTGTCTGTTGAGGTAGTCTGTGTTGACCAAATACTCCTCTTTTTGTGAAATGTCATTACTTTTAGTTACTTCTGCATAAGCCTGTTTCTGTCAAATTGACAGGTTGTGCTGGTGGGCCAGAACGTCGTGATTTGTTTGCTCTGTAATTTGTTTTTCATCTAATCTTTTTAGGCGGATTGCTCGAGGCACCATGACATTAAGATCGCTGAAGGTTTTTGTGGCCTTTCAATATTATCAGTAGAGGCTGTGACCGCCTTACTCCCCTTGGAGGCAGTATTAATAATATCTGGGCTGCATAAATTCGTCTTTGATGATGTATGCTGACAGGCTGTTGACCGAGGCGATGTAAATTCCTCAGATAGAATCTTTTTTATGGTTGTCCCACTTAAATAATTTGTAATCCTATTTTGTTTATCAAGTTTCTAGGTTTTTGCGTTTTTTCTTTGAGACCACAAGTTTAAATTCCGTGAGGTTTGACACTCTCAGGCTAGTCCGTGGCTGTTTAAGTTGTTGATTTGAGGCTGTCTGAGACTAAAGGGTGCCACATGTACTAGGAGACTCATCTAGCTTTGGTACAGACGTAAGCGAACAGCACAATCGGTGATAGAATTTAAAGTGTGCTTATCTAAACCTCCCTTCTGCTTCACACATCTACATTTTTTTGGGGTGGAGAATGAATGTTCAGTTTAACCTTTATGTGAACGAGATTCTTTTTCACCTCCCTCTTTAATGCTGATGCCCTTATTTCTATTCACCCAGCTCTCAGACTTTAGATATGTAGAAGATAAATAGGTCGATTGGTTTACTTAATCGATTAATGATTGCATCACATTTGGCAGAGACTGAAGCTTAACCAGTACAGGAGAGCATAAGCACTCTGAAGGTGCTTGCTGAGGGTTTACCGCTGAAAGTCCAATGAATCCAGATAGGCATGATATTTTATTACCTAACTCAATGATAACTGAGGTCATTGCTTGTAGGAGGTCTACTTACACCCTTATTTTGTGCAAACGTTGCACCAAAGCTGCAATAATTAGTTCAAGCGATTTAGATGCTTCATGCCAATGTAGGCAGTAGTCCTGTTACTCCAATGCAACTGCTGTAACTGGAATGTTTAGAGGCAAAAGGCACGCTTCTGATAAATGTAAGTTTCCGTGGGCTTTTTGGCTCAAAAGATCAATGTTAGCTAATGATCGAAAATGTTCTGACTGCGGGTTTGGTTAAAAATGTTGGGGCAAGAAACCTAGGACAGGTTTCGCCCGTATTAGGGCTCATCAGCCCATTATATATTGGTTCCAGTGGCACAGTGAGCAAGGGACCCATGTCTGGGCATACTCAACACATTTAGGGCTTCAAAAACAAAGTTCTGGTTAGAATGCTTGAATTAATCTCAGCCACTTGCAGTCACTTGGGTTGCATCTCAATCCGTCATTTTTCACCCACCATGCCACCTCAGTTAGGACCCAGTCATATGCAAATCAGTCCTGACCCAGCTTCAATGGTAACAGACCAGCTTGAACTGTGAGGCCAGGTCCTCCTGGCCAGAAACACAAGCAATTGAGGACCAGTTTCACCCTTATTAGAGCTCATCAGTCAGGCATAGTTTGGTTCCAGTGGCACAGAGCACGGGGCTTGTGAAGTACTACACTTAGTTACTTCATGTATCACTACTCCCTTATCCTCAATTTCATCGATGTGATACACTGTAGGAAATATAAATGCAGCTAGCTATCCAATTTACAGGAAGGTAAAAATGCACATTTCTTCCACATATATAATAAAAAACCCTCTCATAACAGGCTCATTTTGCACCAAAAAACTCTTCCCCTTTAGGCCAATATGCCCAATCACAATTACTTGATCACAAAAATTCTGGACCTTCAGCTTCATCTTCCACCCTTACAATACAAAAGGTCCTTTTCTTGTTCCAGTCCAAGCTCAATTTTGGGTGTACCCCTAAATTCTTCACAGCTTCTTCCTCATTTTTCCCATTTTCCCTTTGCCGTTCCCTTTCCTTTCCTGGGCCTCCACCTTCCACCTCACGCAGTTTACATGAAACACTAAAACTAGAAAAGTTAATGAGCTTAATTTGTGTATCCGAAAGAAACACGTTAGTTAGATTCCTCACCTTAGAATATCCCCAGGCGTCAGGCTGGATCCGGAAAGATTTTTGAAGCAATACCCCTTGCGCGTCGCTAGACGTCGTCTGCGGCTCCGCGTCTGTCGTTGGCGTCGTGCGCCGGAATGACGTCGTCAGAGTACTTAGACGCCGCCCTCGCGCGCTGACGTCAGTTCTTCTTTTTTCCGCATCAGACAGCGCCAATCCGGGAAGAGCTTACCCCTTAGTCACTTTTTGAATAAACTTGTTTGACTCTTTTTGGTCTTCTGTCGATTCGACTCTGGTGCCGGTAGGATGCCTGGGTTTAAAGCCTGTGACTCCTGTCATAGACTGATGTCGGTGACGGACCACCATCGCCGGTGCCTTTACTGCCTGGGGGCCGACCACGACGTCGTGCCCCGATTGTCAGGCCTTGACCTCGAAGGCTAGGCGGGCGCAGTCCCGTAAGCTTCTCGAGCTTCGGCACTCGGCTCCGCGCCGCTCACGGTCCCGGTCCAGGAGTAGGTCCAAGGACCGGTCGCGGAGCCGCAGCCACCATCATCGCTCGTCGGGCTCGAAGTCTTCGGGTAAGTCAGAGCGATCAAAGAAGTCCAAGAGGCGACACCGCTCTTCGGACTCCCCTCGCCGGTCGCGCGACTTAGCCGAAGGTCAGGGTGGCCCCACCCCCGCAGCTCCGTCGGAGCCGCAGGAGCCGCGTCCCTCCCCATACCCGCCAATCTCTGGGACTGACGCGACTCCGGCGGAGGTCAGTGCTTTCCTCTTGGCCATTAGGGGCCTGGCTCTGCCGTCGACGCCTGCCGGGGCGCCTTTGGGCCCCGCGGGATCGACTGGGCGACCTTTCGTGCAGGCGGCTCCGGCCCCAGCACCGTCGACGACTTCGGTCCCGACGCCGCAGGTCCCCGAGGGATCCAGGCCTGGATCTCTGCCGGCACCGGTCGACCTCACGACGCCTCCTCCGCCGCGACTGGTTCCCAGTTTCCTGTCCCAACACCGCACCCCTGAGAGTCTGGTTATCCAGGCCTCAACTTCCCAATCCTCCTTCCCGTCCGCTCATTAGGATCGAGAATCCAAGAGGCTGGAATAGTTCGGAAAGAAGCTGTTCTCTTCCCTGAGTTTGGGCCTGCGGTCTTTGAACACCGCTTGCCTCTTGGACCGTTTCTCCCACTCTCTGTGGAATACGGTGGAGGACGTGCTACCCCTGTGTCCGGAGGAGGCCCGGACACGTCTCTCCCTGGCGCTTGCTGACGGGCGAGATGCAGCACGACATGCCATACGGTGTGGACTAGACACCACGGACTCGCTGGGTTGGGCGATTTCCACCACGGTTGCGCACCGGCGCCACGCCTGGCTGCGGTCCACGTCTTTCTCGGGGGATGTCCAGAGTACCCTCATGGATATGCCCTTTGATGGCACTCGGCTTTTTGGTGAGAAGGCGGATAGTGCGCTGGCTCGTTTTAAGGACTCCCAGGCTACGGCCAAGTCCTTGGGTCTCTCAGCCCCGCAGCCGCAAACTTCCGCCTTTCGCCCCTTTCGTGGCCAAGGAAGGGGCACCTCCTCACGTCCGCCTAGCCACCGGCCGCAGAACCAACCTGCACGCGGTCACGAACGTGGATTCCGCCGTGGCGGTACTGGAGGAGAACGTGCCGGTCAGTCCACATCCACCCCGGCAGCATCCGCCTCAAAGCCCTCCTAGTCCGAGCTTTCAGGCCCATTCCACGCCAGTGGGCGGCAGAGTTCGCCATCACCTGCTCCACTGGCGATCCATCACATCGGACAGGTTGGTGCTGCAAATCGTCCGAAGGGGCTACTCCCTCCCCTTCGAGACGACCCCTCCAGCCATGCCGCCGCAGTGCCACCGTATGTCGGAGGATCACTTGAATCTTCTGCGGGAGAAAGTTACGGCCCTCTTGGCCAAAGAGGCCGTCGAGCGCGTTCCTGGTCCAGAAGTAGGCCGTGGTTGCTATTCCCACTACTTACTGGTTCCCAAGAAGGGCAAAGGGGGCCTACGCCCTATCTTGGACCTCAGGAGCGTCAACGCCTTCCTGCGGAAGGAACGGTTCAAGATGCTCACTACTCAGGTTCTGGCTGCCCTCGACACTGGAGACTGGATGGTAGCGTTGGACTTGCAGGACGCCTATTTTCACATCCCCGTCCTGCCGGCCCACCGGCGTTACCTGCGGTTCACGGTGGGTCAGGAGCACTTTCAGTTCACCGTGCTTCCCTTCGGCCTCACCATTGCACCTCGGTTGTTCTCGAAAGTGATGGCGGTGGTCGCAACTCATCTGCGCAAATCGGGGGTTCCAGTCTTCCCCTATCTCGACGACTTGCTGTTGAAGGCGGACTCGCCCCAGCAAGTCGTCTCCCACCTCCAGACTACGGCCGACCTCCTGCATTTGCTGGGGTTCTCCATCAATGTGCCGAAGTCACACCTGAGACCTTCCCAGAAGCTCCTCTTCATCGGAGCGGTTCTCGATTCGGCGCAGTTCCGGGCCTGTCCTCTGGAACAGCGGGTCCGGGATATTCAGGCTCTGATTCCCATCTTTCGGCCTCTATCCTGGGTTTCGGTCAGGTTGGTGCTGCGGCTTCTGGGGCTGATGGCCTCCTGCATCCTGTTGGTGCATTACACCAGGTGGCGAATGCGGGCTGTGCAGTGGGACCTGAAGTTTCAGTGGGCCCAGCATCGAGGCAACCTGTCCGACCATGTCTTGATCTCGGAGGGCACTGCGAAACATTTGCAGTGGTGGATCAAGGACCGCGATTGGGTCAGGGGCAGATGCCTCTCCCTACCCCAACCGGAGCACGTAGTAGTGACGGACGCGTCCCTCCTGGGATGGGGGGACCATATGGGAGAGGCGGAGATCAGAGGCCTCTGGTCTCCGGCGGAGTCTCAACTCCATATCAACTTGTTGGAGCTGAGAGCGATCCGGCTTGCACTGAAAGTCTTCCTTCCCTCTGTCCGGGGAAGTGTTGTGCAGGTGTTCACGGACAACATTACCGCCATGTGGTATTGCAACAAACAGGGCGGGGTGGGGTCGTGGACCCTTTGTCAGGAGGCTCTGCACCTCTGGACATGGCTGGAACACCAGGGCATCATCCTGGTGGTTCGACATCTGGCAGGCTCTCTGAACGCCAGAGCAGACGAACTCAGCCGCCGGTGCATGATGGATCACGAATGGCGTCTGAACTCGGACGTGGCGCAAGGTCTCTTTCTGCAGTGGGGAGAGCCTTGGTTAGATCTATTCGCCACCAAAGAGAACACGCAATGTCAGCAGTTCTGCGCGTTGGAATTTCCAAGGCGGCACTCGCTCGGAGACGCTTTTCGTTGCGAGTGGAGTTGCGGTCTGTTGTACGCCTTTCCGCCTATACCACTTCTGCCCAGAGTGCTGAAGAAGATCAGGCGCGACCGGGCCCAAGTCATCTTAGTGGCTCCGGATTGGGCACAAAGGTACTGGTATCCCGAGCTATTCAGTATGTCAATCGATCATCCGGTACGACTGCCTCTTCAGGAGGACCTTCTGTCGCAGCAGCAGGGGACGGTCCTCCACCCGAACCTATCCAGTCTCCACCTCCATGTGTGGAGATTGAGCGGCGACAGTTGATGCCATTTGACTTGCCTCCTGAAGTCTGTGACGTCATTCTGGCAGCCAGGGGTCCCTCCACAAAATCGGTATACGCCTGCAGGTGGAACAAATTTGTGGCATGGTGCACAGCAAAGGCTGTGGATCCCCTTTCCGCCCCTCTTTCTGAGGTTCTACTCTTTCTTCTTTCTCTGGCCCAGCAGGGCTCTGCTCTGGGCACCTTGAAAGGTTATCTTTCTGCAATCTCTGCTTTCTTACGGCTTCCTGATCAGCCTTCTCTTTTCAAGTCCCCTGTTGTTTCGCGTTTTCTTAAAGGCATTACTCACATGTTTCCTCCTATCCCCTTCGTAATGCCTCAGTGGGATTTGAATCTTTTCTTTACCTTTCTGATGTGCACTCCCTTTGAGCCTCTTCACAATTGTCCCCTTCGTCTTCTGACTCTTAAGACTGCTTTCCTGGTAGCTATCACCTCGGCTAGACGGGTAAGTGAGCTCCAGGCTCTGTCATCTAAGCCTCCCTTTCTTTCTGTTCATCCGAACAAGGTTGTCCTCCGGACTCGTCCGTCTTTTCTTCCAAAAGTGGTGACCCCCTTTCACATTGGGCAATCTGTCACATTGCCCACCTTCTTTCCGCCTCCGCATCCTTGGAAAGAGGAAGAGAGGCTCCACCGTCTGGACCTCAAACGTGCGCTGTCCTTTTATTTGGATCGCACCAGACAGTTCCGGGTGGACGACCAACTTTTTGTTGGGTACGTAGGTGCTAAGAAGGGGAGGGCTGTACACAAGCGGACCATCTCACAGTGGGTCGTATTGTGTATAAAGGTTTGTTACTCCTTGGCGAAAAAGTACCCTCCTGTTGGGCTGAGAGCCCATTCCACCCAGGCTACAGCGGCGACTACTGCCCTGGGACGGGGAGTTCCCTTGCAGGACATCTGTCAGGCGGCGACGTGGGCCTCACTGCACACGTTCACCAAGCACTATTGCCTGGACAGCAAAGTCCGGAGAGATGGCTTCTTTGGCCATTCTGTTCTCCAGGACTTTCTGGTGTGATCTTGGTTCGCAGACCCTCCACCGCGGTTGGTATTGCTGGGGTATCTATTCTAAGGTGAGGAATCTAACTAACGTGTTTCTTTCAGATGAACAAGTTACTTACCTTCGGTAACGATGTATCTGTAAGAAACATTAGTTAGTTAGATTCCTCACCGACCCACCCATCCTCCCCGCTCTGCGAACCGACATCGAGGGTTAAGGTCATCCTGTTCAGGGCCCTAGACTTTTTGGCACCAGTGTCGGTCTCTTGCATGGCTCTACGTACCTGGCGCGGAAAGCTATGTACAAGAACTGACGTCAGCGCGCAAGGGCGGCGTCTAAGTACTCCGACAACGTCATTCCGGAGCACGACGCCAACGACGGACGCGGAGCTGCAGACGACGCCTAGCAACGCGCAAGGGGTATTGCTACAAAAATCTTTCCGGATACAGCCTGACGCCTGGGGATATTCTAAGGTGAGGAATCTAACTAACTAATGTTTCTTACAGATACATCGTTACCAAAGGTAAGTAACTTGTTCGATAGGTCTCATAAAGGGCAACATTTGAACCACAGAACCACCTTTCAAAAATTCATAACCCTGATCAGAGGTTAGTATCTTATAGTTTGAACAATAGTATTGTACATATCTTATGGAGACATCTAGCCACAGATTTCTTACCTTTGAATTTCCCAGGCAACAGACTGGATCCGAAAGATTTTTCTTTGGGCAATACTCCTGCATACCGGTATGTGGCATTGGTTGGATCCGCATGATGCCGTGGACGTCGTGTCGGACATAGTGATGTCTGCGTCACCTATATAGGCACAACCACGGTGCGCTGACCTCACTTCTTTTCTTTCTGTGCCAGTCAATCGCTGATCTGTGAAGAGAGCTACCCTCTGTCACTTTATGACAAGTTTTTTGGGACGTTTTGTCAATTCCTTTTTGGTGTCTAGACTTTTCTCCATCATGTCTAGGAAGACTTGTGGATTCAGACTATGTGGCGCCTATCACCACGCCATGTCGGTGACGGATTCACACCTGGTTTGCCTCTGGTGCGCGACCACAACTCGAAGTCGTGCTCTCACTGCGGGGCCATGGCTCTGAAAGCTTTGAGGGAGGTTCCCTAAAGCTACTGCTGGCCTGGCACTCTGCACCGTGTCGTACAACTCCTAGGAGGTCTAGTTCGTGGTCCCGGTCAAGAGGAAGGTCTGGGCACTGCTCTGGGAGTCACAAGTCCTCGTCCTCCCGCTGAAAGTCACCGGGTAGGTCAGGTAAGAGGAATAAGAAACACAAGAAGTCGAGGTATGCTTCAACTTCTCACCATCCATCGGCCAATGCGACAGAGGAGCCTCTGTGTTCTAGGCCTCGTTCTTCTGAACCGGCATCTGGGTCGGTTCCGCGCTTCCCCGACTTTCCGGGAGCCTCAGCAACCCTGCCAAACTTTGTATTGTATGATGCCATGTGCCTCATATTTGGCCAGCCTGACCTTCGGGCTCCATTGGGTTCTGCGCCGGAGGCTCCATCCCTGCACCGATGTCCTCCCATGGGTCAGAGAATGGATCAGGTTCGGTGCTAGTCATGCCATTGCGACTTTCCCCAGCACCCACCCCGATGCTGATCCTCCCAGCGCCGCTGATACTCTCCAAGCGGCGCCAGCCTCATTCGGATTCCGGATGACCCAGAGTTTACCAGCTCTGGGTCGTCCGGAATTCGAATGGGGCTGGCGAGTTAGCCAACGTTGATACCAGCGCCAACAGAACCTCCAGGTCCTAGGTCGTTTACTGAGCCCTATTCTGAATGGGTAGACGTGAAAGAAGATTGGGAGGGGTCTCTGAACCCTTTAGAAGACCAGCCTTATCATGAAATGGACTGGTGTGAGGAGTTGGGTGAGGCCAGTGGACTGGACACCTCTCCAGATTCTGGCATGCTTTCTCCCCCTATTGTGGTTATTTAGGAGGGAAAGACATTTGCTATGGTGGCGTGAAGGGCGGCTGAGATCCTGGACCTTCAGTTCCCTTTGGTGTCGGTCAAGACTAATATCTTGATGGAGGTCTTACAGCCAGGTGTCCCCTCTCCGGAACCCTTGCTACCCTTTAATGAGGCCTTTACAGATTTCCTACTGGGTACCTGTTCCAAACAGTAACTAGACAAAATATCAGGAAAAAAATATAGAATGGACAGAATATCGAAGTCAAAATATAGAATGGACATAAACTTGAATGGACATAATATAGGGCCACATGCATCAACGAGAAACCTGCTCTCAAACGGCAGATTAGCAGAATCTGCCCCTTTGCGACCGGTAATTTTGCATTTGGGATGCATCATCCCAAATGCAAAAATCGCTATTTAAGGAATCTCTAAATAGCGATTCCTTAAATTGCGATTGCATTTAAGGAATCCCAAATTGAGATTCCTTAAATGCAATGCATGAAAGTTTAAAAATTAGCGATTTCGCTAATAGGGGGAGCAAATTACCATGAAGTTGAACTTCATGGTAATTTGCAAAAACTTTGAAAAATGCACTAAAGTGCATTTTTCAAAGTTCCATTTTACACACACACATGCCCTTGGGGCATGTGTGTGTGCAAGATGTATTCATATGCAGATTTCAGGGGTGCAACAGGGTGTCCTTTTTGACGCCCTGGCACCCTTGAAATAGCATGAGCAATTTGCGATTCTCTAATTGAGATTAGCAAATTGAGAAAGTCCTCCCATTCATTCCTAAGGACCTCTAGGCCCATAGGAATCAATGGGGAGGTATTCCTTAATTGCGACTCGCAATTTGCGAGTAGCAATTAAGGAATGTTTAGAAATCGCTATTTTGTAAGTGATTTCTACATGCATAGCCTTTTGCTATTCCTTATTAGCGAATCCTTATTTTTCGCTATTAAGGAATCGCAAATGGCATTGTTGATGCATGTGCCAGATAGTGGTTAAAAATATCGAAATGCAGGTAAGTAATATCGACTCAATTCAATCACAAGAAAACTCCACACGATGTGTGGAGGGGGGAACTAGAGGCGTGGGGTTCTAGGAGCAGCAGCCTCCAATATTAAATGTTCATCACAAAAGAGCTGCTCCCAGTGTGATAACCCAAAACGAGCTACAAGAACGTCGTGAGTGTGGGCATCTCACAAAAAGATACGGACTGGTCTCACACACCACCTGGTGTCATGCTTCATCATTGACCAGTCCTCGCCCTCCAAAACCTTCACTTGATGGAGGACGGGCATACACTTGACGACAAGTGTGTGTCACTACATTTACACCAGCATCAAACTCCATACAGAAAATCATCAGAAAAAGGTGGCACATACTGAATAGCGCTGGGAAACAATGGGAAACACCCTTATTTGCGTACAAACGCAACAGAAACCTAAGGGATGAACTGGTACACGCCCAGATGACTACATTGGATGAGACTGAGCAACCCAGACTCTGGGACCAACCACGTGTAGTGGGTCATTTTGCCTGTGGCATGTGCAACTCCTGCAACCTCACAAAAAATACCAAAGAGGTTGACATAGGTACGGACAAGCCCTGGAAACTCAATACATTCAGCAATTGTAACACGGAGAATGTTGTCTATCTCCTAACCTGTCCTTGCATGCTTCGGTATGTAGGTATGACTACTAGGAAGATAAAAACCCGTATCAACGAACACCGAAGCACTATAAGGTGCAAAAAGACCAATACTAAACTGACTCGCCATTTCTCCGAAGCTAACCATAAAGAAACAGACCTTAGCTGGACTGTACTTGAAGTCATGAGAAAAGGGAAATCTGACCTTACAACCAACCTCCTTTTTAGAGAACAACGATGGGTTTTCCGCCTCCGTACCCATGAGAGGGGTCTTAACGACGATATCCCATGGTTACAACTGACACGATAGAAAAGATGAATGTACTTAGTATACATTATCATTCTCCAATGATGCATACGTGTCTCCAAAAAACTCATGCCACAACAAAGTCCTGACCCTCACACAAAACTCTAGCACCTCCACCCATACGCAACACTCCGAGTGAGCATCAGTGTGTGTGGGATGTGCAAATTCTGGCTTAGACTTTTTTGAGGAGCGAGACACTATTGTTAATACTTGGTTCACCACAGCACCACATGATTGCTGTATATATGGGAGTGATTTTTTAAAAAACCATAGAAGTTCACTTGACGCGAGGTCGCTTCTGTGTATGACCGCTTCTTTGTATGACCATTTCTATGGACTCATGAGTCATATTTGCCATGTTTGCCACTTTGACCCTGCATGAAGTACAGTAATCTCTCTAGTACGTGGTTTACAATCTGCTTCGTACTTGCTCAGCATGAGACCCTCACAATGATCATCACATCCACTGCACAGAGCCACCTCCACTACGACTCTATCTTCAGGAGGATCGCGCAACCACCATTCGAGAAATTATCCTTTGTACGTCCCCATGCCAACGAATTCTGTGGCTACATCGCGTTTTCCCATTCGGCCACGCCCCCGGCCTTAGCTCCTCCAATCAGAGCGGGCCTTTGAATTCCCTTCACAGTACAACCTATCAGAGCACCTCTCCAACGGCGCATAATCGCCTGCACGATCCTCTCGACCCCAACCATTGGCCGGCAGGACCCAACCCTCTCCTCGAATCTCGAGCGTCTCTTGAGGCCTTCACACGCCCCATTCCGACATTCACGTTCCAGGCAGCGGCGGCCGGGGACACCGGGAATTACCCACGTGAAATCGATTCTTGCTAATTGCTTCAATTAGACACGGGGATGACAGCCGTTATAAACCCCGCCCGCTCCCTGACATTTGCACACCCGGGAGAACCATGAGCGGACGCATAGGTGGCAGGACGCGCTGATCGCGAGTAACAGTAAGAGTATGCCTGAAGTGTGTGGTGGTAGCGCGAGTAAGACAGCATGAGTATGTGGAATGTGGAAGTAACTTTACTCGCCTTTTGAGGCTGGCTATACATGAGGACTAATCGCCTTTTCACATAACGCTTTTGTCTGAAATGTTTTCTCTTACAGAGGAAACACAGTTGTGGTTCTCTTCTCCGCCTCTTCTCCCATGAGGCTACTTGTCTATATTATTAGGGTAAGCCTGGTGGCAGCATTGTCTACCACCATAATTTTCGCACTAGTGTCCACAAATAGAGTGCCACTGAGTCACGCACACACCTGTGTCACGCACGACACCCAATGCATGCATTGTTTTGTCTTTTTTCCTTTTTACAGGTACAACTGACCCAGCGAGTTACATTGTCTCTTATTAAAACTTTGTTTCAGGCTTCACTATTGGAAGCATCCCTTAGACGGTGAAGTGTGACCTATACCACACTCCCGCAGTGGTGACACATTACCAAATTGTGGTAAGAACGGAGCCCATTATTATTCTATTTAGGTCCTGATGAATGCCGCGGACCCTTCGGGGCCACCCAGGCAGAAACATGTCGACCATCCACGAGATCATTCACTAGACGGTTGGGAACAATAAATATCCCAATTACCGTCACTCTTATTTTAATATCATATAGTTTTCACTTCACATTAAAGAATTGCTACTGACTACTATAATGATTTTTAATTTTAATTTCACTCACATAGTCACGGGCCCCCACTCCATCACTTAGAAGTGCATCCTTGTCGTCAAGTGTATGCCCGTCCTCCATCAAACGAAGGTTTTGGAGGGCGAGGACTGGTCAATGATGAAGCATGACACCAGGTGGTGTGTGAGACCAGTCCGTATCTTTTTGTGAGATGCCCACACTCACGACGTTCTTGTAGCTCGTTTTGGGTTATCACACTGGGAGCAGCTCTTTTGTGATGAACAAGTAATATCGACTGTCAAAATATCGAAGTACATAATATAGGCATTAAAATATATAGAATTTTTTATTATATCGAATTTTTTAAAGTGTATTCTATGTTAGTATATGTGTTAAAAGTGTATCTTATTTTTGTAATGTATGTTTAATTTTTTTAAAGTAATGAATTTTATGTTATTTAATTTTTGCATAATTTGATTTTGTAGTGGGTTGTGGATTTATAGGGGAATAGGGTGGGAAGTAATTTAATTATAGTAAATTAAATATAAATTTTTAGGAATTATTAATTATTTTCAATTTAATTTTGTGTTTTAGTTCTGTAGCGGGTTGTGGGTTTATAGGGGAAAAGGGTGGGAAGTATTTTAATTGTAATTAAGTAAATATTTATTTTAATTTATTTGTATTGATAATTATTTTATTGTTAATTATTAATTGGTAATTAATTTTTATTAATTGGTGATTCATTTGTATTAATTGATAAATTGATAATTATGTTAATTGTATTAATTTATTATTCAAAACAGGTTGTGGGTTTATAGGGGAATAGGGTGAGAAGTAATTTAATTGTAATTAAGTAATTAATGAAATTATTTTTGTGTATTGATAATTAATTTATTGTTAATTAATTATTAATTGGTATTTTTTTATTACTTGTTACATTTTTGGTATTGAAAATTAATTGGTTGTTACTTAATTATTAATAGGTAATTCATTTTTTATAAATAATATTTATTGGTATTTATAATTAATTAATTATTACATATTTTTTCATTGGTAATTTATCTTAATACATTTTTTATTGGTATTGATAATAAATTAATTTTTATTTAAATATTAAATCATTACTTTCCCTACTGTTGCACTCACTGGAGTGGGAATAGTAATTTTTACCCCTACACTATCCAACGCTTTCCCTACTGTTGCACTCACTGGTGTGGGAATAGTAATTTTTACCCCTACGCTATCCAATGCTTTCCCTACTGTTGCAGTCACTGGAGTGGGAATAGTAATTTTTACCCCTACGCTATCCAATGCTTTCCCTACTGTTGCACTTACTGGAGTGGGAATAGTAATTTTTCCCCTCCCTCTATCCAATGCTTTCCCTACTGTGGCATTCACTGGAGTGGGAATAGTAATTTTTACCCTCCAGGTATCCAACGCTTTCACTACTGTTGCACTCACTGGAGTAGGAATAGTAATTTTTACCCTCCCGCTATCCAACGCTTTCCCTACTGTTGCACTCTCTGGAGTGGGAAAAGTAAGGTTTTACCCCCACGCTATCCAACGCTTTCCCTACTGTTGCACTCACTGGAGTGGGAATAGTAATTTTTACCCCTATGCTATCCAACACTTTCCTTACTGTTGCACTCTCTGGAGTGGGAATAGTAATTTTTACCCCTACGCTATCCAACGCTTTCCCTACTGTTGCGCTCACTGGAGTGGGATTAGTAATTTTTAACCCTACGCTATCCAACGCTTTCCTTACTGTTGCCCTCTCTGGAGTGGTGATAGTAAATGTTACCCTCCCGCTATCCTACGCTAAAAATATTGAATATTTTTTATTAACATTAAGTTAATAAATATATATATTAAAAAATAAAAATGTATGTTTATTTTTTTATAACGTACATTAATTATTTATTAATTTTAAGGTTATTTAAGTATTTTTAAGTATGTTTTAGTTAATTAAATGTATTATTTCATTAATTTTACATTACTTTTAAGACATTTAAAAAATTCGATATTTTAACAAACTATATTATTTTCAACTATATTTTGGATTCGATATTTTTGTACTTACCTGTTTGTAGATAGGGATTCGATATTTTGGCATTTTATATTTTGTCCACGATATTTTGGCAGGTCGATATTTTGGCATTCTATATTCTGTCAGTGATCCGTTCCAAACACAGCACAGGGGCTCCTGTGAATAGGATAATCACCCACTGCTGTCGCCCTGTTCTTGGCAACCCAAGCTTCCTCACCACTCATCCTACCCCAGAGAACTTGGTGGTCCAAGCCTCAACCTCCCATAGTGCATTCCCTTCTGCTCTCTCGACAGGGAATCTAAGAGCCTGGATAGCTGGGGTAAGAAAACCTTTTCTTCCACCAGCCTTGCATTGCGGTCAGAAAACACTGCAGGCTTAGTGGGACGATATTGCCACTCCCTGTGGGAAATGGTTGCGCAAGTGCTGCAACAGGTCCTGGAGGAGGCCCGGACCATCCTCTCCCAAGCGGTATCAGACGGGAGAGATGCAGCAAGTTCACCATTCGTTGTGGTCATGACATGACCGACTCGCTGGGCAGATCGATTTCATAGTCAGTGGCTGTTCGACGCCACACCTGGTTGAGGACTTATGGCATTACAGGGGATATCCAGGACTCTCTCATGGACATGCCCTTAGATGGCACCTGTCTCTATGGAGACAAGGCAGACATGGCGCTGGGGCGCTCTAAGGACTGACAGGCTACGGCCAAGTCCTTGGGCCTCTTAGTGGTCACTCTTCCCCAGTCTGCCTTTCGTAGCTATGGAAGGGGCTTTCAGCCATGCAAGCCTATCCCAGTTACAAGACCGCACAGGTTCAACAACCTCAGGGCGGCCGGGGATGTGGCTCATTCCGATCTCCTTGGTAAGGTGGCCAGAGGACAGGTTAGTTCACCACCACCACTGCAACCTCAGCCTCCAAACCCTCCTAGTCTTGCTCTTCAAAATCATGAACAGCCAGTTAGTGGCATAATTCGCCATCACCTGCACTGCAGGCTCGATATCACGTCTGACAGGTGGGTCCTCCAGATAGTCCAAAGGGACTACTCCCTCCCCTTCGAGACTACCCCTGCCTCCATGCCTCGGTCTTATGAACAGCTGACGGAGGATCATCTTACTTTTGTTCAAGAGGAAGTCATTACTCTCTTGGCCAAGGAAGCCATAGAGAGGTTTCTGGCACCAGAAGTAGGTTGTGGTTGTTATTCCTGCTACTTTCTGGTCCCAAAAAAGGACATGGGCCTTCATCCTTTCCTCGATCTATAAGCCCTCAACTACTTCCTCAAAAAGCAAAAGTGCAAGATGCTCACATTGGCTCAGGTCCTGTCCGCCCTGGACCTGGGAGACTGTATGGTAGCGTTGGACTTGCAGGATGCACATTTCCATTGTGCCTTCTCATCGGTGCTACTTGCAGTTTACGGTAGGCCACGAGCATTTTCAGTTCACTGTGCTCCCCTTTTGCCTTACTGGTGCCCCTCGGGTATTCACCAAGGTGATGGCGGTGGTTGCAGCTCATCTGCGCTGATCAGGGGTGTCAGTATGTCCCTATCTCGATAACTGGCTCGCCCCAGGCTGTCGTTTCCCACCTCCAGACTACAGCTGACCTCCTGCACTCGCTAGAGTTTACTATCAATGTGCAGAAGTCATACCCGACTCCCTCGCAGAATTTCCCTTTCATCTGAGCTGTTGTGGACACAGTGCAGCTTTGGGCTTATCCACCTGAACAGTGAGTCCAGGATATTCAGGCTATGATACCGATGTTTCAGCCTCTATCCTGTATTTCGGTGAGAATGACTCTGAAGCTGCTGGGCCTCAAGGCCTCCTGCATCCTGCTAGTGACACATGCTAGATGGCATATGCGGGCTCTGCAGTGGGACCTGAAGTTCCAGTGGGAGCAGCATCAGAGGAACCTTTCACATATGGTCCATGTCTTGGAGGGAACTGAGCAGGATTTGCAGTGCTGGCTGACAAACCGCGATTGGGTCACAGGCAGACCCCTCTCCCTTCCCAAACCAGATCACACAGTAGTGACAGATGCAGACTCCACATCAACTTGCTTGAACTCTGAGTGATTCGTTTGGCATTAAAAGTCTTCCTTCCTTACATCAAGGGGAGGCTAGTACAAATGTTCACAGACAACACCACTGCCATGTGGTACTACAACAAACACGGCGGGGTATGGTCTTTGACCCTTTGTCAAGAGGCTCTGCGTCTCTGGGCTTGGCTGGAACACTAGGGCATATTTCTGGTGGTTCAACACCTGGCAGTTTCTCTGGACACCAGAGTGGACGAACTCAGCTGGCATCTCCATCCAAAGGTGACGCAAGGTCTCTTTCAACAATGGGGAGAGCCTTTGTTAGATCTGGTTGCCTCTGCTGAGAACATACAGTGTAGGCAGTTTTGAGCGCAAGATTTTCCAAGGTGGCTCTTGCTTGGAGACACTTCTCATCTCAAGTGGCGCTTAGGCCTCCTGTATGCCTTTCTGCCCATACCACTCCTGCCCAGAGTAGTCAAGACGATCAGAACCGACCAGGCCAAGTCGTCCTTGTGGGCCCAGACTGGGCACTGAGAGTCTGGTATCCGCCGGCTTCTCCAATTGTGGAACGATCCTCTGATCAGGCTGCCCTTGCAGGAGGATCTTCTGTCACAGCAGCAGGGGAGGGGTTTTCACCAGAACCTGTCAACTCTACGCCTTCTTGCATGGAGATTGAGTGGACGCAGTTGACAGCATTGGCCCTTCCTCTTGAAGTCTGTAATATTATTTTAGCTGCCACGTGTCCCTCTATCAAGTCAATGTATACCTGCCGATGGAGCAAGTTTGGATTATACTATAAAGAAAAGTCTATTGACCCTCTTTCTGCTTCCCTCTTGGATATTTTACTTTTTATTTTGACCCATGCCCAGCAGAGCTCTGCACTGTGCACTCTCAAAGGGTACCTTTCAGCACTGTCTGCCTTGTTGTGGCTGCCAGTCTAACCCTCTTTATTTAAATCTCCCATTGTAAATAGATTTCTCAAAGGCCTTGTTCATATGTTCCCACCTTTCCCTTTCATCATGCCTCAGTGGGACTTTAGGTTAGTTCTCACCTTCCTAATGTGGGCTCTATTTGAACCTCTGCACAACTGCAGCCTCTGGCTGTTTACCATCAAGACAGCGTTTCTAGTGGCAATCACATCCGCCAAGAGGATGAGTGTATTGCAGGCTTTGTCATCCAAGCCTTCTTACCTGACAATATTCCCTGACAAATTGGTGCTTCCCACTAGGGCCTCCTTCCTACCAAAATTGGCAACACACTTCCATTTGTGGCAATCTGTCATCTTGCCCACTTTCTAAGCTCCTCCTCATCCCTCTAAAAAAGAGGAGCGACTCCACCATCTGGATCCAATAGAGCGTTTTCGGTCTACCTTGACGACACTAAAGAATTCCGGGCAGACAAAATTTGCTACGCTCTAGCGAAAAAGGCTTAAGAGCTCATTCCACCAGAGCTTAGGCTGCTACCACAGCATTGCAATGTGGAGTTTCAGTAATCAACATTTGTCAGACAGCAACGTGGGCATCCCTGCACATGTTTACCAAGCACTGCTATCTGGGCAGTCAAGTCCACAAGGATGGCCTTTTTGACCACTCTGTCCTGCAGGCCTTTCCAGTCTAAACTTGTCTGCAGTCCCTCCTCCGGGGATGGCATTGCTGGGGTATTTATTCAAATGTAAGGAATCTGCAGCTAGATGTCTCTATCTGATGGACAAGTTACTTAGCTTCGGTAATGCCTTATCTGATAGAAACGAGATAGAGCTGTAGATTCTTTACTGACCCACCCCCATCCTCCCCGCACTGCGGACAGGTTTTTAGGGTCAGGGCGGTTCCCTTTCAGGGCCCTAGTTGTTCTGAACACACCAATGTCAGTGAACTTCATGGCTCAGCACTTCTGGTGTGGAAAGTCATGAGAAGTAACTGATGTCAGTACGCTGAAGTGGTGCATATATAGGTGACGCGGATGTCTCTAAGGCACAGACGACGCTGATGATGGCACATGGAGCCAACCCATGCCACCTACCTGGGCGCAGGGGTATTTCTCACAGAAAAATCTTCAGAATCCAGTCTGAAGCCTGGGAAATTCAATGGTAAGGAATCTATGACTAGATCATGTCTCTACCAGATAAGGTGTTACCGGAGGTAAGTAACTTGTCCGTTAAAGCAAATCAGAGGTAAATGGTGATAATTTACACCAGCTGCCATAGAGACAGGTAAATGAGTACAGAGATAACATTCCTTAGCATTCATTGCACCTGGATTTTCATGCAGCAGCCAGAAAGGGATATTTTCAGAGTCATTTCCATCTGAGCCATCTCTGTGTAATATTTTCATATTAAACCTATGCTGTTCTTCTAAATAAGAAAAATTAGGTTTCGTTTTAGTGGAAGCATGCTCAACAGAAGAATTCAAGCCCACTAACAGACTAATCATCAAGATAACTAAGGCGACTGCCACTAATAATATTAGCTCTCTAAAATTTTTGGGGAAATTAGACAACATGGTTTCTCTCAAACAAGATCAGATGCAAAATTCTACTGTTTCTATTGTGCAAATTAGCAACACTTCAGTTAATTAAAGGTGAGTATATTAGTTCAGTTAACTTCAGAAGATGACCCTAACCCACAGCAGGTTTTCTCTAATAATGACAACCCTACCCGTCTACTGGAGCCTGAGCCCTACGAGTTTTGCAAGATTTCAGAACATAATAATAAATCTTCATCATCTGGACATGTGCCACTTGAACTCAGTCAGTCAAAATCAATCATTCTTCACTGTGGTAGCACTATTCATGGAGGCTTTTCAAAGACCTTTTGTTGACTCTCAGTCTCATAAGTTCTCAAGCCTGGCACACTTTCATCACAGTAAGTCCATTCAGGAGCTGAATAACTTTGGCTAGGCACCCGTTGCGGTCTTGTTCTCCTGGCTACTGTCTATTCACCATCACTGTTGCATTGTTCACTTGTCTCTGTCTCTTCGTTGATCATTTCTGTGATGTGTCCTGAGACACAACAACTGTCAATCTCCCATCATTTTGGACACCTTTCTCTTCTTTGCTCTCTTCTGTCTGGACTGCTTGCAACTTCTTTGATCTTGGGGGGTACACTTCCAGTTTCTGAGGCTTAGTTCATTGTGGCTGCTCTTGGCTTGTTCACCACATGCTCTGCACTTGTCTTAAGTTGACTTTGAGATGCATTTACACAATCTTCTCTTCCCACTTGTCGTGTTCTGTGTTTATGTGTATAAGGCCTCTGGTGGCCCTCTGCAGACTCCTTACGAGTGGGTGTGACTGGGTGTGGTTAATAAAGTTTGTGACACAGTGTGTTCAGTTAACGGTTGCATGCTGAAGAATGAAGGCATGTAAACCAGAGCTCCGTTTGCGGCGTGGTCTGTTACCTGCTCCCAGGTTGGGGAGGATGCTTCAACTGGCAACAAGATAGTGGATACATGGCCCTCAATGATACAAGACTGTTCTCCCTGAGAGTTTGCTGTGGTCCAGCAGACTGCTTGTGCGTGCCACATGTACCTTAAGAAGCGGTCTACACTTGGCATAAATGGAGTCAAAGCGCAACTCCAGCTTTTGAGAGGCCCTCAAAAAAGGTGAAGGCCATACGGAAGAGCACAATCAGTAGGCATGCCAAAATTCTACTGGTAAGGCCAAAAGAAGAGATAATGTGCCACATCATAACACAGAGCTAGCACTGATACAAAGCAGAATCGTTACAGTGACAGCCAGGTGCAAGAAAGCGGTAAAGTCAAAGACGACCATGCACAAAGAAACTCTAAAGGCAGGGAAGCCAGGTATAATACATAAAGTCGAGAATGGGTAAGATCACGTGCAAGAACCTAAACGATTACTCACTATGAAGAAGCGAGATGTCGCCCGCCAACCCCAGCACAGGCGCGACGACCCAAGTACTAGTGAACAGGTTGGTGCTTGCGGAGGTGCCACTGGGCCAAGAGAGGCTGAAGATCAAACGCTGCCTGAATAGCATATACTCTTGACGTCAGTAGGAAACTGCACAAAATAAAATGCTGCTGGGTTCCTGAAACCACTTCCTCGATCTGATACCACCAAAAAGCAGAATATTGGTGCCAGATGGACTGCCTGGATCGAGACATTTGATGACTTCATAGATGCTATAGAAGAAGCAGATAACAAAAAGATCATCAAATAATTAAAGAACATGCAGGTGATGGAGTAAAAGAACTGATAAAGAAGATATCACAAGCTGATGAAGTGTCATACCGTCAAATCAAGAAGACTTTGGAGTCCATGTCCAATCCAATGCTGAATATTGACTATGAAAGGTACACTTTCAACCAAGCAAGACAGCGTCCTGGTGAGACGATGGGTGAGTTTGTTGAGAGACTTCATACACTCATAAAGCACTACAAGTTCAATGAATCCAATGATGAAAAAGCCATGCGTCTTAGAGTTATTGATGGTTGCCTCTCCGATTCATTCGGCAACACATGCTGCAAGGAACGCTCAGTTTGGAGAAAGAGCTAATTTCTGCAAAAGTGGAGGAACATGCCAATCAACAAGCTGCTGATTTGGAAGCTAGAGCAACCCAAAATTAATCAGCATAGAGCATCAAAAGTAAACAAACACAAGACAGAGGCCCTACAGAGTCATGTCTCCAAAGAAAAAGAAAGTGTGTTTCCGCTGTGGATTCTCCTTTCCACATGAAGGTAAATGTCCTGCAAGCAGACAAATACGCAAAGGCTCCGGGAAGAAAAGCCCTTTCATAATGGTTTGCAAAATGAAAGAGAAACTAAGTGCATCACGAAGAGACGAGAAGATGAACGCCAGAAAGTTCCATAAGCACTCCAGCCACTCCCACAAGTCAAAACATCGACTAAGGCAAGTGGAAATTAAACGAAGTCGATCGTTATCATATTCATCTTCCAACTGATCGTTGAAGTCATCATTGAGTGACAGTGAGGAAGATGAATGTGAGATGATGATGTCAGTCACGGACTGACGTGTGCATGAATGATAAGCCGCTTGCAAGGTAAAACACAAATTTGAAAAAATTTGCATCTCGAAGCAACAAAGCTCATTCGGACATTGTTCTAAAATCAATCCGAAGGTGAATGGTTGCCCAACAATTTTTATTATAGACAGTGGTGAGTTGATATACATTATGATGGCAGAAAAGTACAAAGAACTGTCTCCAATACCACGTCTCACACTGTATAAAAAACGTATACACCTGGGCAGCTTCTATACCCTTGCAGAGTAAAGGGTACTTTGTGGCCACCATGCTGCACAAGAAAACAACAGTGCAAGTGCAAATTCATGTTCTCCCAGGTACTTTGTCGAGTGCATGCTTATTAAGTTTCGATACTGCTGCTGACATGGTACTGACCTCTATTAGCGACAACTTTGAGAAAAAAAATATTCTTTATTGATTTTCAGTGAAGCTTTCACAACTCCAGGGACAATGGGAGTTTCACATATTGCTCTACAACCACAATGTACATTAAAATCTTCGGTAGATATATCAAAAACATCAGTTTGGTTACACCGTCACTAGAGTCTCCACCATTTTTCCAATTCACATGGATTTAACAAATCAACTCAACAGAATCTTGAAATCAGGTTTGGACTCTGAGCAATTAGCAGAAAAGGGCACGGTGCATATTGCGTAATATTGGATTATCCATATGTGGGCGGATGTGCATGGTCTAGTCACAAGGTCATGTGGGGGGAGGATTTAATGCCAGTGCACCAGTGCAGAGGCGTGCCTTAAGCATGGCATATGTCTGAGGGGCTGAGAGGGGTAGGGAGTAGGGGGAAGGAGTATGCCTGCCCAAGGTCAGCGAAAAGAGGTAGGGAAGGGAGAGAGGGGGCACCTGTGTGGGAGGGGTCCTCCGTGGTTCAGGTCTCTCTCTGCGTGGGCATGATTATGTTATGTACGTAAGAAGCCGGTGGTTCGGGAGAGCAATTTGATTATCGCGAGGTACTTCTGCCATTCTGGGGGGCTTGGGCAGTAGGGTGATCCATTATATAGCCGCGGGATAACTTGTGTTGGTCACTAACGCCTTGCGAAGGTCAGCGAGCCATGTTTGGATGTGGGACACTGAGCTCGATTTCCAGGACACAGCTAACCTCCATTTGGCCAAACGCTATGCAAGGCCTAAACATTTATTAAGGGTTTTGCGCTATGTGTTGCGTTTTGTGATACCTAGCAGGAAGTGTGTGCCGTGTGCTGAATTTGCATGGCCAGTGGCTTCAGTGAGTGTAGCTACTGTTTCCCAGTATGCTGACAGTTGTGAGCATTCCCATACCATGTGTAAAAACGTGTCTTCTCGGTTGCAACAGCATGGACAAATATCGGAGGAATTCGGGTACTTTTCTGTCAACCTGTGGGGAGTGAGATATGTGTGATGGAGGTAATTGAATTGTGTTTACTTAAGTTTGGCGATTGAAGAAATGATCTTCGGGACCCCTAGGCACGGTACCCATTGTTTGTCAATCAGTGTCATCGATAGTGCCGTGTCCCAGTATTCACTGAGCACTGTTAAAGGAGACACAGTGTCCAACCTCAAAGAATTGTACAGCATGGTTAAGGCATTGATGGCCCGCCTGCCCGTGCTATTTGTCAGTAAAGTTTGAAGTAATCTGGATACCTTAGGTCCATCATGTGTCTTTCCCATGCCTTGTACATTTAGCAAGTGAGGGATGCATACACCAGAAAGAAGTCTGGAGGTATCCCATAGTCGTCCATAAGGGTTTCCAACTTGTATGGAGTCGAGTCAACGAACAGGTCCGCGCATGTATTGATACCTGCCCCAGACCACTCCGCCGCCTCTGGACGAGGGGCCAATGTTGAACTGTCAGGAGGGCCCAAAGTGGCAAGTCAGGGGCATAAGGAGGTAGAGGTTGTGCCTTGTGTAAGTAACGAGATCAACATCCGCGGGACGTGGACATAAATAAGTTACCCACCTTCTTTGGGATTTCGGTCTCTGAACCTAGCAGCCACTCCAATACCAAGTATTGGAGTAGTCCTGTTGCCCAACTCCCTACTTCTGTGGTGTTGCGGCCGACTGGGCAACCAACGCATTGGCCACTGCAGCTGTGTGGCCGTATAATAATGTGTCATAAATGGGGGCTCCCAGGCCCCCTTCAGAGAGTGAGGATTAAAGTTTTGAGAGCGAAACTCGTATTCTGTTCCTGCTTCAAATAAGGGATGTTGGTAGTGGCTTAAGGTCCCAGAACAATTTTTGGGGCGACAGAAAGGGAAGGACGGTAAAAAAGTAGAGCAGACTGGGCAACAACAACATTTTAGATATGGCTTTGCACCCCATAAGGGAGAGCGGCAGTTTCGTCCAAAACTATTAGGAGGATCAAGCTCTGGTTATCACTCAGCCCAGATTACCGTCTATCAAGTCTGACGTTGAGTGGTAGACTTGGAGCACCAGGTATTTAACGGTGTCGAAGGACCAGGTAAGCGGAGGATGTGGCAAGTGTCTCCTTTGCTCCAAAGTCTGAGGCGTCATAGGGAATAGAAGGGATATGCCCCAATCACCTTTAGTCCGGAAGAGCGCCCGAAGCTATCCAGCAACTCCATTAGTTCGAGCAAAAGAGTCAATGTTGCCACAGAGATAAGTCAGTGCGTTGTCTGCGTAGAGCAAGACTACATGCCATTGGTTGTGTGCATTAATGCCTCAGTTTACTGCCCGATGGTGTAGTCACAGGCCAGTAGCTCCATCACCAGAGCGAAAATAATTGATGATAGGGGACACCCTAAACAGTTATAATTAAAAAAGAATTACAATTTTCATCTTTCGTCTCACTGCTTAAATTGTTCTGACTATTGGATAGAAAATACTTTCAGCTGTTATCTATAAGAATTGCCTAGGTTGTTACTTTTCAAATAGACACCCCTGTCTGGTGCCTTGCTCAATAACAAATGAGTCTGATATCATGTGACCTTGATGCGCACTGTTAATAGTGTAATTCACTGTACAAACCAGAGGCCTATTCCATAACCCACAACCACTGCTTGTAAATATTCCCAACCCAGGGTATCAAATGGCTTTTCAATATCTAGGCCGGGTCACCCACGGTGCGTGCCCACCCCAATACCAGAAAGAGCCTGTGCAGATTAAGGCAAGTATTGCTACCAGAGTGTACTAGAAATTGACTTACTTCCAGTAGTCTGTTGGCCAACACCTTACGAAGTATTTTGCAGTCGGAATTGAAGAGTGACAACAGACTATATAAACCAAGCTGCAGTGGATCCCTGCCCAGCTTGGGAAGTCCCACTAGTCCGGCCTCCCAGAGTGAGGGAGGCACTATACAGTTCTCATAAGCATCTATGTGCACATAATGGATGTGAGGGGCCAGTTGTGTGTGGAATGTCGCATAGAATTCTAGAGGCCTTTCGTCTGCTCCCAGTGATTTTCCTTGCGCCATCTGTTGAATGGTATTTGCCATATCAGTCTCTGTAATGGGGGATTCGAGTGCTGTGTAATGCAATTGTGGGATTTGTGGGAGGGCAATGTGCTCTAGAAAAAGTTTCATCCCTGTCGGGTCTTGGACCAGGGGTACTTTATAAAGGGATGTGTAATATAAACACAAATAGAGGTATTCTCTTTCTGTATGGTATTCTAAGGAGCCATGCTAACAGCCTGCTGGCCTTATCTCCCTCCACGTATCTTTTTGTGAGGTATTCCTTGTAAGCACGGGCACTTAATCGGTCAAGCGTTGTTTTGTATTTTAGCCTGGCTTGGGCCAGTGCGGTCGCAACCTACGGTGTGGTGAGAAGTGACTACTCGTAATGATGGATCTCTGTCTCTAGGGCGCCTGGTTCCCTGCAGAGGGTCATGAGGGTACCATATAATTCTTTTATCATGTGTCCACACAGCACAACCTTAAGCACATCCCATTCTATTCCAGCACTGGATGCGGTGTCCTCATTGTCCTGAAATTATGATGTAATAGAATTCGAGAGGGAGGAACGTAATGGGGCGTCTTCGAGTGCTTCTAGGGGCAAGCTCCACGTGGGGATTTTGGGTTTAGTTTTCCCAACTGCCAACTTCAACTGTAGGGGTCAGTGATAGAACAACGTGCATCCAAGATATTCCCCGTGAGACACTTTGGTGATAGTGTCGCGAGAGCAATATAACAGATCTATTCTAGTGTGCAGGTCGTGTAGCCCTGAATAATATGAGTATTCCCTATTAGTGGGTGCATACTATGCCACACCTCTTGTAGGTGCAGATTAGTAGCCTGTGATAGTAGATGTTGCGCTAGTAAAATGGATAGAGCGCCTGAAAGCGGAGAACATGAGCGACCCACGCCCGGGGTGCAGTTAAAATCCCCCCCCCCCCCCCAATAAGTTGGTGCCATTGGGTCACAAAGCAGCACTGGGGTCAGTGATTGCAGGAAAGAGGGTCGGCCAGAGTTGGGTGTGTGTAATGAGACCAGGGAGAGCTGGAGTCCATTTAATAGCCCCTTCAATGCCACATAGTGACCTTCTGGGTCAATGCGAGTGTGAAGTACCTCCAGTGGAATCCCAGGCGCCACCCAGATCATAGCACCCCTTGAATACCCTGAGTACATGGTCCCCACAATTGTGTTCCTCCAGCGTTTGCGCATTGAATTAAGCATCTGGGAAGTCAGATGGGTCTCCTGAAGGAATGCGATAGTGATCTTGCACCTCTGAAGGAACTGATAGACTCTGTAATGTTTAACGTATCCCACAAGGTCGCGGACGTTCCACATCAATAACAGTATAGGTGTTCCCCGTAAACCTGTTATCATAATCATGACAGTGTAAAGAAACCCATCCCCCTATTCAGTGATATTGTGTTCCCTCTCCACTATCGGACACGACCTCCCCACCCAATGCACAAAAGACCCCATCCACCATGTCCAGTAAATACTCCCTTGTGACGCAGATAATGAAACGTAAACATCAACATTCCTCAACTCTTATCCCTTGCCAGTGCTCCAACAGGCGTCCAGCCATCAGCACTTGTATGCAATTCAAACTAACTAAGGATAAACAGTGTCTATGTCAGTATGACAGTGTAAGTGGGGAACGAGGTCAGAACAGCAGTCCCGAGATGCCCGCATAGCACAGTCCATTATCGCAGCCAAATATCAGAAAGAGGCGCTAAAGCAGTAACGCTTCCTGGCCCAGGTACATTCATAAACATTCATGCTGTTTCCCTCCAACCGTGTACAATGTCTGTCATATCAATTCTTCATATGTTTGCGGGGTAATGGATGGGTCCTGTCTAATACCACTGAGAGCTGTGAGTCAGTCAGCAATGGGGTGTCTTTCTTCAGGTTCTCTACCTCTCACCCGAGGCCGAAGGAGAACGGGACACAGCGTGTTTTTCTGCTTTTCTCACCGCCTGAGCCCTCTCTTTTGCTGCTTGATCTTTGGTGGGACCCTGTGGTCAGCACTTGTTTTGAAGCTTTTGACTTCTTTGTGGTTGCCACGGAGTGCAGGATCTGGATGCTTCTCTTTGGGAGGGCGCAAATCCATTTTGTTCCATCCAGGACCAAGCTTCTTCCGGAGTGGTGCAGAAAGTTGTGGTTCCATCATGTTGCACCCTTAGAGTGGCTAGGAACTGAAGAGCGTTCTTCACGTTATGCTCCCACAAGCTTTTCTTCACCTAGAGAAAGGAGGAATACGCCTTTGGACCTCCAAGGAGTAGTCCAGGAACATGTGCACTTGAGCGTTCTCGATCGACCATGGGCCTCACGCTCTTGTCACCTGCAGTGCATGGTCCCTGACACAATAATTAAATAATCATGCTACCACCAGTCTCAGTGGGGTGTCAGGGTGGGGGGCCCCCGGCACTCTGTGGGCTCTGTATATTTGGTTTGTATGTGCGTTAGTGTCATAAGTTCCCTCTTTTGGCAAAGAAAATGTGTGTGCGTGCCATTCTTGGCAAAACTTATTACGTTTTTTAGCCTGTGTGGGGAACCTGGTTTGCATGTGCTTTAATGTTGACTCCATGGTAAGTCTTGTAGTTTTAGTCTACAAAGTACACCTTAGCTTCTTTTTTTGGGAATCATTGGTTTTGATCTAATTGTGGAAAAAATGTACATGGTGTACTTATTATATTACTATGAGCTCAGCGCTATCTACAGATGCATCAAAATGTCAATATGAACATTTCATCAACACAGATAACAATGCATGTAAAGGGTTGCAATGTAGGTAAAAAGTGCAGTTGTCAAAAAACAGTATCTGAACTATGTTGACTTTTGGCATCAAATACAGTTTGTGAGAAATAGCAGCACCCTCATGTGAAACATTGAATCCTTGACAAAAAACACAATACTTAGTACAAAATACAGTTTGCAATAATCAACAGTAGCATATCATCACATGTACATAGCATCAATCTCAACAAAACTGACAGAGAAAAAATTATGACTTTGTCAAACATTTCTTAGTTCGCTTGTAGCGCATGATATCCTGTGACCAGGGGAAGCTCTGTGCGGTACATGTGAACCTGATAGTATGCCAATATCACATCTTGGACAAAGGTAATAATAATGGTTTGTGGAAAAAGAGAATAACTTGAGAAGCACAGGTCCCTCTTGGGCATACACCTAGTTTCCGACGTCCAAATCTTTTTCCCTAAATATCCTAAAAACACCCTGAATCACACCCAGGGGCCAAGCATACCATCTGCATCACACGTAGCAGTCCAACCGGCCAACACCTCTCACTCCTTTCTGGTAGGAACGGTGTTAAGAAACCCGTGGCACTGAGAAAACCCTTTCAGACAAAAAAATAAGATTGAGTTGCTATGTCTGCCCAATGAGGCTAACTTTGTCACCAAAATAGTGTACTGGGTGCCATAAAGGGCTATACAATAAATATTCACCTTTCATAGCTTGCTGGCTGTTGAGAAAAGGTGACTTCCACAGGATCACCTCCAAGGCCGCCTTACGACTACTCAGTTAGGACATATAAAATAGGTAATATGCCAGATTTTTGTCAGTTGCAAGGTGCTCAGGTTATCTTTTCATGCTTCTCCCTAGTTTGCAATACATCAAATGTTTTACTAAGGTTCTGATGAAGTCTCTTATCCTCTGTGACGGCTGCTTCAGGATGGACCTTCGCCCCGCGGATTCAGCAGAACTTCCAATCAATTGCGATGTCTGCTCACCTTCCTTGATGTGCAAATGTGAATAAGTCTTGGCGAGGTCTCCTTCCTTTGGTTACAGTCATTTTCGAGAGGCCAACAGCTCTGATGGTGGCTTGCCAAAATGTTTCTTGAACATGAAATACTGGAAAAAACAAGTGACAAGAGGCGTTTGGCAAAACAGGAAGAGTTTGTTTAATTAAACAGTGCGGCCAGGAGAACAGTTATAGGCATAGGGTCTGAGGACTGTCTCAACTTAAAATCGATCTGTAATGGGTTTTTATACAATTCATTAAATGTCATTAACAGTTCTGCCAAACCTATTTTGGTAAGGAATGTGATGTGGTGTCATAAATAAATGTATCTGATATGGAAACAAGGTAGGCCTCGACCAATGCGGCCAGTGGGTCACATGTCCAGATGTCTAGCCTGGGGAGCATGTGATCACTGTGTATGCTGTGTGTGCTGTGTCCGTTTTGGCTCTGTTTTCCGAACTTTATGTGGATTATGATTTTTGGTGTTTTGGAAGTGAGCATACACCTCCGGCCATGTGTGCTTTATTGGGGCCAATCTCCCTGGACCATTGTGGTGTCGATGTCCATATCTGTGGGATTGATCTGGGATTTCATGTTTTTGTGTTTGAGGGCTATGTGACCTGTCAATCAGTGACCTCAGGCCTGGGTCTCAGAGCCCGCCTAACTACATATTTCTGAGTCGGGGTTGACATGGAGTTCATAACAGGCAAAATTGTTAATAAAGATGCGAGTTTGTTTTTAAACATGAATGTATTGTTATTCATGTTGACATCGACGTTTTCAATATTAACAGGTGCTACCTACGGTTCACAGTGGACCAAGAACACTTTCAGTTTGCTGTTTTTCCCTTTGGCCTCACCAGCCCCCTTTGGGTGTTCACCAATGTGATGACGGTGGTTGCAGCACATCCTCGTAGCTCAGGCGTTCCAGTTTGCCCCTACCTCGATGATTGGCTGTTGAAGGCAGGCTCGCCCCAGGGCAGTCATCTCACGCCTCCAGACTACAGCAGACTCCTGCATTTGCTGGGGTTCACTATCAATGTGCCAAAGTCACACCTGACTCTCTCTCAAATGCCCCCTTTCATCTGGTCCATTCTGGACACAGTGCAGTTTCTGGCCTTCCTCCTGAACTGTGAGTCCAGGATATTCAGGCTATGATACTGATGTTTCAGCCTCTATCCTGGATATCGGTAAGACTGACTCTGAAGCTGTTGGATCTCATTGCCTGCTGCATACCTCTAGTGATACATGCCCTTTGGCATATAAGGACTCTGCAGTGGGACCTGAAGTTCCGGTGGGCACATCTTTGGGGAAATCTCTCTGACCTTGTCCAGATCAGGAAGGGAACTTCAAAAGACCTCCAGAGGTATCAGACGAACTGTGATTGGCTCCACGGCATATCCCTTTCCTTTCCCCAACCAGAGCTGACTGTAGTGACTGATGTGTCAATCCTGGGCTGAGGTTCCATCTGGGAGAGGTGGAGATTAGAGGACTCTGGTCTCCAGCAGATTCCATGCTTCACATCAACCTGTTGGAGATCTGGGTGATCTGGTTGGTATTGAAAGCCTTTCTTCATTCGATAAAGGGGAGCCTGGTTCAGGTGTTCACGGACAACACCATCACCATGTGGTACTGCAAAAACAGGGCAGTTTTGGGTTATGGACTGGTGATTCAACACTTGGGTTCTCTGAATGCCAGGGCAGATTAATTCAGCTGTCGATGCATAGCGGATCATGAGCGGCATCTCCATTGGGAGGTGGTGCAGGTCTCTTTCAAGAGTGGGGAGAGTCTCAGTTAGATCTGTTCACCACCGCAGAGAACGTTCAATTTCAGCAGTTTTGTGTGTTGGAGTTTCCAAGGTGGCTCTCCCTCTGAGATGCTTTTTATCTTGTGTAACACTCTGGCCTCCTTTACACCTTCCCACTGATACCACTCCTTTCCAGAGTTCTCAAGAAGAACAGGAACAACTGGGCCCAAGTCATACTTGTCGCTCCATATTGGGCAATGAGAGTCTGATGTCCCGAGCTCCTTGAGCATGACCTTCGATCCTCTATTCATGCTGCCCCTTTTGGAGGATCCTTAGTCACAGCATCAAGGTAGAGTCCTGCATACAAACCTGTGCACGCTCCGCCTTCATGCTTGGGGATTATGCAGCGACAGTTGACAGCTTTTGTCCTTCCAGCCAAAATGTTATTGTGGCAGCCAGGTGTCCCTCCACCAAGACGGTATATGCCTGCTTTTGGGACAAGTTTGTTGCATGGTGTGCATCCAAGGACATTGATCCTCATTCTGTGCCCTTATCCCAGGTTCTATTGTTTGTGCTTTCTCTGGCCTAGCAGTTGGCATCTGTCAGGCAGCAACGTGGGTGTCATTGCACATGTTCACTAAACATTACTATCTGGATGCTCATGTCCATTGTGATGGGCATTTTGCCTGTTCGGTTCTGAGGGACGTTTTGATCTAATCTGCCGCAGGCCCACCTCCGGGAAGGTATTGCTTGGGTATCTATTCTAAGGTAAGGAGTCTGTGGCTAAAAATGTCTATCACATGATATAGTTACTTACCTTATCTGGTAGAGACTCTATCTAGCCACAGACTCATTACTGACCCTCCTATCCTACCCGCTGTGCAAACTGATTAATTGGGTTACCTTTCTTAGCAATACACATCAGCGTGTCAGCATTCCTTGTGGCTCAGTGCTTCTGACGTGAAAAATCGCCATAATAAACTTGATGGCAGCGCACTGGGGCGGTGCCTATATAGGCACCCCACATGTCTCTTCCACCGTGGGTCTCACCAACGACACATAGCCAAACAATACCACTTATTGTCATACAGGTATAGTGCTCTAAAATTTCCTGGTCCAGTCTGATGCTTGGGGACTATTCTAAGGCAGGGTATTCCAAAGTCGGCCCTGAATGTTGGATCCATGCCAGATTTTTAGTATATCCCCATTTAGATAAATGTAGTTATTTTAAAAAGCTGGCATGGATCCAGCCCTCCAGGACCGACTTTGGAGAACCCTGTTAACGAATCTTCAGCTATATAGAGTCTCTAACAGATAAGGCGTTATTGAAGGTAAGTAACTTGCTCTTCTAGTTATAAACACGCTGATCTGAAAGAAACACGTTAGTTAGATTCCTCACCTTAGATTCCTCACCTTAGAATATCCCCAGGCGTCAGACTGGATCCGGAAGATTTTTCGTCAGCAATACCCCTTGCGCGTCGCTAGGCGTCGTCTGCGGCTGCGCGTCCGTCGTCGGCGTCGTGCGCCGGAATGACGTCGTCGGAGTACTTAGACGCCGCCCTCGCGCGCTGACGTCAGTTCTTCTTTTTTCCGCGCCAGTAAGCGCAGATCCGGGAGAGCTACCCCTTTTAGTCTTTTTTGACTAAGTTTTTTGATCCTTTTTGATCTTGTCTCGACTCCGGTGCCGGTAGGATGCCTGGTTTTAAAGCCTGTGCTGACTGCAACCGCTTGATGTCGGTTACGGGTCATCACCGCCGGTGCCTTTACTGTTTGGGCCTCGACCACGACGCGGAGTCGTGTTCAGACTGCAAGGCCCTGACCTCGAAGGCTAGACAGGAGCGGTCCCGTAAGCTTCTCGAGCTTCGCCACTCGGCTCCGCGCCTTTCTCGATCCCGGTCCAGGAGGAGGTCCGAGGATCGGTCGCGGAGCCGCAGCCGACGTCATCATCGATCGTCTGGCTCCAAGTCTTCGGGTAAGTCGAAGCACTCCAAGAAGTCCAAGAGGCGACACCGCTCTTCGGACTCCCCTCGCCGGTCGCGCGACTCGGCCGAGGGTCAGGGTGGTTCCACCCCTGCGGCTCCAGCGGAGCCGCAGGCACCGCGCAAGTCCCCATACCCACCGGTCCCTGGGACTGACACGACGCCGGCGGAGGTCAGTGCCTTCCTCTCGGCCATGAGGAACCTGGCTCCGCCGTCGACGCCCGCTGGCGCGCCTTCGGGCCCCGCGGACCCGACTGGGCAAGCTTGCATGCCGGCGGCTCCGGCCCCGGCTCCGGCCCCGACGCCGCAAGTGCCCGAGGGACTCGTCCCCGAGTCCCCGCTGACGCCGGTCGACCTCGTCACGCCTCCTCCGCCGGCGTCGACACCGGTTCCACCTCTGACGCCGGCTCTGCTCGGCGTCGTGCCCCAGTTCAGCCCCGCTCCGGACCTGGCGCCGTTACGGCGGCGATGGACGCCGCGTACGGCGCCGCTGAAGACACATTATGTCTATCGTCTGGCTCCGATCCTTCCTCCTCTTTACCAGGAATCGGATGATGGGGGCGAATGGGAGGGGTCCGAGGATTCTATGGCCGTTCAGGCTCAGCTGTCACAGGACTGGGCAGATGAACGGGGGGAGGCCAGTGGTCTGGATACCTCTCCAGACACTGGATTAATCTCTCCTCCGACTGTGGCTTCGGAGGAGGGTGCTGCTTTCTCTGTGGTGCTGCGCAAGGCGGCCGCAGCTCTTGGGCTCGAGCTACCTCCCGTGGCTGCGAGAACTAATGTCCTCACTGAGGTGCTTCAGTCTGTAGCAAGCTCCACTGAGCCTCTGCCGCAATTCAATGAGGCCCTCATTGACGTTCTGCAGGGCACCTGGTCCAAGCCCTCCACAGTTCCTCCTGTGGACAGGAACGTCGCCAGGCGCCACCGCCCTGCTCCGGGCGACCCCAGTTTTCTGTCCCAACACCCTACCCCCGAGAGCCTGGTTATCCAGGCTTCTACCTCCCAATACTCCTTCCCGACCGCTCCGCCGGACCAGGATTCCAAGAGACTGGAACAGTTTGGCAAAAAGCTGTTCTCCTCCCTTAGTTTGGGCCTGCGGTCCTTGAACACCGCCTGTCTTTTGGACCGGTATTCCCACTCTCTGTGGGATACGGTGGAGGACGTGCTGCCCCTGTGTCCGGAGGAGGTCCAGACACGACTTACCCAGGCTCTGGCCGATGGGAGGGATGCAGCACGACATGCTATCAGATGTGGGCTTGACACTACGGACTCGCTGGGTAGGGCGATTTCTACCACGGTGGCGCTTAGACGTCACGCCTGGCTGCGGTCCACGTCCTTTTCGGGAGATGTCCAGAGCACTCTCATGGACATGCCCTTTGATGGCACTCGCCTTTTTGGTGAGAAAGCGGACAGTGCGCTGAATCGCTTTAAGGACTCCCGGGCTACGGCCAAGTCCTTGGGCCTCTCGGCCCCGCGGTCGCAAACTTCTGCCTTTCGCCCCTTTCGTGGCCAAGGAAGGGGTGCCTCCTCACGTCCGCCTAGCCACCAGCCGCAGAACCAACCTGCGCGCGGTCGCGGACGTGGTTTCCGCTGAGGCGGTTCTGGAGGACGACGCAGTCAGCCCACATCCACCCCGGCAGCATCCGCCTCAAAGCCTTCCTAGTCCGAGCTTTCAGGCCCATTCCACGCCAGTGGGTGGCAGAGTTCGCCATCACCTGCTCCACTGGCGGTCCATCACATCGGACAGGTGGGTGCTGCAAATCGTCTGACGGGGCTACTCCCTCCCCTTCGAGATGACCCCTCCAGCCATGTCACCGCAGCACCACCGTATCTCGGGGGATCATTTGAATCTTCTCCACGAGGAAGTTTCGGCCCTCTTGGCCAAGGGGGCCGTCGAGCGCGTTCCGAGCCCAGGAGTAGGTCGTGGTTGTTATTCCCACTACTTTCTGGTTCCCAAGAAGGGCAAAGGGGGCCTACGCCCTATCTTGGACCTCCGGAACGTCAATGCCTTCCTCCGGAAGGAAAGGTTCAAGATGTTAACTTTGGCTCAGGTTCTAGCTGCCCTAGACCCGGGAGACTGGATGGTAGCGTTGGACTTGCAGGACGCATATTTCCACATCCCCGTCCTGCCGGCCCACCGGCGTTACCTGCGGTTCACGGTGGGTCAAGAGCACTTTCAGTTTACCGTGCTCCCCTTCGGCCTTACCAGTGCCCCTCGGGTGTTCACGAAAGTGATGGCGGTGGTCGCAGCTCATCTGCGCAGATCAGGGGTTCCAGTCTTCCCCTATCTCGATGACTGGTTGTTGAAGGCGGGCTCGCCCCAGGCAGTCGTCTCCCACCTCCAGACTACGGCGGATCTCCTGCATTTGCTGGGGTTTTTCATCAACGTGCCAAAGTCACACCTGAGTCCCTCTCAGAAGCTCCTCTTCATCGGAGCGGTTCTCGATTCGGCGCAGTTCCGGGTCTATCCGCCGGAACAGCGGGTCCTGGATATTCAGGCCCTGATTCCCATCTTTCGGCCTCTATCCTGGGTTTCGGTCAGGCTAGTGTTGCGGCTTCTGGGGCTGATGGCCTCCTGCATCCTACTAGTGCATCACGCCAGGCGGCGCATGCGGGCTCTGCAGTGGGACCTGAAGTTTCAGTGGGCCCAGCATCACGGCAACCTGTCCGACCATGTCTTGATCTCGGAGGGCACTGCACGGCAGTTGCAGTGGTGGCTCACGGACCGCGATTGGGTCACAGGCAAGAGCCTCTCCCTTCCCCAACCGGAGCATGTCGTGGTGACGGATGCGTCCCTCCTGGGATGGGGTGGCCATATGGGAGAGGCGGAGATCAGAGGCCTCTGGTCTCCGGCGGAGTCTCGCCTCCACATCAACCTGTTGGAGTTGAGAGCGATCCTACTTGCACTGAAAGCCTTCCTTCTCTCTGTCAGGGGAAGTGTCGTGCAGGTGTTCACGGACAACACCACCGCCATGTGGTATTGCAACAAACAGGGCGGGGTGGGGTCGTGGACCCTTTGTCAGGAGGCTCTGCGCCTCTGGACGTGGCTGGAACACCAGGGCGTCACCCTAGTGGTTCAACATCTGGCAGGCTCTCTGAACGCCAGAGCAGACGAACTCAGCCGCCGGTGCATGATGGATCACGAATGGCGTCTGAACTCTGAAGTGGCGCAAGGTCTCTTTCAGCAGTGGGGAGAGCCTTGGTTAGATCTATTCGCCACCGAAGAGAACGCGCAATGTCAGCAGTTCTGCGCGTTGGAATTTCCAAGGCGGCACTCGCTCGGTGACGCTTTTCGTCACGAGTGGAGTTGCGGTCTGTTGTACGCCTTTCCGCCTATACCACTTCTGCCCAGAGTGCTGAAGAAGATCAGGCACGACCGGGCCCAAGTCATCTTGGTGGCTCCGGATTGGGCACGAAGGTACTGGTATCCCGAGCTACTCAGTATGTTGACCGATCCTCCGATACGTCTGCCCCTTCGGGAGGATCTTCTGTCGCAGCAGCAGGGGACGGTCCTCCACCCGAACCTGTCCAGCCTCCACCTCCATGCGTGGAGATTGAGCGGCGGCAGTTGATGCCATTTGACTTGCCTCCTGAAGTCTGTGATATCATTCTGGCAGTGTCTCTCCTGTGGCGCTCCGTCCCCCCCACCCCGGACCCCTCCACACTGCCCTCTCCCATGCCTGTCCAAAGCACACACAGACAGTCACAGGCACACACCCCAACAGACACATCCAGCACACACCCAACTAAGGCACAGCGCACACCTCCTGGCACGCACACTCAGGGGGATGTAGTCACACCCACAGGGTCTGGGGGCAAATGGCAGACACGCAGCCACAGTCAGAGCCGCAGTCCTCACGACCCACTTCCTCCAAATCCACTCCCCTTAGCTCCCCTGCCAAGACATCACCCAAAGTGACCAACAGGGCTAGTCAGTCCCTCAGCCCCACTGTGACACCACTCCGCAAGCGGTTGAGGAAGTCTCCGGCCAGGGGAGTTGAGTCCCCCCCCATGTCCACCACCTCCCCCGAGAGCGCTGCACCCCATCCCTCGGACACCCCCCCCCCCTCCGTTGGCCCTGGTGTTCGTTCCGGTGCAGGGGTTCCTCTGGACGCCCTGGCTGCAGTGGGCAGCGAGCTGCTCACCACCACCTTTGGCGCTGCACCACCCCCTGTGGTGGATACGTCCGGCCCTGCACCCACCACACCTACCCAACCCACTCCTGTCCCTGCGGTGCCTGGTACTCCCACTGATGATGCCCCCCTCCCGGTCGACAACCCTTGAGGTGACTTTGTGCAGGCAAGGTAGGGGTGGACACACTCACATACGTCCACCCTTGGACTCGAACTATGGACTGGCCATTGGCCTTTGTAAATAGTGTTTTATTACAATTTCTTTTTTTTGTGTGCTGAATAAATCCTTTTCTTTTAGTTTCCACACTATTGCATTTCAGGTACTTGATGTTGGTGATGAGGCCCATGAAGTTGGTTTTCTGGTAATGTGTTAGGGTTCTGAGAAATGTTTTAGTATGATGGTCATGAGGTGGACCATGGTGTCTGTGTGCCATTTCAATGTCTGTGAAAATATTAATTGGTAGTGTGTGTTCCTTTGGATTGTGAGACATTGTCCCAGGAAGTGTTCCTTCCTCTGTGGCACCTGACATGTTCCCTGCAAACAGTTGCACAATTGTTGTGCTGACCTATGTCAACATATCATTTGTTGGTGACGGATCCCTTCACCAATGGCCATGCATGCTCACCAATGTCTCCTGCTAACTCGTCTGTGCCATCCTTGCCAGTCACTGTACTTGTGTTTAGTGTATGTAGGAATGGCATCAGGGAGCAATTGGCCCTTTTCAGCACTATGCATGTGTGTAATCACGGCCTAACACACAAATGGCACGTTTAATGCTGGGTATTTGGGAACCTGACACACAATTGTGGGCATTGTATCTAGTGGCAGTGAACCCTATTCCTTACATGAGAGACGTCATCTGGGTGGCTGGACCAGCAACTGGACATTCCTATCACTCCTGTGATGTGCGTGACAGTGTGTGGTCCCCTTGGCTAACTTATTTTAGTATGCATTTCCATGACTATACAGTCAGTTGGCATTAAATCCGTGTGTGTATTGTGGGGCATCCGCCATGGGTGGGTGTACATGTGTTGTATGTCCTCACACCCACATGTGGTGTGTCATGCAGTGTGTGAATGACATCCATCCTCCTGGGAGTGGGGCACTGCTGGGAGTGATATGCACCCACCCCTCATATGTCTGGGCACTGCTGGGAGGCCTCTGCACCCACCCCTAATATGTCTGGGCACTGCTGGGAGGCCTCTGCACCCACCCCTCATATGTCTAGGCACTGCTTGGAGTCCTCTGCACCCACCCCTCATATGTCTGGGCACTGCTGGGAGGCCTCTGCACCCACCCCTCATATGTCTGGGCACTGCTGGGAGTGATATGCACCAACCCCTCATATGTTTGGGCATTGCTGGGAGTGATATGCACCCACCCCTCATATGTCTGGGCACTGCTGGGAGTCCTCTGCACCCACCCCTCATTAGTCGGCACTGCTGGGAGTCCTCTGCACCCACCCACGCACCCCCTTGGAGCTGTACACTGCTGGCCAGGACCTACACACACATCAATTTGTAGGTAAAATGCTGGGCCAGTCCTCTATGCCCACATTCCTGGCGTGTGTACGCCTCGTATCCAAATTTTCCTGCTGCCGTAACGGGGTACGTGTGGTACGGACCGTACCCACGCATGTATGCGTGGGTACGGTCCGTACCTGGTTAATCATGGGGCCGTAGGGGTACGTACCGTACCCACGCATTAATGCGTGGGTACCGTCCGTACCTGAGGACTCATGGGGCCGTAGGGGTATGCACCGTACCCACGTATTCATGCGTGGGTATGGTCCGTACCTGATTAATTATGGGGCTGTAGGGGTACGCACAGTACCCACGCATTCATGCGTGTGTACGGTCCGTACCTGAGTACTCATGGGGCCGTAGGGGTATGCACCGTACCCACGTATTCATGCGTGGGTATGTTCCGTACCACTGTTGCAATGGTGCTGTAGGGGTACGTATGGTACGCACCGTACCTATGCATTCATGCGTGGGTACGGTCCGTACCACTGTTGTCATGGCGCCGTAGGGGTACGTATGGCACGCACCGTACCCACGCATGTTGTTCTCACCTTCTGCGGCATGTACGTCGGGTGCGGTGCACCAGGTCGTAGGCCAAGAGGACCAGGATGACACGTACGATGGGGTTCATGGCTGTACGTCACGTACAGGGGCTCCGTGGCGTTGCCGTTCGTGTCGGACTCTGCTTTTCCGGTTGTGTTTGGCTCCCGTAAACAAAGAGCCGTACGGAGTGACGTCGGTACGAATCGTACTAGCTGGGCCGGAAAACGCTGGTGAAATACGTACGGACGTCGCGTACAAGCATTTCAGGATCGGAATCGTGGGTATTTTTTTGCTGTACGGTCTTTTGTACAATTTGTACAGAAAATGGCTTTCTGTACGAATCGTACTTCCTAGGTTGTGAAATGAGTTTACCTGGTACGAGTCATACGGGGAAAACGCTCCGTACGACCAATCATGGGGCCTTTTTACAGGATCAGAATCGACCCCTTAATGTAATTTTTATTATTTTTATATTATAAGCTTTTTAAAGTTATTTTATAGTGTTAATTGTGTGAATTAATTGAGATTTGATTATTAATTATATTAATTGTAATTAGTTGATTAATTAATTGTTAATTAATTATGTTAATTTATTAATATGTTACAATATTGTAGGTAATGTTTATAGGGGAAAATGGTGGGAGGTAAAAAAAATGTTTTAATTATTAATTGTTTATTAATGTTAATTATATGCAGGAGTGGGTATATTAAATTATTCCCCTACGCTATCCAACACTTTCCTTACTGTTGCACTCACTGGAGTGGGAATAGAAATTTGTACCCTCCCGCTATCCAACACTTTCCCTACTGTTGCACTCACTGGAGTGGGAATAGTAATTCTTACCCTCCCACTATCCAACGCTTTCCCTACTGTTGCACTCACTGGAGTGGGAATAGTAATTTTTACCCTCCCGCTATCCAACGCTTTCCCTACTGTTGAACTCACTGGAGTTGGAATAGTAATTTTTACCCTCCCGCTATCCAACGCTTTCCCTATTGTTGCACTCACTGGAGTGGGAAAAGCAACTTTTACCCCCCCCCCCGCTATCCAACGCTTTCCCTACTGTTGCACTCACTGGAGCTGGAATAGTAATTATTACACCTCCCACTATCCAACACGTTCCCTACTGTACCACTTGTTGGAGTGGAAATAGTAATTTTCTCTTTTACGCTATACAATCTTTTCAGTATTGTTATATTTAATGTAGTGTAAAATCTTATAATTTTTTTTTATGTTTTAACTTATTATATATAATTCATTTTTATATTTATATTATAGGTTTATATATATATATATATATATATATATATATATATATATATATGTAATTATATTTAAAATTCTGTTTTTAACATTTAATTATTAAAAATATTGATTGTTTTTTAATATTATTAAGTTAATATATATGTAATAAAAAATAAAAATGCATGTTTATTTGTTTTAACTTACATTTATTATTTATTAATTTTAAGGTTATTTAAGTATTTTTAAGTATGTTTGACTTAATTATATTTATTATTTCATTAATTTTACATTACTTTTAAGACATTTAAAAAAGTCGATATTTTAGCAAACTATATTATTTCCAACGATATTTACGATTCAATATTTTTGTAGGTCGATATTTAGCTCCTCGATATTCTGTCAGTGATTTGGGCGCAGCATCAGAGGAACCTGTCCGATTACGTCCAGATCTCGGAGGGCACAGCATAACAATTGCAGTGGTGGCTCACAAACCAGCATTGGGTCAATGGCATATCCCTCTCCCTTCCCCAACCGGAGCCCACAGTGGTGACGGATGTGTCCCTCCTGGGATGGGGCGGCCACATGGGAGAGGCGGAGATCAGAGGCCTCTGGTGTCCGGCGGAGTCCAGGCTCCAGATCAACCTTCTGGAGCTCCGGGCGATCCGACTTGCACTGAAGGCATTCCTTTCCTCTGTCAAGGGGAGAGTAGTGCAGGTGTTCACAGACAATACCACCGCCATGTGGTACTGCAACAAACAGGGCGGGGTGGGGTCGTGGACCCTATGTCAGGAGGCTCTGTGCCTCTGGACATGGCTAAAACATCAGGGCATTTCCCTGGTGGTTCAACACCTGGCAGGTTCACTGAACGCCAGGGCGGAGAAACTCCGCCGCAGGTGCATGATGGATCACGAATGGCGTCTTCACTCCGACATGGCGCAAGGTCTCTTTCAGCAGTGGGGAGAGCCTTTATTAGATGTATTCGCCACCGAAGAGAACGCGCAATGTCAGCAGTTCTGCGCGTTGGAATTTCCAAGGCGGCACTCGCTAGGTGACGCTTTTCGTCGCGAGAGGGATTGCGGTCTGTTGTACACCTTTCCGCCTATACCATTTCTGCCCAGACTGCTGAAGAAGATCAGGCGTGATCGGGCCCAAATCATTCTTGTGGCTCCGGACTGGGCTCGAAGAGTTTGGTATCCCGAGCTACTCAGTATGACCATCGATCCCCTGATCCGACTGCCTCTTCGGGAGGATCTTCTGTCGCAGCAGCAGGGGACGGTCCTCCACCCGAACCTGCCCAGTCTCCACCTTTTTGCGTGAGATTGAGTGGCGGAGGTTGATTCCTTTTGACTTGCCTCCTGAAGTCTGTGATGTCATTCTGGCAGCCAGGCGTCCCTCCACTAAGTTGGTATACGCCTGCAGGTGGAACAAATTTGTGGCAAGGAGCACAGCAAATGCTGTGGATCCCCTTTCTGCCCCTCTTTCAGAAGTCCTTTTGTTCCTTCTTTCTTTGGCCCGGCGGGGCTCTGCTCTGGGCACTATCAAGGGCCACCGTTCTGCTATTTCAGCCTTTCTCCGGCTTCCTGATCAGCCCTCTCTTTTCAGGTCCCCTGTTGTTAATAGATTCCTCAAAGGCATTACTCATCTTTTCCCTCCTATTCTGTTTGTAATGCCACAGTGGGACTTGAACCTGGTTCTTACATATTTAATGTGTGCTCCTTTTGAGCCTCTTCACAATTGTCCTCTCCATTTGTTAACTTTGAAGACTGCTTTCCTGGTTGCCATCACCTCTGCTGGGAGGGTGAGTGAGCTCCAGGCTCTTTCTTGTAATCCTCCTTTTCTGTCCATCCGTTAAAGTTGTGCTCAGGACACGTCCATCCTTTCTGCCAAAGGTTGTCACTGCCTTTCACATCGGGCAGACATCACTTTTCCCACCTTCTTTCCGCCTCCGCATCCTTCCAGGGAGGAAGACAGGCTCCACCATCTGGACCCAAAATGTGCGCTCTCACTTTACCTGAATCGCACACAACAGTTCCGGGTGGATGACCAGCTCTTTGTTGGCTACATAGGCGCCAAGAACGGTCGGGCCGTACACAAGCGGACTATCTCCCTATGGGTCATCTTGTGTATTAAAGCCTGTTATTCTTTGGCAAAGAAGGAGCCTCTGTTTGGGCTGGGCACCCATTCTACCAGGGCGACGGCTGCCACTACGGCGTTGGGATGTGGTGTCCCCTTACAAGACATCTGTCAGGCAGCTACGTGGGTCACGCTGCACACTTTTACTAAGCATTATTGCCTGGACAGCCAAGTCCGGAAAGACGGCTTCTTTGGCCGTTCTGTTGTCCGGGACTTCCTGGTGTGATCTTGGTTCACAGACCCACCACGGTATTGCTGGGGTATCTATTCTAAGGTAAGGAATCCCATCCTCCCCATTCTGCAAACTGATTTCTAGGGTTAAGGACATCCCTTTCAGAGCCCTAGTTTCAATGCACCAGTGGTCAGTCAGTGTCTTGCATGGCTCTGCGTTCCTGGCGCGGAACGTCGTGTACAGAACTGACGCCAGCGTGCGAGGGCGGCGTCTAAGTAGCTGTGTTGAGGTCATCTCGGTGATCACAATGCCAACGACGGACGCAAAGCCACACGACGGCACCTTCCGACGCGCAGGGGTACTGCTGACGAAAACTTTCCGGATGCAGTCTGAAACCTGGGGTAATTCTAAAGTAAGGAATCTATCACTAACTAATGTTTCTTACAGACATATTGTTACCAAAGGTAAGTAACTTGTGCTCCAGTTAGAATGGGTATCCATGATTGAAGTAATGCTGAGGTTTTAAGAGCTTATAAGATTAATAACTTGCCAGGCATAAGCTTCACCAGGGTTGCTTTATTATCATGTAAAGAAAGTGATCTAGTGATTCGCTTAATGTGTCTTTTAAATTCTTTCGATGAAACTTGAAGGTTCCAGAAATGTCCTGCATGGAGAGAGTGGAATGCATCTTTTTGAGAATCGTTTAGCCCAACATTTGAGCTGAGATTATTTATTTTCTTCTAGACCCAGACTGATACGGTGTTATTTTCAGCTAGGCGAAAACCGCAACACATCTTGAGGAAAACATTTTCTATGGCCCAGCTGAAACGTGAGGGCATTTGTGCCATTAAATGACTGAACCCTTAAGTAAGCTGCAGTCTAGCTTCATGAAGGAGCGCCGAATGGCTCTCCTGCTTTGAGCGTGAACCCCACATCATAGGCAGCATAGTGCAGGCATCATGGTTTTAATTAGGGGTGGATTCCGTAAACTCCACCACAGAATGGCTGGCATAGTTTTTGCTGAACTCCATGCTCCGGATCATGGAGTGGTAAATCTCTGCAAACTCCGCTGGCAGGGTGAAATTTTCCGCCCACCCCATGTAAATTGGCACAAGCAGAAGACTCTGTAATTTGACTTCAGCAATACCGCACAAAGAAAGCAGGCAAGATAATTGAATGGGACTCTATTCTGCTCAAAAGCAGTCCAAAGCCAGACGATAAAACGCAATACCCTACATCAACTCCATATAGCTTATTGTGCTGGCCAATGACATCTTGCTGCCTCTTAGTATGCCTTTAGCTGCTATTGACATTATACTAAGGAGTATGCCTCTCACATCTGTTGTTATCTTCTCTCGCTCAATTTTAAAGGTTTATATGTTACTATGAAGATTCTCATGCACACCTGCTACCTTGTACTGCTAAAGGTGTCTTTTTTGACTGGTACTTTTTATATTTAAAACCAATAAACTCATTTAAAAAAATTGAATAGCATGCCTCTTCAGTGGGCACCTTGTTAGAGGCAGCTCCGAAGTATAGGAATCAGGGAATCATATTTGATCAACATGTTTCACTGCTTGCTCAAATTAATTTGGTAACCCCTATTTGCTTTTAGTTGCTGAAAAAAGAGCTTGGGAAGGTGCTTCTACTTCTTGAGCTTGATCATCACAAGATGGTTTTTCAGACAGTCATCTCAGCATGTCTTCACCACTTCAATTCCTTGTATTTAGGGTTTTTGGAAAGTATCTTAGCAAAATGTTTCCACTTGTTTAAAACATGCCTGTGCACATATTGTGTGGCTTCCAATGATTTCTTACATTATATGGCATTTTAAAAGACTCCACCTCCTTACTGTGGAGAAGCCTATGCCACAAGGCAATTTCCAACAAATGCTCAGTATTCTAGTGACACAGGGTGTCTTCCTACAGTCGCGATCAAATATATGCTCTCAATCAGGGTCCAGATGAAGATCCTTCAAATTTGTTTGACTTGATAGGATATACTTCTGTCTCATGGCCAATTAAATCAGGAATTCTGTGACATTTTTTCTATATTAGGTAAATTAATATTTAGAACACTTCAGAAAACCAAACATCTTTCTAGCTTGGTGGTCTAATATATTCTGGCGTGCTTATTTTATTGGTTTCCTTTCCCCGTGCTTTGATACCATTTTTGGCATTATGCACTACACAAATTACCGTCAAATGAAATAAAATCAAAGCTAAGACCACCCCTAGTTTTGAGTAGAAAGAATGGGCTATCAATGAAAATCAACTGTATGCTGATGATCTAATAATTTATTCACCTGGTTTGGAAAGGTTTAAAATGGTGTTTGTATCGTGCACTGAAGTGTGAACATTATTTGGGTAAAGTAAAAATTAAAATGCCAAAATTAAATTGTATGAATCAAGTGCCAACAACTGTGATAAAGAGTGAATACGATATTTGGGCATTTATATGCCAACAAATCTACATTCATGAGTCAAAGAAAACATAGAAAAACTTTCAAAAATCGATCAAGAAATAATGTTAATATTGGCATGACTGTTTATTCCCATTAATAAGGAGACTACACATGATTAATATGTCAGTCTTCCCTCAATTGTATTTCATATTTTACTCCATGATCCAAATGATCCCTATTTTATTACCCTAAAAACATACAATGCTCCACCAGTTACTTCATCAGGGCTGCCAAAAAAACATGAAAAAGTTGGAAAATACAAACAGGGATAGCCAAAAAGAAGGGGTGTGGGCGAGGGGGTTGAGCTATTCTTAGCTTCCACTTACTCGAATGGGCATTCTAACTGAAAAGGTATGCTATTTTTGGAGTTACGAGTAGGATCATGTGCTAACAGGACTAATTGATGCAGTGAGTTCCTCAGAGTTTGCTAAACGTTTAGGACTTTATCAAAACATCATGTAAAATTAGAGGCATGATCGTGGGCCAAATTATAACAATTCTGAAGATACATTTTTTTTTATTTCTACCTTGATGTAATTTCCCAACCATTGAGTTTTTTTCATCAAATTCCGATTTGAAACCCTACCAGCCTATATCCTTCACTAGCATGGAATGAAAGAAACACACAAGAAAAAGCAGGAAGTTTGATTATAAACCTCATAATATCAAAATCAGTGAACTAACTCATCATACCACCTACATACGACGGAGAAGCAATGCATAAGATAAATTATTTCAGCCTTTATGACCTGTCAGTTTCACGAAAGTAAATGATTTTGCCCAGTCAAAGGTGGCAGGTATGGAGAGGTAGAGGATGGCCTATTCTATGTGACTGTAACATGTCCAGGGTTGTTGTAATTTTGGACAAAGTTTGAAATAATCTTAGAAATTGAATGTGGGCAATTTTTAAAGGTAGGTATTTTTGATTATTTTTTATATCCCCCTGGCAAGTGAAAAGAAGACACTTTCTTCGCTATTATGTTATGCTTGATAACTACAAGACTAATAATTCGGAGGAATTGCATGCAAAATGCTCCTTATAAAGAAGTACATTTGTGGAACCATTTCCGTAAGAATCAAAGATTTAAACCCAGCTCAATTTTGGGAAGGGGAAGGTCATTGAAGAGAAATTACTACCCATGTAAGCAATAATTCAGTATTTACCTTTTTGGAAAAATACAAGAGTCATATAGGAAGATGGTTATAACACTACCTGAGTAAAAAGCACAATGACTTCTGGAGGATGCAATAGTGACTAAAACGGCAGTCAATGGACGTGAAGAAGTGTGTGCAACAACATCAAAGACACGCACCCGAGTATTCACTTTTAGTTGTCACTACGTGATGTCCTCTGTGGTTATCTGGGTAGTATATACATATTTATGCACCTCCTTATTTAAGAGAGTTAAAACATCTCTGATGCCCACACCTGCTGGGAGTGAATATTTTAGAGCTTAGAAAATATGGAGAGGAAAACCTATTTGCATCAAAGTTATTGTTATGGATGGTAAAAAAAATCTTCTCAGGAGTAATCTCAGAAATTTTCATGACAATGTGCAAGTTCTGGAAGGCAGGACATTTTCACTGGGGGGATGATACTGGGATGGTATCTTAATAGAAAATATTTCTAGTTGGACAGAATAATGGAAAACCTACACCCGGTGGGACAACGATGTTAAAGACACAATAGTTATGTCAGATGATAATTCTGACGACAATAATATGACATTCAACTTCTGGGATGCAGTGTTTTTCTTGAGGCAAGAAATATACATGCTGCTGAAAAGATCACCCCCTCAGACGCATTTTTAATCCATGGGCATAATGGGTGATTTCAGACAGCCCCGCTTTCTAAATCTCCCCCCCCACCTTGTAAAAGTGATTGGAGCAGTCACAAGTCCGGAGTCCATAAAAACTGATTCTGTTTTAATTTGGCAGCTGTGTATTGACTTTTCACAGAAAGTACTGTGCCTAACTGCCCTGCCCAACCTTATGTACTCTCAGACCGTTGCTGGCATATACACTTAAAATGACTCTTTCTGTTTCATGTCTCTTCCTTTACTTGCTGTCATCTCTTCTAGTTCGTCCCTCCCTTCATTACATCTTTCTTCTCCACCTCTCTCTCATGATGTCAACTCCCTCTACCACTGTCTTTTCTCACCTTTACCCCTCTACCACTGTCTTAACTTACCTTTACCGCTCTACCACTATCTTTTCTTACCTTTACCTCTCTACCACCGCTCTACCACTGTCTTTTCTCACCTTCACCTCTCTACCACTGTCTTTTCTTACCTTTACCTCTCTACCACTGTCTTATGTTACCTTCACCACTCTACCACTGCCTTTTCTTACCCTTACCGCTCTACCACTGTCTTATGTTACCTTCACCGATCTGCCACTGTCTTTTCTTACCTTTACCGCTCTACCACTGTCTTTTCTTACCTTTACCGCTCTACCACTGTCTTTTCTTACCTTTACCTCTCTACCACTGTCTTATCTTACCTTTACCTCCCTACCACTGTCTTATCTTACCTTTATCGCTCTACCACTGTCTTATCTTACCTTTACCGCTCTACCACTGTCTTATCTTACCTTTACCGCTCTACCACTGTCTTTTCTTACCTTTACCTCTCTACCACTGTCTTATCTTACCTTTACCGCTTTACCACTGTCTTTTCTTACCTTTACCTCTCTACCACTGTCTTATCTTACCTTTACCACTCTACCACTGTCTTATCTTACCTTTACCTCTCTACCACTGTCTTATCTTACCTTTACCTCTCTACCACTGCCTTATGTTACCTTCACCGCTCTACCACTATCTTTTCTTACCTTTACTGCTCTACCACTTTCTTTTCTTACCTTTACCGCTCTACCACTGTCTTTTCTTACCTTTACCTCTCTACCACTGTCTTATCTTACCTTTACCTCTCTACCACTGTCCTATCTTACCTCTACTGCTCTACCACTGTCTTTTCTTATCTTTACCTCTCTACCACTGTCTTATCTTACCTTCACCTCTCTACCACTGTCTTTTCTTACCTTTACCTCTGTACCACTGTCTTATCTTACATTTACCGCACTACCACTGTCTTTTTTACCTTTACCGCTCTACCACTGTCTTTTCTTACCTTCACCTCTCTACCACTGTCTTTCCTTACCTTTACCTCTCTACCACTGTCTTATGTTACCTTCACCACTCTACCACTGTATTTTCTTACCTTTACCGCTCTACCACTGTCTTATGTTACCTTCACCGATCTACCACTATCTTTTCTTACCTTTACCGCTCTACCACTGTCTTATCTTACCTTTACCGCTCTACCACTGTCTTTTCTTACCTTTACCTCTCTACCACTGTCTTATCTTACCTTTACCGCTCTACCACTGTCTTATCTTACCTTTACCTCTCTACCACTGTCTTATCTTACCTTTACCACTCTACCACTGTCTTATCTTACCTTTACCTCTCTACCACTGTCTTATCTTACCTTCACCTCTCTACCACTGTCTTTTCTTACCTTTACCTCTCTACCACTGCCTTATGTTACCTTCACCGCTCTACCACTATCTTTTCTTACCTTTACTGCTCTACCACTTTCTTTTCTTACCTTTACCGCTCTACCACTGTCTTTTCTTACCTTTATCTCTCTACCACTGTCTTATCTTACCTTTACCGCTCTACCACTGTCTTATCTTACCTTTACCTCTCTACCACTGTCCTATCTTACCTCTACTGCTCTACCACTGTCTTTTCTTATTTTTACCACTCTACCACTGTCTTATCTTACCTTTACCGCACTACCACTGTCTTTTTTACCTTTACCGCTCTACCACTCTCTTTTCTTACCTTTACCGCTCTACCACTATCTTTTCTTTCTGTTACCTCTTTACCTCTCTACCTATCTACTCCTCCTCTATACCTCAACTATCTCTCTGCAACTCACTGCTGTTTCCTTCTGATCTCCCTGTATTTCTCCTCCATATGCTTTACTTTGCTTTCAACCCAATTCTTAATGTATCTCACCCCCTACCTCTCTCTCCATCTCCCTATAGCCCGTCTTTGTTTACTTCTCATAGCCATGCCTCTGCCTTATCACTCTGTACCTCACATCTCTGCCTACATCATTTCACTCTCTACCTCACATCTCTCTTACTACCTGAATCTCTCTCAGTAACAAATCACTCAATATAAATCGCCATTCATTTGCTACCTTACCTCTCTATCTCACCTCTCTGTCTTTCTACCTGTTCCCTCTACCTCGTCTCTCTCAATTCTCTAATTGAACATTTGCTCTCTTACTCGCCATTCTCAAATTCTACCTCTCGCTCTTCATAAATCTCACTACCTTGGTTCTCACTTTTTTGCCTCTCTTCTCTTTACCTCAAGAGTCTACTTGCCTCGCTCTCTCTTTTCCTCTCCCTCTTTATCCCCCTCACTGCTCTTACTCAACCTAGTCACCATCTCTTTACTTCATATCTGTTTCTCTCTATACCTCTTCTCTCTCCTAGATTTGACTCCTCTCTCCCTTTCTCTCAGCCTCTGTCCCCAAAGAACTGGTCTCTGTTTCTATGCTTTTTATTTCGCCAGCTCAACCTCACTGCTCTCTTGCTACCTTGCATCCCTCTATACTTGTCTCACTACCTCATTGCTGTGCCTTTCCAGATCCAGCTCTTTCTGTCCCAACATCTCTCTAAGTCATCTCTATTTCTACCTTATCTCTCTCTCTCTCTCTCTCTCTCTCTCTCTCTCTCTCTCTCTCTCTCTCTCTCTACCTCACTCCTCTCCCTCGCTCTACGTTTACATTTCCTGTTTCCATTACTATCTCTCTGACTCACTATAAAACCTTACCTATCCCTCTACCTAGAGCATCTACCTATTTCTTCCTTTATTTACCTCTCTGCGTCTTTATATTTTTTTCTGTCTAAGTCACCTTTTGGTCTTAACCTTAAGTTCCTCCCTACCACATATATCTCTCTACCTCAGCTCTATGGCTACCTCTCTTCTCCCTCTGCTTCCCTTTTTTGTTTCACTTTTTATTTGTACACCGTTCTCTTTTCCTTACTCCTGCTTGCACCATTTCTCCTAGTCAGCAGAGTCGGAGGTCAATAGATAAACAAAGAAGTGTACACAGAGAAAAAGAATGAAGTGGAGCCAGGAGAAAGAATTAAGGAGAAATGTATCAAAGTTCGTTTGATGAAAATTCTCAGCATCAGAGCAGTTGTTTGGTTTTCAGTGTTGCAGCAAGAATGACTATGGTTAAGGGGATTTCTTAGTCATTACAAATAATCAGCAATTAAAGTTGGAGTTTCAAGTGCTCTATGCATATGATTTATTTTATTTAATATTATGCACTAGTTCGCTAAGCCTTCATCAAGTCACCCTTGACATGTATTTCCTACAGTAGGAGGAATGGTTTGGTTAGACAATAAACTCATCATAAAAGATAGCGCTTACAAGACACCTAGGTACATATTTATCAAGGTGTTGCGTTGCCCTTGCGCCACTCAAGGAGGCACAAGGGTGATGCAAAACCTAAGTGAGATTCATCAAGTCACACAAGGCCACCTTGCATGTCTTGATAAATCTAGAGTAACGCAAGTCAGCACAAATCACTTCCTAGCATTACTCTGCAGCAGGGAGGCATTCCAATAGTGGAGTGCCCATGGGCGGAGTTTGGGTGTACCACCCATGGATTCTGGCACATTCCCAGATTTTCCATAGTGGTAGACCTGGGAATGTGTCAAAATGCTACGCCTCCCCATATGAGGCGTAAGAAGGAGAAATATATTTCTCTCTCATCGTATTTTCCTCTTTTTAAGTGTACTGCATTCTGCAGCACACATGGAGGAAAATGCCTCTCAGGTTTGCTTTTGTGCAGGGGGGTGTACCTTCCTGCACAAAAACAATTCTGCTTACAATGCAGGCACCCTTGCACCAGTAGCGGCTGGCACAGGTAAGAGCGATGAGCGACATGGCGGGCCTGGGGCATGCGGGGTGGATGGTGGTGGATCTTGACAGATGACAGGATAGGTAATGTTAAATTAAAAAATAAAAAACACTTACCTTATGCTCGCTGCATCGCTGACTCGGCGCAAGGTAAGTGGGATCATGCTTACGTAATATGTAGAGAAAAAAACTCAAACAAATCCAATATTACTCACAAGCTGCTGGTTAGTTCCAGTCATATATTCATTGGTTCCCCAAAATGTGTGTAACTTCCAAGTCTTCTTTAAAACCTCGAATAGAAGGGGCCATTGAGAGTTTTCGTATAGTTTAAGTGTAATTTGTTAGAGTTGTCTAACATTGGTTAGTTCGTATTTATGATGCCAGTGTCTGTTTTTTTTAAATATTTTACAGCGTGTCCCTGATCCGCCTCTTTAAGTGCGTAGTACTGCTGATGGTGTTTTTTCATGTCAGTGCACTTCTGTTTATTTACGCTGCGTGCCCTGATTTTTGTCACATTGATTCCTGGTTGAGTTTTATTCCAATGTTCTCCGAATCAATCAAGCCAGGTAATTATATATTAATTATACATAATGTTGTCAAATAACTCCATATTTAGATGTTGAGTAGGAGTGTTGCATTCGAGACTGTATGGTCACAAAGTGTCTTTGTCGCAATATCCTTTGACATAAACAGTGTACCGTAAATATAATTTACAAAAATATCAATCATGTACATAGAAATCTATACTCACTGGGATATTTAAGACAAAATATTTATGTGAGACTATCATCACAGAAGCACAGAGCTTAACTACAAGTATTAGTATTTGAGAATCAGGATTTTAACTCCGGTTGTATGTTGTCAACTTGATAAGCAGATTTCTAAAACATGCCCATTAGCCTTAACTCGAATAGTTAAACAACAGCACTCTCGATGACAAAATGTTTAAGCCTATATGTGCGTGCATTGCTGAAATGATGACTGCAAGCATCAGAATACATGTTTCTGTTGCTAAATACCCATGATTGGCTAAACTTGTTATCTATGAAAGGGGAGTCCTTCGGCAGCTATGCGAGTAGCTCTGACAGCCACAGCAAAGCACCAATTCAGTGTTCTTAACTGGGCATTTACTGTGTGTTCACTCAGCACTCACTAATGTAAACTGTCAGATACTGGCTGCCTTGAACAAGAATCATAGTATACCGTGCTCCTTAAACAACAGCCGTGCGAGGACTGCACAAGGGCTAAGGGCCATATGTATGAAAAATGCGTTTTGCGATTCTCAAATTGCGATTTTTAGGGAATCGAAATTAGAGAATCGCAAAATGCAATGTATGTAGGATTTGCTAAATATTTTGCAAATCCTACATAGTCCTTATTTGCAAATCGCAAATTGAGATTCGCAAATAAGGAATACCTTCCCATTCATTCCTATGGGCTAGAAGGCCCATAGGAATGAATGGGAAGACATTCTCAATTTGCGATTCCCAATTAGAGAATCGCAAATTGAGAATGCAATTTCAAGGTTGCAAGGGTGTCAATAGGACACCTTGCTGCACCCCTGAAATAAGCATGTGTGCACATGTAGCGCACATACATGGCCTAAGGGCATGTATGTGCGCCACATGGCACTTTGAAAAATGCAAAAAAGTGTATTTTTAAAAGAAATCGCAAAATACCACCAACCTGAAGTTGGGGGTAATTTGCTATTCCTTAAGCCAAAATCGCACAACTTGGGTGCTTCCCACATTGCATTTAAGGAATCACAATTTGGGATTCCTTAAATGCATTAGCAAAATAGGGAATCGCAAATTTTGAGATTCCTTATTTTGCAAGTGGGTTTTTGTGTGCTACATTGCACACTGCCTAAATTGCGACTGCAAAACGCTGAAATTCTGCGAATTTCACAGTTTGCGATCGCAATTTGGCTTCATACATATGGCCCAGAGAAAACATCTTTTCATTGGAAGTAGGTTGGGTGTTCAGAGTGTTGAAGTTGAGGTGTGTATGCTACCTTTTATGCATTGGAATATGTGCTCAGTGAGGACTTTTACATTGACCTTAGACTGGATTTCTTATTTGAAGAGACTTACATCCTTCTGAAGTGCACAATGTCAAACAGTCGTGTCCACCTCTGAGCCCTGAACAAGAGATGCTGGAGTCTCTGCTAGTGGGTCCAGGTTCTCTTGCCTTGGAAGCTACTGAACGTATCTAGAACGGTCCTCTGTATCCCTACAGAGCCACACCCAAATCATTTTTCAGCATTGACCATTGATTCTGATAATGTTTTTCTCCAAAACAATTTTAACTGCTATTGGAAACTGGCCTTCATCACCAACCAGTATAAAATACCGGTGGAAAATCAGTGTTCTCTGTACATTGCACACTACCTTCCAAAAACAAGGGGCTAGGCTAACTGGAGGGATTGCCCTCCTTTTAATTGCCGCTCATGAAACTCGGATGATATAAACACTAACAATCTGACAACCATTGTTCAAGTCACAAAAAATAAGTACATGTTTATTAAATGTACAGGGGGAAGGTTTTGTGAACTATCACTGAGGGCACTGCCAACCTGTCCTTCTCTTCATAACACTAACTAGGACCGAATGTTCAAACAAATGTTTTGTTAAAAAGACAGACTACAGTTGGGGGTGGTCCCTGGAGTATCGACTGGGGGGCTGCCCCCAAAGAAGAGATGAAAATGATGTTGGGCCACAATCATATATTTACAAAGGGTGTGAAGCAGGTATTTCAGGACCAAAGTTTTTGTTTTCTATGAAAATGAGAAGCTACTTTGAGTTTATTCTGACAAAGTAAAAATAAGCTATATGATAGCAAAATGTGTGAATTTTCATAAGCTGAAATGCTGATATTTGGAAGCAAAGTTGATTGCATTAATGCAGTTTGAAACCATAAATGTAAGACTAATGTAACCAGTCTGCTGTATATGCCTGCAAGGGATCTTTGGGCCACCTTCACTTCCTAAGATTGGCATATTGTGAATCTTTTTTTATGCAAACTGCACCTTCCAAGAACATTCTCAGATACTTCATATAATTGAGAATCTAATTGGAAGGGGCAGGAAAGAAAGCACATTCTATACCTGCAGCTAGATGCCAAAGTAAATTATAGACCATTTGACGTTGCATTTTGTGCACTCCCTCTATCACTTACAGCTTTTTGTAAATTGTGCTGGAAATTACACTATTTTTACACCAAACCAATGAATCAGGTGATGGTCAGGCTTTCTTGGAAGTACTAGAAAATGTCACAAGTAACTTTTAAGACCCTTTGGCTTTTAGCAGATTGCAATAGTTTCCATATTATCCCCGGAGCGTTGGGTGCCTTATCTTATTACATTCTGTCAGTTATTTGGAACCTTTACCTGCCATTTCACGGTTTTCAACTAGCAGAATTTATAACGCTTATTCCTCAGTTAGTCTCTAAAAGCTTTTCCAGAACCTCCCGTAGTGTAGTCTGCTCCTGTTGGTCGGCCTGGTCTCATTGAGTCCACCTCCCCAGGCTAAGTCTGGTGCTGGGCTTGGGTTGGTAGCAAGCCTGCTGTCTCTGCCCCACTTTCCCCCTACCCTTTAGCCCTGTCTACTGTTGCTAGACCAGGGCTAATGCTAAAGCTGCTTTCTTTGTATTCCATTCGCTACATTTCTCTGTTGAGGAGTGAGGCTGGAGTGAGCAATAGCGTCCACCATCACTCCCCCATCATCCCCTATTTCACTGTCTCCCTTTGCTGACTGGCTGGCTATCATCAAACTGTGATCTTGAATGTTGCTTGCCCATAAACAGAGAGAACAGTCCTCTTTCCTGACTGCAAATACACTATGGTGAATACCATTTAGTACTGAATGCTAGTTCTATTCTTAGCTTCTTTAAAGGAGGTGGTGGCGGTAGGGGAAAGTAGTCAGAGATAAGTGCTATTTGCACTTCTTGCATTTCCTTAAGTTTGATTCAGCTCACTACTGGATCCCTTAAATGCCCCCTAATTTTTATGCTAGACCTGCTTTCGAGAACCCAGTAGGAAACATTGCATGGCTCAATGACTCAAGCCAAGCACACCACATAATACTTAAGTGGCAGAGTGCCATGCCTTGTGTGCATATGTACTATTGTTTTCCATGTGAATGTGACATTTCATTGTACCATTGTGTAATCCCAGCACAATGTCATGTGCTTGGCTCATTGCATTTTCTAGTATTTGTTTATTTTTCACCTGGGCTTTGTAGCTGTAGAGTTGAGCCGCGGTGGACTCAACGTGCATGCAGGTATGGCAGCACCAGAGACACAGAGTACACGCACATAGCTGGTGTGAGCCGGAAGTCCCGTGCAACTCTGGCTCCTTTATTTAAGCTCTCTGGCCATGCCTGGCCAGAGAGTGATACAATGTGTGGGGGTTCTTCCGGACAGGGTCATCGGTCTATCTAACCACTAGACCGCTACATCCCATCCCAAATCAGATTTTAACAAAACATTCATCACAGTTCAACATGCAAATTCTGCAAGTCTCTGACTCGGCCTAGGGTTAGGCCGGAGATCATACCTTCATCGTCTTACTCGTTGGCTGGCGGCTGGGCTGTTTGCCTCAGGGCATCTCGAGCAGGGTGTTGGTTCGTCTTCGGAGTCCGGATGGGCTTTCGCAGTGTTTCTTCCGCCCTCTTCGACCGGGTGGAGGTGAGACTCTTCTTGAAAGGTGTCGCTACCTGCTGGTTGGTTGCCGGCCGGCACATCGATCTCTGGGGCTTGGACCCTTTTGAACCATGACACATTCCGGGGGATTGTCTCTCCTCCATTTTCCGCCGTGATGCCGGTTCCTTGGGTCTTCGTTACAGTCCATAGAGAAGGTTCATATGCCGTGCGGAATTTGCCTCGGCTCCGGCGGTTTCTCACCAACACTGTGTGTCCTTGTAGGATTACTCGGGGATGGGCCCTTCTCCGTCTATTGGCTTTGTCATTGGTCGCTGACCTGCGAGCTTGCGTGCCTTCTGGGTCATAGGGTTCCGGTGCCCAGTTATCAGCCATGGGCAGGGTGTCTCTCCTGGGTCCTGCCAGCATCAGCGACCACGGTGACCTCTGGGTGGTGCAGTGCGGGGTGCTTCTGCATTCTCGCAGGAATCTCTGAAGTGCTGCTTCTGGATCTGTTTGGTCGGCCAGGGCGATACGGAACACCTTGTTTAGGGTTCGCATAAATCGTTCTACTTCGCCGTTTGCTTGGGGCCATTGAGTAGTATCTCGGTGGTGCTTTACCCCTGGCTGCATCAGGAGTTCCTTGAACTCTTCCCCTCGGAACTGGGGTCCATTGTCTGTTTTGACTACTTGTGGCAGTCCCAACAGTGCAAATGCCTTTTCTAAGACTGTCTGCAAATGGTTAAACACCGAGGACAGGAGTATTTCTACAATGGGGTACTTGGTGTAGCTGACAATGATGACGGCCGTCACTCTCCCATCTGGGAAGCTTCCAAAGTCTAGACTCACCAATGACCATGGGGACGGGGATGGTTCTTCTGTTAATATTGGTGCCGGAGCTTCCTGATTACTGGTGAGCTGGCATGCTCTGCAGTTCCTGACAACCGTCTCGACTGCTTCCTCTAGCCCTGGGAACCACACTTTCTCCCTCATTCGGGACTTCATTCTGTTGGTCCCTTGATGACCTTCGTATGTCAGGATAGTTGTCAGCTCCTGGAGATCCGCTGGCACTACGATTTGTGATCCCCTCAGTATTACTCCGCTGTCGGCCCCGCTCAGTTCGTCTCGGATCCTCCAGATTTCACCCAATCGAGCTCGATCGGTCTCGGTCCATCTGCTGACGTCGTGTAGGAAACGTTCCCACAACTCTTTCTGCAGGGCTTCTACCACCCGCTGAAGGACTACGTCGGTCTCCGTGTGTCTCTTGATTTCTTTGATGGTAAGGGCTTTGGGACAGGCCCACTGGGAGATCATGTTGATGTAGTCTTCTATGTGTTGCTCCTGTTGGGAGTCACTATCAGCTGGGCTTGAAGGGTGTCGCGAGAGGAAGTCGGCTGGGTTCTTGGCTCCGGGTCTGTACACTAGATCTAGTTGGTAGTGCTGTAATTGTATGGCCCAGCGTTCAATTCGGGGTGGTGGATGTAGCGAGGTACCTTTGAACAGTGACAGTAACGGTTGGTGATCTGTCACGACACGGAACGGATGTCTGCTGAGGTAAAGATGAAAGTGGTTACATGCCCACTTGATGGCGAGTGCTTCTCGTTCAATTTGCGAGTATCTGGTTTCAGTGGGTGTAAGTGCCTTGCTCGCAAAGGTTAGTGGGACCCATTTTCCAGGCTCTGCCTCTTATGTTAGTAGCACGCCTAGGCCGACGGGGCTGGTGTCGACTATCAGTTCAGTTGACTTGATGGTGTCAAAATATGCCATGGTCGTCTTCTCTTGCAACGCTGCCTTCACTTTACGAAACGCGTCTTCCTCCTTTTGGCCCCATGTCCACACAGCATCTTTTTCCGTCAGTGCCCGCAGGGGCTCAGAGATGGTGGCAAGGTCGGGAATGAATCGTCCGCAGTATGTTGCCATACTTAGGAAGCTCCGCACTTCAGATGTAGTCATAGGGGCCGGGGCGCGTTGGATTGACTGAGACTTCTAGGGGTCCACCTTCACTCCTTCCTGGCTGAAGACATAACCAAAGAAGTCGATGAACTTCTTGAAGAATTGGCACTTATCTTTGTGGAGGGTTACTCCATACTCAGCAAGTCTCTGGAGAGTGGCTCGCAGGTGCCGATGATGTTCCTTGATTGTTGCGGAGTGGATCAGAATGTCGTCGCTGACATTTAGTACTCCATGAAGGCCAGACAGTACTTCATTCACTGTATTTTGGAAGATTTCCGCCGCTGAGGAGATGCCAAAGTTTAACCGCTTGTAACGTCGGAGGCCCAGATGAATCGAAAAAGTTGTGATGTACCGACTTTCTTTGGCTAGCTTCAGTTGGTGGTAACCAGCATTAAGATCCAACTTGGAAAACCATCGGGAACTGTTGAGGTCTGCCAGGATATCGTCCACGGTGGGTGTGATATGTCTCTCCCGCTTGATGGCTTGGTTGGGCATGCGCATATCAATGCAGAGCCGGATCGTTCCCGGTTCCTTGGGCTTCTCCGCTATCACCATCAGTGACACCCATAGGGTTGGTCCGGTTACCTTTTCTATGATGCCTTGTCGCTCCAGTTCATCTAATTCTTGTTCTACGAGCGGTTGGAGGTGGAAAGGTATTCGTCGGTGCCGTAGTGCTACGGGCGCCACTGCCTTGTCGATATGGAGTTTCACAGGCGGTCTTTTTATACTCCCTAGGCCTTTGAACAGCTGGGGGAACAGCTCTAGGATCTCTTCAGTCTGCAGTGTCCTCACCGCATTGGCAAAAGTCACGAGGCCTAAGTCTTCAGCGGTGTGGCTCCCTACTAGTATGTCCACCTCCCGGTCAACCACGTGGAACGTTGTGATAATCTCATGATCCTCAGATTTCACCTGGACCGTCATCTTGCCTTTCAGGGGTAGCGGTGTTTGGCTGCCGTATGTGAAGATCTTCACCTGTGACGGCAACAGTACTGGCTTCGGGTTCAGCCGCTTGTATTGTTGGCACCCCATGACATTTACGGACGCCCCCGTGTCGATGAGCGCAGTCACGGGGGATCCAGCAATCTCGATGGCGCAGGTTGGCTGGGGTTGTCGTCTTCTCTTGAGGTCACTGGCAAACGAGATCATGTGACATTCCCGGTCTCCCTCAGTTGACGAATCTTCGAGATACTGCCTGCGCTGAATTGTCGGCCTACTTCCCTTCAGGGTTTCCGGTTCCTCTAATGGCAAGTGCCTGATTGCTTTCGACGGTGGTCTTCGGCCGGGGGCTCCTCTGTTCTTCATGCCTCCACGGCACACGCTTGCGAAATGGTTGGGGATGTTGCATTTTGAGCATACTTTACCTCATGCTGGGCCTTCTTCCGGCGGGTGTTCCTCTCTTCCACAGTACCCGCACTGCGACTTTCGCACGTTTCTGGGTAGCCATCGGCCTCGGGCTCCTCTCTGTTGCGTGCGTATTGCGTCCACTTTCTCGGTCTTCACCGTCGCCGGCTGTTCTCCTGGTTGGATCAGGGCGGCATCCATTGCTGTTGCCCTGACTTTCGATAGATCGTGTGACCGTGCGAGCACCAAAATGTCTTCCAGGGATATGCACGGCTGCCTGAGGATGAGGGTCCGCAGGGTTTTGTTGCGCCACCCTTGGATTACTCTTTGATTTGGTCATCTTCGGTGCATGTGCTAGCTAATTTTCGCAGTGTCGCGTGAAATGCGTCCATCGACTCCCCTTGTCTTTGGCGTGCCTGGCGGAGCTTGAAACGTTCGTAATCGGGGTTTAGCTGAGGGTCAAAGTGGGCATTCAGGGCCCTCACTGTCGCGTCGTAGTCTGTTGGTGGTCCCGTGTTAGGGAGGTGCGCAAATAGTTTGTATATCTCATCCCCTGCGAAGTGAAGTAGCAGCGAGCGCTTCACTGCTCCATCAGTTTCCCTTGAGGCAATAAAGTAGTTGTCCAACCGGCCAATCCAGACAGTCCACCTGGGGGATGCCGTAGCTGGGTCAATCAGCTTGCTGAAAGGGGGAAGTGTGCCAATCTGAGAGTGTTGAGCGACCTGTAGTGCCACTGGGGCTGCCGCCTGTGGAGCCGCTTGCTGAGCTGCTGGCGCTGCTGGGTCGGACATGTTTCTGGCAGAATATGGGACTTCTGCGACGCTGCCTTACTTCTGCAACACTGCCTTACCCCTCTTCAGATATCTTCCTGAGTTTCTGGCCTGTGCAGCAGTTTAGTTTCTTGGGGCATGTAGTGGTGCTGGAGGAGCAGCCTGGAGCACCCTGGAGACATTGTGGTGCAGTGTGGCACTTAGTGTGCAGGAACAGATGTGCACTGTTGCTCCCTGAAGTGATTGAGGGCCTCAGCGTGTGCGCGTGTTAGATCATTCCCTATCTCACGCTTAAGCCAGGAGGAGGGGCGGGGCCTCGCGCCCGTATTGATTTCACTGAGCGCGAGCTCCACCGAGAGAGACCGGGAGCATCAGTGCTGCGGAGTGCGTCAGTGCTGCGGAGGCTGCTGAGGGCTGGACGTGCTTTTTACCCCCACGGCGCTGCAGGTGCACGCGCCCGATGTAGCGCTCTTGAGAGAAGCGCTGGAGTCCGCGTGACGCGGTCGGTAAGCTCAACCAGGCAGAGGGGCCGGGAGCGTTTCACCAGGTGACTGGTGGGTGTCGGGCCACGTTGCGGGACCCACCCTCGTCGCCAATGTAGAGTTGAGCCACAGTGGACTCAACGTGCATGCAGGTATGGCAGCACCAGAGACACAGAGTACACACACATAGCTGGTGTGAGCCGGAAGTCCCGTGCGACTCCGGCTCCTTTATGTAAGCTATCTGACCACGCCTGGCCAGAGAGTGATACAATGTGTGGGGGTTCTTCCGGACAGGGTCATTGGTCTATCTAACCACTAGACCGCTACAGTAGCATGTGTTTGCAAGTAGGAGTATGTGAACGTGTTGTTAGAGGAAGGTCCTATTTATACATTCATACTACCGATAATATTCCTTAATTTTCCAAACACCAATTTAATTTCCCTTACTAAGTCCACGCTATTCATGCCCTAGCCCTCCACGCCTTTTTGAGTTGGGTACTCTGAGTTGCCTGTTGGGAAGTCTGAGATTCACACTCCCCTAATTGACTGAGCTAAGCCCCTGGGCTGAACTCTGTTTCTCTTGCAGGGATTTAGATATATTTTAATTATTTTTATTAGCATTTTGACAGGGCATACCAAAGCCCAAACGGTGACAGGGTGCTTTTCAGGATGCCCCTACTTGCCCAGAACATTTCTATTCCAAGAAACAATAGTTTTAATGTTTGCATGCTGCTGCTATTAAAGCGCAAGTATTTATCCTGTCTCATGTTTTTGTTCTTTTGAACAATTATGAATTCGGAGGAATTGTTGCACTTCACACACAATGGTTTCTGTAATTATTTTCCTAATTAAACATTGACTGGTTTTATGATACTCAGACTCAGCTCTCCCCACCAACTCATACTGAAAGCATTGATCGAAACATACCGTTATTTACGGACAACACTAAAGTGACATATTTAACACATACCCAATGAACAAAATCATGAAAATGGTAAAGAGCAGCAGTATTAAATATGGGAGTGGCAGATATAGCGGAACAAGTGCTGCCCCTGGGATAATTTTAAACTACATGCTCAGGAAATAGAGAGTTCTGTTGCCCTCTTATGGTTCAGAAACAACTCCAAAAGAAAATCCAGCAAGGTTTACGGAAAGCAAAAGGTAAATTGGATTCTCACACTTCGGGAAAGAGGGAATTTAAAGTGAGGAAAGGGTTGGATTTGTGGAAAGGTTATAGAGGGTTTATACAATTTGGGGGGCATATTGTCTAAAGTAGTGCAATGCTCTGCAGAATCTAAAGTTGCTGCTCTCCATCGCGCCAGCCGCGGCCAATGCAGGTAAGAGCGGTGTATCGACATACGATGACGCGTAAAGATTTTTTTCCCTCATCGTCGTCTGTCGTAATCTCACCCCCCCACCCAGCCCCACCGCTTTTACCTGCATGGGCCGCAGCTGCGTTGCGCTCAGGGAGAGAGCAGCACACAGCCGAGTATGCTATGATATGATGCTCAGGGGCACAGCTTCACGGGGAGTTGGGGTGTTGACACCCCCCCACCTTCCCCCCAAATAAATGAATTCTTGGCTTGGTAGATAAGTCTAGGGGCCCTGAGTCGGGTCTGCTATGTCTGTGTTGGGTTTTCTCGTCATCCTGATTTCACTGAAAGGTTTTAACTTATTAATTTTTTTGGGATAAGCAACTTAAATATATATAGTGATTGGTTCACCAAAAAGTAGTAAATCTGCACCCATAGAAGTACTCCTTGAAAGGATGCACATTTACTACTGTTTGGGATTCACAATAATTCATAGTAGTAGGCTTGGAGAGCTGCACCAGTCTCTGGTTTACAGGCATACTGCTAGCACTCACACTTTGAAAAGGTGATTGGATGAGTGTTTGCAAATCATATAACCATTGCCAATCACTTAGGGCTGCAATTCAAGCCATCGTATTTTGCTCACTTTATCCCTCTAGATAAAGGGCCTGATTTAGGGTTTGGCAGGCAGAGTAAAGGCAGACAGGGTGGTGGAGAACTTTACGTCTGCCACCCTCTCTTCACTATGCCTGTCAAATTTGGAGATGTCTGCCGGACCCCCAATATCTCTATATATTGGCAGGAGCCGCCGTCATGGCTGTTTCTCCCAGTGTAGGAATAGTTTGACAGACAACAATGTCTAAAAATAACTGCTAAATGTTAAACATTTCCAAAGTTTTGTGATATTTCTAAAGCATACTCCCAGAGCGGGAGTTTGTTTTAGATAAATAAAAAACAAATGACCCTTACACCAGGAGACTTTTCTCACATGGTGTGCGGGGTCATTTAAATAACAAATTTACAGTCCCTTACCATCAGGATGAGCCTGGTGATGGACTGTAAAAAAAAAATGCCATTCAATCATCCACTCTAAATAGGGCAGATTATCATATTATTATTAGGGCTGTCAGAGGACTGAGGACTTTTTACAGTGATGAAGTAAATTTTACTCTGTCAGCATAAAACTTGTAGTCCACTGGACTCAAAATCGGGCAGATGGAAATTGAGTTTGATACAGAGTATACTCTCTCACCATTGCAATAAAGTACCTGTGTGTCAAACTCTAAATCAGCCCAGAGGCCCACATAATGCAAATCAGTACTGATCCTGCTCCTCCTTACAACAATCCGTCCCACATATTAATCATCTCATCTATTCCCCCAGTGGCCCTCTGCTTTTTTAGTTGGTAAATTTGAGATTTACATCCCTCCCCCCCAGATCTCACTGACTAAGCTATGCCCCTGGGGATGCCTGCTGTCTTCCCCACCTCCGGAGCTCCTTAAGACTGCCTAGCACCACGCATACACCTTTGCACCACACTGTATTATGCTTAAGCTACCTTTAAAACGTTTCACACATTGGTTGTATGCTGTACAATGGAGCACACATGCAATATCTGAAAAGTTAGGAGAAACAAAAAAAATTCCTTGTTAGCAAAGGACTCAAGGAGTCGATATTTAATGGCTCAAAGCCCTGTCTACCAATTTTAGTTGGTAGGGTTTTGCTTAAAAAAACATGGGTGGTAGAGTGGCAATGCCAATGTACCACTCATGAGTGGCCCACTTGTCACAATGTAATGCAAAGTGGCACAAAGTGTTATTGCATTTAAGTCTACTTCCTTGCAAATAAAGTTTTGCTTAGGAAAAGAAATACTTTAGCAACACTTCTTGATTCTTTGTGTCACTTATATCTGTCCTTTAGTGTTAATAGAACCCCCACTGGAAAAATATAGCCCTTTACATTGCATGCATTTACAAAGCATGCGATTAGAACGCGGTCGTAATAACAATTGCGTTGTTACATCGCAGTACCATTACAATGCACTCTAGGGGGCGCGCTTGACTTAGGAATAGTATAATTTACTATTCCAACTCCAGTGTGTGCAACAGTAGAGAAGGTGTTGGAATAGTAAATTATACTATTCCTTAGTTTAGAGCGCCCCCTAGAGCAAGTTGCTGAAACGACTTGCGTTGTAATGGTACTGATGTAACAATGCTTTTGTTGTAATGACCACGTTGTAATCGCATGATTTGTAATGTATGCGATGTGATGGCTGTTTTCCCCACTGGACAGACCAACGCTAGTTGTACTCAACTTGTCTTCTGTGGCCTTCTAAAAATAATCATTTTGTCCACTACATTGAAAGGAATCTTTGGAACTCTCCTACATTTCAATCTAGCATCTATGAAGTACAGATATTGTAATTGTAGGAGAAAAGAGTTGTTATGTTTGAGACAATCTGCAAATCAAGAACTAATAGGGTAATAGTCAGTAGGGAACTGGCTGTGCACTGAAAATATATATGTTCTCATTCCAGTAGGAAGCTTAATATTGGAAATAACCTGTCTATTTCCTTTCAGGTGACACTGTAGACTGGACACTGAGCGATATTTACATCAATGCTTTATACTGGGTCATCTCACGCCTCACCATAACAGGATATGGTGATGTCCGGAACAGATGGCTCAGCGAAGTATGGCTCACCATTTTAGTCATGTTTGTGGGCAAGTTTGTGGTCGGTTACATTCAGGGTGTGTTCTCAGCTACTGAAGCCAATGCTTATGCACTGCAAGTGTCCTTTGAAGAAAAGATACAGGTAAGAATCACCTAAATATGCCATCGATGCAAACCCACCTGCGCACAAAGGCACGCTTCTTTCTGAATATTAAATACCTTATATAACGAGTTATAGCTCAATACATGCTGTAATTTCACTTTGAAATAGAAACTTCTAGATACAGGTTATTACTGGATCATAGAGGGACAGGTGTACTGCTAACTATCTATCTGCTGCCTTTGAATCTGATAAACATCCGTGTAGGGCTGACGCCTTTCCAGGCTGGACCTGAAAGGCTTGGGTTTGGTTAAAATGGGGCCTGCTAATGTGCATTTATTATTTATGTATCTAACTGTTTAGGGACCTATACTGTGATTGTACCGTGCTAAACCTTAGTTTCAGTCACTGAAAACAATAAAGTGTGTGGTTGGGTTGGTGGGATTCTGAGTGGACCATTGTCTAAGTAGGGAGAAAAGGAGCATGCCCAGATATTGGACAAGTAGCGGAGTTCACAAGTGACATAAAACATGGTGCAGCAATTTAAAGGTTTTATTTTGACAACCGGCGACAGTTACTATGAAACAATCATTGTACACATCATGATGCTGTAAACAAGAACTGCCTTTTGACAACCTGCAGTGATGGGCAATAGTTACTAGGCAAACGGCACACCTTAGGCTTGTAGTAGCCTCACTGCATTCTGTGGCAATGCTATTTCGTTCGCTCATTGACGAGGGGATTCAAAAAGTAGAAAACATTTAGCAAGAGACTCTTAGGCTGATAGGCCTCAGGCCAAGCCATTCTATAAGCCAGAATCAACCATCACACACAAATACCAGCACGCTTAACCCTCTCAATGACCAAGGTATATGCAAATGCTGACATATTAACTTCAGAGACTAACATCTGCTAGCACAGGTAGGAGCGGAGTCAATTCAGGCTCCTCTTTAGCTGCAGAAAAGGCTCATATAACGACACACACACAATTAAGTGCTCTCTGATGAATCATAAATACAAAAGAGTTTTTGTCCTCACAGCTATCACTTCTGCCAGATGTTATGATGAGGTTCCTTATTCTCTTTACCATTTCCATTTGGAGGTCTTTACAACAGACCCAAACTGTGCATTGAATGTTGTTTCTCAGATCCAGTACAGGCAGGTTACTTTGCTGCCTTCGCTAATTTAAAGACCTATGTAATCAAAGATGATTAACGAACTTGCAATTTATTTATCTACCCTGTCATCGGCTAGTTGAACTGGAAACGTTTTCTCGGAGCTATACATTTAGGGCCAGCTTTAGGGCAGTGCGACTGGTGCGGCCACACTGGGCGCTGACCTGTGAAGGGGGCACCAACCTCATGGGGGGGCGCTGTGTTTACCAATAACTTATGATTGGAGCGATGTGGAGCACTTATGGCTGGTGGTAGTGAGAGAATCTGAGGAGGCGGTCATGGGGTGTGGGGGGCTTGCTAGCAGCCTGACAGGTAACACAGGGGAACTGAGAGCAAAACCGACGCACTCCCACCACAGGTGGACAAGAGTGGGGGCTTGGCAAGAAGACAGAATGAGAACCAGATCCTGGAACAAGAAAAAATAGGGGACCCCACAGTCATCAACCTCACCGACAAACCTATTAGCCAAGCAGCAACATCTCCATTACAGAAGGGTTTGAGCTTCTGCCCAATGGATAGGGCTGATATTTGCAAGGCCAAGGTTAATGTGTTTAAATTTGTCAGACGCTTTAAACTTAAAAACACTTTGCACTTTTTCCATGTACCAATAAAAACAGAATCACACCGCAAATCAACCTTTCATGTGATGATCTGTCAATTCAGGATGTATTGGATACTAAGTTGTTAATGTCGATCTCTGAATGTGAGGGGGACACAGTGACAATGGATAGACTGCTCTACGAGCTTGATGCACAAACAGACCTGAATATTGGCAGTGGACTTAAATCCAAATTGAGATGGACTCCCCCAATGCCGGTTGGCAATAACATTGACTTTTTTTTAAGTTAGTCATGTCAGACATAGACAAGTATGTAGATTCACGACACTCACACCACAAGTGGACAGGCAACCTCACCCATACAGAACGGGAAGCCCTACACCAACTGATGGCAGATGACAGTATTACAATACGGGAGGCTGACAAAGGGGGCAATGTGGTGCTTATGAACCAGGTTGACTATGATAGAGAGATCATCTCACAACTCAATGAGAGAGATTGCTATGAGAAACTATCTTCGAACCCCATTTGGACACTGACTAGTCTCATCAATCAGAAAGTTAAAGACTGGCACGATGTATGCCTCTTGGACTTTAATGAGCACACTTACCTCAAAGTAGAATACCCTAGACACTCATGCCGGTATACACTACCTAAAGTGCACACAAAGCTCCCTTTCCCACCCAGGCAGACACATTGTGTCTGGAATTGGTGGACCCACAGAGAAACTATCTGAATATGTGGATTTATTTCTCCAGCCGTTGGTAGCTAACCTACCCTCTTATATCAGAGACACAAACACATACTCAGCACGCTGGCAGACATTACTTGGGACAATACTATGACACTAGTTACTCTGGATGTCACTGCCCTGTATACGAGCATCCAACATGACCATCGCCTACTGGCATTAAAACGCACACTTAACTCTCGCCCGGCTAGCCTCTGGGAACATACGGACAAGTTAATGGACATGACACAAATGATTCTTGAAAACAATGTGTTCCTCTTCAAAGGGGCATGGAATAAACAGATACATGGAGTAGCTATGGGCTCTAAATTTTCCCCATCATACGCCAATCTTTTTATGGGGTGGTTGGAGGAGAGCTGGATTTGGGGCTCTAAAGGCAATGATTGGAGCGACTCTATTCTTTTCTGAGGCAGGTACATTGACGACTGCCTCCTAATTTGGACAGGCAACACTGAGAGTCTGACTGAATTTTTAACATACCTTAACAGTAATGACGCTAATATTAGATTTACCTACCAACATAGCAAGAGCTCAATCACTTTCTTAGATGTGGAACTCTTAGTCTCCAATAACAGAATTGAATGCAGGCTTTACAGGAAGGCTACGGCATGCAATAGTATAATACATGCCACCAGCGTGCACCCAAGACATCAGATTATTACTATCCCCTACGGGGAATTTGTACGTGCACGACGCAATTGCAGTATTGAAGGTGACTTTGTGAATTGCCTCAAAAGCATGGGGGACAGATTCAAGCGCAGGGGTTACAGTCAGAGGACAGTAAACAATGCATTGAACAGGATCTCAAAAGTAGAGAGACAAAAGACACTTCAGGATAAAAGCAAGCAAGAGGACCCCAACACTACTCGGCTTGTCATGGACTACAATGTGCTCAGCATGACACTCACAAAAAGCATGAGGAAACACTGGCACTTACTACATGCTGATAAGACGTTAGAACCTTTAATTTCTTCCAGACCAGAAACGACTTTCTGCAAGGGGAAGAGCCTTAGAAACTTACTTAGCCCTAGCTATCCTAGGATGGGCAATCAGGTACATTGGCTCTCAGCTCACGGACTTGGTTTTTTCAAATATGGACAGTGCACTGCATGCAGATGGGCCACTGACAAAAAGAAAGACTTTTCTGGCCCGAATGGCCGATCTTACAAGATAAATACTAGCATCAACTGTCAGACCAACTATGTGGTCTACGCAGTTGTATGCAAATGTCAACGTAGCTACATTGGCTGCACTTTCAGGTCTCTGAAAGACCTCATCTTAGAACACATCATGGCGGTTAAACAGGCTGACACCAGGTACCCCGTAGCCATGCACATATTGGAATGTCCTGTTAAGGGTAGTCACAAAACCTTCTCCTTTTACGACTTTGAAACCATACCCAGTGACGTGAGAGGTGGCAATAGAGAACTAACGTTGAGGAGAAGGGAGGCAACTTGGATCATGCGATTAAGAAGTGAGGAAATAGGCCTAAACACAGACCACTAATTACACTACTTTTTGGGGTACTAGCTTTCATGATCCCCACATGAGGCATAATGTTACCAAGTTGAAACAGTATCTATTTACTCAGTACCATAACCTTCATGTGGTCTTCTGACTTGTTTGTTATGTGATCTCTATCTTACTACTACTGTTGAGTTCGAACTGAAATTTTGAAGTCTGCTTCCATACGCCTACGTGAAATCTTACATAGGACTACATGTCCTCACATGGCTTTGATTTCCTTAGCACTACAGGCTGTCACTTGGGGAGCTCATTTGTTCATTAACCGTCTATCATGCTCCCTATACCTGTTCTCCTATCCCCTCAGATTTAGGATTCTACTATCACAACCTCTTTTCTTTACTCTGGAACCAATATGCTTACTCTGGCACCGATGTACTTACTGTGTATGTTTAACTATGTTAAGGTGACCCACAAGATTGTGTAAGTAGATCCTGTGGGTATACAATATGTGTTATTTAGATTTATGATAACTATTATTCTGTACCGTTCTACTTAGACGGTTGCATCACACACTCAACTCGGGAATCCCTTTCCCTTTACTCTCCTTTAATGTTGCCTTAGAACTCACCTAATAGAGACCCCCCTTTTTTCTTGGATTCGAATATTTAAAAACGTATTGTTTCAGGTAACTTATATCCAGATGGATTCGTTACCCTAGGGATGGTTCACCCACGTTCCGTTTATTAAGTTTTATTAAATTTTTCTCCTTTACATTCCTAAACTTGCTGTGGACACACCATTACATGGGGGCATCAGCATTGTTTTCCTTCTACAAACCTTTTTTCTGTATGCACACAGCGATAATCAAAATTATATTTTCAGATCCTTATTGGATGCACACAGCTACAATCGCTTTAATTTGATATGTTCTTTACTCCTTCTCGGGCCATTATTTGCCCATCACTATCTCTGTTACAAGGCCGGATGCGGAGATTAGACACTCCAAGATAACCAACGGTATTTGTTATGCATTAACCCTTTGAGCATAATGCTGATCAATACCCCACGACCCTTGAGCTCCACATCAGAACACCTCGGGCTGATGAATTGCCCACTTTTAACCTCTATTAATAAGCGGGGAACTGAATTTACCGTTCCAAGATGGCCAACGTCTTTGGAGCAGGTACAGTCCTACAACTGCTCATCCACCAATGTAAGAAGCAGACTTATCTGATAGAGATTTCTAGCTACAGATTCCTTGCATTTGAATTTCCTAGGAGTCAGACTGAATCCGGTCTCTTTTGCGTGAGCAGTACCCCTGCGCACCATCAGGTGGCTCCGTTCAGTTCAGCGCATCGGCATTGTTGGTGCCTGAGGAGACGTCGCAGTCACCTATATAGGCGCCACCCAGGGGCGCGGATGTCAGTTCTTTTCTTTCCGTGCCAGTTAGTGCTGATCCGGAGAAGAGCTACCCCTCTGTCTCTTTTTCACAGACTTTTTTCGATGTTTTGTCATAGACTTTCCTTGTGTCATCTAGAAAGGTAGGGTTTAAGCCGTGTGGTGTCTGCCACTGCGCCATTTCGGTTACCGACCCGCACCTTGTGTGCATATGGTTTCTCAAGTGCGACCACGACTCGAAGTTGTGCTCAGACTGCTGGGCCATGGCGCTGAAAGCTTTGAGGGAGCGGTAACCAAAAAGCTGCTTGTAGCCCGGCAGTCGAGGCCATCTAGCGCGACTCCTAAGAGGTCTTGGTCACGATCGAGGAAAAGAAGGTCGCTGGACTGCTCCAGGAGCCCCAAATCTTCTTTGCCGCACTCGAGGTCCTTGGACCACCCGGGGAAGAAGCACAAAATGATAAATTAGTTGAAACGCACTACAACTTCACCTCGCCCGTCAACTGGCGAGACGAGAGGAGAACATCGATGTTCCAAGCACGGTTCTGCAGAGATGTTGCCAGGTCCAACTCTGTGCCCCCCCCCATTTCTGGGAGCCAGAGCCACTCCTGCTTAAATGAAGGCATTTTATGAGGCCATGCACCGAGTATTTGAGCGTGACGACCCCTACAGAGTGCCTTCGGGCCCCATGGGGCAACAGCTCCGACCTCGGCTCTGATGGGGTCTCATAGATCCGATCCTGGACCCAGATGTGTGCTGATTTTGCCAGCGCGACCTACTCCGGTGCTAGTCCTGATGTCGATGGTCCTGGCACTGTCAAGGTCCACTGGTGGCGTCAGCCCCATTCTCATCCCCGACGATTCAGAGTCAGAACGGTGTTGTTCGACACTGATTCCGGCGATGACAGGGCCCAATGGTCCTAGGTCGTTGTTTGAGCCTTTTGAAGAGCAGACAAAAATAGGGAAGAGTGTGAGGGGTCACTGGACCCTTTATAACACCAGTTATACACCCCTGGTGAGACTTTGGACTGGTATAAGTGTAGGAAGGTGGATATCTGACTATGGTTACCCCCAACTTTTTGCCTAGTGTCTAGCTGGTTTTTCGACTTAGTTGGCCTGAGATCCTGCCATTCAGGGTCTCAGGCTGTCTGCTCTCTCTTTAAAATGGACTCCATGTACCCTGGGTACATAACCAATTGGTAAGGATCACCTTATTGGACCCTGTACAGTGTACCCTAGGTACCCAGGGCATAGGTGTACCCTAGGCTTACCAGGGGCTGCAGCATGTATTATGCCACCCCTGGCCTGGCCTTCCATTTTGACACAACTGGCTCATCACTCAGCTGGGGCAAGGTCGTGTAATCACCCCTTGCTTAGGTGTAGTATTCCAATACCTAACTTACATATAGACACATGTGTACCTATCAGTCACTCCTATGGCAGGCCTTAACAATCCTGGAGGCAGAGTGCTTGGTAACATGTGAGATGGTGCTCTAGCATGAGCTGAGCCTGTCTGCAGCTTTCGGAACCATTTCCTTATAGCTGTTCTATGATATAGCCTACCATATACTCTTAAAGTGCCTTATAATCTTAAACGGTTATGGTAACTATGGTTTGGCTTTATCAAAACATGTCGTGTAAGGTGTCTAACACTTTGGAATAATACCCCCATACCATCACCCATACAGAACGGGAAGCCCTACACCAACTGATGGCAGATGACAGTATTACAATACGGGAGGCTGACAAAGGGGGCAATGTGGTGCTTATGAACCAGGTTGACTATGATAGAGAGATCATCTCACAACTCAATGAGAGAGATTGCTATGAGAAACTATCTTCGAACCCCATTTGGACACTGACTAGTCTCATCAATCAGAAAGTTAAAGACTGGCACGATGTATGCCTCTTGGACTTTAATGAGCACACTTACCTCAAAGTAGAATACCCTAGACACTCATGCCGGTATACACTACCTAAAGTGCACACAAAGCTCCCTTTCCCACCCAGGCAGACACATTGTGTCTGGAATTGGTGGACCCACAGAGAAACTATCTGAATATGTGGATTTATTTCTCCAGCCGTTGGTAGCTAACCTACCCTCTTATATCAGAGACACAAACACATACTCAGCACGCTGGCAGACATTACTTGGGACAATACTATGACACTAGTTACTCTGGATGTCACTGCCCTGTATACGAGCATCCAACATGACCATCGCCTACTGGCATTAAAACGCACACTTAACTCTCGCCCGGCTAGCCTCTGGGAACATACGGACAAGTTAATGGACATGACACAAATGATTCTTGAAAACAATGTGTTCCTCTTCAAAGGGGCATGGAATAAACAGATACATGGAGTAGCTATGGGCTCTAAATTTTCCCCATCATACGCCAATCTTTTTATGGGGTGGTTGGAGGAGAGCTGGATTTGGGGCTCTAAAGGCAATGATTGGAGCGACTCTATTCTTTTCTGAGGCAGGTACATTGACGACTGCCTCCTAATTTGGACAGGCAACACTGAGAGTCTGACTGAATTTTTAACATACCTTAACAGTAATGACGCTAATATTAGATTTACCTACCAACATAGCAAGAGCTCAATCACTTTCTTAGATGTGGAACTCTTAGTCTCCAATAACAGAATTGAATGCAGGCTTTACAGGAAGGCTACGGCATGCAATAGTATAATACATGCCACCAGCGTGCACCCAAGACATCAGATTATTACTATCCCCTACGGGGAATTTGTACGTGCACGACGCAATTGCAGTATTGAAGGTGACTTTGTGAATTGCCTCAAAAGCATGGGGGACAGATTCAAGCGCAGGGGTTACAGTCAGAGGACAGTAAACAATGCATTGAACAGGATCTCAAAAGTAGAGAGACAAAAGACACTTCAGGATAAAAGCAAGCAAGAGGACCCCAACACTACTCGGCTTGTCATGGACTACAATGTGCTCAGCATGACACTCACAAAAAGCATGAGGAAACACTGGCACTTACTACATGCTGATAAGACGTTAGAACCTTTAATTTCTTCCAGACCAGAAACGACTTTCTGCAAGGGGAAGAGCCTTAGAAACTTACTTAGCCCTAGCTATCCTAGGATGGGCAATCAGGTACATTGGCTCTCAGCTCACGGACTTGGTTTTTTCAAATATGGACAGTGCACTGCATGCAGATGGGCCACTGACAAAAAGAAAGACTTTTCTGGCCCGAATGGCCGATCTTACAAGATAAATACTAGCATCAACTGTCAGACCAACTATGTGGTCTACGCAGTTGTATGCAAATGTCAACGTAGCTACATTGGCTGCACTTTCAGGTCTCTGAAAGACCTCATCTTAGAACACATCATGGCGGTTAAACAGGCTGACACCAGGTACCCCGTAGCCATGCACATATTGGAATGTCCTGTTAAGGGTAGTCACAAAACCTTCTCCTTTTACGACTTTGAAACCATACCCAGTGACGTGAGAGGTGGCAATAGAGAACTAACGTTGAGGAGAAGGGAGGCAACTTGGATCATGCGATTAAGAAGTGAGGAAATAGGCCTAAACACAGACCACTAATTACACTACTTTTTGGGGTACTAGCTTTCATGATCCCCACATGAGGCATAATGTTACCAAGTTGAAACAGTATCTATTTACTCAGTACCATAACCTTCATGTGGTCTTCTGACTTGTTTGTGATGTGATCTCTATCTTACTACTACTGTTGAGTTCGAACTGAAATTTTGAAGTCTGCTTCCATACGCCTACGTGAAATCTTACATAGGACTACATGTCCTCACATGGCTTTGATTTCCTTAGCACTACAGGCTGTCACTTGGGGAGCTCATTTGTTCATTAACCGTCTATCATGCTCCCTATACCTGTTCTCCTATCCCCTCAGATTTAGGATTCTACTATCACAACCTCTTTTCTTTACTCTGGAACCAATATGCTTACTCTGGCACCGATGTACTTACTGTGTATGTTTAACTATGTTAAGGTGACCCACAAGATTGTGTAAGTAGATCCTGTGGGTATACAATATGTGTTATTTAGATTTATGATAACTATTATTCTGTACCGTTCTACTTAGACGGTTGCATCACACACTCAACTCGGGAATCCCTTTCCCTTTACTCTCCTTTAATGTTGCCTTAGAACTCACCTAATAGAGACCCCCCTTTTTTCTTGGATTCGAATATTTAAAAACGTATTGTTTCAGGTAACTTATATCCAGATGGATTCGTTACCCTAGGGATGGTTCACCCACGTTCCGTTTATTAAGTTTTATTAAATTTTTCTCCTTTACATTCCTAAACTTGCTGTGGACACACCATTACATGGGGGCATCAGCATTGTTTTCCTTCTACAAACCTTTTTTCTGTATGCACACAGCGATAATCAAAATTATATTTTCAGATCCTTATTGGATGCACACAGCTACAATCGCTTTAATTTGATATGTTCTTTACTCCTTCTCGGGCCATTATTTGCCCATCACTATCTCTGTTACAAGGCCGGATGCGGAGATTAGACACTCCAAGATAACCAACGGTATTTGTTATGCATTAACCCTTTGAGCATAATGCTGATCAATACCCCACGACCCTTGAGCTCCACATCAGAACACCTCGGGCTGATGAATTGCCCACTTTTAACCTCTATTAATAAGCGGGGAACTGAATTTACCGTTCCAAGATGGCCAACGTCTTTGGAGCAGGTACAGTCCTACAACTGCTCATCCACCAATGTAAGAAGCAGACTTATCTGATAGAGATTTCTAGCTACAGATTCCTTGCATTTGAATTTCCTAGGAGTCAGACTGAATCCGGTCTCTTTTGCGTGAGCAGTACCCCTGCGCACCATCAGGTGGCTCCGTTCAGTTCAGCGCATCGGCATTGTTGGTGCCTGAGGAGACGTCGCAGTCACCTATATAGGCGCCACCCAGGGGCGCGGATGTCAGTTCTTTTCTTTCCGTGCCAGTTAGTGCTGATCCGGAGAAGAGCTACCCCTCTGTCTCTTTTTCACAGACTTTTTTCGATGTTTTGTCATAGACTTTCCTTGTGTCATCTAGAAAGGTAGGGTTTAAGCCGTGTGGTGTCTGCCACTGCGCCATTTCGGTTACCGACCCGCACCTTGTGTGCATATGGTTTCTCAAGTGCGACCACGACTCGAAGTTGTGCTCAGACTGCTGGGCCATGGCGCTGAAAGCTTTGAGGGAGCGGTAACCAAAAAGCTGCTTGTAGCCCGGCAGTCGAGGCCATCTAGCGCGACTCCTAAGAGGTCTTGGTCACGATCGAGGAAAAGAAGGTCGCTGGACTGCTCCAGGAGCCCCAAATCTTCTTTGCCGCACTCGAGGTCCTTGGACCACCCGGGGAAGAAGCACAAAATGATAAATTAGTTGAAACGCACTACAACTTCACCTCGCCCGTCAACTGGCGAGACGAGAGGAGAACATCGATGTTCCAAGCACGGTTCTGCAGAGATGTTGCCAGGTCCAACTCTGTGCCCCCCCCCATTTCTGGGAGCCAGAGCCACTCCTGCTTAAATGAAGGCATTTTATGAGGCCATGCACCGAGTATTTGAGCGTGACGACCCCTACAGAGTGCCTTCGGGCCCCATGGGGCAACAGCTCCGACCTCGGCTCTGATGGGGTCTCATAGATCCGATCCTGGACCCAGATGTGTGCTGATTTTGCCAGCGCGACCTACTCCGGTGCTAGTCCTGATGTCGATGGTCCTGGCACTGTCAAGGTCCACTGGTGGCGTCAGCCCCATTCTCATCCCCGACGATTCAGAGTCAGAACGGTGTTGTTCGACACTGATTCCGGCGATGACAGGGCCCAATGGTCCTAGGTCGTTGTTTGAGCCTTTTGAAGAGCAGACAAAAATAGGGAAGAGTGTGAGGGGTCACTGGACCCTTTATAACACCAGTTATACACCCCTGGTGAGACTTTGGACTGGTATAAGTGTAGGAAGGTGGATATCTGACTATGGTTACCCCCAACTTTTTGCCTAGTGTCTAGCTGGTTTTTCGACTTAGTTGGCCTGAGATCCTGCCATTCAGGGTCTCAGGCTGTCTGCTCTCTCTTTAAAATGGACTCCATGTACCCTGGGTACATAACCAATTGGTAAGGATCACCTTATTGGACCCTGTACAGTGTACCCTAGGTACCCAGGGCATAGGTGTACCCTAGGCTTACCAGGGGCTGCAGCATGTATTATGCCACCCCTGGCCTGGCCTTCCATTTTGACACAACTGGCTCATCACACAGCTGGGGCAAGGTCGTGTAATCACCCCTTGCTTAGGTGTAGTATTCCAATACCTAACTTACATATAGACACATGTGTACCTATCAGTCACTCCTATGGCAGGCCTTAACAATCCTGGAGGCAGAGTGCTTGGTAACATGTGAGATGGTGCTCTAGCATGAGCTGAGCCTGTCTGCAGCTTTCGGAACCATTTCCTTATAGCTGTTCTATGATATAGCCTACCATATACTCTTAAAGTGCCTTATAATCTTAAACGGTTATGGTAACTATGGTTTGGCTTTATCAAAACATGTCGTGTAAGGTGTCTAACACTTTGGAATAATACCCCCATACCATTTCTGGTGATGAGGATATTATTCCCCCCTTCTAGAGGGAGAGACATGTTAAAATCCTACTTTGCTGTTTAACTCTAACCAAAGCCTCAGCATCACAAAATGGATGCTGCTGCCACAGACACAAGTCTGACCTCCTGCTGCTGGGAGTGATCCCAGCCAGGGAGGCCTGGACAATAGGTTTCCTGCTTGGGGAGGTGCTAGCACCTCCCCAGACAGCCTTTAGTGTATTGGGGCAGGGTGGGCTGAAAGGAATGAGACATGCCTGGGGCACACAAGGTGTTCCTTGCATAGTCCAGTTCAAACCGGCGCTGGGGCACTCCAGCCCCAGCTCTGGCGCGAAACTGGACAAAGGGAAGTGGGTGTAACCACCCCCTCCCAGGTCCCACCCATAAGGCGTGACCTAGCAGGTATCCCAGCCCCCCAGATTAGTATAAGAGTGGGAGTTGGGCCTCAAGACTTTAGATTATCCTGAACCTGTAACTTGAACAGAAACTCTGGACCTTCGACATTCGACGAAAGAAGAAGACTGAAGAATCTCCCTTGTGGCCAAGGAGTGGCTACCCTGTGCAAACAGGCACCATCAAGAGACTACCCTTTGCTTTGCCCACGTTCTACGAGGAACCGACTGCAGAGCCCGACCAGAGCCTTGACTTCCAGACTTCTCCGACCCTGATCCACATCCACAGCAAAGCTGAGATCCGTGGAGGCGACGAGCGACGTGGGACCGGCTACCTGGGAAAAGTGGCTAGTAACTTCAAGCGCAGCTTCTGAGGCACCCTCGAAGTTGTGCACCGGGGATTGAGAAGCCCCAACCCCAAGCACCATCTGCACCGAAGATCAGCCCCCCACACTCCACGAGTCCTGCGTGGGGCCCTTCTGCATTTTCCTGCTTGCCGCGTCTGTCCAGTTGCTTGCCCGCTGGCTAGTGGCCTTTGTGACGACGCACCCTGAAATCTTCTGCACTGGTTTGGCTCCTCCAGACTGGCTCCCGCTTCTCTGCAAAGAAGAAGCACCCCAGACCTTCCTGGTCTGCACCAGAAGCAAGTCCTCCGTTCTTCGTGGGTTCCACTTGCCAAGGCTTGGTGAGTCCTAGTCCAACTTCGACGCCGCCGACAGCAAGAGCCTTCGTGGGACAGCTCGCCTCCTGGTCCTGGTCGTCCTCGACGCTTCCTGGTCCTCCTGGCTGCAGCGACAAGCTTCACCTTCACCTGCAATCTTCACGACATCGCCTGGTTCCTTCCTGGTTCCACGTGGTCACTGGCTAGTGACCTTGACTCTGTCCCTTCTGCTTGCAGGTCTCCTCTCTTCTTGATCCCAGCCTTGGGATCCACCGGACACTCTTCACTGACTGCCTGTCAGCATCTTTCTTCAGGCATCCATAGGAGTCGACGACGAAAACCGACGCATCTTCACCCCTATGCACCCGCAGCCTGTGGGCTAGGTAACTTGGGTACTCCGGTGCTCATCAGGATAGTGACTATCCTAGTGTCTAGTTTTCCAGTCTCGACTTCCTAGCTACTCCGGAAGTGTCCTAAATCTATCGTTTTCTAAACTGTTCTATTGCTAGTGACTTTGACGCATTACGCGTGAGTGTTTCCACTCTGCACACGAATCCCGTGGGCCTCCCACTTCCTAACTAACGCTAGTGTAGTGTAGCCCCAGCGATTCCCTAGGCCTAGGCCTATTCTATTTCCGTGACAGTGGTCCTTATACCACTTACTTAGTATATGGTTTGCGTGGCCCCTAGGGCCTAACTGTATTACTTACCTGTGTGACTTAATGTATGCTTAAATAAGACTGTGTTGTACTTACCTCTAATCTCATAAAGAGTGCTGAGGGTTTGACTAGAATAAATACACTTTATTTTATATATATATCTGTTGTGGTGTCCTTTCATTTGGTATTCAAGGGATTATATATGGTATCACAGCTGGCTTCACATGCCATTCAGAGTTTAGCCTAAGACTGCTCTTGTCCATGCTACCACTAGGATAGCTGGTCTATAAGGTTGACTTTACAACTAATCACCATAAGGGTATTTGGACTGATATAAGGTGTACACTAGAACTAGTGACATCATACATCAGGCCAACTTCTCACATTGGTGAGCAGGGGTTGGGATCTGAGCTTGCTGTTGTAATACCATTGTAATCTTGAGATACTAAATTGAAAGATCACACAGATATTGTCTAGGTACATATAACATAGATTATAATACTCAAGTCCTACTGGACTTAGTAGTTGTAGGTTGAAGGGAGTAACACACCCTGACTACAACTACTAGAGAGGTTTAGTAGATACAACTAGTGTAGGTAGGTGCACACACCACACCCTCACTAGAATCATGCCCCTGGATGGAGATCACACTGATGCTCCCTCAGGAGAGGAGAATCCTAGACAGGTTCCCTCTAGGTATGATGCATTCACTTTCCAGGAGATGAGACAACTGTGTACCTCCAGGAGATTAAAACAGGGTTCCAACCCTACCCTTAGACAGCTAGTGGAGCTTCTGGAGGCCTATGATGCTGAAAGGGCTGCCAAGGATGGTGCCATAGCTTTAGATAAGGGTCTACCCACCACAGAGGAGTCAGATGAGGCTTCAGATGAAGAGGTAGACAGCCAGGGCCAAGTAGGAAGACTTAGCCAGGCTAACCTAAGCTTACATGGGAGTTTGCATGGGGTCCCCCCATACAGACCCCCAAGTAGGCTTACACAGAGAAGCAGGAGGGACAGATCCCCTTCAAGGGAATCCATCCACTCCCATGTCTCTAGCATCTCTAGTGTTTCCTCTCACAGGGGAATGACTTCCCCTGAGAGAAAGGAACATGAAGCCAGAATGAGGGAAGCTAATCTGAGGATTCAGAGGGAAGAACTTGCCCTTGCCAAAGAGAAGCTTGCTCTGGCTAGAGAGCAAACATTGTGTGGGTCAGAACCCACTGGTGGCAGCAACATTCCTAGAGATAGGGATAGGTCTTATGACCATAGAAACCTAAGCAAGATAGTCCCCCCATATCAGAATGGGGATGACATCCACAAGTGGATGACTGCTTTGGAGAGGGCCTGCAAAGTACAGCAGGTACCCCAGAGTCAGTGGGCAGCTATCTTGTGGCTCTCCTTTTCCGACAAAGGTAGAGACAAGCTTCTCACAGTCAGTGATGAGGATGCTAACAATTACAAAGTCCTGAAGAGTGCTCTGATAGATGGGTTTGGCTTAACCACTGAGCAATATAGGTTGTTGTTCAAAGACACCCAGAAGACACAGACACAGGACTGGTCTGATTTTGTGGATTGTGCCACTAAGGCTTTGGAAGGTTGGTTAACTGGCAGCAAGGTGCAGGACTATACAGGATTGTACAACTTGATTATGAGGGAGCAGATCCTTAGTAATTGTCAGAACCAGCTTCTCCATCAACACCTGGTAGACTCAGATTTGACCTCTCCCCAAGAATTGGGAAAGAGGGCAGATAAATGGGTCAGGACCAGGATTAGGCCTAAAAATCAGGGTGGTGACCAAAAGAAAGATACCACCAAGCCTCAAGAGAAGGGTGGGGATAAAACAAAAGAGAAATCTTCCTCAGGGCCCCAAAACTCCACACCGGGTGGTGGGTCCCAAGCTCCCTCCTCTACCACAGTTAAGAAGCCTTACTGCCATGAGTGTAAAACTCCTGGGCATTGGAAAACTGACAGCAGTTGCCCAAGGGCTAAAAACAAAACTGTTCCTCCAACTACTCCTGTCACACCACCTATTACTGTCAGCAGTGATCCCCCAGGTGGTGGGAGTGCCCCCAAAAATTTGGTTGGGTTTTCTTGGGGAACACAGGGGGACTCTGGCTTAGCCAATTCCCCTACAGCAGCTACTCTTGTCTGTGATGGTGGCATGGGGTTTGCCAACTTCACTACCTGTCCCAACACTTTGGGTAGGTACAGACAGGAACCCTACATCAATGGTAGAAAAGCTGAGGCCTACAGAGACACTGGAGCTAGCATCACTATGGTGGCCCATAGGCTAGTTCCCTCTGAGCAGCTTTTGCCTGGTTTCTCATACCAGGTAACTAACATTGATGGCAAACAGAACAATCATCCCATGGCAGAGGTATGTCTCAGCTGGGGAGGGGTCACTGGCCCTAAAAGGGTGGCAGTGTCTCCAACCTTGCCTGTGGACTGCTTACTGGGGAATGACTTGGAACTCTCAGCTTGGGCTGGAGTTGAACAAGACACCCATTCTAAAATGGTAGGCCTTTCACAAAAGGGTAGTGGGGTTGTGCCAGCCACAACCCCTGTCCAAGTAGATTTCCTCCCTGAAAAGGTTGGAAGGGCAGTGGTAGCCACAGCCCAGGCAAAGACAGACTTCCCTGTAGAGACTGGCAGAGCTGTGACAGTCACAGCTCAAACACAAACTGAGTGCCTCCCTGAAAAGGTGGGCAGGGCTGTAATGGTCTCAGTCCATACTCAGACTGACATAGGTGTAGTGAAGCCTGAAACTATGGATCACTCCACACAAACAGAGAGTAGTGGGGAGGAAGAAAAGTCTCCCTCTCCCCAGACATTAGGAAAAGGTCAGCCTCCTCAGGGATCTGACCTCACCCCTTGTGAAGGAACTGCCCCAGAGGTAGCCAGGCCTGGCCTGGCAGAGCCTCTGATGTCAGTGGCCCCTTCCAAGGTGGGACCCAGTCTGGTGCAGGTAGCCTGCCTCTCTCTACCCTGCCTCAGTCAGCCCAGGGCTGCAGAGGTCAGGGAGGCCAGTGGACCCCAAGAGGGCCCCTGTCCACAAGAACCCCCCCATCAAAAGAATGAGGATTGCCTGACTAGTAGCCCTAGCCAGGTGATGGTTAAAAACATTCCTGAGGGATCCCCTTTACAGGTAGTTAGGGACCTCCCCCAGAGGGATTCTGTTGGGCACAGGCAAACATGGGACCTTAGGGCCCCAAACCTGACCTGTCCCTCCAGTAAGCCCACAAAAGGGACCCAGCCTCCAGCTTTAGGTAGCCTGAGGCTGACCCTGAGAGCACAGTGCAACTCAGTTAAAGAAAGAAAGGCATCCATGGTGGAGGATGATTGGAGGAAGCTGAGGCCTCACTTTGAGGACACTCACTTCAGTACTCCATCTCAACACCAGCCTTTTACTTTGCAAAGACACACCCAAGGTAGAGATTCCCTATGGTGGAGACCCTATGATACCTTTAGGATGAGGGATTGCTTAGTGGACCATGAGACAGGGGGTAACCATGCCAGTGCTGGTTCTTCCTTATATGGCCACTTAGGCAATAGAGGCTTACCTTGTCAAGGCCAGCCTTATCTCCTTTCGTTTGCGGGGGGGTTGTGTAGGAAGGTGGATATCTGACTATGGTTACCCCCAACTTTTTGCCTAGTGTCTAGCTGGTTTTCCGACTTAGTTGGCCTGAGATCCTGCCATTCAGGGTCTCAGGCTGTCTGCTCTCTCTTTAAAATGGACTCCATGTACCCTAGGTACATAACCAATTGGTAAGGATCACCTTATTGGACCCTGTACAGTGTACCCTAGGTACCCAGGGCATAGGTGTACCCTAGGCCTACCAGGGGCTGCAGCATGTATTATGCCAACCCTGGCCTGGCCTTCCATTTTGACACAACTGGCTGATCACTCAGCTGGGGCAAGGTCGTGTAATCACCCCTTGCTTAGGTGTAGTATTCCTATACCTAACTTACATATAGACACATGTGTACCTATCAGTCACTCCTATGGCAGGCCTTAACAATCCTGGAGGCAGAGTGCTTGGTAACATGTGAGATGGTGCTCTAGCATGAGCTGAGCCTGTCTGCAGCTTTCGGAACCATGTCCTTATAGCTGTTCTATGATATAGCCTACCATATACTCTTAAAGTGCCTTATAATCTTAAACGGTTATGGTAACTATGGTTTGGCTTTATCAAAACATGTCGTGTAAGGTGTCTAACACTTTGGAATAATACCCCCATACCATTTCTGGTGATGAGGATATTATTCCCCCCTTCTAGAGGGAGAGACATGTTAAAATCCTACTTTGCTGTTTAACTCTAACCAGAGCCTCAGCATCACAAAATGGATGCTGCTGCCACAGACACAAGTCTGACCTCCTGCTGCTGGGAGTGATCCCAGCCAGGGAGGCCTGGACAATAGGTTTCCTGCTTGGGGAGGTGCTAGCACCTCCCCAGACAGCCTTTAGTGTATTGGGGCAGGGTGGGCTGAAAGGAATGAGACATGCCTGGGGCACACAAGGTGTTCCTTGCATAGTCCAGTTCAAACCGGCGCTGGGGCACTCCAGCCCCAGCTCTGGCGCGAAACTGGACAAAGGGAAGTGGGTGTAACCACCCCCTCCCAGGTCCCACCCATAAGGCGTGACCTAGCAGGTATCCCAGCCCCCCAGATTAGTATAAGAGTGGGAGTTGGGCCTCAAGACTTTAGATTATCCTGAACCTGCAACTTGAACAGAAACTCTGGACCTTCGACATTCGACGAAAGAAGAAGACTGAAGAATCTCCCTTGTGGCCAAGGAGTGGCTACCCTGTGCAAACAGGCACCATCAAGAGACTACCCTTTGCTTTGCCCACGTTCTACGAGGAACCGACTGCAGAGCCCGACCAGAGCCTTGACTTCCAGACTTCTCCGACCCTGATCCACATCCACAGCAAAGCTGAGATCCGTGGAGGCGACGAGCGACGTGGGACCGGCTACCTGGGAAAAGTGGCTAGTAACTTCAAGCGCAGCTTCTGAGGCACCCTCGAAGTTGTGCACCGGGGATTGAGAAGCCCCAACCCCAAGCACCATCTGCACCGAAGATCAGCCCCCCACACTCCACGAGTCCTGCGTGGGGCCCTTCTGCATTTTCCTGCTTGCCGCATCTGTCCGGTTGCTTGCCCGCTGGCTAGTGGCCTTTGTGACGACGCACCCTGAAATCTTCTGCGCTGGTTTGGCTCCTCCAGACTGGCTCCCGCTTCTCTGCAAAGAAGAAGCACCCCAGACCTTCCTGGTCTGCACCAGAAGCAAGTCCTCCGTTCTTCGTGGGTTCCGCTTGCCAAGGCTTGGTGAGTCCTAGTCCAACTTCGACGCCGCCAACAGCAAGAGCCTTCGTGGGACAGCTCGCCTCCTGGTCCTGGTCGTCCTCGACGCTTCCTGGTCCTCCTGGCTGCAGCGACAAGCTTCACCTTCACCTGCAATCTTCACGACATCGCCTGGTTCCTTCCTGGTTCCACGTGGTCACTGGCTAGTGACCTTGACTCTGTCCCTTCTGCTTGCAGGTCTCCTCTCTTCTTGATCCCAGCCTTGGGATCCACCGGACACTCTTCACTGACTGCCTGTCAGCATCTTTCTTCAGGCATCCATAGGAGTCGACGACGAAAACCGACGCATCTTCACCCCTATGCACCCGCAGCCTGTGGGCTAGGTAACTTGGGTACTCCGGTGCTCATCAGGATAGTGACTATCCTAGTGTCTAGTTTTCCAGTCTCGACTTCCTAGCTACTCCGGAAGTGTCCTAAATCTATTGTTTTCTAAACTGTACTATTGCTAGTGACTTTTACGCATTACGCGTGAGTGTTTCCACTCTGCACACGAATCCCGTGGGCCTCCCACTTCCTAACTAACGCTAGTGTAGTGTAGCCCCAGCGATTCCCTAGGCCTAGGCCTATTCTATTTCCGTGACAGTGGTCCTTATACCACTTACTTAGTATATGGTTTGCGTGGCCCCTAGGGCCTAACTGTATTACTTACCTGTGTGACTTAATGTATGCTTAAATAAGACTGTGTTGTACTTACCTCTAATCTCATAAAGAGTGCTGAGGGTTTGACTAGAATAAATACACTTTATTTTATATATATATCTGTTGTGGTGTCCTTTCATTTGGTATTCAAGGGATTATATATGGTATCACAGCTGGCTTCACATGCCATTCAGAGTTTAGCCTAAGACTGCTCTTGTCCATGCTACCACTAGGATAGCTGGTCTATAAGGTTGACTTTACAACCAATCACCATAAGGGTATTTGGACTGATATAAGGTGTACACTAGAACTAGTGACATCATACATCAGGCCAACTTCTCACAATAAGGAACTAGCAGAGACCAGTGGACACCTCTCCAGGTTCTGGTTTGCTCTCTCCACCTGCCGTGGCTACGGAGGTGGGATCATCTTATGCAATGGTGGTGAAGAGGGCAGCAGAGGTCTTTTACCTGGAATTCCCCTCAGTGGAGGTCAAGACTAACCTCTTGACTGAAGTGCTTCAACCTGGGGCTTCCTCATCTGAACCCTTATTGCCCTTTAACGAAGCACTGACTGATGTCCTTCTAGGCACTTGGTCCAAGTGTAACACAGGAGCTCATGTGAACAGGACAATAGCCTATCACCATTGCCCTGCCCCGGGTGATCCTATTTTCCTCAGTCAACATCCCGCCCCTGAGAGCTTGGTTGTCCAAGCCTCGACTTCCCATAGCATGTTCCTTGCTGCTCCCCTGGACAGGGAATCCAAGAGGCTGGGCACACTTGGGAAGAAGATGTTTTCTTCCGTCAGTCCTAGCATTGCGTTCGGTGAACAGTGCATGTCTTTTGAGCTGTTACACCCTAACTCCATGGAAAACGGTTGAGCAAGTGCTGCCATAGGTCCCGGGGGAGGCCCGGTCCATCCTCTCCCAATCACTAACAGATGGGAGGGATGCAGCAGAGTTCACCATTGGTGTGACCTGGATACAAAGGACTCGTTGGGCAGAGCATTTTTGTCAAAGGTGGCCTTAAGGCGCCACACCTGGCTAAGAACATCTGACTTTTCAGTGGATGTCCAGACCAACCTCTTGTACATGCCCTTCGATGGGACTCGTCTCTTTGGAGAGAAGGTAGACATGGCGCTAAAGCGCTTCAAGGAGACGTGGGCTACGGCTAAGTCCTTGGGCCTCTCAGTAACCCCTCGGGCCAGTCTGCTTTTCGCCCCTTTTGTGACTACGGAAGGGGCTTCCAACGTGTCAGCCATATCCCAGCCACTGTCCTGCGCAAGCTGCCCTAGTTGTATGAGGACGTGGAGGCGGTGCATTTTGATCCTGTGTGAATTGTAGCTAGAAGTCAGCGTCCACCAACTCCACAGTAGCTGCAGCCTCTAAGCCCTCCTAGCTTGGTTCTGCCAGACCATAGGTGCCCAGTTGGAGGGAGAATCCAACATCATCTCCTCCATTGGCAGTCCATAACATTGGACAGATGGGTCTTGCAGATCATTTGGAGGGGTTACTCCCTCCCTTTCCAATCTTTTTCTCCCCCTTTACCGCCATCTCAAGAACGGCTTATGGAGGATCATCTTATCTTGCTCCGAGAAGAAGTTATAGCTCTCCTGGCCAAGGGGGCTATAGAAAGGGTTCTGATATCAGAAGTAGGCAGTGTTTGTTATTCACACAACTTTCTGATACCTAAAAAGAACAAAGGTCTTTGACCTATTCTAGACCTCCGAACCGTCAATCTCTTCCTCAAAAATAAGAAATTCAAGATGCTCACTTTGGCTCAGGTCTTATCTGCCCTAGACCAAGGAAACTGGCTAGTAGCATTGGACTTGCAGGATGCCTATTTTCACATCCCCATCCTGCCTGTCCACAGACATTACCTGCAGTCCAAGATAGGCCACGAGCACTTTCAATTCACTGTGCTTCCTGTTGGCCCTTACCAGTACCCCTCAGGTGTTCACCAAGGTAATGGCGGTGGTAGCAGCTCATTTTCACAGGTTAGGGCTTTCAGTCTTCCCCTTCCTTGACAACTGGCTGTTGAAGGTTGCCTCGCCCCAGACTGTTGTCTCCCATCTCCAGACCACGGCACACCTTTTGCATTCGCTAGGGTTCACTATAAACATGCCAAAGTCACACCTGACTCCTTCTCAGACATTCCCTTTTATCTGAGCTGTTCTGGACACAGTGCAGTTTTCGGCTTATCCTCCTGAGCAGCAAGTCCAGGATATTCAGTTTATGATTCCGATGTTCTAGCCTCTATCCTGGATTTCGGTGAGAAGGACTCTGCGGCTGCTAAGCCTTATGGCCTCCTGCATCCTGGTGGTAAATCATGCCATGTGGCACATGCGGGATCTGCAGTGGGATCTGAAGTTCCAGTGGGCGCAGCATCAGGGGAATCGCTCTGACATGGTCCGGATCTCAGAGGGAAGTGCAAAAGACCTGCAGTGGTGGCTAACGAACCGCGATTGGGTCAGAGGCAGACCCCTCTCCCTTCCTCAACCAGATCCCACTGTAGTGACAGATGCATCATTCCTAGGATAAGGCGGCCATCTGGGAAAGGTGGAGATCAGAGGACTCTGGTCTCTGGCAGAATCCGGACTCCGGATAAACCTGTTAGAGCCCCAAGCGATCTGACTAGCATTGAAAGCATTTCTTCCCTTGGTCAACGGGAAGTTGGTGCAAGTGTTCACAGACAACACTACTGCCATGTGGTACTGCAATAAGTAGGCCGGGGTGGGGTCGTTGAGCCTTTGTTAAGAGGTCCTGTGTCTCTGGACATGGCTGGAATGCAGGGCATAACCCTGGTGGTTCAACACATGGCAGGTTCTCTGAATGCCAGGATAGACGAACTCAATAGTCTATGCCTATCGGATCATGAATGGTGTCTCCACTCAGAGGTGGCTCAAGGTCAGCAGTTCTGTGTGTTGGAGTTTCCAAAATGGCTATCGCTCGGTGACGCTTTTCAATGCAAGTGGAGCTCAGGCCTCCTATACGCCTTTCCGTCTATACCACTTCCACCCAGAGTTCTCAAGAAGATCAGGAACGACCTTGCCCAAGTCATTCTTGTAGCTCCGGACTGGACAGAGAGAGTTTGTTATCCCAAGCTTCTGAAAATGAGCATCGATCCTCCGATCAGGCTGCCCTTTGGGGTTGATCTTCTGTCGCAGAAGCAGAGGAGGGTTATCCACCCTTACCTGTCAACTCACTGCTTCCTTGTGTAGAGATTGAGCGGCAATAGTTGATAGATTTTGACCTTCCTCCTGAAGTTTGCAGTTATCTTGGTGGCCAGGTGGCCCTCCACCAAAGTGGTATGCAACAATTTGTAAAATATTGTACAGGAAAGTGTATTGACCCTCTTTCTGCCTCTCTTTCTGATATTTTTCTCTTTATTCTTACCCTTGACCAGCAGGGATCTGCTCTGGGCTGTCTCAAGGGTTATCTTTCTGCTCTGTCCGCTTTTATGCGGCTGCCTGACCAACCCTCTTTATTTAATTCCCCATTGCAAACAGGTTCCTGAAAGGACTTGTACAGATGGTTCCCCCTTTGCCCTTCATAATTTCTCTGTGGGATCTGAACCTGGTTCTCACTTATCTCATATGTGCTCCCATTGAGCTGCTTCACAATTGTCCCCTCCGGCTGCTTACCATCAACACAGCCTTTCTAGTGGCAATAACATCTGCCAGGAGAGTTAGTGAGCGGCAGGCTTTATCATCCAAGCCTCTCTTTCTTATAGTATACCCAGATAAGGTGGGGCTTCATACCCACGCTTCTCTCCTGCCTAAAGTGGTTTCCCCATTCCATTTGGGACAAGCTGTCACCCTGCCCACCTTTTATTCTCCTTCGCTTCCCTCTAAAGAGGAGGAACAACTCGACCGTCTGGACCCCAAAAAGAGTATTGCCGTTCTACCTTGACCACGTAAAAAGATGTTCCAGGTCAACGACCAACTCTTTGTGGGCTGATTAGGAGATAAAAAAGGTTGGGCAGTTCAGAAATGAACCATATTGCGCCATGGGTTGTTCTCTGTATCAAGATATGCTATGCCCTGGCTAAAAGGCAGCCTCCTGAGGGCTCACAGGCCCATTCCACCAGAGGAAAGTCTATGACCACAGCGTTGGCTTATGGTGTTCCAGTCCTGAACATCTGCCAGGCTGCAACGTGGGCATCCCTGCACACGTTTGCTAAGCACTACTGCCTAGACAGTTATGTCCGCTGGATGGGCATTTTGCCCATTTGTCCTGCAGGACTTCTTAGTTTAGTTAATTTGTCCGCAGCCCATCGCCTGGATGCTATGGATTGGGTATCTATTCAAAGGTAAGGAATCTGCAGCTAGAAGTTTCTATCAGATGAACAAGTTATTTACCTTCGGCAACTCATTATCTGAAAGAAACACGTTAGTTAGATTCCTCACCTTAGAATATCTCCAGGCGTCAGGCTGGATCCGGAAAGATTTTTTGTAGCAATACCCCTTGCGCGTCGCTAGGCGTCGTCTGCGGCTCCACGTCTGTCGTTGGCGTCGTGCGCCGGAATGACGTCGTCGGAGTACTTAGAAGCCACCCTCGCGCGCTGACGTCAGTTCTTCTTTTTTCCGCGCCAGACAGCGCCGATCCGGGAAGAGCTTACCCCTTAGTCAATTTTTGACTAAACTTTTTTGACTCTTTTTGGTCTTCTGTCGACTCGACTCTGGTGCTGGTAGGATGCCCGGGTTTAAATCCTGTGACTCCTGTCATCGACTGATGTCAGTGACGGACCACCATCGCCGGTGCCTTTACTGCCTGGGGGCCGACCATGACGCAGAGACGTGCCCCGATTGTCAGGCCTTGACCTCGAAGGCTAGGCCCCGTAAGCTTCTCGAGCTTCGGCACTCGGCTCCGCGCCGCTCACGGTCCCGGTCCAGGAGGATGTCCAAGGACCGGTCATGGAGCCGCAGTCACCATCATCGCTCGTCGGGCTCGAAGTCTTCGGGTAAGTCGAAGCGATCTAAGAAGTCCAAGAGGCGACACTGCTCTTCGGACACCCCTCGCCGGTCGCGCGACTCGGCCGAGGGTCAGGGTGGTCCCACCCCCGCGGCTCCGTCGGAGCCGCAGGAGCCGCGTCCGTCCCCATACCCGCCGGCCCCTGGGACTGACGCTACTCCGGCGGAGGTCAGTGCCTTTCTCTCGGCCATGAGGGGCCTGGCTCCGCCGTCAACGCCTGCCAGCGCCTTCGGGCCCCGCTGGCTCGACTGGCCGACCTCGCGTGCCGGTGGCTCCGGCCGCAGGTCCCCGAGGGATCCAGGCCTGGATCTCTGCCGGCGCCGGTCGACCTCACGACGCCTCCTCCGCCGGCGCCGACACTGGTTCCACCCCCGGCGCCATCTCCGGACGACGCCATTCCATGGTTTAGCCCCTGTCCGGGCCCGGCGCCGGTGCGGCGCCGCTTGACGCCGCAACCGACGCCGATGGATGAGCGTTTCATCTACCGCCCGGCTCCGATCATTCCTCCTGTTTATCAGGAATCGGATGACGGGGGCGACTGGGAGGAGTCTGAGGACCCTCTGGCCATACAGGGCCAACTTTCAGAGGACTGGGCAGACGAACTGGGGGATGCCAGTGGTCTGGACACTTCCCCAGACGCTGGTTTCATCTCTCCTCCGACTGTGGCCTCGGAGGAATGTGCAGCTTTTGCAGTGGTGCTGCGCAAGGCGGCCGCAGCCCTGGGGCTCGAGCTGCCTGCTGTGGCCGTGAGGACTAACGTCCTCACAGAGGTGCTTCAACCGTCTGCAAGCTCCACTGAGCCTCTGCTGCAGTTCAATGAGGCCCTCATAGACGTTCTGCAGGGCACTTGGTCCAAGCCCTCCACAGTTCCTCCTGTGGATCGAAACGTGGCCCAGCGCCACTGCCCTGCTCCGGGTGACCCCAGTTTCCTGTCCCAACACCCCACCCCTGAGAGTCTGGTTATCCAGACCTCCACTTCCCAATCCTCCTTCCCGTCCGCCCCTCCGGATCGGGAATCCAAGAGGCTAGAACAGTTCGGAAAGAAGCTGATCTCTTCCCTGAGTTTGGGCCTGCAGTCTTTGAACACTGCTTGCCTCTTGGACCGTTTCTCCCACTCTCTGTGGGATACGGTGGAGGACGTGCTGCCCCTGTGTCCGGAGGAGGCCCCGACACGTCTCTCTCAGGCGCTTGCTGATGAGCGAGATGCAGCACGACATGCCATACGGTGTGGACTAGACACCACGAACTCGCTGGGTAGGGCAATTTCCACCACGGTGGCGCTCCGGCGCCAGGCCTGGCTGCGGTCCACGTCTTTTTCGGGGGATGTCCAGAGTACCCTCACGGATATGCCCTTTGATGGCACTCGCCTTTTTGGTGAGAAGGCGGATAGTGCGTTGGCTCGTTTTAAGGACTCCCGGGCTACGGCCAGGTCCTTGGGTCTCTCGGCCCCACGGCCGCAAACTTCCACCTTTCGCCCCTTTCGTGGCCAAGGAAGGGGCGCCTCCTCACGTCTGCCTAGCCACCGGCCGCAGACCCAACCTGCATGCGGTCGCGGACGTGGATTCCGCTGTGGCGGTACAGGAGGACAATGTGCCGGTCAGTCCACATCCACTCCCGCAGCATCCACCTCAAAGCCCTCCTAGTCCGAGCTTTCAGGCCCATTCCACGCCAGTGGGCGGCAGAGTTCGCCATCACCTGCTCCACTGGTGATCCATCAATTCGGACAGATGGGTGCTGCAAATCGTCAGAAAAGGCTACTCCCTCCCCTTCGAGACAACCCCTCCAGCCATACCACCGCAGTGCCACCGTATATCGAAGGATCACTTGAATCTTCTGCGGGAGGAAGTTACAGCCCTCTTGGCCAAAGAGGCCGTCGAGCGCGTTCCTGGTCCAGAAGTAGGCCGTGGTTGCTATTCCCACTACTTTCTGGTTCCCAAGAAGGGCAAAGGGGGCCTACGCCCTATCTTGGACCTCAGGAGCGTCAACGCCTTCCTCCGGAAGGAACGGTTCAAGATGCTAACTTTAGCTCAGGTTCTGGCTGCCCTCGACCCTGGAGACTGGATGGGAGCGTTGGACTTGCAGGACGCCTATTTTCACATCCCCGTCCTGCCTGCCCACCGGAGTTACCTGCGGTTCGCGGTGGGTCAGGAGCACTTTCAGTTCACCGTGCTCCCCTTCGGCCTCACCAGTGCCCCTCGGGTGTTCACGAAAGCGATGGCGGTGGTCGCAGCTCATCTGCGCTGATCGGGGGTTCCAGTCTTCCCCTATCTCGACGACTGGCTGTTGAAGGCGGGCTTGCCCCAGCAAGTCGTCTCCCACCTCCAGACTATGGCCGACCTCCTGCATTTGCTGGGGTTCTCCATCAACGTGCCGAAGTCACACCTGAGTCCCTCCCAGAAGCTCCTCTTCATCGGAGCGGTTCACGATTCGGCGCAGTTCCGGGCTTATCCTCCGGAACAGCGGGTCCGGGATATTCAGGCTCTGATTCCCATCTTCCGGCCTCTATCCTGGGTTTCAGTCAGGTTGGTGCTGCGGCTTCTGGGGCTGATGGCCTACTGCATCCTGTTGGTGCATTACGCCAGGTGGCGCATGCGGGCTCTGCAGTGGGACCTGAAGTTTCAGTGGGCCCAGCATCGAGGCAACCTGTCCGACCATGTCTTGATCTCGGAGGGCACTGCGAAACAGTTGCAGTGGTGGCTCACGGACCGCGATTGGGTCAGGGGCAGATGCCTCTCCCTACCCCAACCTGAGCACGTAGTAGTGACGGACGCGTCCCTCCTGGGATGGGGGGGCCATATGGGAGAGGCGGAGATCAGAGGCCTCTGGTCTCTGGCGGAGTCTCAACTCCATATCAACCTGTTGGAGCTGAGAGCAATCCGGCTTGCACAGAAAGCCTTCCTTCCCTCTGTCCGGGGAAGTGTTGTGCAGGTGTTCACGGACAACACCACCGCCATGTGGTATTGCAACAAACAGGGCGGGGTGGGGTTGTGGACCCTTTGTCAAGAGGCTCTGCGCCTCTGGACATGGCTGGAACACCAGGGCATCATCCTGGTGGTTCAACATCTGGCGGGCTCTCTGAACGCCAGAGCGGACGAACTCAGCCGCCGGTGCATGATGGATCACGAATGGCGTCTGGACTCGGGCGTGGCGCAAGGTCTCTTTCTGCAGTGCGGAGAGCCTTGGTTAGATCTATTCGCCACCGAAGAGAATGCGCAATGTCAGCAGTTCTGCACGTTGGAATTTCCAAGGCGGCACTCGCTCGGAGACGCTTTTCATCACAAGTGGAGTTCCGGTCTGTTGTACGCCTTTCCGCCTATACCACTTCTGCCCAGAGTGCTGAAGAAGATCAGGCGCGACCGGGCACAAGTCATCTTAGTGGCTCCGGATTGGGCACAAAGGTACTGGTATCCCGAGCTACTCAGTATGTCAATCGATCCTCCGATACGACTGCCTCTTCAGGAGGACCTTCTGTCGCAGCAGCAGGGGACGGTCGTCCACCCGAACCTGTCCAGTCTCCACCTCCATGTGTGGAGATTGAGCGGCGACAGTTGATGCCATTTGACTTGCCTCCTGAAGTCTGTGATGTGATTCTGGCAGCCAGGCGTCCCTCCACAAAATCGGTATACGCCTGCAGGTGGAACAGATTTGTGGCATGGTGCACAGCAAAGGCTGTGGATCCCCTTTCCGCCCCTCTTTCTGAGGTTCTACTCTTTCTTCTTTCTTTGGCCCAGCAGGGCTCTGCTCTGGGCACTTTGAAAGGTTATCTTTCTGCAATCTCTGCTTTCTTACGGCTTCCTGATCAGCCTTCTCTCTTCAAGTCCCCTGTTGTTTCGTGCTTTCTTAAAGGCATTACTCACATTTTCCTCCTGTCCCCTTCGTAATGCCTCAGTGGGATTTGAATCTTATCTTGACCTTTCTGATGTGCGCTCCCTTTGAGCCCCTTCACAATTGTCCACTTCGTCTTCTGACTCTTAAGACTGCTTTCCTGGTTGCTATCACCTCGGTTAGACGGGTGAGTGAGCTCCAGGCTCTGTCATCTAAGCCTCCCTTTCTTTCTGTTCATCCGGACAAGGTTGTCCTCCGGACTCGTCCTTCTTTTCTTCCGAAAGTGGTGACCCCCTTTCACATCGGGCAAACGGTCACTTTGCCCACCTTCTTTCCGCATCCTTCGAAAGAGGAAGAGAGGCTGCACCGTCTGGACCCAAAACGTGCGCTGTCCTTTTATTTGGACCGCACCCGACAGTTCCGGGTGGACAACCAACTTTTTGTTGGATACGTAGGTGCTAAGAAGGGGAGAGCTGTACACAAACGGACCATCTCTCGGTGGGTCGTCTTGTGTATAAAAGTTTGTTACTCCTTGGCGAAAAAGGACCCTCCTTTTGGGCTGAGAGCCCATTCCACCCGGGCCACAGCGGCGACTACTGCCCTGGGACGGGGAGTTCCCTTGCAGGACATCTGTCAGGCGGCGAAGTGGGCCTCACTGCACACATTCGCCAAGCACTATTGCCTGGACAGCCAAGTCCGGAGAGATGGCTTCTTTGGCCGTTCTGTTCTCCAGGACTTTCTGGTGTGATCTTGGTTCGCAGACCCTCCACCGGGGTTGGTATTGCTGGGGTATCTATTCTAAGGTGAGGAATCTAACTAACCTGTTTCTTTCAGATGAACAAGTTACTTACCTTCGGTAACGATGTATCTGTAAGAAACATTAGTTAGTTACATTCCTCACCGACCCACCCATCCTCCCCGCTCTGCGAACCGACATCTAGGGTTAAGGTCATCCTGTTCAGGGCCTTAGACTTTTTGGCACCAGTGTCGGTCTCTTGCATGGCTCTGCGTTCCTGGCGTAGAAAGCTATGCACAAGAACTGACGTCAGCGCGCGAGGGCGGCGTCTAAGTACTCCGACGTCATTCCGGCGCACGACGCCAACGACGGACGCGGAGCCGCAGACGACGCCTAGCGATGCGCAAGGGGTATTGCTACAAAAAATCTTTCCGGATCCAGCCTGACGCCTGGGGATATTCTAAGGTGAGGAATCTAACTAACTAATGTTTCTTACAGATACATCGTTACCGAAGGTAAGTAACTTGTTCATCTGGTGCAGATAATATCTAGCTGCAGATTCCTTACAGATCCATCCATGCCTCCCCACTCTGCGGTCACATTTATAGGCCTAGTGCTGCTCCCTTTTCAGGGCCCTGGTTTGGACAGTCACTAGTTAGTTCACTTCATGGCTCTGCATTTCTGGAGTGGAAATTCGTGAAAAGTAACTTGAAGAATGAGTTTGGTGGTGGGTCCCTTAGGGTGGCACAATACATGCTGCAGCCCTTAGGGATCCTCTCTAGTACCCCTGCCCAAGGTACCAGGGGTACCATTTACTAGTGACTTGCAGGGGTGCAAAAGGTCTTTATAATTGGGGAACAGTTGCACAGTTACCTTGTATCTGATAGAGACTACTAGCCGCAGATTTCTTCACGTAGAATTATCCCCAGGCGTGAGACTGGATAATAAAACTTTTTTGCCACAGCATCCCTGCGCGTCGGTGGCGGGGCAACATCACTCAACTCCGCCCAGGCGTCGTCCGCGTATGTGACGTCAGCGAGGTCACATAAGACCCGCCCCGGCGCGCCTACATCAGTTTTTTCCTTTTCCGCATGCAATGCGGAGCCGATCCTTGCTACGGGCCTGTTAGGGCCCCTTTTTCTTCCATTTCCTTTTGGTGGAACAGTGTGCGAATGCCTTTGGGCTTCAAAACTTGCACGTTTTGTGGGCGTCTTATATCGGCGACAGGCCCTCACCTCATTTGTATGTGGTGTTTGGGGGAGGATCACGGCAGCACAGATTGTGCGGCGTGCCAACAGTTGAAGCTGAAGTCGTGGCGAAGGCGCCGTATGAAACTTCTCTTGGCGTGTCTCTCCTGGTCGACGTCCTCCCCTCGGTCTGCTTCGGCAGACGGCTTCAGATACGGCCGTGGTCATCGTCCTCGCCCTTCTCCGATGTCACGTGAGCGTCGCTCCCTGGTGGGTAAGTGTCGCAGTTTGTCCCTGGGGGCTGGTCCGGCCTTCCGGGGGCGTGGACTCTCCGCGGGTGATGCGGCCCCGCGTGTCGTCCTATCCACTGTTTTCCCGGTGTTGGGGCATCGAGAGTCCAAATGGAGACATACGTGGTGGCTTTGCAGGCCTCGCTGGCGTCTCCTCCTCCAACCCCTCCTGGGTCGTCGGCGGATCCCTCGCCCAGCGCAGGGCCCTCCGCGGTCCGCCAGTGGCTCCGGCCCCGACGCCGACTGGTTCGGATCCCGGCTTGGAGGATGTGGTGCTGTTGGGGTGCGGCTCCTCTGGGGCACCTCCTTCAGGGCACGGGTGTCGCCGGAGGTGGTCCTGTCTAAGGCCGAGGTGACATCGCTACGGCGCTGGCAGCAGCTGGACAGTGCGAAGCCACAGAGGTCGGTGGACCCTCCTCGTCCCGCTCCGGGTCGAGGCCGAGGGAGGACCCCTCGTCCCTCTCCAAGCCCCTCTCGTCCCTCCCCACAGGTGGCTGCCTCGTCGGAGGGCGAGTCGGAGGTTGAATCGTCCCTTGTGCCGCCACATGGGTTGCCGAATGATCTTTGCCTCATTGGGCCGCGGCTGGGGGGGGACTTTGTGCTACTCCCCAGGCCCGTCTCGTTCCCCCACGCAGGGGGCTACCCCCGGCGGGGGTTGGGTCGGCATCATTCCGGCGCCGCCCCAGAGCCGGTGCGGCTCCAGCTCTACTCCAACCTCCGCTCCGGTCTCCGGTGAGGGGTGACTTGGAGGTACCTTGTCCGGTGACGCCGGATGGTGCCGTCGTCTTTGGACACTCCTTCTTCTCCAGAGGCAGGCTGTATATTGGTGTCGTCCTCCCCGAAGACTGGTCGCCGTGTGGTGTCTTTCTCACCGGCATCGAAGGGCGGCTCCCCGCCCTTCCTGAGGCAGAGGTGTTCATCGGAAGAGCGGCAGGTCTCTCATTCTTCGGCTCCTTCTGACTTCCAGGTCTGGCCCTTGCCCATCACGGTTGGCCTCGGGGTTGGCCGCGTTAGTTTGCAGCCGTCGCCCACGGAAGAGCTGCTTTCTCCACCACGGGGCCATACAGAGGTGGGTGCGGCCTTCGCTCACGCGGTGTCCACGGCTGTGGGCATCCTGCGCATGGGGACCCAGTGGCTCACTTTTCGGCGGACCATCTATTGGATGTCCTCCACCAGGGCTCTGATGGGAGGGAAGTTTTTCTTCCCTTTGAAGGTTCGCTCCTTCCTTCCTTGACGGGGGCTTGGAGGCATCCTGCCTCAGGGGACCCGGTGCCTCAGCATCTTCTACACCGGCACCTCCCGGCGCCGCGTGACCCGGCGTGTCTTTCCCTTCACCCCTCAGCCGCCAGCCCCCTTTTGCGGACTGCTTTTCCCTCCCTGCCGCCTCTGTTGACTCCGCCATCCCGAGAGGCCCGCTGGCTGGACTCTAGGGGGGCGCAACATGTTCGCTTCGACCAGTGCGGCCCTGCGGGCCCTTAACACCTTGTGTGTGCTGGCTAGGGCCTCCTCCTGTTTGTGGGACTCAGCTGAGTCTCTGGGATCTGCAGCGTCCCAGGAGTCTGGTCAGGTGGACTTACGGCATCATGCATTGGATGGCCGGGAGCTTGCGGCGTTTATTCTCCGCTCTGGACATCTCAGAGGTGCTGGCCCGGGCCATGGTTTTCTCAGTCGCTCTCCATCACCATGCTTGGCTTCGGGACGGAGTATTCCCTGAGAAAATTCGGGAGCGACTCATCGACCTTCCATTTGATGGCAGCCTGTTGTTCCATGTCCCGGCCGACTCCGCGATCCAAAGGCTCTTGGCGGGGCTCCGTCCTCCTCCTCCTCCTCCTCCGCCTTATCCTCCTCCTCCTCTGTCCCCTCCTCAGTGACTTCTGAGTTGGGTTGATTCTGGGCCTTCTTAGGCCGGTTGTTCTGGCTGTGGAGTGTGTTTTCTGGCCGTTTACGTCCTTTCTTGGGACTTTGGCATTGTTGGCTGCTGGACGGCCCTTGTGTTGATTGTGTGTGGGTTCTGCAGGAGCTGTTGCGCAGACTTGGCCCTGAGATTGGACCTTCTGTTTTGCTTGGACTGCATATCCCGCCTTCAGCGGGGGTGTTTTTTTTCCCGTGGTTCTTTTGTTTTTCCTCTGCTGTGGAAGTTCTTCCAAAGAAGGTTCCCATATCTTGGGACTTAACGTACCCTATATGGGGTAGTGGTAGCTGTCATATTGCTTGCGCTCTGCTAGACGGTTCTGGTCGCCTTCGGGTGCCCGTTCTCCATGGCGTTTAGGTAGGTTGCTTTTGCTTCCTGAGGTCCTGTGCGCGACCACTCGTAGTGGTGTGCCCGGGCACCTTCTCCTCTACCTGCTCCTGTCCTGAGGTCTGGAATGATCCTGTGTTCTCCCTTGCCAGGCGTCACCTACTCGGCCTTCCTGGGGCCTCGGGCTGTTCTTCTTGCTTCTGACTGGCAGGCTGCTCTCCATCTGGAGTGGGTTTGCCTTCTTTTCCCTCGTTTCCGTGGGCCCTCTAGGCTTCTGCTTCTTCTTCTTCCGCTTTTCCTGTCTTGGCATTGGGCGGAAGCTATGTTGCCTTGTGGGGGAGTGGGGTGCTTCGGCCTCTCCGTCCTTGCCCTTGGTTCCCCTGCTGTGAGTGTACGAGCCTCTTGAGCCGTCTTTCCCTTCTACATCCCCTTGGGGTTAGTGGGGTTCTGCTTGTGAGGGTTCCCTTGGCCTAGCAGGGGTGAGGTTCTACCTGGTCCTCAGATCTGGTCCCCTGTGGGGCCCTCTGTTCTGCATTGACTGGTGAGGTCATTTTGCAGAACCTCCTTCCCAGGTTGTATGGCTGGGGTATCTATTCTACGTGAAGGAATCTGCGGCTAGTAGTCTCTATCAGATGTATAAGTTACTTACCTTCGGCAACGACGTATCTGGTAGAGACGATTCTAAACGCAGATTCCTTCACGGCCCGCCCTTCTTCCCCTATTCTGTGAGAACCCTTGGGTTGGTCTTCGGTACTCGCCTCCCGGTGGGGGCTGTGTCTCCTGTGAGTGCCTTCCTTGTTCTTGACGGGTGGCTCCGTCTGGGGGCGGTTCATTCCTCCTTTGGTTCTTTGGAGGATGGGGTTCCGGTGCTCCGGTGCCCTGTTGCTCTGGCTACTCCAGGTTCAGGGGGGATTGCTTTCTATCCCTGTCCTCCCTGTCCTCCCTTCCTTCCATTGCTATCCTCTGATTAAGGGTCATCTGGCCTTGTCTTGCCCTTGTGGGTGGTTGCCCTCTAGGTTGGGGTGACTTGGAGGTTTGTTGTCCCTGTCTGTCTTGGGACTGGTCCCATTCCTTTCTCAGGATGGGGGGAGGGGTGGTTTTACTATGTGTGCTATGACTTTTACGCATGTTCTTTGCCTCCGGGGCACAGGGATGGGAGGTTGTCTATGTGCTGGCAGGGTGACTGCGCAGGTTTCTGCTTGTTCTTCTTCTTCTTTCCCTGCCCTTGCGTTCTGCGGTGTTGGCACTACTCTGGTGGTGTTGTTAGTCACCATTTCTTTCCAATTTTTCTGCTCCTCGCACACTGTTCTCATGCTTCCACAGTTTTTTATCTGTGGTTCTGCGTTGTGGTGTGGAAAAGTTCTCCGAAGAAAACTGACGTAGGTGCGCCGGGGCGGTTCTTATGTGACCTCGCTGACATCACGTACGCGGACGACGCCTGGGCGGAGTCGCGTGATGTCGCATCGCCCCCGGTGCGCAGGAATGCTGTGGCAAAAAAGTTTCGGATCCAGTCTCACGCCTGGGGATAATTCTACGTGAAGGAATCTGCGGCTAGAATCGTCTCTACCAGATACATCGTTACCGAAGGTAGGTAACTCGTACTTTAGGGAATGAACACTGGCACTGGGGCCCTGTTTAGCAGGAACCCAGTGCACTTCAGTCAAAATTGCATCTGATATCAGGCAAAATGTGGGGGTGACCATGTCAAAAAGGGGCACGTATTACAGTGACGATTTAGATGGGTCAGCGAACCTTCTTGGTTACAATCACAGCCTGGATGAAACAGAGGACAACTGGTATGAGCAAATGATGGAATCCAGTGGTCTGGACACCTCACCAGACACTGGCCTAGTCTTTCCCTCTACGGTGGCTACAGGCCAGGGTTCCTCATTCGCAATAGTGGTGCAGAGGGCAGCTGAGATCCTGGACCTTTCGCTGCCCCCAGTGACAGTCAAGACGAATATCTTGAAAGAAGTGGTTCAGCCGGGAGTTGCCCCTTCTGAACCTTTACTCCCATTCAATGAGCCCTTATAGAAGTCCTCCTTGGGGCCAGTCCAAACCCTGCACAGGATCTCCTGTACACAGAACAATTGTCCGCCACCATCACCCTGCTCCTGGGGATCCCAGTTTCATCGCCCAGCACCCCACCCCAGATATCTTGGTGTTCCAGGCCTCCACTTGTAGGATAAATCCCAGCCCGTTTCCTACCACTCCACTGGATAGGAAATCCAAAAGGCTGGATGTCTTCAGTTAATTGCTCCACGAGCCTACTGTGGTCGGTCAACGCCACATGCCTTTTGGGATGATGCCAACATACTTTGTGGAATTCAGTTGCACATATGCTGCCTATGGTCTCAAAGGAGGCCTGAGCCATACTTTGTCAAGCAATTTCTGGTGAGCAAGATCCAGCAAAGTTCACCATTTGATGTGGACTAGAGATGACCGACTCACTGAGCAGTGCGATTTCATCATCAGTGGCACTGAGAAGCCACATCTGGTGGCTTCTCAGGGGATGTCCAAGTCTTGCTCATGGACATGACCTTAGATGGCTCTTGCATCTTTGGTAAGAAGGCAGTCTCAGTGGTGGAGCGCTTCAAGGACAGCAGAGTCACAGATAGGTCCATGGGCCTATCCATGGCCTCTTGTCTACCCCAGGCTGGCTTTTCCCCTTCTGTGGCTACAGTAGGGGTCAACCAATTGTGTCTCTTTCCACCCAGCCACCAAAGCCAACAGGGTTTCGATCCCTTTCATGGCGATGGGTGTGGTTCCCACAAATCACTTGGGAGCACCTGCCAAAGGTAGGGGTCAATCCACCACTCCCCCAGCAGCCACAGCCTCCATACCCCTTTAGTTTGTCCTTTTATCAACATGGGCACCCACTGGGTGTCAGGATCCACCATCATCTGCTCCACTGAGAGTAGATAACATCTGACAAGTGGGTTTTAAAAATCATCCAGAAGGGCTACTCCATCCCTTTCCTAGAACACCCCACCACCCATGCCAACCACTTATGACTGGCTAACAGAGGACCATCTCTTCTTTCTCTGCCAGGAAGTGTTGGCTTTTTTGGCAAATGGAGTCATCAAGAGGGTGCCGGCATCAGAAGTAAATTGTGGTTGCTATTCCCACTACTTTCTGGTGCCCAAAAAGAACTGAGGCCTTCGTCCTATCATAGACTTGTACCTTCTCCTGAAAAAGCAGAAGTTCAAAATGCTCCCCTTAGCTCAAGTCCTGTCTGCCTTGAACCCCGGAGACTGGATTGCGGCGTTGGACTTGCAGGATGCATATACCCACATCTTCAACCTTCTGGCCCACAGGTGCTACCTGCTGTTTATGGTGGGTTAGGAACACTTTCAGTTTGTCCTGCTCCCCTTGGACCTCACCAGCCCGCATCGGATGTTCACAAAAGTGATGGCAGTGGTTGCAGCACATTGCTGAATTCAGGTCTTCCAGTCTTACTTTCCCTTTGTTTGTGACTTTGTTTCCTGGTGCATCAAGGATGTCCACTATGAAGTCCAGTTTCAAGCCATGTGGTGCCTGTCACTGACATTTGATACGCCACTGATGCTTGAGCGTGACAACAATACCAGTGTCTATTGCCACACCATACACCCTCAAGGCCTTAAGGGAGCGGTCCCCCAAACTCCTCACTGCACGATGTGTGACACCAACAGACTCAAAATCTCGATCAAAAGGAAGGTCCTGATATCTGTCACATTCCAAGCGCTCGTTGTCTCAGTCAAGGTTATCGGGAAAATCGGGTAAGTCCCACTGGCACAAGAAGAGTAAGACGTTGAAGAGATTTTCGACTTCGCTATGTCCGTGGAAGTCATCTAACGAGACGAGGGAGCTTTGGCACTGGAGGCCCTGCTCCATGATAGAGTCTGTGCCTGGGCCATCCCCACATCTACCTGAGTTTCTGGGAGCTGGAGCGACCCCAATCCAGTTATGCAAGTTTTATGAGGCCATGTACCTCGTATATGGGTGCCCTGTCCCTGCTGGAGCTACTTCAGGCCCATGGGCTCTGGAGATGGTTCTACTGGGCTTCCACTGGCGGGTTCGCCCCTGGCGCCAGTTGGACCTCTTATCTGTCTAAGCCTCGCTCATGGACATGCCCTTTGATTGTTCTCGCCTCTTTGGTGAGAAGGCAGACTCAGAGCTTGAGCGCTTCAAGGATAGCAGAACTACGGCTAGGTCCTTGGGCCTATCCATGTCCTTTCATCAACCCCAATCTGGCTCTCGCCCCTTCCGTGGCTACAGTTGGGGTCTACCAATTGTGTCCCTTTCCACCCAGCCACCAAAGTCAACAGGGTCTCCAGCCCTTTCGTGCTGTGGACTTGGGTCCCATTGATCACGTGGAACCACCAGCCAAAGGTTGGGGTCAGTTCACAACTTCCACAGCAGCCGAAGCCTCCAAACCCCTCTTAACAACATGGGCACCCAGTGGGTGCTAGGGTCTGCCATCGCCTGCTCCACTGGAGGTCCATAACATCTGATAAGTGGGTTTTGCAAATCATCCAGAAGGACTGCTCTATCCCTTTCCTGGAAACCCCTCCACGCATGCCACAAACTTATGACTGGCTAACAGAGGACCATCTTTCCTTGCTTAGGGAGAAGGTGTTGGCTTCTTTAGTCAACCGAGCCATCAAGATAGTGCTTGCATCAAAAGTAAAGTGTGGTTGCTATTCCCACAACTTTCTGGGTCCCAAAAAGTACGGAGGCCTTCCTCCTATCCTAGACTTGCTGCTCCACTTCTTCCTGAAAAAGCAGAAGTTCAAAATGCTCCCCTTAGCTCAAGTCTTCCTTGGACCCTAAAGACTGGATGGTGGCATTGGACTTACAGGATGGATGTTTCCACATCTTCATCCTTCCAGACCACAGGCGCTACCTGCTGTTTATGGTGGGTCAAGAGCACTTCCAGTTTGCCATGCAACTCTTTGGCCCATCCCTGCTAGAGCACCTTCATGGGCCCAGGGGCTTTGGAGGGGCCCCTACTGGTGCTCCACCCGTGGGTTCACCCCCCGGCAGGTTCACCCTTGGAGTCAGTTGGACCCTCTGGACCTGTTGAAGGATCCGGAGCAGTGCCGGTTGGGCCAGCTTGACCTTTCCCGGCACCTGCTCCAGTGCCAACACCCCTGGAGCCACCGATGCCCCATGTCGGCGCCATCCCCATTGCCATCCCCAACTTTGACACAGAGCCAGGCTGGCTTTGTCTGGCCCCGGCATCAATGGAAGGCAGACTCCCCATGATGGAGCCAGCACCTAATTCATATGATAGACCTGGATTGGGGGATTAATGGAAGGAGTCCATGGACCATTATGGATACCAGTTAGAAGAAACAGAGGACAACTGATATGAGGATCTGGCAGATGCCAGTGGACTATACAACTCCCAAGACACTGGCTTGGTCTCTCCCCCTACGGTGGCTATGCAGGAGGATGCCTCTTTTGCAATGGTGGTGCGAAGGGTGGATGATGTCCTGGACCTTATGTTTCCCTCAGTGGCAGTCAAGAGAAACCTCTTGATGGAGGTGCCTCAACCCGCAGCTGTCCCCACAGAACCATTACTCCCAATAAATGAAGCTCTTGCAGATGTCCTACTTGGGGCTTCTGTGCATAGGACAATTGTTCCATGCCATCGCCTGCTCCAGGGGACCCCAGTTTCTTCCCTAGCACCCCACTCCAGAGAGCTTGCTGGTCCAAGCCTTCACCTCCAAAATTAACCCCGGCGCATTCCCTACCAATACACAGGACAGGGAATCCAAAAGGCTGGATACCTTCGGGAAGAGGATGTTCTCTTCCACCAGCCTGGCGCTGCGGCTGATGAACACCATGTGCCTCTTGGGACAATACTCTCATACCATCTGGGACTCGGTAGGCAAGTGCTGCTCATGGTCTTGGAGGAGGCCGGAGATATACTCTTTCAAGCAGTTGCTGATAGGAGGGATGCAGCCAAGTTCACCATACAATGTGGACTGTGGCCAACTCGCTGGTCTGAGCGATTTCTTCATCGGTGACCCTTAGGTGCCGTGCCTGGCTGAGAACCACTGGGTTTTCGGGAGATGTCGAGGCCTCACTCATTAACATTCCCTTTGATGGCTCTCGGTTGTTTGGAGAGAAGGTGGACTCTGCACTCGAGTGCTTTAGGGACATCAGAGCTATGGCCAATTCCTTGGGCCTTTCCATGGCCTCACACCAATCCCAGTCCGCCTTCCGCCCCTTTTCTGGCTATGGATGGGGCTTCCAACTGCGTCTGTACATGCCTAGCCATCTCGGCAATCCTCACGATCTTTTTGCGGCCGAGGCTGTGGTTCCCACAGACCACGTGGGACAAGCATCAAGAGGTCGAGTCAGTCCACCACCCCCACGGAAGTCGCAAACTCCACACCACTTTAGTATACCCTCCGACCATCATGGGCATCCAGTGAGGGCAGGCTATGCCATCACCAGCACCAATGGAGGTCAATAAAATTAGACCTTTGTGACCTACTGATGTCACACTGACGGATGACCACCTCTCCTTACTCCGTCAATAGGTGTTAGCTCCCTTGGCCAAGAGATCTATAAAGAAGATGCCAGCATCAGAGGAAGGTCACAGTTGCTATTCCCACTACTTTTTGGTGCCCAAAAAGGACAGAAGACTTTGTCCTATTTTAGAACTGCACCTTCTCAATCTCTTCCTGAAAAAGGAGAGATTTAAAATGTTCATGCTAGCACAAGTCCTGTCTGCCCTGGATCCAGGAGACTGGATGGTATTGCTGGACTTGCAGGACGCTTATTTTCACATGCCCGTCCTGCCTGCCTACAGGCACTACCTGTGGTTCACCGTACGCCCAGAGCGCTTTCAGCTTGCTCTGCTCCCTTTCGGTCTTACCTGCCCCCCTTGGGTGTTCACAAAAGTGATGGCGGTGGTTGCAGCTTATTTGCAGAAGTCTGGGATTCCATTCTTTCCCTAAATCAGCACTTGGCTGTTGATTGTGGGCTCGCTCAAGGCAGTTGTCTCCCACCTCTAGACTGCAGAAAACATTTTGCGCTCGTTGGGGCTCACTATCAGCATCACACCTGGCTCCCTCTCAGACACTTCCTTGCATCAGAGCTGTTTTGGATACGGTGCAGTTTGGCCTATCCTCCTGAATGGCGAGTCCAAGAGATTCAGACTATGATACCAATGTTTCAGCCTCTATCCTGGATTTCGATGAGACCAACTCTGATGCACATGGCCTCCTGTATCATTCTTGTGACATGCCCACAGGCATATGAGGGCTTTGCAGTTGGACCTGAAGTTCCAGTGGGCACAACATCAGTAAAAACTCTCAGATCTTGGAGGGAACCGCAAAAAACCTGCAGTGGTGGATAACGAATGGTGATTGGGTCAGTAGCAGACCCTCTCCCTTCCCCACACAGAGCTGACTGTGGTGACAGATGCATCACTTCTTGGCTGGGGTGGCCATCTGGGAGAGGTGGAGATCAGAGGACTCTAATCTCTAGCAAAAGTCAGACTCCACATCAACCTGTTGGAGCTCTGAGTGATCCAACTGGTATTGAAGGCCTTCCTTCCTTCATTCAGGGGAAGGCTGGTTCAAGTGTTCATGGTCAACACCACGGCCATGTGGTACTGTAACAGACAGGGCGGGGTGAGGTTGTGGAGTTTTGTCAAGAAGCTCTATGTCTCTGAACATGGCTGGAACATCAGGGCCTTTCCCTAGTGGTTCAACAACTGGCGGGGTCTCTGATTGCCAGGGCAGACGTACTCAGCCATTGATGCCTAGCGGATCATGAATGGCATCCCAATCATGCAATGGTGCAAGGTTTCTTCCAAGAATAGAGAGAGCCTTGGTTGGATCTGTTTGCCTCCATCGAGAATGCACAATGTCAGCTGTTTTGTGCACTGGAGTTTTCAAGGCGACTCTCACTTGGAGACGCTTTTCATTTCAAGTGATTCTCAGGCTTCCTGTATGCCTTTTTACCAATACTACTCCTGTCCAGAGTTCTAGAAAAGATGAGGAACAACCGGACCCAAGTCATTCTGGTTGCTTTGGATTGGGCACAGAGAGTCTGGAATCCCAAGTTGTTGAGCATGTGCATGGGTTCTCGGATCAGGTTGCCTCTGCCGGAAGATCTTCTGTTACAGCAGCCGGGCAGGCTTCTGCACCTGAGCCTGACAACACTTTGCCTTCATGCATGGAGATTGAGCGGAGACAGTTGACTGCTTTTGACCTACCACTCGAAGTCTGCAATGTTATCTTGGAAGCCAGGTGTCCCTCTACCAAAACGATATACGCCTGCCATTGGAGCAAGTTTGTGGCATGGTGTACAGATAAGCAAATTGACCTACTATCTGGACTCCTTTCCCAGGTTCTTTTGTTTATCCTTACTCCACCCCAGCAGGGCTCTACTTTGAGCACCTTAAAAGGCCATCTTTCTGCCATCTCCACATTTCTGAGGTTGCCAGATCAGTCTCCTAAGCATGTTCCCACCTTCACCCTTTACTATGCCTCAGTTGGACCTTAATTTAGTCCTAACATTTATCATGTGCTCTCCTTTCTAGCCATTACACAACTGCCCTATTCTATTCTATTCTATTCTATTCTATTCTATTCTATTCTAGGGTATTTGTAGAGGGCATGGCTACTCATCCGGGCCTGCCAGCATTAAGACAGCCTAGAGATAAAATTCTGGTCTGCCATTTTAATTAAAAACTGCAGTTTTTAGCAGTTTTCTAAATCGAAGTTTTTTTATGTGCTGTGGGAGGGCATTCCAGAATTTTGTGGCCAGAATCAAAAAAGAGCCTCCTCCACTCCTTGCTCTATTTATCCTTGGTATGGCAAACAGTTGCTGGGTGGTGGAGCGCAGCATTCCTGTTGGTTCATAGACTGTTAGTAGTCTTTGGATCAGCACAGGGCCCTTCTGAGACATGGCTCGGTGAGCAATGCATAGAGTCTTAAAGTGAATTCTTTGTGTATTGGAAGCCAGTGCAAGTTTTCCCGAACCTTGGCAACTGACTGGTGTTTGGGAATTTTCATTAGTATACGGGCTGCAGCATTCTGTGTGACTTGTAGCCTTTTTTTGACTGTCTTGGGGCTTCCTAAAAAGAGAGGGTTCCCATAATCCAATTGTGAGAGGACCAGCCCTTGAACTACCACTCTATAGGATGATTCAAGAATCCATCTCAATAGCTTTCTCAGAGCCCTTAATAGGCCGAAACATGTTGCAGCTAGTTTTTTTGCCTGTCTTGCCATTGAGAGCTTGTTGTCTAACCAGCCCAGACTCTTGATCTCCACTTTTGGTGCAGGTTTTTCTCCCATCAAAATTGCCCAATTGAGCTCCATCCATCTGGCAGGGTAATTGCCTACCACCATGAGCTCAGTTTTCTCCCCATTTAGTTTGAGCCTGCTAAGATGACATCCAGTCTACAACATTTTTTAGGCAGTTATTGAGCTGGTTTGAAGATCTGTCCATTTGATGAGAGAGGGAGAAATTAATCTTGATGCCATCAGCGTAGGATATCGATATCATACCATGGGCCTTTATGATCTCTGTTAGAGGAAGGACATACAGGTTGACCACCATGAGGCTCAACGAGGACCCCTGTGGTACTTCACATCCAAGGGAGTAACTTTCTAAAACTGAAATTTCCTCCCAGGCTTGGAAGGTTCTATTATGGAGGAAGGAAGTGAGCAAATTTAGCATTGTTCTGGCTACCCGTGCCTCTTCCAACCTTTTTACTAGCACTGGGTGTGAGATGGTGTCAAAAGCCGCACTCAAGTCCAAAAGAATCAGGGCAGCTGTCCCTCCTTCATCCAGGATGGCTCTGAGTTCTTCCGGAGCTGCAAGCAGAGCTGTTTCCTTGTTGCTACCCGGTCTAAAACCTGTCTGAGATGGATGTAGGATATCATTTGTTTCTAGATATTGCGAGAGGTTTCTGTTTACAAACTTCTAGAATTCAATTTTGCTAGGACCTGTGAGGAGGGAAATAGAGCGATAATGTTCACAAATCTAGGGGTCTTCTGATGGCTTTTTTTAGCAGTGTCTTGATAATGGCATGTTTCCAGGCTGAGGGGACTGTTCCAGATTTGAGTGAGAGGTTAAACATGAAGTTATAACTTCGTTTCCACCTTTAAATGTAATATCTAGGGAGCAGGGTCCAGCTGAGAGCCTGATTTTAAGTATTTGAGGATCTCCAAGGTATCTTCTTGAGTAATTTCTGGGAACATGCTTAATTGTACTCACAATAAGAAAAAGGGGGGAGAAGGTGTAAGCCCTACCTCATCCTCCTAAAAAATATAGTAACCCACAAACGAAGAGGTAGGGAGAAAGAAACGGCCAACTTTTTATTTGGCAATTGCTAAGTGTTTGAAGAGAGCACACATACTCTGTAAAAACTGCCCTCACCCACAACAAGTTGTGGCATGCTTCATCATTGGGCTGCTACTGACGCCTCTGCGCAGACCAACGCTAGAGGCGGAGCAATAGGGAGGGGAAGACAGTACAACAGTGATACAAACACACAAACAAAAAAAGGCAGGATCCTTAAGTGCAGAAATAATGAATGTTAAAACTGGCCCAGGGATATCTCGATAATAATTTTATTCCTGGATTCCCTAGTCAGATTAAAAAGGTATATATGGAGATATATGTACCCAATGGATAGTGGTGGAAAGAGTTAATTAGGTACTCACCACCCCTCCATTCTGCATAGCAGTCAACATTCCTCAGATCTGAAAGAAACACGTTAGTTAGATTCCTCACCTTAGAATATCCCCAGGCGTCAGACTGGATCCGGAAGATTTTTCGCCAGCAATACCCCTTGCGCGTCGCTAGGCGTCGTCTGCGGCTCCGCGTCCGTCGTCGGCGTCGTGCGCCAAGATGACGTCGTCGGAGTACTTAGACGCCGCCCTCGCGCGCTGACGTCAGTTCTTCTTTTTTCCGCGCCAGTAAGCGCCGATCCGGGAGAGCTACCCCTTTTAGTCTTTTTTGACTATATCTTTTTGATCCTTTTTGATCCTGTCAATCGACATCTGGTGCCGGTAGGATGCCTGGGTTCAAGGCTTGCGATGATTGCCATCGACTGATGTCGGTGACCGATCACCACCGCCGGTGGTGCCTTTACTGTTTAGGCCCCGACCACGATGCGGAGTCGTGCTCCGATTGCCAGGCCCTGACTTCGAAGGCTAGGCGGGAGCGGTCCCGCAAGCTTCTCGAGCTTCGCCACTCGGCTCCGCGTCGTGCGCGATCCCGGTCCAGGAGGAGGTCCAAGGATCGCTCGAGGAGCCGCAGCCGACGCCACCATCGATCGTCGGGCTCCAAGTCGTCGGGTAAGTCCAAACACTCTAAGAAGTCCAAGAGACGACATCGCTCTTCGGACTCCTCTCGCCGGTCGCGCGACTCGGCCGAGGGTCTGGGTGGTTCCACCCCCGCGGCTCCGACGGAGCCGCAGGCGCCGCGCAAGTCCCTATACCCACCGGTCCCTGGGACTGACGCGACACCGGCGGAGGTCAGTGCCTTCCTCTCGGCCATGAGGAGGCTGGCCCCGCCGTCGACGCCCGCTGGCACGCCTTCGGGCCCCGCGGACTCGACTGGGCGACTTTGCGGGCCGGCGGCTCCGGCCCCGGCGCCGTCGGAGACTCCGGTCCCGACGCCGCAGGTCCCCGCGGGGCCCATGCCTGGGCCCCCGTCGACTCCGGTTGACCTAGTCACGCCTCCTCCACTGGCGCCGACGCCTGAACCACCGACGCCACCGGTGCCGCCGACACCGGTGCCGGCGCCGTTGGCGCCACCGACGCCGGCACCGGATGGAGTCGAACCCCAGTTTAGCCCTGTTCCGGACCCGACGCCGTTGCGGCGTCGACCGACGCCGCGTCCGGCGCCGCTTGAGACTCATCATCTCTACCGTCCGGCTCCGATCCTTCCTCCTGAGTATCAGGAATCGGATGACGGGGGCGACTGGGAGGGGTATGAAGACCCTATGGCTGTTCAGTCGCAGCTTTCACAGGACTGGGCAGAGGAACTGGGGGAGGCCAGTGGGCTGGACACCTCGCCGGACACTGGATTCACTTCTCCTCCGACTGTGGCTTCGGAGGAGGGTGCAGCATTTTCTGTGGTGCTACGCAAGGCGGCCGCGGCCCTTGGGCTTGAGCTGCCTGCCGTGGCTGTGAGGACTAACATCCTCACTGAGGTGCTTCAAACGGCCGCAAGCTCCACTGAGCCTCTGTTGCCGTTCAATGAGGCCCTCACTGACGTTCTCCAGGGCAGCTGGTCCAAGCCCTCCACAGTCCCTCCTGTGGATAGGAACGTTGCCAGGCGCCACCGCCCTGCTCCGGGCGACCCCAGTTTCCTGTCCCAACACCCCACCCCCGAGAGTCTGGTTATCCAGGCCTCTACCTCCCAATCCTCCTTCCCGACCGCCCCGCCGGACCGGGATTCCAAGAGACTCGAGCAGTTTGGCAAGAAACTGTTCTCGTCCCTTAGTTTGGGCCTGCGGTCTTTGAACACCGCATGTCTCTTGGACCGTTATTCCCACTCCCTGTGGGATACGGTGGAGGACGTGCTGCCCCTGTGTCCGGAGGAGGTCCAGACACGTCTTACCCAGGCTTTGGCCGATGGGAGGGATGCAGCACGGCACGCCATACGATGTTGGCTTGACACGACGGACTCGCTAGGTAGGGCGATTTCCACCACAGTGGCGCTTCGACGTCACGCCTGGATGCGGTCCACGTCATTTTCCGGGGATGTCCAGAACACCCTCATGGACATGCCCTTACTCGTAATTTCTTTGAGTTTGATGGAGTGCTGTATTTACAAACCCATGGCACTTCGATGGGGAGTGCTTTTGCACCTAGTCTAGCGGGTCTGTACGTTGCCAAATTTGAGCAAAAATACATCTTTGACTCTGGAAATCCATGGACTGAGAACATACATGTCTGGAAACGTTTTATAGATGACGTCCTCCTTATTTGGAGGGGGAATGAGGCATCTATAAAGGAGTTTTTACAATGGCTTAATGCACAAAATCAATTTCTACACTTCACCAATACTATTACAAAGGAGAGTCTCCCCTTTTTGGATTTGGTCATTTCTCCAATGGAGGGTAAATTATCAACGAAAGTCCATCATAAAACTACGGACAAGAATGGACTCCTGCACTTTGGTAGCTTTCATCCCAGGGCCCTGCGGGAAAACCTACCGGTGGGCCAGTTCCTGCGACTTCGCAGGAACTGTTCTGAACCGGTTGAGTTTAAGGCAGAGGCAGCACGCTTAGCAGAAAAATTGGATGTGAGAGGTTATCCCAAACAAATCATCAGGCGAGCCCGAAAGCGTGCATGGAATTGCCCAAGAGAGGCACTATTGACCAAAGTAGAAAGACCAACAAGCAACAAAATAGTATGTGTGACTACTTTTAACACATCGTCTACGGCCATCAAACGTATCATCTTGAAACATTGGCGCATTTTGAATTCCAGTGGCCTACAACTTGAGAAACCCCTCTTTGCATTTAGGAGGGGACAAAACATTAAGGACCAATTGGTCCATTCTCGTCCACAGCACAGCACCCGGGGGGCTCCCCAGGCTGATGGATTTCTAACACCAGTTACTGGGCACACACAATGTGGATCATGTGATGTCTGTTCCCTGACCAGGAATACAAAAGAGGTTGATGTGGGTTAAATGTACCCTTGGCAACAGCGAGTGCATACTAATTGTAACTCGTCAAACATGATCTACATGATCAAGTGCCCATGTAATCTTATTTACATAGGGATGACCTGTAGAAAGGTCAAGGTGAGGATCATGGAGCATAGAAGCAACATTAGATGCTCCAAGACCAACACTCGCCTCACGCTGCATTTTGCAGAAAAAGGGCACACAATACAGGACATATATTGGACTGTCTTGGATAAACCCACTATAAAACCATCAACGGGGGACCCCTCACAGTTCCTCTTTGTGCGTGAGCAGAAATGGGTATATCGTACAAAGAGTCATGAATCTGGACTCAATGACGATATACCATGGTCTGCCCTAGGTAGGAAATGACCTAGTACAGGTGACTAAAATCCGAATGAGGAAGTGATCTGTGTGGTGAGATAATCTAGAGATTAGAACACTCCAATGATAATGACCTTAAGATTGTAATCATCTTCCCTTTACCATACAAAAGCAATGCCAGTATCAATGAATTATTTAAATGTCATGTTAAAAGGGTAGTGAGAACTCTTATGGTGTTCATGCTGAACCTAATACGAAATACGAAGACTAGAAAAATTCCCCGTTGCAATACGAGCTTGTTTTCATGCACGCATGATGTGATATAAATACATATAGATGAAAAAACGGGGTGTTTCGCACGTGGATGATAGACGCTGAACCTTGGCCTATGAGAGAGGTTAGCGGTCTAGTCTCAGGGGTGTCGTGTAACTCGGATGACGTGATGCGTGCAATGACACATACACGCACGCATCACGTGACGCTGCGAGCGGAAGAGAAATGGCAAAGGGCATGGGAGTTAGAATCAACTACGCGGCACCAGGAGAGACGGAATACGTGGGCGGCGTACCACTCTTGATGAAGTAAGGGGGTCTATGCCAGGGACAAATGGTAGTAGAACATTACCAATAAAAATATTTTTAAAAAATTCTACTTTCACTCGAGCACGTAATTTTAACACTCGAGAATGCAACCTTAGACGAGAAGGCATTTGGCAGTAGGTGTAAGCCTAGCTCGTCTACGGTGTGGGTTAGACACGCGCCTGGCCAAAAAACTCAAAAAACTGGTAATCGTTGTCCCCACTTCCCTAAGTACACACCGGGGATGTTAAGCGTTTTTTGAATACTAGTGTGATATTACGTTGTACCCATTTTCCTACTTGTTTACTGGGGGTGTTAAGCGTTGTTAAATACTAGCATGACATTACGCTTGGAATGGAATTGATACTAACTCCTTGCCAACACACTAGGGAAACCATCACCCTGGCAACCTAGTCATTAACCGCAGTGAGAAATAGAAATTATAGGATGGTGTACATTCTGTGACTTTCCTCCCACAGTGTTTGACTACAGAGGGTCGCTCTCTACTCCAGTGCTTGTTCCAGTAACTTGCTTAATAAACTCTGGTAAGAAGTGGGACAGAGGGTATATCATATGCCCTTATATAAATGAATGTGTTAACCTTTGATCAATGAGATGGGTAGTAACACCCAGATCTCTTTTAACAGCACAGTGGTATGTTGGAATGTTTTCTCTCACTGATTTCAGCACGTTTCTTCTTTCTATGTGTGAAGTATATACACTTTATTTAAATGGATATGAAGCACAAATGATGTGCTTACAGATATACCATTAGGTAGGCCAGTGTTTGCCTGTTTAATTATAATGGTGGATTTCGCACCACATTTGTCTTCAAAGATATCTTTGGTTTGGGAACACCAATTGGGTGGTTGGCGTTTGCTTCTATTTGTCTGAGAGCACACATGTTTTGTCTCTGTATTTGTTGTGATAACAATAGTTATTGTTTGGTCTTTTTGTCTTTCAGTTCCAAATGTGAAGGAGTAAGTTACAACAAAGACTCCAGACCTGTGGGTGGAGTTTAAAACCCACGAGTGTGGGTAGTAAGAGGGGTTTTGAAAAAAGGCATAGGGATCTAACCTGTCCTGAGGAATGCCGGAAATTTGATCTTGAACCGGCAGAAACATGTTGACCGCTATGCAGAATGGAGGGGTGGTGAGTACCTAATTAACTCTTTCCACCACTATCCATTGGGTATATATATCTCCATATATACCTTTTTAATCTGACTAGGGAATCCAGGAATAAAATTATTATCGAGATATCCCTGGGCCAGTTTTAACATTCATTATTTCTGCACTTAAGGATCCTGCTTTTTTTTGTTTGTGTGTTTGTATCATGTTGTACTGTCTTCCCCTCCCTATTGCTCCGCCTCTAGCGTTGGTCTGCGCAGAGGCGTCAGTAGCAGCCCAATGATGAAGTATGCCACAACTTGTTGTGGGTGAGGGCAGTTTTTACAGAGTATGTGTGCTCTCTTCAAACACTTAGCAATTGCCAAATAAAAAGTTGGCCGTTTCTTTCTCCCTACCTCTTCGTTTGTGGGTTAACATGCTTAATTGTTCATGCCAACGTTGGGGGAGTAGACTGATTCTTTCACCCCTCCAAGTGTAAGGAGAATTCTGTTGACCTTCTCAAAAAAGAAGTTGGCTAGCAAATTGCATCTTGAATCTGTAGGAGGGGGGGGTGTACTTTTTAAGGGATTCATAAGACTGCTCCGATGAGTTGGCGACAATGTCAATCTTTGAGGCAAAATCATTGACTCTTGCCTGCCTGATGGCATAGTGATATGTGTATATTGACTTCATGTAGTTGATTTTGATAATTTGGTCATAGCTTTTATTCCAAATTCTTTAAAAAGCATTGGATTTCCAATCAGTTTTGGAAGCTCCTATGAGAACCATGGTGCCCTTTCTCAGGGACGCTTGCCGTTTTGTTGTCTAAGAGGAGCCAGAGTGTTTGAGGCATTCACATCCATGTTTCAAATTTCTTATAGCTAGTGGCCAAATCTCCAACCATTTCAAGGGCGCTGGTGTTGAGCATGTTCTCTCTTTCGCTTGTGTCTATTTTTGACGATTTCTGCCTAAGCTTGGACTAGTGAGATGTCGAGCTTGTTGTGAAACACACCTGGAAGGGGATTAGTTTATTATCAGACCATACGATGTCTGTTGGATCCTCTTAAGTCAACTCAGGAATATTGGAGAATATTGGATCTTATAAGTGGCCATGCTTATGGGTGGGGGCGGAAAGTCAGAGTGTTAGTTGGACTGCCGCAAGATCCATTATGAAGTTTTTTGCGATTTCGCAGTTGACATTTTCTAGATGCATATTTAAGTCACCTAGGACGGTGAAGTTAGCAGACAGCAGACTGTGTTCTGCCACAGTGTCAGGAAGAATCTGAATAAACTGTGTGGCAGGGCCAAGGTGGCGATATATTAGTAAACCCGAGAAGGTGAAGGTCGCTGACAATTCTAATGCGAACAACAGGCTTTCACACCCATGTAAAGACATCATGTGAGATTTTATTTTTAGCTCCTCTTTATAGATAATAGCTAATCCCCTCCCCTTTTATTTCCTTCTCTGTCACCCTTGGCAATTGCATAGCCCTGAGGCAGGGTTATTGCTATGTCTGTCAAAAAGTCCTCTAGGAGCCAGGTTTCCGTGAGGACCATAGCTGCCAGTTTGTTATCTTCTAAAACAGTCAATAATTGGAGATAATATTTGCTCACTGATCTGCAGTTGAGCAGGTATAGGTGCTCCTGTTCGGTTTTTTCACTTTATCTCTCCTTTCTGAATTAAAGTTGGCTACTTTCCTATTGCATTTCACACGTTGTGTACCCATTGCAGACGTTGATGGAATACTTACATGCACCCTGTTCAATAAGATTGAACAAATGTAATTCTTCCGCTGAGTAGCTAATACTTTCTGTGCCTGCGCGAGCGGGGGTTTTGGCCCCTGGTCCCGGATGGGCGTGGACACACGCGGACGTACGCAGATGGGCTTACATTTGATGGGCCTCCGGAGCACCAGTGGTGCGCCCACTGTGCATCCGCTGCCCTTCTGCACCCTGGTACACATTTGTAGCCTGGTGTGGATCAGAAGCTAGAGCACTAAACAAGATGGCACCTGTTAGAAATGTGATTTCTGGTTGGCTAGGGCTTGCGCCTAAGCTAGGCAGAAACCACCACTCTAGTCAGGGCAAGGGAGTTACACGCTGAAGATAACCCCTGCTCACCCCCTTGGTAGCTTGGCACGAGCAGTCAGGCTTATCCCAGAGGCAATGTTTAAAGCGTTTGCGCAACACACACACAGCAGCAACATACAAGGCACACCACAAAAGGAACTCCACACGAGGTTATATATAAAAATAGCCTTTGTATTATCATAAACACATTAGAATAGTAATCACACAATATACACTGTGCCAACTTGCCCTAGGCAATATCTGCAGGGGATTATATACACATGACCGGGCCAATTGGGCCAGTGTCAGAACCATCACTAAGTGAAAATAGTAAATGTAGAAAACAAACAGTAATTACTGGCAAAACACTGTACTCAGCATTATATCCTGTAACATAAATCATAGTATGCAATTAGCATCACATCAGGCGTAAAATACATTATGCGCCAAACTCATAAGCCTAAACATATTAGACCATAACCTTCCAATCATAAATCACATTAGAGACATAAATCACAGTAGAGAATAACCTCACAAGCATAAACCACAGTATGCAAATAACCTCATGACATAATCCACATTAGAGGCATAAATCAGGGTGCATAAATCACATTTCCTGCGCACCACATAAATCACATTAGGGCCTGGCGCCCTATCAACCTAACACAGTCCCCCTGGCTAACTGGCCTTCTCAGAGGGCTCAAATGCCCTATGTACATAATGTCAGGGCTTGGGCTGCCAATGCAGCAGAATCAAAAGTGCGCAATTGCGCAGGCCTAAACGTTGCAGCTGCCACTAATTGATGTGCAGCTGTGATGAACTGTAGGCATGTGCCCTCTGGGTGGGTCCCCACTGGGGCTCTCTAACAAACATGCCAGTTGTTGCAGCTGCCCCCTCTGGTGTGGCGCAGCTGGGGATAACAAAGAGGCCCTGCTCTGGGGCTCTCTAAACAAATTTGCGCCACGTTGCAGCTGCCCTCTATCAGGCGGGGCAGCTGTGGGAAATGGCCTGAGCCCCACTCTGGGACTAGTAACAAAAGAATTGCCCAATCATTGCAGCTTCCCTCTATCAGGCGGGGCAGCTGTGAGAAATACATCAAGGAGAAGGCACGGGCACCACTGTGCCCTTTGAACCCCCACCGGGGCCCTGAAAACAAATGTGGCCACGTTGGAGCGTCCCGCTCTCCTGCAGGTCCGTTCAGGCCATCAGACACCGGCAATGTGCCTCAAAAGGGGTCAACCAGGTACAACTTAGAGCCCTCACTCACCGGGCTCTCAGGACTCTTCTCGTCTTGTGTGGCATGCTCAGGGTAGCCCCCACTCCTCGGGGGTCTCCTTTGTGGCGGCACATGCAGGGCTTCCCTCAGCTTCACGGGAGCCACGCCTGACCGCAGGCTCCCACTCTGCCGGCCGGCCGCCCTGCCATTGACAGCCGCGGCAGCCTCTTCCTGGTTTGGGCCCGTCCAGAGTCAGGCGGACTCTGCCTGGCTTCCGGGTCGGGCCAGCCGACTCGTTCTTCGCGGCGAGGTGGGGTGGGCACCCGCAGCGATCCTCACATGCAGGGTGGGCACCCGCTTCACAAAATAAATCCTCAAGGTGGGGTGGGCACCCGTGAAGGAAAAGAGGAATGCGGGGTGGGCACCTGCTATACTCAACACAAAGCGGCAATGTGGGGTAGGCTCCCGCGTAGAACAAAGGCAATTGCGGGGTGGGCACCCATTCGAAATTCCTCCAAATGCGGGGTGGGCACCCGCTCAAAATTCCTCCAAATGCGGGGTGGGCACCCGCTCGGTGTGCAAAATGCAGGGTGGGCACCCGCTCCAGGCAACATCACGGGGGAATCCCTACGACGGGGATTTCCCCTGGAAAGACAGGCAGCTCAGCGCTGCAAAGCCCATGTGCTCCTCATCTTGGGAAAATTTAAAATAAAAGCGCTCACAGGGCGCAAGAGTTCCAAAAAGTCCTTAGAAGTCCATGGGGCAAGCCCCCAAGGCGGTACCTCCTGGGCCCCAGCAGCAGAAAGCCCCAGCAAGTCAGGAACAGCACACGAACATGGGGTCACAGCCCCTACATTTATATCACACAGTCTATTGTCTGCATTACAGGGTTTGGGGGAACCAGATGCAACTGGTTCAGGTGGGAATTGGAGCACTCTGTTTACCAGGTTCCTCTTCCCCTTTGTCAGGTGGGGGCTCGGTGATCAGACACACCACAGGGGGTGGAGCCAGCATTGTACAGGCTAGGCACAGACCTATTCAGGGTCAGGGGATTACTCCTCCCACTACTCCCAATGCAGATGTCTCATTCAGCCTAGTGCTGACTTACCCTGCCCCTCCTGGAGCCACACACACCTCCCAGCCCCTGTCACGCAAAAGCCAGAGATGCAATTCACTTCAGGCAGGCAGACACATAGGACACAGAAATGCCAACTTCTAAAAGTGATATTTCTAAAATAGTTATAATAAATCTGCGCACACCATTGCGCAGCTTTATTATGACAATTCCAAATATACTAAACTTGACCACGCTGCTCCTCCCATATCAGGAATTACCACTGAAACACTTATAAGGGAATCCCAATGCATTCCTATGGGAGGGCAGCACCACAGTAGTGAGAAACCAAAATGGCTTATTGTCACTACCAGGACATGTCCCACACTTAAGGTACATGTCCTATCTTTTACCTACAATGCACCCTGCCCATAGGACTTGCTAGGGCCTCCCTTAGGGGTGACGGACATGCAGGAAAAGGGGGGGTCACAGACCTGGCACACAATTTAGGTGCCACGTCACAGCGCCAGTGACACTGCGCGCACAGGCCCTGCAATGACAGAGGCCTGCGATAGGTTTGAAAGGCTACTTTGGTGGGTGGCGCAATCAGCGCTGCAAGCCCACCAGTAGCATTTAATTTACCAGCCCTGGGTATATGAGATACCACTTTGCAAGGGACTGACAGGTAAATTAAATATGCCAAACAGGTGTAAACCAGTCTTACCAAATGAAACACAGAAAGCGCACGCACTTTCCACTGGACAGCAGTGCTAAAGTGCCCAGAGGCCTAAAACCACCAACACCATGTCAGAGAAAATTCTAGGAGAAAGGCAAAAAGTTTAGGGATGACCCTGCGAAAAGGGCCAAGTCCAACAGCGCCCAATTTGAGTGTATAGCTGGTATTGCACTAAACACTGCCAACACGGTATATCCTTTAATGTGAGGAGTCCTTCCCTTCCCTGTGTGCCCAGTCAGAGTACCAATCATCCTCAAACTCGGGCCTACGGGAATCGCTGCAGTTAAAAGAGCAAAGTGCGGTGAGTTAAAAAGAAGAAGGCGCAGTGAATTTGAAAAGGTATTCAATGTGCAACAGCAATTAGCAATCAAATTAGGCTTTTGTAAAATCCACAACAGCAGAATTTCAACAATTACTTTAAATGGCAAGCAATCATGTCGGTAAATTCAAACAAATGCTGTGCTTTCAGCAGCCGAACCGCAGTGAATACCTGCAGCTATCAGGCTCCTCACTATAAAAAGGGCCTTTCTAGTGACAATAGCACCTGCCCGGAGGGTTAGTGAGCTATAGGCTTTGTCTTCTCAGCCTCTGAACCTTACCATCTATCCAGAGAAGATGGTCCTTTGGACTAGGGCATCTTTCCTACCGAATGTGGTCACTTCTTTTCATGTAGTGCAGTCCAGCACCCTCCCTACTTTGTATGCTCCTCCTCACCCCTCTAAAGAAGAGGAGTGAATTCATTGTCAGGACCCAGAGAGAGTGTTGTTGTTCTACCATGACCACACAAAATACTTCTGGGTGAACAATCAATTCTTTGTAGGGTACATTGGAGCCCAAAAAAGGAAAGGCAGTGCACAAATGGACCATTTCAAGACAGATGTTGCTCTGAATCAAAATCTGCTACACCTAGGCCAAAAAGCAACCTCCGGAAGGTTTGCTAGCTTATTCTTCGAGGGACAAGGCTGCTGCCACTGTGCTAGCTCATGGAGTACTCGTCTTGAATATCTGTCAGGCTGCAACGTGGGCTTCCCTGCACACTATTATTAAGCACTACTGCCTTGACAGTTAGGTCCATCAAGATGGGCATCTTGCCCGTTCGGTCATATATGACTTTTTAATATAATCTGAGTTGCAGTCCCACCAATGGGGAGGTATTACTTGGATATCTATTTTAAGGTGAGGAGTCTGTGGCTAGAAGTCTCTATTAGATGAACACGTTACTTACCTTTGGTAATGCATTATCTGGTAGAGACTCTATCTAGCCACATATTCCTTACCAACCCACCCGTACACCCTGCTCTGCGAACGGATTAAAAGTGAAGGGCTGTTTACCTTTTAAAGGCCCTTGCTTTATGCACCAGTGGTCGGTGTTCTTCGTGGGTCCGCGCTTCTGTTGTGTAAAATCACAAAAAAAAACTGACATCAGCGTTCTGGGGTGGCTCATTATAGGCACAGCGCACAAGATTTTCAGCGCGGACGCTGCTGCCAATGTCATGCGAAGCCAAACGACACCACCTACCGTTGGACGGGGTCCTGCTCACAAAAAAGTTCCAGGTCCAGTCTGACTCCTGGGGATAATTCTAGGGTAAGGAATCTGCAGCTTGATAGAGTCTCTATCCAGATAAGGAGTTACTGAAGGTAAGTAACTTGTTCGATAAGGTCTTTCTGAAGGTAAGTAACTTGTTCATCAGAGATTCTGTTATACTGGTGAGTTGAGTCACATTTCTCTTCTGGACGCAGAGCTTCCAAGCACCTAAGTTCTGTGCCAGTCTCTGTAAGCAAATGGTGCAACTGGGAACTCAATTGATTTGACTGCCAGGACTATGAACACCAGCCTGTCTTTGGAGTAGCCATCATGGCTCAAGCTCTCAGACAGGCGTTAGTTCACATGCTCACAATTCAGTGATTCAGGTTTGTTACTTGACAGAACAGCCATCACGGCATACTTCTGGCAGGATCACTTTAGTTCCCCTTATTTTCATTTGGAGTACACAAGTTTCCAAAGAGGCAATGGTCCAATAATAGCTTGTAAGGTGTGCAAAACTTACAGCATGAATTAGTTTCACAGATGAAGGAATCAACTGCACAAAGACTGTTTGGCCAGTAAAGCATAGTAAATAGGTATTGATAATTATGGGGCCTGAAGAAAGCCATTGGACCTTTGAGTTCTCACCAGGGCTGTTATACTAGTGATCACAACGTGCATTAGGTGGGTTAAGCTGCGAGCCCTGAGGATCGAAAGCTGCTGCTGCTGTAAAAAGCACCCGCCTCACTGCGCATCCACACCACATCATCTCCACAGCAAGCCCTGGAGACCAGACAAGGCGGAAACGACTACGATGAGGAGCAGCGGCGGTAGGTGGAGGGTGAGATGCAAGTGGCCAGAGTCGCAGCATCACCAGGACCTCGCAGATGCGGGCGGCGTAGTGCGGGTGCTGTTTGCGAGTTGGTGTGCCCGGCCCACCCACCCGCCCATGTCGCTATCCCCGCCTAGTGCCTAGTCTACCTGGTGGCACTTACTCCGCTGCAGTCCTCTCCTTACAGTCGTCGGTCACCCTTCCCCGCACCCTCCAGTGTAGCATGGGGCGGGGCTGACACAGCAGTGGAGGGGTTATGAGGAGCAGCAAGGAGCGCTGGAGCCTGGAATAGCCTGGAACCCGGAACCTGGAGCTGCTCACCGATCAAGCTCTCCCCTGCCCATTACTCTATTTTGTGCTACATTCCAATACACATCAGATCAGACCAGCCTTTTCAGCCCACCAGGCCCACAGAAGGAGCAACAAAAGGTACAAATCCTGTCACAAAATTCCTGAACCTGTAGGGGAACGATCACAGGTCACAATTGTGATTCGAGAGTTCATCCCAAGAGAAGGGCAAATCAAAGGGTGAAAGAGGCAGGAGGGGACCTGATAACCCTGAAGCACCTCACAGGCCCTGGCTGAAACTTAGGGGAAAAAAAAGACTTCACAAGCTCTTGAAATTTCCTGGAAAGCTGCAAGAGTCACCATTCCACCAGATGGACCAGGGAGGACCAACTATTTCCAGTAGTAGACAAGGTTAGCAGATAGCCCATTCAGACGGCTCACCAATTTGTGTGGTCTCACCAAGATGGGGCCCAAAAAGAAGGATACTGGCCGCTCAATCACGGCACCGGACGAAAGGGTCAGCCCGCAGTCGCATATGAAAAGGGCCAAGAGGAGCTCAACCCAGCCTCAGTGCTCCAACAAGAGCCTGCAGAATGCCCCACAAAGGGGATCAGTTACGCACTTTCTCCAAAAAAGTGGCAATCCTAGCAATACTCCGGCCAGCCAAACGGATTGCCTATAGGAAGGAGCAACTGCCGGCTCCGACACCTCATTTTCACAGGCACCCAGGAACACAAGTGTGAACAGAGAGGCTTCTCAGTGCTCACATATACCCAAAAGGAGAACTCTTTCAAGCCCAGCAAGCTGGAGAAAGCTGGCATTCAACACTTCTCCCGTTATCCTTGGGAAGCACATTGGTGAGAATGAAAAGGCACTTGATTCTTTAACCAACCGGATCAACGAGGCAGTCTAGCCAAAAGTGGAACAAACCCTAGAGACAGTGGCACAAATTCACTGGACCAAAAGTCATGATCAAGACGGCCAGAAACCCGAGACCCCACCACCAGTCTCAAGCCCTTTTTCACCTATAGGCAACTTGTCACCAGACTCCCCAATGGCAGGTGAACCATCCGCCTTGAAAGAACTTTGGAGCTAACCCCAAAGCTGCTGGAGCTATTATAGTTACCAAGACTCGCACAGCAAGAAGGCCAAATATCGAATGATAAAGAAGATTTAGAATCAAGGCCCACAAATGAATTACATAATTCTGTAAGCAGAGCTCTATTATGGCAGTTGACAAAGATGGAGATTGACCTACTACAAATTGACCTACTACAATCGATAGCACTCCACCTAGTTAATTTTAATAGCACGGTGGAGGAAATGGAAGAGAAGATTGTCAGGCACTTGGATGCCAAACTTTGCTCATGCTCGTGCGCAACAATCATTGACAAGTGGGCTTCCCTCCCGTAGGTCTTAGGGGATATAGTAGAAATAGCCAGATACGCCGTCATCCGTTACTATGGACAGTCTGGCAGCCCCAAGCAACCATCGTCTGGCTCCGAGTGAGAAAGAAGCAGTCTCATCAAGTCTGAAGCCAATTGATGGACCAGAAAATGATCATGCTGCAAAAGGGCTCGATGCCACACTCGGCAAACAGGGGGGCAACAACAGTGAAAGTGATGTGCCTATAAGAATCAGCCAAGACTCAGGAGCCCCAAGCTCAACAGACAGACAGCTTTATCCAATATTCACAGTCAAATGGGGGGTCAAGATGGATGTTCCGCTGGGCTCGACATATGGACATAACCAAGGGCAGGCAACTCCAACAAGTTATAACAACATAAAGGTTCCCTCGTTTCCTGATAGATTAAGCACTACTCCAGGTCCCAAACCAGCGGTGGGTATACGTCCAGCAAAGGTGGACATAAGCACCCAGGTAATGGCAGCTACCACACTGCTGTATACAGACGTTCCATTGCAACCTCAGCCAGGTACGGAGAAGAATACAAGAGCATGAAACTTCACGGGGACACTCAGGCAATTCAACTTTGGTGGGTTTGAGGCAAAAGAGTCTTCAACAAGCTGTACTGGGGGAATCACAACAACTCGCTGAGTGGGGTATAGATGCCCAGCGTCCCGACAATCAAAATATCCACATGTCCTTGCTGAGAATAAAGGGGACAAGGGTGTCCAGTCCGTCCTGCACAGGACTAACAACTACATCGCCCATCGCAGCAGTCAGAGCGGCCTTAATGCCCCCATTGGCATCAGGATCACATGCCGCAACAATCATCAGGCCGTACATTCAAGTCACCTAGCCCCAGACCAAACAGGAGCGCAAAGAACACACCAGTACTATTCCTAAAAAACATTCCATTAGGTCCAGCTTGGTGGAGAAAAGGGATGTAAACCCGCCCGGGCAACAACTCACCATAATCTCATGGAACATAGCAGGGATCAGTAAAATCATTAAAGATAAAAATACGAAGGAGTTTCTGGAGAAGGGCAACATACTATACTTCCAGGAGACATGGCCTTGTCCAGTTCCCCCCTGGCAGGGTATTATGAGCACCACGTAGCAGCAACAAAAAGGAACATCTTTGGCCATCCATTGGGCAGACTCTGCGTTTTTCTAAAGCTCCCTGCAGACTCGTGGCTCCAGTAATCAAATCAAAAACACCAGAGAGTCAAGTCTTTTTGATCAAAGGCCTGAATCTAAATTCTCAACCGCTTTGCCTCCTGCTAATAAACTGCTATATCAATCCAGCACAGACCATCATGAAAGATTCTATGGACGCCCTGACACGTACATTAGATGATCTTTTAACTAAATATAAATCCCATCAGGTGATAATAGCGGGGGATTTTGATCTGAGGGACTTAGATAAAAGGAAAACTACTTCCATGTGCAGGGGGCAGGCATTACCCCTTTTTAATCTCTTCAATAATCACAAGTAATGCTCAGCTCACACACTAAAGGAAGCACGCTCAACATCCTGGCACCCAAACCCAACCTTCCGGAACTTCTTGACAATCGACTACATCTATGAAAACATCACAGCCAGACTGACAGATTTCAAAGTCGAAGATAGGGCCGAAAGTGATTATAGGCCCCTGAGAGCAGTGATTCAGCTTGAATTACCGGATGTATGACATTACAACGCGTGTCATTACAACGCGTGCAGTTACATCGCATGCGTTACAACGCATGCGATGTTACAACGCTATGCCATTACAACGCAAGTCTTTACATCGACTTGCACTAGATGGCGTGCTAACATTAGAAAAGTGTAATTTAATATTCCAACTCCAGTCCACGTAACAGTAGGGAAGGTGTTGGGATAGTAAACTACACTATTTGTAATGTTAGCACGCCATCTAGCGCAAGTTGATGTAAAGACTTGCGTTGTAATGGCATTGCGTTGTAACATCGCATGCGTTGTAATGCATGCGATGTAAAAGCTGCGCGTGGTAAAAACCGCGTTGTAATGGCTGTTCCCCTGAATTACCAATAGCAACCACCTTACAGGGAATAGGAGAGACGAGAGGGGAAGAAACGCCTAATGTCCTTCAGAGGATAAAATGGTCTGCAAACATTGGAGAGAAGTTGAGAGTATGGCTGGAATTGAAGCAGGAGGGCACAGCTCCATCAATTCATGCATCATCAATAAAAGAGTGGGAGAACATCGTAGGGGATCTCCAAGTAAAGCTGGGAAACGCTCGACATCAGCGTCCGTGCATCAATCCGCCTCTGATTCCCGGAAGCGAATACACCCTGAAGGACATACTCAAATGCAAACGTCCACTACGTAAGGCCTTGGAAGCCAAGAAAAGAGGGGGCATATTTACTGAGGCCCTTTCCGTTACAGCTTTGAGGTCAGCTTATAGAAAGAAAGAACACTTGACCGTCCCTCTTGACAAAGGTCCACAGAACCGAACAGCTAGGAAGAGGGGCACTGCAGGTCCCCAGGTACATCAATATAAACTGATTTGATTATCAGGACCATTATGAAAATGAGGAACGATGGAGCCCCAGGGCCAAATGGAATACCAGCACCAGTATTTAAAACAGTGCCAGATTTTTAAGCAGCAATTTTAACCCCGCTGTTTAATAGCATCTTTTCAACGGCAAGGTCGCCTGACTCCTGGAGGGGCTCCATACTTGTCGCTATTTTCAAAAAAGGCGACCGCTCGACGCCATCAAACTACAGGCTTATCACCTTTCTCGACCTCGAAGCAAAGGCTTATGCTCAACTTCTCCTGAAGGATCTGGAGTCATGGGCACAAGAAAAAGGAATCATTCCCTTCTACCAATCAGGCTTAAGGTCACAGTCTTCGACCTCGTAGTGTTAGCTCACTTATCAAGACAGGTGGTATTGAAGAGTCTCCCATTGTTCTGCTGCTTCATTGATTACAGCACAGCTTTTGATAAAGTGGATAGCCGAAGGTTATGGTGGAAATTAAACAGCTGGGGAATCCCACCCTGTGAGAAGCTGGTTTGGTTTATGGTGTACACTTAAATAAGTGGTTACCTTGCACCAATCCAGACAACCTTTATGATGATTTTAGTGGTTTTAGACAACCTTAGAAAGCTCTCTAAGTTGTAGCTGTGGAGAGCAGCCGTCAGGCTTAGTCCACGAGTGTAAAGCAGCTTGCTTTACCAGAACATAATCTTATTGATGTAGATTAAGTGAAAAAGAACCACGCAGTGTATTTATAAAAATATGTATTTATTACAAGTCACTCACTAACACATACAGATATCTCCTAGCCGAAGGTATATACACAATGCACACAATACTTTTCAATAGAAAAAGGTAAGTAGCACGGAATACACAGTGGTCGCCAGGGGAGACCAAAACATATACTGAAACAGTGGTATGCGAACTACCCGAGGTAAGTAACCAGGAACCCCACGGAGGCCATGTGCAGAGTGGGAACACGACCGTGGGCTCAATACAAGTCATGGCTAAGACGCGTTGCAATTTTATAGAAGAAGGACCCTTCTCAGTGGACCCTGAAGAAACCCAGTGGAAGACAGAAGGGTAGAGAGCCACCCCACTCATGGATACCCTAGGAACCAGGATACTTACACCCGGGAAGCCGGGTGCATAGGTGTGAAGTGTCATCGGAAACCGCTGTGGAACCCAATGGAGGACTTCAGGAAGATGCCACTGCTGAAGAAGGTGAAAGTGTCTGGTGGAACCCAAGGGTGGATTTGAGTTTCAGAAGTACCTGCAAGCGGAGGGGACAGAGTCTATGCAACTCAAGGGTGACCAGGAGGCACTGAAGACGAATGCCCACCGATATCGGGTGATGCAGGAGAGCTGACTGTGACCTTGGAGCTGCAGCTGTGCGTACTAGGCGATGCTGTGAAAGACCAGGAGTCATTGACGAGCTGTCCCACGTCGGATGTCGAGAGTTGAGGGGTCGTTGTCTGTCGGGAGCACCAACAAGCCTTGGAAACTGCAAACAGCGTGGAAAGCGAGGAAGGTGCAGTGTCAGGACCAGCAAGGCCCAGGTGACTCACCACAAGCAGGGGAGTCAGGGCAGGCCCTGAGCAATCAGGAGAGCCCACAGAATTCAAAGATGACCCTCAAGAGGACACACAGGTCGGCAGCATTGAAGTCGCAAGAGGACCTCGAGCAGCTCACTAAAGATGCAAGCCCACGATGCAAGTGATGTGGTGAAGACAAAGATCTTGGTCACAGGAGATGCTTGAGGTTGGGGCTATTTGGAGCCCGAAGATCTTGGTGGAAGGGAGCCAACAAGCCTTTGCAACTGCAAGTTGACGCAGCGCACAGGGGTTCAATTCCTGCGGCTCCATCGAAGGATACTGGCCTCAAACTTGATGAGAGGACAGGGCAGACTTTGAGAGATGTGAAGAACAACCACCTGTGTTGCTGAGCCCTTTGGAGTCCATGGGAGCTCAGGATCAACAGACCGGTCAGCTTAGTTGTGGTGCCTGCAGATGCAGGGAAGTGACTCATTTACTTCAAGGGAGATTCCTTCAGGTGTCTTGGATGCCCACGGGCCTTGGAAGGTTCCTGTATGGTGCACAGGCATGGACTTTGTAGCAGAGGAGCAGGGCGACGAGATCAAGAGCAGCAGGAGTCTTCCCAATTGCAGCCTTGATGCCCAGAGTACAGTCCTGAGAAGTCCAGAGTGCCCGAATGGTTGAAGAAGGAGTGTCTTGAAATGAATCTTGTCCCAAGACTAATCTAGTGACCCACCCTCAGGTAAGCCCTTAAGAACCATAAGGAAAGGGTTGGGACGATTCAGGGTTCCCTCCCAGGGGAGGGGTCAGACAGTGGGGAGGATACTCCCATTGTCCTTTGTCCAGTTTCACACCAGAGCGGGAGCCAATGGCTCCCTGAGCTGGTTTGAACTGGAATATGCAAGGAGGGCATCAAATGTGCCCTTCAAGCAGACAACAGAGTCCCTGTCCTCATACACTAAGTCCTGTCTGGGAGGTGGTCACACCTCCCTCTGACAGGATACCTATTGTCCTGCCTTCCTCTGCTCGAGCTTGGCTCAGTAGCAGGAGGTCAGAATTGTGTCTCTGGTCGGCAACAGCCATAGTTTGCTGTCTGGGTCTAGAGGACTGGTACCGGGAGCACTGAGGGCCTCCCAGAGGAGCTTTACAGTGCATGGAATCATACCTCCCACACCGTGTACGGTGTGGTGTATGATTCCAACATGTTTGATACCAAACATGATAGGGTTCGTTACTGCCAGTTTCGAGATGGTCATCGCGTAATGACGCTGTGCCTCTCTATATGTTATATGGCTGTCTCACTTACAACCTGGGAGAATGGACTGCGTAGGCTGCAGGGGTGTCTTGCTCATGCAGGGGCGCCTTCATGATTGAAAGACCTGCTTTAGATGTGACTTATAGGTTTTAAGTGCAGTGACCTTAGATATAGGGAAACCTATATCTTTCGTAAATTGTGCTAGCCCAGCTTTCACAGGGTGCAATGGAAGGCCTGTAGTTACAAATTGAGTGGTCTCCCACGGGTGGCATAATACATGCTTCACCCCATGGTGGACCCCTGGTGTACTTATGCCCTGGGTAACTTAGTAGCATACACCAGGGACTGATAAGGTTACACCAGTGTCCAATCTGGGATGTATCTAAGTACTTACCATACTAATTTAGGGGAGAAAGCACAGAAACTGGGGTCCTGATTAGCAGGCCCCCTGTCAGACTAGTCGGAAACAGCATCACATCAAGCAAAAAGTGGGGGTAACCATGAAAGCAGATCCTACTTTCCTACACAACCCCCCCCCCCCCCCAATGTAAGGAGATGAGACTAACCTTGCCCCGTTGAGTCTTCACTTTATAAGTGGAAATATCTGGAGAGTCCATCTGCATTGGCATGGTTACTCCCAGGTCTATGTTCCAATGTATAGTCCATGCCCTGTAGGAAAATGGACCACCTCAGAAGTTTGGGGTTTTCACCCTTCATCTGTTTAAGCCATAAGGGTGGCTTGCGGTCTGTCTGAACAATGAAGTGAGTGCCAAACAGGTATGGCCTCAGCTTCTTCAAGGCCCAGACCACAGAAAGGTCTTCCCTCTCAATGGCTGACCAACGTTTCTCCCTGGGGGTCAACCTTCTGCTGATAAAAGCTACTGGGTTGATCCTGGCCGCCTGCATTAAGTTGTGATAACACAACCCCTACCCCTATCTCAGATGCATCTGTCTGGGCATTAACAATATTTGAGTAATTAGGACTTTGCAGGATGGAAGCAGTGTACCTGACCTGCTGCAGGTCATAAAATGCCTTTTGACAGCTTACTGTCCACTCAACTTTCTTGGGCATTTTCTTTGATGTCAGATCATTCAGGGGAGTCACAATGGACCCATATCCCTTTACAAATGTTATGTAGGACCCAGTCCGACCCAAGAAAGCTCTGACCTGAGTCTGGGTAGTGGGAGCAACCCAGTCCACACAGGTCTGGATTTTGCTCTCTAATGGTTGAACCTGGCCTCCACCTACCAGGTGGCCCAAGTACGCAACCTTACTCTGCCATATCTGGCACTTAGTGGCCTTGATAGTGAGGCCTGCCTTTTGCAGGGCCTCCAGAACATTTCTGAGGTGGACCAGGTGATCCTCAAGACAGCTATATCATCTAGATATGCTGCACTATAGGCTTCCAGACCTGTTAAGACTTTATTCACCAACCTCTGAAATGTGGCAAGTGCATTCTTCAAACCAAAGGGCATCACAATAAATTAATAATGCCCATTAGGGGTTGAAAATGCTGTTTTTGGCTGGCATCCTCAGCTAGTCTGATTTGCCAGTAGCCAGCAGTCAGGTCAAATGTACTCAGAAACTTTGCTGGGTCCAGAGTATCTATGAGTTCATCTGCCCTGGGAATTGGATGGTCATCAGTCCTGGTGACTACAATGATACCTCTGTAGTTCACACAAAACCTAATCTCTCCTTTTCCACCCTTGGTGTGAGGCATTGGCACAAGGACTACTGGGCTAGTCCAGGGACTATCTGAAGGCTCAATGACCCCAAACTCCAGCAACTTTTGGACCTCTGTCCAGATGCAATCCCTGACATGGTCAGGCTTTCTGTAGATTTTACTCTTAACAGGCAGACTGTCACCTGTGTCCACTTCATGGGTACACCAGGTGATTTGACAGGGTGTCAGGGAGAACATACGTCTGTACTGACTGAGGACCTGCCTACAGTCAGTTTGCTGTTGGTCAGTGAGGCTGCCTGCCAAGGCTACTCCATCTACTGACCCATCATCATGGTTCTGATAGAGGAGATCAGGGAGAGGGTCACTTTCTTCCTCCTGTCTCTCAGCAGTTGCCATGAGCGAGCCCATGTCAACCCGGTCTACAAAAGGTTTCAGGCGATTCACATGAAGTACCATATGGGGATTTCTGGGAGTACCTCGGTCCACCAAGTAGGTGACCTCACCCTTTTGCTCAAGGATAGTACGGGGGCCACTCCATTTGTCTTGGAGTGCTGCTGGGTCCACAGGCTCCAACACCAACACTTTCTGGCCTGGCTGGTAAACAGCCAACATAAACACAAGGATCCACCCACAGGTATAGTAAATCAAGAGTCTCCCGTTTATACAATATGTATCCCACAGTCGTGGAGAATACACATCAGTTGTTAAAATACCCCTCACACACCAAAAGGGCCCTTGGTGTCATGCTTCATCATAGGGGTCTTCCCGCCCCTCTACGGGACGGGGCGTGCTACAACCTACGTTTGCGTGGGAGCACTGTTCTTAGTGAGACTACTATGTGTGGTGCAGGGGTGTGCGAGGAAGGGTCAGGAGTGGATGGAGAGTGATTTAAAAAATACCTGGCTCTCTGGTCTAGGAAAATTTATTCTGCCGTCTAAGCTGGTATTAGTAAAAGGTGGGGGGGAGGAGGGTGTATGCCTCAATGAGCTAGGCCTCCTACTGGTGTCGACATGTTTCGAAGCTTCCCCATGCTTCTTCGTCAGGACCTTATGGATCCCTTCCTACGACGCACTGTGATGTGTAAAAGATAACAACAAAATAGTGAGTGAAAAAAATCAAAATGGAAGTAAATAGCCTCCAAAAGTTGGTAATGCCCCAATGGGTCTTAGATACTCCTATTAACCTAAAAGGAAAAAGGTATAAAAGAGAGATACACAAGACATTTAATCACGTTGGTAGAAGTTCATTCCGTCGTGTTAGAACAGTGATCTGAAAAAGGAGGTGAACGATGGTCGTCTCTTAACGCTATCCATAACGTTATCACGTGATCTGTGATGAAAATACTGTGTGACACACGGACATACTACAAAAAGACATAACACAACAGAAAACACACACTCTACTCAGAAAGGAACAAAGTTCCTGCAAGGCAGATATATCAGCGTTTTTTTACATGCCAAACCCAAACAAAGCAATAGTAAAACATACTTGCTGAAAAGAGAAAAGTATCCTCATGAGCTCAAATACCGAGTGGTAGGAGTGCCAAATAGGCTGCCTGAATGAAGGGAGAAAGGAGACTGTAGTCCAATCATCAAAAATAAACTACCAGGATATATCCTCGACCTGCCGGCTATGCCGTACTTACGCCTCCAAGGATCAGTGTCCTGCCCAAATAACCACCCCGGTCGGCTCCGTCGATGGAGCTAGACTGGCGGTAGCGGGGATTAAATACCTGCACCAATCAGGGATTACGCGCCAGTGAGCAAAGCATGATAGGCCAATGGGAAGAGACCCGCTGGCACTGCTTAACGGGACCCGGAACCGGAAGGTAGAACGGTCGGGTCACCGTGATTGAATGGCAAGGCCCACAGTGAATAGCAAAGGACCCCAAGAAAAAAGGTGTCTATGTTAGATGCCTGTATTAAAATTAAAGAAAGTTAAAACGAAAGGCTGCTGGGTGATATGTCGGAACCTGCGTGGCAGACAAGTTGGTTTGTAAATAAAGGATATAGACGTAGGCTAAAGGGTTGGCATAGCCTCCTGGATTAAGGGGGAGCATGATCAAAATCAGCTAGAAAAAGGCTCCTCAACCCGATAAAATACATACACACCGGCAGGGCAATGCCTCCAAGTACGTGATGAAAACCAGCTGGTAAAAGGCTCAACAACCCAAGAATACATACACACCAGATAGGCAATACCTTCACGTATGGAAGGCCGCTAAAGTGGGTGTCCTCCGCCGGGGTCTAGGTAGGGTATTCCTAGGTGCATGAAAGAGTAAGAAGTAAAAAACAAGGAAAGTTAACCACACAGTTGTAACGGGGTGGTGCTACACTGGTTCAGGACAGGTCCTCTGGGGCATATAAAGAAGAGGGGATCACCTCACTTGGTTATGGGAAAAAGTATGCCCAGGGAAGAAAGACAGACGGCTGAACAACACTCAGTCAGGTGTTATGTTTTCAAACATGGAACTGATTCCATGGTATATCCTCGTTTAATCCATGGATATGAGTCTTTAGACGGAAAACCCACCGTTGTTCTTTTTCGAGGAGGCCATGTTCGCTACCCAATTGTTCAATCACTGTCCATTGTAAATCGTCTGGTAAACAGCCAAGACAGCCTTTTGGCCATGCCAAGCTTTTTGAAGTTCTTGGCTGGCCGCCAGGTTTTTTCTGGCCTTCTTCATGTACTCAGCCATGCGAGAACGCAGGCCAAGGAAATAGTCCACAATGTCCTATTTAGGAGGTTTGAGAGATTGCTCCCAGCATTCCTTCACCAGACACAATGGACCCCTAACTGGATGTCTAAACAGAAGCTCGAATGGGCTGTAGAAAACCCCCTTCTGACGAACCTCTCTGTAGGCAAAGACAAGGCAGGGTAGTAAGACATCCCATTTTCGCTTAAGCTTTTCTGGGAGTCCCATGATCATACCCTTGAGGGTCTTGTTGAACCTTTCAACAACCCATTGCACTATAGATGATAGGTAAACTTATAGGTTACTCCACACTCTTTCCACATGGCAGTGATATAATTAGACATGAAGTTTATACCTCTGACTGTTAAAAACCTCCTTAGGGAATCCCACTTTGGAAAAGATTCCCAGGAGGGTTCTGGCCACTGTAGGAGATGTAGTGGTTCTAAAGGGAATAGCTTCTGGGTACCTAGTGGCATGGTCCACCACCACTAGTATATAGCTGTGCCCAGATGCAGTTGAAGGGTTCAAGGAACCAACAATTTCAATCCCTACCATTTCAAAGGGAACTCCAACCACTGCAAGTAGAATTAAGGGGCCTTTGTGGTGCTACCTGACTTACCACTGGCTTGGCAAGCGGCACAGGAGCGACAAATCTCCTTGGTGTCTTGAGACATATGGGGCCAGTAAAAGTGAGGGACAAGCCTGTCCCAAGTCATGCTTTGCCCCGAGTGCCCTACAAGAGGAATATTATGTGCCTGGGAGAGGAGGAAACCTCTGAACGTCTGGGGTATCACCGACCTCCTGGTGGCACAAGGCTTGGGGTCTCTACCTTCAGGGTACAGAAGCCCATCTTCCCAATAGATCCTACGGGACCCACTGATATTCCCTGCTTCCTCTGCAGCAGCTTGTTGTCTGAGGGGTTCAGGATAGTGGCAGGACTTATGCTCTAAACTCAAGTCTGCCCTGGAAGGGCCCCCTGCCCCCAAGAACTCTGACTGGTCAGGACCAAGTTCCTCTGGGACAGTATTTTCACATGGGCTGGGATCATCTCCCTCAGGAGACTGATCCTCACTGGGAGTTTGTTAGGAGGATAAAACCTTACCCTTCCTGGTCCTTCTCTTGGGAGGCACCTGGTCCATTGTTCCAGGATCCAGTACCTTGTCAGTGCTGAGCTGTTTGACCTGAGCCCTGGTGACTGTAAATACACTGGCATAGATGCCCATCATCTCTGCATGAGTCCTGAACTCCACTTCAGCCCAAGCCAAAGTTTCTAGATCATTGCCCAACAAACAATCTACCGGGAGGTCTGGAGATACCACAACCCTTTCAGGTCCAGTTACCCCTCCCCAACTGAGGTTCACAACTGCCAAGGAATGGTCAGTCCTGACATTGCTAGCGTTAGTGACTTGGTACATTTGTCCAATTATGATCTGATCAGGGTACACAAGGTTCTCTATCTCCACAGTGACACTGGCCTGTATGTCCCTGTAAGCCATTGCTTCTTTTCCATTTCTCAACGGCTGTTCTCTGTACTTGCCCAGGTTAGTGGTACTGACTAGTAAGGTGGCAAGATCTATGCCACTATCACAGACTAGAACAGCCTGAGCTGGAGTTCTGACTAAGTCAGAACCCATCTCAGAACCCAAGGTTAACCCCACAAATCCCTTGGTTGCTGTACTACCACTTGTACTTGTGCTAGGGGGAGCAGATACTAAAGGGGCAGTGGTAGTAGTAGTTTCCCTGGCCTTTGGACAATGAGCATCCCTTGTCCAATGGGTCTTCACCTTACAAGGTAGCACCAAGGTTTCTTTTTGCCTTTCTTGGAATTTTGGAACTCCCCCCCAGATGCAGGTTTTTGGGGCCTTTGTGAAGACCCTTTTTTATCTCTACCGTTGTCCCCACCCTTATGCTGGGATTTAGAAGAATCTTGCTTCTTCTGGTCACCTACATTACCATGGTTTTTCAACTTAACCCTGGTGCGGACCCACTTGTCGCCTTCTTTCCCAAATTCTTAGGGAGAGGTCAGATCAGATTCCACCAGGTACTAATGCAAAAGTTGGCTCTGACAGTTATTAAGGATGTGCTCCCTCATATTCAAATTGCACAATCCTTCATAGTCCTGTACCTTGCTTCCATAAAGCCAGCCTTTCAGAGCCTTAATAGCATTGTCTACAAAATCCATCCAGTCCTCGGTGTGTGCCTTCTGGGTGTCTCTTAACCTAATCCTATACTGTTTAGTGGTTAAGCCAAACCCATCTATGATAGCACTCTTCAGTACTGAGTAATTGTCAGCATCCTCTTCTCTAACAGCGAGGAGCTTATTTCTACCTTTGTTAGCAAAAGAGAGCCACAGAATAGCTGCCCACTGCTCTTGAGGGACCTTTTACAGTCCCTCTCCAAAAAAGTGATCCATTTATGGATATCACCCCTCTCCTGGTAAGAAGGGACTATCCTGCTCATGTTCCTATTATCAAAAGAAGTTTCTCTGATTCTAGGGACGCTGTTGCTGTCACCATGGCACTCTAGTCCCAATTTCTTCCTTGCCTTCTGGACTTCTAGGGACTCTTTGTCAAGGGCCAACTGATCTCTCCTGAGCCTAAACCTTGCTTTCTCAAGTTCAAGCATTTGGTATTCCCTGTCCAAAGAGCTGTCCCTCTTACTAGATATGGAGGTCCCTATTGAATACCCTTAAGCATTGCATTCTCTAGAGGAGGATCTAGACCTCCTTAGTCTACTCTTGACACTCCCAGGAGAAACAAAGGGTGTCTCCTCTATTCCATCTGCACTATGCTCTGAGGCCTCAGAGTTTGGCAGGTTGGAATCATTTGAGTCCTCCTGCCCATACTCAGAATCGAGTTCCTCAGGAAGAGCTCCTGATGCTCCCTCTTCTGAAATATCTGCCCCCAGATTCTCCTGTTCTTCTGCCCTTACAGGACAGATATCATACTGATTCAGCAGCTCTAAGAGCAGCTTAATTGTGGGGTTGCCACCTGTCTTTATCTTTCTAAGGCTACACAGGGTCTTTAGCTCCAGGAACTTTGGACCACTGTAATTAGTAGACTGGGGTACACTAGTATCCCCAACTAATGACATGGTTCTAGGTGTAGTGAGGTGTTGCACCTACCTAACCTAGAGGAAACTAAACTCTCTGAGATTGGACTAAAGGGTTGTGGTAGACCCTTAATTACCCAACCCTAAGTTCAGTAGAACTTACTTATTCTACGCTGTATTATATGTGCCTGGTATTAGTGATAGTTTTTCAATTAATCCACATCAAGATTATCTGGTAAAACCATGCAGGCTTGAATCCCAACCGCTGCACACCAATATGAGAAGCTGGCTTGGTATATGGTGTACACTTATGTAACTGGGCACCTTGCACCAATCCAGACAACCCTTATGGGGATTTTAGTGGTCTTGGACAACCTTAGAAAGCTCTCTAAGTAGCTCTGGAGAACAGACTTCAGGCTTAGTCCAGAAGAGTGTAAAGCAGCTTGATTTACCAGAACATAATGTTACTGATGTAGTTTGAGTGAAAAAGAACCACACAGTGTACTTATAAAAATATGTATTTATTATAAGTCACTCACTAACACATACAGATATCTCCCAGATGGAGATATACACAATGCACACAATACTTTTCAATAGAAACAGTTAAGTAGCACGGAATACACAGTGGTCGCCAGGGGGAGACCAAACCATATACTAAAATAGTGGTATGCGAACCATAACTCGAGTCAAGACTGTACCCAGAAGACGTAGACGTGCCGGGGACCCAAGAAACCACCCGAGGTAAGTAACCAGGAACCTCATGGAGGTCGTGTGCCGAGTGGGAACATGACAGCGGGCTCGATACAAGTCTATGGGTAAGTCGCAGTTGCAATTTTAAAGAAGAAGGACCCTTCCCAGTTGACCCTGAAGAAACCCTGTGGAAGACAGAAGATTGGAGAGCCACCCCACTCGAGGATATCCTAGGAACCAGGATACCTACACCAGGGAAGCCGGGTGCATAGGTGTGAAGTGGTGTTGGAAACCGCTGTGGAACCCAATGGAGGACTTCAGAAAGATGCTACTGCTGAATAAGGTGAAAGTGTTCGGTGGAACCCAAGGGTGGATTTGAGTTGAGAAGTACCTGCAAGCAGAGGGGACAGAGTCTATGCCACTCAAGGGTGACCAGGTGACACGGAAGACGAATGCCCACCGATGTTGGGTGATGCAGGAGAGCTGACAGTGCCCTTGGAGCTGCAGCTGTGCAGAGCAGGCAACACTGTGGAAGACCAGGAGCCGTTCACAGGCTGTCCCACATCGGATGTTGAGAGTTGAGGGGTCGGTGTCCGTCGGGAGCACCTACAAGCCTTGGCAACTGCAAACAACGTGGAAAGCGAAGAAGGTGCAGTGTCCGGACCAGCAAGGTCCAGGTGACTCACCATAAGCAGGGGAGTCAGGGCAGGTTCGGAGCAATGAGAGGAGCCCACATAATTCAAAGATGACCCTCAAGAGGACTCACAGGCCAGCGGCACTGGAGTCGTGGGAGGACCTCGAGCAGCTAACCAAAGATGCAAGCCCACGTTGCAAGTGATGTGGTGAGGATGAAGCTCTTGGTCACAAGAGGTGCTTGAGGTTGGGGCTACTTGGAGCCTGAAGATCTTGGTAGAAGGAAGCCAACAAGCATTTGCAACTGAAAGTCGACGCAGTGCACAGTGGTTCCGTTCCTGCGGCTCAGACGAGGGATACTGACCTTGAACTTAATGAGAGGACAGGGCAGACCTCGTGGCATGTGAGGAACTACCACCTGTGTTGCGGAGACTTTCGGAGTCCGTGGGAGCTCAGGATCAGCAGACCTGTCAGCTCAGTTGCAGTGCCTACAGATGCAGGGAAGTGACTCTCACTTCAAGGGCGATTGCTTCAGGTGTTTTAGATGCCCACAGGCCTTGGAAGGTACCTGTATCGTGCAGAGGCATGGACTTTGCAGCAGACAAGCAGGGTGACGAGATCAGGATCAGCACGAGTCTTCCCAGTTGGAGCCTTGATGCCAAGAGTGAAGTCCAGTGAAGTCCAGCGAAGTCCAGAGTGCCCAGACGGTTGAAGAAGAAGTGGTGTCTTGAAATGAATCTTGTCCCTCTACGAATCTAGGGACCCACCCTCAGGTAAGCCCTTAAGTACCCTAAGGAAAGGGTGGGGACGATTTGGGGTTCCCTCCCAGGGTAGGGGTCGTACAGTGGGGAGGATACTCTGATGTCCTGTGTCCAGTTTCGTGGCAGAGTGGGAGGCAACAGCTCGCTGAGCTGGTTTGAACTGGACTATGCAAGGAGGGCACCAAACGTGCCCTTCAAGCAGACTCAGTGGCGCTGGCAAGCACTACCACCTGGCCACAATACAGTAAACCCTGTGTAGGAGGTGGTCACACCTCCCTGTGACAGAATATCTATTGTTCTGCCTTCCCCTGCTCGAGCTTGGCTCAGCAGTAGGAGGGCAGAATCGTGTCTCTGGTCGGCAGCAGGCATCTTGTGCTGCAGGGTCTGGAAGACTGGTACCGGGAGCATTTCGGGCCTCTCGAAGGAGCTTTACAGTGCATGGAACCATACCTCCCACATTGTTTACGGTGTGGGGGTATGATTCCAACAGGTTTGATACCAAATATGTTAGGGTTCGTTACAGCCAGTTTCGAGATGGTTGTTGCGTAATGATGCGGTGCCACTCTATATGTTATATGGCTGTCTCACTTACAACCTGAGAGAATGGACTTTGTAGGCTGTAGGAGTGTCCTGCTCATGCAGGAGCACCCTCACAATGAGAACTGGGCACCCTGCCTTCAGGATTAAAAGGCCTGCTTTAGTGGTGAGTGTTAGGTTTTAAGTGCAGTGACCTTAGATATAGGGAAACTATATCTTTTGTAAGTGGTGCTCGCACCAGCTTACACAGGCTACAATGGCAGGCCTGTAGTTACAAATTGAGTGGTCCCATGGGTGGCATAATACATGCTTCAGCCCGTAGGGGACCCCTGGTGTACCTATGCCCTGGGCACCTTAGTACCATATACTAGGAACTGATAAGGGTACACCAGTGTCCAATCTGGGATGTACCCAAGTACTTACCATACCAATTTAGGGGAGAAAGCACAGAGGGTCCTGTTTGGGAGGATCCCAGTCAGACTAGTCAGAAACAGCATCACATCAAGCAAAAAATGGGGGTAACCATAAAAGCAGATCCAAATTTCCTACACACCCAAACTACTAAATGCAATAATATCGCAATATGAATACACCTGGGTTCAGGTCAAAACAAGCGCCAACACAGTGACCTCCAAAATTCCTACAAACAACGGGCTCAAACAGGGCTGTGTGCTGGCGCCCTTCTGGTTTAACCATTACACTGCAGATCTGGGGGCCGCTCTGCAAGGTGCCAGCCTATTACCCCCAAGGCTGGGAAGTGCGAGGCTGCAGGTACTACAATACGCAGACGACACAGTAATAATTGATCACACTAGAGTGGGCCGCCAAAGAGCCCTGCATGCGCTGGATCGTTTCAACAAGGTCATCTACCTGACGGTTAATCATGGGATGACCAAGGTTGTGGTGTTCGGGAGACATCATCTCAAAAGGCAAGTCCAATGGCTTTTGGGTGATCTGCAAATTGGCACAGTAACAGCCTACAACTACCTTGGGGTCTGGCTGTCCGAAAGGGTCAACTCATATATCCATCAAAAACATCTGAAGTCTAAGGCTAACAACGTCATCCACATGTTAAGACCACTAAGCCACCGTCTGCTAAGTCCATCAGCCGAGCCGATACTAACCGCTTTAAAAGCAAAATTGTTACCTGCTGCCATCAGTTATGGGCATCTGGTTTTTCCTGGATCATTATACAAGTTCCTAAACACAACCCAAGCTGAAGCACACAATCTAGTGTTGCCCATTCCGCGGTCAGCCAGGATATCAAGATTGAGACTGGAGCTTGGCCTTGGGAAGGCGGACTTGACATGCCAGGGGGATTTGATGAAGCTATACCTCAGGTCCTTGAGGGCTCCAGCGGACTCACTCAGACACCACCTGAGTGCTGTATTTGAGGAGGTAGGGTCAGCCTAGCATATCAGACTTGGCCAGGCCATAAACACCCTGAGGATTGAAGCAGCAAGCGTACGACTATCAGAAATTCCCCTCTCCGCCTGGAAGAAAGCAGTGAGCAAGCAGGTCTGTGAAACATCTTTTGCTCAAAACATCAAAGTCCTCCGCCCAAACTCGATCTTAGAGTCATTTGGCAAATTATATATTCCGGGAGAAGCCCAACCCTATCTAAGTGAGGCTTTGACGTTACAAGTCCGCAGGAAAATTCTCTACATGAGACTCATTACCCTACTTATGACTGATTTCAACTCAGCATGGGCACGCAAGGGGGGAAACATCGAGTGTAGGCTATGTTCCTTTTATAAGGCATCCTGGCTGCTCTTCCTGTGCTGTAGCCCCTAACTGAACAATGAACATCGACGCCTTCTTCACCCGATACTCATTGCTAGATACTCATTGCTAATGGAGTACAGTCATGTAGAGAGGCCTCGGCATTATGCTTCACTGAATCAAAGACAATGAACCGAGCAAGACTGGGGAAATTCACACATCTAATCAGGATCAACTTAAATGGGGCGCCAGAAGGGAAGGTCGCTCCTGTGACAGACAAATGACAATTTCTTGAGGCACGCTACATTATATAACACGTTGAAGGATGCAGGGTGGCCCCAGCCAGACATTAAGGGGATCCATTCTCCTTACCCAGAGGCCAATGTACCAAATCAGATTTTAAAGTTCCAGTATTTATTCGTTTTATCTAATATGGAATTACAAGCAATTACAAATTATAAATGTGCTAAAGGCCAATGGTTGATCATAAGGTCAAGGACATCGAAGGGGAGGGGAGGGGGCAGTGGGCCGGGGGGAATTTCTTTTTAACAGTACTTTTGCTCTTTTTACTGCAATGATTTTAATAATCGAACAGTTAATAAATTCAATTCAGTTCACTCTCAGACTAGAAGTTGAGGGCCCAAGAGAAATTCATGAACTATAACTTTGGTATGAAGAACTTGTTTGATCTCACGATGAACAAGGCCCTGCAGCAGGAGTAGTGATGGGCCCTAACCCAGTTGCAGACCTGCCAACTCACATGCTACCACCATGTGTCACACAATATCAGTTCCCTGCACACAGCTACTCATAAAGAGTTGATAACATATGGTGAAAGGGGAGGCGAGCTGGAAACTGCTGCACTGAGTGGGTTCCCATCTGGTCTTTTGAAACTCTTAGCATCCTGTATCGATTTAGAGTCTTGAAAACACCACAGAATATCAGCGGCAGCAAGTTTTTTATTTATGGGGTAGAGGAAACTTGGTGGGTGAAGGGGGCAGAAGTGCCTCTTAGACTGTTCCCAGCACGACGCTCCGTCCCTACAAGGCGATTCCACATCTTTATGTGGTGATTGTATTTTTTTTAAGTTGGTGGGTCTTCAGCGCTTAATGCCATACCAGCTGAGCCTCCATCACTTTTCCAGCAGACCATGGTCTTCCACACACACTCAATTGATTAGCTGTGATGGGATCAAGAGAGGGGCTAAAGATGTTGACAAAAACACAGGAAGAGGACAAAGAAAGTGTTCTTTCGCTGGGCTAAATCAAGCCTTCATAGGGTAGGATGTATCAGTTGCATCCTGCTTACAACTCTCCATGGAAACCTCTTAAATATGAAATGCATTCCTATATAATCAACACATTACAGCATGAGCATTGATTCATCGATTAATAAATGCCACCATTGTGAGAGTCCTTAATGATGTCTCCGTTTCTATATGCTGGGTTAGCTTTTGGCGGATGTCAACATGTTTCAGCCTGTTGAGTGCTTTCTAGGCCTTGTCAAAGTGTTATGTATTGGCTTTCAAAGAAAGGATTATGCTTCTTTTAATAATAAGCTTCTTCGTTTTACTCTGACAGGCAGTGAAGACCTACATGATGAATAAAAAGGTCCCGTCTTCTTTACAAGACCGTGTGATGCGATTTTACAGCTACTTATTTGATCGAACCCGTGGTCTCGATTTCAGCACACTTTTCGAAGACACCCCGCGTTGTATGAAAAGCGAGATTTTTGGCAGGTAGCTATTCAATTACAAGCTGTGTGTGTCTTCTAAATTGTTACAGTGGAGAAAGTAAGCAGTGATGGAGAAGAGTTATAGTTTGTTTGATTACATGCGGGAGACAGTGCACTTCTTATTCCTAAAAAAGATAATTAATGAATGAACGAGATGAAGCGTGACTCAGGAGTGACGCCAGGAAGTTCTTTTTAATGACTAGAATCGCGCACTCTTTAAAATTCTTCATAGCAGAAGTCGTAGGCTATATAAAATATTTATAAGAGGGATGGAGTGCAAGAGCAGGAATTGGTAGCAGTGAGAGAGTAAAGATGAAGTAGAGACCATGATTATGCGCTGAGGGCAGAGCGCAACACTGCGGTAAACAGTTGCTCCCAGTGGTTAATTTGTAAAAAAACATAAGTGCTGGGGCTCTCCTCAGGAGGCAGCTTGCACCAGCCGATTTCTCCTGTGAGCGCTGCCTAAAACAGAACCAACTACTAAGCATGAAAGTGGGGCGAGGATGTGGTGTAATGGCCAGAGCTGCCAACCTTGGAGCTGAGGAACCATGTTAGAGTCTCAGTGTCGGCTGAACATCCTATGATTCTGGGGCAAATCACTTAGGGCCTCATGTAGGTAGCATACCAGTTACCACTTCTAAAATACCGAACGATACCGAATCGGTATTTTAGAAGTGGTAACTGGTATGTAGGTAATGAGTCGGTATTTTTTACCGAATCGTTACTAGTCGGTAATTACCGAATCGGTATTTACCGATTCGGTAATGAGGCATACCTTCCCATTGATGGGAAGGTATGCCTCATTACCGAATCGGTAAATACCGATTCGGTAATGGGGGGAACACATACAAGGGTGGCAGGGTGTCACATTGACACCCTGTTGCACCCCTGATTCGGCCATGTGTGCACATGTGGCACACATACATGCCCTAAGGGCATGTATGTATGCCACATTGCACACTGCTACGCGCGTAAAAATGCATTTACACATACATTCATTATTTACCACCAACTATAAGTTGGTGGTAAATACCGACTCTTAAACACACACACACACACTCCCCCTACATCTCGATTTTGCTTTCGGAATTTACCGAATCGGTAAAATTACCGATTCGGAAAAGTTACCGATTCGGTAACATTACCGATTCGGTATTATTACCGAATCGGTAATTTTACCGATTCGGTAAATTCCGAAAGCAAAGTTTGTCCCCCTACATACCAATGGCCAAAATACTGGTCGGTAACGGTATAATTACCGAAAATCGGCCGTTACCGACCGGTATTTGGCTTCCTACATGAGGCCCTTAATCTTCCCGTGCCTACCATAAATGAATGTGTCCTTAACTGGTGCTCATAAAAAGCGCTGGTGTTGCAGATTAAAATAACAAAAAATATAAATACAACTTACCTCTTCCGCCGGCCACATCTCTCTTCCGCTTCTCTGGTAGGTCCCAGAACCAGGAAGCAACCAATTACAGCGCTGCAATGCAGCATTGTGATTGGCTCCCCTAACCATGCCCAGGCCCCCAGTCCCCATCTGAGCACCCATCCACGGCTGCAAAGCAGCGTTGTGATTAGTCTAAGCGCTGTGAATCGGCGCTCTGATGGGGACTGAGGGCCTAGGCAGGCTCCCCACCAGGTTGTGTGGTCCAGCCTGGTGGGGAACATGCAAAGTGCGCGTTACAGTTTGGCCGCGCCAAGACGGCTGGCCAAGCAGTCAGACACACTTGGAGTGTGCAAACCACTCCTCCCCCTGTGCCTCCTGCCCCTCCCTAACCCAGTTCCGAGCCTGCAAAAAGTAAAATGATAATAACTATGTTATTATCATTTTATTTTTCCTGCTCAAAAAGCATTGGAGCGACGGAGCCGCCCCATAAAATTCACCGTGCATAATAGATTGTCAGAAGCACTCGTCCTTTTCCAAATCGCTAGATAGTCCTATTTACCAGTCCATTTCTTTTGAGTTTATTTTCTCAGAAAGTAAAGCAAAGAGAAATTGTGATGTCCCTGTGACACAGGAGCAAACATAAATTAGTTAGCTTAAGAATGATGTGCCTTGTGTACTAATTACTTGTTTTCACAAAATCGTTTTTTCAAATTGCAGTCAGTATTTTTGCGTTTGGTGAAAAATTTAGAGAACCGACCTATGTACTAATAGGTCATGTTGCAAAACTCTAATTTGCAGTGTGTCGCAATGCAATCTACCTAATGAATATTAATGAGGTACATCACAAATTGAGACTCACTCAGAGTGGTGGCCATTACTACCACTCCAGTTGCACGGCATCACAAGGACGGTGGCATGCTAAAGTCAGCACGCGATCATTTCTGTGATCAGCTTCAAATACGTAACCCTTTCTTTTAAAATGCAGCCCGTTTTTCTCAGGGGAAACGGGTCTGCAACTGCGATTAAAATGAAAAGTTGTCTTTTTTTTGTTTTTGTTTCAGAGTTGGCAGTGGTCCCCTGTACCACTACCTACTCCCCAACAAACGTATTTTTTACATTCACTGTGCAATACCACCCCATCTTTGGAATCAGTGATTTTTCAACGTTTTGTAATGGGATTTCGGTCACAAAGCATTGATAAATTGCATAGTGATTCAGTATTTGGAGGGGACCACGGCAACACACCCTCTCCAAATACTTAATCAGTATGGGTTTGCCATCCCATTTTAGGAGTGAGGAAAAGTTACATTTAGAAAAGCATTTCATTTTTTCAGACGCAAACTCGAAATTGGAGCTTTTGCAACTGGAACGTGCTTTGTACACCTGGCCCTGTTTGCTCAGTAATACTTATTCCAGCAATTCCTCTGGCTCTGATTTGTGAATATTACAATTACCATATAATAACATACAGGAGCGTAGCTGTCGCTAAAGCAGTAGATGCCGTGGCACCGGGGCCCAGGGTGAGGGGACCTCTTGACTTCAATTAACTGTATTTTTTACTACAAAACAAGATGCCCGATTTCTTGAATTGTAATTGGACTCCTGGCACGCTTGGCATGCCACTGATACTGGGGAAATGGCAAAGTAAGTTCATGCACGCAGCTAACACCTGGAGTGATATGATTGTTATGAATAAAACTCATGGCAAGGCCAATACTGCTTTCCATCCTTCCAAGATCGATAAATTGAGTGCCAACTATTTCTGTCACTTACAGTGCGAAGAATTAGCTGAAGGCAAGGAGATAGAACCATGAAAACAAGTTGGTATTATGATACATCTAAAAGGAATGTTGGTATAAAGTATAATGTTTTTTTTCTTTCTCAGGATTGGGTTAAACCTGTTGAAAAAACAGAGGCTGTTCAACAATCTCCCAGAAAACTATCTTATCCACCTTTGCACGACGCTGACGTTAATTAGTTTTTCTGCAGGTAATTGCTCTTTGCCATTCCTAAATCAACAAAATATGTGAATGCCTTCCTCCTGTTCATGAATAGACCTCAGAAGAGGTCATTGACAAGAATGCGGTAGACCTGTTGAACAGCCCATTGTCAATTTTATATAGGCTTGTGCTATCTTTAGTGCAACATGTCCAGTGAACTTGTGGCCCCGAGGTGTGTGTGTTTGAAGGCACCCCAGTTATTCCTCTCTTTTTCTTTCCTAACTAGGGTCAACAAGGGATTTTTCCTCGCTTGCATTATAGTTCATGGCATTCTTGCTGCTCCACCGCAAACAAAACATGATTCATTAGGAAGGCTATTATAGCATGGGGTTGCAGCTTCCCAGGAGGCCTACCACGTGTGCCACCATCAGCCAGACGCGTTTGTTATAATCATATTTTATTGATTTTAAGTATGAACAAACATTGTCTTAGCACAAGGAGATGGATGGAATATTGGCCACCCACGAGAAAAAATAACTGTATCTCTGATGGATTCTTCTCACCTCAGATTTAGACTATCATTAATACCACACTGGAGCGAGGGAATCTTTCGGCAATGCTCAAAGGCAGAGGAAGGTGGTGCGAAGCCCCTTGTCAGTGACACTCCTGTGGCTGCCATGAGCCTCTTTCTTTCCATGACCTTAGATGCGGATCATGAGTTCTGCTCCCTTATCTGTGGTCCAAAGATGTCCTAATTCTTTGCCAGTGTGTGAGAAAATGATGTCCCCATCACAAACAACAAGATGCGAGCCATAACATGACTGTAGGTTCACGGACCTGCATGAGCTCTGCCTCTGGTGCTTGGGCTCTGCGTAGGACTGTAATCTGTGTGCCAAGTTTGCTCTCATGCTCACGAAGGCCATCTGAGACCAGGAGGCAAAACTCTACATTGCTGAGCACAAAAAGAGGTCACGGTTGAAGCACAGGTCACAGATGTGCCTCCGTGCGTGTGCCTGGTCGCCATCCTGTTCTGGGGACAATTCCCATGAAAAGTCCACTTCCTGCTTGATGTCTTCCAGTAAGTTGAAGTCAAAGTCCAAAGATAAACATAAAAAGACAAAGTTGAATTCCTCCCCATCCTGCCACTCAAAGTCAGTCAAGAAGGCGAAAAGGCCTCATGATAAAGGTCACACTCCTTCTTAGTCCCTGGAATCCAAATGTTCCACGTCTGTTCCTGGCACATCCAAAGTTCACCTTGCCATTGTCAACCCTGCAGTGGATAGAGGCCTTCAAAGAGACAATGTTGCACATTTTTGGTGCCTGCCTTTGGCCTCTAAGGAGCCACAGGGGTCTCTAGTCTGAATACTGTCGGTGGGTTTGCCCCAAAGCTGTCTGGCCCCTCTGGACCCACTACCAGACTCATACTGATTTTGGTATAGACCTCTACACTGGCACCCAGGTAGAAGAAGGTTTGTTCCATACTGGTGCCGGCACCGACCCTGCTGGCACTGATAGATCTGGTCCGAATGCCAATCTCATACCCTGAGTCAACATCGGCTTAATCTTGAACAATGTTGCAGTATGAAATCACAAAAGTACAGCCAGTTATAATTCAACCTCTCCCTGATCCTAGACCTCTGCCTCGATCCATTTACCAGCAGATGACCGATGTACTCTGGCTGTGACTTTAACCCAGTCCAAGAGGTGTCCATTATTACACTGATAAGGACGGGGAATTAAACAGATTGTTTCCAAACAGCAGTGGGCTAGATGCAGCCCACAAAACAGAGCAAGATTCTCTGCACTGCCCACTTATTGAGGAAAGCGCCTCATTTGCAGTGGTGGTTCAAAGGTCTGCTGAGGCACTAGAACTGCAGTTGCCCACGATTGAAACTGAATCAAATGTGCTGACTTAAATCCTTTTGCCACGGCTCACTTTATCTTAGCTACTGCTGCCATTTAATGAAGCCCTTTCTGATGCCCTCATGGCTTACATGGGCTAAGCCATGTTCCTGTTCGCTAGTCAGTTGACCCGTAGCTCGCTGGTATGGCCTTGCCCCTGGTTATCCGAACTTTGTAATGAAACATCCAACACCAGACAGTCTGATCATCTAAGTCTCACATGTAAGGTCAACCTGGGTTACTTTATGGCCAATCGCTTGAAAGGGAATCAAAAAGAATTGTTGCCTTCGGGAAGAGTGTTCTCTTCGGCTAGTCTTGCACTTAGATCTATCAATATAGTTTGCTTGCTAGGCCAACACATCGATACCTTTTGAGACACAGCCAGTGATATGTTCCCAGAGGATCACAGGGCCCCATTAACCCAGACTATTTTTGATGGCAGAATGCTGCAAACTTGTGTTCCAGGCATCCTGGAAATGACTGACTAAATTGGCAGGGCTATATGCTCCATCGTTCTACATTCCTGGATGAGGTCTACTGGGTTTTCTGGTAACTTGCTAGCATCTCTCATTGATAGGCCCATTAATTGCTCCAAGTTATCCATGGAGAAGACTGATTTGGTGCTGGGATGATCTAAAGACAGTCTCTCCATAGGATGATCCCTTTGCTTGTCCATCTCAGCAAAATAATTTACCCACCAGTTCAGGAAATTCTGAGTCTACTCAAGGGGCCAAGCTTTTAGACAATGCCAACCCTCACATCCTGTTGTACAGCAGCTTGCCCTCTCCTTTCAAGCGTGTGGTACCAGCAGCATTCATGTGGCTCAGCACAGGCAGTATTCTCCCAACTCATCCTACTCTGCTGCATGGATTTCCAAGCTGCTTGATTTTGACCTCAGTAACACATGCTGGGCCGGGAGGAGGCAGGATGCATGCAACATTTTCTCCCTGGCTGGAGATCCATCACTTTGGACAGATGGATCTAACAAATCGTCATAAAAGATTATGCTCTACCTTCTGCTTTTACCCCTCCCTACCTTCCCCACACTTCATTACACATTTTGGAAGAACACTTCAGAATCTTGATGCAGGAGGTCAATCGTTCTCCAAAGTTCTCATTGAGCAGGTATTGGATTCGGAGCAAGGATGAGATGATACTCTTGCTATTACCTTGTCCGGAAGAAGGATGGGGGCCTCAGGCCTATTCACTCAGTGTGATTCTGAAAGCACAGGCCCCTTAGTAGGTACACCTTTTGAAATTCCTTTTATTTCTTGTTTTGTTAGTCCAGCACTGAAAGGTTATTTGTAGGCCTTTTCAGACTACTTGTGTTTATTTGACCAGCTGGTGTTTAAATCATCAATTGTGATGCATTTTCTAAAAGGTTTGATGCACATGATGCCCCCAAAGCCTTTTGTGATGCCTTGGGAGGACCTTAATGTGGTCTTGATATTTCTTATGTGCACAGCCTTTGAGCCAATCCATAGCCGTTCCTTCAGGCTGTTTACTCTGAAAACCATATTCCTGATTGCCTTCATGCCAGCACGCTGAGTGAAGTGCAGGCAGTCTGGACACCCTTAGAAGTCTTGACACCCTTTCATGTTAGCTAATCACTTTGGCAGTGTTCTCTGCTTCACCTCATCCCACAAAGGATGAAAAGAGACTCCACTGCCTTGACTCCAACAGTCAAACGATTTGTTTTTACATCAACTGTAAAATTGCATATTAAGAACAATCACCTCTTAATGGGATCTTCAAACTGCAAAAAAAGGCAAGGCAGTGCTAAGAAGACCTTTTTCAAGATGGAAAGCCTTCTGCATCAAAATCTGCTAGGCAATGGTCAAGAACCAGCCTCCTGAAGGTTTACTGGCCCATTTCACGAGAGACAAGGTCGCTACAATGGCGTTGGTGAGAGGAGCATCTGTCTTAGATATCTGGCAGGCTGTGGCATGGGCATTGGTGCACACATTCACAAAACATTACCACCTTACAGTCAGGTCTGATGGGAAGGTCACTTTGCCCGCTGTGATGAGCAGGACTTTTTGGTCCACTCTCCACACCCTCCAGCTCTGGAAGGTACTGCAAAATGTATCAAGTCTAAAGGTGAGGAATCCTGCTGTTAGAAGTACCCATCAGAAAAACAAGTTGTTTACGGTAACTCACTGCCCTCCTGCCTCTCTGTTCTATTGAGTGGCCTTTGTAATATTTTTAAAAAGTCCCAAGTTAGAGTTTGGCACATTGTCATGCACATTTTGCCTATGCTCCAGGTCTAAGAGTGCAAGAGGAGAAAGATACTGGAGGGTGACTTCAGTGTGTCACTTATATGCAACTCAATTTCACCACTTCCATGGTGGTACGGAGTCATCACTGAGCCATACAGCACCACCTACTGATGTGCTGGGGCATTGCTGAAGAATTCTCCAGATCCAGTCTAGCACCTTGGGATTTTCTCAAGGTGAGGAATCTCTGATTAGGTAGAGTATCTACCAAAAAGGGTTACCGAGGGTAAGTAACTTGTTTGTGTTGTCTCGATCTGCTGCCATTTATTTACAATACATTAGAAATATTGAAGTGATCATGCCATTGTCCTCAGAAGTTTATGTGGACATCCTCCAGGATGACCAATTGCTTCCTGTGTCTTAGAATAGTAGCCCATAGCTTGTATCCATTTATTTAGTGGTAGTGCTGTTGTGGACTTTCAATATCTGAAAGAGCCATCTTGCCGCAGATTCCTTATTTTTCAATTTTCCAGGCGTCAGAATGAATCCAGAAGATTTTTGCTTGAGTGGTACCCCTGCGTGGCGGTAGGTGCGGTTGATCAGTTCCGCACGGCGGTGTTGGCGTCGTCCGCATTGGAAGTGACGTCCGCTTCACCTATATAAGCACCACCTTGGTGCACTGACGTCAGTTCTTTTACTTCTGTGCCAGTTAGCCCTAATCCAGAGAAAGAACTACCCCTCTGTCACTTTTTGACAGACTTTTTTAGACGTTTTATCAAATTCTTTTTTGAGAAATGTTTCCTCCTAGTGTGTCGAGGTGAAGAGAGGTTTTGAACCATGTGGCGCCTGCCATCACGCCATGTCGGTTACAGACCCCCATTAGGTGTGTCTTTGGTGTCTCGAGCGTGACCATGACTCCAAGTCGTGCTCGGACTACTGAGCCATGCCACCGAAGGCTTTGAGGGAGCAGTCCCTTAAGCTGCTAGCAACCTGCGAGGTGGAGCCACGTTGCTCGACTCATCAGGAGGTCTCCGTCCTAATCGAGTGGGAGGTTGCGGAACTGCTCCAGGAGCCTCAAGTCTTCTTCCTCCCATTTCAGGTCATTGGGACATTCAGGGAAGAAGCATAAGAAGCACAAGATGCAGAAGTGTGCTTTGACTTCTCACCATCCGTCTGCTGATGCAATAAAGGACCATTGGTGTTCGAGCCTGCCACCTTTTCTGGAAGCCTGAGCGACCCCCGCTCAAATAAAATAATTTTACGTAGCCATGCGATGTGTATTTGAGCGGACCAACCCTCCGGCGTGCCTTTGGGCCCTGTGGGTTTGGAGGGGACCCCATCGGGTTCTGCACCAAAAGCTCTGGCCTTGACTCCGATGGGCCCCCATGGATCCGATCCTGGATCCGGATGGGCGCTGGTCATGCCACAGCGACCTTCATCAACTCCGGCCCCAACGCTGATGCTGCCAGCGCCCACCGGCAGTGCCAGCCCTATTTACACCCACAAACCTGACACGGAGCCGGAACAGCTTCGATCGACACCAGTACTACCCATACAACTCAATTATAGGGTCAAATATAAAGAACATATAACAGAGAAAGAGTAATCAAATTGATGCAGATTCTGGTGCCGACAGGACCCAGGGGTCCTAGGCTGGAGCCTGAGCCTTATTCTGAAACACTAGGCTTTGGGGAAGAATGGTAGGGGTCACTGCACCCTTTAGAATACCAGATAGTAGGCCGGGAAATGGAGTGGTGTTAGGAACTCGGTGTGCCAATGGTCTCAAAACAGCCCCAGGTACTGGTATGCTGTCTCCCCCTATCATGGCTATGGAGGAGGGAACATCGTATTCTATGGTGGTGAAGAGGGAAGCTGATGTCGTGGATCTCGAGTTGCCCTTTGTGGCAGTCAAGACTAACATCTTGACAGAAGCGCTACAACCGGGAGTTTCCTCTTCCGAACCCTTGCTCCCTTTTAATAAAGCACTTACGGATGTTGAAGGAAACCCACCTCTCTATATAGTGCACCACAATGGGGTACACTGTGCAGAGAGGTTGAAGAGACCCTTATTGTTTCACAGAGGCAAAAGTAGATAATAATAACACATAATAACACTCTTTTTTGTGGTAGTGTGGGCGAGCAGTTAGGCTTATCAGTGGTAGTGCTAAGCATTTGTTGTACACACCAAGACAATAAATTATTACACACACTCAAGGAATGAAGTCAAGACCAAATTTGAAAAATACAATTTTTTTAACATAAATATTTTGACCTAGAACTTTGGAACAAGGTAAATAGTTTTCGCAATATGATAAATTACAAGAAAATTCAATAATCACATTTGTGCGCAGTTACGCACAATATATTTCCTATGGAAGGAAAAAGGTAAAGGGAAAAGCAATGCTAAACAGTTTTTATTGTGGTTACTCTTTTAGAAATCAGAAGGTTCTGGGCAAAGGTCCAAAGTGCCAAAGCCAAGTTCTCAGGAGCTTCCCTGATTGTTAGGGAAACAAGGCAAAAGGAGTCTCTGTAGCTGGTGTGCTGCAAATACAAGGGGCCACCAGTAAAAGCACAGCAAAAGGGGACTTGGAGGCAAGTTTGAAAGCTCTCAAGAGAGAGTAGGGGTCGCAAGGGCTTTGGGGCAGTGGAAGCACAGCTGAATTGAAAATGCCCCAACTGGGCTGGCTGGGTGCCGTGGAGATGTGGTGTTGGGCAACGGCGCGCAAAGAAGCAACTCGTCGTCAGGAGTTGACTGGGCCACTGCTGAGGTGCGTCGCCAGAGTCCTGAAGTTCCTTCTCAAGTGCTGGCTAGCTGTAAAGTTGGAGTCCACCTGCACTCGGCCTTGTCAGTTTTTGCAGCAAGGGATCCGGAACCCTGGGTGTTTGTGCCTTGCAACTTCGGTGGGTCCTAGTGCCTCAAGACTTGGTGCAGAAGCCGAGGTGACCCTCCAGAGCAAGTGTACCTTTGGATGGCACTCGGACACTTCGGTTGGGCTGGGGAGCTGGATGACACTGGACTGGACTTTGCTGTTTTGGAGACCTGCGGCAGCAGGGAGATAGTACCTCTACCTCGAGGGAGTTCTTTGGCGATTTGCAAAGTGGTGGTGACCCTCCAGGGTTTGTGGAGGCTACACAGCAATGAGATGAGCTTGAGGATGGTAATTTTCGAGTTATATGGTGGCAGGCAGGGGTTTGCGCCCATACTCCACCATGAGCTCTACAGTTCTCGGTCCAACCGTGTTTCTTCATTCGTCTTCTCCTTGTGTCTCCTGTGGGAGGGGGGCATAACACTAGCCCTGATTGGAGGAGTCCCACCATCTTCAAGATGGTGGGCACTGAAAAATGTGCTTCACCTCGCCTCCAGCACCTGAGGGGTGGAGTTGGCAGGGGGGGTGACCTTCCCATTCTTTCTAAGTTTTCCCACCTATCTTCCCGCCAAAAGGGAGGGAGGACAGGAGGGGGCCTACTCTTTCTATCAGGAGAGGCTGGGGGTCGCGTTTCAAAGGAGGCAAGGCCTTTGAAGCTTCCCGCCACAGATGGCTGTTACTGACTGGGGGAAGATGTGAATCCCTCAGCCCAGGACAGGCTTTGTTCTCGACCTCTGAGCATGCTGGTGCTCACCCCATGAGGTCAGAACTTTGGGGGTGCCAGGCTGGCTTAGACCAGTCCGTAGATTTCAGGGGACCTCTCTAAGGGGTCCTCTGTGTGCAGTTATTAATAATTGTGACACTGGAATCAGTGTATGTTTATTAAAGATGAGATGTTTGGTAACAAACATCCCATAGTACAATGAAGCCATTACGGAGCTGGGGAACTCATAATGACAAATGCCCAACCTATGTACTCTTCATGGCCTCCCTGTTTACTCACAATATCCAAAAATCAACATGGATAATGCAGGAGCATATCTGCTCATGCCGATATGTCCTCACAGGAGATATAGTGCACCCTGCCTTAGGGCTATAAGGCCTACCAGAGGGGTGACTTACCTGTATCTCATGCAGTGTTTGTGGGAATGACACACAGGGAAGTGTGCCATGTCGACTCTTCGGTTTTGTCTGTACCAAGGCGCACAGTCTGCGATGGCAGGGTGCATGGCCTTAGTGAGGGGACACAGGGGTGGCACAATTCATGCTGCAACCCTTGGGGTCCCTCTCAGCACCAATGCCCTAGGTACTAGGGGTACCATGTACTAGGGACTTACAAGGGGTACTGAAGTTGCGCCAAATGGGAAAGAAAAGGTACAGTTTAGGGAAAAAGCTTCTAGCACAGGGCACCTGGTTTGCAGGGACCCTGTGCACTTCCATTCAAAATTACACCATTTTACAGGCATTTTCTTATCAGAACCTCAACATTAGAGACCAAGAGAGATTTACAAACATCCAATCTCCCTGCATCACAAGTTCAGGTTAGTGCTCTATGAGACAGGGATAACTGCAACTGCCCTGACTGCCCCTCGAAGATATTTGAGCAGGTATAAAGCATGGGCTCTTTCAGTTTAGAATACATGGACCATGGTAGCCTCTGTAACAATAAATGTGTAAGCAAATCGGTTCTGCTGTGCTTAAGGAATGTCCAAGCTGCAAATGGCTGAATGATAGAGCGCACTGCTTGTCACATTTAAGAAGTCATAAACAATTCCAGAGTTTTGGGAATCACCGACTTACCATAGCCATTGCCGCTACTACGTTCTAAACTACTCGATTTATTGACCTCAGATTTTGTGACTTAAAATGGTTCAACTTTATCCTATTCTTGTCCTCTGGGCTCTGTGGTACATATGAATTAACACCTTCTTGTGCGTTAGATCCATTCTGGAACGTACTGGTCTTCGAAAGAAATGTTTTTCGAGCCTTGAAAAAGACTGCAATACGACAAAACACGTGTCTGTCTTGGATCTCAATTAAAGTGAATGTTCAAAGAAATCAATAAACTTCTTGGACGTATAGATCTACACAGTCTCTTCAGACTTTGGACTCTTTCTTACTGAATATCATTCTTCTGTATAATGACCATTGGACCTGTCGGATCGATGGACCTCCTTATTGTAATATTGTGGTGCCCTGGAATTGTTTATCATTTAAGAAATATTTGAAAGTTTTTCTTTCTGATATTTTTTGAAACACTAGATTGGTGACATAGTGCGTGTTTGTCCACTTGAGCACACGCTGCACAGTTTGAATGGTTGTATATTTACATTTCTCCTGAAATCTGTGATGTGCAAGCAGTATTGTTTGACCGCTGTCACCATCTTTTGTCTATACAGTTAAGAAGTCAGCAGGCCTTAACATCGAAGAATGATGGCATATGTACTGTCACTTGGGTAAACCTTAGGGGTGAGCAAAGTTCGCAGAGTTGCACTACGCGGAATTCTGTAGTGTTGCATAAAAACTCTGTAGAAAATCCGTGGAGTTCCGCTCCACCCTAATCCTGCCAGACGACACAGGTGCAAACGGCTTCATGTATTTATTGACCGAGCCTTGGTCCTAAGAGCATCATACCAGGTGTCGATACACACTACTAACTGGCCTGGTACTGGCAGCAGTCCTCAGTACCGGTGCTGGAGCAGAGTTTTCTGTTGAAAATTTATCGGGTTTTTAAGCTCCAGTTTTGTCTATATGTGTTGACTAAAAATATTAATCCATAATTATTAATTATTTGTTTTGTGTGAAAATTCTAATTAACCAACCTGATTAACAAGAGAAATTACACGTGGGAATGCATACATGTTGCTTAATAATAATGTGCAGGTTTTATTAAATGAATGTTGCTAAGTGTTGTTTGTTTTAAAGCACAAAACGCTTTTGAAATAACGTGTACTAATGCTTAAATATGTTGCAGATGGCTAGTTAATTACATACATATAAGGGTATTAGTGGGAATTAACACTGTTTAATCATTGCGATGATGTAGTAACGTTGTTTGTATTTCTTTCGATTAAGATGGTTCGTTTTGGCCTAAAAGAAAATGGCTGCCGTTTACAGCCTGTATTCGAGTGATCGAATTTTGATGAGAGGGCCTTGCTGAACATGGTCGAGAGTCACCTGACCACAGCCTTCGCCTGGTTTAAAAGTTTTCCGTGAGGACAGCAGTTCTGGGCGTAAGTCCAAGTGCCTTGGACAAGGATAAGGCCACAATGAACAATGACAATGCTGCGGTGGCTCTGCTAGAGATATCAAGGAAGAGCGGCTTCGAAAGAAATATTTGTAAACTTGAGTTTCCTTCTTCCGTCTTTTTATTTTTGTGATTTTTCTGAGCGGAGATTTTCCAAATGTAGCGATGCTACATCCTTTCCTGCTCGCTCTGCTCAGCGGCTCAACGGAAATTTAGAACATTTTATGTTGCTATTATTTTGTAATTTTTATTATAAATATACTAGACTAGAGAGGGTCCGTGGTCTTTGCATTTGGATTTTTGAGGCCACTTCTTCCAGAACTTGCGTTGGTGAGGATCGATGCTGTGAGGACGGCGACTTGGGAGACTTCTACTAAGAGACCTGTCCTGACCCATTTATGACATTTAGCTAGAATAGGTAACTATGAGAATAATGATTTTATTTTGATTGCCTTTCCATTTGAACTAATTTTAGATAAAGTATCATAATTCTAAATACAGTGTTGGTGGTTATTTCTTGTCAATTATTGAGTACTCTATTGTGATTATTGTTGTTTAAATCATGACTCAAGACAGTATCAATTAGGTCTCATTGACCTCGTTGTAGATGCAGGGTGTTTAGGAGGTTTCCTCTCCCATGGTTGGTACTGATAGAGTAATCTGAGTGTATATTAGTGAAATGGGCCCAAGCGTATGGTGAGTGTATGTGCGTGTATCTGTGAAATTACTCTATCCGTGGAAGTAGGGAGAATTTATATGCCCTGATCTGCACCAATTTTCTGGTAGCAGAATTTGATGGTTATTGATTATTGTCTTGATCTGATTAGATTGCTTGTACATTGGCTTTTTGATTTATTGATTATTGATTGATGTTGGTATATGTACTAATACTATATGTTGGAATCGTCGTGTTGAGTTTTATGTAGTGCTTCTGGAATTTGGGAGCTGGTGACGGTTCCGTAGTAGGGCAGAGGGAAGTATATGCTGCTCTCGGGAAAGACGGGATTGTTGGAATTACCTGTACGTATGCAGGAAAAACGTGTGACAATTGAAGTTGCGCGTCACATTGTCTGGGTTCGGAATCAGTGACATCGTTGTGTGTTACTATTAGGGATATATTTCTAGTATAAAAGGAGTGTGTATGATAGCGAAGGTTATCTGTGAAACTCTGGTCTTAAGTCCCAGGGATCCGTAAGGTTTGCCGTTAAAGCTTATCACGGGAGGAGTAATAGGTATTCTCTGAGCTTGTCTGAAGGACTGGGCAGAGGTAAGCGCTGCTTGGTTAACGTGTGTTATAATTCTGTAGTGGGACAGACTGTTCGCTGTTCTCGGGAAAGGCAGGATTCTGTGTGTATGTATTACATTTTCTTGTATGAAAGTGCGTGAATGTATGAGCATTTAGTTAATTGTGAAAGCTCCTAGGAACAGTCCAGGAGGAAGCAGTTACCGGATGCATGTTAGAAGGGCAGAGTAGAGGGATGTGCTACTGTGTCAACGAGAGTAATAATTCCGTAGTGGAGCAGAGGTAAGCGCTGTTCTAGAGAGAAGCGGGATTCTTGTGAAATAGATTTTCTTTACTATTCTATGGTTAGCGAAGCAGACAATGGAGATGTTTATATGTTGTAACTAATAGATTTTGTAAAATTTGACACGAAGTCTACTGAGAAGATTTTGTAAAGGAGGGGTAGACGAGTGACAGGAGACAGGAGCAGGAGCGACTGCAGCGACTGCTGACGTAATACAGACCGCGCTCTGATTGGATAGTAGATCAGAACAGTGCTCGCGCTGGGATTGGTGCGTTGGTGTGAGCCGCGCAAGGATTGGAAGGGGTACAAGGTGACGTAGACGCTCCAGGATTGGTGCGTTGGTGTGAGTCGCGCTGTTATTGGATAAAATATCGTACTGTACAGTGGAATTACGGAAGGGATTAGAAAGTTTTGGTAAACACAGAAATGTATTACCAAGAAGAGAAAAAGAAGAAATCCTTGTTCGGAAAAATAAAGAGATGGTTTGACGAGGATAAAGATGTTAAAACAAGAGAAGGTGAATTGTTACCTCCAACAAAAACGCCTGCATCCTTTATGGTTGCGAGATATGGGTATCATACCTGTATATGGTTGGAGAATTGGGCTAGATATACTAAGGAAGATGGTGTCTTAGCTTTCCCAGAACATGGTTCATTTAATCTGGCCGTGTTGAGAAATTTGCGAGAGAGAATGATGGGTCTAGAGCCTAGACCAAGGCCGACACAGTTTGAGGCTTTGGTGGAATGGGAAGAGGAAGTACATGAGCGAGAAAAACAGAGATCTGGAGGCAACTATAGATACATGTTTGGGAGGAAACATGATCGTGAAACTCATCATGATCGAATGAGGAGATGGCGAGATGCTAGTATGTCAGAGGGATTATATCCTATGAGAACAGTTGACGAAAAGGAAGAAAGGAAGGGTACGGAGAGGGTTCCTGAGGCAGAAGTGAGAAGATATGGAGTTAGCGATTATGAGGATGAGGTCTTGAATGACATGATTTACAAGAGACCACCTCCATATAGACCAGAACCAGAAGAGAGCACACCAGTTGTTTCTCCGATAAGAGATACATTGCGTATCATTGAGACAGAAGTTGTGACACCTGAATTAAGAAGTGGTAACCCTTTCAGAGAAAAAGAGGGAGAGAAAAGATGTGGTGATGAGAATACGAGAGAATTAGCCAGAACTACATCAGAACTGACTGAAAAGATTAGGGAACTGACGAAGAATCTAGAAGCTGTTACGGTGCCTGTAACCATAGGTCCGGTTATGCCTGTTTTTGATAAACAGAGGATGGGTGAAAATGGTTTGGTGGTTCCATATGTTGGGAATAAGATAACAAGTTTGGCTGGTCCCTCAGGAGATTCAGGAAAAAGGACAGAAAGTAATGATGATTTGAGACAATCCAGACGTGACACATGCAGTAGAGGATTAGAGGTACAGTCTAATTCGAGATTGGATACTAGTGATGCTAGTTGTTCAGGGATGCCAATGTTAGAACCACAGAGGATGCCAGAAAAGGTGGTTCCAGTGAAAAGAACTACTGAAATAACAGCTGAAGATTTGAATGATTGGATGAGAGTCCTTCAAAAGAGGGATAAAGATTCCCAGGCAATTGATGTGGCCAAGTTACGCATAGAATTAGAGGAGCTTGTTGTAGGGACAGTTCCTACAGACATTCTAAAAAATCATCATGATGGAGAATTGTTATTCATGTGTAAAAACATTACCTGGAGAGCTAAAAATACGCATGACAGGTTAAGAGCAATAGCGAGTGAGCAAGGAGTTGACATTGATAAGGTGAAAGCATTGCAGAGGTCTTACAGGATGGATTTTACAGACAAGGATATTGAAAATTTGAATGGTAATGGTAGAACAGGACAGATTAAAGAGATGATCGCCTTATTGCGAAAATGGGGTGACGTAGAAAAATGGAAGGATAGGTGGTATAAGATAAGGGAAGAATCAGTGGACAGGACTTATTCAGCATTTCCTGTGAGGGAAAAAGAGAAAACAGTGGATGCTTATCCTATGAGAGAAATACCTGGAGGAGGATATGTACATGTTCCATGGACCAGACAGGATATTCTATCATTTACGAATGATTTCCCTCGACTGAGAGAAAAGCCCGTCGAGTGGTATAGGCAGGTAGACAGGTTTGTGAAATTGTCAAAAGTGCTGTGGATTGACCTGAATAGTCTGTTTGATATAATTGTTCCAGCAGATTTGTGGGCTGAGTGTAAAATAGTTGTAAGTTGGCCTACTGAGGAATATCCAAGAGATCCGAGAACAGGAGCACCAGATCCAGAGGTAATGAGGAAGTATGAACAGGTGATTGTATACCTGAAAAGTAAAGTACCTCCAAAAGAGACAGACTGGGTTAAGATAGATCGAACACATCAGGAAGCAAAAGAATCAGTTCATGCTTTTTATGAGAGGCTGATACTGGCTTTTAAACAATTCAGTGGGGATGAGCACCTGGGTGACAAAGATTTGAGTCGTTTTGTATACAGATTTGTATATGGCCTGAGACCTGAGATTAGTGAGAGAATTCGTGAGCATACAGTGGATTGGCAGAGTAAGAAAATAGATGAAATTCTGAGACATGCAAAGTACTTCAGTGATGAAATTGAAGCAAAACAGAGAAAGCTGAAAGAGAAAGCAATGTGGGCACAAGTGAAGGTTGCGGAGAGACAAGAAGCACAGTTGGTGGAACAGGTAAATAATTCAGGGAATAGGCCCAGATATGCAGGGAAAGGAAAGGGGAATCTTGAGGAAGCGAAGAAGTTCCCTTGTCACAACTGTGGCCAACTGGGACATTGGAGATCTGAATGTACCAATCCACCATTAGCGAATAACGAGAGTAAAACCTTAAATCAACAGGTGCAGAACGAGGGGAATAATCAACAGCAGCAACAACAGAAGGTTGTGAGACAGCAGAGCCAAGAGCCAAAACCGCCCTTGCCGCAGAGTAGAGGGTCACAAAAGTACAATCAGGATTCGGGATTCTACAATGAGGAGCAGGTAAACAAATCAAGGCGTTCTAACCAGGTACAACAGTATTTGTTAAAGAATGAAGGGAGTGAGTCTGAAGGTGATTATTGACGGTGCCGAGGAGAGGAGGAAGAGTGCATACTTGGTGCAACTCTAGAAATAGACCAGGCAGGACCATTTGTAGATGGGAAAATAAATGAAGAAAGTGTTACTTTTTTAGTAGACACAGGTGCGACGAGATCAACTGTCAGGTCAGCAGATATTAGAAATCTTCCTCTCTCGGATGAAGCAATCCAAGTAGTTGGTGTAGCAAATACACAAATCAAGACACGACTTACTGAACCAGTAAGGGTACAAATAGGGAAATTTTCAGAAATGCACAGATTTGTAGTCTGTGACACTAGTCCAGTGAACTTGTTGGGCAGGGATCTGCTATGTAAAATGAACTGTACAATTTTTTGTACTCCGGATGGAATAGCTTTTGAAACACAAGATGAAGATGTTTTGTACCAAATGACTCTAGATAATAGAGAAAGTGAGACGGTTGGTGCATATGCTGTGTTTAATCCAGAGGATTTGCCTCAAGAGCTGAGAGACACAGTGAAAAAGACAGTTTGGGATTTTACTGGAGAGGATGTGGGATTGATGAATAATGTAGATCCTGTGAAAATTTCAGTGAAAGAGGGAATTACTTATCCTAACATTCCTCAGTACAAAATGACACCAGAAATAATTGAAGGAATAACTCCTATAATTGAGAAAATGATTCAGCAAGGAGTTTTGAGAGAACTACTGAGTAGTCCGTGTAATTCACCGATAATGGGGCTAAAGAAACCTAATGGGAAGTTCAGGATTGTACAGGATTTGAGAAAAGTTAACAAAATTGTGGTGGCATGTTGTCCTATTGTGCCAAATCCGTCAGTGATTTTGTATCAGATTCCACATGATGCTGAGTGGTACACAGTGATTGATTTGTGTCATGCTTTCTTTTCAATTCCATTGCATCATGACAGCCAGCCGATTTTTGCATTTAGGTTTGGCCAGCGTATTTTAGCATGGTGTCGAATCCCACAGGGGTATACAGAGAGTCCTTCGATATTCAATCAGTTATTGAAAAAGTCATTGGAGAGTTTGATTATGCCTGAAAACTCAGTACTAGTGCAATATATTGATGACCTACTGGTGGCATCAAAGACACGTGAAGCTTGTGAAGTAGATACCATAGCTTTACTGAATCATCTGGCAGATGGAGGGTTAAAGGTATCTCCAGCCAAATTGCAATTTTGCAAGAAAGAGGTGCATTATCTTGGACACAATATTGAAAAGGGTCTGAGAAAAGTGACTGATGACAGGATCAGAATTATCAGAGAAATGAAAGCCCCAAAGACCCAGAGAGAAGTGAGGATGTTTCTGGGGATGGTGGGTTATTGTCGTCAGTGGATAATTAATTTCTCCCTGATAGCAAAACCACTGATTAAGCTGATAAAAAGTGAGATGAAAGACCCATTGGAACTAGATGGAGAACAAATGGCAGCATTTGAGGAGTTGAAGAGCAGAATGTGTGAAGCCCCTGCTTTAGGTATGCCAGACTATGAAAAAGAGTTTGAGTTGTACTGCAGTGAGAGAAATGGATGTGCACTTTCAGTGTTAATTCAGAAACATGGATTACTGAGAAGGCCTATTGCGTACTTCTCATCGACACTTGATCCTGTAGCTGTGGGTTTACCAGGTTGTCTGAAATCTGTAGCTGCAACATGTAAAAGTCTGGAACAGAGTGAAGGAATCATAATGGGGTATCCTGTAAGGGTATTCGTACCTCATAATGTGGCAATTCTTTTGACAAGAAGCAGAACTCAGTATATGTCACATAGTCGGCTGACTAAATATGAGAAAGTCATTCTGGGAGCATCAAATGTGACTCTTGAGAGATGTGTGAATGTGAATCCAGCAACATTATTGCCAGATAATGAAGGTGTGGGTATAAAGACAGAAGATGATCACAATTGTTTGGATGTGCTGGATTACTGTACAAAACCGAGACCAGACATAAGAGATCTTCCATTGCCTGAGAGTGATCATGTGCTGTTTGTGGATGGATCATGTCTGAGAAATGATGATGGTGTGCTGAGTGCAGCATATGCAGTGTGCAAGGTTTCAGAAGTTATGGAAGCATCACCATTGAAAGGAGTGAAATCTGCACAAGTTGCTGAATTGGTGGCATTGACGAAAGCTTGCGAAATTGGGAAAGATCTGAGAGTGACTGTGATGACTGATAGTCAGTATGGATTTGGAGTTGTGCATGATTTTGGCCAGCTTTGGCTACAGAGAGGTTTCTTGACGTCGAGTGGGACTCCAATAAAGAATGCTGAGGTGATTGGAAAATTGCTTGAGGCGATACAGCTGCCTAAGGAATTAGCAGTTGTAAAATGTGCTGCTCATGGACAAGGAGATGATTTTGTGACAATTGGAAACAGATTTGCGAACGACATTGCACAGTATTGTGCTAAAAATAATCACTCGATTAATAGGGAACGAGAAGGGGAAATGTCTTTTTGTTCTGTGATCTTTACTAATGTCCTAGAAACGTGGGATGAGGTGAAACAGTTGCAGGATGAGGCAGGAAAGGAAGAAAAGAAAGACTGGATCAAGGCAGGTTGTGCCCCAAGAGAAACAGATCATGTCTGGATCTATAGAGATGGTAGACCAGTCATGCCAAATTCTATGTTGTCAGCAATGGCAAGGATGTATCATGGCCAGGGACATTTGGGAAGGGATGCGATGATCAGGTCTTTTAAACAGACTTGGTACAATGCAAAGTTCAGGACGATTGCAGAAAGCATTTGTCAAAGATGTTTGATTTGCCAGCAATTTAACACTGGGAAAAAGACAGTGGTGAGTCTAGGAACAATAGGCAGAGAAGGTGGTCCTTTTACCAGAATGCAGATTGATTTCATTGAAATGCCACAAGTGAACAGATTGAGGTATGTCCTAGTGGTAGTTTGTTTGTTCTCAAGATGGGTGGAGGCTTATCCAACTAGGAGAAATGATGGAATAACAGTTGCAAAATTACTGTTGAGAGAGTTGATTCCTAGGTACGGATTTCCAGTAACGATTGAGTCTGATAGAGGTGGACACTTCTATAATGAGCTCATGAGTTTGATATGTGAAGCATTGGGCATACAGCAGAAGCTACATTGTGCTTACAGACCAGAGGCTTCTGGTGTTGTGGAGCAGATAAATGGCACAATCAAGAACAGGATTGGTAAGATGTGTTTAGCCACTGGAATGAAATGGCCTGATGTCTTGCCTCTAGTGCTAATGACTATTAGATCTACTCCAGATAGAACTACTGGTTTGAGTCCACATGAGATTTTGATGGGACGTGCAATGCGTCATGCATTTGTACCTGTCAATAAGTTGATGACAATAACTGATGACATGATTTTGGATTACTGTAAAGGCCTGGCTGACGCAGTTCATTCTGTGTTTCACCAGGTTGGAGAAGACGCTACTACACTTGAGAAGAAGCAAGCTCATGATCTGAGTCCAGGGGACTGGGTGAGGATTAAAGTGCACAGAAGAAGAAATTGCTTGGTTCCAAGGTGGGGAAGACCAAGACAAGTCATTCTGACTACGACAACTGCAGTGAAGTGTGCTGGTGTGAAAAACTGGGTACATGCAAGTCATACTCTGAGAGTTCCAAACCCAAAAGATGGGACTGGTAAGGAGTATTTTGAAGAGTCAGATTCCAGTGATGATGAAGAAACAGAACCAGTGACAAGGAATCAAAATTCTGGAAGAGCTGAAGGAGAAAGAGAGTCAGGTGATTCTTTCTTTCCAGGAGAAGCTTCAAGAGAAACATTGAGAGTTTCAAAAGGGAGATCAGATTCTGTGAGAGAGCCTGAAGTTCCAAAAAGCAGTGGAAAAGAAAGAAGAGAAAAGAGCAGTTCCACAGAGACTACTCCTGAATCAGATGAGGAGGTTGAAAATCCACTTGAGATTACACTTGAAGAAGTAGGGTCAGAAGAAGATAGAGAGGGACAGATTGCGGAAGACCCCCGAGGAGGTGTAGGGAATATTCCTGATGAGCTAGGTGAAGGGACAAGTAGACAGCAAGAAGATTGCGTGTCGGAGACCCGAGGAGGGAAAGAAATAGGGAAGTCTCAAACAGTGGTGATAAAGAGTGTGGAACGAAAGAAAACTGCTGAAGAACAAGAGGCATTTGAAACAGAATCGGATGAGAGTGAAAATGAGAAATCAGAAGGTCGAGTTCTGAGAAAGAGAACTTGGATTGGAGAAAGAAATAATAAAGAAACAAGACCAAAAAAGGTTGTAAGAGGAGATCTTTGGCCTAACAACAGAGTAAAGAAGCTGAGATACAGACTGATAAGAGCAAATACATTGAAAGCTGAACAAGTGAATGAGGTGTCAAGTCAAAACGAAGTGAAGAAAAAGGAGCAAAAGAAATCAAAAGAACCCGAGGAGATAAAGAGAATTAGAAGACCCAACCAAAAGTACAGATCACCGGAATGGTCTTATGTGGCACTGTCTGAAGGAGAAGAAGAAGAAACAGTGAATCGAGACAATCCAGAGGGGATCTTGAGAAAAGTGGTTGAGGAAAAGGAGAAGTCTGTTGGAATCTTAAAAGTTATCCTGACTGACATTGGAGAAGAGTCGGATGCACAGGATGTTGTTGATGATCTGATACAATTTGATGTTGCTGAAGAAGGAGTGAAGAGTGATGAATATCCAAATTGAGTGAACTGAAGAAATCACTTGGTGAAAAGTGAAAAGGAGAAAGTCTGAAATTTAGCTGTCTGAAGTAATCCAGAAATAAAGAATTGCAGTAGTGGAGTAGTAGAGGCTAAGTCAAAAGACACGGTCAAAGTAGTAAAATGGCTAACATAGAAAATAATCAAAGTAGATGTGCCTTTTTGAAAAGATGGTGTAGAATGTGCTGTTGCTGTACTGGATTAATAATGCTACTATGGGGTGTTTTAGCTTTATGAGTTACATTTAGAGTTACAATAGGTACATTTGAGATACATACTGAGAATGAGACTAATGTAGAGAAGAATTCACAAAAAGTAGTCCCAACTAGAATTAGTAATACTTACATGCACTTACCAGCTACGTATGGGATTTCATGTAGTGTGCTGAGTAGTGTTTTTTATTTGTTAGGGAAAATAGATTATGTGATGTCTAACAAGGATAATATTTTTGGGCAATTGTCTATGAACAAAAGGCTGAATCCAGCTAAAGAAGCTAACATTTTTGGTGAGATTTTTATTGAGAAAGAAGAATTAACATTAGATTACATTTTTAAGAATAATTTGACTTGCAGCTTGAAAGAAGAGGAGAAGGCTTTTCTAAACATGGTAGAGGAAAGGAGAATGAGCATGCATGAAAAGGCAGGGAAATACAAAGTGAGTGAGACAATTTGGGACATTGAGATGGGGAAAGAGTTGAGAAATGGGGCTAGTCCAACGTTAGCTCTAGATGCACCACAGAAGGGTAAACTATGCATTACAAGGAAGAAATCCCAATATGATACATATTTTGTTGGGACTAGTGAGTGTCATGATACATACTTCATTGCGACAGGATGGGGTTTTAAAGGAGGAGAGGATCCAGTTTTCCCAGGAGTGTATTATGTTTGTGGGAACAAGGCTTATTACAGGTTGTCTGATCATTGGTATGGCACGTGTTATGTGGGCCTGGTCTTTCCAAAGATTTTTCATATAGATAGAATAGAAGATGTAGAACATATTAATTTACTAACACGATTTAAGAGAGAAACTTGGTCAGAAATAGTTGGTGATATCTTTGGAGCTTTAATTCCAGCAGTGGGAATTTCTTTAAATGCATATGGAATTCGGAAATTGTCAACAGTGGTGGATCGCTTATCGACAAGTACCGCTGGAGGGTTTCTTTTGGTGAATACGGAGATGATTGCCGTACGTGCCATGTCTATGCAAAATCGACTTGCCCTTGATATTTTATTGGCCAAGGAGGGTGGAGTTTGTGGAATGCTGAAAGTTCAACATTGTTGCACTTACATTCCTGACGAAAGCAAGGACCTGAAGGTCTATATAAAAAATATTACTGATTTGCATGAAGAATTAGTACCACTGGAAGCTGAAAGTATCTGGACCAAAATAGCTAATAAGATAGTTGCTGTTAAGAGTTTTATTTCAAAAATAGGTAGTACTATTATAGGTAAGATATTGTTTCCTTTGACCTGTGTAATTGTTGCTTTATTGATACTAAGATTGGGGTGTTTGTGTTGTAAAAACAGGGGAGGGAAAAAGAAATTAATCAAAAGAAATATTGAAAAGGGAAATAAGAGGTCAAGAAGAGATCCACAAGAAATAGAATTAGAAGAATTGAGGGAGAGTGTTTACTTGGAGACGAAGAGGGATGATGAAAGGGAGTCTGGTGTGTAGTGTTGTGAAAAAGAAAAAGACATTTCCAATTTCTCCTAAAATGGGACTAAATTTGACAATTTTTTTTTTTTTTTGGGTTGTTTATTTGGTGATAATATCACCAAAGGGGGATTGCTGGAGCAGAGTTTTCTGTAGAAAATTTATCGGGTTTTTAAGCTCCAGTTTTGTCTATATGTGTTGACTAAAAATATTAATCCATAATTATTAATTATTTGTTTTGTGTGAAAATTCTAATTAACCAACCTGATTAACAAGAGAAATTACACGTGGGAATGCATACATGTTGCTTAATAATAATGTGCAGGTTTTATTAAATGAATGTTGCTAAGTGTTGTTTGTTTTAAAGCACAAAACGCTTTTGAAATAACGTGTACTAATGCTTAAATATGTTGCAGATGGCTAGTTAATTACATACACATAAGGGTATTAGTGGGAATTAACACTGTTTAATCATTGCGATGATTAGGCCTGGGCAAAAATTTCGTTCCGTTCGCGGAAATTGCGATAATTTGACATTTTTGCGTTCCGCGGAGAGCGCGAAAATGTCAAAAATTCCGGTTTCCGCAGCTTGGCGATAATTTGTTTCTTGCTCGCGCTGTAAAATGATACATTCTCGCGCGCGCGCGATCGCCTTACCTGAATCCCTGCGTTCGCCGACAAGTTTTCTTGATCCGGTCGCGTTCTCCATGAGATGTTGTATTGTTTTTAGCCATTTGCGCTGTCTCGCGACAGTTCGCGCCCGCAGTGACGTCATGCGTCGCGCGATCACGTCTTTCTTCTCGCGATCATGCACCGCGAGAACAACTCAAAACAAGATGGCCGCGCCCGCAAGCAACCACATGGGTAAGTTGGCGACCCGCAACCATGCAGAAAATCTCGCGAACATGCCGGAAAAAAACTTCCGCATCTTCGCGATATTTCTGCTTGTTTGCGATAATTTTAAACATTCTCGCGATAATTTGCGAAGGTTAATTCCGCAAATTCCGCCCACCCCTAGCGATGATGTAGTAACGTTGTTTGTATTTCTTTCGATTAAGATGGTTCGTTTTGGCCTAAAAGAAAATGGCTGCCGTTTACAGCCTGTATTCGAGTGATCGAATTTTGATGAGAGGGCCTTGCTGAACATGGTCGAGAGTCACCTGACCACAGCCTTCGCCTGGTTTAAAAGTTTTCCGTGAGGACAGCAGTTCTGGGCCTAAGTCCAAGTGCCTTGGACAAGGATAAGGCCACAATGAACAATGACAATGCTGCGGTGGCTCTGCTAGAGATATCAAGGAAGAGCGGCTTCGAAAGAAACATTTGTAAACTTGAGTTTCCTTCTTCCGTCTTTTTATTTTTGTGATTTTTCTGAGCGGAGATTTTCCAAATGTAGCGATGCTACATCCTTTCCTGCTCGCTCTGCTCAGCGGCTCAACGGAAATTTAGAACATTTTATGTTGCTATTATTTTGTAATTTTTATTATAAATATACTAGACTAGAGAGGGTCCGTGGTCTTTGCATTTGGATTTTTGAGGCCACTTCTTCCCGAACTTGCGTTGGTGAGGATCGATGCTGTGAGGACGGCGACTTGGGAGACTTCTACTAAGAGACCTGTCCTGACCCATTTATGACATTTAGCTAGAATAGGTAACTATGAGAATAATGATTTTATTTTGATTGCCTTTCCATTTGAACTAATTTTAGATAAAGTATCATAATTCTAAATACAGTGTTGGTGGTTATTTCTTGTCAATTATTGAGTACTCTATTGTGATTATTGTTGTGTAAATCATGACTCAAGACAGTATCAATTAGGTCTCATTGACCTCGTTGTAGATGCAGGGTGTTTAGGAGGTTTCCTCTCCCATGGTTGGTACTGATAGAGTAATCTGAGTGTATATTAGTGAAATGGGCCCAAGCGTATGGTGAGTGTATGTGCGTGTATCTGTGAAATTACTCTATCCGTGGAAGTAGGGAGAATTTATATGCCCTGATCTGCACCACCGGCGGCAGGACCTTCTGCCAAGCGATCTAAATGGTCCACTCCTACCTGTTGCTGCCATGTTGTAGTTTTCCCACCAATGTTCATTTAAGCCCACTTCCTGCTCACCTGTGGTAGACCGTGTGCATGCAGCACCCGAGTGAAAACTGTTGCATCCCCGGATACTAACAGCACCCAGCAGCAGCTCTCAGAGATACACTCCTCCTCTCACCGGTGGAATGCGGCTGCTGTTGCTCTCCTTGCTTCTGCTTTGCTGTTGAAGTTCCTCTCCAGTTCTCTCCCTCCTCTCACAAGGCCTGAAAAAGAAGGACTGAAATCCTTCCTCGCAACGCATGGAGGTAGAAAGAGGACGTGTGTCTCACTGCACCATCAGGTGCAAGCCTTTCTTGTGTTTACGTGCTGGAGTGTGGCGTCACTACAAAGCATTACAAGGGCCAGCAGAGGTGCTGCAGGAGAACAGAGAGTCAGTGGTGGAAGGGGCGGGGAGAGGTGAGTGGTACCAGCTGTACCCACATAAATTACATCAGCAGCTGGGTGTGTGGGGCAGGTCCAGGCTGCAGAGAGATTGTGACGTGGTGCCCAAATTCATTAGGGGTGAGTGGCAGGGGCAAACTATGCCCTGTGGTGGAATTAGACGTTTTTTGCCGAACTAGTGCGGAGTTGACAAAACTCTGTAAACTCTGCTGGAGGAGTGAAGTTCACCCCCCACCTCTAGTAAACCTGAGAGACAGGTTTAGGACATATCTGGAGTATTGTACATTGTTGGCTTAACATGCATTGAGTGGAGAGTGTTTCAAGAGGGCAATATAGAATGCAATTTAGACCATAAAGAGGAATTGGGGAGTGTTGGCATTCATGCTATCAAGAACACTACAGTGTCCTTCTCCTTGTCCCACTCCAGCTAGTAACATCATAATGCATGACCACTAACTGTTTCTGTGCACTCTCTGCTGCTGTACAGATCGGCGTGCCTGTGCCCCACCAATAACCTCTAACGTTAGTGCCCTACTAATGTCCCCCCACCTGAATCTCCATTTGGGAGTTTCAGGTCCATGCACTAAAAGCCGGCCAACATAGCTCGGAACCTAGTACCTGTTCCTACCACAAGTCAATCATTTTGCCACTGAGGGATGTCACATAAGGATGCAGGTTATAATGTGTAACTGCTGTAGACACATTTCTGACACAATGTTTGTATCTCACAATATTTTTGAAGCTATGTTTTTACAGAAACGTGTACAGCCAGCTCGCAAAGAAGTCAGTGATGGGTTTGCGACTTCCCTGTCATTTTGTCCAGTGATTAATTGTAGGAAAGTGACCCTTTTTGCATGGTTACCCCCCACTTTTTGCCTGACCTCTAATGTGCCAATCAGGTTCCTCGGGTCTGTGTTCTTTCCCAAAACTGTACCTTTGTACCCACAATTGGCACATCTCTGGCCACAGGTAAGCCCCTTGTCAAAGGTACTAAGGGTACTGTTACCAGGGAAGGCCTATTGTGAGGGACTCAGGGTTGTCAGTGGTTGGACACCTCTCCAGATGCTGGTACGCTTTCTCCCCCGACTGTGGCTACGGAGGAGGGAGTCTCTTATTCTATGGTGGTGAAGAGGGCAGCTGAGGTCTTGAATCTCAAATTGCCCTCAGTGGAGGTCAAGACTAACATCTTGACAGAAGTACTACAACCGGGAGATTCTTCTTCTGAACCCTTGCTCCTTTTTAATGAAGCACTGACAGATGTCCTCCTGGGGACCTGATCCAAGCTCAGCACAGGGGCTTCTGTGAACAACACAATTGCCCGCCACCACCGCCCCACATCTGAGACGAGGCAGACTCTGCGCTGGAACATCTTAAGGACTCACGGGCTATGGCCAAGTCCTTGAGCCAGTTGTCCTGCGTCACAGCCAATCTGCCTATTGTCCCTTTCGTGGCTACGGAAGGGGATTTCAACTGCGCCAACCCTACTCCAATCCCCTCCCTACACAAGCTTTTCAGACTGTGCGAGGGTGAGGATGCAGTTCATACCGACCATGTGGGTCAGGTAGCCAGAAGTCTGCCACAACCACCAATTCCCCTGCAGCTGCAGCCACAGCCACTAAGCCTTCCAATTCTTTACCTACAAGGTCAGGGGCATGCAGTTGGCGGTAGAATCAGCCATCATCTTCACCACTGGCAGTCCATAACATTGGGCAGGTGGGTTTTACAGATTATTCAAAGGGGCTACTTCCTTTCCTTTGAATCCTCCCCTCCCCCTTTACCTCCATCTCATGACAGACTGACGGAGGATCATTTGTCCTGGCTCCGCGAGAAAGTCATGGCTCTCTTGGCCAAGGGAGTCATAGAGAGCATTCTGGAGTCCGAAGTAGGCAGTAGTTGCTATTCCTGCTATTTTATGATTCCCAAAAGAACAAAGAGCTTCACCCTATCTTAGATCTGAGAAGCGGCAACCTCTTCCTCAGGAAGAAGAAGTTCAAGATACTCACTTTGGCTAAGGTTTTGTCTTTCCTGAACCTAGCAGACTGGATGGTAGCGCTGGACTTGCAGTACGCCTATTTTCATATTCACGTCCTCACTGCCCATCAGTGTCACCTGCAGTTTATGGTAGGCCACAAGCTCTTTCAATTCATTGTGCTCCCCTGTGGTCTTACCAGTGCTAAGTCTGGGCGGTAAACTCTGCCCCTCTCGCCAAGTTTGCGGAGTTTTCCGCACTCCACGTTACACAGAGCTTGCAGAGTTCCAAAAACTCCACTAGACGTACTGCAGCAGAGTTTTTTCCTTGCTTGCATTTGTCAAGGTCAAGTTGGCGAGCGCGATTGAGGAAAATCCACCTCTCTGCAAGTTTTTTCCTCGTTCGCAAACATCAAGTTGGCAAGCGCGAGTGTGGAAAATCAACCACTCAACGTGAGCGGTCAGATTTCTCATTGCGAGTGGTCGCGTATGCTCACGACCGCTCGCATTGAGAAACCATCTGTTCGCGTTGAGAAAGCTGCTGCTCGAGTAAAAGTCTACTCGAGGGGAAGAAAGGAAGCAGCGCCCGCTTGTGCTGTGCATGGTGCCATTCTCCATGATTACACAGTGTGGACCAGCACCTGGCACTGAAAATCACTGCAAACGGCATTAATCTAATGCACTCTGCTGCTCGCGGAGATCCATGTAGTGCAGTGGAGGTTTTTTTGCACTTTACAGGGTTCCGCGTACCAGTACTCCGCGAACTCTGCCCAGGCTTAACCAGTGCCCCTATGGTGTTCACCAAGGTGATGGTGATGGTCACAGCTCATCTGCGCAGCTCAGGGGTGCCAGTCTTCCCCTATCTTGATGACTCGCAGCTGAAAACAGACTTGCCCCAGGCTTTTGTCTCCCACCACCAGACTACGGCGAACCTTCTGCCTTCTCTGGGGTTCACTATCAACGTGCCAATGTCACACCTGACTCCCTCTCAGATGCTCTCTTTCATCTGAGCTTTTCTGGACATCGTGCAGTTTCCGGCTTATCCTCCAGAGCGGTGAGTCAAGGATATTCAGATTATGATACAGATGTTTCAGCCTCCATCCTGGATTTTGGTGAGAATGACTCTGAGGCTGCTGGACCTTATGGCCTCCTGCATCCTACTAGTGACACATGCCAGATGGCATATGCGGGCTCTGCAGTAGGATGTGTAGTTCCAGTGGGTGCATTACCAGGGGAATCTCGCCAACATGGTCCAGATCTCGGAGGGAACTGTAAATGAATGACCTGCAGTTGTGGCTAACGAACTGCAATTGGGTCTGCGGCAGACCTCTCTCTTTTCCTCAAACATATCTCACAGTATTGGCGGATGCGTTATGCCTGGGATGGGGCAGCAATCTGGGAGAGTGGAAGATAAGAGGACTCTGGTCTCCAACATTATCTGGACTCCACATAAACATGCTGGAGCTCTGAGCAATCTGACTGCCATTGAAAGCCTTTCAACTCTCCTTCACAGGAAGAGTGGTACAAGTTTTCACAGACACCACCGCCATGTGGAACTGCAACCAATAGGGTGGGATGGGGTCGTGGACCCTTTTCCAAGAGGCCATCCTTCTCTGGAAATGTCTTGAACAGCAGCATATATTCCTGGTGGCTTAACACCTGGCCGGTTTCCTGAACACCAGAGCGTACAAAGTTAGCTATCGATACCTAGAGGATCACGGATGGCATCTCCATCTGGAGGTGGCGCAAAGTCTCTTTCATAAGTGGGGAGAGCCTTGGTTAGATCTGTTCACCTCTGCAGAGAACGTGCAATGTCAGCAGTTTCCAAGGCAGCTCTCTCTCGTAGATGCTTTTCATCTCAAGTGGGGATCAGTCCTCTGCCCATACTCCTTCTGGGCAGAGTTCTCAAGAAGATCAGGAACAAGTGGGCCAAGTCAGCATTGTGGCTCCGTACTGGGCACAGAGAGTCTGGTATCCCGAGCTTCTCAGCATGAGCATTGATACTTCGATCAGGCTGCTCCTTTGGGAGGATCTTTTGTCATAGCAACAGGGGCGGGTCCTCCACCCTAACCTGTCAACTCTCCATCTTCTTGCGTGGAATTTGAGCAGCAACATTTGACAGCTTCGATCTTTCTGCCGAAGTCTTCAATGTTATTCTGGCAGCCATACGTCCCTCCACTAAAATGGTATACACCTGCCAGTGGAAAAGATTTGTATTATATTGTACAGAAATGTCTATTGACCCTCTTTCTGCTTCTCTTTCTGATGTCCTTTTTATTATTACCCTTGCCCAGCAGGACTCTGCTCTGGGCACTCTTAAGGGTTACCTTTCTGTTCTGTTCTGTCTGCTTCTTTGCAGCTGCCCGGCCAACCCTGTTTATTTAAGACCACTATTGTGAATAGGTTTCCTAAAGACCTTGTGAATGTGTTACTTTCTCTCCTTTCATTATGCCTCAGTGGAACCTTAATTTGGTTTTCCCTTTCTTAATGTGTGCTCCTTTCAAGCCTTTTCATAATTGTCTCCTCCAGCTGCTCACCATCAAGACAACCTTTCCCGTGGCAATTACATCTGCTAGGAGGGTGAGTGAGTTACAGGCTTCTTCATCCAAGCTTCCATTCCTGTCTGTTTTTCAGACAAATAGATGCTTCGCACTAGGGCCTCTTTACTGTCGACAGTGGTAACATCATTCCATGTGCATCACCTTGACCACTTTCTAAGCTCCTCCACATACCTCAAAAGAAGAGGAGCGACTCCACCATCTGGACCCAAAAAGAGTATTGTTGTTCTACCTTGACCACATGCAAGAGTTCGGAGTGGACGACCAACTCTTCGTGGGGTATGTTGCAGCAAAGAAGGGTCGGGCTGTAAAGAAATAGACCATTCTGTGCTGGGTAGTTCTCTATATAAAAATCTGCTATGCACTGGCAGGAAACAGCCTGCTGAGGGCTTAAGTGCTCATCATTCCACAAGGGCTAAAGCTGCTACCACTGCATTAGCATGTGGAGCCCCAGTCCTGGACATCTGCCAGGCAGCAACATGGGCGTCCCTGCACACGCTTACCAAACAGTACTGCCCAGATAGTCAGGTCCACATTGATGGGCCATTCGGCTGGTCGATCCTGCAGGACTTTTTAGTTTAGAATTTGTGCACAGCCCACCACCATGATGATATTGTTTGGGTATCTATTCAAAAGTAAGGAATTTGCAGCTAGATGTCTCTGTCAGATGAAAAAGTTACTTATCTTAAGCAATGCATTATCTGGTAGAGACAAGATTTAGCTGCAGATTCCTCAAGGACCCATCCATCATCCAGATCTGCGGACGCGTTTCTAGGGTCAGAGCTGATTCCTTTCAGGGCCATAGTTTGGTCACTCCAGTGTCAGTGCACTTCATTGCTCCGTGCTCCGAGCTCCTTGCGTGGAAAGTCGTGAAAAGTAACTGACATCAGCCCGCTGAGTTGGCACCTATAAGGGTGATGCACATGCCACTTCCGGCGTGGACCACACCGACGATGCTGTGCGGAGCAGATGCGCAGAGGTACTGCGCACGCAAAAATCTTCAATCTTCAGATACAGTCTGACATCTGGAAGATTCAAAGGTAAGAAATCTGCAGCTGGAGCTTGTCTTTACCAGATAATGTGTGACCGAAGGTAAGTAACTTGTTCATTTGGTAATGACTTCCTTACCCAAGAGGGTGCCAATTCCCACCGATATTTTCTCTTTAGGACTACCACCCATGTCGTCTATAATACCAAACAATATTATTCGCGAATATGCTTCAAATTACTTTCCTATAACCTTTGGCAGCATTTATAATATTGAGTGCCAGTTTTGTTTAATCACAGTACAGTCTCACACTCAGATAATAAAATCTCCCCGTGCTGCCCAGCACCCCATGAAGATAGGTGATGTGAGCTGTCCCATGTGCCAAAGTCATTCTAGAATAAAGAATGTGTTGTGCCAGTAAATTAGTTGGATAAGTTACACCTTTGCTGCAAATTGCGATCTCTTGAGGAATCCATCTTTGAGCTCCTGCAGCCACTGTCATACAGAAGGCATAATGTCTCTTTAAATTTTGTATCTGAAAGAAACACGTTAGTTAGATTCCTTACCTTAGAATATCCCCAGGCGTCAGGTTGGATCCGGAAAGATTTTTCATCAGCAATACCCTTGCGCGTCGCTAGGCGCGTCCGTCGTCAGCGTCGTGATCGCCGGGATGACATCGTCAGAGTACTTTAGACACCGCCCTCGCGCACTGACGTCAGTTCTTCTTTTTTCCGCGCCAGTAAGCGCAGATCCGGGAAGAGCATACCCTTTAGTCACTTTTTGACTAAACTTTTTGGACTTTTTTGGTTCCTCTTTCGAGTCGACCTCGACTCCTGGTGCCGGTAGGGATGCCCAGTTTCAAGCCGTGCGACGCCTGTAACTGACTGATGTTGGTAACGGATCACCACTGTCAGTGTCTCTACTGCTTTGGGGCCGACCATGATGCCCTGTCGTGCCCCGACTGCCGAGTCTTGACCTCGAAGGCTAGGCGGGTGCGGTCCCGCAAGCTCCTCCAGCTCCGGCAGTCAGCTCCGCGCCGCTCGAGGTCCCGGTCGAGGAGGAGGTCGAGGGACCAGTCGCGGAGCCAAAGTCATCACCGCTCGTCGGATTCGAAGTCCTCGCATTCAGGTAAGTCGAGGCACAGTAAGAAGAAGTCGAAGAGGCGACATCGCTCTTCTGACTCCCCTCGCACGACTCGGCTGACGGTTTGGGTGGCACCACCTGCGCTGCTCCGTTGGAGCCACAGGAGTCGCGTCCGGCCCCATACCCTCCGGTCCCTGGGCCTAACGCGATTCTGGATGAGGTTCGAGACTTCCTCGTGGCCATGAGGAGTCTGGCCCCGCCCTCGCAGGCTGTCGGTGCGCCTTCGGGCCCCGCGGGTCTGCTTGGGAGGCCTAGCCAACCGGCGGCTTCGGCCCCGGTGCCGTCGTCGACTTCGTTCCCGACACCGCAGGCCCCTGTGGGATCCAGGCCTGGATCCCGGTCGACGCCGGTTGACCTTACGGCACCTCCGCCGGCGCCGACCCCTATGGTGCCGCCCCCAGCGCCATCTTCGGACGTCGTCGTCCCCAGTTTTAGTCCGGGTCCGGCGTTGGAGCGGCGCCGCCCGGCACCGTCTCCGGCGCCGATGGATGAGCAATTCATCTACCGCCCGGCTCCGTCCTTTCAACCTGTCTACCAGGAGTTGGATGACGGGGACGACTGGGAGGGGTCTGAGGACCCTCTGGCACAGCAGTGCCAGTTTAATCAGGACTGGGCAGAAGAGCTGGCGGATGCCAGTGGTCTCGATACTTCACCTGACACTGGCTTCATCTCTCCTCCCTCCGTGGCTACGGAGGAGGGTGCAACCTATTCTGTGGTGCAATATCAATAACCAATAATCAATAAGCAATTTACAAGCAATAATCACCAAACCAAAACAATAACAACCATATCTCTGCTTCCAGAAAAACTGTTGCAGCGTGGAACATCAAATCCTCCCTTCGTTACAGACCAAATATCGCATTAACACATTAACTCAAATACATTCATTGGTGGGGCCCATAACACCAACACTCACACTTCATTGATCTGCTTTACTGGGAGGGATAAGTTTCCAAACGCTGACATGAAAGGAATATCTTTACCTAAACCCCAAATGCATTGAATATTCTATTAACTCCAACCTTGTGATATTCCCCTCATTGGGTGATGAATCGGTTAGTTGTATATATGATTTAGTGATTCAATTCATTTATCTATACTCTTCTCTTATTCTAGTTTCTTCAAATAATCGACACAACACAGTTTTCAATTAATCAAACATCATTTATCTAATAAAATTGCAAATTGTTAGAAATCATCATCCAAACCGCAGAACATCATATTTACCTAATCTGGCTATTAGTCGTCCTCTAAGTCAGTCAAGTCGTGGAAAAATCTTTAAATTCATCAAAGTTAGGCCGCAATTCAGTCTCTCATAGATTCAGGATAACAGCTGTCCAGTAGTGTCACCGTCCTCTCCGTCAGCATAACGTCAGGAAATCAAGTTCGTCAAAGAAGAGAGAGTTTTTTAATTCACTTTTCTACCTACTTTTATAATGAAACTAATGTCAAAATGTATCAAGATTGGGGTTTTAGTCAGTCCTCATTGGTGGATTTGGGGTCGATCGGTAAAGTTCTCACATAGTCCGCAAGATTAAGTCATCGCACTTGCTGCTTCCGGTTTTAAAAACAGTCCATTGTTGTAGTGTTGGCGAAGCTCCCAGAGTGTCCTTGGTAGGAACATCGTCTCCTGGGGTCAGGACGAGGCCATTGTTGCTGGCGGTGGCACATGCGCACTTCACCCAGAACCTCGTGTGACAGCAGCAGTCATGTTGCACGTCTCGGTCAGCCATCTTAAGGAAGGCCAAAATGGTCAACTTAAGCAAAACAAACACAAAAACGTAATTAAAACATAGAAATGGCTAATAAAATGTTAAACCCTCACTAATTCCCTTATGTGTAAGTAATTATCTAGCAGAATAGCAACATTCAAAGCGTTTATACTCACTCAGTGATGCGCAACTTACAATTACATCACAAAAGCAACATATATCATGCAATATTCTAATTTTCTACCATTAGAATGCGTACATATTCTAGTATACAATTAGTTTAGCCATGCAAGATGCAAATCCTGCGTTTAATTCTTTTGTTAATATAATTGGTAAGTCTTCCACTTCAAACAAATTAATAATATTACTATTAGTTGATTATTCAGATTAATATAAACATGCAGAATGGGGGGTATACAAAATTTTGTCCTACCCGCTCCAGCAATCCCCCCTTTGGTGATTATGTCACCACACCAACAAAAATTTTGTATCCTCTTTTATGGAATTTCAAAGTGATTTCTTGTTTCTATTCATATTTCAGTTTCCCCTGTTTCTTCTCTTTTTGCTGTTTTAGACATACTCTCCTTGATTTCTTCCAATTCTATTTCTTTAAATTCTCTTTCTTGTTTCTTATCTCTTCTCCTTAAATTTTCTCTTTTTAATCTTTTCTGATTTTTATCCTTTCTACGACAAATACATCCTAATCTAATTATTAATACTAAGGAAATCACACATGTTAATGGAAATAATATCTTACCTAAGAATGTACTACCTAGTTTTACTACAAAATCTTTAATAGCTGATCATTTCTTTCCAATCTTCTCCCAAACACCTTCAACCTCCAGTGGTGCAATTTCATCATGCAATTCTGTAATATTTTTAATATAAATTTTCAAATCTCTACTTTCATCAGGAATGTAAGTACAACAATGTTGAACTTTCAGCATTCCACAGACTCCACCCTCTTTTGTCAATAATATATCAAGGGCAAGTCGATTTTGCATTACCATAGCACGCATGGCAACCATTTCAGTATTTACCAATAAGAATCCTCCAGCGGTGCTTGTTGACAAGCGATCCACTACTGTTGAAAGTCTTCTAATTTTGTTTGCATTCAGAGATATTCCCACTGCCGGTATCAATGCTCCAAAAATGTCACCCACGATTTCTGTCCAAGATTCTCTCTTACTACGTGCTAAATAACTACCTAAACTATGTACACCGTCTTCTCCTCTATCCATATGAAAAATCTTTGGAAAAACCAGGACAACATAACATGTGCCATACCAGTGGTCTGGCAAACGATAATAAGCCCTGTTCCCACAAATAAAATATTGTCCAGGAAAAACTGGATCTTTTCCACCTTTAAATCCCCATCCCCCCATGATTCGGTATGTATCATGGCACTCGCTATTCCCTACAAAATAATTATCATAGGCTGTTTGATTCCTTCTAATACACAATTTCCCTTTCTGAGGCCAATCTAAAGCCATAGTTGGACTCGTTTCCCCTTTCAAGTGCTTTTCTGTTTCTACATCCCAAACTGTTTTCTCCACTTTCCCTTCTGAAGCTTTTCTTTGCATTTTCAATCTCCTTTCTTCAATCATATCTAAGAATGTCTTCTCTTCTTTCTTTAAACTGCAAGTCAAATTATTTCTAAATATGTATTCTAAGGTTAGTTCTTTAGTCTCTAAGAAAAATTCACCTAATACATTTGCAGGTTTTACCTTGTTTAGTTTATTAATTGACGGTACTTGTGAAAATATAGTATCTACATCTGAAAAATAATACTCTAATTTACCTGTTTTATAAAATAAACTAGCTATTACACTACATGTTATTCCATAAGTTAGTGGAAGGTGATGATAAGTCACTCTCTCAGATACAGATGCAGGTAACTGCATACACACGTAGCAATCCCTTACGTCCATTGTCTTTACATATTCATACAACAACTTTGAAAACACATTATTAGAAAAATCTGTTATAGACCTGTCTTTATGTAAATAATTTTTATCTATTCTAGTCGGAACTACCTTTTGAATCTTCCCTATATTAGTTATGTTCTCACTATGTCCTTCTAATGTATCTATAGTAACTTTAAATGAGATTAGTAGAGCAAATATACTCCATAGAAGCATTAATAATCCTGTACAACAACAACACATTTTACACCATCTCCTCATGTACAGCTACCTTTGCTACTATCTATGTTTGCCATCTTTGCTAAAATGGACCGTGTCTTTTGACTTAGCCTCTTCTACTTCACAACTGGTTTTTCTAACCCAAGGCTCTAAGCACCTACTTGGCGCTACCAGTTTTTGTCTTTTTCAGTATTTTATTGTCTTTCCATCAGTTGTTGTCTTGTCTCATTCAGTTTGGCATTTCATCATCTTTCACTTTCCCTTCGTTTTCGGTATACAGAATGTCCTGAACATCCGCTTCTTCTCCAATATCGGACAAGATAACTCTCAGGATTTCCGATTCTTCGTCTTCCTCAACCACTTCCGGTACAACCACCTCTGGATTTCCTTGACTATCCGCCCCTTCTATTACTTCAGGCAGGGCCACATATGTCCATTCCGGTGATTTATACTTCTGGTTAGGTTTTCTTGTTCTTTTGCTTTCTTTAACCACAATTGTTTCTTCTTCTTTTGATTTCTCCTGACTCGTCACTTCATTCACCTGTTCCGCCCTTGGTGAATTTACTTGTGTCAATCGATATCTCAATCTTTTTATCTTATTCGGCCAAACATCATCTTTTGCAGCTCTTTTCAATTTACTCCCTTTGTCTTTCTTTTCAGTTCTCCAAGCTCTCTTTCTCAGAACTCGACCTTCAGGTATCTCATCTTCGCTTTCCTCTGACTCTGTTTCAACTTGCTTTTTACTCTCAACAGTTTCTTTTTCCACCACTTCTTTTGTTTTCCCTACTTCTGACCCTCCTCAAATCTCCGGCACGCAATCTTCCTGCTGACTACTTGTCCCTGCTTCTAACTGGATGTTGGAGTTCCCTACACCTCCTCGGGGGTCTTCCACAATAATCTTTCCCGCTCTCTCTGTATCTGGCACCTGTCCATCTAAATGTGTTGTTTCAGGTGGAATTTCTCTCAATCTTTCATCTGGCACTTCTTTCTCATGAATCTCTTTTATCGTCTCTTCACTGTCCTTTTTTTTGTTCTTCCCTTGTTCTCTCCTGGAAGATTGTGCTCTTTGTTCTGTCTCTGAGTCTGAACTGGTATCAGAAATCTGTAACCTTCTCCTCAGGGAATTACTTCTGGGGACAAAAGTTAAACTCGGTTCTGTTTCTCCCCTTTCAGGGTTTTCTTTGTCTTTTGGCTCTCCGTCATCTGACTCAGTACTGGATTCTGATTCATTAAAATACTCCTTTTTTGTGCTGTCTACTGGATTTGGAATTCTCAAAGTATGACTTGCATGGATCCAGTTCCTCAGTCCAGCACACTTCACAGCTGTTGTTGTGGTCAAGATGACTTGTCTTGGTTTTCCCCACCTGGGAACCAAACAGTTTCTTCTTCTGTGGACTTTTATCCTTACCCAGTCCCCTGGGTTTAGATCATGGGCTGGCTTCTTTTCAAGGGTGTTGACATCCGCTCCAACCTGATGAAACACAGAATGAACTGCGTCAGCCAGGCCTTTACAGTATTCCAACACCCTGTCATCAGTTATAGTCATCAGCTTGTTGACTGGTATAAATACGTGGTGCATGGCTCGTCCCATGATGATTTCATGTGGACTCAACCCTGTAGTTCTGTCTGGAATTGATCTAATAGTCATGAGTACTAGAGGCAAGACATCAGGCCATTTCATACCTGTGGCTAAACACATTTTTCCTATTCTATTTTTGATAGTACCATTCATCTGTTCCACCACACTTTGCCACCGAAATTGCCACCTTCTTTATAAATAAAGTACAGGGCATCTATAAGTCCTTCCCCCCGAATGTCGCTAGCCCGGACTTCACCATAGTTGAGACACCTAATGATCTTCCATACTCTCTCGGCTCCCTTCCATCTATCTCTGCGGTCCAGATGGACAGGCTGATTGTTAAAATTAAATCCGGTTCCCCGGAGGACCCTGTTAAACCCGAAATGGCGCGACTTCACAAGGACCCCATTCTGACAGAAGGCCTGAAATTGATCAATAAAACCCTGGAATCCACCATAATACCTAAATCCTGGAAGCATGCTAAGGTCGTCCCTCTATTAAAAAAACCCACCTTGGATCCCTCCAAGCCGGAAAATTTCCGACCAATATCCCTGCTACCCTACTTATCCAAGATAGCGGAATCTCATGTAAATTCCATTTTGATCAACTATTTAGAGGCCAATGGAATTTTGGATGACTCCCAAAATGGTTTTCGGACAAATCATAGTACCGAGTCGGCCTTATTAGCCGTCACAGAACAACTAAGGGAGGTACAGGACCGAGGTGGTACAGCTGCACTGGTCCTGTTGGACTTGAGTGCAGCATTCGACACGGTCTCCCATGAGATCCTCTTAAGAAGACTATGGGAGATCGGAGTCAGAGAGGGAGCCCTAGAGTGGTTCGTGTCATTTTAGACGGACCGCTCTTTCCAGGTCCATGCTCCACCGCATAAATCAGGAAGGTTTCCGCTGTGCTGTGGCGTCCCCCAGGGGTCTGCACTTAGTCCCACGCTATTTAATGTGTACGTCCGCCCCCTAGCCGCATTGGCTAGAACTCGTAACATCAAATTAACATCGTATGCGGACGACACACAGTTTATCTTCTCCTTCTCCAGTGATACCAACGCCGACAAAATTAAATTTCAAGAAGATCTATCGGCCATTGCAAACTGGTTGACTGAAAACCGTCTCCAACTCAATTCATCTAAGACTGAGGTATTACTGGTTGGGAAGGAGACTCAAAAATGGGACGATCAGTGGTGGCCATCTGCATTGGGACCTGCACCCACTCCTAAGAAGGAGGTCAAAAACTTGGGTATCATGGTCGATAACCGACTAGACCTTGACTCCCACGCCAAAAAGGTGGCAGGCATGTGCTATGGCCGTCTTCGGTCTCTGAGACCCATTCTGGGTTTTTTCGAACCCCCAGTTCGTCAGATGATCATTCAGGCCATGGTGCTGTCAAACATTGATTACTGCAATGTCCTCATGCTGGGCTCTAATCAGTCTACGATTAACAGACTTCAAAGAGCTCAGAATGCGGCCGCACGCAGTCTGTTTGGTTTGCCAAAAAACTTTCATATCTCTCCTATCCTCCAACATCTGCACTGGTTGCCGGTAAAGCAGCGCATCCAATTTAAGGCACTTTGCCTTATCCACAAAATTTTCCACTCCTCGGGCCCTAAAATTCTGAAAAATCTAAGCTCTCTATATGTCCCCACTCGGGCTCTCCGTTCTGCAGATCTGTTTCTGGCCCACATTCCTATGATTCAGAGGAGCAGAGCAGGAGGCCGATCCTTCAGATACTTGGCTCCGAAATTGTGGAATACAATCCCGCTTGAAGCTCGTGCTATTACGAATCATTTGTCTTTCAGGAAAAAAATTAAGACCTGGCTATTTAACACTCCTTAGGCCTAGTTTTCTGTAGTTCTTCCCACTCCTGGCTCGGTTGCTGTGTATCTGGCTCGTCTGCAAGCGCTGGGACGCCCTGTTGTTGGGGTAGCCATGCGCTATATAAGCTGCCCTAACATAACATAACATAACATAACACACCAGAAGCCTCTGGTCGGTAGGCACAATGTAGTTTTTGTCGTACATTCAATGCTTCACAAATCAGTTTTATGATCTCATTATGAAAATGTCCTCTTCGGTCTGACTCAATTGTCACTGGGAACCCAAATCTAGGAATAAATTCCCTCAAAAGCAATTTTGCCACTGTCATCCCATCATTTCTTCTTGTTGGAAATGCCTCTACCCATCTGGAAAATAGACAGACCCTAACCAAAACATACCTCAACCTGTTACAGGGAGGCATTTCAATAAAATCTACTTGCATTCTGGTAAAAGGCCCTCCTTCTCGACCTATTGTTCCTAGACTTACTACTGTCTTTCTTCCTGGATTGTATTGCTGACATATTAAACATCTCTGACAAAGACTTTCTGCTACAAGTCTGAACTTCGCATTATACCAGGTTTGCTTAAAGCACCTAATCATAGCGTCTCTCCCTATGTGTCCCTGTCCATGATACATCCGTGCCATGGCAGACATCTTGCTATCAGGCATGACTGGTCTTCCATCTCGATAGACCCACACATGATCCTTCTCTCTTGGTGCACATCCTGCTTTTACCCACTGTTTTATTTCTTCCTCTCCTGCTTCATCCTGCAATTGTCTGACTTCTTCCCATGTTCCCACCGTGTTAGTAAACATTGGGAAACAAGAAATCACCTCCTTTTCCTTAGCCTGATTGATTGAATTCTGGTTTCGTGCACAGTATTGCGCCATGTCATTTGCGAATGTGTTACCAGTGGCAATATAATCACCACTGCGACTATGGGCAGCACATTTTACAACAGCCAATTGCCTAGGCAGCTGTATCGCCTCAAGCAACTTTCCAACCACTTCAGCATTCTTAATGGGAGTTCCACTTGAGGTTAGGAAACCTCTCTGCAGCCATATCTGGCCGAAGTCGTGGACGACTCCATAGCCATACTGGCTATCAGTTATCACAGTCGCTCTCACACTTTTCCCAATCTTGCATGCTCTCGTCAAAGCAACAAGTTCAGCTACTTGGTGCGATTTTACCACTTTCAAATAGGATGCTTCCATTACTGCTGCAACTGTACATACCGCATATGCTTCACTCAGCACTCCATCATCTGTCCTCAAACAAGATCCATCGACAAACATAACATAATAACTTTCTGGTAAAGGTTCATCTTTTATATCAGGTCGTGGTTTTGTACAGAAATCAAGTACATCCAAACAGTCATGATCTGCTTCATCTCTTACTTCCACATTTTCTGCATCAGGCAACAGTGTTGAAGGATTCACATTCACACATCTCACAAGACTCACTTTTGTTGCACCTAATATGACCTTTTCATACTTAGTCAGCCTACTGTGTGTCATATACTGAGTATGACTCCTTGTTAAAAGGATCGCCACATCATGAGGTACAAACACTTTCACAGGATATCCCATCACAATTCCCTCCCTCTGTTCCAAACTTCGACATGTAGCAGCTACTGCTTTCAAACACCCAGGTAGGGCTACAGCTACTGGGTCCAACATGGATGAAAAATATGCAATTGGTCTCCTCAGTTTTCCATGCTTCTGTACTAGAACAGAGAGTGCACATCCATTTCTCTCACTGCAATACAACTCGAACTCTTTTTCATAATCAGGCATTCCCAATGCAGGTGCTTCACACAGCCCATCTCTCAATCTTTTGAATGCTGTCAATTCCTCTTTGTTCAAATCAATGGGATCTTTCACATCACTTCTTGTCAGTCGCACCAAAGGTTTTGCAATCAATGAAAAATTGCTAATCCACTGACGACAATATCCAACCATTCCCAGAAACATTCTCACTTCTCTTTGGTTCATAGGTGGACTCATTCTTTTTATGATCCTGATTCTGTCTATGGTTATCCTTCTCAGTCCTTTTTCAATGTTATGTCCTAAATATTGTACTTCCCTCTTACAAAATTGTAATTTCGATGGTGACACTTTTAGTCCTCCATCTGCCAAATGATTCAGCAAGGCTACCATGTCTACCTCACAAGCTTCACGGGTTTTCAATGCCACAAGTAGGTCATCGATGTATTGAACTAGTACAACATTTTCTGGCATTTCTAGACTTTCCAAAGACTTCTTCAATAGCTGCTTAAATATTGAGGGGCTTTCTGTATACCCCTGTGGGATTCAGCACCATGCCAAAATACGCTCACCAAAACGAAATGCAAAGATTTGCTGACTGTCATGATGCAAAGGGATGGAAAAGAATGCATGGCATAGATCAATCACTGTATACCATTCTGCGTCATGGGGAATCTGATATAAAATCACAGATGGATTCGGTACAATGGTACAGCATGGTACAACAATTTTGTTTATCTTTCTCAGATGTTGTACTATCCTGAACTTCCCACTAGGCTTTTTCAGTCCCATTATTGGTGAATTACATGGGCTACTCATTATTTCTCTCAAAATTCCTTGTTTTATCATTTTCTCAATCACAGGAGTATCTCCTTCGATAATTTCAGGTGTCAACTTATATTGAGGGACATTTGGATAACTTACTCCTTCTTTTACAGTTATTTTTACTGGGTCTACATTTCTCATCAATCCTACGTCTTCTCCGGTGAAATCCCAAACTTCTGCTTTAACAGAATGTGAGAAAGTGGCTCTGTATATACTGTTCCCTAATAGGTACAGGGTGTACAGAGTCCACAGTCCCCCAGAGGCTGATAGAGGTCAAAGTTAGGTATGACCTTACTCTCAAAAGTGGTAGCTTGGTCGAGCAGTAAGGCAGTATCAGAGGACAGTGTAAAGCATTTATTGTACACACTCAGTCAGCAAATGGTTTCACACACTCAATAACTGAACTCTAGGCCAATGGTTTATATATATAAAATATATGCTTGTTTTATTTTTAGAACCACAAAGGGGATAAAAATATACTTTCTCAGAATGAGAGGTTGAATATAAATACTTGTGTCTTGAGCAATACATTTTTGTAAACAGTCACAGTTGGTTGCAATAAACAATCCTATTTCCTAAACATTACAATGCATTGAGCTCAATGGTAAATTCAGGTTATTTGTAATAAATTACTTTTCAGATTACTTTTGGAATTCTAGGTCTGGCTCCTAGATCCAGCCCTGGGTCAGTATTCAGAATCAAGTGATGAAAGTCGACTTAATAACTGTAATGATTTTTAAATAATATTTAGCTATTTCAGAAGTTAGCACTTAGAAAATATTTCAAGGAAAACATTCAATGGATCTCTATGGCAAGAAATTCAAATTGCAGGTAGAGTACTTTATCGTTACTTTAGTAATCCAGGACTGGGTACCTAGACCCAGGACTGGGGTCCTTATCAAAAACAGGTAAGTAATTTCGTTTGCAGAAATGGTACGATTTTAAAAGAATATTTCAAATTTGCAAAAATAGACACTTAGAAGAAATTTCACAGAAAAGCAGACAATGGTTTCCTATGGGAGAAAAATGAGTTAGAGGTAAGTATAGTTGTGGACACTTTTCAGAGTCAGGGCTGGGCACCAAGATCCAGCACTGGGAGCTCACCTAGGAGCAGGTGAGTAAATTCGTTTTTGTCACTTGGCTGATTTTTGGTGAATATTTGCAGTTTTGAAAAGTTCACACTTAGAAGATTTTTGAAGAAAAAGCCAGTCAATGTTACCCTATGAGGAAAATGAAGTTAGCAGTTTAAGGGTAAGTACTCGACTGGCAGGGTTGAAATTCCGGGCATAGACTCAGGGGTCCCCCAGTGTCAGGTAGGTACAGTTGGTTCACCCTCAGCGGTTTCAGGACGGCCAGGTGCAGAGAGAGTTAGGCCCAATGTTATCCTATGAGGGATAGGGGGGCCTTGGTTGGTGGCTGCTGTCTGGCAAGCCACGCGGCTGTGGGAGCTGGGCTCCTGGTCACTTACTCAGGGCAAGTGGGGAAGTAGGTTAATGTAGAGAGTGCACTGCCAGGGCCACTCGGGCGGCTGGGTGCAGGGTGCTTTTGAGCCGTCGGGCGCTCAATGGAAATCAATGGGAATGTTCCGGTTTGGAAAAAGGCTGCAAGCTCGGGGACGAGGATGCTTCAGGTGCCACCACCACTTCGAGAGGTAAGTTGGATAGTTGTAGGTTAGGTGGGTACCCCGGGATTGGGCACAGGGGGCCGCAGGGCACCGGGTGCAGGGGTGGCTTTTGATGTCGGAAATCTTACCCTCTGGTTGATCGCGGTTGGGGTGGCACTCTGTTCTGAGGCTGCAGGCTTCTTCTGGAATGTTGAGGGGGGTCCTTGGGTGCCGGACTCGGGGTCACAGTAGCCGTGGGGTCGTCTTCAGGGTCTTTGTCCACTCCGGCACTGGCCAGGCTTGGCTGGTGCAGAGTGTGTTGGGTCCGCAGTTCCGGGCTGCTGCCAGGGGTTAAAAATAGGTTTCTTGAGTAGAGCCTCTACTCATGGGAGTCCTAGGGGCTTAGAGCCAAAAGGTAGCCAGGTCCTCCGGGGTTGGTGAGGTTGCTGGCCACGAGAGATGCCGCGCTGGTGCAGGTTCGAGAGTCGACAGGCCGGTAGGGCTGGGGCCAAAGCAGTTGGTGTCTTCTTCTCTTTTTAGCAGCTGCAGGGCAGGTCCTTGTTCTTCTTGTTCTTTTTGTAGTTTTCTATCTGGAATCTGAGGAAGGAAGGTTCAGGGTGCCCCTAAATACTAGATTTAGGGGCGTTACAGGTAGGTGAAGGCCAGGGACCAATGGGTCCTTGCCCTGGGGTGGGTACACCCCCTATCCTGCCTCTCTCCTGTGGGAGGGGGGCAGTAGCCTAATCCTGATAGGGTAGGGCCTTCCATCTTCAAGATGGCGAGAGCCCGGAGATGTGCTTCACCTCGCCTCCCCCACCTGAGGGGTGGGGTGGGCAGGCTGGCACATCCCCTGTCCTTGTATGGGGTTTCCGGCCAAGCTTCCCGGCAGAGTGGGGGGTTGCAATGGCCTGGGGAAACTCCAAATGGCGGCATGCCTTTGAAGCTTCCCTTTGCTCGTCCTGGGGGAGGAGATTTCTCACCTCACCCAGGATGTGCATTGTTGCAGGCCCGGGAGAGCAGGAGCTCTCCCACCCAGGGGTCCAGCAACGTGTCTGCTGTGTGGTAGCCTGGGCAGCCTCAGAGCAGACGTGGATTGTAAGTTAGCTGTAAGGGGGCATCTCTAAGATGCCCTCTGGGGTGCTTAGTACATTAAATCCCATACTGGCATCAGTGTGGGTTCAATGTGCTGAGAAGTTTGATACCAAACTTCCCAGGTTCAGTGTTGCCATTATGGTGCTGTGGAGCTCGTGTTTGACGAGCTCTCAGCACCATGTACTCTTAAATGACAGCACTGCACTTACAGCGCCCAGGAATGGACCCGGGTACTGTAGGGGCACAGGGCTCCTGCTCCTGTGCCCACACCATAGGCGTAATGCACCCAGCTAGAGGGGTGGCTGACATATGCCTTGGCAGTGTAGGTGATGGGCATGGTACACAGTGATGTGTGCCATGTCGACGCTTTGTTTTGTCCTGCACCCAGACACTCAGCCTGCAAGGGCAGTGTGTGTGTGTGTAAGGGTACAGGGCCTCTGAGGGTGGCACAATGAGTGCTACAGCCCTTAGAGGCCTTCCCTGGCCACAAGGCCCTGGGTACCTAGGGTACCATTTACTAGGGGCTGACATGTGGCTAGGGTTTGCCAATTTGGAGTTTGTGTGGTTTAAGGAAGGAACATAGGCCCTGGGCACCTGATTGGCAGGAACCCAGGGTACACCCAGTCAAAGTACATTCAGCAATTTAGCAAAAAGTGGGGGCATACCATGCAAGAAAGATGGCACTTTCTCACACAGAATGTTTTAATTCTTTAGGTAATTCATCAGGGTTAAATACAGCATAGGTTTCAGTAACCTCCTTCTCCCTGTTTGCCATTGTCATTTTATACAGTACATCATCATCTGGTGTTTCAAATGCTATTCCATCTGGAGTACAAAATATAGTGCAGTTCATCTTGCACAATAAATCTCTACCTAATAAGTTCACAGGACTGGTGTCGCACACGACAAAGCGGTGCATTTCAGAAAATTTCCCTATGCTAACTTTCACTGGTTCTGTAAAATAAGTTTTAATCTGTCTGTTGGATACACCAACTACTTGGATCGTTTCATTCCAGAGAGGAAGATTCTTGACATCAGCTGATCTAACAGTTGATCGAGTAGCACCAGTATCAACTAGGAAAGTAATATTTTCATTATTAACTTTTCCATCTACAAATGGGCCTGTCTGGTCTACTTCTAGAGTTGCGCCAAGTACGCACTCTTCTTCCTCCCTTCGAAAACCGTCAATAACCCTCTTCTGAATTGCTTTCATCGCGTTGCAGCCAATACTGCGAAGCAGCGCTAGCGCGTGGCGGTTTATTTACCTGTTCTTCGTTGTAGAATCCAGTTTCCTTACTATACTTCTGAGAATTTTTGTTCTGTGGAAAAGGTGGTTTTGGCACCTGATTCTGTTGTGTTACAACCTGCTGTTGTCGCTGCGGTTGACCACTCACCTCATTCTGCACCTGTGGATTCAATGATGCATTTTCATCGTTAGCACTCGGAGGAAATTTACACTCGGATTTCCAATGCCCTATCCTACCGCAATTATGACAAGGAAACTTCTTCTTAGCTTTCTCAATATTTCCTTTACCTTTTCCAGGATAAAATTTTTGTCTTGACCCTGCTTGTTCTGCTAATTGAGCTTCCTGTCTCTCTGCTACCTTTACTTGTGCCCACATAGCCTTTTCTTTCAATTCTCGCTGTTTCGCTTCAATCTCATCACTGAAATATTTAGCATGTCTCAGTACTTCATCTATTTTCTTATTTTGCCAGTCTACGGTATGCTGTTTTATCATTTCACTATTTTCTGGACGAAGACCATATACAAATCTGAATACAAAATGACTCAAATCCTTTTCACTTAGATTTTCATCTCCACTAAATTGTTTAAAGGCCAAAATTAACCTCTCATAATAGGCATGTACTGACTCTTTGCTTTCCTGATGTGTTCTGTCAATTGTTACCCAGTCTGTCTCTTTAGGAGGTACTTTGTTTTTCAGAAATGCCATAACCTGTTCGTATTTCTTCATTACTTCGGGGTCTGGAGCCCCTGTCTTTGGATCCCTTGGGTATTCTTGTGTCGGCCAATCTATCATGATTTTGCTATTTAGATCAATCCACAATACTTTGGACAATTTTACAAATCTGTCCACCTGTCTATACCACTCGACGGGTTTTTCACGTAGTCGAGGGAAGTCATTTGTAAATGACAAAATATCTTGCCTAGTCCATGGGACATGTACATATCCTCCTCCTGGAATTTCTCTCTTTGGGCATTCTGTCACAACCTTCTCTTTTTCTCTAACAGAGAAAGCGGAAAAGGTTTTATCTGAAACTTCATCTCGTTTTCGATACCATCTACTTTTCCATTTGTCCACATCTCCCCATTTTCTCAACAAAATAATTATCTCCTTAATCTGACCCATTTGTCCTGTGGTATTCATATTTTCAATGTCTTTTTCGGTGAAATCTACCCGATATGGTTTCTGTAGTGCTTTTACCCTTTCAATATCAATACCCATTTCATTTGCCACGTCTTCTAATCTTTCATGGAGACTTTTTGCTCTCCAAGTTATGCTTTTACACAGAAATAACAATTCCTCATCTTGGTAAGTTTTTAACTTTTCCGTAGGGATAGTTCCTACTATTAACTCTTCCAGTACCATTCGTAGTTTAGCCACATCTAGTGACTGAGATTCTTTGTCTTTTTTCTGCAAGCTTCTCAACCATTCAATCAATTCTTCGGTAGATGGTCCTACTAACTTCTCTACATTCCCTTGTCCAAAATCCTTCTGTGTTTCTGATATTGACTCCACTATTGTCATACGCCTTTCTGCACAGTTCTGACCTACAAACGGGTTATTTGAAACATTCGGTTCAATCATACTCATTGTCTGTCTCCATGGGTTATCATTTTGACTCATTCTTGGTTGTTCAACCTGTTTATTACTTTTATAGGGGACCGTCAAACAATGTTCGTTATCTTTCTGTTTATCAAAAATAGGCATTACTGGACCTATCGTTACTGGGACTGTTACAGCTTCCAGATTTTTTGTCAATTCTCTTATTTTCTCTGTTAATTCTAGGGTTGTCTTTGCTAGTTCTGTTGAATTTTCATCGTTTATTTTACCTCCGGACTTCTTCTCTACCTCTCTAATGGAATTGTTTCTTCCCAAATATTGGAACTCTCGTTCGGATTTTATGATTCGTACTGTTTCTTTCATTGGGGCACTTTGGGTTAACATTTCTGGTTCTGGCCGATATGGGGGTGGATTTTTATAGAACATGTCATCGAGAACATCGTCCTCTGACTCATTCACCCCATACCCTCTCGATTCCACATTATGTCTCTTTTCTACACACTTTCTTCCTTCATTCTCTCCTGCAGTTCTTACGGGAAACAAACCCTCAGTCATACTTGCATTCCGCCACCTTCTCATTCGATCTTCATGAGTCTCATGCCCGTATGACCTACCAAACATGAACCTATACCCTCTACCACTTCTCTGTCTTTCTTGGTCATGCATCTCGTCTTCCCACTCTGTCAATGCTTCAAATTGTGTCGGTCTAGGTCTTGGTTCTAAATTCATCATTTTCTCTCTTAAATTTCTCCTAACTGCCAAATTAAATAAACCATGTTCTGGAAAAGCCAACACTCCGTCCTTTTCAGTATACTTGACGCAATTGTCTAACCAAATACAGGTGTGATATCCATATTTCGCAACCATAAAGGATGCAGGGGTTTTCGGTGGAGGAAGTAACTCTCCTTCCCTAGTTACAATCGGTTTGTCCTTTTTAAACCACTTTTTTAATTCTACCGAACCAGGTCTTTTTCTCTTTTTCTGGTGGATTGTAATATATTTTCCTGTCTTCCGTGTATCGCTAGTCTCTCCTTACAACTGTACCGCTATTCTATCCAATCATAGCGCGACTCACACTAACGCACCAATACAGAGCGTCTACGTCACCCTGTGCTTCTCCACTCCTAGCGCGGCGCACACTAACGCACCAACGTTTTACGTTTCTGACCGACTGTCCAATCCCAGCGCGGTCGATCTGACGTCAGCAGCCGCTGCTGCAGCTCCTGTCTACCCCTCCTTTACAAAATCCACTCGGTAAGTTTTGTTTCAAATTTACAATTCTGTTAGTAACTACACAAAAACACCACCATTGTCCGCTTCGCTAACCAAGGTATAGCAATAGACCTTTCTCACGAGAATTCCGTCTTTCCCGAGAGCAGCGCTTACCTCTGCCCTACTACGGAATCGTTACTTCCGTTAATAAAGTAGCACATCCCTCTACCTTACCCTTCTAACAAGCATTAGCTAACCGTTTCTCCAGAATTAAGACACATAGTTGGAGACCCAATGCTCCTGAGAAATAAAACTAGTGTTTCACGATTAATCCGAATGCCTTTACATTCACGCACTTTCACACTAGAAAATGGAGTACATTCACACAGAATCCTGTCTTTCCCTAGAACAGCGAACAGTCTGTCCTACTACAGAATTATGACATACGTTAACAAAGTAGCGCTTCCCTCTACTTTATCCTTCTAGCAAGCTCAGAGAACACCTGTTACCTTTCCATTGATAAGCGTTATCGGAATGCCATTTGGACTCCTGGTACCTAAGACCAAAATTTCACAGGTGACCTTCGCTATCATACACACTTCTCTCACACAGAAAATGTCTCTAATCGCAACACACGGCGATGTCACCGAATCGAACCCAGACAATGCGTCATGCAACTTCAATCGTTACACGTTTCTCCCTGTGTACCTACAGGGCAACAATAATTCCGTCTTTCCCGAGAACAGCGCTTACCTCTGCTCTACTACGGAACTGTTACAAACTTCTGACTTCCTACATCCCAGAAGCCGTGCAAACAACATAAAACTCGACGCGACTCAACATAGAGTGTTAGTACATAAACCAATATCAATAACCAATAATCAATAAGCAATTTACAAGCAATAATCACCAAACCAAAACAATAACAACCATAACTCTGCTACCAGAAAAACTGTTGCAGCGTGGAACATCAAATCCTCCCTTCGTCACAGACCAAATATCGCATTAACACATTAACTCAAATACGTTCATTGGTAGGGCCCATAACACCAACACTCACACTTCATTGATCTGCTTTACTGGGAGGGATAAGTTTCCAAACGCTGACATGAAAGGAATATCTCTACCTAAACCCTAAATGCATTGAATACTCTATTAACTCCAACCTTGTGATATTCCCCTCATTGGGTGATGAATCAGTTAGTTGTATATATGATTTAGTGATTCAATTCATTTATCTATACTCTTCTCTTATTCTAGTTTCTTCAAATAATCGACACAACACAGTTTTCAATTAATCAAACATCATTTATCTAATAAAATTGCAAATTGTTAGAAATCATCATCCAAACTGCAGAACATCATATTTACCTAATCTGGCTATTAGTCGTCGTCTAAGTCAGTCAAGTCGTGAAAAAATCTTTAAATTCATCAAAGTTAGGCCGCAATTCAGTCTCTCATAGATTCAGCATAACAGCTGTCCAGTAGTGTCACCGTCCTCTCCGTCAGCATAACGTCAGGAAATCAAGTTCGTCAAAGAAGAGAGAGTTTTTTAATTCACTTTTCTGCCTACTTTTAAAATGAAACTAATGTCAAAATGTATCAAGATTGGGGTTTTAGTCAGTCCTCATTGGTGGATTTGGGGTCGATCGGTAAAGATCTGAAAGAAACACGTTAGTTAGATTCCTCACCTTAGATTCCTCACCTTAGAATATCCCCAGGCGTCAGACTTGATCCGGAAGATTTTTCGTCAGCAATACCCCTTGCGCGTCGCTAGGCGTCGTCTGCGGCTCCGCGTCCGTCGTCGTGCGCCGGGATGATGTCGTCGGAGTACTTAGACGCCGCCCTCGCGCGCTGACGTCAGTTCTTCTTTTTTCCACGCCAGTAAGCGCAGATCCGGGAGAGCTACCCCTTTAGTCAATTTTTGACTAACTTTTTGATCCTTTTGATCCTGTCAATCGACACCGGTGCCGGTAGGATGCCTGGGTTTAAAGCCTGTACGGACTGTAACCGATTGATGTCGGTTACGGACCATCACCGCCGGTGCCTGTACTGCTTGGGCCTCGACCACGACGCGGAGTCGTGCTCGGACTGTAAGGCCCTGACCTCGAAGGCTAGACGGGAGCGGTCCCGTAAGCTTCTCGAGATTCGCCACTCGGCTCCGCGCGCCTCTCGATCCCGGTCTAGGAGGAGGTCCAAGGATCGGTCGCGGAGCCGCAGCCGACGTCACCATCGGTCGTCGGGATCCAAGTCTTCGGGTAAGTCGAAGCATTCCAAGAAGTCCAAGAGGCGACACCGCTCTTCGGACTCCCCTCGCCGGACGCGCGACTCGGCCGAGGGTCAGGGTGGTTCCACCCCCGCGGCTCCTGCGGAGCCGCAGGCGCCGCGCACGTCCCCATACCCGCCGGTCCCTAGGACTGACGCGACGCCGGCGGAGGTCAGTGCCTTCCTCTCGGCCATGAGGAGCCTGGCCCCGCCGTCGGCGCCCGCTGGTGCGCCTTCGGGCCCCGCGGACCCGACTGGGCTGCCTTGCCTCCGGTGGCTCCGGCCCCGGCGCCGTTGACGGCTCCGGCCTCGACGCCGCAGGCGCCCAAGGGACCCGTTCTCGAGTCCCCGTCGACGCCGGTCGACCTCGTCACGCCTCCTCCACCGGCGTCGACACCGGTACCACCCCCGACGCCGACGTCGACTCCGCTCGACGCCGAGCCCCGGTTCAGTCCCACTCCGGGCCCGGCGCCGGTCCGGCATCGATGGACGCCGAGATCGACGCCGCTAGAGACACATTATGTCTACCGCCCGGCTCCGTTACTTTCTCCTCTATACCAGGAGTTGGATGATGGGGACAACTGGGAGGGATCTGAGGATCCTCTAGCCGTTCAGGCTCAACTGTCCCAGGACTGGGCAGATGAACTGGGGGAGGCCAGTGGCCTGGATACCTCTCCAGACACTGGATTTGTCTCTCCTCCGACTGTGGCTTCGGAGGAGGGCGCTGCTTTCTCCGTGGTGCTGCGCAAGGCGGCCGCAGCCCTTGGGCTCGAGCTGCCTGCCGTGGCTGTGAGGACTAACGTCCTTACTGAGGTGCTTCAGTCTGCAGCAAGCTCCACTGAGCCTCTGCTGCAATTCAATGAGGCCCTCATTGACGTTCTGCAGGGCACCTGGTCCAAGCCCTCCACAGTTCCTCCTGTGGACCGGAACGTCGCCAGGCGCCACCGCCCTGCTCCGGGCGACCCCAGTTTCCTGTCCCAACACCCTACCCCTGAGAGCCTGGTTATCCAGGCCTCCACCTCCCTATCCTCTTTCCCGACCGCCCCGCCGGACCGGGATTCCAAGAGACTAGAGCAGTTTGGCAAGAAGCTGTTCTCTTCCCTTAGTTTGAGCCTGCGGTCTTTGAACACCGCTTGTCTCTTGGACCGTTATTCCCACTCTGTGTGGGATGCGGTGGAGGACGTGCTGCCCCTGTGTCCGGAGGAGGTCCAGACACGACTTACCCAGGCTCTGGCCGATGGGAGGGATGCAGCACGGCACGCTATCCGATGTGGGCTTGACACAACGGACTCGCTGGGTAGGGCAATTTCTACCACAATGGCGCTTAAACGTCACGCCTGGCTGCGGTCCACGTCATTTTCGGGCGATGTCCAGAGCACCCTCATGGACATGCCATTTGATGGCACTCGCCTGTTTGGCGAGAAAGCGGACAGTCCGCTGAACCGCTTTAAGGACTCCCGGGCTACGGCCAAGTCCTTGGGCCTCTCGGCCCCGCGGTCGCAATCTTCCGCTTTTCGCCCCTTTCGTGGCCAAGGAAGGGGTGCCTCCTCACGTGCGCCTAGCCACCAGCCGCAGAACCAACCTGCGTGCGGACGCGGACGTGGTTTCCGCCGAGGCGGTTCTGGAGGTCGACGAGGTCAGCCCACATCCACCCCGGCAGCATCCGCCTCAAAGCCTTCCTAGTCCGATCTTTCAGGCCCATTCCACGCCAGTGGGCGGCAGAGTTCGCCATCACCTGCTCCACTGGCGGTCCATCACATCGGACAGGTGGGTGCTGCAAATCGTCCGAAGGGGCTACTCCCTCCCCTTCGAGACGACCCCTCCAGCCATGCCACCGCAGCACCACCGTATCTCGGGGGATCATTTGAATCTTCTCCACGAGGAAGTTTCGGCCCTCTTGGCCAAGGGTGCCGTCGAGCGCGTTCCGAGTCCAGAAGTGGGTCGTGGTTGTTATTCCCACTACTTTCTGGTTCCCAAGAAGGGCAAAGGGGGCCTACGCCCTATCTTGGACCTTCGGAACGTCAATGCCTTCCTCCGGAAGGAAAGGTTCAAGATGTTGACTTTGGCTCAGGTTCTAGCTGCCCTAGACCCCGGAGACTGGATGGTAGCATTGGACTTGCAGGACGCATATTTCCACATCCCCGTCCTGCCGGCCCACCGGCGCTACCTGCGGTTCACGGTGGGCAAAGAGCACTTTCAGTTTACCGTGCTCCCCTTCGGCCTCACCAGTGCCCCTCGGGTGTTCACGAAAGTGATGGCGGTGGTCGCAGCTCATCTGCGCAGATCAGAGGTTCCAGTCTTCCCCTATCTCGACGACTGGTTGTTGAAGGCGGGCTCGCCCCAGGCAGTCGTCTCCCACCTCCAGACTACGGCGGATCTCCTGCATTTGCTGGGGTTTTCCATCAACGTGCCGAAGTCACACCTGAGTCCCTCTCAGAAGCTCCTTTTCATCGGAGCAGTTCTCGATTCGGCGCAGTTCCGGGTCTATCCACCGGAACAGCGGGTCCGGGATATCCAGGCCCTGATTCCCATCTTTCGGCCTCTATCCTGGGTTTCGGTCAGGCTAGTGTTGCGGCTTCTGGGGCTGATGGCCTCCTGCATCCTACTAGTGCATCACGCCAGGCGGCGCATGCGGGCTCTGCAGTGGGACCTGAAGTTTCAGTGGGCCCAGCATCACGGCAACCTGTCCGACCATGTCTTGATCTCGGAGGGCACTGCACAGCAGTTGCAGTGGTGGCTCACGGACTGCGATTGGGTCATGGGCAGAAGCCTCTCCCTTCCCCAACCGGAGCATGTCGTAGTGACGGATGCGTCCCTCCTGGGATGGGGTGGCCATATGGGAGAGGCGGAGATCAGAGGCCTCTGGTCTCCGGCGGAGTCTTGTCTCCACATCAACCTGTTGGAGTTGAGAGTGATCCGGCTTGCACTGAAAGCCTTCCTTCCCTCTATCAGGGGCAGTGTCGTGCAGGTGTTCACGGACAACACCACCGCCATGTGGTATTGCAACAAACAGGGCGGGGTGGGGTCGTGGACCCTTTGTCAGGAGGCTCTGCGCCTCTGGACGTGGCTGGAACACCAGGGCGTCACCCTAGTGGTTCAACATCTGGCGGGCTCTCTGAACGCCAGAGCAGACGAACTCAGCCGCCGGTGCATGATGGATCACGAATGGCGTCTGAACTCCGAGGTGGCACAAGGTCTCTTTCAGCAGTGGGGAGAGCCTTGGTTAGATCTATTCGCCACCGACGAGAACGCGCAATGTCAGCAGTTCTGCGCGTTGGAATTTCCAAGGCGGCACTCGCTCGGCGACGCTTTTCGTCGCGAGTGGAGTTGCGGTCTGTTGTACGCCTTTCCGCCTATACCACTTCTGCCCAGAGTGCTGAAGAAGATCAGGCACGACCTGGCCCAAGTCATCTTGGTGGCTCCGGATTGGGCACGAAGGTACTGGTATCCCGAGCTACTCAGTATGTTGACCGATCCTCCGATACGTCTGCCCCTTCGGGAGGATCTTCTGTCGCAGCAGCAGGGGACGGTCCTCCACCCGAACCTGTCCAGCCTCCACCTCCATGCGTGGAGATTGAGCGGCGGCAGTTGATGCCATTTGACTTGCCTCCTGAAGTCTGTGATATCATTCTGGCAGCCAGGCGTCCCTCCACAAAGACGGTATACGCCTGCCGGTGGAACAAATTTGTGGCATAGTGCACAGCAAAGGCTGTGGATCCCCTTTCCGCCCCTCTTTCTGAGGTTCTCCTCTTTCTTCTTTCTTTGGCCCGGCAGGGCTCTGCCTTGGGCACCCTGAAAGGTTATCTTGCTGCCATCTCTGCCTTCTTACGGCTTCCTGATCAGCCTTCTCTTTTCAAGTCCCCTGTAGTTACACGCTTTCTAAAAGGCATTACTCACACGTTCCCTCCTGTCCCTTTTGTAATGCCTCAGTGGGACTTGAATCTTGTCTTGACATTCCTGATGTGCGCTCCCTTCGAGCCTCTTCACAATTGTCCTCTTCGTCTTCTGACTGCTTTTCTGGTAGCCATCACCTCGGCTAGACGGGTGAGTGAGCTCCAGGCTTTAGCTTCAAAGCCCCCTTTTCTGTCTGTTCATCCGGACAAGGTTGTCCTTCGGCCTCGCCCCTCCTTTCTTCCGAAAGTGGTGACTCCATTTCATCTTGGGCAGTCTGTCACCTTGCCCACCTTCTTTCCGCCTCCGCATCCTTCCAAAGAGGAAGAGAGGCTCCACCGTCTGGACCCAAAACGTGCGCTCTCCTTTTATTTGGACCGCACTAAGCAGTTCCGGGTGGACGACCAACTTTTCGTTGGATACGTGGGTGCTAAGAAGGGGAAAGCTGTGCACAAACGGACCATCTCTCGGTGGGTCGTTTTGTGCATCAAAATTTGTTACTCTTTGGCAAAAAAGGACCCTCCTGTTGGGCTGCGCGCCCATTCTACTCGGGCCACAGCGGCTACTACTGCTTTGGGACGGGGTGTCCCTTTGCAGGACATCTGTCAGGCGGCGACGTGGGCTTCGCTACACACGTTTGCCAGGCATTATTGCCTTGACAGCCAAGTCCGGAGGGATGGCTTCTTTGGCCGTTCTGTCCTCCAGGACTTTCTGGTGTGATCTTGGTTCGCAGACCCACCACCGGGGATGGTATTGCTTGGGTATCTATTCTAAGGTGAGGAATCTAACTAACGTGTTTCTTTCAGATGAACAATTTACTTACCTTCGGTAACGATGTATCTGTAAGAAACATTAGTTAGTTAGATTCCTCACCGACCCACCCATCCTCCCCGTTCTGCGAACTGACATCTAGGGTTAAGGTTGTTCTTTCAGGCCCCTAGTTTTTATTTTTGCACCAGTGTCGGTCTTTGCATGGCTCTGCGTTCCTGGCGCGGAAGGCTATGTACAAGAACTGACGTCAGCGCGCGAGGGCGGCGTCTAAGTACTCCGATGACGTCATCCCGGCGCACGACGCCGATGACGGACGCGGAGCTGCAGACGACGCCTAGCGACGCGCAAGGGGTATTGCTGACGAAAAATCTTCCGGATCCAGTCTGACGCCTGGGGATATTCTAAGGTGAGGAATCTAAGGTGAGGAATCTAACTAACTAATGTTTCTTACAGATACATCGTTACCGAAGGTAAGTAACTTGTTCTTCTCACATAGTCCGCAAGATTAAGTCATCGCACTTGCTGGATCGGGTTTTAAAGACAGTCCATTGTTGTAGTGTTGGCAAAGCTCCCAGAGTGTCCTTGGTAGGAACATCGTCTCCTGGGGTCAGGACGAGGCCATTGTTGCTGGCGGTGGCACATGTGCACTTCACCCAGAACCTCGTGTGACAGCAGCAGTCACGTTGCACGTCTCAGTCAGCCATCTTAACGAAGGCCAAAATGGTCAACTTAAGCAAAACAAACACAAAAACGTAATTAAAACATAGAAATTGGTAATAAAATGTTAAACCCTCACTAATTCCCTTATGTGTAAGTAATTATCTAGCAAGATAGCAACATTCAAAGCGTTTATACTCACTCAATGATGCGCAACTTACAATTACATCACAAAAGCAACATATATCATGCAATATTCTAATTTTCTACCATTAGTATGCGTACATATGCTAGTATACAATTAGTTTAGCCATGCAAGATGCAAATCCCGCGTGTAATTCTTTTGTTAATATAATTGGTAAGTCTTCCACTTCAAACAAATTAATAATATTACTATTAGTTGATTATTCAGATTAATATGAACATGCAGAATGGGGGGGTATACAAAATGTTGTACTAGCCGCTCCAGCACTGCGCAGGGCTGCCGAAGCCCTTCACCTGGAGCTCCCTACAGCGGCCGTGAGGACTAACCTCCTCACTGAGGTGCTTCAACCGCCAGTAAGCTCTTCGGAGCCTCTACTGCAGTTCAATGAAGCACTCACTGAAGATCAGATGGGCACCTGGTCCAAGCCCTCCACAGTCACTCCTGTGTACCGGAACGTTGCCCGGCGCCACCGCCCTGCTCCGGGCGACCCCAGCTTTCTGCCAGTGCACCCCACCCCTGAGAGCCTGGTTATCCAGGCCTCTACGTCCCAGACCGCCTTCCCGTCCACTCCTCCGGATCGGGAATCCAAAAGGTTGGAACAGTTTGGGAAAAAGCTGTTTTCCTCCCTCAGTTTGGGGTTGAGGTCCATTAATACCGCGTGCCTTTTGGACCGTTACACTCACTCCTTGTGGGATGCGGTGGCGGATGTGCTGCCCCAGTGTCCGGAGGAGGCCCGGACATGGTTCGCCCAGGCTCTTGCTGAGGGGCGGGATGCAGCACGGTACTCAATTCGATGTGGACTTGACACCACGGACTCGCTAGGTAGGGCGATTGCGACGACGTTGGCGATTCGTCACCACGCCTGGCTGAGATCCACGAATTTCTCCGGGGATGTCCAGAGCACCCTCATGGACATGCCCTTCGATGGCCGTCGCCTTTTTGGCGACAAAGCGGATGGTGCGCTGGAGCGCTTTAAGGACTCCAGGGCTACGGCCAAGTCCTTGGGCCTCTCGGCCCGCGCCCGCAAACTTCCGCTTTTTGCCCCTTTCGTGGCCAAAGAAGGGGCGTCCCCGCACGTCCGTATAGCCACAGACCGCAGAACCAGCCTCAATGCGGTTGCGGACGTGGATTCCGCCGAGGCGGAGCAGGGGGACAGAGAGCCGGTCAGCCCACATCTGCCCCCGCAGCATCTGCCTCAAAGCCTTCCTAGTCCGACCTTTCAGGCACATTCTACGCCAGTGGGAGGCAGATTTCACCATCACCTGCTCCACTGGTGTACCATCACGTCGGACAGGTGGGTGCTGCAAATCATCCGAAGGGGCTACTCCCTCCCCTTTGAGGCGACCCCTCCAGCCATGCCACCGCAGTACCACTGCATGTGGGGGGATCACTTGCAACTTCTGTAGGAGGAAGTTACGGCCCTCTTGGCCAAGGGGCCATCGAGTGCGTTTCTGGCCCAGAAGTAGCTTGGGGTTATTACTCCCACTACTTTCTGGTTCCCAAGAAGGGCAAAGGGGGTCTACGCCCTATCTTGGGCCTCAGGAGCGTCAACACCTTCCTCCGAAAGGAGAAGTTCAAGATGCTCACCTTAGCTCAGGTTCTGGCTGCCCTAGACCCTGGAGACTGGATGGTAGCATTGGACTTGCAGGACGCATATTTCCACATCCCTGTCCTGCCGACCCACCGGCGTTACCTGCGGTTCACGGTAGGCCACAAGCACTTTCAATTTACCGTTCTCCCCTTCGGCCTCACCAGTGCCCCTCTGGTGTTCACAAAAGTGATGGCGGTGGTCGCAGCTCATCTGCGCAGATTAGGGGTTCCAGTCTTCCCCTATCTTGACAACTGGTTGTTGAAGGTGATCTCGCCCCAGGCAGTTGTCTCCCACCTCCAGACTACGGCCGACCTCCTGCATTTGCTGGGGTTCTCCGTCAATGTGCCGAAGTCGCATCTGAGTCCCTCCCAGAAGCTTCTTTTCATTGGAGCGGTTCTGGACTCGGCGCTGTTTCGGGTCTATCCTCCAGAACAGCGGGTTCGGGATATTCAGGCTCTGATTCCGATCTTTCAGCCTTTATCCCGAGTTTCGGTCAGGTTGGTGCTGCGGCTGCTGGGTCTAATGGCTTCCTGCATCCTGTGGGTACACCACGCCAGGTGGCGGATGCGGGCTCTGCAGTGGGACCTGAAGTTCCAGTGGGCTCAACATCGGGGCAACCTGTCCGACCACGTCCTGATCTCAGAGGGCAGTGGTGGCTCACGGACCGCGATTGGGTCAGTGGCAGATCCCTCTCCCTACCCCAACCGGAGCATGTAGTGGTGACGGATGCGTCCCTCCTGGGATGGCGGGGCCACATGGAAGAGGCGGAGATCAGAGGCCTCTGGTCTCCGGCGGAGTCCCGGCTACATATCAACCTATTGGAGCTGTGGGCGATCAGGCTTGTACTGAAGGCATTCCTTCCCTCTCTTCGGGGAAATGTAGTGCAGGTGTTCACGGACAACACTACCGCCATGTGGTATTGCAACAAACAGGGTGGGGTGGGGTCGTGGACCCTTTGTCAAGAAGCTCTGCGCCTCTGGACATGGCTGGAACATCAGGGCATCACCCTGGTGGTTCAACACCTGGCGTGCTCTCTGAACGCCAGGGCGGACGAACTCAGCTGCTGGTGCATGATGGATCACGAATGGCGTCTGAACTCGGACGTGGCGCAAGGCCTCTTTCGGCAGTGGGGATAGCCTTGGTTAGATCTATTCGCCACTGAAGAGAATGCACAATGTCATCAGTTCTGTGCGTTGGAATTTCCAAGGCGGCACTCGCTCTGAGACGTTTTTCGTCGCGAGTGGGGTTGCGGTCTTTTGAATGCCTTTCCACCGATACCACTTCTGCCCAGAGTGCTGAAGAAGATCAGGCGCGACCGGGCCCAAGTCATCCTTGTGGCTCCGGATTGGGCACGGAGATACTGGTATCCCGAGCTACTCAGTCTGTCAATCGATCCCCCGATTCGACTGCCTCTTCAGGAGGACCTTCTGTCGCAGCAGCAGGGGACGGTCCTCCACCCGAACCTGTCCAGCCTCCACCTCCATGCGTGGAGATTGAGAGGCGACAGTTGATGCCATTTGACTTGCCTCCTGAAGTCTGTGATGTCATTCTGGCAGCCAGGCGTCCCTCCACTAAAACGGTATACGCCTGCCGGTGGAACAAATTTGTGGCATGGTGCACACCAAAGGTTGTGGATCCCCTTTCCGCTCCTCTTTCTGAAGTTCTCCTCTTTCTTCTTTCCCTGGCCCAGCAGGGCTCTGCTCTGGGCACCCTCAAGGGATATCTTTCAGCTGTTTCTGCCTTCTTACGGCTTCCTGATCAGCCTTCTCTTTTCAGGTCCCCTGTTGTTGCTAGATTCTTTAAAGGCATTACTCACATGTTTCCTCCTGTCCCTTTCGTAATGCCTCTGTGGGACTTGAACCTGGTGTTAACTTATCTGATGTGCGCTCCTTTTGAGCCACTTCATAATTGTCCTCTTCATCTTCTGACTCTTAAGACTGCTTTCCTGGTTGCCATCACCTCTGGTAGAAGAGTGAGTGAGCTCCAGGCTCTTTCTTCTAAACCTCCTTTCCTCTCTGTCCATCCAGACAAGGTTGTTCTCAGGACTCGTCCTTCCTTTCTCCCTAAGGTGGTTACTGCCTTTCACATCGGCCAGTCTGTTATATTGCCCACCTTCTTTCCGCCTCCGCATCCCTCGAAAGAGGAAGAGAGGCTCCACCGTCTGGACCCAAAACTTGCGCTCTCCTATCTGGACCGCACAAAACAGTTCCGGGTGGACGACCAACTCTGTGTTGGCTACGTGGGTGCTAAGAAGGAGCGGGCAGTGCACAAGCGGACCGTCTCTCGGTGGGTTGTTTTGTGCATTAAGGCCTGTTATTCCTTGGCTAAGAAGGAACCTCCTGTGGGGCCGAGGGCCCATTCCACTTGGGCCACAGCGGCTACTACTGCCCTGGGACGGGGAGTCCCTCTACAGGACATTTGTCAGGCAACAACTTGGGCCTCGCTGCACACGTTTGCTAAGCATTACTGCCTGGACAGCCAAGTCCGGAGAGACAGCTTCTTTGGCCGTTCCGTTCTCCAGGACTTCCTGGTGTGATCTTGGTTCGCAGACCCACCACCGGGGTTGGTATCGCTGGGGTATCTATTCTAAGGTAAGGAATCTAACTAACGTGTTTCTTTCAGATGAACAAGTTACTTACCTTCGGTAACGATATAGCTGTAATAAACATTAGTTAGTTAGATTCCTTACCGCCCCACCCATCCTCCCCGTTCTGTGAACTGATATCTAGGGTTAAGGTCATCCCTTTCAGGGCCCTAGATTCATGGCACCAGTGTCGGTTTCTTGCATGGTTCTGCGTTCCTGGCGCGGAAATCTATGTACAAGAACTGACGTCAGCGCGCGAGGGCGGCGTCTAAGTACTCCGATGACGTCATCCCGGCGATGACGACGGACGCGGTGCCGCAGACGACGCCTAGCGACGCGCAAGGGTATTGCTGACGAAAAATCTTTCCGGATCCAGCCTGATGCCTGGGGATATTCTAAGGTAAGGAATCTAACTAACTAATGTTTCTTACAGATATATTGTTACCGAAGGTAAGTAACTTGTTCGTTAAGATCTGTGTATAGGTCTGGTGCACTGGCTATCAGAGTGAACACAAACCCTCCTCTTCCCAGATGGTGCAGGGTAGTTTTGACCTTTTGTGCGTTGTATTTATTTGGGGATTCCCTCTGCTTGTTTGATAGTGAATTGCAAATATTTATAGAATGTTGATTTGTGTAATTCAAACTCTCTGAATTGTGGAGAATTACTTCATGCGAGTTTCTTGTTTTGCAGCTTTATATAGCGCAAACTCGACTCGAAGGTATTGAAGTGCTTTACATGAGCACCAGTTACACAAGGACATATCTTTCTCGTACTTCTCCCAGTTTGGAAAATCTGATAAGGTCTCATTTTTCAAATCCAGTTATGTGGGCACTGTGTGGACCATAAGAGCACTCTAGAGTTTATTTTCCATGCTAGTGCACCCAATTAAGAGATTTGTGCCCCCCTTCTATTGACACTTTGTTCATGATTGGAAAGGCCTTTGCATGCTTTCTTTATAGAACGCCTATAATCCCAGAGTTCTTTAATAAGTATGATTTGAGTCTAAAGGCGGGGTCTTTTTCCCGTGGTTAATTTGTAAAACAAAATACGTGCCGGGGTTCGCGTCAGGAGGCAGCTTGCACCAGCCCTTTTCAGCTGTTAGCACCGCTTAAAACAGAACCAACTACTAAACGTAAAAGTGAGGAGAAGATGTGATGTAATGGCCAGAGCTGCCGACTTCGGAGCTAGAGAACCAAGTTCAAGTCTCGGCATCAGCTCAACATCCTCTGATTCTGGGCAAATTGTAGGTAAGTAGGATCTGCTTTCATGGTTTGCCCCTACACCCCCCACCTCCACCCCTTTTGCTTGGTGTCAGTCTGTTTTATTTACCTAGTCTGCTAAGATCCTGCTAATCAGGACCCAAGCAACTTTGCTTTCTCCCCTATATTGACCTGGTACGTACTTTTGTACCTCCACAATTGCTTACTGGTGTACCCTTGTAAGTTCCTAATATATGGTACAAAGATACCCAGGGCATAGGTACACCAGGTACACCAGGGGTCTCCGATGCGCTGCAGCTTTTATTTTGCCACCCATGGGAGTCCATTTAAACTGTTACTACAGCCCTGCCATTGCAGCCTGTATGAGTTGGTGCTTGCATTTCTCACAACAGATATAAGTTTTCTTATATCTGAGGTCACTACAATTAAAACCTATAGGTCACCCCTATGAAAGGCTCTTTAGTCCTGAGGGCAGGGTGCTTGCTTATAAGTGTGAGGGCGCCCCAGCAAGAGCAGGACACCCCTAAAACCCTGGAGTCGATTTTTCAGGCTTTGTAAGTGTGGTCAGCCATTTTATTACATATAGTGGACATCAGTCATTACGAGATGTCTAACTATATAGTGGCTGCACCGATCCCAGTCATGTTCGGTATCAAACGTGTTGGAATCATACCCCAACACCGATTTCAGTGTTGGAAGTATGATCTCATGTACTGGGTGGTTCCTTAGGGAATGCCACCTTGTACTCCCAGTAACAGCCGTGCAGGGTATGCAAGCAAGCTAGTGCTGGTGTAGACCACAGACACAATTCTGCCCTCCTGCTGCCGGGCCAAGCTCGAGCAGGGGAAGTTAAAACAATAGGTTTCCTGTCTCAGGGAGGTGTGACCACCTCCCAGATAGGACTTCGTGTATTTGGCTGGGTTGGGTGTGCTTGCCAGCACCACCAGATTTGGTGCCCTCCTTGCATACTCCATTATGAGCCAGTTCAGGGAGTCCTTGGCTCCCACTCTGGTGCAAAACTGGACAAAAGACATGGGAGTATCGTCACTCAGGACTACTGTCCCATGCAAGTTTTCATCTTTTAATAGTTTAGATTCAAGAATGGACGAATTAGGAGATGCACTGTACAGGCGGGTGCAATTAGGGTACTGTGCTAATCCAGTTTTAAAACTGCTAGAAATGGCCAACTCCATGAGGTGTAATGCTCCCATTTTCCACCTTCTGTGAGAAGGCAGTGGCGCTGTAACTAGGGGTGCAGGAAGTAATGCAGCGCCCCCTCATATTATGAAAGCAGACTCAGATAAACAGGTCATAATGCTCTATGTTACATCTCTGTGAAAAAAGCGAACTTTCAGGAATACTTAAACCTTAAACAACGTTTTTTGACAAACTACCGCTATTTTGGATTGGTGCTAATCTGTGTTTGTATGTTTGTGAGCAAAATGTGAGCATTTTGTAACCTGAAAAATTATAACACCAATGCACTGCAGAGGAGACGGAAAACGGAGAGTCATTTTAGGGATTTTTTAATGCATACATATATAAAAAGTTATCTTCTTCTTTTGTAAAGTGTACAGATATTTGAAAACAGTATGAACTGATTGGAAATAAGACAATGTACAATTTAACTTTTCACTGTTATATGAACTAAGATTTTTTAGATAAGTCAAAATGAGCCAAGGTACATTGGTGTACTTTGAGTGAGGTACCTCAGGTTAAAACCACTCTCTTACTCTGCTCTTTCTTAAACATTGTTGTTACAGTGGAAAAGTGGAATTGTGTCAGTTTCCAGCTATACTTGACACAATTACAGATAAACAAATCAAGCTGCTTTTGTAACTTCATAATTTCTGACATCACAGTTGGTCCAGTTAATAATTGTATATATTATCGAAGGAGACTGGTTTAGAATATGGAGCGCACTTATTTAAGTGATGCACCTTGCACTAATCCAGGCAACTCTTTATGGTGATTTTAGTTGTCTTTGATAACATAGAATGCTCTCAAATGGCAGCTGTGGAGAGCAGCCTTCAAACGTATCTTTAAAGAGTGTAAAGGTGCTTGTTTTACCACATTTATTCAACAGTGTAGGTTAGATGGAAAAGAACCACACAGTGTTTTATAAAAATAAGCCTATTTATTACACAATGCAATCAATAACACATTGGTGTATCTCCTAGCCGGAGATATCAACAATACACACAACAATGCCTCAAAATAATCAGGTAAGCAACACAAATATAAACTGGTCTCCAGGGGCATACAAAACCATACACTAGGAAAGTGGAATGCGAATTGCAAAGGAAAACAGGACTTGGACCAGGAGATTCAGAGGAGCAAGGTACCACCCAAGGTAAGTACTCAAGAACCCCTCGGAGGCTGTGTGCAGAGTGGAAACACAGCTGTGTGCCCAATGGAAGTCAATGGAGAAGTCGTGGTTGCAGTTTGAAAGAAGAAGGATCCTTCAAGAGGACCCTGAAGAATCTCTGTGGAGAGTCACCCCACTCGTGGATACCCCAGGAACCAGGGTACCTGCACCAGGAAAACCGGGTGCATGGGGGTGATGTGAGGTCGTAACTTGCCGTAGACGACAATGGGAGAATTTGGAGAAGATGCCTCTGGAGAAGATTGTGAAGGAGTCCGGTGGAATCTAAGGGTGGATACCTGAAGAGGAGAACCTGCAAGCAGAGGAGACAGAGTATATGCCACTGGGAGGTGATCAGGAGGTATGGAAACACAACGCCCACCGATGTCGGGAGGTTCAGAAGTGAAAACGGTTGCCTTGTCGCTGCAGCTGTGAGGACAAGGCAACGCTGAGGAAGACCAGGAGCCGTGCATGAGCTGTCCCACATTGGATGTCAGTGTCTAGGAGGTCGGTGTACGGCGGGAGCACCAACAAGCATTGATAGCCCCAAATGAAAGCGAAAAGATGCAAACTTTGGGACCAGCACAGTTCAAGGGTCTCACAGAGTGCAGGAGAGTCAGAGCAGGCCCTGAGCAAGGAGGGGAGCCCCCTAAAGCAAAGGAAGAAACTTGAGAGGACCCACAAGCCGAAGGCACAGGAGTTGCAAGAGGATCTCAGGCTGCTGACTGTAGATGGAAGCCCACGGTTCATAGGATGCAGTGAGGATGCTGATCTTCAAGGGGTGAGGTGCTGGAGGCTGAAGCTTCTTGTAGCCCGAAGATCTCTTGGGTGCAAAGCCAACAAGCCTTGGCAACAGCAATTTAACTCTGTACACAGGGGTTTGGTACAAGCAGCCCGATGAGGGATACTGTCCTCAAAGGGGCTGAGAAGACAGGTCAGGCCTCTAGGGAGCTGCAGAACTACCTCCTGTGTTGCTGGGCCTTGGGAAGTTCGTAGGACGAAAGGAGAAGCAGACCGGTCAGCTTCTTTGCGGTACCTGCAGATGCAGAGGAGTGACTCCTTCACTCCAAGGTAGATTATGTTGGATGTCATTGATGCCCACGGGCCTTCTGGAGAACCTGGATGAAGCATAGACACAAAAGATGCAGAAGACTTGAAGAACACAATGACCAGGAGCATAGGAGTCTTCCTTGATGCAGTCTTGGTTCCAGTTGAAGTCCAAGTGTCCAGACGGTCGAAGATTGTCTTGGTTTCAGAGGTGGGTTTTGTTCCACAATGAATCTAAGGACCCACCTACAGGGGAGCCCTTACGTACCCTAGGGAATGGATTTGGGATGACTCAGGAGTCCCTCCCAGTGGAGGGGCTGGACAGAGGGGAGGATACTACCCTGTCCATTGTCCAGTTTTATGCCAGAGCAGAAACCAAGGGTTCCTGAACTGGCTCAAACCGGAGTATGCAAGGAGGGCACCAAATTTGCCCTTCAAAGCAGTCTGTGGCGCTGGAAAGTGCCCCCACCCCAGTCCAATACACTATGTCCTGTCTGAGAGGTGGTTCATACCTCCCTGTGACAGGAAACGTATTGTTCTACCTTCCCCTGCTCGAGCTCAGCTCAGCAGCCGGTGGGCAGAATCGTGTCTGTGGTTGTCAGCAGCACTAGCTTGGTGGCAGACACTGAAAGCCTGTAACCGGGAGTATAGGGGGGTCCCCTGGGGAGCCCCCCAGTACATGGGAGCATACTACCAGCACCAGAATCAGTATTGGGGTATGATTCCAACATGACTGAAACCAAACATGACCAGGTTCGGTGCAGGCACTATACAGTTAGACATCTTGTAATGACTGATGTGCTCTATATACCTTAAAATGGCTGACCACACTTACAAAACCTGGAGAATAGACCTCGGCTTTATAGGGGTGTCCTGCTCATGCAGGGGCACCCTCACACTTGTAACCAAGCACCCTTCCCTCAGTACTGAAGAGCATGCCATAGGGGTGACTTATAGGTTTTAAGTGCAGTGACCTCAGATATAAAGAAAAGCAAAGGCCTCCCTCTCAATAGCTGACCAATGCTTCTCCCTGGGGTCAACCTTCTGCTGATAAAAGCAACTGGTTGACCGTGGCCCTCTGAATTAAGTTGTGACAAAACTACACCTATTCCTATCTCAGAAGAATCTGTCTGGACAATGAAAGGTATGGAGTAGTCAGGTCTTTTAAGAATTGAAGCAGAGAACCATAGCTTGCTTCATGTCATCAAATTCCTTCTTAGGGTGATCAAAGCAAAACCAAAGGGGATGATGGACGGAGTGTTGAACATTGCAAGCACTCACCCCCAGTCAACTGATCTGGGTTTAATCCATCCTCATTCTTTAGCTCACTCCGCCACCCCAGTTCAGACATGGCCATATGCAAATCAGTCTGACCCTGTGCCTCATGGGAACAGTCCAGCCCAAACTGCCAAGCCATGTCTTCCCTGGACCGGAAACAAGCATCCTGGGACCAGTTTCTGGCTAATCAGCCGTCATCAGCCAGGCTAGCTTGAATCCAGTGGCAAAGTGATCAATGGACCCACATCTGGGCATACCCTGCCAACTTAGGGCTGACATCTAACTGTCCACTGAACTGTCTTAGGCATTCTTTTGGAGGTGAGATCATTAAGGGGTGTCACTATGGACCCATAACCCTTTACGAATTTTCAATAGTATCTGTCAGGCCCAAAAAAGTCTTGGTAGTGGTAGTAATCCAGTCCATGATGGTCTGAATTTTGCTCTCCAATAGTTGAACCTGGCATTTACCTACAAGGTGGCCCAAGTACACAGCCTTGCTCTGCCTATCTGGCACCTTGTGGCCTTGATAGTGAGGCCTGCCTTCTGCAGGGCCTCCCCTCAAGTACATTTCTGAGGTGGGTCAGGTGATCTTCCCAGGTGGAACTAAAGACAGGTATATCGTCTAGAGATGCTGCACTATAAGCTTCCAGACCTAATAATACTTTATTCACCGGCCTCTGAAATGTGGCAGGTGCATTTTTGAAACCAAAATGCATAATAATAAATTAATAATGCCCACTGGGGGTTGAAAATGCTATCTTTGGCTTGGCATCCTCAGAGAGTCTGATTTGCCAATAACCGGCAGTCAAGTCAAATATACGGAGGTACTTGGCAGAGCCCAGTGTCTCACTCATCCCATCTGCCCTTGGCATTGGATGTGCTGCAGCAACAAATAATGGACGGAATGCTGAATAAGTCAAACATTCACCCTCAGTCGATAGATCTAAGTTGAATTCATCATACTTTTGCTCACTACAGCACCTCAGTTTCGACCCAGCCATATGCAAATCCGTCTTGACCCTACTCCTCATAGGAACAGTCCAGCCCGAACAGATCCTCCCTGGACCAGAAAAAAGCATCCTGGGACTGGTTGCGGGGTATCACCCCTCATCAGCCAGGCAAGCTTGAATCCAGGGGCACAGCAAGCAGAGGACCCACGTCTGGGCAAACCTACCCCACTCAGGGCAAAAAGTGCTGCAGCAACAAATGATGGACAAAATGCTGAATAAATCAAACATTCACCCCCAGTCAAGAGAGCTGGGTTAAATCCATTGTTCTTCTGCTCACTACGCCTCCCCAGTTCGGACCCAGCCATATTTAAATCAGTTTTGACCCTGCTCCACATAGGAATAATTCAGTCCGAACTGCCAAGCCGGGTCCCTCCTGGACGAGAAACATGCATCCTGGGACGGGTTTTGGTGTATCAGCCCTCATCAGCAAGGCTAGCTTGAATCAAGTGGTACGACAAGCAAGGGACCCACATCTGGGCATACCCATCCCACTTAGGGCAAAAAGTTCTGCAGCAACAAATGAATAAACATTCATCCCCAATAAAGAGATACGAGTTAAATCCATCGTTTTTTTACTCACTACGCCATCCCAGTTTCGACCCAGCCATATGCAAATCAGTCTTGACCCTGCTCCTCATGGGAACAGTCCAGCCAGAACTGCCAAACTGGGCCCTCCCTGGACCGGAAACAAGTATTCTGGGACTGGTTACTGAGTATCACCCCCTCATCAGCCAGGCTAGCTTGTATATAGTGGCACAGCGAGAATTGGACCCATGTCTGGGCATACCCATCCCACTTAGGGCGACAAATGCAAAAAAAGCAGATGATGGATGGAATGCTGAGAAAATCAATCATTCACCCCAGTCACTGATCTGGATTAAATCCATTGTTTTTTTGCTTGCCATGCCATTCCTGTTTAGACCCAGCCATATGCAAATCAGTCTTGACCCTGCTCCCCATGGGAACGGCGGTGCACAGTGCTGTGCCATATCTACAAGGCCACGTAAAGCCACCCTGCGTGGCTTTTCATGGCCTTGTAGATATGGTGTGAGGCAACGCAGCCCCAGTCACTGCATTGCCTCACACTGCAATGGGGAAGCATGCCATGGGCATTACAGTGGGTGTTCCCAAGTAACACCCATGGCATTTGACACATTCCCAGATTTACAAGTTCTGTAAACCAGAAAATGCCAGGGAAGGCATAAGAGAGGTGCAACGAGGAGAAATACATTATTTCTCCTCTTTTTTTCCTCTTTCTATGCGTGCTGAATTCAGCAACACACATAAAAGGAGGAAATTGCCTCCATTTATTGTTTTTGTGCAGGAAGGTGTTCCTTCCTGCACAAAAACAATCTCTCTCACAATGCAGACACCCTTGCATCATGATACAAGGGAACCTACATAGGTGCATGGAAGCCAAATGTGCGCAAGCACTGGGGAAGAGGAGACAGGAATGCACCGAAACTCATAAATTCTTGCCCTTTTCTTTTGACGTAGGGCAGTGCAGCAAGAAGGCTTACTGCACTGTCCTAGGCCAAAAGCTTGTAAATGAGGCCCTCTATCTGGCTGCAGATTTCTTACTGACCCTCCCATCCTCCCCACTCTGCCAACAGATTTCTGCAGTGAGTTACCCTTCCTAGGCCCATATTGATACACACCAGTTCATCAGCATTATTCTTGGCGGCACGCTTCTGGCATGGAAATGTCGTGAAAAGAAACTGATATCAGCGTGGTGAGTTGGCGCCTATATATTTGCACCTGCAAGGCGGATGATTGATGACGCAGAAGCGGAGCCGATCGACACCATCTACCGATGCTCAGGGGTACTGCTCAAGAATTTCTGAATCCAGTCTTATGCCTGGGGATAATTCTAAAGTCAGGCATCTGCGGCTAGATAGAGACTCTACTATATAAGGTGTTACCGAAGGTAAGTAACTTGTTCATTAGGTTGGTTTCCTGCACCAAAGTATGGATATGAAAACACGGATGCTGGGAGGACTAGTAAAATAGTTATGGATTGTCCATGCACAACAGGAGGGAGCTAAATGGATTGACCCAGGGAGTCTTAGTACATAAATGAAGTGATTGTTCGGCACTACAGCGGGGAGTTAGATGCATTGATCTGGGGATTCCTACTACAAGTATGGCGATAGATCTGATAGAGACTTCTAGCTGCAGATTCCTTACCTTTGTTCTTTTCTTTCCGCGCCAGTTAAGCACCGATCCGGGAAGAGCTACCCCTCTGCTGCTTTTTGGCAGGCTTTTTCTCGACTTTTGTCGATATTTTTGAGGACTTAGACTGGGAGGGATGTTGGGTAGGAAGACAGGTTTTAAACCGTGTGGGACTTGTTCCCGCATGATGTCTATTGCGGATCGCCCGAGAAGCCAGTTGTGCGATGTCTGTAATGTTATTCTGGCGGTCAGGCGTCCCTCCACTAAGTCGGTATACGCCTGCCGTTGGCAGAAATTTGTATTATACTGTACAGAAAGGTCTATTGACCCTCTTTCTGCTTCTGTTTCTACTGTCCCTTTGTTCATTCTTACCCTGCCCAGCAGGGCTCTGCTTTAGGAACTCTTAAGGGTTACCTTTCTGCTCTGTGTGCTTTTTTGCAGCTGCCAGACCAACCTTCTCTTTTTAAATCTTCTATTGTAAATAGATTTCTTAAAGGGCTGGTTCACTTGTTTCCACACACGCCCTTTATTATGCCACAATGGGACCTTAATTTGGTCCTCACTTACCTGATGTGCGCACCTTTCGAGCTTTTGCACAATGGTCCCCTCCGGCTGTTGACCATCAAAACAGCCTTTTTCGTGGCGATTACATCGGCCCGGGGAGTGAGTGAGTTGCAGGCGTTATCCAGCTCGCCTCCTTATCGTATGTCCTTTCTGGACAAGGTGGTGCTTCGCACCAGAGCATCATTTTTACCAAAGGTTGTGACTCCATTCCATCTGGGTCAGTCCATTACTTTGCCCAACTTCTTTGCTCCCCCACATCCCTCTAAGGAAGAGGAGTGTCTCCCCCGACTGGACCCAAAAAGAGTGTTGTCGTTTTACCTTGACCGCACAAGAGTGTTCCGGGTGGATGACCAACTCTTTGTGGGGTATGTGGGAACAAAGATGGGAAATGCGGTGCAGAAAAGAACCATCTCTTGCTGGTTTGTTCTCTGCATTAAAATCTGTTATGCCTTGGCGAAGAAGCAGCCTCCTGAGGGATTAAGGGCCCATTCTACCAGGGGAAAAGCTGCGACTACGGCCTTGGCTCGGGGTGTCCCAGTCCAAGACATCTGTCAGGCAGCGAGGTGGGCATCATTGCACACGTTCGCAAAACATTATTGCCTTGATGGTCAAGTGTATAAGGTAAACAATGGTTCTTGTGTGTTGCTTACAGTAGAATACTGTATATTTCTTGAATAACGCTTGACTATGCCTAATATGTAAAGTAATTCTTTCACCCAACGGAACCATTGTTTACCTTATAAACTTACTGCCCAGGTTCTGAGGGATACTGGGTTACCCCATTATTTGTTTAACTATTGATGGTCAAGTGAGCAGGGACGGGCACTTTGCCCTGCAAGACTTTTTAGTTTAGGTTGTGAGTCCGCAACCCACCTCTGGGATCGTATGGCTTGGGTATCTAATTCAAAGGTTAGGAATCTGCAGGTCTCTATCAGAAGAACATGTTACTTACTTTCGGTAATGCATTATCTGGTAGAGACTCTATCTAGCTGCAGATTCCTTACAGCCCCACCGATGCCTCCCCGCTTTGCGGACTGATGTTGGAAGACTAGGGTTTCCCCCTTTCAGGGCCCTAGTTTTGCACACGTTACATCAGTCACTTTGTGGCTCTGCGCTTCTGGCCATCGCCCAGCAGTCTGAACACGACTTCGAATCGTGGTCATGTTCAAGACACCACAGACATACGCGGTATGGATCGGTAACCGACATCATGCGGGAACAAGTCCCGCACGGTTTAAAACCTGTCTTCCTACCCGACATCCCTCCCACAGGAAGTCGTCAAAAATATCTACAAAAGTTGAGAAAAAGCCTGAGAAAAGGCAGCAGAGGGGTAGCTCTACCTGGATCGGCGCTTAACTGTTGCGGAAAGAAAAGAACAAAGGTAAGGAATCTGCAGCTAGATAGAGTCTCTACCAGATAATGCGTTACCAAAGGTAAGTAACTTGTTCTTCCTGCTGTTCAGCCGGGGTGCTATACGATGACCAGTGCATTGCTGGAGCAATATATTAACAATGGCTGCCGCACCACTGCTATCAAGGGAGAGGTGAACTCGTTGCGCACTTTACAACTCTGGGATCCTGCGGTCCTAAGAAAAGGACAATTGAGCTTTTGGGGTAATCGCTGGGCTTTGCTCTCAGTGGAGTTGCCTTGCTGATGATGCTTCGACAGCTTCTGTTGTTTCCAAGGTAGAACATGACAAACCTTTCTCATTCCGAAGTCACCTTTTTCATTTGAAAAGTCATGTTTACATTGTGAATATTGTACAGAATATTTTAATTGTGTCAAATATGATTTCTTTGTACACGTGCTGACATTTTACCGTCAGCAGTAGCCATGGTCTCCCGATAAAATACATGCACAATATTTCGGAACAGAAGTAAAACTCAATGTTAGAGTGATTAGAGTGATGAGTATATATGTCATAGTGCAAATTCAAGTAATATGGTTTGTCCTTTGATTTCTGACAGGAGAGTACCTCATCCAGAAAGGTGACACCATAGCAAACATGTTCCTGATAGTCAACGGGAAGGTGACTGTTTCCGGTCTCGCCGAAGAAGGAGGCATGAAGAAAACCTTCCTGGTCCCCGGGCAGGCCTTCGGTGTCAGATTCCTTTTCGAACGTGGGCTTGTAAAAAGAACCCTTCAAGCCGAAAATTATGTGAACATCCTGAAACTTTCCAAAGAAGACTTTGAGAACATTTCCTCCCTTTACGAAGAGGTTCAGGAAATACTCCAGAACAGAGGCCGAAGGCTGCTTAGTAACAAACTGTGACCCCAAAGCAAAGAATGGCATCAAAAGCAGGGTCGCCTGCCATGTACTTCTGTTAATTTGTCCTACACTTAGAACCCCTTTCCTGCACTCTCTTATCGTTGTTCATGCTCTGAGCTGCTGTCTTGCGCTCACGTTCTCTTTATTGCAAGCTGCGGACCACTGTCTACCCTGTGCTCTCTTCCGGTCATCCCAAAGTTTGAACCCCTTTACCTTGCTCTTTCTCGCACTCTTCTCTTCGTTTGAAACTCTTAATCCAGATGCTAGGCTGAAAGTGAGCCCCTTGCTACACGCCATACGTAATAAATATGTTCTTGAAAGAGTCGAAAACCAGTCTTATCTTGTAAATATTTAGCTTTAATCTTCTTTTGTAAATGAAGGCGCGCTTCATTAGTCTGTTCTTAATGGATTTGTCAACACGTCTTTAATCCTGGTAATTATGGACTTTTTAAAGGCCCTTTACTTTAAACGGCGAGTTACTAAGAGGGCTGTTATACCCCCCTCATCCCCCCCCCCTTTCTTAAAATTGTATTTTCTCCAATTCTAACCGACCCCTCTTACTGGACCAGATATAAACAGCGCAGGTACGCAGCCTGCCTGCCCTGCGCGCTGGCCCGCTGCACCTGCTTTAATCCCGAGCTCTTTCCTGTCGGCTCACAGCTCCGGCGTCCCCTTTAAGGCCCCTCCTGGCAGCAGAGCGAGGACTGCGGCAGAGATGAGAGTGGAGGACCGAAACCCACAGCCTTCTAGTGACCAGGGACAGTGCACCCCGGGGAGAGGACTGGCCCGTCTCATCGCCCGCACTCCTCACGCAGTCCGGACCTAGTCCGACGCGACCTCTGCGACACGGACATAGGAGCCCCGAATCTCGCCACCCACCGGAGTTCCCCCCACCAGAGCCAGATCCGGGCTCACCAGGAACCAGCGAGTGCCAGGGGAGAGAGGGCTGCGGGCAAAAACAGACAGCGCCCTCCCCCCGGGCACATCGGAGCCTTCAGCATCCCACCGGCGCAATGGTGTCCTGGGCCATCTCCCGGCTCGTAGTGTGAGTATTACCTGGGCATTGGGGCTGCGAGGGCTGCAGACTGCGGCATCCCCTATGCCTGATTAACCAGTTCACCCGTAGCACAGTATACATCCCCCAGCACCATCCGTCATATGACACTCCGTCATCGCCATAACATATAGGCACCAGCATTCACACGCACGTCATATGGTCCTCGCATCCAGTAAGTAGCACAGACATTGTGCGGTTTGAATGATAAAATACAGCAATAATCGAGGCTCCTGGGGGCCTGGGTGCCACTGCACCTGCTGCACCAGTGGAAGCCACTTCACTGTAAACACCATCCCTAAGTGTTTCGCAACCCTGCCCAGTGTTATCCCAAACCCAGCGCAGAGACCAAGCCCCTTCGATATAGCAGACCAGTTTCACCCCCATCTTTACCCTCCTACTGAGAGCTCAGGCAGGCACCACGCGTCATCTTCGGCCACGCTCTACTCAAAACACGCTGCGTCGTCCATGCATCACTGCATGGGCGTGCCCAGCGCATCTTGCGGAGCTGTCTGCTTTTAGTACTGGATGACACGCCCAAGGGTAGCAACCTGCGAAGTCTTTTCCCTTCCCTCGCCCACGAATGCCTGATGAAAGGCTCTGCGCATACAAGGATCCATCAAGGATCCATCCTCTAAACCTGATACTTGAATCCGACTTCTTAGCATAGAAGGCGGTTGAAAAACTCACTCCATAATCTCATTTGAGCTTTCTGGGACGGAGGACAGCAACGCGCTCAAGTTTCCCAGTCCCATGCAAGAGTAGCTCATTCCGATCTGGATTTCTTCTATGCTTTCTGGACTTGTAGCCCTGCTTATCCAGTTTCAAATGCAGCACTGAAAGTACCATCATGCAAATCCAAAACCTGAACTGGATGAGGTATTACTGCACCGAATCAGGTATTCCAGGACCGTCTATGTCATTTCTTTCCGCACCTCCAGGAGTATAGCCAATGTACTAAACACCCCAGTCATAATTTCCACCAGATGCCCACCCCCTCATGCACCCCTGATGGACTCTGCTCTCCCTTGCCTCTTTGACATGTCACCGTTCCTATTCGACATCACACCCCAGGGACTTGATAACATATGTTATCCAGTGGGTTACAACCACAAGTAGTTTTAGCCCACCCTCTGCCTCTCTGCCAATAATTGTAAGGCAACAAACTAATGCACCTCAGAGATAGGGGTGAGCGGCAAACTCTGCTCCACCGATGGAGTTTTGCCCACACTGGCCTCTGCCTGGAGCACAAAGTTCTTGAAAAACTCCACCTAATGCCGTGTGGTGGTGTTAGAAAGGATAGACGGACCGGGAGGGTCGGCCGGGGTCAGGAGGAGAGGTCTCCGGGGAGAGCCGTCTCCAGCGATCGTACAGACAAGTAACTTCCCCCCCCACAGACAGATACCACACACGGATAAGGTTCAGTGTTCTTTATAAGCACTTCTTAAGATACGGTTGAATGGTACAAGGAGGTCTGGACTCCGGGGTCCCCTCGATTCAAGTCTCTCAAAGCAGGGTAAGGGGTAGCGGGACAGTTTGTCTACCAGTCGGGTAGTTTGGATGAGATGATGCGTAGCTCACAATCCTCGAGCTTAGGTGGTACGGGCCGCGGCAGCGCCAGCAGGTCCCGCAAAGATGGTCGATGTACGGTCCGCGGCAGCGCCAGCAGGTCCCGGTGAGGATGGTCGTTACAACGGGCCGCGGCAGCGCCAGCAGGTCCCGGAAAGATGGTCGATGTACGGTCCGCGGCAGCGCCAGCAGGTCCCGGTGAGGATGGTCGTTGCAACGGGCCGCGGCAGCGCCAGCAGGTCCCGACGAGGATGGATGTTGTAGAAGGCCGCGGCAGCGCCAGCAGGCAGGACGATGGTTCACAAGAGCGGGCTACGGCAGCGCCAGTAGTCCGTCAAGGCTGAGTTCTCTCGGTGTCTCTCGACTCCAGGATACAACTGCCTTCCTGCTCCGGAGTTGCCCCAGTTATAGGGCAGGCGCCCTTTGATGTCCGGACCCTCGCACTTGGAGGTCGGAGGGCCCGGGATGAAGGTGTCCAGACACCCAGCAGGGGGTGGAGCCAGCGCCTGGGGGAGCTGGAGGCGATCGGCACCTGGCGGGGGAAGAGCTTTTGACACTTCGTCCTCCCATTGACCTGCCAAGTGGTCCGCTCACCTCCCGGGTGGATGGTGGTGCCGGGATGTCGGGGCCGGCCAGGCCCGGGGTTAGGGTCGGGGCGAGGCCACGCGGCCTCGTGGTGCAGGGCCCAAGATGGCGGCTTGAACCGGCCGGGGGAGCCGGTGGGGTTGGGCCCCGTGATGAGTAGAGGTCCGAGGGCAGAAGATCCGTCGGGAGACGGGGTACAGGTGCTTTTCGTGGATTATGCCTGGTGGGCCGGAGCTCGGGCCCCGTCGTGCGGGGAGGGAGTAAGCCCTTCGTGTGGCCTGTCCAACATGCGTCCCCCCCAGCTGAAGGCGGGGAGAGTCACCCATCTCCTTGGGGACTCTCTTCGTCGAGGCGGAAAAAGCGGGACAGGCCATCCGCGTTGGCGTGGTCTTGGCCTGGTCGGTGCTCCACAGTGAAGTCCATTCCCTGCAGGGAAATGGACCAGCGCAAGAGTTTCGGGTTCTCCCCCCGCATCTGCATCAGCCACTGCAGGGGTCGATGGTCGGTTTGTACCCGGAAGTGGGTACCGAAGAGATAGGGCCGGAGCTTTTTGAGGGCCCACACCACTGCGAAGGCCTCCCTCTCGACGGTGCTCCAGCGCTGTTCTCGGGCCAGGAGACGTCGACTGATGAAGGCCACCGGCTGGTCATGACCTTCGGGGTTTAACTGAGAAAGGACGGCTCCGATGCCGTGGTCGGAGGCGTCGGTCTGTACCACGAATTCCCGACCGTAATCGGGGGCCTGGAGCACAGGGGCGGTGCACAGGGCGGCCTTCAGCTTCTCGAAGGCCGCTTGACAATCGGGGGTCCAGTTAATCCGCTTCGGTTGGTTCTTGGACGTGAGACCCGTGAGGGGCCCCACGATGCTGCCGTAGTCCTTCACGAACCGCCGGTAGTAGCCGGTGAGCCCCAAGAAGGCTCGGACCTCGGTCTGGGTGACGGGGGGCTGCCAGGACTGGATGGCAGCAATCTTAAGTTGTAGCGGGGCCACCAGCCCGCTTCCCACTTGGTGCCCAAGGTAGGTCACAGACCCCTGGCCAATTTGGCACTTGCCGGCCTTAATTGTGAGGCCGGCCCGCTGGAGGGCCTGTAGGACCTCTTGGAGGTGACGGAGGTGGTCGGGCCAGTGGCGGCTGTAGACAGCGATATCGTCCAGGTAGGCAGCGCTGAACTCTTCGAGCCCCGCTAAGACCTGGTTCACGAGGCGTTGAAACGTGGCGGGGGCATTCTTCATGCCGAAGGGCATGACCTTGAATTGGTAGTGGCCATCGGGGGTAGAGAAGGCTGACCGTTCCTGAGCCCTGGGTGTGAGGCCGATCTGCCAGTAGCCCGCTGTTAGGTCGAAGACACTGAGGTAGCGGGCGGCCCCCAGCCGGTCGATCAGCTCGTCGGCTCGGGGGATCGGATGAGCGTCGGTCCGGGTGACAGCGTTCAAGCCCCGGTAGTCGACGCAGAATCTCAGTTCAGGTGCGGTGCCGGGGGCAGCGGCTTTGGGGACCAATACAACCGGACTGGCCCAGGGACTGTCCGAGGGCTCGATGACCCCGATTGTGAGCATCTTGGCCACCTCCTCCTGTATGCAGGCCCGTACCCGATCTGGTACGCGGTAGGCCCGGTGTCGGACAGGGGGACTGTCCCCGGTGTCCACGTCGTGCAAACACCAAGGGGTGACCCCGGGGGTGAGGGAGAACAGGGTAGCGAACTGCAGCAGGAGGTTCCGGCAGTCCTGGCGTTGCTCCGAAGTGAGGGCGTCAGAGAGCCGGAACCCGTCCACGGAGCCGTCATTCTCCTGAGTCTTCAGAAGATCCGGGAGGGGTTCGGAGTCTTCCTCTGCCCCACTGTCCGTAGCCATCAGGAGGCTGAGTTCTGAGCGCACAAAGTGTGGTTTGAGTCGGTTGGTGTGGAGGACCCGAAGGGGGTTCCGGGAGGTCCCTAGGTCGATGAGGTAAGTGACGGGGCTTTTGCGCTCGACCACTTTGAAGGGCCCCGTCCACTTATCTTGCAAGGCACATGGTTCGGTGGGGGACATCACCCATACTTGTTGTCCAGGCTCGAACTCAACGGAGGAGGCATTGTGATCATACCACTTCTTCATGTCCTCCTGGCTGGCCTCGAGGTTCGCCTTGGCCATCTCTCTGAAGCGCCGGGTCTGATTGCGTAGGGCCAGGAGGTATTTGAAGACGTCTGGAGGGGTCTTTAGGGGGGCCATCTCCCAACCTTCTTTTACTAGGCTGAGGGGCCCTCGCACAGGGTGCCCGTACAGGAGTTCGAAAGGGCTAAAACCGAGGGACTTCTGGGGAACTTCGCGGTAGGCGAAGAGGAGGCACGGGAGTAGTACATCCCACTGGCGACGGAGGGGCTCTTCCAATCCCCCAATCATCCCCTTGAGGGTGCGGTTAAACCGCTCCACTAGTCCGTTCCCTTGGGGGTGATAGGGGGTCGTGAATCTGTAGGTGACCCCGCATTGTTGCCAGAGGGACTTCATGTATTTGGATATAAAGTTCGTGCCTCGGTCGCTGACGACTTCTCGGGGGAAGCCTACCCGGGAGAAGATCCCCATTAGGGCCCGGCCAACCACCGGAGCTGTCACGGTCCGTAGGGGCACCGCTTCGGGGTAGCGGGTGGCATGGTCCACCAGTACTAAGATAAACCTGTGTCCTTGTGCCGTGCGGGGGTCCAGAGGCCCCACGATGTCTATCCCCACCCTCTCGAACGGGGTGGTGACCACAGGGAAGGGTTGCAGAGGGGCTTTCAGCTTCCGACCACTCTTCCCGCTGGCTTGGCATGTGGGGCAAGATCGGCAGTGGTTCAGGACGTCGTTCCTCATCTTCGGCCAGAAAAAGTGGGTCACTAGGCGGCTGTACGTTTTATCTTGGCCCAGGTGTCCAGCCAGGGGGACATCGTGGGCCAGGTTGAGCAGAAAGTCTCTGAAGCGGAGAGGTACCACCAGTACTCGACCGGCCCCCAGCTCGGCGATTCTTTGCTCGCTGTATAGCAGGTCGTTATCCCAGTAGACCCAGTGAGTTCCGGTGGAGTCCCCTGCGTTCTGGGCGCTGGCTTGTTGGCGGAGTCCCTCGAGGGAGGGACAGGTCTTTTGTTCCTGGCGGAACTGTGCTTGGGTGGGCCCCCCCTCTTGACGCCACTGAGCCAGGTCAGGAAGGTCCTGGGGTTGCGCGTCCCCTTCGGCCGTCGGCTCTGGGAGGCTGGCCCCGTCGTTGTCTTCTACTGGGGCGACTGGGGGCGGAGGTGCTGGCCATTCTGGTTCTTCTGATCGAGGGACGGCACGGGCGGCCATGGACCGGGTGGTTATGCAGGCCCAGTCCGGGAGGCCCAGCATCCCCAGGTGCTCTCTTCTCTCAACGGTGGCCCACGGGGAACTCTCGAGGTCATTCCCCAGGAGGCAGTCCACGGGGGCATCGTCCCGGACCGTCACCTTCAACAGGCCGGAGACCCCTCCCCATTCGAATGGAACGCAGGCCATTTGACACATACTTTCAGAGTTGTCTGCTGAGCGGACGGGGCAGAGAATGTTCGGCAGGATCTGCTCGGGCTTCACCAGGTGACAGCGGATGGCCGTCACACTGGCGCCTGTGTCACGCAAGGCCTCGGCTCGCTGTCCATTAATGGTCACCCACTGACCGTATTTCCTGGTGTTAGCGGGTAGGGGAGCCCGCGGGACCATGTCTCTTCCCCCTAAGCACGCCAGGACCATGGCGGCCGGTTCCCACTCTTGCTGGGCCGGCTCATACTCCTCTGGTTCCTCCAATGATCGCTCTTCCCCCAGGGCGGCGGCAGCTACCTGGCGGGGCTTGGGTGTTTGGTTCTGCGGGCAGCTCGGGTCATTGGCGTAGTGGCCGACTCGCTGGCATCGGTGGCACGTGACGTTGGCTCGGACCCCAGGACGCCACGGGGGGTTGCCCCGACCGGCCGGAGCCGGGGTGCTGGCCAGGGGCGTTGCGGGCAAGGCGTCTCTCCCTCGCCCCTGGCCCCCTCCTCCTCCCCGAGGACGGTGCTGGCCTTGGTTGTTTCTGTTCTGTTCGTGTGGCCCCCTCCGGCCCACTCGGGTGCTTTCCCATCGGTCAGCTTCGGCGGCGAGCTGCCGGGGGTCAGTCAGCTTACTGTCGAGGAGGTGCTGCCTGAGCTCGACGAAGCAGTTGTTTGACAGGTGCTCCCATACCATCAGGTTAAAGAGTTGTTCGTAGGTGGTGACCTGGCTCCCCTTTATCCAACCCTCGAAGGCACGGCTGAAATAGTTCACGTATTCTACCCAAGTTGTACCTGGGATCCGGGTGCAATCTCTGAACCTCTGGCGGTACATCTCGGGTGTGAGGCCGTAGCGGGTGAGGAGGGCAGCCTTCATGTGGTCGTAGGACGACATTTGGTGATCTGGGAGCTGCAGTAGGGCATCGCGCCCCTCGTTGATAAACCTCCCCCAGAGTCCGGCTCCCCAATCACTCCGGTCGATCCGGTGGGAGGTCATGGCGATCTCGTAGGCTTTAAACCACTGTTGTATGTCGTCTTCTCGGACATACTCGCGGACAACATCCTTGGGGATGTGGACTTTTTTCTCGATTGGCCCCGGGGTGTGTGGTCGCTCCGGCACCCCCAGTTCTTTATTCTGTTTCCGAAGTTCTATTTCCGCCAGTTTGCGCTCGTGCTCGAGCGTTATTTTTTTCTCCTCCAGCTCTCTCTGTCTCTGCTTCTCTTCTCGTTCATCTCGGAGCCGCATGTGCTCGAGGTTGAGTTTCTGTTCAGCTAACTTGAGTTCCCCATCCATCTTGAGTCGTGCCATTTCCAACTCGTGCAATCTGGTTCTTTCTCTTTCTCGGATCTCCTCCTGCGAGAGGCCCGTTCCCCGCTCCTCGGGAGCCGTGGCGTTCCCCTCTGGTGTGATGCTGCTTTGGTCGGAGGGTCCGGCGACCCCAGTTTCTGTCCACGACTCTAGGGCGTGCTTTAGGTCATCTTTGGTACTCAGGCCGGTGGTAGCAATGCCAAGTTCTATGCAGAATTGTCTCAGTTCGCGGTGGTTGTATTCTTCTAATTTATCCATTTGGAATTTCTCGGTGGAGTTGCTATCTTGGGCTGACATCGTGTTGTTGTCGTGGGGTGAGCTACTCTCTGTACGATTACGCGTTGATTCGGATCGCGCCGCTGGCCACCAATGTTAGAAAGGATAGACGGACCGGGAGGGTCGGCCGGGGTCAGGAGGAGAGGTCTCCGGGGAGAGCCGTCTCCAGCGATCGTACAGACAAGTAACTTCCCCCCCCACAGACAGATACCACACACGGATAAGGTTCAGTGTTCTTTATAAGCACTTCTTAAGATACGGTTGAATGGTACAAGGAGGTCTGGACTCCGGGGTCCCCTCGATTCAAGTCTCTCAAAGCAGGGTAAGGGGTAGCGGGACAGTTTGTCTACCAGTCGGGTAGTTTGGATGAGATGATGCGTAGCTCACAATCCTCGAGCTTAGGTGGTACGGGCCGCGGCAGCGCCAGCAGGTCCCGCAAAGATGGTCGATGTACGGTCCGCGGCAGCGCCAGCAGGTCCCGGTGAGGATGGTCGTTACAACGGGCCGCGGCAGCGCCAGCAGGTCCCGGAAAGATGGTCGATGTACGGTCCGCGGCAGCGCCAGCAGGTCCCGGTGAGGATGGTCGTTGCAACGGGCCGCGGCAGCGCCAGCAGGTCCCGACGAGGATGGATGTTGTAGAAGGCCGCGGCAGCGCCAGCAGGCAGGACGATGGTTCACAAGAGCGGGCTACGGCAGCGCCAGTAGTCCGTCAAGGCTGAGTTCTCTCGGTGTCTCTCGACTCCAGGATACAACTGCCTTCCTGCTCCGGAGTTGCCCCAGTTATAGGGCAGGCGCCCTTTGATGTCCGGACCCTCGCACTTGGAGGTCGGAGGGCCCGGGATGAAGGTGTCCAGACACCCAGCAGGGGGTGGAGCCAGCGCCTGGGGGAGCTGGAGGCGATCGGCACCTGGCGGGGGAAGAGCTTTTGACACTTCGTCCTCCCATTGACCTGCCAAGTGGTCCGCTCACCTCCCGGGTGGATGGTGGTGCCGGGATGTCGGGGCCGGCCAGGCCCGGGGTTAGGGTCGGGGCGAGGCCACGCGGCCTCGTGGTGCAGGGCCCAAGATGGCGGCTTGAACCGGCCGGGGGAGCCGGTGGGGCTGGGCCCCGTGATGAGTAGAGGTCCGAGGGCAGAAGATCCGTCGGGAGACGGGGTACAGGTGCTTTTCGTGGATTATGCCTGGTGGGCCGGAGCTCGGGCCCCGTCGTGCGGGGAGGGAGTAAGCCCTTCGTGTGGCCTGTCCAACAGGTGGAGTTTTTCTTGCAGGTGGTTCGCCAACATTAAGTTGGCAGGCACAAGCGAGAAAAAGTAACCAATAAGACGAGTCTTGGCACAATGTCTCAATGCAGGCGGTCGCAGCAGGTTGCATCCATTCGCATTGAGAATTCTGCAGCTCAAGTAAACAAGCATTTGCAATGCAATAGGTCTCGCATTTATAAGAGTTTGAGCTATTGGCATTGTAAAATTACAATGCCTTTTATTTATGTTTTGGTTTTAAAACAAATAAAAGGCATTGTCATTTACAATGTCAGTAGGATAAACTCGCATAAAAGCAGTGTGTGGAGTGCAGCAGTGTGCGGCGTGCAGCAGTGTGCGGCGTGCAGCAGTGTGAGGCGTGCAGCAGTGTGAGGCATGCAGCAGTGTGTGGCGTGCAGCAGTGTGCGGCGTGCAGCAGTGTGTGGCGTGCAGCAGTGTGCGGCGTGCAGCAGGGTGTGGCGTGCAGCAGTGTGTGGCGTGCAGCAGTGTGAGGCGTGCAGCAGTGTGAGGCATGCAGCAGTGTTTCGTGTAGCAGTGTGCGGCGTGCAGCAGTGTGCGGCATGCAGCAGTGTGAGGCGTGCAGCAGTGAGGCGTGCAGCAGTGTGTGGCGTGCAGCAGTGTGTGGCGTGCAGCAGTGTGAGGCGTGCAGCAGTGTGAGGCATGCAGCAGTGTTTCGTGTAGCAGTGTGCGGCATGCAGCAGTGTGTGGCGTGCAGCAGTGTGCGGCGTGCAGCAGTGTGTGGCGTGCAGCAGTGTGCGGCGTGCAGCAGTGTGTGGCGTGCAGCAGAGTTTCGTGTAGCAGTGTGAGGTATGCAGCACTGTGTGGCGTGCAGCGGCGTGCAGCAGTGTGCGGCGTGCAGCAGTGTGCCGCGTGCAGCAGTGTCGTGCAGCATGCAGCAGTGAGTAATGCAGCAGTGTGCAGCAGTGTGTGGCGTGCAGCAGTGTGCGGCGTGCAGCAGTGTGTGCCGTGCAGCAGTGTTTCGTGTAGCAGTGTGTGGTGTGCAGCAGTGTGTGGCGTGCAGCAGTGTGTGGCGTGCAGCAGTGTGTGGCATGCAGGGGCATTCAGCAGTGTGTGGCGTGTAGCAGTGTGGCGTGCAGCAGTGTGCAGCGTGCAGCAGTGTGCGGCGTGCAGCAGTGTGCGACGTGCAGCAGTGTGAGGCGTGCAGCAGTGTGAGGCGTGCAGCAGTGTGTGGCATGCAGCAGTGTGTGGTGTGCAGCAGTGTGAGGCGTGCAGCAGTGTGAGGCATGCAGCAGTGTGAGGCGTGCAGCACTGTTTCGTGCAGCAGTGTGAGGCGTGTAGCAGTGTGAGGCATGCAGCAGTGTGCGGCGTGCAGCAGTGTGCGGCGTGCAGCAGTGGGTAATGCAGCATTGTGTAATGTAGCAGTGTGCGCAGCAGTGTGTGGCGTGCGGTAGTGTGCGGCGTGCAGCAGTGTGCGGCATGCAGCAGTGTGTGGCGTGCAGCAGTGTGCGGCGTGCAGCAGTGTGCGGCGTGCAGCAGTGTTTTGTGTAGCAGTGTGAGGCATGCAGCACTGTGGCGTGCAGCAGCGTGCAGCAGTGTGTGGCGTGCAGCAGTGTGCTGCGTGCAGCAGTGTCGTGCAGCATGCAGCAGTGAGTAATGCAGCAGTGTGCAGCAGTGTGTGGCATGCAGCAGTGTGCGGCGTGCAGCAGTGTGTGCCGTGCAGCAGTGTGTGGCGTGCAACAGTGTTTTGTGTAGCAGTGTGTGGCATGCAGCAGTGTGTGGCGTGCAGCAGTGTGCGGCGTGCAGCAGTGTGCTGCGTGCAGCAGTGTGTGGCGTGCAGCAGTGTGTGGCGTGCAGCAGTGTGTGGCGTGCAGCGGCATGCAGCAGTGTGTGGCGTGCAGCAGTGTGTGGCGTGTAGCAGTGTGAGGCGTGCAGCAGTGTGAGGCGCGAGGCGTGCAGCAGTGTGTGACATGCAGCAGTGTGTGGCGTGCAGCAGTGTGTGGCGTGCAGCAGTGTGTGGCGTGCAGCAGTGTGAGGCGTGCAGCAGTGTGAGGCGTGCAGCAGTGTTTCGTGTAGCAGTGTGAGGCATGCAGCAGTGTGCGGCGTGCAGCATTGTGCGGCATGCAGCAGTGTGTAATGCAGCAGTGTGTAATGCAGCAGTGTGCGCAGCAGTGTGTGGCGTGCAGTAGTGTGCGGCGTGCAGCAGTGTGAGGCATGCAGCAGTGTGAGGCCTGCAGCAGTGTGTGGCATGCAGCAGTGTGCGGCATGCAGTAGTGTGCGGCGTGCAGCAGTGTGTGGCGTGCAGCAGTGTGCTGCGTGCAGCAGTGTCGTGCAGCATGCAACCGTGAGTAATGCAGCAGTGTGCAGCAGTGTGTGGCGTGCAGCAGTGTGCGGCGTGCAGCAGTGTGTGCCGTGCAGCAGTGTGTGCCGTGCAGCAGTGTTTTGTGTATTGTGTGGCGTGTAGCAGTGTGCAGCAGTGTGCGGCGTGCAGCAGTGTGTGGCGTGCAGCAGTGTGTGGCGTGCAGCGGCATGCAGCAGTGTGTGGCTTGGAGCAGTGTGTGGCATGCAGCAGTGTGGGGCGTGCAGCAGTGTGCGGCGTGCAGCAGTGTGCGGCGTGCAGCAGTGTGAGGCGTGCAGCAGTGTGAGGCGTGCAGCAGGGTGTGGCGTGCAGCAGTGTGTGGCGTGCAGCAGTGTGAGGTGTGCAGCAGTGTGAGGCGTGCAGCAGTGTTTCGTGTAGCAGTGTGCGGCGTGCAGCAGTGTGCGGCATGCAGCAGTGTGAGGCGTGCAGCAGTGAGGCGTGCAGCAGTGTGTGGCGTGCAGCAGTGTGTGGCGTGCAGCAGTGTGAGGCGTGCAGCAGTGTGAGGCATGCAACAGTGTTTCGTGTAGCAGTGTGCGGCATGCAGCAGTGTGCGGCGTGCAGCAGTGTGTAATGCAGCAGTGTGCGGCGTGCAGCAGTGTGAGGCGTGCAGCAGTGTGAGGCGTGCAGCAGGGTGTGGCGTGCAGCAGTGTGTGGCGTGCAGCAGTGTGAGGTGTGCAGCAGTGTGAGGCGTGCAGCAGTGTTTCGTGTAGCAGTGTGCGGCGTGCAGCAGTGTGCGGCATGCAGCAGTGTGAGGCGTGCAGCAGTGAGGCGTGCAGCAGTGTGTGGTGTGCAGCAGTGTGTGGCGTGCAGCAGTGTGAGGCGTGCAGCAGTGTGAGGCATGCAGCAGTGTTTCGTGTAGCAGTGTGCGGCATGCAGCAGTGTGCGGCGTGCAGCAGTGTGTAATGCAGTAGTGTTGGAAAGGCGTTCTCCGTGGGCTTCGGAATACGTTCCGGACCACCCTTTGACCCACCTCTCCCAGAGTTAGGCCGAGCAAGGGCGGGAAGGCCCTTCCTGGAAGGGTCTCGTTCCTAGGATCGCACACGCTGAGCTTGCACTCTCGGACAGAGGGACACCACACAGTAGTTCTTCGTAAGACAGTACTTTATCGTTAGCTTTTAGGGACCTTTATGATCCGAAATGCAGGTATTGAAGCAGCGCCACAAGCGGCGACGATTTCGTGATGGGGGTATGGGGGTAGCGGGACAGTCTCTGAGTTCAGTGTCTCTGCGGAGTACCCTTCGCACAGCTCTCAATCCTCGAGCTGGGGGATGTTGTTTCTGTCGGCAATTTCTGCCGATTCTTCTAGAGGAGAGTGCCGCGAGTCACTCAGCAGGCACAGGTGGTTTCGGAGTCGGGGAGCCGCGATGGCGTCAGCAGGGCTCAGATGGTTTAGAGTTCGGGGAGCCGCGACAGCGTCAGCAGGGCTCAGGTGGTTCAGAGTTCGGGGAGCCGCGACAGCGTCAGCAGGGCTCAGATGGTTCAGAGTTCGGGGAGCCGCAACAGCGTCAGCAGGGCTCAGATGATTCAGAGTTCGGGGAGCCGCGACAGCGTCAGCAGGGCTCAGGTGATTCAGAGTTCGGGTAGCGTTCTTCCGTTCAGGGATCGATCGAGCCGCGACCAGGTCAGCAGGGCTCTCGTAGGTCCAGGTCTTCTCTGCCTCCCGTCCCTTCAGCACCCCTTGTTATACTCCCCCTCCTCTTTGAAGTCCGGAGTCCTCGCTGAGAGGGGTCTTGGTGCCTGGGGCCGGGGTTCGGGATTTCCTGTCGCTCGGCCCTTTGATCTGTTCAGGTGGGTCTGGGAGGGACTCCAGACGCCCAGCAGGCGAGGCGCCCGCTCACCGAGGGCCTGGTGGCCGATCGAAACCCTCCTTGGGGAGGAGACCAGAGGTGTGACAGGGACGGCGTCTCCTGGTCTGGCTTGGGGGTTTCTCGCTCTCTCGGCCAGGTATGCGTGGTAGGGTCTAGGGTGTTGCTGGGGCCTTGGCCGGCCATCGGGTTGTTGGGCCATGGTGGCCGGAAGTCTGTGACATCGGGGATCAGGTGCGGTTGCAGGGTGGCTGGCTGGTCGGGAGGGCCCACGCCACGAGGCCGGTCTCACACGTGCCCCCCCCCAGCTGAAAGGCGGGGAGAACTACCCATCCACTTGGGGGTTCTCCTCACTGAAGCGGAAGAATCGGGACAGGCCGTCCGCGTTGGCGTGGTCAGTCCCGGGGCGATGACCATCGTAGCAGCTTGGGGTTTTCCCCTCTCATCTGCATCAGCCACCGCAAGGGTCGATGATCCGTTTGATCCCGAAAGTGGGTTCCGAACAAGTAGGGCCGTAGCTTTTTGAGTGCCCAGACTACTGCGAAGGTCTCTCTTTCAATGGTGCTCCACCGCTGTTCTCGAGGCAGCAACCTTCGGCTGATGAAGGCTATGGGCTGATCGATGCCCTCGTCGTTGAACTGTGAGAGGACTGCCCCGATGCCGTGCTCCGAGGCGTCTGTCTGGACCACAAACTCCTGAGAGTAGTCAGGGGCTTTGAGTACCGGAGCGGTACAGATAGCGGCTTTCAAGGCGTCAAACGCTTTTTGGCACGGGGGAGTCCTTTGTATTTTCTTCGGGTGTTTTTTGGAGGTTAACTCTGTGAGGGGGCCTGCGATGCTGCCATAGTTCTTAATGAACCTCCGGTAGTAACCGGTGAGGCCCAGGAAGGCCCGGACTTCCGTTTGGGTGGTTGGGGGTTCCCAGGACACGATGGCGTTGATCTTCGGCTGGAGGGGGGCGACCTGCCCGCTTCCCACCTGGTGCCCCAGATAGATCACTGAGCCTTGTCCAATTTGACATTTACTGGCTTTGACGGTTAGGCCGGCCTGGTGCAGGGCCAGCAGTACTTGCCGGAGGTGCTGGAGGTGCTCGGTCCACTGGGAGCTGAAGACTGCTATGTCGTCTAGGTACGCTGCGCTGAACCCCTCCAGCCCGGCCAGGACCCTGTTCACCAGCCGCTGGAAGGTGGCCGGGGCATTCTTCATTCCAAACGGCATCACCCTGAAGCGGTAGTGCCCATCCGGGGTGGAGAAGGCGGAGCGCTCCTTGGCTCCCTCAGTGAGTGCAATCTGCCAGTATCCGCAGGTTAGTGCTGAGGTATCGAGCGGCCCGAGGCGGTCGATGAGCTCGTCTGCGCGGGGGATAGGGTGAGCGTCCGCTCGGGTGACCGCATTGAGTCCCCGGTAGTCCACACAGAACCTCAGCTCGGGGGCGACACCAGGGGCAGCCGCTTTCGGGACCAGGACTACCGGGTTGGCCCAGGGGCTGTCGGAGGGTTCAATCACCCCGAGGGCCAACATCTTGGTTACTTCGGCCTGGATGCAGGTTCGGACCCGATCAGGGACCCGGTAGGCTCGGTGTCTCACTGGCGGGCTGTCGCCGGTGTCTACGTCGTGGAAACACCAGTCGGTGACCCTAGGGGTTAGGGAGAAGAGGTCGGTGAATTGTCTTAGTAGCCGGCGGCAGTCGTCGGACTGTTGGGGGGTGAGGGTGGTTGACAGTCTCACCCCCTCTACGGAGCCATCTGTCTCTTTAGCACACAGGGGGTCTGGAAGGGGCTCTGTCTCTTCTTCAGTCCCATCGTCGGTGGCCAGGAGCAAACTCAAATCCGTCCTCACAAAGTGGGGTTTGAGGCGGTTCACGTGGAGGACCCGGAGGGGGTTCCGCGGGGACTGCACATCAACTAGATAGGTGACTTGGCTCTTCCGCTCGACCACCTTGAAGGGACCAGTCCACTTGTCTTGGAGGGTGCAGGGTTTCACCGGGGCCATGACCCAGACTTGTTGGCCCAGCTGAAATTCGACCAGCGTGGCATTCTGGTCATACCAGCGCTTCATCTCTTCTTGGCTAGCCTCGAGGTTTGCCTCGGCGAGTTCTCGGAATTTCCGGGTCTGGTTGCGAAGCGCCAGGATATAGCGGAACACATCAGGAGGGGTCCCCCGGAGAGTTGTTTCCCAGCCCTCCTTGACCAGGCTCAGGGGCCCCCGGACGGGGTGTTCGTACAGTAATTCGAACGGGCTGAACCCCAGAGATTTTTGGGGAACCTCCCGGTAGGCGAACAGGAGGCACGGGAGGAGGACGTCCCATCTACGGCGTAGGGGTTCTTCGAGGCCCATGATCATCCCCTTCAGGATTCTGTTAAATCGCTCGACTAGGCCATTCCCTTGGGGGTGGTAGGGGGTGGTGAACTTGTATGATACCCCGCACTGCTGCCATAGGGACCTCATGTATTTGGAGATAAAGTTCGTGCCACGATCACTCACGACTTCGCGAGGGAACCCCACGCGGGAGAAGATCCCCATCAAGGCCCGGCCTACCACAGGGGCCGTCACGGTGCGGAGGGGAATGGCCTCGAGGTAGCGGGTGGCATGGTCCACCAGGACAAGGATGAATCGGTGGCCCTGGGCGGTCTTGGGATCCAGGGGTCCCACGATGTGGATCCCCACCCGCTCAAAGGGGGTACTAATAACGGGGAAGGGTTGTAGCGGAGCCTTGCGCTTCCCCCCACTCTTTCCGCTGGCCTGGCACGTGAGGCATGACTTGCAGTGGGTCTCCACATTCGCTCGCATCTTGGGCCAATAGAAGTGGGTAACTAGTCGCTGGTAGGTCTTGTCTTGGCCTAAGTGTCCTGCCAGGGGCACATCATGGGCTAGGCCCAGGAGGAGACTTCGGAAGCGCAGGGGTACCACCAGTACTCGGACCGATCCCAGCTCGGCCGACTTCTATTCGCTGTACAGGAGGCCGTTTTCCCAATATATCCAGTGTGTGCCGGACTGGTCGCCTGCCGCCTGGGCTTCGGCCTGCTGTCGGGGTCCAATGAGGGAAGGGCAGGTGGCCTGTTCTTGGCAGAATTCTTCTCGGGAGGGACCTCCCTCGCAGTGCCACTGGGCCATCTCGGGCAGGTCCCCGAGCTCGGTCAGGGGCTCGGGAACTGGATACACTGACCCATTATCGTGAACGGTTTCTTCTTCCGGAAGAGGGTCGTCGGGCTCGGGTAGTGCGTCCCGGACCTCGGGGACGTCGACTGTGTTCAGCGGCATGGCCTCAACTCCCTCGGAGGAAGTCAATCGGGCAATCATAGAGCGCGTGGTGGTGCATACCCATTCGGGTAGGCCCATCATCTCTAGATGGGCTCTTCGTTCCACTTGTCCCCACGGGGAACTCTCGAGGTCGTTACCCAGGAGGCAGTCTACGGGTTGGGAGGTTCGGACTGCCACCCTCAATTTACCGGTGACTCCCCCCCATTCGAAGGGTACCAGGGCCATCCGGCATAGGCTCTCGGAATTGTCCGAAGATATGACTGGACAGAAGGCGTCGGGCAGGATCTGGTCTTCGGAGACCAGGTGGCAGTGGACCGCTGTGACACTCGCCCCGGTGTCACGGAGGCCCTCGACGCGGTGACCGTTGACCGTCACCTGCTGTCGGTACTTCTTCGTGTTGGCGGGTAGGGGTGTTCCGGGGACCATCTCTCGGTCCCCTAGGGAGACCAGGGCCATGGCGGCTGGTTCCCACTCTTCGGAATCTTCCATCTCTTCTCCTAGGGCTACGGAGGCCATTTGTTGAGCCGGAGGGGTTGTCGTTGTGGGTCGTTGGTACATGGGACACTGGGGGTCACTGGCATAGTGTCCGGTCTGTTGGCAGCGGAAACAGGTGATCCTGACTCGGGGTCCCGACCTCCCTGGTGGCCCGGTGCTGGCCGGATGTAGGGCTGGAAAGTGCGGAGGTTGGCCTCTGGGGGGACTGTGCTGGGAGCCCCCCGGGAATTCCCTCGGTCGGCCTTGGTTCCCTCCGCCCCTCTGGTGGGGGGGTCCCCGACTGTGGTGACCGTAGTCTCCCACAGGACCCCGGGAGGCCCGGGTGTTCACCCATCGGTCAGCCTCGACGGCCAGTTTTTGCGGGTCAGTGAGCTTGCTGTCCAGGAGGTGTTGGCGTAACTCCACAAAGCAATTGGCGGACAAGTGTTCCCACGCGATTAGATCAAACAACTCCTCGAAGGTGGAGACCTTGCTGCCCTTGATCAACCCGTCCAAGGCCCGGCTGTAAAAGTTCACGTACTCTACCCAGGTGGTACCGGGTATCTTCTTGCAGTCTCGAAACCGTTGCCGGTACATCTCGGGGGTGAGCCCATATCTGGCTACTAGGGCCTCTTTCATGTGGCTGTAGGAGTTCAGCACCGTGGAGGGCAGGTCCAGCAGGGTATCTCTCCCCTCGCTCAGGAACCGGCCCCACAAACCAGCCCCCCAGTCTTTCTGCGGAACTCGGTGGGAGGTCATGGCAACTTCGTAGGCCTTGAACCATTGCTGGATGTCGTCGGTTTTGTAATATTCCTTCACCACATCCTTGGGGATGTAGACCTTTGGTTCCACGGTGGAGGAGGGTGGTTGATTTCCCGAGGGTCTGGACTCCTCACTTTTAGCCTTGAGCTCGATCTCCTTCAGGCTGCGTTCGTGTTCTAGTTGGAGTTTTCTTTCTTCGTGTTCTCTCTGGCGTTTTTTTCCCTCAAGTTCTCCTTGTAGGCGTAATTGTTCTACCGCCAACTTTTTCTCGGCCAGTTTTAGCTCTCCCTCGATTTTCAGTTTCGCTAGTTCTAGTTCGTGGTTGCGGCCCCTTTCTCGGTCTGCTAGTTCCTCCGGGGATAGGCCCCCTTCTGGGGCGCTGCTCCTTACCGGGATGCTTCGTGGTTCGTTTGGCAGCTCTACTTCTGTTTGGGCCAGGGAAGCTCCTGCCTCGACCCAGGTCTTCAATGCTCCCTGGAAATCTTCTTTCGTGCTTAAGCCGGTGGTAGCGATTCAGAGGTCTTTGCAGAATTGTTTTAATTCTCGGTGTGTGTAATATTCCAACTGGTCCTCTCGGAATGTCGAGCTTGTGTTGGTACCTGCGGCACCTAGGGAGGTTTCTCCTTCCATCTCTTTCCGGTAGTGCGTCAGCCGTTTACTGCACGATCTCTGGGTGTCGGCTCGGATCCCATCGCTGCCACCAAATGTTGGAAAGGCGTTCTCCGGGGGCTTCGGAATACGTTCCGGACCACCCTTTGACCCACCTCTCCCAGAGTTAGGCCGAGCAAGGGCGGGGAGGCCCTTCCTGGAAGGGTCTCGTTCCTAGGATCGCACACGCTGAGCTTGCACTCTCGGACAGAGGGACACCACACAGTAGTTCTTCGTAAGACAGTACTTTATCGTTAGCTTTTAGGGACCTTTATGATCCGAAATGCAGGTATTGAAGCAGCGCCACAAGCGGCGACGATTTCGTGATGGGGGTGTGGGGGTAGCGGGACAGTCTCTGAGTTCAGTGTCTCTGCGGAGTACCCTTCGCACAGCTCTCAATCCTCGAGCTGGGGGATGTTGTTTCTGTCGGCAATTTCTGCCGATTCTTCTAGCGGAGAGTGCCGCGAGTCACTCAGCAGGCACAGGTGGTTTCGGAGTCGGGGATCCGCGACCGCGTCAGCAGGGCTCAGATGGTTCAGAGTTCGGGGAGCCGCGACAGCGTCAGCAGGGCTCAGGTGGTTCAGAGTTCAGGGAGCCGCGCCAGCGTCAGCAGAGCTCAGATGGTTCAGAGTTCGGGGAGCCGCGACAGCGACAGCAGGGCTCAGATGATTCAGAGTTCGGGGAGCCGCGACAGCGTCAGCAGGGCTCAGATGATTCAGAGTTCGGGTAGCGTTCTTCCGTTCAGGGATCGATCGAGCCGTGACCAGGTCAGCAGGGCTCTCGTAGGTCCAGGTCTTCTCTGCCTCCCGTCCCTTCAGCACCCCTTGTTATACTCCCCCTCCTCTTTGAAGTCCGGAGTCCTCGCTGAGAGGGGTCTTGGTGCCTGGGGCCGGGGTTCGGGATTTCCTGTCGCTCGGCCCTTTGATCTGTTCAGGTGGGTCTGGGAGGGACTCCAGACGCCCAGCAGGCGAGGCGCCCGCTCACCGGGGGCCTGGTGGCCGATCGAAACCCTCCTTGGGGAGGAGACCAGAGGTGTGACAGGGACGGCGTCTCCTGGTCAGGCTTGGGGGTTTCTCGCTCTCTCGGCCGGGCATGCGTGGTAGGGTCTAGGGTGTTGCTGGGGCCTTGGCCGGCCATCGGGTTGTTGGGCCATGGTGGCCAGAAGTCTGTGACATCGGGGATCAGGTGCGGTTGCAGGGTGGCTGGCTGGTCGGGAGGGCCCACGCCACGAGGCCGGTCTCACAAGCAGTGTGTAATGCAGCAGTGTGTGCAGCAGTGTGTGGCGTGCGGTAGTGTGCGGCGTGCAGCAGTGTGCGGAGTGCAGCAGTGTGCGGCGTGCAGCAGTGTTTCGTGTAGCAGTGTGAGGCATGCAGCACTGTGTGGCGTGTAGTGGCGTGCAGCAGTGTGTGGCGTGCAGCAGTGTGCTGCATGCAGCAGTGTCATGCAGCATGCAGCAGTGAGTAATGCAGCAGTGTGTGGCGTGCAGCAGTGTGTGGCGTGCAGCAGTGTGTGCCGTGCAGCAGTCTGCGGCGTGCAGCAGTGTGCTGCGTGCAGCAATGTGCTGTGTGCAGCAGTGTCGTGCAGCATGCAGCAGTGAGTAATGCAGCAGTGTGCAGCAGTGTGTGGCATGCAGCAGTGTGCGGCATACAGCAGTGTGTGGCGTGCAGCAGTGTGTGGCGTGCAGCAGTGTGTGGCGTGCAGAAGTGTTTGGTGTAGCAGTGTGCGGCGTGCAGCAGTGTGCTGCGTGCAGCAGTGTGTGGCGTGCAGCAGTGTGTGGCGTGCAGCAGTGTGTGGCATGCAGTGGCATGCAGCAGTGTGTGGCGTGCAGCAGTGTGTGGCGTGTAGCAGTGTGCGGCGTGCAGCAGTGTGCGGCGTGCAGCAGTGTGCGGCGTGCAGCAGTGTGCGGCGTGCAGCAGTGTGAGGCGTGCAGCCGTGTGAGGCGTGCAGCAGTGTGTGGCGTGCAGCAGTGTGTGGCGTGCAGCAGTGTGTGGCATGCAGCAGTGTGAGGCGTGCAGCAGTGTTTCGTGTAGGAGTGTGAGGCGTGCAGCAGTGTGCGGCGTGCAGCAGTGTGCGCAGCAGTGTGTGGTGTACGGTAGTGTGCGGCGTGCAGGAGTGTGCGGCGTGCAGCAGTGTGTGGCGTGCAGCAGTGTGTGGCGTGCAGCAGTGTGTGGTGTGGTTTGTAAACAACAAGAAAAGCGGACATCAAAGGAAGGGTGGGAGGGAACGAGCATATGGTGTGTGAGTTATAACGAAAGTTTTGGCGAAAGCAGTCTGCTGCTTTCAAGTCCAATGCCAGATGCCAGCTTCGCGCTTGAATGCCTCACATGCACTGGCCATAAACCGCATTCCTAAGGTCTTGTGCCCCTTACTAAATGTCTCTGAATACGTGAGGCGGCGCACGCGCAGGAAGTAGCTGGTGGCAAATGGAATGCGCGTGGTTGTGCGCGTAACCTCCACCCGATCCGCCTGGGAAGCCTTCGGGAGCATTTTCGGAAGCCCCTACATAAGTCTCGCTGTGCGATCACTTACGCGATAGCCAGGCGAGACCTAAAAATGTACTCGAGCAGCAGAAAGAAGCTTCGCCCTCTTGTGCGTTGTGTGGTGCCTTACATGCTGATTTGCCATACGTGCTGAGTTTACAGCGTGGAACAAGCACCCTGTGCTATAATCGACTCACAAAGTTTTTATTTAACTCTGCGGAATACCACAGAGCAAAACTCTGCGAGTTCTGCCCACCCCTGCTCAGAGACCCGATTGCTGCTTTAGTCACAAAGTAGGCTGTTTCCTATGTGGCCCATTCATACTTTCCGAAGGAAGTGCATGCAGCCAGAGGGCTGAAAGGACACCCTGTCATTCTAGAATCTATGCAGATCTATAACATTTTTACACCCTGTCCACTTTTAATTTTAGTTTTCAGAAGCAGCTGCAAAGTGGAATCAACACCATCGTAGCCTTAGCGGGCACCAGGCGTTTTCTCAGTGGAACGGAAGGGTGGGAGCTGGTTTTGAACTGGTGGGGGATGTTTTTGTATGGGGGGCCAGTTTTGCAGCAGTGCTGCAATATCGCCCCCTTGTAACCAAAGCAGCAGCAGTGTTTCCCACCAGCCCCCCCTCCACCCGCGGTGCTTGTCTGACTGAATTGCCAGGGCTAGTTTACGTTCTCAGTCCGGCCCTGAAGAACACTACATAAAACATCACCCCAGGGTCCTCTGCAGCACCACCATAGGTCCCACTGACTATGATGGTGCTGCAGAGGACATAGACTATGACAAAGGTACTGCAGCATTTTATCAATGCTGCTGTACCTTTGTCAAAGACCTCTCTATGCCTTAGCATAAATCTCACTTCACCTGCACCAGGAACCTAATTACACCTCCGTCATGGTTCCCTTTAAGTATTATTCCCCATGTGCGGCTATGGAACATGTGTGTGCAGTCTTTTCTTGTTTGTGTAAGCTACAGAGTCATGAGATGTGCAACAAGGCAAGTCGACGAGATACCACTTAAAGGTAAATAACAAGCATTGGCAATGCCAATAAATCTTGCTTTTAAATTAAAGTTACTTCTTAGTTACTGATTGGTTTAAGCACTGAATAATTCATCAGCCATGCACTCTGTCACTCATCCTTGCACTTGTGCATCCATTAATCATTTATTCATTCATGCATTCACCAACTTACACAACCACAATACAGTGCAGACACATATTCAGCCACATTCACAAGATAAATTGAAAGAATAAAAGTAGAGAGAATAAAATGTGATATTGCCTAAAAATATCAGACGTATGCTTGCAATAACAAAATTAAAAAAGCAGCAGGTGGAAGACTTGCAATGGTATTGTACATAGCCGTGGACATCTTGCAGTGGAATTGTACATTGTGAATAGTACGCGGTTGGATGTCTTTCAAAGGTAAAAACAATGATACAGTATGGATAATATCACTCCATGATGGTCAGCTAGTTTAACTGCAGCGGCTGTGCAGGTTGCAGGACACTGGAAATGAACTGAGTGTTGAGGAAGTAGCCAGTTAGCACTGTCTTTGGAGCTGCAGCATGCTTTAAACAAGAAAGTAAAAAGAGGAGAAGGAAAAAAATAAAAAGGTACCTAGAAGTAGAAAATGGAAGACTGAAAGACAGGCCTACCAGCTTTGGCACTGAAGCGCACTCATTTTTAGACTGATGTGCACATGTGATCAGACAAATTTCTTCACTAACAGGGCAAGAGACCCAATGCTGTATGCTGTCATGGACGGAAGGAGAGTGCAAATGACACACATGCAGATCAGTGGCAGATGAGGGCTGCCCAAAAATCCCTCTCTCGGTCTGTCTCTCTCTCTCTCTCTCTCTCTCTCTCTATATATATATATATATATATATATATATATATATATATATATCTATATTCACTGAAAAAACCATAGGTTTCACACATGTTATAGTTAGCTGGACATTTTACTGATAAAAAAACCAATGAAATTCCCCCGTTATAGTTAGTGCAGGCAACTATAACTCACGCGACCGCAATCCTCTGCTGATGACATATGTGTCTTTATGAAAAAAAAATATTTGTAATATATGTATAGCTAAAATTTAATGGAAGAAGACATGGGCAAATAAGTGTCTAAATACAGTATTAGCATCAGCAGAGGATTGCGGTCGCGTGAGTTATAGTTGCCTGCACTAACTATAACGGGGGAATTTCATTGGTTTTTTTATCAGTAAAATGTCCAGCTAACTATAACATGTGTGAAACCTATGGTTTTTTCAGTGAATTTGCAAGGTTTTTTAAATGCTAATTCCTAACTATAACGTGTGTGAAACCTATGGTTTTTTCAGTGAATTTGTACGGTTTTTTAAATGCTAAGTTACTTTACGCCATTCGTGGCGTGCGTGCCCACTTAACGCAGTTCGTTCCGTGCGCGCACGGTGCGCTTCGCGCACCGCACGCCCACTTTACGCAGTTAGTGCCGTGCACGCTCGGTGGGCACGCGGTGCGCTACGCGCACCGCGTGCCCACGTTACGCTGGATGGGCCATGTACGCACGATGCGCTTCACGCACCGTGCGCACATGGAGGACATATTATGCGCTTCGTTGTGAAAGGGAATCTTTTACTTTTTCAGATAGTGTCATAGGCCATGCACAAATGGTGCCCTTCAGTCACCATTTGCATACGGGGTGGGGAGAGTGTGGATAATTTTTTTTTTTTAAATAATTTTTGCCGTACGCGTACGGTAAGCGTAATCAGCGATTTTTCAAAAAATAAACAAATTGAATTTTTGGCCTTGGGAGTTCTTTGGGGACACCTAAAGCAAGGCTAGGTGGTTAGGAGCTGTCTAAACAGCCCCTTTACAGGTTTTTTGCCTTTGTTTTTCCTCCCCCCCTCAGAGTGCGAGAGAGAAAATGGCGGCCGCCGCTTCCTGGTTTCGACCGATTCGAATGTTTACTAAGATATAACAGCCAATCAGAATCGCGCTCGCGCATGTCACCGTACGCGTACGGTAAGCTTACCGTAAGCGCACGGTAAGCGCACCGTAAGCTGCCACAGATATATATATTGATTTAAATGCTATTTTCTCAGGAACTACTGAACAGATTTACACCAGACCTACAAAAGGCACTTCCTTGACCTGAGGACTACCTCTCTGCAAAATTTCAAGTAGCTCTGTTCAGCCGTTCGGGCTGTAGCTGTGTCTAAAGGTCCTATGGAAAAATGCATGGGAAAAACGCGTTTTGGGACCCCCCTTTTTTCTCAGCCCCCGCTTGACGAATCCCCCCGAGACTTTCAGGGTAGGAGCGGAGCGGAGCGCCCCACCTATTTTGAAAATTTCGCGAGGATTCGTCGACCGGCGCCAAAGTTATTCCAAATAGAATGTTGCGGTTTTCCTATGGAAACAGGGTCCTAACTATAACTACCTACTGGCGACCGCCAGTAGGTAATCTATATCTATATCTATATATACATATATATTTCCAAAAACCGAACGTAGCCCTCGCCCCTGTCCTGGGTGCTTACTCCTGCGGTGGTGAGCCGCTAGTCTTTCAACAACAGAAGCGTATATTGTTCGCTCCAAACGGAAAGCACTCACGGGTGTAATTGCAGCAATATACTTTATTGTGCAGACCCCCCCTACACTGACAGACGCGTTTCGCCTTGCGGCTTTTTCGATGTCAATGATCGAAAAAGCCACGTGGCGAAACGCGTCTGTCAGTGTAGGGGGGGGGGGTCTGCACAATAAAGTATTTTGCTGCAATTACACCCGTGAGTGCTTTCCCTTTGGAGCGAACAATATACGCTTCTGTTGTTGAATATATCTATATCTATATATATATATATATATATATATATATATATATATATATATATATATGTATATATATATATATATATATATATATATATATATATATATATATATATATATATATATATATATATATATATATATATATATATATATGAAAATCCAAACAGCTGTCTCCCACCTCCAACCGGCGAGGAAGAAGCACACGGACACCAACTCGTGCTTCACAGGTATTTAATGTTAATCAGCACCCACACAGCACGCCATTAAGCGTTTCGGCCACCAGATGGCCTTGATCACATGAAGTAACTGCTGAAACATTCGGCTTTTATAAATCAAGAGCACTCTGTAATCTCGTGATGCTTGTGTCCATGGACATGGAAAAAATACATTGGTTTCAAAATAATTCTGTTTTTTGGTGATGGAAAACATGTAACAAATACATATACATTGGCAATTGTATCAACATGGGTCTGAGATGTTATATGGTTTTACTGATCGATATGCCTGCTTCTAAATGCTCTTCTATGTTGACGATAATATTACGACCTTGTAAATGCATGTTATATTACAAGGGTTTAAAGTGCAATAATAAGTTGTGCAAATACGCAATTGTAGGTGCAAATTCTGATATCTAAGGTGCAAAAAAGTGCCATCAGGTGCAACAAGATGCAAATGTGCAAAATATTTCCAAAAACCGAACGTAGCCCTCGCCCCTGTCCTGGGTGCTCACTCCTGCGGTGGTGAGCCGCTAGTCTTTCAACAACAGAAGCGTATATTGTTCGCTCCAAACGGAAAGCACTCACGGGTGTAATTGCAGCAATATACTTTATTGTGCAGACCCCCCCCTACACTGACAGAAGCGTTTCGCCTTGCGGCTTTTTCGATGTCAATGATCGAAAAAGCCACGTGGCGAAACGCGTCTGTCAGTGTAGGGGGGGGGGGGGGGGGTCTGCACAATAAAGTATTTTGCTGCAATTACACCCGTGAGTGCTTTCCCTTTGGAGCGAACAATATACACTTCTGTTGTTGAATATATCTATATATATATATATATATATATATATATATATGTATATATATATATATATATACATATATATATACATATATATATATATATATATATATATATATATATATATATATATATATATATATATTACCTACTGGCGGTCGCCAGTAGGTAGTTATAGTTAGGACCCCTTTTCCATAGGAAATCCGCAACATTCTATTTTGAATAACTTTGGCGCCGGTCGACGAATCCTCGCGAATTTTTTAAAATAGGTGGGGCGCTACGCTCCGCTCCTACCCTGAAAGTCTCGGGGGGATTCGTCAAGCGGGGGCTGAGATAAAAGGGGGGTCCCAAAACGCGTTTTTCCCATGCATTTTTCCATAGGACCTTTAGACAGGGCTACAGCCCGAACGGCTGAACAGATTTACTTGAAATTTGGCAGAGAGGTAGTCCTCAGGTCAAGGAAGTGCCTTTTGTAGGTTTGGTGTAAATCTGTTCAGTATTTCCTGAGAAAATAGCATTTAAAAGCATATATATATGTGGGCGGAGCCTAACCACACATCTCATCCTGAGATCTGATTGGCTGTCAGCACTTCATCCAAGAAGTGTTGACAGCCATCTTGGGACCAATATACATGATAGCACCTCATTAAAAAGCATTGCAGTTAATAGAAGGTTTTAAGACTTTAGTTACATTATAAATCATTTGTTGATGGTACCATACTCATTTTAGGAATTGTGGTATGTTCTAAGGTGATTTCACCATGTGAAAAAGCCTTCTGCTGGGATATCATGATTGAGAGAAAAATATTTTCTCATGCTTTTACCACAGAGGTTTGGAAGGTGATCTATAAGCTAAACTGAGAGCTTATTTTCTGTAAATTCACATTATCTTTCTCAGTCATGTGAGAATGAAGTCTGACATTCTCAGTAAAACATGTACATCCAACAAGGGCAGAGACTGCCAGTTGATTCCTTTGTGTTCTACTGCAGCTTCCCAGAGTGTTCCAAAGAACTACTAGAGCGCTAACAGTCCTACCTATGATAAACGTATGGCACACCTGAAGCCATCTTGCTTGGAATAAAGTGGTAACTCTTAAAACATTTAATTTCAAAAGGAACAAAATGAGGGGGTTCATTTTTCCATAAAAAGTATGCTTAGTGCTGCAGAAAGAAAAATTAGGGCACATTTTGAGTGACTTCTCAAATCCTCTTCTATTTCATTAAAAAATTCTGACATGCAGACTGAAACATGAACTTTCAATACCAGCAGCAGTTTTCCCTGGTGAGCAGTAGCTTTACTACAGTGATCTAATGAGCAAAAAGAGTGCTAACATTCTGAATTTATGGCAAATGTGTGACACATCTGAATGCCTTCTTGATGGAATCAAAGTAAAAAACTGAAAGTATTTCCTACTGAGGAGACTGCAGTAAATGAGGAAATTAGGAAACTTCATAACAAATAAGTCTCCCAAGATGGCCACCAGAGACAAAAGAGCCCAAATGTAGCCCAAATATCACCCAGATGTAGCCCAAGTATAGCCCAATGACAGAATGTCCCAGAATGTTCTTAAAAACAACTAGAGCGCTTACTGTCTTCATTATGACAAAAGTATGGCACACCTGAAGCCATCTTGATTGGAATAAACTGGTAACACTTAAAACATTTAATTTAAAAAGGAACACAATGAGGGGGTTCATTTTGCCATAGAAATTATCATTAATGCTGAAGAGAGAAAATGAGGGCACATTTTGAGTGACTTCTCAAATCCTCTTCTATTTCATTAAAAAATTCTGACATGCAGACTGAAACATGCACTTTTAATACCAGGAGCAGACTTCCATGGTGAACAGTAGTTTTACTACAGTGATCTAATGAGCAACTAGAGTGCTAACATTCAGAATTTATGGCAAATGTGTGACATATCTGAATACCTTCATGATGGAATCAACGTAAAAAACTGAAAGCATTTCCTACTGAGGAGACTGCAGTACATGAGGAAATTAGGAAACTTCATAACAAATAAATCTCCCAAGATGGCCACCGGAGCTAAAAGAGCCCAAATGTAGCCCAAAATCACCCAGATGTAGCCCAAATATAGCCCAATGACAGAAGTGTGCAAAACACTTATTATTTAGTGTTTTTGCAGTGTGATATAGTGCAGACTTGTCAGGTATTGGAGTGCTTTACATGAGCATTGGTTACATCACACAAGCACATATTCATTTTGGTTGTAGACATGGGGAGACTAAGTGATTTGACCAGAATCACAGAATGTCGAGCTGAAGCAGAAACTTCAACCTGGTTCCCCAGTTGCAAAGTCTGCAGTTCTGGAAGTAACACCACATCCTCTCCCCTAAGTGCAACATTTAATCAAGTGGTCAACTGGATAAAAAAACATAAAGATAACAAATAATTTAAAAGTGCTTTGTCGCTATTTGAAAACTCAGACAAAATGTCCTTATTTTAGTCTTTTAGAGCACTAACCATAATTTTGATGCCTATAAGACCCTCTCATATATGTAATTTCTAAAGGAAATGCTCTAGGTATTACAGTTTTGATTACATCAAGATGATGTCAGGCGTTCCACACTTTTGTAATAAATATAGAATGTTAGCAATCTAGTTGTTCATTGGGATACTGTTCAGAGGCAAACCCAGGGGCACGGACTCTGAAAATTGAAGGCAGGTAGGAGAGTGCAAAGGCAACAATTTAACCACACTGAGCAGGCAGGAAGGGCCGTGGAAGCACAACAGACTATGGAGGGCAGTGGAAAGGGGGGCAGGGGCAACAAACCAACAATACAGGACTTGCAAGAGAGGCTGTTGGGGGGAAGATCTATTACGGGTCAAGGAAGCTAGAGGCGGTCCCTAGAGCCCCGGGAGCCACCACAGAACTGAGCAGGAGAGTGAGTCAGGGACAAAAGGGGCACCTTAATTTGAGCCGGGGTGCCTAGGAACGCTTGCTCCAAAAATGAAGAAAACAGACATATGAGACATGGAATTGGTGGCAGAATACAATGGCAGTTTAATGAGAAGATACAACTTCAAAGAAACCGCAGAATAGAGACATAAAGTACAAAATACAGAATCCAGATAATCATACAGCTGTCATGATATTCTCTGTATCTCAATTAATGTACTGACAGAGAGAGAGAGAAAACACATCTATAAATGCATCATGAGAAACAAGTTACACCAAGGAAAATGTTACCTAGGAACACTCACGTTTACTCTTAGAGCAAGCATTCCTGCAATTACAATACAAAATCTTTTAAATGCAAAAGTAAAGAGAACAATGGTTAAACATAACATGACATTTCATATAGGTAAAATAGAATAAGATACTTCAAGCAAAGCAGAGCAAGACATTTTAAGCAAAGGAAGACAAGAGCTCCCAGCTCTTGGGGAAAACCTGCACAGCCTGTTAACCTACATACAGACGGCGAGGTAGTCCGTCGATATCTGTGGGTGCTCCCTTTTTATATCATTTTGTGGGCTCCTTTGCACGCTACATCTACCTACGTATGCTACCCAAAAGCTTCGTCTGCAGATTTTACCAGACATTTCGTCATTTACCCACTTAATGCTGACAATGGACTGGGTGAAAAGGTCAGTCTCTCAGGCCAATCGCTTATCGTAAGTTCCATAGAGCAAGCAGAAAATAATGGGTATTGTACGGGAATTCAATATATTCATGTACAAAATCTCCTCAGTTCACCTAATTTGACGCTCTGCGGTTGCCACTTCCTTAAAAGCGGGAAACCTGCCCAGGAAGCAAGTACCAGTCCAGGATGCAGCCTACTGTATGTCGACAGCTTCAGTGGGATGTTGAACTTTGATACCGAGCACGGAGCACTCGGGTAGGGTGGGGGCTACTAGTTTGGAGCAGAAGGCCTCGCAGACCTGCCTTCAGACTGCTATACACTAAAATTGCAGAGCTATGGTCAATTTAACAAAGAGGCCTACATATTGAACAGAAGGGCCTACACAGGGGTTTTATGCTGGCTGAGTGGTAAGGATGTCTCAGGATAATTATATAGCAACACAGGACCCGCTGGTCAATTTAATACGGCCTACAAATGCGGCTGGCAGGGCAAGGACAAGGGTCTCATACTTCAGGTGTGGACAGAACGGGCCAGGGGCCCCCTGTGATACAAAATCTACCCTCCTTCAAGGCTGTGGCAATGTAATAGACCATTGTGGGCAGAAGGAAGAGGCAATGGTAGTACAACCATACATGCCAACAGACCCGATTCAGCCAGGAAACGTCCAATGTTTTTAAGCTCAAATGGGCTTTATTTGATCTGTCTCCTGTCTACAATATCCTCTTTTTCAATGTAACTCAAAGGGGAAAATCAATACCCCAGTTTTTTTTCAAAATCTCCCTCTTACCAAGTTCAAAATGTTCGCAAGTATGGTACATTGGATCATGGAAGGAAATGGGATAAGGACATGGACTTGGATAACAGAGGACAAGAGGGACATGGAGAGGTGCACCAAACTGACCCTGCAGGGCAGGCATCAGGGTTTGCAGCAGCACAATACACCACACAGGGCATGCAGGACGGGAGTGCAGCACAACAATCCATAGAAAGCAAGAGGGAGGGGACAGGACCATGCACATGGACAACAGAGAACAGAGGGGCAAGAGGCAATGGTAGCTAGCTGACCATAATGGACAGACAGGAGAGAAAGCTGCAGCATTACAGACCATAAAGGGCAGTAGGGACGGATCAGGGGCATTACAATGGAACAGACAAGCCAGGAGGGAGGGAGTAGGGGTCTTCACATGTAAACAGAGGGCTGGGGGCAAGGGGGCAGGGCAGGAGCAGCAAGATAGCCATGGAGGTCAGGCAGGATGGGCACTAGAAGCAAGACACACCATGAAGAGCAACAGTGAGACTGTGATGGCATACACACAGACCATGGAGGGAAGGTGGGAGGGGGTCAGGGGCAGCTAACTGACCACACAGGGAAGGTGGGAGGGGCCATGGCAGCACAGAAGACCAATGGCTATGATGGGCAAGAAGGAGGGTGCAGGGGCATGCACAAAGGACGATGGAGGATAGAAGGGAGGGTCAGGACCTGTGCACAGACAAGAAAGTTCAGGGGAAGGGACCTCACAACAGACCACACGGGGCAGGCAGGAGGAGCAGTTGCAGCACAACAGACCAGGGAGGGCAGAAGGGTGTGGCAGTACAATGGACCATGTAGGACAGGAGGAAGAGGATAGGGGCATGGCATGTGGACAGGCAGGGTGGAGGTGGCAGGGACAGGTTACAGTCATCTGACAATGCTAGGCAGGTGGGAGGGGAGTGGCAGCTCAACAGAACACTCAGAGTAGATAGGAGTGGCAGGTCCATGGGACATGGTGGGCAAAAAGGATGGAGCAGGGGCATGCACAAAGACATCGGAGGGCAGGGGGAAGGAGAATAGGGGCAGCAAGCTAAGCACAGAGTTTAAGCAGGAGGTCAATGATGGGGCATAGAATTGGGCAATGGAGGGCAGGAGGAGTGGACTGGTACATCATACTAAATTGAGGGCAGTGGCAGCACATCAGACCATGCATGGCAGGAGGGAGGAGGCTATTCCATGGATTCACACAACAGAGGATAGGGAGGAGGGGGATGGGGCAGCAAGCTAACTGTTCAGAGAAGGCGGGTATTAGGAACTTTATTGTTTTTAAAACATTGAGTCTGTGCGAACTACTTAAAATATGAACAAGTATGCAGCATAATCTCACTTTTATTCAGGAAGAAGAGGACGTTTGTGACTGTGACTCCGGGCTCACTTGGCAGAAACACCCCCTGACCCTCCACCCCCTATCGCAAAATGTAATGCCCGTGAAAAGGGTAGGTGAACACAGTGTTATATAGAACATAGTCCTGAGAGCACGATTGAAAATGAAAACTAGATATAGTGTATGGTATAAACTATGCACCAAAAAGTGTGACATAAGATGAACCGGGCGTGAAATATAATATGCAATACATTGTGCGCAATGACAGATTCATTGGAGAGCGCGAGATAGCACAGGCACTAGCGCGTGCTATGCGATATGCGCCTTGGAGTGTAATATGCACAGGGCAGTGTTGTGTAACCTAACTAGTCTCTAAAGTTGTAATATAAAATATGTGCTGGGGAGTGTAACGTTGCATATGCACTGTGACACAGATATGGATCGCAGATTGTAATATGTATGGCATAGCACTGTGCGTTATAACATAGGCATCGAGGAAGGCACGTTAGATGGGGCAATATAACCCGTGCGAAGACAAGTGTGGCATGACATATTCACGGGGTGGTGTTACAGTGCACATGGGCTAGAGAGTGTCATAGCATATGCACTAGCTAGTGGAATACAACACAGAGGTGTGTGGCACTCGGCAGGCAATGGTGGGTGTAACACAGCATTGGGCTCTGTCAGGAGCGCGCTGTGACTCTCAAGTGATGTTCGTCCCCTTTCCAGAGAGTAAAATAAAAAGTATTACACATCCGGCAGTGGATGTGTGTTTTATTAACCGTGAGGGGGGTTTCTTGCATAGTTTTGGTCGAATTTTTGTCGAATCCCCTTTGAATGGCTTGGTGTGCATGTGTATTAAATGTGCCCGTCAATAGCTACCCATGTTTGTATAAATAAACGACAAGGGTGTCTACCGGGATTAGGCACGGTAGGGCATCAGACATGTCAGAGCTTCACTAGTAGTGTAAATACATTCCACGTGGATTCATTGCATGCATAGTCGCCTTTTAATGAATATCCCGCAAATCGTCATGGTGATAGGTACGTACGGTTTGTCCAGCATGTCCTAGGTGTGTCTATAAATAAATATTTTTTTAAAATAATAAAAAACAGTGGCCGGCCCTAGGGATTGGGGTCAAAAAAATATAATTAGGAGACAGGCCCTGGGGGATGGGGTCATCAGGGCCAATAAATTAGAATAAGAAGGGGAACCACACAGCCCCCCTTCTTAAAAAATTAAAATAAATAAAAGACTGGCATCGTGCCGGAGGCCATGCCCCCTCCGTGCAGCACTCTGCAAACGCGCCCCCAACAGGCATCTCCAGTATGCGCCAGGGAGCTGCGCTGCAGACAAGTGTTCTGAGGCCAAGCCCCTTTTTACACCTCTCTGCAACGCAGCTCTGTGGCGCTTACTGGAGGTACCTAGTGGTCTAGTTTGACCCTAGGGACCCTTAGGATTCAAGGGGACTTAATCTCTCAACTTAGAACAGCCACAGGGCGCGTTTACACAGTGGTGAAGGGAGGGGACGGGGCCTGAGGTGACGTGTGCAAACACGCACTATGGCACGTTTTAAATTGGGGATATAATTTCCCTTCAATACTGAGGGCCCCTGGGGGCTAACTAGCCCACCAAGTGCTTCCAGTAAGCGCCACTGAGCTGCATTGCAAGGAGGTGGTCCAGGCCGTGCCACTTTTTACACCTCTCTGCAACACAGCTCTGTGGCATTTACTGGAGGTACCTAGTGGGCTAGTTGGACCCTAGGGACCCTCAGGATTCAAATGAACTTAATCTCCCAACTAAAAATGGACACAGGGCGTGTTTACACAGTGGTGAAGGGAGGGGACGGGGCCTGAGTTAACGTGTGCAAAAACGCCCTGTGGCCTGTTTTAAGAGGTAGTTTTAATCCCCATGCCCTATTATGTACTAGGGGCTTACAGAGGAGGTCATGCTAATCACAGGGGGACCCCAACGCATAATGTTCCCTAGTGTATGTAGGTGTTTTCACTGTATTCTAAGTGTCTTTTAACATAGCACTGGCTCTAGGACTGGCTAGTCAGACTCAGTTACCACCAGTATCCGTCTGAAAAAGTTGAGGGTACAGGATGATTTTGCAACAAGGCTTCTTTCTGCTCTTCTTTTTGTTCTTTCTGCACGTTATCCTTCTTCCTGCACTTATCTTCGTATTTGAGGACTTCTGTTGGTCCTTTCTGCACTTCTTTTGTTTCTTTCTGTGCATTTTTTCTTCTTTCTTCACATGTCCTATCTCTGTAGGCATAGTTAGAAATTAGCATTTAAAAAACCTTTGAAATTCACAGAAAAAACCATAGGTTTCAGGCACGTTATAGTTAGGAATTAGCATTTAAAAAACCTCAGAAATTCACTGAAAAAACCATAGGTTTCAGGGGTGTTATAGTTAGCTGGACTTTTCACTTGTACAAAACCATTGAAATTCCCCCGTTATAGTTAGTTCAGCTAACTATAACTCGCGCGCCCGCAATGCACTGCTGATGACGTCACATATTACATCACTCATGACATGGTCAGTGACATCACTCATGACATCACTGATGACATCTCAAATGACATCACTGATGACATCACTGATGACATCATCCTTGTGATAGAGTGGCAGACCTCCTCTCACCCTAATTTAACCTTTGATACACACATTCAAAAATAGAGACTAAAATTTTCAAAACAATGGACATACCAATATCAGTTACAACAACCTCTTCAGTAATTCTAAGATCCACATACACATCCACTCATTCACCAACAGTCTTATACAGTCACTCATACATGTACTCACTCATCATATGTACTCATGCACCTATACATCCTGTTACACAATGCCACTCATCCATAGAGTTACTCACACACATAGTCACTCATGCTAATAAAGAATCAAACATACATTTACTTGCATATACAGTTATACACACACCACCACACTTACTTCTACGGAAACTTACACATACTTAGTCTTTTAAACAATCACTTATAGAAACACATACTTATTCATACAGGAACTCTTTCAATCTCTCACTCTCACATATACTCACATATATACACCAATAGTCACATATACTAGTTTAAAACATATGTAGTTACTCATAAAGACACTATTGAGACAGTCATTCACTCACTAACACACCCATACACACACTCATCCACCCATACAGTCCTGCACACATGCTGTGTTCAACACATACAAACAGTGAGTCACTCATTCATGCACCTATGCACTACGTAATACCCCCCACCGAACCATGCAGACACTCAGACTGATACTCAAAAAACCAACTAATAACCTATATAGACACCCATGTAGCTACTCACCAACCCATGCAGCCACTTATACACAAAGTGAGAGACTGATACAGATATTTACATATTTAAACATTACTCACTAAGCCATGTATTCACTATGATACACTTAATCAGTCAGTTACACAATCAATTTTTCAAAAACAAATCATCCATTTAGACACTTATATACCCATTTATTCTTCCATCGACCTTGAGATATACATATATAAAACATATTTAATTTTCAGAAAAACACACATTCACTGGATGATGTCATCAGTGATGTCATCAGTGATGTCATTTGAGATGTCATCAGTGATGTCATGAGTGATGTCACTGACCATGTCATGAGTGATGTAATATGTGACGTCATCAGCAGTGCATTGCGGGCGCGCGAGTTATAGTTAGCTGAACTAACTATAACGGGGGAATTTCAATGGTTTTGTACAAGTGAAAAGTCCAGCTAACTATAACACCCCTGAAACCTATGGTTTTTTCAGTGAATTTCTGAGGTTTTTTAAATGCTAATTCCTAACTATAACGTGCCTGAAACCTATGGTTTTTTCTGTGAATATATATATATATACACTTATATTAATATATTTATTTTTATATATTTATAAATTGTTTATTTACAAGGTTCTGGCAGACAAACTTGTTAGGCCTTCCAAAGAGACTGTTTTTGTATTTCGTTTCGAGGGTGGTAGGGAGTTTGCTGCAGAATGAATTAGTCAAAAATTCCCAATTCAAAACATGGTGCCAAATAATGAATAAAACGATAGTGTTTCTAGATAATATTTTATAATTCTCCGAAAAATATGCTGATTCACATCTCATGTTGGGGCAGAGGTAGATGCTGTCTGCATAAGGCATTCACTATGTGACACTGCCATGGCTCCCTTCTGCAGAAGGCTTTATTTTCACTCACTGATTTATTTAATCACTCAAACACTTTTTCACTAGCTCACTTACATTCTTATTCTATCTCTTGCTCACTGACACACTCATTTTCTCAGTCACTGCTTCTAAATGTTGGTCATTATTAGTTCACTTACTCACTTCATGCTTCAACGCTCACTTGCTTATTCACTCATTTGTAAACAAATATTCACCAAGCCACAATAATGTGCTCAGTCACTTATTTGCTCTTTCCTTCACTCACCTCTGTCACTTGCATAATCATTAAATCACTTACTGATATCCACACTCTTTCAATTGCTTTCCCACTCACCTACTTCTTGCTCACCCTTTAATTAATTTTTCACTTGCTTATTCACTCATGCCATCCAATCCTTCACTGTTTTATTCACATACTCATTCCCACATTCAACTGCTCACCAACTCACTGTCTTAATCATATGGACACTCACTCTTCATTCATTAAGTCACTCAATCCCTGTTTCACTTTACTCTTCACTTGTTCATTCCCATACTCGCTATGACAGTCACATGCTCATTAAAAAAACAAATTCATTCATTTGCCCATTCACTCATACATTCACTCCATTTCTCATTCTTCCACCACTCACTCACTGTTTAACTTGCATACTCTAATTCATTCATTCATTCAAATTAAGTTACTGCATAAACATTATGATAATTTTAACTATTTTGATTTGCAAAGTTTCTAATGGAAAGGATGAATACAGTATCTATTTATCTTTAGCTCTTAATTTCCAATCTCAGCTGACCTGAGGATATGGTAAAAAAAAAAATGGGAGGTCTGCAGTCGCCTAGCTGAGTCCCCAGTGGTGCATCTCCTTTCTAGAAAGAACTGTTTAATTCCACGGTGACCTAGCTCACATGTCCCAGCGGGTGACAGTGTCACTTCTCTAGAATAAACTGGCAGATAGCACGCTGGGAACTGGCTTGTCTGGAATGCCCTTCAGGTTTCCATTGTGGACTCTCTGGAACTGTCTGTGAGGTGAGTGGGAGCACTCGGGAAACTGGTTTGTGGGAAAGGGCCTATTGTTTGGGACGTCAGCTGTGAGTCCTTGCTTCTAGCTCATGTTCCAAAGTACTTGCAGTCTTGTCTTTATAACCAGTTAAGTAATACTGCAAAATCACGTCCTAAATGCCCCTCATGCCTAATGACCTTTCAAATTCTATGTGCCTGGGCATTTATTTTCAGTCGTCATTTAAAGTGTACTCTCTGCTAAGCCTAAAAACGTTTCGCCCACATTGTTCATCTTTTGCTTTGTCATGTGTGTAATGTTAAGACAATAAGGTGCCTAAACAACAAGGAAATGGATGGAATGCTTGAATAAATCTCAGTCACCGTATACTTTAATTTGTGTACTGTTGGCAATAACCTTTTGCACCAATAAAAGATATTTAAAAAAGTGCACTCTGTCACCATCAGCAGAAGCACCTGCTGCAGGAGAGGCTAATCATCAACCTTAAATTAAGTCAATGCACGAGCACCATGGACACAACTGTTGTGCTTTGCATTGTCAAATTAGAAATCCAGAAAACTCCTGTGTCTCAGTTTGTGACCCACAGGAGAATGTGGAAACGCACATACAGGTAGCTTGTAATGCTATGTTGTAATCACGAAGGGAGAGTCAAGAGGAAAAGGGGACCCAAGTACATCCTCTGGATTACATCACCCTAACGCACAAGGTACTTGAGTACTAGAATAGACTACTCTTGTCCGATACTTAAATATAGACACAGTCTTAACCTACAGGCTCATTTTAAGATATTTGAGAGGTTGTCTCACCCAAAAATTATGCATGGTGCATTATAGACGACCTCTCACACTAGAGGGCAATACCACTCCAGTGGACTCAACCGAACAAAATTGGGAGTTCTTAGATATTATTTTATAGGACAATGTCAAAGGTCCAAATCAAAAGCTAAATGTACCTAGGGGTATACCCAAAAGGAAATTCCTTTATTAGTGCGTACCTCTGGTATAAACTAAAATCAATACTGTGGTATAAAGGTAGAAAATAATGATTCAACTAACCGCTTTAAGATACCAACATGTTTTGACCTAACAATGATGCCAAAACTGTCAAAGTTCTATGTCAGGTCCAAAGAACTCCCTATTCATACAATACATGCATTCCATGCAGAAAAGCAGGCCACAGCTCTCATACCTATCTTTTTGTTATTTAGGATATAAACTCAACTTGTGAAAAAATTCAGGCTTCATGATACAGAATGGGGGGAATCTCCTCTAGGGTCACACATTTGTCAAGAGGTAGGTGCTGGTATTTCCACCTATAGTGCCCCATACTGCTGTATATATACATAAGAGATCTCCATTATACCTCAGCCATAGGGCCTCTCACTGCAAATCTGACATGGCTCCTCTGCGCTGCTCTCAAAGATCATACAATCCTGCCAGTGGTGTAGCACAACATGATGCCCCTCCCTGCACAATTTGAAGAGGGGCCCCTAGTCTCCCATATCTCCTAGATATTAATTTATCTTAAGTTAAAGAGCTCACCCACCCAACAGGTCCTGGGGCCCCTGAAGTGTTGTGGGCTCATCTGCGCCGCAGGGGCCTCCATTACACCCCCGAATACTGCCTTCATGGACTCCCCCTGCACCTCCACAAATCAAATCACTGAATCCCACGGCTCCTCTATCATGCTGTGGTTCCCATTGCACTGCAGTCAAAACCTGCCCTACAAAAACACGCGCACCATAGGAATTATGCTTTTTTCCACCTTATGAATCCCACAGGACTTCCGTTAAATCATAGATTCAGCTGTATCCCTGTGCACTCCAACTTACAGCTCCCCAAGGCACCTGCCTCATCTAACCCACAGGACTTCGATCATAGATCCTATAGCATTTTAGGTACGCGTCTCATTCAATTGCACTACCACTATAGTGTCTAATACATCCATGGACATATTAATCAACAAGGAATGTCTGGGTTCTTTTACACCTGAATCATGGATCCTGCGTTACCTCACCTCAAAGCTGCTTCTGTCATGAACTCCCACTGTACTCCCATTATATATCCCACAGACACTATTGCTCCTCTGTTTTAGAACCATTACATCTTCAGCATGGACAGCACTGCACTTCCCTCATAGATTTTGTTGCTCTTTTTTTTCTGAGGTTGTGCCACACATCCATCATAAACTCACTGCACCTAGTCAAATATCTGTCTGCATTCAATTGCATCTCCATCAGAAAATTATTGAGCCCACCACACCTTCGCTGTAGAAACAGAGTCTCATACTAAATCCACTTTCTTTCATGGATTTCACCGCAACACCGTCGCTTACAGTGCCTTTTGGTGTGTTGGCGACAAACACTTCTGTCAAAAATAAAATCCCTTTGGGCTCCTTAAAGCATATCAACACACAATTACAACATGCACTCACAACCCAATCTCCAATATTGAATATAAACCAAAAAATGTAGTATAAATGCTGTGATGTATTTTTATTATTAGCAAAATCTATATTAGTTCAAAATTTATACACCAAGTTAAAAAACATAAGCATCATACAAATACATAGATTAAAATTATCTCATACTTATTGAACTCAGATATAATTCGGGTGCGTTTCCCCACATAACAAAAGCAAGCAACGCGTTTCTGTGGAATAGTGTGACATATGAAATATTTATGAAATGAAAAAAGAGATGTCCAAGTGTCTAACTAAAATATGTTTTATAATATTTTCTAGGTGAATATGTTGGGAGATACTGCACTGTATATTTAAGCCTGAAGAAGGTGAACTATCACACTATTCCACCAAAACGCGTCGCTTGCCTTTGTTATGTGGGGAACACACCCGAATTATATAAGGATGAAAAAACATTATTAAGTATTGAACCAGGGTCACTAATTGTAGAGTTCAATTAATTTTGGGGTGTTTACTGTATTTATCAGGTTGTTGATGTTTTTATTGCTTGTTTTAACTCTCCCAGATGTCTATGTATGACATCATTTTACTCATATGTCACACTATTCCACAGAAACGCGTTGCTTGCTTTTGTTATGTGGGGAACGCACCCGAATTATATCTGAGTTCAATAAGTATGAGATAATTTTAATCTATGTATTTTTATGATGCTTATGTTTTTTTAACTTTTTGTATAAATTTTGAACTAATATAGATTTTGCTAATAATAAAAATACATCACAGCATTTATACTACATTTTTTGGTTTCCATTCAATATTGGAGATTGGGTTGTGAGTGCATGCTGTAATTGTGTGTTGGTATGGTTTAAGGAGCCCAAAGGGATCTTATTTTTGACAGGAGTGTCTGTTTTTGGTGTCCTGTCCCTTTGGTGAGTGGGACCCCTCTCTCTAATTTGGAAATTTGTGCACGGTCCGTTGGATCGGAGAGTCTTGGACTCTGTCCCAGGTACATTGTGCATCTAGATAATTTGTCTCTTCTGTGTCCCAGCCTGCTGAGGCGAATGGACCATTTTAAAACCTTTGGGTTTAACGAGGATCAGTACAACAGAATAATCAACACTAAAAAAGGCAATAAATGTACGGTTATTGCAGGCAAAGTTGAAAAATGGGGCACCCTGCTTAACCTTAAAAAGAATTTAATAAGAACAGAGGCACATGCCGAGTTTTTAATTGAATATGTGAAATCTGGGGTGTTGGGGTCAAAGTCAGTCTTGTAGTTAGATGAGCCCTGGGTCTTGCCCAACAAGGCTGTCTTCTCCTCTTCTGCCTTTCCCAACACTAAGGGACTGTCGGCCGAAAGATGACCGCTGCGCAATCTATGCCCAGGCTTCCTCTGGCTTTGTGAAGAAGACTGTGCTCGGTTCCTTTACAACCTTCAGTTTCTTTGGAAACAACAGTGCGTATTGTAACCCTATGTCTCTCGGTTTACTCTTAACAGCCGCGTATGAAGATCTGCGGTGCTGCTCAGCTGGTGTGTAATCTTGGAAAATTTAAATATTTTTGTTCTCACTTTATGGCATCTTAATGCCTGTAGTATTGAATCATGGTCTGTATAATGGAGCAGCCTGGCCACTATTTGTCGAAGATTGGTCTCAGAAGGGTTCCAGGCAAGGGGTGCCTAGCAGGGACTCTTTCAATTGAGTTGAATGGTGAGAGTACATTTGGGGCGACCACATCTGTGAGCCGCATTTCTATAAAGGCTGATATATCCTTGTGCTCAGTGCATTTTGGCATGCCCACTATGTGGATTTTGCTTTGTTTTGAACTGCCCTCTGTGGACTCCCCTCTGCCCTCCAGAAAGTGCACCTAGAGTGTGAAGTCTTTGATTTGCCATTTTTTCTCTGTAGCTTCCAGTTGGAGCACCTGAAAAGCATTTGCGGTGCATGTCACCCTTTCAGTCAGCCTGCGCTGATCCTCTATAACCAAGCTTAAGTCAGCGGTCATCACATCTATCTTGGTTTCTAGTGAATCCTGTGTGGTGGTGATAGTGTTCAATATCACATCCAGTTTGTCTGCAGGCTCCAACTCATCTTTAGCCCCTTTCATCAGTGCGGCCTCTGGGGCATCCATGCCATCCTTAAATGGTGTTGAGGCTGGCAACTTGATTGGCTTGGCACTCCCCATGACTGCTGCCTACAATTGCTGACTTGTATTATTCCCGTTGATGCAAGAGCGTGAGCAGCGCCGCATCAAGCCCAATTCAGTCTGTGCCTATTTTGTAAAAAACACAAGTGCCAGGGCCCTTGTCAAGAGGCCACTGCAGCTTGCACTACCTATTGTCACGGCCAGCGCCTCCAATCACAGAACCAACACCGTAACTAACCATCACACCCCACAAGTGTGGCAACTATTCCAGGCCTCAAAGCTATACAAATTTCTTGGACTGCAGGTATTAGTCTTTTGTTAATCTATATTGAATTAATAAACAAGCATTGTTGTGTTCCCCTCTAATTTAGACAAACAGCACCAACATGTGGCAGACTGTCAAAAGTGCAGGTGTTGACAATTAAGCGCCAGTGCCAAGCAGTGGAAACCACCGGCTCAGTTTAAGCACTGAATACACATTACTCACTTCCATAGTCAGTGAGAGTATGCATCAGCAGCAACTCCATTGCACCTCACAGGCTATGATTGGCTCCATCCAAGCCCTCTTTTGTCAAGTACGGCAATTGCAGCAAGTAAATGATCCCAACTTCAAAAGAAAAGCAGCGGTTAAAACCCTCAGAATTCTAAGCTCCAATATAGAAGGGAGCCTGCAGGTCACCCTGGCGCTAGCAGTACCTCGGAGTCCTTAATGTGGGAGACCCTGCAACCGGCGTATAACTTATTCATTAATTTGATGCTCTGTAATGCTGTGCCAGCTCTCTTCATGTAGGGGGCTTCATGGCTCCACTGCTGCCCCAGAGCTGTTATGTACGTTGACCTCCAGGTCATTTTAATACAGTATTTCCCGTGCCATGGTGGGGGTGAGAGCCATGCCATGTCTTATATGCAGCTCCTCTTCACAGAAAAGGGTAGGCCGGGGCCCATGACTTGAGCCCAAATAGGGCCTGGTCAGCTCGCCTGCCCCAACCCTGATGCTGCCCCTAGTTGGTGGCTGCCCTGCGTACCCATCCTCACTGAGTGCCTCTTCTGCCTGCCCGACCAGGGGACTGAGACTAGGTCTTCCACTTGAGCACACCACAATTCAGAGTGGGTTCACATCGAGTGTCTCTTTGTGCAGGGCTCAGGCAAGAGGCCTGGCTCCAGAGCATTCAAGGCTGCACTGCTGAAGCTTCCACATGGTGCAGTCCCAAGAGATCCTCATCTCTCTGGAGGTCTTCAGAAGGGTACTTGGGGGTCCACCGTAAAAATGTCAGCAAGCAACTTCTAGTTGGTTACTTTACTGAATAAAAATAATTTATAAAAGAGACTTATTGGTGACTTTTCATTGATGCCCCAGGCACTGGAAAGACTGTGTACACTTGAATAACATTTCCCCATAACAACTGTAAAACTGGTGACTAAACAGGTTATTGATGCGTATATACCATCAACAGGAATCACGAGGTCCAGCAAAGGTGAATAACATTTCCCCAAAACAACTGTAAAACTGGTGACTAAAGAGGTAAATTATGGCTATATACGTTATTACAACCAAAATGTTAGTGAATGACTTCATGGAATATCAAAAGCATAGACTACCAATTATTGGAATCCAGTTCACCTAAACTGTCTAACTGACATTTTCAAAATGCATGGCCTTTACCATTAGGCAAGCGATATTTAGTTTGTAAGTTTGCAAATCTCTGAGGGGATTGAGGAGAACCACTTGGCACAGCGGAACTATACCCGCCAGAGTCCAGCTTGGCTAATTGGTACTTGAGCCATCAAGTTTAATTGAGTTATTATTCCAGATAAAAGCTAATTTTGAATGTTTAAGTTTTATGGTTGATTTCGAGTCAATAGATAACATTTCTTGCTTGGATTGACAAAATATTTCAATGGAGTGAGGGGATGCACATTGGAAGCTGCTAAAAAAGAGATCTGTAATATCTAAATTTCCACTTTGAGCCAAATTTGTTGGTATTGATCTGGTTGTGAAAACCTTTTCCAGCTTTGTTTGAAGAGGAGGGCCTTATGATATAATGAAAAGTTAGATAATCTGACCCCTCCCAAGTTTTTAGACAGTCTTATTTTTTTCAGGCAGATCATTGGTCTCTTGCTAATCCAAAGCTGATGGGTGTGATTATCATTTTTAGTTTTTCAGTTCTTCCCCACCAAGTCAGAAATTTTGGGCAGCAGCTTTCCAAGATTTTTTTTACCTGTACCTATTGTGATGTGATAGAGTCATTATGTTTCAGAGATTCATTCAGATCATCATTAAATTCAATTTCCAGGTACCTTTTACATTTATTTTACCAATATAGGCCAGACGTGCCCAGGAATTCTTTGCCCTGCAACTTATTCAAGGCCATCATTTCAGATTTATATTTATTTAATGTACATCATGATACTTGTGAATAAGTTCAATAGGTTTTGTCAAGTCCTGAATAGAGGATTCAGCATGCTCTGTAAATATTAATATCTTGTTTGCGTGTGCAAGCTGCTTTAACCATAAGATGATCAAATGTAACATCTGCATTATCCTTGTTATCCCTTATGGTTTATATTAAAGGTTCAATTACTAGAAGAAAGAGTGTAGTTGACTTTTGCCACACTACGGTCGAGCGGAGGTGGAGACTTCGGCAGATGATAACTCTGTTTCAGGGGGCGGGCTGCGAGGCTTTTTTGCTATTTCCCGCAGGGCTCAAGGTAATCTTGAACGGGAGGGTTGGAATGTTTTTTTCCGAAATCAAGGCCCAAGAATATCTTACTGAGCTCAAGGAGACCATGGGCAGTAGTGGAACGGGCCGTACTACACAAGGAGGCTCATTTGCTGCTGATTAATTGCGGATGCTGATGCAGATTTTTGGGATATGAAGTACACAGCTGCTTCGGGTTTAACTATCTGTCTCTTGGGTAGGTGGCTTGGTCTTTGTTTCTGATTTAGATAGGTATATGGGGGTGAGTCCACTTGGGTTTGGGGGGCCTCGGGGGGGGGGAGGGAGGACTGGCGTGGTTCAGCACAACGTGATACAGTACAACACGTGAGGGGAGGTTATGAGCTATGGGAATAAAAATGTGAGGAGAAAGAGCTCTGCGAGAAGCGATAGCATGATGGCGGTTTGCTGGCTGTGTGTAAGGACTGGGGAAAGCATAACATAATGAGTCTGCGAATAGCTTCAGTTAATGTTTGTGGGTTAAATGATCAAAGCAAAAAGGGCGGCAATCTTGTTTAAATCTTTACGTATCGATATACTTTGTGTCCAAGAAACCCACATAGAAGGTATCAGAGGTGGTATCTTGGAACAGCTAGGATATAAACTTATAGTGAATACCACACATGGCACTCGCACAAGAGGGATAGCAATCCTAACTTGTAGGAGCGATACAAAGGTTTTACGAAAAAAACCTGATCAATGGGGCCGGTGGGCTATGGCCGAATGTTCAGTGAGAAGTGAAAAACTCACAATTTGCTCAATATATGGATCAACTGGTGATGACCCTGATGTTCTTGAATTCTTGGACACGGAACTGGCAATGTGACCTATGCCGGTGATAGTCTGTGGAGATTTTAACATTAATGGGTTGGGAGTTCACTGGGGCACTGCGGGAGGGAGATATTCGGGTAGTAAAAGAAGGGTCTCGGTAGCTCTCACGAATCTGATTAGGAATAACGGTTTTATTGATGCATGGGCTTATTTGAAACCCAAGGATCCCGGTAGCACTCTTTTTTCAGCACCGCATTAGGCTATCTCACGACTTGATTATTGTTTTGTGTCACTCCAGTTTATTACTAACCTTAGGATAGAGAAATATCCCTGGATACTTTCAGACCATTTCCCATTAGTTCTCACAGTGACCCTCACTGGGGGGGTTAGGCAAATACGGGGCTTGACTTTTGAACGGAGGCTCCTACACGATCCAGAATATGTGTCTCATATGAAGGGATGGATCAAGGAATTCTGGGATTTTAATAGGGAAAGCACATGCATAGGAATAGTTTGGGACACTTTCAAAGCGGGGGTTAGAGTGGAAACAATGAGCTATAGTATGTACCGGCAAAGGAAGGAGGCACAACAGGCGGAAGCAATTAGAAACAAATTAGAAGAGGAGCTGGCTGTTGCTATTAATTTGGGCAGACCAACTGAGGATATAATTATGCAGTTGGCTGTAAACAAGGCTGATGCTGGAGAACGGATTGCTACTAAAGCTGCGGAAACGTTTTTGGCAAAAAGAGAGCACTGCCATGAGTTTAGCGAGCGGGTGGGGCATACCCTAACTGTGAGATTAAGACAAAAGGTTGCCACAGGAGAGATAACTGAAATTTTCGATGCTAACGGGAGCATAGCAGCTGAGTCCTTGAGGATCCGGGAGGTTTTTTGACAATACTATCAACAGCTCTATAGTAAAGAGCCCTTAGAGGCGGCGAATATAATACAAGAATATCTAGATAAGATACCCTTCTTGCGGATCGATGCAATAGATAGGGAGGCACTCGAGATCGTCTTGTCACAAGAGGAGATAATGGGTGCTCTGCAAAACTTACCATCTAGCAAAGCTGCTGGTCCAGACCTGATCCCTTTAGGGTTTTATAAAAACCTTTGCAGATATAATAGGACCGGATCTGATCGAGGTTATTTGGCAAGCTCAAAGGGGTGGACCCGCTCCGGAGTCATGGGCCGGGGCAAACATTGTAATTCTTTTGAAAAAAAGACAAACCATCGAGGGAGCCAGGCTCATACCGACCAATAACTCTTTTAAACAGTGATGTTAAAATCTTTTCAAAGGCTCTGGCAACAAGGTTAAACTGTATTATGAGGAAAACAATACACCTCTGTCAGCACGGATTTATAATCGGTCGGGGAACAACGCACCATGTCTGCCGAGTAATAACACTTTTTGATGCAACAGATATCTCAGGAGACCCTATGGCCGCTCTGCTTTTGGATGCTGAGAAGGCATTTGATAGGGTCTCCTGGGATTTTCTGTGGGAGACTCTGAAATGGTTTGGCTTGGGGAAGGATTTATCAGGGCCATCAAGGTGCTGTATAAGGCTCCTACAGCTTGTCTAAGGTTAAATGGTGGTCATACGGCACCTTTTTTTATTGAGCGTGGAACAAGGCAGGGATGCCCATGCTCACCCCTGTTATTTGCTATATATATTGAACCCCTAATCCGACTATTCGAAGCCAATAATGGAATTAAGCCTATTGTGTGTCAGGGCCTGGAATCTAAAGTACTGGCCTATGCGGACGATGTGGCCATCGTCACGGGAAATCCTACAGCTGCGCTTATGGCGGTGGAGGCGGTAGCACAGGATTTTGGTAGATTCTGAGGGTATGCATTAAATAAAGCTAAAACTCAGATTATTAAGAACAGGCACGCTATTATGGCTGATCCTCGAGTAACTGAGTCAGCAGTATACTTGGATATGACTATTATGCCGGAATTGGGGAGTCTGGTGGCTAGGAACATCGAGCCAGTAATTAGGAAGGCGAGAACTGATTTTGATAGAATTAACAATCTGCACATGTCGTTAGTGGGCCGCTGTAATGATGTTTTTACCAAAAGTCCTCTATTTGTTTAGGGCAATACCGTTAGAATTCGAGAAACACTGGTTTGCAACATTGGAGAACATAGTGAACCGCTTCATCTGGGCGCATGGGAAAACTAGGAGGGCTTTCAGGTTTATGTCACTCCCAGGGGATCGGGGGGGCTTCGCGGTTCCTGATTTTGGAACTTATTATTGGGTAGCAGCTCTCCAGTATATGAGTATATTATTTGGTGCACCCCCTGGCAATTTCGATGAGGAAACAGGGCTCCCTGATGTATATAAATTGCTGCTCGGGAATCATGCTGAGAATTGCTTTATGAAATTTAGCAAGCCAAGTTATTATAAGAAGACGAAATTTAAGACTCCTTTGGCTGCCTTTAAAATCTGGTCGGCACTTAAAAAAAAGACGGGTCTCGGGAGGATCAATTACTACACTCAGCTCTATAGAAACCCCATGTTGCCTGAAATATTTTCTGATGGGATCATGGCGGATTAGTCAGAAAAGGGGGTCCGGAAGGTTGGGGATCTAATACAGAAGGAAGGTTTCCGTCAGTTTTGTGATATTCAGTCGGAGCATGGGCTGGATAGAAGTAATGTTTTTTAATTTCTGCAGCTGCGAAGTTTTCTTAGCAAGAAGGTTGGTGGGACTAATGGGTTTAGTAGAACCAAAGTCATTGATATTATTAGAGACAGCAGGAAAGGTGTTATCAGGTTAATATATGCTGAACTGGTTGCATTAAAGCAGGATGATTTGGATAAACACGCGGTAAAATGGATGGAACGGGTGGGTCTCGAATCAGAGAGGTTTTTTGACTCTCTAGAATTAAGTCAGACAGTTATGTGCTCGGCAAGGCTTCAAGCACAGCACTATAAAACTGCTTTTGCACTTTACTATACCCCGGCGAGAATAGCACAGTGGGGCGGGCTGGTAGAAACTAGGTGCCCGCGGTGCGATGCACCTGCGGCGGATCTTATACATGTTTGCATCTTGCTCATGCCTCAGAAACCTATTAGACTCTATTATGACGTTTTTCGATCTGTCATTAGGGCTGAAAGTTATGCTAACCCCAGCTCTGATTCTTCTTGGAGTAAGTAATGGTGATGTGCAAGATCCGGCTTATCAATTCCTATTTTTGGCTATGGCTGTAGTACGGATAAGTATTCCTTCTACCTGGCTAGATCCGGTCCCTCCAACTTTTCAGCAATGGTTGTCACGATTGCTTTCACTGTTTACTCTGGAAAGAGCTATATATGAGATAAAGGGTAAAAAGGCGAGACTTCTGGGTCGACATATTTGGGCTCCTTTAGCTAGATGGAAGGAGTCATAAAACTTATAAACCTCGGATAATATGCTGAGAGGGACCAGAGGAGCTATTTGGGGTGGCATACGCTAGTAAATGCTTCAATGCTTGTAGGCAGCTGCATGATTGACTAACAGCAGAGCCCTAGTTAACTTATAATTGGGATTATATTTTGGAACGGACCCTTCACTATTCATCATTGTCTTTCGTTTTGTTTTTATTATCAATCTGAGCGGGAGGTATTTAATGCTTATCTCTTTGTTTTTTGATTTGTTTGATTGCTAAAAAATATCGAAGTAACCTCACAGTTTAATATGTTATAAGAGTTTTGTGCTGTTTATTGAAAAATTTGAATAAAAAAAATAGAAAGTGGGCATCCTTGTCTTGTACCCTGTTTTAGGTCGAAATAGTCAGAACTGGTAACACTGAGTCCAATTCTAGAATTAGGATAAGTATATAGGGCCATAAATATTTTAATGAAGTCTTCTCCAAGGTTGAATGTATTAAGAACTGCTTTCAAGAAGGGCCAGGTTACCTTGTCAAATGCCTTTTCGCCATCAAGGGTTATTGCAACTGTAGAGGAAAATGACAGCGAGGCTTTTCAATAATATGACAAAACAATCAAATATTATCAGTGGACAGCCTGATTTTAAGGAAACCAACTTGGGCAGGGTGAATTAATTTAGGGATGTGTTTATCCAACTGTGTGGCAAGACCTTTAGCGTAGATTTTGCAATCTATATTAATTAATGATATCACCATATATTTTTTCAGGAAGTGAAAATCTTTATCTTGCGTAGGAATGTCACCAATAATTGCTTCAGCTGGTGTGCCAGACATTTTTCCTTTAGAGGAAAATGACAGATGTAAATCTAACAAAAGGGAATTTAGTTTTGGCCAAAGCAGTTTAATGAAGGATGCAGTGTATCCATTGGGATCCGGGGCCTTGGAGGACTTTAATCATTTTATGACTGAACAAACTTCCTCCGCAGAAAAGGTGCAGCAAGAGTTGCTCTTTATTCATCATTAATGGAAGGGAGACTTAAATTTTTCATGAATTCTGCGCAGTATTCCTAATCAAATTGTTTGTTATTATCATATAGGTCCATATAGAAATGTTTAAAAAGATCAGCTGACCGATCCGGAGTGGTGTGTATTGTACCACTAGAGTCTATTAAACTCTTTATCAAAGATTTGGTATCTTTAAATCTCAAACGTTCAGCTAGCATTTTACTGGCTGTATTAGCTTCCCACTTCCAGATACTTTCATTGTTTTTTAATCCAGATACTCACCCCTTTATTCAGTAATTTATTGTTTACATATTTTTTAGTTATTTAGTGTGGTTAATAGCTGTGTACTAGATGTATCTTGTCTATGTTGGAGTTATAATAATGTAATTTCCTTTTCTAAGTTATTCAGGTAGTCATTAGTTTGGTTGTTCATGAAGAATCTGATACTGATGAGTGTACCTCTGATTTCAAAAGCTTCCCATCTGGTAAAAGGGGGAGTATCAGTGACTGAGTTAGCATCAAGTAAGTTCTGGATTTCAGTACAAATTTTAGCTTTGTGTTCAGTGTCATTTAGAACCTCATTGTTTAATCTTCAGACGTTTTTCTCAATAATTGGTGCTCCCCATATAAGCGAAAGAGTGATAAAGTAATGGTCAGAGACATGTCTGGTTTATATACTAGTGGTATCAATGTAATGAGTTTTAGAACCTGAAATCATTAGATAGTCTATTCTCGAGTAAGATGGATGTGGTGTAGAAAAAATGTGAAATCTGACGGATCTGGATGTTGGTGTCTCCATGTCCTTTAGATTAAACCTCGAGCATATGTTTTTCATAGCTCTATGAGCTTTGGAGGGCCGGTAGAACCACCTAGACATTCTATCTATTGTATAATCCATAGGTAAACTAAAGTCTCCCTCAAAGAAGATCAATGTATCGTCTTGTATCAAAGTCATATTTGAAGAGAGCTCTTCCCAAAAGCCTTGTTGTTGCCCATTAGGTACAAATACATTAATAAACATACATTTTCCCTCTTTACACATTTCTGAGATGGAAAACGACCTTAACAACGAGGTCAAAACACCGCAATACATTTACATTGCTGCTTTTACAACGCAAGTCATTACAACGACTTGCGCTGGATGGCACTATAGACTAAGGAATAGTGTGATCTACTATTCCAACACCTTTCCTACGTACAGTAGGCTGGAGTTGGAATAGTAAATCATACTATTCCTAAGTCCAGCGCCCTCCAGCGCAAGTCGTTGTAACAACTTGCACTGTAAAAACAGCAATGTAATGTACCGTGATCAAACTGATCGCGTTGTAACATCATACATCCTTCTGAGATCATCCATTTGCTTTCTCTATCAGATTTACTAGTAATTATGGAGATACTAGATTTCTTGGTAACAAAGGTTAAAACACAATTTTTCTTACCAATCGCAGGAGAGTAAGCCATCACTTATCCATTTGTTTAGAAAAGAGGTAACTTCCCTCACTTTGATTTTTGTCTTTTGAAGTAGAATAATATATCCTTTCAATCTGTAGAGATAATCGGTTACTTTACACCTTTTAACAGCATGTACACAAATGGGTACAACTCTCCAAGAAAGAAGTGATAGTAAAGAAAGAGAAGAAAACAGAACAGTGATAGATCCATGAACTGGAATTTATTGGAATCACGAGGTCCAGCAAAGGTGAATAACATTTCCCGAAAACATCTGTAAAACTGGTGACTAAACAGGTTATTCAATCCCAAACCATCAAAACCCAGTCCCACCCCTCCATCTCCCCCAGAGATGCATAAATGGTAATGTGGGTATGAGGCAAAGACGCTCCCCCAAAGCAGGAGTAGACAGAACATATTATGAGCTCATGAACATATGTAGAAGCTAACAGTAGTTATAATAAATGGACAGTTAAGAACCAATTTGGTTAAACTATTTTGGAAACATCGCACTAAGTGACTGTTTTGAAGGCATTCTGGACAACAATCTAGGACTTCACAATAACGGAATCTTTGTGCAGGAATACAAAAATGAAAGCAATTTGATACCAAAACTATTAAGATTCCGTTATAAGGAAAGATAACAGTACTTTGTGAACATGTTGAATGTCACAAAGAGTAACAGCTGCATGTATAACTGGATATAGCAAATCTCCTACTTGTCTAAGTCTTGAGACGATATAGACTTAGACAATAAAGTATCGATGTCAGCATCATCAACATCATCCAGGAACCTTTTTAACTCTTTGTCTGATGCAAAGATATGTGTGTAACCATTCAAAGAAACTCGATATTTTGACGGACCTTTGAAAGAAAATTCCATGTTCCTGGCTCTCAACCATGGTCTAAGGGCCAAGAAGGCTATCATAATGTCCACTGTGATTTTTGAGAAGTCTTTGGAGATATATAGCTGTGACCTTCCAAATGCAGTGGTTATTTTTGAACATATAGAGCAGTATGAGCTCTGTGTGTTGGAATGTGAGAGATTTACACACAATTGGTTTTGGAGAGTTTTTATTTGGGTTGAGACAGGACAGGACCCTATGAGCTCTTTATAATTCAAAGTCTTTTTGAAAGGATAAGGTCATTATTTTCTGAATCCATGTCTCCAAGAATATGATACAAGCATTAAAGTCCTGGTCCTCTGACCCTTCAGGTAAACCAAAAATGCAAATGTCGCCCCTCCTACTCCAGTTTTCTAAATCCACTATTTTGCAATGCAATATGAGTAAGCTGGTCATGAGTGCATCGATCTGGTTCACATGGGAAGAGTCTCTGTCCATGAAACTGCTGAATTGGTACTCCGTCACTGCAATTCTACTGTTTATCTGCTTAACCTCGTTTTTAATCAAAGTAGTCTCAGACTGCATATGGTCTGTATTGGTCTTAGTGGACGTGGTCAGATCACATACCTCTTCCAATTTCTTAAGTATTGCCTCCATAGTAGAGAGAGATTAAGATTTGGGTTTAATGAGAGCGTAAGAAATCAGAAGACTTATCTTTGATCTTTTCATGGCAATTTTATGTTCCCTCTGGTATTTCTCAGCCATGTTGCTGTTAGAACTGGATTGTCAGTGAATGAATCGTAGAATGAAACTGAAACAGTCGCAAATTTATGTGGCAGGGTATTCTACTTCTGAAGTGATAGATGCTGCATTGAAGAGCTTGTGGACAGGCACTCTCAGGAAACCCAAAGATAAAGGCTACTCATCTCATTCAATTATGTAGCAAATCGATGATTGGTAGCCTAAATATCATATGGTAGCCCAACAGTAGCCTAAGTATTAAAGGCTGTAAAAGCATAAGAAATAGATCAACTTTAATTCATCAAAAGGACAGCAACTAAATGAAGGAAAGTTCTTTGGTGACTCCCAGAAGCAGAAACCACACATTTCCAGGCCCAGCAGTAGCAGGATGTTTGATATGATCAGCAGCTCAATGTAGCCCAAAAGTAGCCCAAGTATGAAAAGTCTGAAAAGTTCGAAAAATCACCTTTTCTTCATCAAAACGTCAGGTACTGCATGAAGGTAAGCACTTGTTGGACAGGCCTCACAGACGGCTCGCGCCCTCCCCGCTCGACAAGGCCCGGACCCCGGGCCACCTGGCATAACCCCGCGACAAGCACCTGTACCCCGTCCCCCGACGGACCCTCTGCCCTCGGACCCCTACGCATCACGGGGTCCAGCCCCACCGGCTTTCCCGGCCGGGTCAAGCCGCCATCTTGGACCCTGTACCACGCGGCCGCCTGGCCTCCCCTCGACCCTGACCCCGGGCCTGGCCGGCCCCGACATCCCGGCACCACAATCCCCCCAGGAGGTGAGCGGACCCCTTGACAGGTCAATGGGAGGCCGAAGTGTCAAGGGCTCTCCCCCGCCAGGTGCCGATCGCGCCCAGCTCCCCCGGGCACTGGCTCCACCCCCTGCTGGGTGTCTGGACACCTTCATCCCGGACTCTCCGACCTCCAAGTGCGAGGGTCCGGACATCAAAGGGCACCAGCCCTATAACTGGGGCAGCTCCGGAGCAGGAAGGCAGTTGTATCCTGGAGTCGAGAGACACCGAGTGAACTCAACCCTGACGGTCTACTGGCGTCGCCGTAGCCCGCTCTTGTGAACCATCGTCCTGCCTGCTGGCGCTGCCGCGGCCTTCTGCAACAATCATCTTCCTGGGACCTGCTGGCGCTGCCGCGGCCCGTTGTACCGACCATCCTCCCCGGGACCTGCTGGCGCTGCCGCGGCCTTCTGCAACAATCATCTTCCTGGGACCTGCTGGCGCTGCCGCGGCCCGTTGTATCGACCATCCGCACCGGGACCTGCTGGCGCTGCCGCGGCCCATACCACCTACTCACCAAAGCTCGAGGATCGTGAGCTCATCACCACCGCATCCGAGTTACCTGATTGGTAAATAGACTGTCCCGCTACCCCCTTCCCTACCTTGCGAGACTCTGATCGAGGGGACCCCTGAGTCCAGACCTCCTTGTACCGTTCAACCGTACCTTGATGAGTGCTTATAAAGAACACTGAACCTTATCCGTGTGTGATATCTGTCTGTGGGGGGGAAGTTACTTGTCTGTACGATCGCTGGAGACGGCTCTCCCCGGAGACCTCTCCTCCTGACCCCGGCCGGCCCTCCCGGTCCGTCTACCCTTTCTAACATTGGTGGCCAGCGGCGCGATCCGAATCAACGCGTAATCGTACAGAGAGTAGCTCACCCCACGACAAAGCACGATGTCGACCAAAGATAGCAGCTCCACCGAGAAGTTCCAAATGGAGAAACTAGAAGAATACAACCACCGCAAACTGAGACAATTTTGCATAGAACTTGGCATTGCTACCACTGGCCTGAGTACCAAGGATGATCTAAAGCGCGCCCTTGAGTCGTGGACAGAAACGGGGGTCGCAAGACCCTCCGACCAAAGCAGCGTCACACCAGACCAAAACAGCGTTACACCAGAAAGAAACGCCACGACTCCCGAAGAGCGGGGAACGGGCCTCTCACCGGAGGAGATACGAGAAAGAGACAGAGTCAGACTGCACGAATTAGAGATGGCACGACTCAAGATGGATGGGGAGCTCAAGTTAGCCGAACAGAAACTCAACCTCGAGCATATGCGGATTCGAGAGGAACGGGAAGAAAAACAGAGACAGAGAGAGCTGGAAGAGAAAAAGATAACGCTCGAACACGAGCGCCAATTGGCAGAAATAGAACTGCGCAAACAGCATAAGGACTTGGGGGTGCCTGAGAGACCACACACCCCGGGACCAACTGAGAAAAAAGTTCACATTCCCAAGGATGTGGTCCGCGAGTATGTCCGAGAAGACGACATACAACAGTGGTTTAAGGCCTATGAGATCGCAATGACCTCCCACCGGATCGACCGGAGTGACTGGGGAGCCGGACTTTGGGGGAGATTTGTCAACGAGGGTCGCGATGCCCTGCTGCAGCTCCCCGATCACCAAATGTCGTCCTACGACCACATGAAGGCTGCCCTCCTCACCCGCTACGGCCTCACACCCGAGATGTACCGCCAGAGGTTCAGGGATTGCACCCGGATCCCAGGTACAACTTGGGTGGAATACGTGAACTATTTCAGCCGGGCCTTCGAGGGTTGGATCAAGGGAAGTCAGGTCACCACATACGAACAACTCTTCAACCTCATGGTGTGGGAACACCTGTCAAACAACTGTTTCGTCGAGCTCAGGCAGCACCTACTCGACAGTAAGCTGACTGACCCCCGGCAGCTCGCCGCCGAAGCTGACCGATGGGAAAGCACCCGAGTGGGCCGAAAAGGGCCACACGACCAGAACAGAAGCAACCAAGGCCAGCACCGTCCTCGGGGAGGAGGAGGAGGCCAGGGGCGTGGGAGAGACGCCTTACCGGCAACCACCGTGGCCAGCACCCCGCCGCCGGCCGGCCGGGGCAACCCCCCGTTGCGGCCTGGGTACCGAGCCAACGTCACGTGCCACCGGTGGCAGCGAATAGGCCACTACGCCAACGATCCGAACTGCCCGCTGAACCAAACGCCCAAGCCCCGCCAGGTAGCTGCCGCTGCCCTGGGGGAGGAGCAGTCGTCGGAAGGACCCGAGGAGTATGAGCCGGACCAGCAAGGGTGGGAACCGGCCGCCATGGTCCTGGCATGCTTAGGGGGAAGAGACATGGTTCCGCGGGCTCCCCTACCCGCCAACACCAGAAAATACGGTCAGTGGGTGACCATTAATGGACAGAGAGCTGAGGCCTTGCGCGACACCGGCGCCAGCGTGACGGCCGTCCGCTGTCATCTGGTAAAGCCCGAGCAGATCCTGCCGAACATTCTCTGCCCCGTCCGCTCGGCAGATAACTCTGAGAGCATGTGTAGGATGGCCTGCGTCCCGTTTGAATGGGGGGGGGTCTCCGGCCTACTGAAAGTGACGGTCCGGGACGATGCCCCCGTGGACTGCCTCCTGGGGAATGACCTTGAGAGTTCCCCGTGGGCCACCGTCGAGAGAAGAGAACACTTGGGGATGCTGGGCCTCCCGGACTGGGCCTGCATAACCACCCGATCCATGGCCGGCCGTGCCGCCCCCCGATCAGAAGAAACCGAATGGCCGGCACCTCCGCCCCCAGTTGCCCCCGTAGAGGACAACGGCGGCTCCGACCTCCCAGACCAGACCACCGAAGAAAACGCGCAACCCCAGGACCTTCCGGATCTGGCTCAGTGGCGGCAAGAAGGGGGGCCCACCCAGGAACAGTTCCGCCAGGAGCAAAAGACCTGTCCCTCCCTCGAGGGACTCCGCCAACAAGCCAGCACCCAAGCCGCCGGGGACACCACCGGGACCCACTGGGTCTACTGGGATAACGACCTGCTCTACAGCGAGCAAAGAATCGCCGAGCTGGGGGCCAGTCGAGTTCTGGTGGTCCCGCTCCGCTTCCGAGACTTTCTGCTCAACCTAGCCCACGATGTCCCCCTGGCTGGGCACCTGGGCCAAGATAAAACGTACAGTCGACTGGTGACCCACTTTTTTTGGCCAAAAATGAGGAATGACGTCCTGAACCACTGCCGATCGTGCCCCACATGCCAAGCCAGCGGGAAGAGTGGCCGGAAGCTTAAGGCCCCCCTACAACCCTTCCCGGTGGTCACCACCCCGTTCGAGAGGGTGGGGATAGACATTGTGGGACCGCTGGACCCCCGCACGGCACAAGGACACAGGTTCATCTTGGTACTAGTGGACCATGCCACCCGCTATCCCGAGGCGGTACCCCTACGGACCGTGACCGCTCCAGTGGTTGGCCGGGCCCTGATGGGGATCTTCTCCCGGGTAGGCTTCCCCCGAGAAGTCGTCAGCGACCGAGGTACGAACTTCATATCGAAATACATGAAGTCCCTCTGGCAACAATGCGGGGTCACCTACAGATTCACGACCCCCTATCACCCCCAGGGGAACGGACTAGTGGAGCGGTTCAACCGCACTCTCAAAGGGATGATTGGGGGATTGGAAGAGCCTCTCCGTCGCCAGTGGGATGTACTGCTCCCGTGCCTCCTCTTCGCCTACCGGGAAGTACCCCAGAAGTCCCTCGGCTTTAGCCCCTTTGAACTCCTGTACGGACACCCTGTGCGAGGGCCCCTCAGCCTAGTGAAGGAGGGCTGGGAATTGGCCCCCCTAACGACCCCTCCAGACGTCTTCAAATACATCCTGGCCTTACGAAACCAAACCCGGCGCTTCCAGGAGATGGCCAAGGCGAACCTCGAGGCCAGCCAGGAGGACATGAAGAGGTGGTATGACCACAATGCCTCCTCCGTGGAATTCGAGCCGGGGCAGCAGGTATGGGTGATGTCCCCCACCGAACCGTGTGCCCTGCAAGATAAGTGGACGGGGCCCTTCAAAGTGGTCGAGCGCAAAAGCCCCGTCACTTACCTCATCGACATGGGGCCCTCCCGGAACCCCCTTCGGGTCCTCCACACCAACCGGCTCAAACCGCACTTTGTGCGCTCCGAACTCAGCCTCTTGATGGCTACGGACAGTGGCACAGAAGAAGACTCCGAGCCCCTCCCGGACCTCCTGAAGACTCAGGAGAAGGACGGCTCCGTGGACGGGGTCCGGCTCTCCGACGCCCTCACTACGGAGCAACGACAGGACTGCCGGAACCTCCTGCTGCAGTTCGCGGCCCTGTTCTCCCTCACCCCCGGGGTCACCCCCTGGTGTTTGCACGACGTAGACACCGGGGACAGTCCCCCTGTCCGGCACCGGGCCTACCGCGTGCCAGATCGGGTACGGGCCTGCATACAGGAGGAAGTGGCCAAGATGCTCACGATCGGGGTCATCGAGCCCTCGGACAGTCCCTGGGCCAGTCCGGTCGTACTGGTTCCCAAAGCCGCTGCCCCTGGCACCGCACCTGAACTGAGATTCTGCGTCGACTACCGGGGCTTGAACGCTGTCACCCGGACCGACGCTCATCCCATCCCCCGAGCAGACGAGCTGATCGACCGGCTGGGGGCCGCCCGCTACCTTAGTATCTTCGACCTAACGGCGGGCTACTGGCAAATCGGCCTCACACCCAGGGCTCAGGAACGGTCAGCCTTCTCCACCCCCGATGGCCACTATCACTTTAAGGTCATGCCCTTTGGCATGAAGAATGCCCCCGCCACGTTCCAACGCCTTGTGAACCAGGTCTTGGCGGGACTCGAAGAATTTAGCGCTGCCTACCTGGACGATATCGCTGTGTACAGCCACCACTGGGCCGACCACCTCCGTCACCTACAAGAGGTCCTACAAGCCCTCCAGCGGGCCGGCCTCACCATTAAGGCCGGCAAGTGCCAGATTGGCCAAGGATCTGTGACCTACCTTGGGCACCAAGTGGGGAGCGGGCTGGTGGCCCCACTACAACTTAAGATTGCTGCCATCCAGTCCTGGCAGCCCCCCGTCACCCAGACCGAGGTCCGAGCCTTCTTGGGGCTCACCGGCTACTACCGGCGGTTTGTGAAGGACTACGGCAGCATCGTGGGGCCCCTCACGGGTCTCACATCTAAAAACCAGCCCAAGCGGATCAATTGGACTCCTGACTGTCAAACGGCCTTCGAGGAGCTGAAGGCCGCCCTGTGCACCGCCCCGGTGCTCCAGGCCCCCGATTACAGTCGAGAGTTTGTGGTGCAGACCGACGCCTCCGACCACGGCATCGGAGCCGTCCTCTCTCAGTTGAACTCCGAAGGTCATGACCAGCCGGTGGCCTTCATCAGTCGACGTCTCCTGGCCCGAGAGCAGCGTTGGAGCACCATCGAGAGGGAAGCATTTGCAGTAGTGTGGGCCCTAAAAAAACTCCGGCCCTATCTCTTCGGTACCCACTTCAGGGTACAGACCGACCATCGACCCCTGCAATGGCTGATGCAGATGCGGGGGGAGAACCCAAAACTCTTGCGCTGGTCCATTTCCCTGCAGGGAATGGACTTCACCGTGGAGCACCGACCGGGCCAAGACCACGCCAACGCAGATGGCCTGTCCCGCTTTTTCCGCCTCGACGAAGAGAGTCCCCAAGGAGATGGGTGACTCTCCCCGCCTTCAGCTGGGGGGGACGCATGTTGGACAGGCCTCACAGACGGCTCGCGCCCTCCCCGCTCGACAAGGCCCGGACCCCGGGCCACCTGGCATAACCCCGCGACAAGCACCTGTACCCCGTCCCCCGACGGACCCTCTGCCCTCGGACCCCTACGCATCACGGGGTCCAGCCCCACCGGCTTTCCCGGCCGGGTCAAGCCGCCATCTTGGACCCTGTACCACGCGGCCGCCTGGCCTCCCCTCGACCCTGACCCCGGGCCTGGCCGGCCCCGACATCCCGGCACCACAATCCCCCCAGGAGGTGAGCGGACCCCTTGACAGGTCAATGGGAGGCCGAAGTGTCAAGGGCTCTCCCCCGCCAGGTGCCGATCGCGCTCAGCTCCCCCGGGCACTGGCTCCACCCCCTGCTGGGTGTCTGGACACCTTCATCCCGGACTCTCCGACCTCCAAGTGCGAGGGTCCGGACATCAAAGGGCACCAGCCCTATAACTGGGGCAGCTCCGGAGCAGGAAGGCAGTTGTATCCTGGAGTCGAGAGACACCGAGTGAACTCAACCCTGACGGTCTACTGGCGTCGCCGTAGCCCGCTCTTGTGAACCATCGTCCTGCCTGCTGGCGCTGCCGCGGCCTTCTGCAACAATCATCTTCCTGGGACCTGCTGGCGCTGCCGCGGCCCGTTGTACCGACCATCCTCCCCGGGACCTGCTGGCGCTGCCGCGGCCTTCTGCAACAATCATCTTCCTGGGACCTGCTGGCGCTGCCGCGGCCCGTTGTATCGACCATCCGCACCGGGACCTGCTGGCGCTGCCGCGGCCCATACCACCTACTCACCAAAGCTCGAGGATCGTGAGCTCATCACCACCGCATCCGAGTTACCTGATTGGTAAATAGACTGTCCCGCTACCCCCTTCCCTACCTTGCGAGACTCTGATCGAGGGGACCCCTGAGTCCAGACCTCCTTGTACCGTTCAACCGTACCTTGATGAGTGCTTATAAAGAACACTGAACCTTATCCGTGTGTGATATCTGTCTGTGGGGGGGAAGTTACTTGTCTGTACGATCGCTGGAGACGGCTCTCCCCGGAGACCTCTCCTCCTGACCCCGGCCGGCCCTCCCGGTCCGTCTACCCTTTCTAACAGCACTCTTATGGGTTGCAGAGGGAGAGATTACCCAGCTCTTGATGCCACTAAAGTTGGTGTAGAGTGTAAATGACAAAGATCAGTATTCATTGTCCGTTTTGACCATTTAAACACAATTGGTGATGAAATGTCATTCTTTCTTGTAAGATGAGTCCTAATTTCTTGTGAAAGATATTTTTTACTTACTATAAAAGTCACTCTAACCGGAGATGTGCAGACACCTTTCCATATTAAATTGGTAGAGCTAGGTTTGGGTCTCTTCCAGCCCCACTTCCTAATGAGTTGTTTACTATTATTTGCTCTAATTAGGACATTAGGAAATAACATCTTACCAAGGAACATTCAATAAACTACAGATGTGGTTTCATTATCTCTCTATCAGCGCAATGTACCTGGATGAGTGTAAAAAAAAATGTCTGTTTATCATTGTATAATTGTGTTTAGACTATGGTACAGGGTTAGGTTCCATGAAAACACACTCACATGCTGTGAATCAGCTTTTGAAACCTAGTATTTGATAATCTCCTGACACTGTTGTCAAATTAAAGAGCGGGATGCACCAGTTAGCATTAGATGGTAGAGGATCAGGATTACTTACTATTGAGACAGGAGTGTTCTCTTCATGGAATACAGGCATTTTCCACTGCTCTGGTTGCCCAACTGTATGTGTATCTGGTATCCTGACTTTTGTTTTTGTCCTGTTGGCACACTAATCTAAGCATGTGTGCAGATAATCTAAGCTAGTCCCTGGCTATGTGTGTTTCTGGACTTCTAATTTGACCTGGGCAGGCGCAACAATTGTGTCTTGATTATGGGCAGGGGTGTACTATCTCTGTCTTTGCCTAGCACATAAAGCTGTAGTGGCAGAATATTGTGTGTTTACAGAAGATCACTACTCTGACCAGACCTTTCTATCTGTGTCACAGGCAGCTACGACTACTGCCCACTTGTTTAAAGCTCCGCTATTATGTGTATGCCCAGAGCCTTTGTGCTGGCATCCCATTTATATGTGGAGTGTATGTGCATGCGTAGTGCATGTAACTTGTGATAATAAGATGTGTGTGTGAATAAACCTGAGTAATGGAGGACAGTGGGATCCGTTTTGGATGCCCCTGACCTTGCACAGTAATAGATGGAGGGTGAAGACTGTGCTAGTAGACAGTGGAAGTGTGGTGCCTGCCCTTTTGCAGTGGGAAGGAGGAGAGCCAGAAACATAGGTAAGGCGGACAGAGACTAAGCTACATTTAGAAATTCCATGGGGCTTTGTTTTGGAAGGAGCTGCTGATTAGTCTGCCCGAGCACTGCCTTTGGTGGATGGTGAGGTGGCTGTAGATACCTGCAGTTTTTCTTGTGTGAGGTGAGGAAGTTTATAGATGAGGCCTATCCTTTGTCTGCTCGTGATTACTACTTACATTGGGCTGATGACAGATGAGGGCAGAAACTTTGCACCCCATTGCCCCTCTGTTGTGGCTGCTCTTGGTTGGAGTCAGCCCCAGTGCTACCTGCTGTGAAAACCATCACTTTACACTAAGCCTGTGTGTGGAGAGCATCCTGAAAAAGAAACTAGCAATCAAAAGCACCCCATACTAGTCCTACAGTTTGAGACAGTGGATCCACATCCCCTACTAAAAGTTGTATTAAAAAAGCGGGATCCTAACCAACTCACTTTGTTCCAGTTCCAAGTCTTTTATGGCCAGGGCAAGGAATGTGTCCACACAGTACGAAAGGACTGTTCTGAGACCAGAGTTGGTGTCTACCTACCTACCAGACTCCAACTCACCGTATCTGCAGTTTGTGCTGCAGGAGCTGTGGGTCTGCCTGAAGCACCTAGAAACCTGCCTGCCTGGCAAGAGAGGTAATGAGTCTGCCTGGCCCTGCAGGAGAAGAGACTTTCCAGGAGGAAAGAGCCTGCTGGCTTATAAACATCAAATGGAGCTTACTCCCTGACAGTGGGTTTAAAGTTAACCATGTGGTAAGCCCCCACCCACCCCCAGTCTCTCACCCCAATTGCTGGTGAAATTTGCAACCGGACCGGGACTGCATTTGTCATAATCAACATATGCCCAGTTGGGGGCTCACACTACCATGATCATCTTAGGCCTGGATTGGAGCTGCAAATTCCATGCTCAACGGATGCCCGGTCAAGGCTGCTACTGTCATAGTTAATGCAGACTCGGTCGGGAGCTGCAACTGCTGGTAATGTTGTAAGCCCGGTAGGGGATGCACCTACTGCTAGTCTAATTGGGACTGCAATTGCTGTGATTACCAACAAACCAGCTGTGATTGTCCTTGGCTCGTGCAGGATTGCCTTACCACAACCTTCCGAGACTGCAGCCGCTCTGCACCTGTGACGGCTCCATGGACTCAAGAGATGGAGATTGGGTGAGATGCGGCTTGCATCTGACTTTCCAGATGGTCTAGCAAATGTGTTAATCACCGCAGACCCAGTAGGAGAGGCGCAGGAGTGTCGCCTGAGTGATTAACGAGGTCTATCCATTGCACTGAAAATTTAGTGTGTTTTTGACTGTGAGGGAGAAAAAGCTACACCTGGGCTTGATTTACGTTATTCGCGTATTTCCCAGAGAAAGGGCAAAACCAGCATGTAGAGGGATACACAGGAGGGAATAGTGAATGGATCAGGGAGGGTGTAGTGCTGCGAATAAGAACCATAAGCAGGGACACTGAGGGCCCGATTCCAATCTCGTTCGGAAAGCATACCGACTGAATCAGCTCCGTAATGCTTTCCGTATGACTCAGATTGGGGAGTCTGACCGAGCGAGTACGATGCATCCGTATGCATCCGGATACAATTTGGCCGGACTCCCATTGACTTCAATGGAAGCCTGTGTTCCGAACGCGAACACAGGCTCCCATTGAAGAAAGTGGTGGTTGAGGAAAATCGTGCACCCTGTGGCGGGCACACCATGGTGCCTGCCACACTGTGCATGGTTGGGAAGGGGGGACCCATAGGTACTCCAGCGGGCCCAAAGACCGATTCCAGCAGCCTTTTCGTTCCGGGCAAACTGAATCGGAAAGGCTGTCCGAATCGATCATCGTACTCGCTCATTCGGAAACCAAGTCCATAGAGCTGTATGAATAGGCTCCGGAAAGGTGCGAATGACTTTCGGAACTGATTTGATCAGCCCTAACAGTTTCCAGGCATCATACTTGGTCATTCGGAACTGGTAACGAGCTGGTCGGAAACAAGGGCTCCGGATCAGTTTTGGCAAACCTGAATTAGATTTGGAGCCCCTCCGACCGACATCGGAATCAACCATTAAGTTGTTTATCAAATTGGATTGTGTAGGATTTAGTGCAACTGTGTGATTGAATGTACATTTTCTCAAAAGACAAGGCACTGGGCTGGACATGTGCGTTATTGAGACTGGTGGGTCATTGCTTAATGCGGAGCTCGAGCACTCCACACTGCCACCCACATCAGTTTTCTACGTATATAAATTCTTTTTGATATATTTCTTTTATTAGCAAAAATAATGTTGCAATTTCTCAATGAGAATTGATTGAAGCATTGAGATGATATTGCACATTTCATGAAATGATAGATTAACATTTCTTTATCGAATACAGATGATGATGATAATGAAATAGCCTTATAGAGCACAACTGTTTCACAGAAGTATGAAAGATATAGCCTAGGAAAAACCGAAGAGCAAGTCTTACTGGAATAACCATATTTTTTTAATTTTTATGAAAAGGCTGAAACTGTAGGAATTGCTGATGTGTTAAGGGATAACATTCCAGTATTTACTGTCAAATAAGAAAAAGAACGCCCCCCTTGCCTACAGCATCTAATCCGTGGAACATTCAATTTGTTACTGTAGGCTAGGAGGAGTGGGCAGGAAGTGAATTTATTTTTCGAGTATACAGAGCCTTCGTTGTTAACTGCTCTATAGTAAAAAACACAGAGCCTTAAAAATAGACTGTTTGTGAATGGGCAACCAATTTGGATTTGCAAGATAGGATGAAGTAGAAGAGTGTGTGGGAAGAAATGGGGGCTTGAATCACTGCTTTGCGTTGGAAAATAGCAAGCACAGAAAACACGTACCATTCTTAGAATTCAAAAACAGGGAGCAGCCGCATGATTGATTTAGACAGATTATGATAATTTATCAAAAAAAACTCCTAGGTTTGTAGCGGAACAGACAGGCGTGAAGCAAGGCACCAACATAGGGGGTGACCTCAGCGGTGATCAGATTGAAGTATCCTGCCCAAATATGAAGATCTCAGACTTGTCCCTGCTGACTCTGAGGCAGTTTAAGCTCATCCACATGGACACATCTTCCATAAAATTCCAAAAGTGTTTTTTAGTATCGAAGATATTATTAGAAATTGACACAATAATTTGTGTGTTATTGGCGCAAGTGAAAATGTCGCAGCCATAGGAACGGACAAGTTGTGCCAAAAGACATTAATGTTGAAAAAGGGTAGGACTCAAGGAGGAGGCTTGCGGTACACTGATCTTGATAAAGTTTATTTACGTTTGATGAAGAATTAATCATGTTTTCTGTTGTAGGTTTTCCTAATAAATTGCCCTGATGAGGTGTATTGTGCAAAATGCATTGAACATATAAACATTCAATAAAGATATATTCATATTAAGGTGACATGCGTTTTAGCTGATTTCATTGTGGGATTATATTATGCCCCGTTGCAAAATGCAAACTGATCTTCAAATTTTGTTCCCAATGTTGTTGCTATCGGCCAAAGCAAATGCAAGGTATTATCTGGGGAAGCTAACGAGATGTGTGATTATATTCCAGTGTTTCCAGATGTGTAATTACTTCTGAAAGTTCTGCTAAATCAGCTAGGGTGCGCCCCCAACATGGTTCCAGTCTAGTGGAATTTGTATGCATGTCAAGTATTTAAAGGCAGTTCAATTACATGTTCTAGCCCAAACTTGATTCTTATATTTAGGATTTTATTTGAAATGTGATTTTCAAAGAATGTGGTCATTGCCACAAATAGATCAATACAGCATACTTGTGTCCTTGGGAAATATTTATCGGGCAGGGATTCTGATCTAAGCAGATGTTTTTCAGTCACCCAGTTTTCTAAATGTGGAATCTAAAAACTCTTCCCTAGAAATGGACAGTGAAAAGTATTTTTTTATATAAGGGACACATTTCTGAAGCCACTAAGTAGAACTAACCTCCTTTAAACATCTTATACGAACAAGCTTTGGCAAAACCAAATGGTCTGACTTGTAATTAATGTATGTTGTTTGGAGACATGAGCTCTCGCCCATTGCTTTCCAGTTTCGTAATAGTCTATTAGAGGATTTACCATTACCCAGCACAATAGCAATTCTTTTATTGACTTCAAAAGATGAATGAGTTGAGTGTGTCTGAATTTGAGCCTGAGACTTGAAGATTGTGCAAGTTAGCACAATTTGTTGGGTCTAAGATATTAGTCCAGGCACTACGCGTATTTTGTTAAAGAAAAGATTTAGAAGGAAAGGAAAATGAAAATGAAAAATAGGTTATACTTAACTATGTAAAACCTCATCCTGTTCAGTTGTTTATTTGTCTGAACTCTATATTAGAGACCTAGAGAGATTCATAAACATCCCACCTCCCTGCATCACAAGTTCTGGTTGGGGTTTTATGAGACAGGGATTACTGCAACTGCCCTGACTGCCCCTGGAAGATATTTGAGCCGATATAGAGTATGGGCTCTTTCAGTTTAGGATGCATGGCCCATTGTAGCCTCTGGAACAGTAAGTGTGTAAGCAAATAGATTCTGTAGTGCTTAAGGAATGTTCGAGGTGCAAACGGCTGAATGGTACAGTGCACTGCTTGTCATGTTTAAGAGGTCAGCATACCTTAACACTGCAGCTGCTTTTGTTATAGGGGGCCGATAAAACCGGCCCCCGGTAACAAAAACAGCCCCCCACGGGTCTAAAAACGGCCCCCAACATGGCAGCCCTCTGGGGAAACGCCTGGTGCATGTTACGGCCAGTTCAGCCCTGAGCATGATGGCATATGTACTGTTATTTGGGTAAACCTAAAAGAAAGGTTTAGGACATATCTGGAGTATTGTACATTGTCGCCTTAACATGCATCGAGTGGAGAGTGTTTCAAGAGGGCAATGTAGAACGTAATTTAGGCCATAGATATAGGGTGACCAGGACACGCCAGAAATAAAAGTAGGACTAAAGCCTTTAGTTTTACTTCTATATCTGGCCTGTCCTGGTTTTTGTGTAGCCTTGTAAATATGTCCACATATATTTAGTAGGCTTTTAAATGTATGCGCACGTGCACACACACATTACCCCCAGGTCCCTCCTGTCCTCGTCCCATTCCTCACTAATTGGAGATGACCATCTCCACGACAGAAAAAAAGAAAAGGAGCATGCTGGGATACCCTACCCACTCCCTCCCACTGGGAGTACATAAGCGGTACCAGCCCAGCATGCAGCCTGTTCCTTTTTTTCTGTCTTCCGACAGAATGGGACGTGTTGGGACTTACCTGGATACTTTGTTGGATTCTTCATTGGACGTCTCGTCGGGGCTGCTGGGCTGGCCTCGCCGTCCTCCTTACGCGTTATCCTGGCCTGCCGGGCTTGCCCGGAGCCGCGTTTCCTGCCCCCCGGCCCTTTGCGGCTGGGGCGCCGTTCCTCCCGGATCTCTTCCAGGTTGCAGTGCGAGTCTCCCTGTGGCTTGGCCGGTCTGGGGGACGCGCTGCTGTGGCTGTTTGGCGGTTCCTGGGGCTTTGCTGGGCATTGCTCCCGGGCCCCCTACCTGTCGTTTTGGTGCCTTCATGTTGGCTCAGGGTGCTCACCTTGGTCAGCTGCTGGTCGCGTGGCTGGCTGATGGATGGCTGCGTGGACCTTGCCTGGAATGACCGGAGGTTGTGGGAGTCGTTTCTGCGCACCCAACTTCGGCAACATGCGTTTTGCTGTGTTCTGGGGGTCTCCTGTTCGGATTGTGACATGCCCGGTGCGGCTCCTCATCCTTTCTCCTGCCGGCCTCCTCCATTCTTCCTGGCGACCCTGTTGTGAGGTTGGGTCGGTCCGGGGCTGGCCCGGCTGTGGCCTTGGAGCCCGTTGTTGGTGGGGTGGCTGTTGGGGGGGCAGGGAGCTTGTGGGCCGCTCTTCCTGCCCCCTTCGTGAGTCCCACATAGCGGTTTCCCTTTTTTTCTCTCTGCTGATGGTACTTGTGGGGCATGTTTCAGCGCTGTTTACTCTTGGGAGCACAATTTGGTCCGCAGGATGATGGTTCTAGGCACAACAGTACGTTCTGGCCCTGAGGACTCACATGGGCCCGTTTCCGGCTTTTGCGTTGCCGGCGTCCTGTTGGGGTTGGGTGCGGCTTCCCCCTTTTCTCGTGGGCTGTTCTTTTGGCCTGCGGCCGTGCCGCCCTTCGGCGCCTGCTCTCGTCTGCTCTCACATGTTGTGGTGCGTCAGCCCTGGTTTCTGCCTGGATGGGAGTCGGCGTGCTGCTACCAGTTGATGGGGGTTCATGTTGCTTCTGGGTTGTGCTCCTGTGTTGCTGGGTGTTCCGCCGGCGGTGGTTTGCGTGCTCTGGGGGCTGCCTGGCTTCCCGCAGCCCTCTGCCCCCGCGCTTGCTCGCTTGTCCGTTCTGTTGTGGCCTGCTGGTTGCTGTTTCTGGCTCTTCCTCTGCGGGTTCCGTGGTTCGACTTCCTGGCCGCTGCACACTTGCTCTCGCCTGGTCTCCGTGGCTGTGGAGCGTCGGGCCTGGGTGGTGCCTGGCTGGGAGTCTGCTTTGGGGTACCTGATGCTGTGGTTGTCTGGGTGCTTCCATGGTTGTCGGGCTGTCTTGGCTCCGGCCTTGCCTCCCTGAGTGCCCCTGGTCTTGTCTGATTTCGCTGATGCGCTGGGTTCCTGACTGGTTCTTTCCTGGTTGGGAGTTTGCTTGCGGCCCTGGCTGGTGTGTCTTCACCTTTGCTTCTGGTTGCTGCCACCCTGTGCGCCTGGTCCCCTGGGATGGTCGGGCTTTGGTTCCGGGGCCTCCTTCTTGTGGCTTCTTTGCTAGCTCCTGTTCCTGCGTACGGGCCCTCTGTGCTTGGGTGGTTGCGTTTGGTCTGTTTGCTGCCTTGGTCCGTAGTCCTTGGTGTCTCCGATCCCGGGCTCCTGGCCGTCCTTTGGGTCCTCTGCCGGCTGCGCCGTTGGCTCCCCTGCCTTCGCTGTCCACTTTTGGGCCCTGGTTTCCCCTGGGTCGCTGCCCTTTTGTTGGGGGGGGGTTCTGCCTGGGGGGTCCTTCGGGCCTTCCTCCGTGGTTTGTGTATCCCCATGCCTGCTGGCTTCCCGCTTGCTCGGCGCTTGTTGTTGGTTGGCATCTGGGCTGTGGGTCGGTTCCTGTGGGTCTGCTGTTGGCCTCTCCTTTTGGTGCTTGCCTCCTGGATGTTTCTTACTTCCGTCTGCTGGCCTGCGGCCTTGGCTTCTGTTGCGCCTGCTGCCCGCCCTGTGGTTTAGCCAGGTGGGCTTTGATTTCTCGCTGGGCCGTGGCTCGCTTTGAGCGGTCTCTCCTGGTTTTTTTTGGCTTCTTCTTGTGGCCTCTTTTCTCTGTCCTCTGGGCCTCCGGTCGTCCTGCCCTGCTGGCTTCTGTTGTCCCTGGTTGGCCCTGGTGGTTCCTGGTTTGGGGTGTGCCTGGGTTTGCCTGTTGCTTTTCCCTGTTCTGGTCGGCCCTGGATGCTTGTCCCTGTTGCCTTGCGGTTCTTGGGCTTCCTTTGGCTGCCTGCGCTCTTCCGCCCCTTGGTTCCGGCCCTTCTGTGGGTTCGGGCTGGGTGCGTGCCTGTCTGGGTGCATGCCTGCCTGCGGTTTTCTCTGTGGGGCGCTTCTTGCTTCTTCCGGGTGCTTTTGCTTGCCCCGTGCTCGGCGTGTCTGCCTTCCGCTGGGTTCTCCCCCTTGTTTTGCATGGGGGGGCTGTTGGCTGTTGGGCCCTACCTCTGTCCTGGTGGGCCTTGGCCTTGTTGTTGCTGGTGGTGGCCCTGCTTCTCGCCTGCTGCCGGGGTTGCTGGGGTTTGGTTTCTGATTGTGGTTTCCTTCCCCCCTCTTGTGTTTCCTTGCTGGCTTGTTGAGGTTTGGGCTTGCCTTCTCGCCTGTCGCTCCGTTTCCCTCCTCTGGTGGCTGGGGTTCGTTGGTCTTCTTTGGCCTCTTCCTTGGGTGGCCTCTTGTTCTTCGGGTGCCCGGCTCATGTGCCCTGCCCTGTTTGCTGTGCCCTTTCCCTGCTTGGGGGTGTTGGGTGGCGGCTTCCCCTGTTGTGTGGGGCGCTTTCCTGCTTCCCACCCCTGTTGCTCCCCTTTGGGTTGCGGTTGGCTTTGCCTCGGGTCTGGGGCTCCGGTCTTTTTCCTTTGGGGGCCTATTGTTGGTCCTGTGCTCCCGCGCGGGCTGTTTACGGCCTGTGGTGTTTGTGACCCTTGCTCTTTTGTTTGCTCTGGGGTGTACCTTCTCCCCTTGTTTGGGTCTGCTACCGCTCCCCTGTTGGGTGGTGCGCCTTTGGCTTCTCTGGGCTCCTCTCCTTTGCTTTTAGTGCCTGGGTTGTTCTGGTGTGCTCTGGGGGCCTGGCCTTTGCCTCTGTTGGTTTTGCCCTTGCGGTCCCTGTGTTTGGGTTGCTCGTGCGCCTCTTGGCTTGGTTGTGTTGGGCTTTGTGCTGTGGGGCCCTGGTTTGCTTGGTGTCCTCTTTCGGTCCCTGCTTCAGTCCTTTCCTGGCCGCTCGTTCTCGTGTGCCATTTTCGCGGTACTGGGATGGTCTTCTGTCCTTTCCGGTGCCGCTCCATTTGGCTGGCTGTGGCGCTGGGTCCGTTGTGCGGGCTCTGGGCTCCCTTCCTCTGCTTCTCAGCTCTCTGGGTGGCCTGACTATGGTTGCCTGCTGTGCCCTTCCCTGTGCCCCTTTGTGGTTGGAGCTTCTTTTTGGCTCTCCTTCCGGGTCCTGGTGGTGTTGTGTTGTGTGCCTCCTGGCTGGCTTGCCTGCCGGTTCTCCGGCTGGCTTCTTGGGGTGGGGCTGTTGGCCTCCTTGTTGGTCTTTCCTGTTTTGTCCTTCTGCCTTTTGGGGTTCACCTTCAGTGGTTCTTGGTGTCCTCCTTTCTCCTCCTGGCGGTTGTTCGGCTCTTGGTTGGTGTGGTTTCCTCCTTTCAGTTTCTGGGGTTTTGGTTTCCCCAGTTCCGTGTGGGGCCTCTTTGAGCCCTGGGTTTTGCCGGGTCTGTTTTGAGTTGCGCTTCTTTGCTCTCCCTGGCCTCTGTTGGGCGGGTTGCTGGGCATCTTGTCCCAGTGTCTCCTGCTTTGGGGGTGGGCCTCTGGCCTAGCGGTTTCTTGTTCCCCGGGTTCTTCTCCCGGTGGGGTGGCCTTTTGGTTGCTGAGGCTCTTCGGTGTCTCGGCTAGGGTTGGCCGTTGGTCGGTCTTGGCCTTTGGCCTGGTCCTTCTGTGGGTTTCTGGCCTCCAGTTTCCCTGTTGCTGCTGTTGTCAGTGGGGGGGGGGGCCTTGCTTGGGTTCCTGGCCCCTTCTCTTTCTGGCTGTTCCTCTGGGTGAGTGCCTGTTTGCTTATCCGGTTCTGCCCTCTTTGCGGCTCTGCTGGTGGCTTCCCCCAGTGCGTTGAGGTGGTCCGGTGGTTGGTCGTGTTTTGCTTCTGCTTTTTTCCTTCCTGGGCCTTCGGCCCTGCTGCCCTGTATGGTCTGGCCTCCTCCGCTCTTGGCCGTTGGGCTGGGTTGGCCTGTTTGGTCCCTGGGTGGGTGGCTGCATGGTGGTGCCTGGGTACGGGGGCTTCGCCCGTGGGGGTTTATTCCTGGTCGTTTGCCCTTTCTGGCTCATTTTCTCCGTTGGTTTTGGCCCCTCTGGTTGCTCCATTGGGGGCTTGGCTCTGCGTGTCCGCTTGGTTGGGGGCGTGCTGGGTTGAGCGCCGCTTCCTGCGTTCCTCTCCTTCTTGTGGGCTCCTTTTGCTCCTGCGGGGTGCCGTTTTTCGGTCTGGTGCCCTTGGCGTTGGTGGAGTTCCGGAAGGCCGGGTTCTCTGCTTTGGTATTCTCCAATTAGTGAGGAATGGAACGAGGACAGGAGGGACCTGGGGGTAATGTCCTATTACTTACCGGTAATCTTCATTACTCCTGGTACCGTTGTGCTCGTCCCATTCCTTACGCCCCTCCCTCCCTCCCTGGCAGCCTGCCTTCCGGTTGTTGGCTTGGTACTTTCAGGCTGCATGCTAGGCTGGTATCGCTTATGTACTCCCAGTGGGAGGAAGTGGGTAGGGTATCCCAGCATGCTCCTTTTCTTTTTTTCAGTCGTGGAGATGGTCATCTCTAATTAGTAAGGAATGGAACGAGGACAACGGGACCAGGAGAAATGAAGATAACTGGTAAGTAATAGGACATGCACGCACATACATTACAAGGCAACATTTACTTATGATTATCAATGGCAGGACCTCCACCCTATGCCCCTGACCTTCTCCCCACCCGGTCTCCCCTCTGCTCGTGCTGAGAGCATGCAGCCGACTGCACTGCGGAAACAGAATAAACTGCTTCTTTTTTCATTCTCGTGAACCTTGTAAGGAGAGCAAACCTTCCAATTCTCCTTTCAATTGCAATTACCCGTCCTTTGTCCCAAAAAACGGGACATTTATTCAAAATAAAGAAATATTTTGGGACACCGGGAGAGTCCACCAAAAACCGGGACTGTCCGAGGAAAACTGAGACGTCTGGCCACCCTACATAAAGAGAAATTGAGTAGTGTTGGCATTCATGCTATCTAGAACACTACAGTGTCCTTCCACTCCAGCTAGTAATGTCATTGAGCATGACCACTAACTGTTTCTGTGCTCCTTCTGCTGCTCTACAGATCAGCGTGCCTGTCTGTGCCCTACCAATAACCTCTAACCTTAGTGCCCTACTAAGGTCCCTTCACCTGAATCTCCATTTGCGAGTTTCATGTCCATGCACTAAAAGCCGCCCAACACAGCCCGAAACCTAGAACCTGTTCCTACCACAAGCCAAATATTTTGCCACTGAGGGATGTCAGAAAATGATGCAGCTTTTAATGTGTAACTGCTGTAGACACATTTCTGACACAATTGTTTGTGTCTCTGTAGCGGGTCGCAAGGAGACACAGGCACTGGTGAGGTGCTTATTACGGTTTTTATTGCTTTTACAGAGCGTTTGTGCAGGCGGGTACTCCTATAGTAAGGCAGGGGAAGATCTGTGACGCTTGGCTCCGGACTGGCACGGCCTCTCCTCTCCCTCGTGTGACGACTCTTCTCCAGTTTGTTGGTACGTCTCCGGAGGGGTGGATCACCCAGGGAAGAAAGAAAAGAAGATATGGGGGGGGTCAGGTTCAGGGAAGATACGCTCCTTTTATAGGGAAGGGAGTGGGGGATCACGCAGTGCTCTCCTTATAACGACCCAGATAGTGAGTGAAAAAAACAGTGCTCAGGGTTAGGGCGCCCAAGGCCAGCTGTATACGTATGGATCAAGGAGGTTTAAAACCCTTTCCTCCCACCCAGGCTTTGATGCGGCCCCGTACTTGTTGTAGCCACACTTCCCTTGAAGTGTGGCACGGGGATTCGCCGGTACGGTGGCCTCCTGGCTCAGCCCTCTGGACGTCCGCGATGTTCCCGTCTCTTCCTCCGCTTCCTCCTCGCGCCTGATCGCCTCCTCCTCCTTCGTTCTCCGGTTCTCCTCCGACTCTTCCACTCGCTCAGTCGACTCCACTTCCTCCGATCTTCTGCTCTCCTCCTCTCTCTCTCCTCGCCTGTTCCGCTCCGCTTGCTCCGCTCTCCCGTTCGCTTCGCTCCACTCCACGCTTCTCCTCTCCGGGTGTAACACACACCGTCCTGTACTCCAGTCTCGCTATTTCTGGTTCCGGGCTGTCCACGTCACGCAGGGGGCCGGGTCCGGGATCTCCGAACTCCGCCCAATTAAAGAAGCAGTCACCTTTTTGTTCTTCCGACCCGGCTTTCCAACTCGGCGTGGGAGACAGGTTCCCGTGGGGCTGTTGGGAGAGAGAAGAAAGGGGTGACCACCTAAGGAGTGGGTCGTGGCTCCCCCTGACATCGTCACAGTCTCACAATTTTTTTAAACTATATTTTTATTGAAATGTGTTCGGTCAGCTCGCAAAGAAGTCCGTGTTTTTGTGCAGTGGTGGGTTTGCGACTGCGATTCTGTCCAGTGACTGATGTGCTATAATCATTTGCAGCACAAAATGTCAATTAGCAGGTCACAAAACCATTATATCATTAATATGCATGAGGCAGGAGCCCTTTTGCGATCAGCTACCAATTGTTACTAATGCATTGATGGAGGCCTGCAGGTGACAGCAGACTGCCAACCATCCATGTGCTTGACCTCATTGCTCTTTTTTTTTAAATCAGCCCCTTTCACTTAAAGGCATTCAGGAAATGACATAGGGGAGCATGCAGCAATCCCCAAGACAACTATCTTCTCTCACAATACCAGCAGCTACTATTCACAAGACAGCAGATATCCCACGGAAAAAGATTCCGTCTGCGAAAAATAAACCGATCCATGTCTGGTATGGTTCTCTGTTCAATGTTTATCAACCACAATTGACTTCGCAAATCACTGACACATGTAATTTCAGTTTACATTGGGAGAGTGAAGCCATTTGCACTCCCCCTTCATTGCAATTCCGATTGATTCACATAAAGAAGCTTTCAGTCTGATAGAAACACCTAGCCGCTGATTCCTTACCTTTGAATTTCACAGGCGCCAGACTGGACCCAAAAGATTTTTGCGTGAGCAGTACCCTTGGGTGCTGGTAGGTGGTGTTGATCGGCTCTGCCCTGTGTCTTCTGCGCCGGAAGTGTCATCCGCGTCACCTATATAGGTGCCAGTTAGCGCTGTGAAGAATTTTTCCCCTGGTGTGTAGATGTTATGTCTTTGAGGAGGACAGGTTTTAAAGCGTGTGGCACCTGTCATCGCACCATGTCGGCTGTGGACCCACATCTGGTGTGTCTGTGGTGTTTCATGTTCAAACACAACTCCAATTCGTGCTCGAACTACAGGACCATGGCATCGAAGGCTTAGTGGAAGCAGTCCTTTGAAGCTGCTAGCGGCCCAGCAGGCGCCGTCATGGAGATCTCAGTCCTGATCCAGAGCAAGGTTGTGGAACCGCTCCAGGAGCCCCAAGTCTTCTTCCTCCCATTCCAGGTCATCGGGAAATTCGGAAAGAAGCATCAGCAGCACAAGAAGTCGAAGCATGCTTCGACTTCTCCTCATCTGTCTGCTGATGCAATAAAGGCACATTGACGTTCGAGGCACGGTTCTTCAGAATCACTGCCGGGGCCGACTTTGCGCCCCTCACCTTTTTCAGGAGCCAGAGCGACCCCGGCTCACATAAAATAATTTTACGAGGCCATGCGCCACGTATTTGAGCAGAACGACCCCTCCTGGGCCCCGCGAGGCAGGAGTAGGCCACATCGGGTTCTGCGCAAGCGGCTCAGGACTCGACTCCAACGGGCCCCCATGGATCCGGATCTGGACCAACGCTGGTCATTCAACAACAAACTCCCCCAACGCCGATGCTTTCAACTACGCCGGCACCCACTGGCAGCGCCAGCCCCATTTGCATCCAAAAGTCCGACACAGAGCCGGAACTACATTGATTGACGCCGATTCTGGCGCTAACAGGAACCATGGGTCCTAGGCTGGTGCCCGAGCCCTTTTTTGAAGGGCTAGGCCTTGGAGAAGAATGTAAGGGGTAACTGGACCCTTTAGCATACCGTTTAGAAGGTAAGGAAATGGATTGGTGTGAGGAACTCAGCGATGCCAGTGGTCTGGACACATGTCAAGATACCTGTATGCTTTCTCCCCCTACTGTGGCTAGGGAGGAGGGAGCATCTTATTCCATGGAGGTGAAGAGAGCTGCTGACGTTCTTGATCTCGAGTTGCGCTTGGTGGCAGTGAAGACTAACATCTTGAAAGAAATCCTACAGCCAGGAGCTTCTTCCAAACCCTTGCTCTCTTTTAATAAAGCACTTATGGACATCCGACTGGGAACCTGTTTCAAGCCCAGCACAGGGGCTCCTTTGAAAAGGACAATTGCTTGCCGCCACTGCCCCACACCTGGGAACCCAAACTTCCTCACTCAACACTCCACTTTTGAGAGCTTGGTGGTCCAAGCCTCTATGTCCCATGGCGCATTCCCTGCCTCACCCCCTGGATAGGGATTCTAAGTGACTGCACAGCTGGGGAAGAAAGATGTAATTAGCCTTGCATTGCGGTCTGTGAACACTGCATGCTTATTTGGGTGCTATTCCCACACTCTTTGGGACATGGTTGCGCAAGTGCTTCCACAGGTCCCGAAGGAGGCCTGGGCCATGCCCTCCCAAGTGGTCAAGGACAGAAGAGATGTGAAGTTCACCATCAGGTGTGGTTTGGAAACAACTGACTCACTGGGCAGAGCAATTTCGACGAGGGTGGTTCTTGGCTGAGAACATCTGGCTTTTCAGGGAATGTCCAGGCTTCCCTCAAGGACATGCCCTTTGATGGCAACCATCTCTTTGGAGACAAAGCAGACTCAACGCTGGAGCACTTTAACGACTCGCAAACTACGGCTAAGTCCTTAGGCCTCTCAGTTGCCCAGCCCCAAGCTCAGTTTGCCTTTCACCCCTTCAGTGCCTACAGAACGGGTTTTCATCCACGCCAACCATACTCCCGCCACCGCCCTATGCAAGCTTCTCGGACTGTGCTGGGGCGAGGATGGGATTCATACCGACTCCTTGGGTCAGGTAGCTAAAGGTCTGCCACAACCCCCAATCCCCTCACTGCCGCAGCCTCTAAGCTTTCCTAATCTTGTCCTATAAGATCATTGGCGTCCAGTTGGTGGCAGAATCAACCATCATCTCCACCACTGGCAGTCCATAACATCGGACAAGTGGGTCTTACAGATCATTTGGAGGGGCTACTCTCTTCCCTTCGAATCCTCCCCTCCCCACCCCCTTTGCCTCCATCTCATCAGCGGCAAATGGAGGATCATTTGCCCTTGCTCCGTGAGGAAGTCACAGGTGATGGCGATGGTCACAGCTCATCTGCACAGATCGGGTGCCAGTCTTCCCCTATCTCAATGACTTGTTGCTGATAGCAGGATTGCCCCAGGCTGTTGTTTCCCACCTCCAAACTATGGTGAACCTTCTGCATTTGCTGGGGCTATCTATCAACATGCCGAAGTCACACCTGACTCCCTCTCAGACGTTTCTTTCATCAGAGCTTTTCTGGACACAGGGCAGTTTTGGGCTTATCCTCCCGAGCCGCGAGTCCAATATATTCAGGCTATGATACTGATGTTTTAGTCTCAATCCTGGATTTCGGTGAGATTGACTTTGAGGCCTCCTGCACCCTACTAGTGACACATGCAGGCTCTGTAGTGGGACCTGAAGTTCCAGTGGGTGCAGAACCAGGGTAATCTCTCCGACATTGTCCAAATCTCAGAAGGAACTGCAGAAGACCTGCAGTGGTGGTTAACACACCGTGATTAGGTCTGAGCCAAAACTGTCTCCCTTACCAAACCAGATCTCACAGTTATAACGCATGCGTCACTCCTGGGATGGGGCAGCCATTTGAGAGAGGCGAAGATCAGACTACTCTGGTCTCCGGCAGAATCCAGACTCCTCATATACAGGCTGAAGTTCTGAGCCATCCGACTGGCATTGAAAGCCTTTCTATCCTCCATCAAGGGAAGGCTGGTACAAGCTTTCACTGACAACACCACTGCCATGTGGTTCTGCAACAAACAGGGCGAGGTGGGGTTGTGGAACCTTTGCCAAGAGGCCCTGAAACTCTGGAAATGGCTAGAAAAGCAGAGCATATCTCTGGTGGTTCAACACCTGGCAGGTTCTCTGAATGCCAGAGCAGATAAACTCATCCGTCCATGCCTAGCAGATCACGAATGGCGTCTTCATCCGGAAGTGGCACAAGGTCTCTTTCAGCAGTAGTGACAGCCTTGGTTAGATCAGTTTGCATCTGCCAAGTATGTGCTATGTCAGCAGTTTTACAAGCTGGAGTTTCCAAGGTGGCTCTTGCTCTGAGGCACTTTTTGTCTTGAGGGGCACTTAGCCCTTCTGTGCACCTTTCTGCCCATACCACTTCTGCCCAGAGTTCTTAAGAAGATCAGGAACAACCAGGCCCAAGTCATCCTTGTGGCTCCAGACGGGTACGGAGAGTCTGATATACTGAGCTTCTCAGCATGAGCATCGATCCTCTGATAAGGCTGCCCCTTCAGGAAGATCTTCTATCGCAGCAGCAGGGGAGAGTGCTCCACCCGAACTTGTCAACTTTATGCCTTCTTACGTGGAGATTTAGTGGTGACAGTTGACAGCATTCAACCTTCCTCCCGAAGTCTGCAATGTTATTCTAGCAGCCAGGCGTCCCTCCACCAAGATGGTATATGCCTGCCAGTGGAATAAATGTGTATTATATTGTAAAGAAAACTCTATTAACCCTCTGTCTGCTTCTCTTTCTGATGCCCTTCTTTTTATTCTTACCCTTGCCCAGCATGGCTCTGCTCTGGGCACTCTAAAGAGTTACCTTTCTGCTCTGTCTGCCTTCTTGTGGCTGCCTGGCCAACTCTCTTTGTTTAAGTCCCCTATTGTGAATAGATTTCTTAAAGGTCTTGTAAATATGTTCTCTCCAATCTTATTCATTATGCCTCAGTGGGACTTTAACTTGGTTCTCACTTTCTTAATGTGTGCTCCTTTCGAGCCTCTTCATAATTGTCCCCTTGGGCTGGCCACCATCAAGACAGCCTTTCTAGTGGCAATAATATCTGCCAGGATGATGAGTGAGCTGCAGGCTTTATTATCCAAGCCTCCATTCCTGTCTGTTTTCAAGACAAATTTGTGCTTCTCACTAGGGCCTCTTTTCTGCCAAAAGTGGTTCATTCCATTTAGGGCAATCCGTCATCTTTCCCTACTTTCTATGCTCTATGCTCTTCCACATTCCTCAAAAGAAGAGGAGTGACTCCCAACCGTCTGGACCCAAAAAGAGCGCTGTCATTCTACCTTGACCACACAAGAGTTCCGGGTGAACTACCAACTCTTTGTGGGGTATGTTGGAGCAAAGAAGGGTCTGATGGTATAGAAATGGACCACTTGGTGCAGGGTCGCTCTCTGTATTAAAATCTGCTACGTATTGGCCAAGAAGCACCCCCTGAAGGCTTAAGAGCTCATTTCACTAGGTTAAAGCTGCTACCATTCTGTTAGCATGTGGAGTCCTACCACTGGACATCTGCCAGGCAGCCATGTGGACGTCCCATTGACTGCACATAGGAAGGTGAAAATGGCTTCGCTAGAGTTATTGTCTTCCCAGACTGGGAGTGGAGAAGGGATACTTGTTGCATGTATGGAACACAGAAAGTCTCTGAAGACTTTCTGACTATAGTTGAATTCAAACTGTGGGAGAGTTATGTTACACTCTGTTTGATTGCTTCATAAAATACTGCTTGTACACTTGCTGCCCTAAGTGTGGAACCCCGGCAGTAGATATAGTGCATATGTTTGTTACTTGCCCAGCGCTGCAGGAATTCTGGGTAGACTTGGTTTAACTATCATCATATTTCGGATTTAATGTTCTGTTATCTGTTAGGGTGGTTATGCTGGCTCATTCAATCGAGTGCAACCCTAGCCGTATTTCACTGATGTTCATTGTAATGACTACAACTCTGCTGTGTATTGCGAGGGCATGGATATCCCTGTCCCCCCCCCCCCCAAGGGTAATGGAGTGGTGGGCACTTATCTGCTAAATATTCGAATTTGATCTAGCTATATCAAAAGCCAGCGGCCTCAAAGCAGTTACACGTTTTCAGTGAATCTGGGACTGTTCTAACGAGGGTTAGCTGTGTGTTTATCTATCGGTTAGGTTGCCTATCCTTTTTTTTATTTGTCATTTTTTCCCTTCCCTATTGGCTGTCTGTTGACTTCGCAGTGTTAAGCTATGCTATTTTTTTTTATTATTCTCTGTCTGGTGACGGCTGGCATATATGCCTGTTATCATGTTTTTTTTAACACGACTGACTCTGAAAAAGAATAAAGAAAAAAAGGCTGCATTCACTTTTTTTCCTGAAATAGGCAGTGCTTTAAATGGGAAAAAATAAGTGCAGGTACTCATTAAAATGAGATAGGGGTGTAGTGAGGGGCGAGGCAGGGGGCGGGGCTAAAGGCCAGACATGATGATACTTAACGACTTCTATATTAGTTGCAGCACATACCAAAACACATGAGAAATGTGTTTTTTAAACAAAGCAAGTTAACTTATTGCACAAAATGAAAGAGAAATGCGATAATATGTTAACATTTCCTTTTTTTTGCAATAGTTGCACATTTTTAATGTCATACTGTTAATTGCTGTTTGGCACAATACTATATATTTTTGAGCATGCGAGTAGGAAGAAACTGAAAATACCCCCACTTCGAACAAAAGATCTTATTGCACCAAGCAAATGAAGCAACTCATCATGACCCTCCCCAAAAGAAATATCTTGTCTCTTCCATCGATCTATCCATTCATCCTTTCATCCTACCATTTACCTGCTGATGTCCACCATTTATCCTTTACATTCTATCCTCTATTCAGTCTTTCATCAATCATTCAGTTTTTCACCATTCCGTCTATCCACCCTTCATATCCAAACCTATCCATCCATCTCCAAACCTATCCATTCATCCTTTTACTCATCCATCTCTTTATCCACCTTTTCCCTCATCCATCAATCCATTCGCTCATCCATCCATCAACCCTTTCATTCTTTTATTCCATCCACCTTTTCATTCCATCCACCCTTTAACTCAATCTTGCCTTTCACTCATCCATCATCCACCCTTTCATTCATCCATCCAATCTTTCACTTATCCACCCATCATCCGCCCTTTTAGCCAATCATCCACCCTCTTTCACCCATGCATGCTTTCACTCATCCATCCATCTATTCATCCATCCATCCAGACATCCACCCTTGCTCACTCATCCACTCACTCACTCACCCACCAACCCTTTTTTTCATTATTTATGAATCTTTGTCGTCGAGCAGACATGTACACACAAAGTGCCACCCATTTTCTTTAAAATACCTCCTGTGAGTGTCTTGATTCTCTCTCTTTCTCTCACCTTTTTCTTACAAAAACAGGAATACAAATGCAGGCAAACACACAAACATAGCAGACACACAAGGGCAGAGATGACATGAGCACCAGTTACATTACAGAAAGTCACATTATTTTTTGTTTTAGGCCTAGGACAATTAAGTCATTTGCTCAGAATCACAGGATGTTGAGCTGAAGCTGGGACTCAAACCTATTTTCATAGTTCCTTGTTAGGCAGCTCTGACCGGCCCTAACATTACATCCTCTCAATTTTCCTATCTGGGAAAGATGCCTCACAGCCTATGCAAACATAAACCCCCCACCAAGGCCTGAAAGACACTGGAGCGAAGGTGCTAACAACAGGCACACAGCAAGGCCAATTCACTAACTCTCCCCCTTTCCCAGCAAACTATAGCTTCAGGGCGCTAGCCTGGACAGGGAGCAGGGAAGAAAAGCAGAGAGACCCTTAGGCACCATCTCATCATCGCCCAATGTCCGCCTTCCCAATCCGATGCTGGGTAGCGTGTAATCCCCCCCCCCCCCCCCCCCCCCGCAGACTCGTGCTGAGAGCTGCATTCATCTTGGGTGTCATGCTGTAATTAGATTTGTGGGGTAGGGGATAGGCTCACAGTCCCACACCTACAGTGTAATTGACTGGGCAGGGTCTGATTGGACCCTTCACTTTTATTCACAGAGGGCCGCATGGCATTCACAACCCTAAACAGCCCTTAAGTGATGCTAATTAGCCGCTGCTGGATTGCTCAGCAGCGGCTCCATTCAGAGGCATACACTGCCCCTCCCTCCATCCAGCCTTCTCTTTTTCGGCAGCAGCCGAGCAGAGCACTTTCTGCGCAGCACAGTCTTCAGTGCCATCCAGCCTGCACTCCCTAACTTTCCCCTGAGTACCGGTACTGTCCTTGGCGAAGGAAAAGTTCTGGTACTCAAAGGGAGAAAAATAATAAGTGGCGGTACTCCGTACCGGTGAGTACCGGCCCATTTAAAGCACTGGAAATAGGCAAATCTAAAGTAAAGTGAAGTGATAAAAATACAATGGGGGTGATTACGTGGATCTTTGTGCTGAGAGCAGAGAGTTGTTGCAGAGGAAAGACTGGTACTATTACCGCGCACCTTTCCAGGCTGCGCCAGGGATTTAGATGAGCGTATTGCATTTCAAGGTTTTGGAGACTGTAGTGCGCTCCTTTTGGGACACCAGTACACCTTAAAGATCGAGAGTGCGTTAAATAAAGCAGAAACCTACATTGAAGGCACGGGGATACATATGAAGATGGACGGGTGGCTGGACGGGCCGTGAAGATCTGGTGGGTTCCTCCAGTAACTGGCTTTAGCTTAGAGAATTCCAGAGTTCCAGAAGTGCTTTAGCTCGTGGCCAAGAAGTTGTGATTTCTTATTGATGCAGATTGGAAGGAGGCTTCAGGTCGTGTGCTGTGAGCAGAAGGACATTTAGCTCCCTGTGCTTCAGTGGAGGAGAAAGCATTGGAGGACCTGGAGCGGGGGTTTGTGGCACTGCTTCCTTTACCTTCGGTTTGGGGACCTGGAGTGGGGCGGGTTTGTGGCACTGCTTCCTTTACCTTCGGTTTGGGGACCTGGAGTGGGGCGGGTTTGTGGCACTGCTCCCTTTATCTTCGGTTTGGGGACCTGGAGTGGGGCGGGTTTGTGGCACTGCTCCCTTTACCTTCGGGTGGGGGACCTGGGGCTGGGCGGGTTTGTGGCACTGCTCCCTTTACCTTCGGGTGGGGGACCGGGGCCTGGGCGGGTTTGTGGCACTGCTCTCTTTACCTTCGGGTGGGGGACTTGGGGCTGGGTGGGTTTGTGGCACTGCTCCCTTTACCTTCGGGTGGGGGACCTGGGGCTGGGTGGGTTTGTGGCTCTGCTCCCTTAGTGCCTATACAGGCAACACTCCCCACCCTTTGCAAGGTTAGCATGCACAATGGAATAAATAAATACACAACACAATTCTTTGTTGGAAAAAGATTGCTGCAGGTTTATTCCATACAAAAATATGCAACATGGTGGGTTAACCTACAGGCGATCCAAGGGCAGGCAGCTGTGAGTGACCTACGCTGCCCTGCCCACCTGAAGAGCCAAATTGCACCGTGGCCAATCCAATCGGTGCTACCATTTATGAGGGGATTCCCCCCTTGAATACTGTGAACCACTGGTCCACCACTTTACTCACGCCCTTTTTAGGGCGAAACGTTGCAAGGCAAGCCCCTGGTTGCTCAGGCTTCCAACCGCCCAAAGGACTCGCGGGGCACCGATGATTCTTTCTTCAGGGTCCTGCCGTAAAGACTCCTGGGGTTTGGCACAGGTACCCCTATTGTGCTCTGAAGAGGTACCCTTCTGTACCCTTCCACCTCCAGATTGCCCTAACTCCGCCAACACTCTGGATGTGGCCACCGTCGCCTCCAGAGCCCCCCACCAAGATCTGTAGTTTCCTTCCGTTGCAATCTGCTGTTTCCAGCGCCTCACACTAATGTCCAATAAGAACAGATCCAAGCCCACCTTAGACAGGTGCACCCCATCCTCCTCCTTGATGACCTTTAGTCCTTCTAGGTAGACCATCTCCTTAGCTACCTCGGACAGGTGTGCCCCGTCCCTATCGGGGGACCATGTGTGTCACGCGAGAAGGCCATGCAAATTTACTTAGACCTTCATATTTATATTGAGTTTGAGTTGAACCATGCCATCCAGCTTGGCAGGCTTGTCTATGGCTTTAATTTCCTTTTTGCCGGAATGAGATGGCCTCCCCAGTGGGGTTGGTGGGGTGGGGGTGGGGGGCTACTGTTCTTTTCTTAATCACAGCTTTATTACCTTTCAAGTTATTGCAGGCTCTATAACCTCCTGCTACCTGCCGTTACCATCCTTATAGTTGGACCACATCGCTATCTAGGTGTGCCCCGTCGCTATTGGGAACCGTGTGGTGTTTGCACAAAAGAGGCCGTACCTAATTTACAGAGCCCTACTATTAGATATGCATTGATTTGAACCAAGCCCTCCTGCTTGGTGGCTTGCTCATGGCTATATTAGCCCTTCAGTAAGACTGTACGATGGCCTCCACGGTGGTTGGGAACTACTGTTCTTTTCTTTAACCACAGCCTTGTTCACCCTGCAAGCTATTGTTTGAGCCAACCAATCCCTTATCTCAACCCACTGACCTTCCATTGTACGGGAGTGCAGTGCCAACAGGAGATGGGACCCCAAGAGTATAACAAACTACTGCTCTACTTTGAAACCACAGTCCTGTGTGCTATAATCAGTTGAGCCTAGTGTGCAAGGCTATACATTTACCTTTAAGGGTTGAATAAGCCATAGTTCACCCCACCCCCTACTTGACGAGCCCAACTTTAGGGTTCAAACTGATAACCAACTGCTGCCCCAGCAAGGGTTGTCATACCTTCCTAGAATGCCAGGTGGACCTCCCCACATAACGAGGCAAAGGTGGATCTAATCTCAGAGTGGTGGGTCCTGAGATCCCCTAAGAGGACTCCTAGGATACTGCTACATCTCATGTCCTTCTTGCCTGCCCCACCCATTCGTCTGACTGCGATCTACAGATGCTGTGTGGCCATGCTGCTGACCCCACCCAGCATATATGGCCCATCGCCGGCATTTGTTGCAGGTATCCCAGGTGCCGCAAAAGATGCCAATGCTTTTGGATTGTGAAGGCATGGAAAATTATATGAGCATATTACCTTCACCTACAGAGATCGAGGTGCAGCGTGTGCTCTGTAATGGTCAGCAATAGTGCTCCAAACCCATATTTATTGACGCTATTGGAGCCACTGCACACTTACTGGCATAACCAACTGACGCAACCCACCTGGCTGACTAGCCGCTGCGAGATTTTGATCTTATCTCCATGCTCTCATGGTTACCGGTGCACATCTTCTATAGGTCTTGCCCCCACTCTATTTATACCAATTCCTGCAGTGTACCCATCGGCCCCTGTATGGGCGAATGAAACACCTGTAAAATTGCGTATCCCACTGCCCTATCATAGGGCAATCCGGGGGGGGGGGGAGAGGGGCCCTACCGTTAGGTTCTGCTACATTACATGGCCTCCTACACTGCAAGCACCCTTGTATGACAGCAGTCTATCTGCTGTGTCGCCCGCTAAATGTCCGCACCCTGGCGCAAGACATCTCATTCCATACTTCTGTTAAAGGATTACCATAATGCAACCCCCCAAAGGTAAATGCATATCCTTGCACACTGGGCTCAACTGATTACAACACACAGGACTGTGGTTTCAAAGCAGAGCGGTAGTTTGTTATGCTCTTTGGGTCCCATCTGCTGTTGGCACTGTTCTCCCGAACAATTGGAGGTCAGTGGGTTGAGATAAGGGTATTGGTTGGCCCGAACAATAACTTGCAGGGTAAACAAGGCTGTGGTTAAAGTAGAGAACAGTAGTTCCCAACCTCCGGGGAGGCCATCGTACAGTCATACAGAAGGGCTAATATAGCCATGAGCAAGCCCACCAAGCAGGAGGGCTTGGTTCAACTCAATTCATATCTAATGGAAGGGCTAGGTAATTTAGGCATGGCCTCTTTTGTGCAAACACCACACGGTTCCCGATAGGGACGGGGCACACCTATCAGAGTTAGATAGGGAAGTGGTCCAACTAGAAGAACGGTAATGGGAGGTAGCAGGAGGTTATAGAGCCTGCAATAACCCAAAGGGTAATTCAGGCTGGCTGTTTTAGATGTCGTCCTCCAATCATTATGTATTAAATGTTTTTGATAAGCTCTGGGGAGGCCATCTCATTCCGACAGAAAAGAAATTAAAGCTATGGACAAGCCAACCAAGCTGGAGGGCATGGTTCAACTCAAACTCAATATAAATATGAAGGGCTAGGTAAATTGGTGTGGCCTTTTTTGTGTAACACACATGGTCCCCCGATAGGGATGGGGCACACCTGTCAGAGGTAGCTAAGGAGATATTCTACCTAGAAGGACTAAAGGTCAACAAAGAGGAGGACGGGGTGCACCTGTCAAAGGTGGGCATGGATCTGTTCTTATTGAACATCAGATCAAGGTGCTGGAAACAGCAGGTTGCAATTAAAGGAAACAGCAGACCTTGGTGGGGGGGCTCTGGAGGCGACGGTGGCCACATCCAGAGCTTTGGCGGAGTTACAGGGCGATCCGGAGGTGGAAGGGTACAGAAGGGTACCTCTTCTGGAGCACAATAGTGGTGCCTGAGCCAAACCCCATGAGTCTTTACAGCAGGACTCTGGAGAAACAATCGTCGTAGGCCCGCTAGTCCTTCAGGCGGTTGGAAACCTGAGCAACTGAGGCTTGTGTTGCAACGCTCAACCCTAAAAACGGCGTGTCTGGCAGCAAAGAGGGCGCACAAAAGGCGAGGCCAGGTATAAATATCTTCCCCCAACCCTCTATGCGCCGGAACTGACGCGGCCCGCACATCGGGCTGTGGGACTCCTCCCCAGGGTCCCAAGACTAGAGGGGGTGTTGGTGTGCCTAAGTGGCACTTAGGTGGCCGCCCTTTTAGGTAGGTCACTGCATGAGCCGCGGGCAGCCGCATTACCTTCGGGTGGGGGGCCGGAGGTAGGGTGGGTTTGTGGCACTGCTCCCTTTACCTTCGGGTGGGGGACCTAGGCAGGGTGGGTTTGTGGCACTGCTCTCTTTACCTTCGGATGGGGGACCGGACGGCAGGGTGGGTTTGTGGCACTGCTCCCTTTACCTTCAGATGGAGGACCCGGAGTTGGGCGGCCTCTCGCCAAAATAAGTGCTGGGGCTCTCGTCAGGAGGCAGCGTGCACCAGTCCATTTCTCCTGTTAGCGCTGCCTCCTGAGAAGAGCCACGGCACTTATTTTTTTTACAAATTAACCACTGGAAGGAGGGCATGTGTTTACCTTTCACCGCAGACATAGTGTTGAGGTAGGTTTAGATCCTGTTTAGGGGAGGCAGGGTGCCGCCTTTTTCATCTGGTGCTTCAATAAGGAGTGTGTATTTTGCCATTAAATTGTCAAGTAAAATAAATGCGAGAGACTAAGCTATCTTGGGAGGTCCGGACTACCCACAGCCTCTGCATTCTGTATGACCCCTGCAGGCCACAAAACGTAAGTACAAACATAACACTAGGTAGGATTTATTTATTTTTCTTTGCATTATTTTCTTTCATGTATTTACAGTAAAACAAATACCAGCAAATACAGGTAACGGAGAAATATGAGTTTGTTGTACAGTTTTGAGAATAAGAATTGAGGGCTTCCGTAGGAAAAAGAAGAAAATACAAGCAAGATCAGACCTTAAAAGTCCTCAAATGACAGCGGCATCTGGCACACTATAATGAAAAACTTTGTTTAAATTCAGTTTATTCAAAGAAACTGCATCCACATTTAAATACATACAGCCTGACTGGAAAAAAACATGCTGAATTTCGGAAGGTGTATGAACAATAAAAATGCCCTTTCTATCTTGTTACTTTTGCTGCATGTTAAAAGACAGTTTAAATATCAGGCTATGTGTTTAGAAAAATTGCTGCTTATTCTTTTAAGTGGCGATGCTGTTTACTTTTCTTTTTCTTTCTGCAAAGTGGGAGGATTTTGTAAAGTTAACTATGTTACTACTGTACCTTACAAGCAGGGACACTGGAATTATGCAGCAGGGAAGCTCAAATTATGCGGCAAGGTTGACTACATTATGCGGCAACAAAACATAAATTCTGAAGCTTAATGCAGCACAATTTATAACGGTATTACTTCACTATTTTGAACTTTTTACACATGTTAGCACTGTCTGTGCAAAGGTTTCACTTCATTAGTGCCAGTTCCTCACTCAAATACAGGTATAAGTGCTTGAAGGATGACCAATCAACCTTTGCGAAGGACCCTCCACTGTGCGACATCAAAGGTTGCATCAGTTTTAGTAACTTTTGATCAGTTTGAGCTAGAAACATTTTTTGTTAAAACCTGCAGATTATGCAGCAGATGATGGATTACGTGGCAAATGCAGCAAAATCATAATTATGCGGAAAACACTTCAGAATTACAGTGTTCCAGTGGCCTTATTTACAGGGAGTGTGAAAAGAAAGACTGTAGGATGCCAATATCATACACAAAAACATGTACATACCTGTACATAAACTGTACAGATATTTCAACATATTTTATTTTGTAATTCTGAAGCGTGATGGAAATAAAAGATTTTAATAGGAACAAAACAACTCTTGGTGAAGCACACATGATAAATATTGTATTGTATTGTAAAGCAGCATTTGTATAGTGCTTACTACTCCAGTGCATGGCACTGAAGCACTTATGTACATGGGCAGCAAGTTATGCCATATAGGGTGGTGAGTGGTTGGAAGGGTGTTGTTTTTGTTGTTTGATCCTCTGTGGGAAATGTTCCCAAGGTGTGTATGATGACCACAAAGGTGCAGTCATCATGCATGTTATGGGTTGCAGCGTATTCCAGGGAGATGCATTATGTGGTGTAAGATACATAAATGCCCAATTTAGGGTTTATCAGTATGCTGGCAGATTTGATCAGGTCTACATGTCCCTTAATGCTATTTCTTATTAATATAGTTTGCTTAGCTGGTTGCTCCATTACATTGTACATTCAGAAATGTGTGTGCAGTGTGGGACAGAGCTGCCATTGTTGTAGGGAGAGAGAAGTTGCAAGATCTGCTGGGATGTTCATTGTTACTGTCATCCCATATCTGAGTGACATAGTGTGTAGATATTTGGAACCGGCAGTTGTGGACTAAATTAAAATCCTCTGATTGACCCAAAGTGTGACAGATCTTTTCAGTTACAACATGGCAGTTAATTTAGCGATGACTGGTTTATTGGTTGCACAATAATGGTGATGGACAACCCTTGTAACACATATGTTTTAAGTGGATTTCAGAGGTGTAATTTAAAGTTGGCTGCAGACCACTGAGTATTGTGGTGTTAGCAATAGTGTGAGCCAGAAATGTTATGTATGAAATTACATAACTATATAATACCTTGGTGAACCATAGGTTAGCCCTCCTTAACTTACCTGCCTATCGAAAGTAGTTTGCTGGTTGGGTTGTTTCCAATCTGTACATTGTAAGTTCAAGATTGAGCTTAAGGATGTGACTGTCTTTCTGGATTCTGTTGCTGGAATGTATGGTGATGTATTTGTCTTAAAAATCGCCATGTTTTCAACTGTCTTTGAATGTGCAAATGCTCTTGGATGCTTTGGATTCTGGCTGGTAGTAAGTTCCAGAGCTTTGTAGATAGTACTGATAAAGCAGTGCCTCCTTTGGATTTCTTATCGATTTTAGCTTGTAGATATAGCGGTCTTTATCCTTGGAAGCTCCGTTGATAATACAAAGTGCATTGAACATTGCCCTACTTGCTATAGGTGGCCAGTGGAGTGATTGGAAGACTGGAGTCATGTGCTCTCTTGGGTGAAGGTGGAGAAGAAGTCTTGCAGTAGCATTTTGGATGAATTGCATTTTATGTATGATGACTGTGGGTGCACCAAGGTATAGGCTGTTGCGTTGGCAAGGTTGGAGATTTCCAGTGTGAGGATGGTTTGCAGTTTCTGTTCCTATCCAAGGTATGGGAGGATGTAACTTAGTGTTTTCATTGTGTAAAAAGCACTCTGTTTGACGTTATAAACATGTGGTATCAAATATTGGTCAAATCCATGGTTACCGCTAGGTTTCTGACTCTTCTTTTTTTAATACATTTTTTATTGGTTGCAGCATTCAAAAAATCACAAACATTGGTAGGTACATGTTTCAGTCGAGTTATAGCTGGTACATACAGTACAACCATGCAAGGTAAATCAAACATTGAGTCCAGTTGCGTGGCTAATATTCCTGGACATTTCCATCGCCACAATTGGGGATACACACAGGCATTCCTATGAGCCTTCCATCTGCCCCACTTCCTAACCCATTACTTGGGACACCCTCTAGATTTAAAGACTTCTTTCTCTGCGACCATACATTTGTCAAGTTCAGCTGGCCTTAATCGAAGGTCGTTCTGCTGCCCCCCATTTCAGGGTGATTGCTCTCTTTACTAAGGTATATCCCAGAGTGGTTAGTTGTTCCACTTCTGTGAGTTCGGTGGCATCCCAAATATTAAGAAGCCCCAACGGGGGTGTCAGCTCTATCTGTTTCCCTATCGCGTCTTGCATGTGTATTGTAGCTCAGTCCCATATGTGTCATATATGTGGGCGTTCCCAAACAATATGATAGAAGGTTGCCTCTAGTTGACACCCGCGCAGACATATCGTATCTTGTCTATTTCTCATTCTTGCTAAAATGACCCCTGTGAGATATGTCATGTGTAGGATTTTTAAGTGGATCAGCTGGAAGCGAAGAGTTATGGCAGCTTCCCTGGGGGACATCAGTGCCGCCTGGCAATCTTCGTCGTCAATATATCCGACATCGGCTTGCCACATATCTCGGAGAGTTCGAAAAGGATCTGGCAGGTTGTTGCACAGTTTACGATATGTTAATGAAATGGCTTTGTCTGCAATGGGGTCGGAGAGCAGCCGGTCTTCCAAAGGGGAGGACTCTGGCAGCTTACTCATGTCTGGGAGTGCTGCTGTAAGTGCGTGGCGAATCTGCATATAGCGAACATTTTCTCCCTGAGTTAGCTCATACTGTTCCTGTAATTCACTAAATGTGAGGATTTTGCCCTTTTTTACTAGCTGACCCATGGTAGAGATGCCAATCATGTCCCATTTGTCAAATCCTGAGTGATAACACAGGAGCCCTAGTTTTTGAGAGGCCCACAGGGGTGTGGTCTGAGTCAGCACTCCGGTCCAGCCCAGACGTTTGGACGCCTGATGCCAAATTTCCACTGTACGGGCCATAGGTCCCAAGTGTCTCCCTTTCCGGGGTTTTGTGTATAATGCTCCCAGGTACCCCGCCCTTCCCACCTGGTATCTGTCTAGCGCGTAGGCTGGATCTGCTGGGGAGCGGTACAACCAGTGATTTATTGCCACTAATTGCGAGGCCCAGTAATAGAGTCGTATGTCCGGAAGTGCAATCCCTCCATCGTACCACCCTTTGGTCAATTTAGACAATGCTATACGAGGCGCGCCCCCGTTCCACAGCATTGATCGGACCTTGCTTTCAATTTTTTTAAAATAGGAGGCAGAGATCTGATAGGGGCAATTCTGGAGAATATACAGGAACCTCGGGAGAGCCAGCATCTTGAACAGGACAGTGCGGCCTAACAATGAGAGCGGTAGCGTTCTCCAATGTTTGACATCGTTTCAGAGCTGATCTAAAGGGACAGCTAGATTTTTCTCGTAGAAAAGTTGGGTGTCAGGAGTGATAAACACTCCAAGGTAGCGAAATCCGTCACGCGCTATCTCAATCTCGCATCCCGGTGGAAGCCTGGAAGCAGGGCCGGACTGGGAACTGAAATCAGCCCTGGCAAAATTTGGCAGACCAGCCCCCGTCAAATTTTGCAGACCAGCCTCCGTCCAGCGCGTAGCGAGCGAGCGCAGCGAGCGAGCCCGACCGCTAATAGGGGGGTTTGGGGGGGTTCTCCCCCCAAGAAAATTTTGGAAAACAACCGACCAAAATGGTGAATTTTACAGCACATTTTTCATTACATATTCAATTGTATCAACTTTCAAACCACAGTAAATAGTAGATGATGACCTTCAAGAGCACCAGGTTACCCACCCAGTCATATGTACCCATAGACATTCTTTCAGAGAGCACCAAAAATAGGCACGAGTAGTAAATCAGAGAGAAATAAAAGTGAGACCAGCCCCCACATGGTGTGTAACGAGCAAGCGCAGTGAGCAACCACTATTAGGGGGAGTTTGGGGGGGTTGAACTTGTCCCCCCCACACAAGAAATTTGGGAGACAGAAAGGCCAAAAAAAAAAAGTATTTTTCAACACATTTTTCATTACATATTATATTGGATTGTATTAACTTTTAAAGCATAGTAAATGATTACCTTAAGGAGCACCAAGATACACAGTCATAAAACATAGACATTCCTACAGAGAACACTAAAAAATGAAATGTCGAGCACAAAACATGAATATAAATATAAACAATTTATTCTTCATATAAAATAGCATAAAGACATTTAAAAACGCACTTAACTTCAAACAATTGTGCAAAGGTTCAGAGTAAAAAGTGTACAAGACAATGTGCAAACATTAAATGATTTTTATATCCTGAGTTTTGTAAATAGTGCTAAAATAAAGCATCTCTCCGTAGCCACTCCCCCTCATGGCCTCCTCCTCAGACACCCTAACTACCACCCTCCACCAGTGCCCCTCATCTCTCCGTAGCTCCCACACCCCATGACCTCCTCCTCAGATTCCCTCACTGCCAACCTTCACCAGCACCCCTCATCACTCCGTAGTTTCCCCCCACCCCATAACCCCCTCATCGGATTCCCTCACTGCCATCCTCCACTAGTGCCCCTCATTTCTCTGTAGCCCCCCCACCCCATGACCTCCTCCTCAGATTCCCTCACTTCCATCCTCCACTAGTGCCCCTCATTTCTCTGTAGCCCCCCACCCCATGACCTACTCAGATTCCCTCACCGCTCCCTCCACCAGCGCCCCTCATCTGTCTGTAGTTCCCCCCCTACCCCGTGACCTCCTCCTCGGATTCCCTCACTGCCACCCCCACCAGTGCCCCTCATCTCTCTGTAGTTCCCTTCCAGCCTGTGACCCACCTCCTCATAAGATTCCCTCACTGCCACCCTCCACTATTGCCCCTCATCGCTCTGTAGTTCCCCCTGCCCCATGACATCCTCGTTGGCTTCCCTCACTGCCACCCTCCATTAGTACCCCTCATCTCTCCTGTAGTTCCCCCACCTCATGACCTCCACCTCGGTTTCCCTCACTCCCACTCTCCACTAGTGCCCCTCAGCTCTCTGTAGTTCCCCCCCACCCCGGGACCTCCTCCTCTGACTCCCTCACTGCCACCCTCCCTCACTGTCTGCCACCCACACCCTTCATCTCTCTGTAGCTCCCCCCACCCCATGACCTCTTCCTGGTATTCCCTCACTGCCACCCTCCACTAGTGCCCCTTATCTCTCCGTTGCCCCTCTCATACCCATTCCATTCGTTGTATAGCACTACTCATATCAGTGTAAGGTGTCACAGTACTTTACATAACAGCAGCACACATTATACAGAGACAATAAATCAAAATCAGTTTACGCGAAATGTCACATAAGCTAATGAGGATTACAAGGTGTAGAAATCACTTCATCCATTCTGGTGGGCAGTATATTTTACAGGGGTTTGGTCGGGACTCGGAGAAGCACAAAGTCAGGATTTAAAGAGTACTCCAGTGGTCAGGGTTGGCTTTACTGATAAAAATGTATAACTGCCCAAACAAACTCTTATTAGTAACATTAGAATAATGAAAGAATGGAGAAGTTCTAACTACATCACAACACAAAAAAGCGAAGTTTGTATGCAGTTTTTTTATGACAGTTCATTGGTCACTGTCTTATGTTAACTTCTGAACTGCAAGTAACACAAGGATATCTGTGACAGAGGTAGTAACCCACTGAGCTATTCCCATAAAATTCAGTTTATCTGCATTTACGAACTACCAACCGACAAATGGTTGCTCTGCAGCAGGATCGTAAATCACAAGTTAACAGTTTTTATTGTTGTTGTACATCGGTGGCAGATTCACTGCGACTGCGAGGGCTAAGGAGGCTCATGTTTGGTGGGCCTGGCCCACCCTCTAGAACCGGGCCTGGTAGGTAGTGGTGCAGCCTGCTAGCATAGCCGGAGTCTTGCTCGCAGCCTCAGGCACAGGCAGGTCAGTGAGGAAGACTGCCCTCAAGGCCAGGGACGGCCTTAGCACTGGTGGTGCCCTTTGCATTAATAGCTCACTGTTCTATGTTAGGATTTTAACTTATTAACTGCAAGTAACAATAGGATCTCTCTGACAAAAGCAGTAGCCCACTGACCTATTTACATTATGTGCACTTTGTGATCTGCATGGTACATGTTCTTTGCAGCAGGCACATTAACACTCTGAGCTACCTTTCCATAAGTCAAAACTTCCACTAAACAATATGCAGATCTCTCTCTAGGAAGAACATTCAACACCAGATTCATCATGCCATTTTTATTGATGCCGAAAATTGCTGGAGGCCAGGAAGGAGGCAGCAAGCGCTTTTAAAATCTTAATATACTTGCAAACATAATGCCTCCACCCAAAGTCAGCACCCGGTGCGGTCACACCGGTTGCACTGCCCTAGAGCTGGCCCTTCAAGGGTCCTGTGACCTCAATGACAGTCACTGTTCTAGGGTGTGCTGCTTCATAGGCCTGCCCGCAAGACTGGAGGTGAACTTCAGTATGGATTGTGGTGGACAAGCCTTGAAGGTTAAACCACACTTGCCACTGCTAGGATCCGCCTGCTGGTGCTAAGACACCAGAGTTTCTAAGGTCTTGCGAAGCCTTCTAAGGTCTAGCATGGGTTGTGCTCACTCAGGAGAGTGGTCTAATGGACTGGTTATTAAGGCTGAACCTGGTTCACCAGTTCCAAATTCAGCAGCTCTGGCCATAGTGCCACATCCTCTCCCCCACTGAAAACCATACTGCCCCACTGAGAAAAACTCACACTACCTTCAATTACAACCCAATTGTTGCCGGCTATAAACACCTGGATGTGGCTCAATTTAAATGACGCACTAGACAAGAGCAATATGTGGCCTACAAAAAATAGTAACAACATCCTGGAAAAGCAAACACTCAAAGGGAATGCAAAATTAGCAAACCATGTGAAATGTAAGCAGGAACAACATGGTTAGCTTAGCGCTTTTACACTCACTATTCAGAAATCAGTGAGTGCTTTTGCCTGAAAAGTTGAGGACATGACAACAAGGCCCTGAATGGACCCATTTTAACGTCCATTGCTTATATCCTTACAAAATGTAAGCAGTAGTAGGGTAAAAAAGACCACATCCCTGGACGCAGAGCCGCAGTACACATTTCTTTTCTCCAATCCACACATTGCAGCACCTCCAGGATTGGTGCACTAGGTGCAAGCCCAGGAAAAACAAAGACAAGAAAACAAAAATAGCGCTTCACTGGCAAACTCTGTAAAAGTGACGCTAATGTGTTTGGGTGTTAATAAAATCAATCTGGCCAGCTTGCTACCACTCTGTCTTACTTTATTTAGTTATTTTATCATATTTTAACCTTTTATTCCCGAAGCTGCACCTTGGAAATAAAATAACAGAAAAATACGACATTTCCAACAAAAGTGTTTTTTTTTTTGGATCCATTTCACAGGGGAGCAAATAAAAGAAAGGAGAGGAATGAGACAGGGGACGCACATCGCACCGTGAACTAGACTGTCAATCAGCGCTGGACAGTCACCCAGTCCTGCGGCTTTTAGTGTCAGGGAGCAGCGTCGCGTGTCAGGCAGTAGGCGATAATCCTAAACCCGTGCTGGCTGCAGTGCCAGGCCTGAGGCCAGCCACCACCTCGCTCCCTGTGCCTAGTAGTAGCCCCCTTGCCCCTTACTTCCTTAGGCCCCTTTTGCTTTTGAAATTTCTGGCCCGCTCCAGCCCGGTCTTGAGTCGCGACTCCCCCGCACCAGGAACACTGCCCTGACACTACAGTGCCACCACACCATAGGACGGAACAATGCACGCAGTTGCCCATATGTCGTGTTCACCGAGCTCAGGTTTGTGTATGTAAGTTATGTAACAGAGCAAAAGGAAAATCCAGATCAGACTCTGATCTGGATTCTCCTGTTGCTCTGTTACGTAACTTACATACACAAACCTGAGCTCGGTGAACACGACAATCAGAGAATACCAGGTCGATCCCTACCCGTTGACCCCGCGCTCCTACTGCTGTGCATTATCTGATTGAAAATGCAATTAGCAAAAATGCAAAAACAACACTCACTTGGCGGTGGGCGGCACTGGGACACACTGGGACAGGCAGGGGCTAGGGGGCTATAAATAAATTAAATTATGGGGTGGCGAGAGAGGGCCTCTGGTCGACTCGTCAAGGTCTCAGTCTCTGCTGCAGCCTGCGTTCTGGAACCTGGGGATCACGCGCACTTTTTATTGCGTGAGCTCCAATGCGCATGTGTCAACTCACCACCAACAGCCGCACCCGCCCCACCCCCCTAAGGTGGGTGAACTGCGAGTCTGCGACTAAGAGCAGGCAGCGCAGACGCGGCGGTGGAGACTTCAGCGCACCGCGCTATTTATCCAGCACTGACCCACAGTCAGCACTAAATTCATTAATTGTGTTCATAAATTTTGCTTTTTTCCGCACCGAGCGAGGGAGACGCAGTCACGCAGCAGAGACAGTACAGAGCAAACAGTGAGCAACAAAACCGGCCCCCGGCCCAAAAACCGGCCCCCGGCCCAAAAACCGGCCCCCACCCCTGGCAGCCTACCGGGGGATTGCCCGGTGCCCGGCATTGCCAGTCCGGGCCTGGGCCCTGAAGAACAAACAGCACCGATTTAGCCCAGTTGATGGCATAGCCGGCATATTTGCCAACATTTTTGAAAATATTAAGAAGTCTGTGTATTGAAGTATATGGGGACGCTAGATAAATCAAGATATCGTCCGCGTAAAGTGATACCCTATCTTCCATTCCTGTCTCCCATTTCAGTCCTCTGAGTACAACATCTCCACGCACCCATGATGCCAGTAGTTCTAGCACCAATGCGAAAAGCAGGGGGGACAGGGGGCAACCCTGTCTAGTACCTCTACCTAGTGGGAATATACGGGACGTACGGCTATTGACTTTTACTTGACCCCGCAGCTCCGTGTACAGCAGCCTAATCCACCCCAGGAATCGTGGGCCAAACCCCAGGTGTCCCAGCACTTCGAAAAGATACGACCATTCGATGGAATCAAATGCCATGGAGACATCAAGAGAAAGCACCACTGCATCTTCATCTATGTATGGTTGATGCCCTAGGACATTATGAATACGACGGATATTCAGTGCTGTGTTCTGCCCTAGCATAAAGCCCGACTGATCAATGTGGACCAAGGATGGAAACATTGCCACTAAACGAGAAGCCAGGAGATTTGCCAACACTTTAGCCACAACGTTGATTAAAGAGATTGGCCGGTAGGAACCGCACCTATCAGCTGGTTTTCTTGGCTTCCGAATAACTACAATGGAAGCCAGACGTACATGTTTTTGAGGTGGAGTGCTACCCGTGGAGCCATGGACTTAAGGAATCCAATAGGGATTCCATTGGGTCCCATCGCCTTCCTAGATTGGATACTAAATATTGCTTTGCAGATCTCCTCATCTGAAAGGTCGGCTTCCAGTGTGTTTCTATCCTCCTCCGATAAAGGCGGGAGGCGTATATCTGCTAACAATTGCCGAGAATCTTCAGCCGTATATGTAGTGGAGGAGGTATAGACCGCCTCCAGATGGGCTGCGAAAGCCTCCACAATTCCCTGCGGATCTGAAATTTGCTCTTCCCCTTTAATGGACAATCTTGGTACCCAACGCTCCCCCCGCTCCCTCTTCTCCAGCCACGCTAGCATTTTCCCTGCTCTGTCTCCCAACTCTATGTTGAGTTTGTAGTAGTCGAGCCCGAGTTTTTTTTTTCACCAATGTTTTATTCTCTAATTGCTTTATAGTTAATCGGTGTGTGGTGGCCTCACTAGGTGAGGAGGCATGCTGTGTCTCCAGTTGCTGGAGTTCCCATTCTAAAAGTGTCAGCTGTTGTTTTTGCTTCCTGACGTATCAAACTTTTAACGCTAAGGCTTGCCCTTTCAACACCACCTTATAAGCCTCCCTCACCACCTGCGCGGAGTTTACTGATCCAACATTTTCAGCGAAGTAGTGGTCTGTCCATGTGACCAGGGTTTCCCTTTTATCAGGAACTTTAAGTAACCAGGGATTAAGAACAATAGTATTCCTCTGTTGTCTGGTATGATTTGTTAGCTCAATCCACACTGAAGAATGGTCTGATATACCGCTGGGCAAACCCCGTGGGTGGTGAAACCTTCCAATGTCCGCTGTATATGTAAGGAAATAATTTATGCGGGACATACTCTTATGTGCATTGGAGTTTCCACCTGTGAACTCTGAACAAAGATAATTGAATCTGATACTCAACACTTTTTGAGTTGAGAATGAACAGTTGAAACTCCCCCCACAACCCCACTCCCTCCCCGAAACTCCCCCCTCCCTGGCCCCCCTGCTAGTGGATTTCAAACTACCCACTCCCCAATAAGGCAGAGTGTCTGTCGCCCCCCCCTTCTATTTGAGAGGAACTTGGTTTGCAGCCATGCCCCCTCTGCCACAATTTGAGGATAATTCCATGGTATACTGGATACTAGGGAGAAATCCCATCCCGTCTCTTTTCAATGGCCACAAAGTGTCATATATCGGGTTTTCCCTAGTCATTATCGAACAAAGTCACATATGTCCCCTATGGTGTGGCAAAGAATACCCCTCCATGTGTCACTTGAGCCACTGTCCTACCTCAGGGTCCTTGAGGTGGTTATACTCAATATCAGAACTCTCATTGTCGTCTTCTCAGCTGCGTGAAGTTGAATCCGTCTCTGTTCGAGTAGTCTTGTTTCATTACCTGGTGTTGCTGTCGGGTCTACCCGGCCAGGGTCCTCCCTTTCGGTCCTTATTTGGTTTCTCTACCCGGCGCCAGCCCTCCAGCCTCTCCCATGTCTCCTCGGCGGAGGAAAAAAAACATGTCTTACCCTCTGATTCAATACGGAGTTTCGCCTGGAAGAGCATGGCATTTTTTATTTCTTTAGCACGCTGTGCTGGCTTGACCTCCAGAAAGCTGCGCCGTTGAACCTGGAATTTGGTGGTGAAGTCGGGGAAAAAAGTGACCAAACTGTCCTCAAATTTAAGTGGCAGAATTGCATGCGCTTTCTGAAGAACAATGTCTCGGTCCTTAAAATTGAAAACCCGCGCTGTAATCGATCTTGGAGGGACTCCCGGTTGGGCCTACCTCCGGGAACACGATGGGCGCGTTCAATGGAGAAGCAGCTCGATAGTCTTTTTGGCTGTAACTGTTTCAGAATTAACTCCTCCACAAGTAAATCTGCTGCAGGGCCTTCTGCTCTTTCCGGAACTCCCAGGATTCGTATATTATTCCTACGTGCCTTACCTTCATATTCATCAAGTAGCCCCTCCATTTTGATCTATCTCTCTTTATAGCTGGCTTACTTGCTTTTTTAATTGGGCAGTGTCTGTGTTTAAGACTGTGGTAGCTTCCTCTACGTCCTTCACCCTGGAGTCTATTTTTCTTAGGTCAGCTCTTATCAGGGAAACCTCCATATTTACAGTGTCAATACGAGTCTCTAGGGAAGTGTATGCACTTCCGTGATGGTCGCCATAATGTCTTGGAGCGTCAAGTCCTGTTGTTGTGATGGTTGGCCCTGGCTATCTGAGGCCCCTTGAGATGCGGAGTCTCCATCCTCCCCCGCTTTCGACCAAGCAAATTTGGCTAGCTTACTTTGCGCCGGTGTTTTAAGTCCTTTTCCACTTGCCGTTTTCCAGCAGCAGTATTCGGTGTATGACTGAACAGCCCCAGTACTCGCCGCCGCCTACCCAGGGGATGGTATCCTCCCCTGTCGGCCTGTCGGATTTCCTGGCCTACCGACCCTTCTGTAGTCCAAGGGAGGACTAGGAGCAGTTATGATCCCAGCAAGATTCTGTGGAGCGGATACTTATTAGCTTTCTGCGCTTCTTCCTCCTCCAAAGTCGGGGGTAGTGATGCGTGTGTAGCCTCAGGGCTGCATACCGGGTATACCTCTAGCCCTCCAATGCGCACCCCAATTGAGCCGGATCAGCTACGGCTCTCGCCCTTCCTCACATATATGAGATCCCTGGGTCTTTGGCCTTAAGTCTTAGTCGAGGCCCGTCTCCTCCTCGCTGATGGTTCCAATCACAATGATCCAACAAGGGTCTGTTGAGGTCTCCTCGCGGACACTTCGCAGGCCTTTTCGCTTGCAGAGGCGGGCCACCCTCTTCCACATCCCCCCTTGGCCCTTAAGGGAATCAGTGGGGGGGGCCCAGACTAAATTGCAACGCTCGATGTGGATCCTCCAAGGGCTCAGCTCTCGGTGTGACTCCGTGAGGGAAATGCGGAGTTTGGGCCTGCTCGCCCAGGAAGCTGGGGCCTCAATTAGTTCCTTTGCCAGCTCGTCATCTGCGCCACACACCAGCTCTCGTTCCTAACAGAAACCCGCCGCGGCGCGACACTCACCGCCGAGATGTTCCGATTCTTCACTCCAATGTCTGCTGTTTAAGGCCGTAGTTCTCCAGGCCCACGAGGCCGAGGCTTCCGATTCTGCCGCGGGCATCCATCCCCCGCTCACCCAGCGGTCTGCATCCGTCGGTCATAGGCGAGCAGTGAACCCCCACGGAGAGTCGACTCAGCCAGTGCACAGGCCACTGTTACCGCCGGGTTCTTCCGCCAGGCGCTGACTGGTCCTGCGCCATGATTGTCACCTTGAAGCACCTGTCGTCTCCACAAGATTACTCAGTGGAGTGAGGGTGCACTGCCATGTTGGATGTGAGCGCCGGGCGCGCGCTGAGGTATCCGTCAATATCTTTCCCCCGCGGGCGTGATTACACGTCCCAAAAGTGCTGCGAGATCCTGGGGTCGGGATCCCCCTTCCAGGAATGAATTTATCAGGATTTTGGCAGGATTAATAACCAGAGAGACGGAGAGGGCTCCGGAGCCGTTTTAACGTGTGGCCATTCACTTCGGCTGCTAGCCATGCCCCGTTTCTGACTCTTCTTGACGTTGTTGGAGGGACCTCATGTTTCTTAGACCATATGGTAGGCTGCTATTTTTGCCATTGTCTGCAGGTTGTAATCTCTGTATTTGCGGTATAGATGGTTATTCGTCATCCATGTGTTTATGGCTCAAAGGTAGTCATCTAGATTTAAATTGTAGAGATCTTCCAGACCATACATTTTCAAAATGATTTGGGTGTCATTTGCATAGTTGTAACACATGAGGATGAATGATTTAATCAGGTTTGGTAAGGGGGTTAGGTAGATGCTGAATAATAAAAGAGATATGATGGACCCCCGAGGGACACCACAGTGTTGTGTGTGAAGAGCTGATGTGGAAGCTGGTACAATCACCAGTTCACAGAATAAACTTAGAGGCCAAGAATTCAATGAGCATTGGCTGAACTATCTTCCCACCTTTCACATATGTATATATATATATATTATCTACTGGCGGTCGCCAGTAGATAGTTATAGTTAGGACCGTGTTTCCATGGGAAATCCGCAACATTCTATTTGGAATAACTTTGGCGCCATTGACGAATCCTCGCGAAATTTTCAAAATAGGTGGGGTGCTCCGCTCCGCTCCTTCCCTGAAAGTCTCGGGGGGATTCGTCAAGCGGGGGCTGAGAAAAAGGGGGGGTCCCAAAACGCGTTTTCCCCATGCATTTTTCCATAGGACCTTTAGTCCAAGCTACAGCCCGAACGGCTGAACAGAATTACTTGAAATTTGGCAGAGAGGTAGTAAATCTGTTCAGTATTTCCTGAGAAAATAGCATTTAAATCAATATATATATCTATAGGAGCGCACCGTGCGCGTACGGTAATCCTTATCGTACGCGCACGCTGACGTGCGCGAGCGCGATTCTGATTGGTTGTTAGATCTTAGTAAACATTCGAATCGGTCGAAACCAGGAAGTGTCAGCCGCCATTTTGTCTCTCGCAGTCTGAGGGGGTGAAAAACAAAGGTGGAGAACGTGAAAAGGGGGCAGGGTGGACAGTTCCTGACCCCCTAGCCTTTGTCAGGGGGTCCCAGAAGGACCCACAAGGGCCAAAATATGTTTTATTTTTTTTATGAAAAATCGCGGGGTGCGCGCAGCGTGCGAGTACGGTTGAAACGGAAAAATTTTGTGAACTGCGTAACGTGGGAGGTTGGTGCGCGCACGGTGAAAAACCTTAAAAAAAAAATACATAACTTAGCATTTAAAAAACCGTACAAATTCACTGAAAAAACCATAGGTTTCACACACGTTATAGTTAGGAATTAGCATTTAAAAAACCTTGCAAATTCACTTAAAAAACCATAGGTTTCACACATGTTATAGTTAGCTGGACATTTCACTCGTGAAAAATCATTGAAATTCCCCCGTTATAGTTAGTGCAGGCAACTATAACTCACGCGACCGCAATCCTCTGCTGATGACGTCAGATATTACATCACTGATGACATATGTGTCTTTCTGAAAAAAAAATATTTGTAATATATGTATAGCTAAAAATTAATGGAAGAAGACATGGGTAAATTAATGTCTAAATACAGTGATGTAATATCTGACGTCATCAGCAGAGGATTGCGGTCGCGTGAGTTATAGTTGCCTGCACTAACTATAACGGGGGAATTTCAATGGTTTTTCACGAGTGAAATGTCCAGCTAACTATAACATGTGTGAAACCTATGTTTTTTTAAGTGAATATATATATATATATATATATATATATATATATATAGTTTTTGAGTTTTATATAGCGCAAACTCGACCCGAAGATATCAAGTATCAGAGCGCTTTACATGAGCACCAGTTTCGTTACAGGTGGACACATTCATTTTTGTTAGGCGCAGAGAGATTAAGTGATTTTTCCAGAATCACAGAATGTTGAGCGTCCCTGACAAGACTCGAGCCCGGTTCCCCAGTTTTGAGGTCGACCTCTCTAGCGTAAGGCTACATCCTCTCCCCTCATATGGTTTGCCAAACAAGAATTTGCTGTGTGAAAATATTGCACAACAGTAGAAGACATTGAGACATGGTGTTGTTAAGACAGCAACATCATGACCTTTCCTATTCCTGGTTTATAAGTGGTTGTCACTACCTAATAGCCATTCAGAAGCAATGTTGATTCAGGAGGATACTCCAGATTACAATACGGCATAGTGCTTTGATTAGACTATTGTGCTGGGGCAGGGTCATCACAAGTCAGGTGCGACTTATATTTGACTGACACTGTTCTAGCCTACACTTGCTTGTACTTAATACATCCTAATGAGATAATGTATCTACTCTAGAGATCTTTATTTTGTTTGCAGGACTCAGACAGATTGTTAGGTTAATGTGCCTGCTGCATAGGACTGCTAATACCCTAACAGGCAGCATTGTCAAGTCAAGTCAGAGGAACCTATTAAGCGCACATATCACCAAGAGGTGTCATTGTGAATTTGAAATGACACAATAACATAACGTGTATTTGTAAAGTGCACGTTCATCCTCAGAGGGGCATCTTGGCGCTGAATAACAGATATTTATTGCTACCCAACTCAATGGTACTCATTTTATCAACCTCAGAAAGGATGAGAGGCTGAGTGGACCCGCTGGGATTTTAACTTGTGACCATGAGGTCAAAAACAGGGCCCTGCAGTGGATACATTAATCCACTAAGCCACCAGACACGGCTTCAGTATAGCCTGCCATGTCACAAAGGACTGCTATAACATACTATTTATCTTTCAAAAATAGTTTAATATTAGATAATCATGCCAGATCCAACATGCTGAGTATTCATCTCTTTGAACCAAATATTGTTGAAACCATAGTCAGGGCATGTGAGGCTGAAAGCATTTGTATTACAATTGACCTCTCATCCCCATGTCATTTGTTACTATATGCTGTTGATGAGAGTGAAGTACTGAGACCTTCTCTTTGAATGCATTTCAGCCATGTTTACAGTTGCTTGTATAGGTGCTCGAAAGTATAACCTATTTGCTGAGATGTCTACGTTCAATTGAGGAGGTGATTTGGCTTTCTAGTGTAGATTGAAATAAGGCAGCCTCTTAACTGTTTCATCACATGAAGCTTAACTTGTTTCTGCACTTATAGCAATGCCAAACAATCCGTCTGGAAGTAAATATTTTAAATTTCTAGTACACACTGCAGGCTTCTATGCTTTGTACATTCACGACTCAGAAACGTGTATGCTTGTACAATGAATGTTAGCCACATAGAGGATACCACCTTGATGATTCTATGCAAGGAGTCTACTGCATGCCAGAGAGTGGAGAATGTCCATAATTCTGGATGTGAAGGACTCTGTGGCATCCCAGTGGGAGGTATCATGTAGGCAGCATCAAAGAGAGATGTTAAAAACGGGTGACTACGCAGTCTGGCAGGAGTACAAACCAGCAGCTCCTCGGTCCTGTTTTCGTCCACGTTGAAGGGAAGCAGCCTTGCACACCATGAGCTCGCAGTAGACGTAAGGAGGAATAACAGGGGGTTGCTGGTCAGAGATCTGGACTGGACTGTAAACAGATAAACATTTATACTGGGGTATTACTTGCAGTTCCCTCGGGTTGGTGACTTCGCAGGAGGGGGAGCTTGCCTTCTCAATCGTTGAAAATGGTGAGACCTCAGAGGGAGGGTGTTGCTAACTTTAAAGCGGCTAAAATTGAAGCGCAGAAAGTCAAGAAAAACCGTCGCGCTCTCTCCAAGTTCGCACGCCAAGCAGTTCAAAAAAGCGACAGAGGGGCTGTCCCTTCCTCACCAGATAGTCGCAGCTCACCCATAACCTCAGATGAGGATACATCCTTTACCATGGCTGCTGTTACCCAAACCTCGCAACAGGAGACGCAGGGGGCACAATTGAATATTAGCCTGGAAGGGGATAACCAAGACCTCTGCACCGGGGGCAATGTGCCAAAGGAGGTGAAAAAATTTCCTTTATTTACTAAAAAACAAACTTTACTACCTCCTCACTCCCCTATACTTCTACAGTCTGTCGATCTCGGTGTGTCTTCTCCAGCAGCTGGATCGGCTCTTACCAACAGGGGGCGAGACATCGACCACCCAAACTCGGTGACTTTATCAATAAGTCTTCAAACCTGCCCCACAGGGGAAGTTGGGCTAGGTGGGCAGGTAGATACTCCTGTTCCGATCCAGGACTTGCCAGATTTGCCAGATCACCCTGAGTTAAGACAAATTCCAGGAAATCCATTATTGGATCTCTGTCCGAAATCTCAAGAATTATTTTCAACTTTACCATCATCCAGCGCTGGAATTCTACCGCTTGTGGAACTTGGCTCGGAGAAATCTGAAAATGTTCAAATTGATGTCCGTGATATGCTGAATTTAATTTTAGGAGAGATAAGGGAAATGAAAAAGCTCCAGCAAATCGAGATCAATACCCTTAATCAGCGGCTAGATAAAATCGAAGAGGCTATTATGGGTCTCCCTACTAGATTCTCTGAGGTAGAGGCCAGAATCTCCACCATCGAAGATCAGTTGGCGACGGTGATGACTGAAACAAAAGAAGCGGACAAGAAGAAAAGATATCTTGAGAATAAGGTTGAGGAGATGGAAAGTCATTCCAGGAGGTCTAATCTGCACCTAGTGGGGGTGCCTGAAGGGATTGAGGGTGCTCAGACCCTCTTTTGGGTTAACACGCTCATCAAGCAGCAAGTATTGCCAGACTATGAAGGAGATCTGTCTATTACTAGGGCACACCGCATTCCAGCCCAACCCTTTCCAAATTCTCCTTATCCAAGAGCAATTCTTTTAAACTTTGCTGATTATAGAGTTAAAGAAAAAATGTTGGCAAAGGCTTTTCAACAACGACAATTTCCCCTCAACGAGACACAGAAATGTAGAATTTTCTCCGATATGACAGCTGTTGCAGCTCGAAGAAGAAAAGAGTTCATTAAGATGCTACATCTCTTTAAGGCTCATGGGGCTCAGGCCTCTATCGTTCAGCAATCGAAATTAAAAGTTCTGGTCAAGGGGAGATTTTTCATGTTTTCAGATATTGAGGAGGCCCAGACTTGTTTGAAGGGTATATCTGGCTCCTCAGGTTAAGTGTGATTTCTCTAAAAAAAATTCCCTTTGGCTTGTTCTAATCTGGGGCAGGGGGGGCAGGAGGGTGCGACCATGAGTGCCTAATGGGGTGTAACAACATGACACCCAGGTTTAATTATGGGAGGTGGGAGATGTGGTCTGGGTGGTGTAGGGGGGGTGGTTTCCACATTTCCAGGGGAGGGGTTATTTTTAGGGTGGTGGGGGGTTGGGTGTTAGCAGGAAAAGGAGCAGTAGTAAGAAGGCCCGGATTGATTTACAGAGTAAAGAAGTATGGCAACTGGTAGGTGTAAGATTCTGTCATTGAATACCAACGGGATATTAAATAAGAAGAAATATGGTGCACTTATAAGATGGGCCGCTTTTCTGGACCCCCATGTTCTCTTTCTTCAGGAAACCCATCTCAAGTCCAATTCCCCCAACTTGTTTATCCCTAAAAAAAATTCAAAGGCCTTTTTTGCTTCTTCAGGGGCAGCAATGAGGGGGGTAGCAATTTATTTTTCCAATAGAATGGATTGGGAGTTTCTTCAAGTACATCGAGACATTTTAGGGAGATGGATCTGGGTAACAAGTAAAATTAGGGGTCGGATAATAAATGTTATTAATTATTATGGCCCATTATCTGATAATGTTTTACCCCTGACCCAGATCCACGAAAAGCTGATTAGTTCCCCTGGACAGATTGTCCTAGGGGGGATTTTAATTATATTATGGATATTAGGAAGGATACCACTAATAAAAACAAAAGACAGTCGAAGCCCAATACAAAAAAAATGATGGTGGCAATTATGGAACAGTTTGGGCTCGTGGATTCTTGGCGGGATCTCCATCAAGAAACGGAATCCTTTACCTTTTATTCCAATCGCTCCTCTTCGGCCTCTCGACTAGACTATCTATTAACATCAAGATCTATACAGGTGACAAGTGCGTGGATCAGTAGTAATTCCTTTTTCTGATCACGCACTGGTAGGGGTTTCTTTGCTTTTGGGGGGGAGAGATAAGGAACGATCAAGGTGGCAGATGGATCGTCTCCTCCTGCAAAATGAAGAATGGATTAGGGGATTCAGGGAGTGGATTGTTCATTATTTTGAGATCAACAATAACACCGCCACCCCCTCTGCTGTCTGGGGAGGGTTTAAGGCTGCGGCCCGGGCTCAAGTAATAGCTGTTATGGCCGGTCAGTCCAAAACTCGGAGGTCGCAAATTGAGAACCTTCAGAACAAGGTGGATCAAGAATATGCCTTAATGTTACATCATTCCCCCAATTCCTTCAACAAAGCTAGTAGGGAATTAAGAGATTTTTTTATCCTGGAGGAAATATGTAACTCCAAAATATATCAACAAAAAATGTATGAAGAGAGTCAGTTAATGGGGAAGTTGTTAGCCAATTCCACCAGGAAAAAAATGGAATCCTCTCTAATCACTTCCATCAGGGACCCTGTAACGGAATTAGTTGTATCAGATAGGGATAGTGTCTCGCGGGTCTTCCTCCATCACTACGGACAGCTCTATTCAACAGAGTATCCGGTTAATCTGGACTGGTTTTGGGTATGGAGGCAGAAAATGTGTTTCTAAAATTCACGGAGGCCAGCTACTACAAGCGAACAAAATTTAAGACTCCTATGGCAGCATATGCAGTCTGGAAAGCATTTAGGAAAAGGGCAGGCCTGGGGAGGTATAACCGCTACACTAGATTCATAGATAACCCTAATATTCCAGAAGAGATTTTCGCGGACTCGGTGTTTACAGAATGGGTAGGTAAGGGAGTCAAGAGCATTGGGGACGTTCTGGGGGACTCAAGTGTCTGCCAATTTTTAGAAATCCAGAATAGGTACAATTTGCCCAACAGTCACCTCTTTAAGTTCTTACAAATCAGGAGTTTCTTGATGAGTAAACTGGGCGGATCTCTGGGGTTTGGTAGAGATTCGGTAATGGAATTGATACGAATAGGGAAAGAGTGTACGATTAAACGATTTTATTCTGAATTATTGAAAGGGAAGCAGGATGATTTAGTGAAATGGAGTGATAAGTGGAAGGATAGTCTGAGTGTTAGTCAGGATTGTTTTGAGTTATCCCTGGAAAAGGGGCATAGACTTTTGTGTTCAGCATCATTGCAGGCACAGCATTATAAAACGCTGTATCATCTGTACTACACCCCAGCTAAATTAGCTCAGTGGGGAGGAACTGTAGGAACAAATTGTTATAGATGTGGAAGTGATGAGGCAGACTTAAAACATGTATTTGCCACATGCCCCCATTTATATTTGTTGAAGAAGGATATTGGGAATTTTGTAAAGACTGTACTAGGAATAAATTATTTCTCATTAACTCCCGCAATCATTCTATTAGGCATAAATGAGGAGGAAGGAGGGATGCAGTCAGGGGGGGAATTCTTGTTTGTAGCGGTAGCAGTCCTTAGATTGTGCCTAGCCTCTGCATGGCTAGATCCTCTCCCGCCTACATTTCATCAATGGCTTGCTAAACTGCTTTCGATGTATCATTTGGAGAAAGAGATATACGCTAGGAAAGGTAAAAACGGGAGGAAATTGGGCAGGGTAATTTGGGATCCCATCACTCGATGGAAGGAAGGGAATCTCTAATTTAGTTTAACGAACTGAATGGGTCTGGTAATACGTGCTCATATATCTTTTCTGCTGACTAGAAGTTGCGCAGATAGTGCTTCGTAAGAGTGGGGGATTTTGTTCATGGTAATTGTTCATGGTAATTAATGAATGAATTTTTTCTTTTCTTTTTATGGCCTTGTCTGGTTACCCTTTCTATCTGTGCTATGTATGTTTTCTCTTACGATAACATTTTCTTGCCCTTTTTGCATTTATTGTAGATGGAATATTTTACTGCTGTTACGCTCTTCTTTTGAAATAGTGCACTGTGCCTTGTACATAAATGTAAAAATGTTTAATAAAAAGATTTAAAAAAAAAAAAAAGAGTATCCGGTTAATAATGAACACATTTCAAAGTATTTGATGGATATTGATCTTCCCAAACTCTCAGAGGACAGAATCAAAGAATTAGATAATGAAATAATGGAAGAAGAAATTATAAGTGCAATTAAATCTATTGCAGGGGGAAAGGCATGTGGTCAGGATGGATTTCATAAGGTCTTTACTAAAGAATTGGTATCTCCTATAAAGAGACTTTTTAATGATATTAGAAAGGGTGGAACTGTATCTACTGAATTTAAGGAATCTATAATAATATCCTTTGTGAAAAAAGATAAGAACCCACTAGATGTGAACTCTTTTAGGCCAATCAGCTTACTTAATTCTGATTACAAGATTTTAATGAAAGTATGGGCTCAGCGCTTCCTCCCTGCTGCTCAAGAAAAAATACATAAGGATCAGACAGGTTTTATAGCAGGTCGATCTATGGCAACTAATACTCAATTTTTAATTCATGCCTTAGATTTTTTTAATACTAACGAAATTCCTGCTGCAATAATTATGGTTGACGCTGAAAAGGCTTTTGATCTTGTGAATTGGCAAACATTGTTTTTAACTTTAAGGAGTATGGGTCTTTCACAACAGATTGTTAATATGTTAAAGAATATTTATTATAGTGCAAGCGCTAAGGTGGTTATTAATCAGGAACAAGTAGGGGAAATTACAATAAAACGGAGAACCAGGCAGGGTTGCCCGCTTTCCCCGCTACTTTTTACCTTTTTTATTGAACCCTTGGTTTTAAAAATACGTAATAATGCTGCTATTTTGTCTCCTATACCAGGGATGTCTAAAGTTAAGTTGTTCGCTGACGACATCATTTTGTATTTAACCCCGACAAAAGAGAACCTAGAGCTTGCCTTTAAAGAATTTTTTTTGTTTCAACAAATCGGTGGATACAAAATAAATGAAAAAAAGACCGAGATACTGGCTCTTAATATTGATCCTAATGTTCTACCTAATAATTTGAGAGTCCAAGCTATGAAAACTGACCCGATAAGATATTTGGGTATCTATGTTACTAACCAGTATCAGAAATTATTTGAACTAAACTATCTTAGAACTAAACAGAAGATCAAAGGCTTTTTCGAACAATGGTCTTCACTCCCCCTCACAATTATAGGGAGAGTCTCTTTGATTAAAATGTCAATTCTTCCCCTATTGATCTTTTTATTCTTAAACGTCCCGATTCGCCTCAATCAAACTTATTTCAATGAATTAGATACATTGTTTAGGGAATTTATTTGGGCAAAAAAGGTTCCCAGAGTAAAATTAACCACAGTACAGCTGCCCATAAATCAAGGAGGTCTAGCATTTCCGCAGATACGGACATATTATCAGGCTGCCTTATTGAATTTAGTGGTTGACCTAACTTTTTATAAGTGCATCTATGATAGCTTTATTTTTGATAAAATGATAGTAGAAGGGGGAACGCAAATGCCCGCCTTTTTAAAGACTGCCAAATTACCTAAGAGGACACGCTACAAGTCTCTACGAGAAGTTCAGTTTCGGATTCAAGCAATCTTTAAAAAAAATAGCTCCTCAGGCTTTCAATTTCTGGGTCTGGCTGAGTGTAACAGTCTCGGCCTACATCTGCAACTAAGATATATTGAGATTTGGGGTGAGTGTGGGTTTTCTCAACTTAAACACTTCATTGCCCATAACAAAATAATATCCTGGCAAGAAATAATGGACAGGGCAGAAGGTTCTAGAAAGCCCACATTTCTTGAATATTTGCGGATAGTTCATTTTATTTCCAATATTGAGGGTATTTTGAATACTCCACACTATACCATGGTAGAACTCTATGATTTAAAGCTTTCGGGACTTGGGAAATGGTATTCTGTATTGCGGAAGGAGGAACAGGCAAAGGGGATAGTCTCCCACATTGAAAAAATAGCAAGGGATACTGGTTGCAGATTGAGCTTGAAGGAATGGGAAAAAATATGCCTGTTAGGGCATAGGTCTCTACGTGCCGCTAATTTTAAAAGAATGTCCTTTTTATCAAGATGGCTTGCTTACTGGACCCCATCTATGATTCAGAAACGATATCCCGACCATCTCAATAGGTGTTTCCGCTGCCACCAGGAGGAGGAAGGAGGATGGCTACACATTTTTTTTTCCTGCCCGCAACTGGCGCAGTTCTGGGGGGAGATTTTCAACGATTTGGGAGCAGTTACAGGCATGAGTGTCTTTCCCCAGGTCGAAACTGCATTATTCGGGTATTCAATGGACGAGGTTAATCTATCTAGCTCCAATAGGGTTTTTGTAGCTATATCTTGTATGGTGGCGCGTTCCTTGATACTGCAAAGTTGGAAATCTAAGGAGATTCCGAATCATTTAAATTGGTTTAATAAAATGAAAAGGATCTGGAAATTTGAAGAGGCATATGCCAAGAGAGTAGGGGGCTTACGGAAATATAAGAAAAATTGGAAAAAATTTGAAGAATTACTCCTACTCAAGGATAGGTCGTAGAGATGGCGCGGATCTTCTAATTGTTAAAGAGTAATACAGCTTGAACTATTAAATCACTATTGATCCCCAAATGGACTGGGGCAATGATTTTCTACTTGTATAAGTTTTCTACTATTCATAATGTATAATTTTTTTGGGATCAATGACGAAAATGTTGTTCTCTTATTTATGTGATTTTAGCAGCTTTTAATTGGCTGTTATTTGTATTTGCACTTTACCCTGTTAGCCTTATATTGTGTATTTTATGACTGTAATACTGTGTTTTTCTTTTAAGTCAAGTTCTGCTGCTAGTACAATTGCACTTTAAACGGTAATAATGTTAATAGTACTGTATTTTAACAAGGCAAATTCCGTCTGCTTTTGCATTTGCACTTTAATCTAGAACCTAATTAGGTCCCTAGAGTTCTAAGATGAGTTGAGTTATATGTGACTTTGTAGTTTCATTTTGCATTTGCACTTTAGTCGTCAATATTTGTATTTGACGGTAAGAGTACTGTATTTGCCAAGGTTAACTCCGGCTGCTATTGCATTGGGCACTTTAATCTGGATTTTAATTTTTATTTTTATCTTAAGTGATTTAAGATGAATCGTATATCTCAGTTGAGTTATAAGTCAACTTGTAGCTACATTTTGCATTTGCACTTTATTTGTCAACTTGTCAATAGACAATGGAATGATATGTGACTGCTTATAAATATGAAAATCCATAGCACTCCGTACTTTACTTAGTAAGTAGTCTTTCAATATACCAATATCAATGGTTGGTCTAATTGTGGTGTTTCAAATGTTGTTTTTGAAAATATGTATGTACCTTTTTGCTCTGCTCATTAAAAAAAAAAGAAAAAAAAAAAAAAGAGATGTTATGAAAGAGCAGGATTTTACATGCAAACCATGAAACCACCACTCAGACCCCTGGAGGCAGTGCTGCTACCTGTCCATCTGCTAGTCCTCTAACTGGAGATGGAATAGTGTCCTCAGCTACGCCACAGGCCTCAAATGGACCCTTCCCGGGTTCACACAGTCACCTATCTTTTACCATGCCTTCCTGTATTGCTGGTGGATGTCTAACAAAGGTCTCCTTTTGTACCACACATTTTGAACAACATGCCTGTAACTATGAGGGGTGTATTCCAATTCTGGAGTCTGCTTCAAGTCCATGCAGTTTTGACTGGTGCTCTTGATCAAATATAATTGAATGATCTATCTTTGGCACAACCTTATAGTGAAATTCAATGTGTGGCCTTCCCAACTTCCCCTGTAAACTGACAGCTAAATTCTTTTCACCATTGTTGCAGCCCTAAAATGTTTAAAACACACAAACAATTTCCCAAAATGTTTTTAATGGATATGATCCAAGCTCTCTGTATTTCAAATGTGTGCCAAGTTAAATCAAAAACTCACTTACAAAGGTAGGTGGAATTAGGAAACGCCACACTTTATGAAGCGGATAAAGTTTCCTCCCTTTACGTGAGGTAAGGTTCATCCTTTCGGGCCTTCCAGGTGTCATAATTTCCTGATACAGAATAGATAGGACATCCTCCAGCAAAGAAATATTGAGTGTGGAGGCTGGAAATCGCCCACCTTAGGTAAGAGGTGCAGGAGAGAGGGTTCTGAGATCAGACCAGCTTCAAAGAAAATAACCTCATATGCTTTGCATTTCACAAAGCCTGAAAAGTTTAGAGAATACACAAAGCTACAAACTAGCCTCCCTTACAACTTTGCTCCCCTCTACATTAAATGTTCTCTAATTGACTGGATTTAAAGTTTGATTGCAGAAAGTTAATTGTGTGTGCTTTAATATGTAAAAAATCCACATATTCTTTCACATAGAATTATAAGTGCATTCTAAATATCGAAACCAATATCAATGGTACAAAATATAAAATCCAAAATATTAACAGGTAAGTATAGATTTTCTATACCTTACTCCACATATATGTACCTAAGAAATATATATATATTATCTTCCAGGTATGTAGATGTTGAGATAGGAATAGTAAATAGTAACTCTATACTTGCCAATATGCACTTACCTTTTGAAATTCTGCCCTCCATATTCTTGTAATATGATATTCTGGCTGTTGATATTTAGTAGTGCAACCTGTTTTTGGGAAAGAATGCACTTATAGAGCACAGTTTTAATGTTTGGTCATAGCGGAGGGCCATGCCCCCCTAAAAATATACATCTGACTACAGGCCTGTCTCGGGGAAACAAAAGAGAAGATGGATCGGCTCCTCCTCTCAAACTAGCAGGTTATAATAAAGGGGACGGGGTTAGGAGGACTGTCCATGAAAGAAAACAAGGTGGATGAGGCCAGCATATTGTGATAACTATTACCTGATGTTCATATAATGTCCATACCACAAGAACTCTCCACAATAGCTGGTATGTTTGAAGCCAGTCTACATGTGTTGTTAGACAGGTAGGCATTTGTTGTGTATTTATGTGTTTTATATAGCACAGACATTATCCAGAAGTGTCGGAGCGCTTTATAGTAGAGCGAAGAATGTTACATGAAAAATTCAGTAATGGGGTAGTAGGTGACAATACATATAGCTACTACGGTTACTCGTGGTGAGAGTTACGTTTTTACTAATTACATATTCATTACAGATTACATATTTAGAAAAGTTATATCCTACAGCTCTGATCCAGGTATTTTTAGGCGTCCTGTTTTGTGCATTCCTTTCGGAGCACGGTGAGCTCAAGCCTCAAAGATTATTTTATTTTCCTTCTTGAGAACTGCAGAGAAAAGTGCTCCTACTTTGGAAACGTTTAACGATCGGTTTCCTGTCTGGATCCTGCGTGTTCCATTAAGTCTGGCAGTAGTTGCCTTACATTATATGTAGGTATGTAAAAGCTGAATGTGTTAGCTTGGTGATGAATCCTGCCCCCTCATCCCACGTGGTGATTGTACGTCGGAAACACCCATGCTACCGTCGCCTCACTTCCGCACCTCCCGCCGCCCGCAAAGAATAAAAACAGGAAATGATTAAAATATCGAGTGCTCTCTTTTTAACTCTTTCTTACTTTTTCTTCTTTCCATCCATCTCTTTATAGGTTGTTTTTTGGCACACTGTACCCGGCATATTCCTCCTACAAAGCGGTGAAGACGAAAAATGTTAAAGAATACGTAAGTCGATCATTAGTACGTATATCAGGGTGCTCGGTGTCGAAGTGCTTAGAGCCTGGGGAGGAGGCATTCTGGGGCACCCACAGGGAAGCAGACCCGGGAGAGCTAGAGTTTTTATATGCCCTAGGACAGGGGATCTTAATCAGTGGTCCTGGGACCCCTGGGGGGCTCAACAGTTCCTGTTCTGGGGTCCGCAACTGCTTAGAAACTTACACAATATTAAAGGATTAATAAAGTGTATGTAAAGAAGCAAAATGTAAACTTGAATACATTAACTCGTTAAATGTGAAGGAATTTGCAACAGGAGGCTACAAATTAAGTTGGTGTCCTCAGATTGATTTTGGGGAACAGTGTAAATGCATCAAACAGGATATAGAATGGACAATCGTGGCCTCGGATAAATTTAGGAAAGCTATACCTCCACATCAAAATGAAGATTTGGATTTTTTACATTTGTTTGAGAATTAAATAAAATATGTCAGCATCTGTGTATTTGTTGGATGAACACATTTTTTTGTTATTTTGTGTATTGTTTTGAGGATCAAATCATTAAAATTGCTTAAGCTGGGCTTGCGGTATTGACTCAGTGGGCATCCCCGTATTCCAATAATGCTTAAATGGGGTTCACAGAAGGGACAAGGTGAAGGACCACTGCCCTAGGACATCTTGTCATAGCATGCACTCGCATAAGTAAATAAGCAAGCTAATATTTTAAAATCTACATTGCATTGTCCCTAAGGTGCATTCAGAGTTGATAGCTCTGGACGGCATATCTCCGCAGCCACCACCATGCAGATGCGTCTACCTGTCAGACAACGATTAAACACAAATTAATAATTGAAGAGAATGCTTTAAGAGGTTGTTATGGCCTTAACCTCATACGTCATTCCCCATCCGCACCAGGAAAACTTGGAATCCGGGACAAAAACGGTCTAGGGTAAAAGCGTTACCGTGCAGAACAGTATTTCCATCGGGCAGTTTTTGCACCTGATTTTACCTCTTCACTTAGATTCAGTGTCTAAATGTTATCTTTAATATTTCAGACTCGTGTCCTGACTGCCTCAGTCCAACATGAAAGCAACAAATATAAGAAAGTGTGTCATACATTAGACATGTGGAAAGAACACTTCCAGCTATTGTAACTAACACACACGCATGGGGTCTATACAATAACATCCAAACCGTAGATGTCTGTAAAAAGAACTTCTGGACAAAAACTACTGTTTCTATCATAATGCTTCAGAGTAACTACCCTTCTGGTGTTTTTTACACACTTATCTCTCCCCATCAAATATGTCATCAAACAAAAGCAATTTAAGAACAATAATCTTATGTACTGTGGAAAATGCATCTTCTCTTCCTCATTCAAGAAAGCGACCCCAAGGAAGGGAAATGCGTAGCTTAAACATCTCTTTCAACAAACCCTGAGGCGAGGAAGTTGGCAAGTTACAGCACATTGGGCCATATGTATCATTCCAAATTGCGATTGCAAATGCCGAAATTCGCAGAATTTCAGTATTTGCGATCGCAATTTAGGCAGTGTGCAATGTAGCACACAAAAACCCACTCGCAAAAAAAGGAATCGCAAAATTTGCGATTCCCTATTTTGCAAATGCATTTAAGGAATCCCAAATTACGATTCCTTAAATGCAATGTAGGAAGCACCCAAGTTGTGCGATTTTGGCTTAAGGAATTGCAAATTACCACCAACTTCAGGTTGGTGGTAATTTGCGATTTCTTTGAAAAATGCACTTTTTTCCATTTGTTAAAGTGCCATGTGGCGCACATACATGCCCTTAAGGCATGTATGTGCGCCACATGTGCACACATGCTTATTTCAGGGGTGCAACAGGGTGTCCTATTGACACCCTTGCAACCTTGAAATTGCATTCTCAATTTGCGATTCTCCAATCGGGAATCGCAAATTGAGAATGTCTTCCCATTCATTCCTATGGGCCTTCTAAGCCCATAGGAATGAATGGGAAGGTATTCCTTATTTGCGAATCTCAATTTGCAATTCGCAAATAAGGAATATGCAGGATTCGCAAAATATTTAGCAAATCCTACATACATTGCATTTTGCGATTCTCTAATTGCGATTCCCTAAACATCGCAATTTGAGAATCGCAAAACGCGTTGTTCATACATATGGCCCTTAATCTCCAAACCATTTATATATAGATTTCTTTTTGATGTAGAGTGCCTAAATGTCAATTGAGTGCTAGTGCACTGTATAAGAACACTGAATAAATAAAACATTAAATGGCTAAAGAAAGCACCTTTGCAGATGAAAAGCAACGAGGGTGGCTTTAAACTGGATAAGCTGAACCTCCTCATGTACCTTTGCTTCCTGCAGTAAACCTGCGACGTGCCTAGAAACATTGCCTAACCCACAGGAACGATGCCTTTGTGTAGAGACCACCCCTACATCCTCCCACTGTCAGTTATCCGTTCATCCCTGTTTTTCTGATCTAACAAGGGTTTCTGAGAAAAGTCAGAGCGTGGAGGAAAAAGTCAAAAATCATAAAGAACCTCCAAGGCTCGTACTGGATCAAGCAGAAGATGCAGCAGAAGCAAGAATGATAAACTAACAAAGCATTAACAACCCTGCAAGGAAGAGCAGAATAGGACCAAGATGAAGGCAGCTAGAGAATTTCAACCTAAGGGCCAAAACATAAATAGAAAAATGAAAGGGACAAAAAGAATAGCATTTGGACAACGATGCCATACAAAATGGAACTTAATGTTGTACAATATAGATTCCTTAGTGCCAAAGGTCCTCATGTAAGAGAAAACTGTACATGATGCAGCAAAGGAATCCAGAAGTGATGCACCAAACATTCTGGAGCTGCGATAGATTGAGAATGAGCCATAAGCAATCTTTGCAAGGGCGGCCAACTTGGGTTGGGAACAGAGAACTCTTCCTTTTAGTACGGAGGGACTCTAGGCAGCTGGATGTTTAGTGACATATTCTAGCCTGGTATGGGGTGTTTAGGCTCTGTGGGACCATGTATTATTACATGCATGCCCCCCACACCACTGTTTCTGGAGTGCTTCCAGAAGCAAACATTAGGTCAGCGTGCATACTGTGGTAGGTACCGCCCGCAGCTGATTCCTTGAATGTTGGAGCAGTGAGGGTTGACCTGTCACAACTGTATTCTCAACTGTGCATGTGGACTGGGACAGCCCTCTCCCGGGGAAACCTGCACCAGAGTACAGTGGCTCCTCAGAGCAGAAAAAAACACACTGTGAGAGCAAGGCAAGCACAGGGAGACACGTGCCACTGGTGGAACATCTACCCACAAGGTGAATAACGTAAATTCTGTCATGGCCAAGTGTCAAAAGACGATAAAAGGTGCATCGTTCTCTTGTGTGCAGTGCACTTGGTCACCCAAAAGAGGAAGGTAATACTACATCTGGGGAAGGAAGCCATCAGAGTCTCATCTAATACAAACCTACTTCTTTTTCATCAGCGAACATGATCAAGGCCCACAAAGGCAACGGGTGGGTCCCTCAGGGAAGCATGGGCGAACAGAGAGCAAGTATTTTAGGAGCCTGGACCAGTATTGCAGCAACTGCAGTAAATGAGCCCTAAAAGACTGTGTGGGAAGCATGTAATGCCTATATCCAGATACTGTACAGTGCCCAAGAAACAGGGACCATCCAGTCCATCAGGTCGGTGCTCAGCTACTTGGAGAAAGGTATCAGTACTTAGCAACCATAGTATGCTAATCACCCTGTTGTTTCAGTTCTCATTAACAGATTCAGAGTTGAAGTGGCTGAGAGAGGTCAACGCCTTGGGTTTTGGGTAGCCATTTTGGCATTACAAGGAGGTAGAACACCCGAACAGTTCCCTGGTACAGTCAATTATTAGGGAAATGGAAATCTAGAGATTCTCTGGATGATTACCTAGGCAGTCGAGTAAAGTTTATAAAGACTAAATTGCACCCTGTCCCATTGAAATATACCAAAACAGAAGCAGGGATGTGGCGCCTACCTTCCCTTCAAGGAATATAGAGGTTGGGATCCCCCTCCTGCATAATTGAGGCAAAAATGCCAGCAAGTTTCACCCTTTGACTTTGCATTCTATTTTAACATTGGAGTTGCATTTGAGAGCATGGGTGTAGCAGTTAAGGGAGGAAGTCTGCTGACAGAGATCTGTGGCTCTCAGTGCTGGAATCACAGGGGAAGTTTCAGTGCGTGGGCAGTCCTGTCAGTGGATTGGAGCTCTGACAGCTGAGGATCTGCCAAAAGGGCCACACAGCAAACGCACTCTTAAAACACCCAAACGCTCCACACAAAATTGAACTCCTGTTACCTCTTAGAGAAAAACGATAACTTAAGGGTGCCTAGCAGTCAAAGATGCAACTACCCAGAATGCTGTGGCTTTGGGGTCACGATAGGGTACCCTGGACAAAGTTCAAAGGTAGACCGGTAACCACTTCAACTGTTTCCCAAAATCAGAAGTCAAACACAGGGACGGCTGATGCTGGAAATGGGACTAAACCTAGTGTAGGTGCCAAGGGAGTATCAAAGTTTAAGGTACTTATCCCTGCAGTTAAAGATTTTAGTCAAAATGTTCATCAGCAGGGTTTGAGACCACTTAGGATTCCCTGGTTCACCTTCACAACTCGGATTCCAAGTTAATGGTTAAACAAGCCTTGCATTGTCTCCTGTAACAAAGGTTGTACCGAGGCGTTTGAGTGTCCTGCTTCAGCTAACAGAACAATGTCACAGGTTTGGGGTGTAAGGGAAACTGATTCTATTCCCTCGGACTGGAAATAGGATAACACGGGCTCCCGCAAGGTAATATAGACTCACTTAATCATCAGGTGGATTCAAAGGTCAGTAAAGGCTCACCACACATTGTGCCATTCGGTGTAACCTGTACGTTTTTGACCTTTCAGAGTTTCTGATTCATCTACTGTTAAGTCTTTGCTAGATCGGCTGCAAGGTAGCAGCGGTCACCCTTAACAAAGGGTGGTGAGGTGGGTGGGGGAGCGCAGGGGTGGGGGAAAGCGCGCGGGGGGGGGTAGGAAGGGGGACGGGAGGGCATGTTACTAAAAATAAAAAAATAAAACTTACCTGACGCCGCCTCCTGCATTGCATCGCTCCTGCTGGCCTCTTCCTAGGTCCCAGCAGCCCCTGGTACAGACTCCTAGCCAATCCCAGCACGGGTATTGGCCTGAGCAGGCAGGAAAGACGCCCTGCTCAGATCATGGAGTCTGTGGGGTTTTTCCAGCCTTTCTCCAGCCCCGCTGCTGCATGCAGCTGGGCTGGAGAAACCTAAGTGCGCATGTGTGTTTTGGTCGGCCTGAGACGGCCGGCCAAACACTCATGACCACTTCGGGAGTGCACAGCCACTCCTCCTTCACCCTCCTATGCCCCGCCCCATCCCTCCCTGCACAAGCTGGCTCAGAGCCGGCAAACAAAAAATAAAACCATGCTGCGCATCGTTTTATTTTTCGTTTGCTGGCTGTGCACCAGGCAGCAGGGAAATGCTCCTCCGCCATTGCAGAGGAGCGCCACTGCTGCAAGGCCTTTTTAACTTCTAAGCAGCACACTTACTTGATGCATTCGCCCACACAGGTCTGCAGTCAACTGTGCCTTGCTGTGTGTTCTGGCTTTAGTTTCCTTGGCTAGGTCCCAGCTTTGTCGGGAAACAGCATCATGAACTTTTCCTGATCAGAACCGGGCTGTGGAGCCTCTTCCAAAACAAAAATGATAACACAAAATTGCAATGGAAGAAGGCCAGGCCCAAGGAAAGGACCCCTGGCGCAGTGGCTGTCTTGTCACAGGTCAGCACCTGCACCTAGGCCACCCAACCCTGCTGTGAAGGTCGTGCATATCAAGTGGGCTGCCTACAGGACCTGGCCTTTTGCCAGGCACTGCAGCTAACCTACCCCGGGTGCCCAGCCCTGGCTGATATTTAATATTTTTATATTTTGTAAAACGCGACCTATGCCCGACGGCATCCTGGAGCTGGTTTCTGTGAGATTCTGTACTGAAAAAGGCCAAAAACAGAAACTATAGATGGAACGAGAAAAAAACATGTTTTAAGAAGTTTTTGAAAACATTTCAGATTTGATTGGCTTCTACGTGTCAGGGCAGCTGGTTACATAGCTGACAGGTAGAGCAGACGAAGCTTCTACCCTCCCCTCCCAAGATACCTTGCAAATTTTGAGTTAACTCACTGTTTTAGGAGATGATCGAAGACATCTTCTAAGGCATTACCTAGATAATTTCTCTTCAGGTATTCTAGACTTGTATAATGGAGAGCTTTATGCGCTGCCCACAGTGCTTTAAATGCCACTCTTTTTTTACCAGGAGCCAATGAAGCTCCACTAGTGTGTTTGAGACTGAATCGCACTTCGAATGTTCATGAGGAGGCGTGTCACAGCTTTCTGTACTGTCAGTAGTTTCTACAGGGAGCCCTGCTGCATGCCCAAATAAAGGTCATTGCAGTAATCTAATCTCGACAAGACGAAAGATGGCAATGACAGTTTTCTGTAGTTCAAAGGGAATAAAAGGCTCAATTTTCTTCATTTTGTTTAGCAGAAAAAAACAAGAAGAAATTAGCGTGTTGGTCTGGTCAGTAAAGGAAAGTTTGGAGTCAAAAAATACCCATAGGTTTCTCACTTTGGGTACCTGTCTGGGGAGGGGACCCAAGGTCGGTTGCCACCTGTAGAGGTTTCAGAACGAGGTGTCCTTCCCAAAGGGGAGCACCTCCATTTTTTATTAGTTCAATTTGAGGCAGTAACCAGTAACTGTTCATCCAACTAACAATTGGTAGAGCTGGGTGTCAGCATAGAGGTAATTATATATATATTTGCTTGTTTTAGAATGGTAGTAAGGGGTTCCATGTAAATGTTGATGAGTGTGGGAGAAAGGACTGAGCCTGTGAATCAACCCTTCTGTGGCCACCCCCAGCGTTGATTCTGTACTATGGGTTTTTCTGAAGCCACATAGTGCTCCATCCAGAATCTGATTTTGATCTAAATATTCAGAGAGGGTGATATTCAAATGCTTCTCTAACATTTTAGCTGGCATAGGAAGGTGCAAGATGAGACAATCATTATTTTCTTTGTTTGGGTTAACTGAGGGTTTCTTAAGCAAAGGGAGGTTGGACCCCTTTTTCCAGTTGGTGGGGAAAATGCCCACATTAATGATGCCGTTCAGTAGGGTACTAAGAGGAGTAGCAACTGTGCCTGCTATCTCCTGGAGGACTTTTGGTGGACACAGGTCAGATGGGACTCCTGACTAAATTAGCCCTATTAAATTTGACACTTGCTCCCTAGTTAGCTGTCCACAACCCCTGGTACACATGGCCTTGTCCATCCCCCCTCTGTTGTTTTTTTGCCTCTCTCTTTCTCTCTTACTCTCTAACACTCTTTCTCATATCCTTTCTGTATTTTTTTCAACCATTAATGAAAGTTGTGAATCCAATCCAATTGCTATTTTACAAACTGATGGACGAATCCGCTACTTAAATTAAGGCTGACAAGTTTGCAGTTGTGTTTTCAGCTGCAAATTCTTCACAGTTTTCTATGTTTTTCCTGGGGTGTTGCTCAAATTTTCCATGGGTATGGGCCCTACACCACTGCCATAGCTTTATACACTTGTTGTAGTGCCTCCTCTTTCCTGTGGATAATGTTTTCCACGACTCGAAAAATCACAAATCAAACTTGGTTCCCAATTTTCAAGATAGTGAAGAAAAAATCTACAGATACCTTCACCAGCCAATAATATTTGTTCAAGGGTTCCCATGTGATTGAAAGGAGACTCATAGCTTTAAATGACAGAGATACATAAAAGTGACAAATATTTCAACACCATGTGGACAGCAAAAGCATGCTTTATGATTAAAGTTCTACTTCCTTCCCTAGTTTAGTGTAAATCCGTTCAGCAGTTTTGTTCTACTTGTGAGTAAAAATTATTTGGATGAGGTCAAATGGGAACACGCATCTCTCCCCCATTAACTTGTTTTCTCTTGCACTTACGAATGAACTGGATGAAGTTCAAGAAGCTTCATGTTGTACACATGGTTTGCCCAACTATTCTTGATGCATTAAAGACATCTCTTTACGGTGTACTTTCTAAGGCGATAGCACCTGACCTTGCTGGGAAGATAGACACCTTCTTTGTACTTGCCGCACCCGCTGACTTTGGTTTATTGATAATGTTTATATTAATTATTTCCTGCTGCATCATGCGGCTTCTGTTGTGCTGGATGTCATGGTACCATCTTATCCTGCATGTACTGGCGCCTGGACCTCTTGCATACTCTCACTTATGCTATCTGCTCCCATCTGTGCTGGCTGCTCTGCTCTCTTCTGTGCTGGCTTCCTTGTGTGCTGTGTTCCACCTCGTTTATGCGGAGTGGTGTCATGGGCATCAACATAAGAGCAAACTTTCCCTTTTCCCAAGTTTGAAGAGAAGACCCTAAGACAATTGAATCAGATAAAATAAATCCGTGGTCTAAATGTATAAGGACATCAATACATTTCCATGTTGCTAAAGTACAAAATCATGTGTGAAGAGAAACAAATGTAAATATATAAAATCAAACAATATTAAAAAGGAATGCTTATAAAAAGAGTTTATTAAAAAGTTATAACAATGTTACCACAAAATTCACTCTGAGAGATTAGCTAGAGTACACTGTTTTTACTGTTTTTACACATGCACGATCCAGTCTGCCTTTCTTTCCACCCTTCTACCCAGGGTCCTCTTCTGCAGACTGCTTTCCCTTCCTTACCTTTGGTGTTGTTTCCTCTGTCACGGGAGTCCCGGTGGTTGGATTCGTGGGGGAGTAACATCTTCGCTTCCTCTAGTGCTGCTTTGCGAGCGCTCAACACGCTTTGTGTGTTGGCCAGGGCTACTTCCAGCTTGTGGGATTCCGTGGAGTCCCTTCTGTCTTGTGCCTCTCAAGAAAGTGTCGGTGCTGATCTGCAGCACCATGTGATGGAGGGCCGGGAGTTGGCCGCGTTTATTCTTCGTTCGGCCCTGGATGTTTCTGATGCTCTCGGCCGCACTATGGCAGTTTCAGTAGCTCTCCGTCGCCATGTTTGGTTGAGGGATATCGTTTTCCCTGAGAATGTTAGGGAACATCTGGTTGACCTGCCCTTTGATGGGGTGCTTTTGTTTAACACCCATGCGGATGCTGCCATTCAGCGGCTCCTTGAGGGGCTCCGTTCTCCTCCTCCTCCTCCCCCTACATAAACTTGGCTTGTAGGTCCTCTGCTGCTTCTGGGCGGCGTTATCCCACCCCTTTTTCGGGGGTCTGGTGGTTCGGTTGGACCGTCTGTCTATTCTGTGTGGGTTGGTGTGCCTTCGGGGTCCTTAGGTTGACCCCTTTGTGCTGTTGGCTGCTGGTACAGCCCCTTCCCCTTCGACTTTTGTGTTTCTTTGGTTGTGGTCCACCCATATGTGTCCTCAGGTTGGGCCTTCTGTGTTTTTTTTGATTAGCTGATTGTCAAGCCATCGGTGGTTCTATCTGCAGGTCCTTTCTGTTCTGTCCTCTGCTGCGGGATTTTTCCCTAAGAGGTAATCCCATGTTTTCTTGGGACGTATCATACCCTACCTTTATGTTCTAGTCCTCTGCTGCGGGGTTTTCCCTAAGAGGTGTTCCCATGTTTTAGTGGGACGTATCATACCCTATGTGGGGTACTTGTAGCTATTGCATAGCTCTGTCCTGCGCAGGGAAGGTATGGTCGCCCCTTTTTCGGGTTCCCTGCCTTTCTTGGCATCATTGTATGCCGCTGGTGCGGTCTCTTGTATCTTGTCCGGGCGCAGCTTGTGCTGCTCCGGGTTCTGTAATTCTCAGTGTTCACTACATCGCTTGACAGTTTGGCATGCTGTCTACGGTGTCGTGTTGTGGTGTTTCCGCCTTCTTGTGCGGCGTTTCGGCCTGGTCCTCTGTCTGGTGTTCCAGGGGGGCTGGGTTTTTCCTGGCTTTCCTGTGTTCTGGTTGACGTCTTGGTTCGTCCTCCGTGTCTTCCCCTTTTTCTCTTATGTCTGGTCCCATTTCTCTTCATGGGTCGGTGTGTGTCTATTGAACGATCCTTCTTTGGGGCTTGTTCTGCATTTTCCTGGTCTCTGCCCTCGGCCTGCGCCTGGCTTGTTCTGGGTGCACTGCTCCATGGTGCTGTCCGCTGCCAGCTGCGCACGCCTGCTTGTGCTGGTCCACCTCCGTGGCCCTTGTTGTGCTACCTTGTGCCCCTGCCTCTTGTTCTGCTGGAGCTTTGCGCACCTGTGCCTTTCTTCTTATGCCTGCGTTCCTTGGCTGTGGAGCCGTTCCTGCCTTGCCTGCTTCCTGTGGCTGATGCCTGTTCAGCTGTCCTCTGTCGCTGTGTGTTTTCCTATGGCAGGCTCTTCCTCCAGTTCTACCTCTTTTCCCTGGAGTTGGGGTCGTTCTTTCCTCCTGGGTGCTCCTCAACGGCTGTCGTCCCTACGAGGGTTTGTCGCTGTTGTTCCTTGAATGGGCTTGGGGTCTCCTGGTCTTCCCTTCTCCTTGCTGGGGCCCTGTGTTTCTTCCTGCTGGGGAGGTTCTCTCGCAGGCCCTCCACACCTTTGGGTATGGCTTGGGTATCTTTTCTACGTTAAGGAATCTGTGGCTAATAGTCTATATCAGATGTACAAGTTACTTACCTTCAGTAACGATGTATCTGGTAGAGACGATTCTAGCTGCAGATTCCTTCTGGGCCCGCCCTTCCTCCCCGTTCTGCGAGGACCTTTAGTTTGGTTTTCTGAACTCGCCTCCGTCCGGGTGGCTTGTCTCCTGTGGGTGTCCGCTTCGCTTCTGCTCGGACAGGATACTTTGTTCTTCTTGATTGTTCCACCCCTTCCCTTATGATACATGGTCGGTTGGTTCATGTGTGCTTCTGCATCCCTCCACCCTGCTTTTTCTCCAGTGTAGGGGCCTGCTTTTACTCTTCTCCGTTTTACTTGCTTGGGGTTTCTGCTTCCTTTGCAGTCCTCTGAGTTGGTTTTTTTTTTGGCCTGTACCTCGCTCTTTTTGCTCCTTTCAGGGGATACGGCCCTCCTTGGTGGTGTCGTCTGGGGGTGAATTGCTGTTCCTCCTTTGTTCCGAGCTTGTTGCCCTTCACTATTGTGGATTGTGATTGCAGTCTCTCTCTCTCTCTCTCTCTCTCTCTTCTGCTATGGCCTTTTTCACATGCTTCTGCCCCCTGGGAGGATGTCGCCTTAGCTTGCACAGGTGTTCCTCAGAGCGGTGCTCTGCTCTTTCACTGCTATGGCTTTCACCGCTATGGTTTTTTGTACCTTAGTGCTTGGCACTTTTCCAACTGGTGCTGTTCCTCACCTTTCGTTTCTCTCTTTTCTGTTTCACTGATTTTTCGCACACTGTTTCCATACTCTCCACAGTTTTGTTTGTGATGGCTCCACGTTGTGGCGCGGAAAAGTTCTCCGAAGAAAACTGATGTCAGCGCGCCGGGGTGGGACTTATGTGACCTCGCTGACATCATGCCCGCGGAGGACGTCAGGGCGACGTCGCGTGGTACCGCTTCCCCCCGGCGCGCAGAGATGCGGGGTCAACGAAAGTTTTCCGGGTCCAGTCTCACGCCTGGGGATAATTCTACGTTAAGGAATCTGCGGCTAGAATCGTCTCTACCAGATACATCGTTACCGAAGGTAAGTAACTTGTACATCACTGATTTATTTTATCTGCATCAATTGTTTTAGGGTCTTCTCTTCAAACTTGGGAAAAGGGAACGTTTGCTCTTATGTTGATATATACCCATCCCTTTTCCGAGGATCAGGGTACCTCCCTTATATTGTGACAGTCATGGGCATCAATTCACCCAAATGCCATGGTTGATTGAACTGATATTATACACCCTTTGACCCCAGTTACATCTCAGGACTTGGTCACACTCTTCAGTAAGGTGCAGAAACTGCAGGTAAACAATTCCTATAATATTTTCCTGCCACTGCCTCCATGATTCCTGAAGCCAGGTTAGCAAGGGCTGTACTGCTAGTTAATGTCCATGGATGCTCCACTCTTTTCGGTGCTTGCTTATTCCCTCCACACTGGGTGTCTGTGATAGATGCAGAGCTGTCAAAGTTACTATTTGTTTTTGCAGGTGAAATGGATGATGTACTGGATCGTATTTGCCCTCTTCACAGCTGCAGAAACAGCAACCGACCTCATAATCTCATGGTGAGTATGGCCGATGTTAATTCGCCCTTTGCTTTTTTATCGCCCTTATAGTGCATTCATTGGGTCTGTGTCTGACCCTTATATAGGTTGACATTTAACACTGGTCTTTAACTGACCTAGCCAATTGGAAGTGTTCATGCTAATGGTATAGACATGAATGCCCTCAGCTCCTGTGAAAGAAAGACAGACCGTGGACAGAGTGTTTGTGGCGGTGGCCAGACGCTGGGCTATTTGATGTCGAGCATGTTCCTAGCAGTATCACGATCCTCACAGGCTGAAAACGACTCTGTCCAGCATTGATAATGCTGGATCCTGATGCGTATGTGTGACTGTGGTGAGTACTAGAGGAAGGATGGCTGCGTGACCTTAGCTTTCGCCACACATGTCTATCAAGGTGGTGGGTTGTTGAAGTAGCTTCAACTTTGGACCTGGCTTTTTGAAGGACCTACAATCTTTTGCTTGTCCCTACCCCGTTTCACGTACATTGTCTCCATTTTCCTTTAGTCTTCATTTCGAAGCACGAGGGATGTTGTTTTGCTGGCAGGAGTTCAAATAGTGGTTGAACAGGCTTTGATCGTGCCCCTCTTTCCTTGGCCTCTATACTGTGAGATGTAAAGATCTCTGGCTAGGCAGGAAGAGCCAGGCAGCCAACATTTTACAACACCGCTCACTTTTTAGTGTCCTGACTCAAGGGGAAAGAACAACCCTGGTTGGGGCCAATTGAATTATTCTTGGATACCTCGATTTTTCCTTTCCAGTTGTCTTTATAACCTTGAGAGCTAAGTCATGATTAGTGTTATTTGGTGTATTGGGCAGGAGGAGAATGGGAGAAAATCATCCCTGTTACAGTGCTTCTAGAATTACCTTCAGCTGGCTATGAGTCTTTGTGCTCTGCACGGTGAGAGTTTACAGAGGAGGGAACGAATTCTTCTGTACCTTCCCCAGGAGTGGGACTTACTGGCGGACACCACAGGCAGCACACAGTGACTAGAAACTCGTCCGATAGCCCTTTCTCCTGGAGTCATGGTGAGGGCGTAGCTGGGCACAGTTCCCCCTCACTGTAGAGCAGCATTGACTTTACCTCAGATGCAGGGCAGGAGGATATTTTTCTGATCTCAAGTTGGTGGCACAATGAGTTTACCCGTATTTAATGCCCAAAGGTGGCATATGTACTAGAGCAAGGCGCTGTGCATGGTTTTCAAAACAATTTTGTTGTTGCAAAACCTGCCATTCGCAAAACTACAGGAATTGTGGTTGAATAGATGTGTTCTGATATATTTAAAGCCCCTGTTCTGGATGAGAAAAGACATTCTGATTTGCAAAAGGGCCCTACTCGAAAGGACAGCCTGGACTTTGAAATTGCTGCCACACTGAGGTTTGTGAGCTGTTAGGCTCTGCCTTGTACAGTTTGCAGGAGGCAGTGGAGCACAGCATTGCTAGTAGAGTTCTACTCTTTAAAGCTGCCTACCACCGCTGTCTGAGGCTAAGATGTAACAGAATTCCAAATTGAGATGATTTAAATTATTTTGAGAGGTCTCATATAGTGTACTGTTGTAAAATGGAGGATGTGAACCGTCAAAGGCTTGGTGTGTAACATATCTTACGTTGACTTTTATTTTGGCTTCAAAGGGTTGAAGGACGATATATTTTGGTGCACAGTAGTGTGAGAAAACCGCTCCATGTATTTTGTTAATCTGGCTGCTGCATAAAGGGATGCTTTTAGCTGAGGCACCTCAGAGGTATGGATAGCAGAGAGGATGAAGTTACCAGAGTTGATCTGTGAGATGACTACTAGTGACTAGTGATGAGATGGAGTGGAACATTGGCTGATTTACCAGCTAGTTCAGATGTAGCCTTCTTCAGGTGCAACCTAAGGGGTTTGGCTAGTTGTCTTATGTGAAGGCTGAGTAATTGATGAAACCTGTTTTATCACTGTTGTGTTTGAGAATTGCGTTTTGGGTTTTATGATGGGAATGTCAATTTATTGTCAATTGAATTTTAAGAGATGTGGGCCTTGTTTGCAGTTGCAAGCCCAGTGATTGACAAAATCAGAGGATTCGCGACTGCAGCAAGGCTTTTTGCAATGTACTGAAGCCCGTTCACAAGCCTGGAAAGTTTTTACGACTACTAAAATGGCCTGTGATAGATACTTCTATCCATAGATTTCTTCCCCTTTTGAATCCTCCCAGGCACCAGACTGTATCTGAAAAGAATCCTGCAATAGCTCCTGCCCACTTGTAGGTGGCACCATCACCCTCCACCACTGCTCCATCACACTCCAGACATGACTCAGAGCTTCATGAAGGTGCTTGTCCTGCACGCTGACATCAATAATTTTTTTGTATGCCCTTAGCTTCAGAGTGTGGATGACAATGTTAATTCAATAACTGTGTAACTTGGAACCATATTACTCCCCAAAATCCACTCCACAGAATGGGGAGGTGGGTGGGTATTCTGTAGGTATGTTGAGTAGCCACTAGAAAGAACATTACCAAAGGCAAGTTACTTATTCTTCTGATAAATACATCTACCACCAACCCACCTTTGGAATCAGTACTAAAGCAAGCCACCTACCAAAAGCAGGTGGGCCTAAGGGGTGGACTTACATCAGGAAATCCTGCTAAACCGAATGGGCAAAATGGCCCTCCCTGCAGAACTCAGAATTGACACAGTAGTTCCTGGTGAACGGAGGGATGAAAACCCACATATAGGCTTGACAGATGTCTAAGACAGTAACATCCCCAAACAGAGCCTTGGTCGCAGTCATAGCTGTAGTATGAGCCCTCAGGAGGTTCCTTTGTAACCACGGCATAACACATTTTAATGCAGAGGACAGTCATTGGGTTAAGGTTCACTTCTGAACCTCCTCTCTCTCCTACTGGGTTTGTTTTTCTAAACCAGTTATCTTTTCTTTCAAGCAGTTAGCTTTTCTTCCAAAAATTATAATTCGAACAGTATAGCAGGAACTAAATATTTCAGAACATGTCACCCTTATCAAAAGTAGATGTAGGTCGTGGACTTGTACAGTATCTGTCCGTAGTATCCAAGTCCTGCAACAAACATGCCCTGATACACCAGAAGGCAATCAAAGAGCAGGAGGTCAAGTTTTACATTGCCAAACACTAGAAACAAAGGCTGTCCCTCTCCAGGTTGCCTTCATCATGCAAGCTGAAGTCGAGGGTCATGTTAAAGCGAAAGCACAAGAAGCACAAACAAGACTCCCTTACTTCCAAATGCCCTTGTTCACAGGGGAGGTCATATAGTCAGTGATCACAAACCTAATACTTGTCTTGTTTTCTTCCTTGGAGTCCATTCCGAATCTCTAACCAAGGCACCTGGACTTTACCTAGCCATTGAAAACTCCACAGCAAGTCGCAAAATTCAAGGAGACATCGCTATTGGTTTTAAACATGGTGCTAACTTCCTCTGGTATAGATTCTGGCTGCAAGGAGCGGTCGGTGCCTCCAGTTGCACTTCAGCTGGTGGGCCTTTCCTTTACATTGACTGTCTGTTGACTGACTGTGTTCAGAATACACTTTTCCTAAGACCTTTCTGGATGGTGCCCGAATTGGTGCAGACACCAGCTTCAGCAATGTCGATACTGAAACCATCAAAAATGGCTCGAAGGGTCTTGTACTCCACACTTCTAATCCTAAACATGTGCCTTCCACCTCGGCTTCCCCTTGGTGAAGATCGTCTGGCCTAGCAACAGAGTGATCCTCTTCATCAAAAACTCCGCAATCTACGGCTACATGCATGGAGATTGGATGGAACCAGCTCAGCAGCTTTGATCTTCCAGTATAAGAGATTCATGTCATTCTGGCAGTGTGCCATCTTTCCCCCCAAACCATACATTTGGACCTTTGTTCCCTGTTTCTCTACTGGTGTGGTTAGAAGCAGGTTGACCACTTACAGACAAAGTTGTCTAACAATCTGTTTGATTTTTCATCAACCGGGCAAAGTTTTGCAGTGGACACAGTTAATGTTATATATTGGCCTTTTAGTCTGTCTCTATCTGTCAAAAAAGCACTCACTATTCAAATCACCTTTTGTGAAGTCAAGTCCATTCCTCAGACCCACCTCTTCGGAAGGGGTAGTATTTTTGTATTTAGTCACAATATAAGGAATCTCTTGTTAGATTACTTACCTGTGGTAATGCTTTTTCTCGTAGATATTATATAAAAATCCTCACTGCCCGCCCCCTTGGAGTGGATTTTCAGTTATTAATAAGGTCCCTAGTTAGCTGCCGCTCATTGCAATTGAAAGATCAGTCCTGTTAGCTACACTCCGAGTTCTTCAGTTCACAATGTCTAATGATTAAAATTACATCAACATGGTGTCTTTATGCTACCTCGTGTCGGCATGTCTGTTGGCGTGATAGAGTTGCAGTGGAAGTCAAGGTATCTCCCCCTGTTGGTGCACAGGAGCTATTTCAAGAGTTTTCGTATCCAGTCTGGCACCTGGGGAGATTCAAAAGGTGAGGAATGTGCAGTTGGACAGAGAATCCATCAGAAAGGGTGTTACTGAAGGTAAGTAACTTATTCATGACCTTATGTATGAAGGCCTTCCAACATTTTTGCGCCAACATTGTGCCACTTTTTGTGACGCAGCAGCAGCATAAACAATGCCCCACATCATGCCATATTTACAAGGTGATGAATCTAGGCAGATGCGTCACCTTGTAAAGCCCTGCGCCACATGAAACCTGCGTCAGGCATAATGTATGAAGGGTGGGCGTCCCCACGTAAAAAAGGGTCGTAGAAATGTCACAGTAAAATCCATGAGATTTCACTGTGACACTTCTAGGATGCTACTGTGTCAAAACCTTACACCTGCTACATGGCAGGCATAAGGGTGACGCAGTGCCATAGGCACATGTCTACACCATACATTGCTGGAGTTGTGTCATGCTTGCAACACAACTCCAGTAATGCGTGACTTTTGAACCGACAGATATGTCAGAATTCCTGACGTATCAGTCATTCCTTGCGACATGGAGTGGCCTACATTAAATTTGGCACATCCATCATATTGCAAGAAGGGCACAGTGAAAACTGGTGCAACGCTGTTTTATCGCAGCGATGTAACAGTTTTCATAAATGAGGGCCTCATTATTTACCTCCAGTAACGCCCTTTCTGGCAAATACTGTCTATCCATGGATTCCTCACACCCTGTCCTCCTCCCCATTCTTTGGAGTGGATTTAAAGAGTAACAAGTTTCTAAGTTAGATTTGCTCACTTCTTTTTATCAACTCTTTCTGGCCGGCTATGCTCCACATCTGAGAGTGTAGCAAAAAGGAGGATAACTGTCAGCAGGGCACAAGGGCGGTGCTTATATGTGGCCCCAGTCGCCTGATTGGGCAGGGATAAAGCTGTAATGGATGCCGATGGTGCTATCTATTAGCAAGCAGAATGTATAGATGTTTTCAATTCCAATCCAATGCCGAAGAGGATTTGAAAAGATGAGGAATCTGTGGGCAGATGGAGCATCCGTCACAAAGGTCATTATCAAAGGTAAGTAACTTATTCTTCGGCATTGTGGTACTTCACCCTTCTCTTTTGGCCTAATTCTTACCTAGAGGACCTCAGCTGCTCATAATGGCCCTTCTGACAGCGTCAGGGTCTTCCTTTCATATCCGTGAGTCTTTCTGTGCTGACCCCTACTTGTCACCTGAAATGATTTTGGTTCCTTTTCTCTCCCCCAGGTTTCCTTTCTATTTTGAACTGAAGATTGCCCTAGTGATCTGGCTGCTGTCTCCCTATACTAAAGGTTCCAGTGTCCTGTACAGGAAGTTTATTCACCCCACACTATCCAGCAAAGAAAAGGTACATCAGGACAGGAGTCACAATGTCTCTGCGATGCTGTGTGACATGAAGTGAGGGGGAAGATCAGACATGGGTGATCTGCACCAGGGGCTCCTCATGTGCACTGTTGTGGCATGGAGACAGACATGAGTGATATATGTCTATGCAGTATGTTCAGTGTGGCAGGAAAGGTGGCATGAACTGGGAGCAGAGCTCAGATATGGGTAAAGTTCCATGGACATGGGTTACACTGCTTGATTTGTTGGCTGACGGGCGCGTTGTGGGACAGTCGAGCAACAGAGTTTTGCTCCTACAGTCCTGTTTAGTGTGTATTGTTTTTCGAAAGGTGCTAGAGAGAGCCCACCATGAACTAAAAGAACAGGGTTAAGATTGTTCCTTCTACTGTACCCCATTGGGTATCAACCGTGATCGAAAGGGGAAGCCACTCCACACCTATACTCTAGAACACGGGCGATCACTCTATTGCTACACTGTGATCTTAAGGGAGCTGACATCATCAAAATGTTCTGCTCTAAACATGAGCTCACCCCATGCCCACAGGATTCTAGAATTAGCTCATTTCTTGTCACAACCTACTGGAGAAAGTAGACCACTCTGTGCCCACTCAAGGGTGTTTCTTTGCTGCCCCCCCCCCCCCCCCATTCACACACTTTACCACATTACAGCTGTATGTGCATTCCCTGGTCTATTTTCCTATGGTCTCCATTACAACCAGCGCGCTCCCTTTGCATCCTTTCCACACTTGCCCTCTGCCCCTTACTCCTGCACCACTTGAATATATAACGTGATGTTTGTCTCTGACTTGAAGCTGTTGTATTCATGTTGTTGCAGGAAATCGATGAATATATCGCTCAGGCGCGAGAGAAGAGCTATGAGACCATGATGCGTTTTGGGAAGAGAGGCTTGAACTTGGCAGCCAATGTAGCAGTCAACGCGGCCACAAAGGTAAAGACCTGGACATTTAGGGGATTCTTAGAACAAATCTAGCTTAAGTTCTTCTCCCGTGGGATACTGATACTGATGCCCCGAAACGTGTCACACATGCATCCTTCTGTCATGGCCCATTCCCTGCTGGCAGTGAATACACCTGACTGACACCTCATGTGTCAGGCATTCCTTAGCCTGGCACCCCTTTCTTTTTCCTGACACACATACATTTGCTGTTTGTTTCGAAGTAAGGCCCCTGAGTGTCATCTTGCGCGCCAGCCATTGATTTTTCACTTGATTTTGCCCCCTGGTTTTCTTTTAGGGACAAGGGGTCCTGTCAGAGAAGCTTCGCAGCTTCAGCATGCAGGACCTGTCTTTAATCACCGACGAGGACCCTGTGCAGCCGAGGAGACCTCAGTCCCGCCCGCGGAGCTCGTCAGACGCCGCCGGATGCCTGGAGACGCATTCAAACTCGAGCACAGGTGAGAGGTCCAGATCTACTCTGAAGGTACTCCGCGTGCAGTCCGGTCACGTGCTCTGAGGAACGTTTGTTACTTCCGGTCTGGATCCGTGTCCTAGGCAACGGTGGAAGTTCCAGGTCCGAGCGGGTGCGTCAGGCCGGCGTGGTTACATTACGGGTGACTTGTTTCTCCGGGTGCATGTTGGGGCGGTAGGTGGGCTCTCCAGCTGCCCCAGGTGAGGGTGGGTGTCTCCGGTGAAGGGGAATGCTCCAAGTGCAGGTAGACATATTGTGTCGCTATGAAAAAATCTCTATGAAGAAAATTGGTGACTTCCGTGCCAGAAAAATAAAATGTAAAATATGTTTTGTTAGAAGTCGAATATGCCACAAAAATAACGGGGTTTAGTTGCTCAAAAGGTTAGAGGTTACTTACTGGGTTTTTTGGGTAAGCTAGAAATCAGGGTTCTAGTTGGAGTGTAGGGTAAAGGTTACATTTAAAGTTGGGTGGTATGGGTAGTTGAAGTGTATTTATGTTCACAAAGGAATTATAGCAATTTAGGTGTTCCAAATTCATTCAATATTAATTGAAATTTTCATTTTCATACAAACCTACTGGTGGACTCTCCTGGCACATAGGGTTAATGGGTGAACAAGTTAATGCCTCTAGGGTAACCAGGTGTTCTTTACGATCAAAAGCCCCATAGCTGTGTTGAATTGAAAGGACATGAAACATTGGACGTCGGATAAACAACTAGGAAACGTGTTTCAAAGCACTTTAGTTGAATACTTTTATTTGTAACCGCTAGCTTTGACATGCCAGTCTTTCATGCTTGCGCTTCCAACAGTGGACACATGGCGGCAGCAGAATACCAAGCTTGTAAAGTTTAGAAGTTGAAAGTTACTGAGCCATATCACAGCTGCCATAATAAGTGGATGGTGCATATCTTTTCGCAGCATACCAGTCCCTGGACAATAGCGAACTCTTTATAATCTTGGAAACAATGTTGAGGACGTCTGTCCCGAAATGGCAAAAAGTGTCTCCTGTGTACGTGCCATTTCAGTCAAAAGATAATTGTTATAAAACTAAGGATAGGTGTAATTTGCGTAATTCCGTGTAGCATTATCACGTGGAATTACCCCCAAATTAAGCGAAATTATGCAAAAGGAGTAATTCTGCATTCAGCGCTATTATGTTAGCGCATAAACACTCCTGCGTCTAAAATGGATGCGAGGATGCATTTTGTCCTATGAAACCGCGCTAAATACACAGTACATAATTAACAAGCATTGGCATAGCCAATAGGTCTTGCCTTTGAGACCTTATAAGTGTTCAGTTATGCAGCACAATATCCTTGGTGCAACAACATCAACTGTTACATGGCTAAACACTTATGAGGCCCCAAAGGCGAGACTTATTGGCTAAGCCAATGCTTGTTTGTTTTGCATTCTCTTGTTTACATATGATCCTCTTCCCTTGGTACTCACTTCAATTCCTTCCCCCTCACTCACTGTTAATACCTCTGCCAAAAAGAGGAGTGCTTTAACAGTATCTGAATTTGCCACAACTAAATTAAGAATTACTTGGGTGAGGCATACTAAATGTCAAACAGATTGTCAGGAAGTGCGAACATAAACTAAACAAACAAAACAAATGCTATAATTAAATTAACAATTATCAAGCAGGATGCAAATATTGGATTGAAATTTTAATAACACAGTCCTTTAAATTAATTAAGGAAATCCATTTAGCATGTAAATGTCATTTTTTATGTGAAATTACTTCTGTTCAGAGTTAGTCTGTGGACATAAGCAACTGTTCAAGAGTGTTGCAAAATACAATAAAACAGATGACCAACTTGAACGCTTTGCCTGTACATTTGTGTTACCCGATATACTTATAATAAGGCCTCAGTTAAATTTAAAAGACATTGTTTTAATTCGTCTAATATCAGAAATGTGGCTTTACGCTTGCTAAGCGTAATTTCCAACATTACACCACTTGGCATAATTATCCACCATTCATTGCACAAATTTACTGCAAACGCATAATTCATGACAAAACCATGCATTTTGTTCACAAGTTTAACAATGGAACTGAATCACTCAATGAGCTGAGAGAAATCGAATTAAACTTAAGGCTGCATTCAGTGAAGAACTTGAGCTCTGCACTTCACGTCATGGGGGAATGAACCCTCCCCGATTCTCCACGCAGAGGGTCTCTTGTCGATGTCTGGGGCAAAATTAGAGTTTTTAATAAAAGAACTATAAAAAAAATAGAGACGGTCACAAAGTTAGACACAAGATCAGCTATTGCGTGAATTTCTATCCTCCTGTGAGTGTTATGTGTTGAGCCACTTGCGAGGAAAATGAAAGCAAGGTACACACTCATGTACAAAATGCTTGTAACTTACTGATTTTAAATAGTTCCAGAACATTCACAAAAAAAAGCTAAGCAGGGTTTGTATATAAAATGCTTTTGAGTCACCTGCATGACCCGGTTTCAAAGTACTTGTGATAAAATAACTAAACGAGGTATGCACTGCATCCAAAATGCTTGTGCATAAGCAGCGTAGCCTGGTGTAGAGTACTCATGAGAGAAAGCTAAATAGCATTACAAAATTTTGAAAACAAAAAATTGTGATGTTCCATAAACATAGAAGTAGGACTACAATGTTTCATCGTTCACGGTGGATAGAACGACTTCATTGACAGCACTTGCCAACAGAAAGCACAGACATGAAAGCACAGACAAGGGTAAACCTAATACTTTATTAGCAAATCCAAGATGCTTGGCCCCCCCTAAAGTTAAACAATATATGCATTTGCATACAAAATGCCTGTAAGTTACTGATGTCAACGAACACTCACAAGAGAAACCTATGTGAGTGTGTTGCGCCCCAAAAGCGAGAAACTCCACAAATGAATGATTGGCCAAGAATTGTGAACTTTGCAATACTGGGCTCATAAAATATACACTTTGCACAACCCTAATGAAGGCCATCCTCATACTATCCAGTTCCATCATAACACACACCAACCTCTAGACACTCCTTAGAAATGCCAGCATCAGTGGCGGATGGTGACATTTGAAAGTAGTGGGCGTAAACTTTCTGTCGGAGTGCACCGTGGCGAGCGAGCGCAGCGAGCGAGCTCGACCACCTTAGAGGGGGTTCGGGGGGGTTTTTCCCCCCCGAGAAAATTTTGAAAAAAAAGTGGGTAAAGGGTGCATTTTCAAGCAAATTTGAGAAGCACAGAGACTAGAGCTGCAAACACACATAGAGCCCACTGCAGAGGGTATGTTCTTAGGTGAAGTCCTGATGAAACTAAAATGCATTAACATTATAATCTCAGTTTCCCCACTTAACAAAGAGAGTCATCCCCAGAAAATGAGTTCCCCATCCTGTTTCTTCATTACTTTTTCAGACAAAATTAGGAACATTCATAGACCATCCACACATGCATTAAGCACATTGTAAAAACAAAAAAAAGAATCACGTACAATAAAGCACAAATACACACACACAGTCGCACATACAGACATACATACCATAACACACACATACAGACATACACAGGCACATCTTGAGACTCAACATAATGAAGAACATGACAAAGAGACAGAGGGAGCAAAAATGTTTTGTGCTGATGGAGAGTTAATGTACTCACATCATGCCAGGAATCTGTGCCCAACCTACGGGTCAAAAGCTGTGACCTTGGATTTGACAGCGGGTCAATCATTGTAAACATCCTTACAATCATTTTGCTAACAGCAGAAAAGGGGCAAGTGCTCTGTTTGCATCAGAGATCCCTTCATTCCATATATGCCTTATGAAAACTGCACTTTTGAAATCTAGTCTCTCGCCGGGCTGTGTAGACTAGCGCATACATGGCAGGATAATAAGAATGTGCTTCTGGTGCTAACATTAGGAAGAGGGAGGTCGGAAGAGTTTCAGTACAAGTTGTTGCAGTCTAAACTAAATAAATTCAAATATAGTACACCGTTTTTACCGCCAAAAGCTCCAATACCCCCGGTCCATGCTTTTGGTCCATCGTACCGGGTCTGTGATCCAGTAATCTGCCAGCTTCAACGTACATGGTATTTTTGGCTTAGATTCTCATCTAAAAATATATATTTACGTACAGTTTGCCCGATACAGTCTGTGTTTTCCCACTAATAAACCTGCAGCAGTGATGCTCTTTTATAATAATGTGCTACGTAATAACAGCACTGAGGGAGTTTGCCAACACACAACATTCCTGTGCAAGAGCACGCTGCAGGCGCAAGGGCGCGCTGGAGGTAGTTACTACTGCCAGGAGTAGGCTCACATCACGAACAGTCAGTCACTTAGTATTACAATCCTGAGCCTTGTTAAGTTATTTGAACATACTCTTTTTTAAGACATTTTAGAGTCTCAAAATATCCTGAATCTGCAAATGTTTTTTGTGCATACATCCACCATGTTTTGAGAATTCCGCCAACTGTCTCACAGCTTACAGACAAACATAACCTCCTTCCCCCGCACTAACACTGTACCCTGATGGTGTTGCATAACCCAACACGTATTGAACAAACACAGTAATGCATCGCAAGTCGCAACCAAATGGTGTCCTGAAGTAGCCCACGTCGTCTACAAATATTCTACTTACTCCACGACTTCTACAAATATTCAGCATAAAACACACAAAAAAATCAACTCTTTATGCTGCGACTTCGAGGAAATATGCTGACACCCTGATCCAACCTTGCCTCATGTGAATATTGAAAGCAAAATCGCTGGCGTGACTGCTAACGTGCTCTTGATCAACGAGCGTCTGTGTCCCTAAATCTGAATCATGATTCCATCTAGAGTCTCTAGAGTCGCCGAATGGTACAAACTCCTCCCAACTCCCCCCTTGTGTAACGTAATTCCCGTTTCATATCACTTTCCTTCTTGTCTGCATAAAATAAACCATTAAATATTTATTTTAACCGAAATCCACAAAATATAAAATCTGGCCTTTAACGGAATAAAGAACAACTCTTAAAATGAAAGAGACTAAAAGTTGTTTACTCCGATGATGTTCCCATAAAAACGCGTTTGTATATTTTTGAAACAAGAGACGCCTAATCTGCGATAAAAAGAAAGGCTTGCCTTTGTGAAGGAAACCGCTTTGTCGGTGGTAGTAACAACTATATTAAAATGCAATTTCAATGACAAAGAAATACACACAAGTTCCAGGGAAGAAAGCCGTTCGCTGGAAACAAGAAAGACGCCCAGTTCCAAACTATTTTCAAATTAAAAAACCAAAATCACAAACACATAGATGTATATGTATTTGAAATGGGAATTCCAGTACCACCTGTTTCAAAATGAGCAGAAATGTCCCATTTTTTAATTCTTCACTTTATGTGACTATATTTGGCAATGTTGCCCCCTCTAAGAGCCATGATATACAGTGCTGCAGTATGAGAGCTAGGGCATACCATACCGCTGTAGTATGAGCACAAGACACAGGACCACAATATGGGAACCATAACATTAAGTCCTGCAGCATGAGAGCCAGGACATATCGTGCCACAATAGTATCAGTACAAGACACAGGACCACAATATGAAAGCCATAATATACAGTTCTGCAGTATGAGAGCTCGGACATACCATGCCACCGCAGTATGGCCACAAGACACAGGACTAACATATAACAGCCATAATATACAGAGCAGCATTATGAGAGCTCAGCTAGGACATACTGTGCCACAAGAGATTGAGCATAAGGCACAGAACTATGATATAAGAGCCACGATATACAGTGCTTCAGTGTGAGAGCTCGGACATACCATGCCGCTGTAATATGAGTACATGACACAGGGCTACAATATGAGAGCCATAATATACAGTGCTCCAGTATGACAGCTCGGACAAATCGTGCCACCATAGTATGAGTGCAAGACATAGAAACACAATATTAGAGCCATAATATACAGAGCTGCAGTATGAGAGCTCAGCTAGCACATGCCACCAGAGATTGAGGATACATATGGCACAGGACTACAATATAAGAGCCACGATATACAGTGCTGCAGTTTGAGAGCTAGGACATACCATGCTGCTGTAGTTTGAGCACAGGACACAGGACCACAAATGAGAGCCATCATATACAGTGCTTCAGTGTGAGAGCTAGGATGCCACCAAGTGGACTTGGAAATGCTTTTGCCATATTAAAAATAAATACCATCCTGCTCACTGGAAATTATTGGAACACGTCACTTCTTACTAAAATGCCCCTGCAGCGGTGGGAGGCGGTGGAACCAGTCTGAGACCAACTGAAGCTGTACATTTCATCCCAGGACACAAGGGGCTACCAGAACACGGCTCTGTAAACATTTCTTTCACGTGCCAAGCCTTTTCTCCGGGTTAGCCTGGGATGATTGAACAATGTCCTTGGTGGTCATTTTCGTTTGTTGTCCGTGCCCCATGGCTCGGATGCGCTGCAATTTGATTAGCCAAGTTTCCTTTCGCAAATGTTAGCGTGGTAAAGCAGTCAGGCCAATTCAAACAGGTGGGAGTGACGCTTTGAACTCCAACAGTGAGACGTAGTTGTCACACGCAATAATGGCCAGTGCAAAGTCAGACTATGTCACAAAGGTCCAGAAATCGCCGTCATCAGAGAAGCATATTATGTGGCGTGGCTGCCTAAATTATGCGGTACATAAAGACAAACTACTACTACTATTATTATGTGTCAATACACATAATAATCGATATTTAAGAAATCTTAATGCCAGGTGGTTAAAGTGGAGTAACATAGTTATAGAAACTGATTTGGGAGCATTGAGTACGCATTGTTGGAATGGACAGCTTTGTCACCAAAAAGGGCAACATAACGTGAACCAAGTACTCTGTTGGCCTCTCGCTTATACGTTATTTTTTTTACAAATATTTAGTTAAGCTCCAATCTTAACTAACTGTAAACATGTCTTTATTTGATATCTAGAGCATACATTTCTGGCATCCAAATATATCCACATAAAGTGAGAACCACGTGATTTTTAAATACTTGGTCACAGAATGTTCCAGTCACTGCATTACCGTCCGTGAGAGATATCTTTACTAGGATTCAGTCGTGGCTCGTGTCGTGTGTGGGAGGGGAAGGGGGGGGGGGGTGTCGCGCGGGGGTGTTTTAAAAAAAAAAAAATCCTACCTGTCCTGAGCAGGTCCGGGTCCGCGCTGCCTCGCCTCAGGTCCGTTACTTCTGGCGCCGCCGCCTACACACTCACTCACTGGAACAGGCGCAGCCCATCTGACCCTCTCAGCCAATCCTGGTGCTGGAGCAGCACCAGGATTGGCTTAGAGCAGGCTTACTCTCCGCCCGCCTACCCATTACGAGACCGAGGTTTGAGCCTTGGCTCAACCTCGCTCTCCTAATGGGCATGCGCCAGACTCGGGAAACACTAGTGCGCATGACTGGGCACGGTGCAAAAATCGCCCTCCGTCCCCACTCATGCGCACTTGTGTGCTGCTGGCTGCCTGTCAGTCAACATGACGCCAGACCGCCCACCCCCTTCAGACTCTGAAGGGGGTGGGCGGTCCAACGTCATACTGACTGACAGTTCTCCCTCACCGTCGTCACCGAGGAAGCTGCGGGCGTGAGGCGCGGGCGGGGGGGCCACGCCCCAACGCCCCCAATGGACGGACCGCCACTGGCCAGCATTGACCAAGCCAAAATCGTGCCAGCCAATGTTGTTTTAAGTTGTTTCTCCAGTCGCTAAGCTGTGCGATTGCCTATTTCTTACAAACAAATATGGGCACAGGAACTCATGGTACAGCTTGAAATATGTGAACGTATGCTTTCATTAAAAATAGCCAAACCTGTTTTTAAAAGATGCTCCTGTTTAGAAATGTTTGCTACAGTGAAATACATTGCCTACCACTGGCTACAATTTTAAATTTTTGCGCTTCGTTTAGATTTTGTTCAGCCTATGAAATACGGACTTTCAAATGTAGGCAATACTTTTCGCTACTCTTAATAATGAATAATTCGCTTGTGGGCGCCATTCTCCGGCTGAAATGCGGAGCCGATGTGGTGCGCCTGCGCAGATTGCTTCACAGGTAGTAACTAACCGCAAATGAAAAGCTAATGTGAGCAGTATTACCGTTAATTTATTTAATGCAAATGATTTGGTATATACGTACGGGCGTGTTCTTGAGTCAGGGCTAGAACAAACATTTGTATTTTCACCCAACAAACTAAAAAAAAGTTAATTTATGCGCATTATATCAAGCCGATGAAACTGACAGTAGTGTGTGGTAACTTCCCGTAGGCAGTAGCAGGGTTTGCGTGCGGTTCACGCACGCGCAAGATGTGCATGCACGGCTGCGGGTCCAGGGAAGGGGGCGGAGAGGAGGCTCTGAGGGAGAGCGACGTAAAGCCATATGGCTGCTTTGCGCGCATGCACGCCTCGTGCACTGTAGCTCTATGCCAGTGGTAGCACTTTGAAAAGTCCCTTACAAAATGTCTCTCCGAGCCAGCGCATGAGCTGCGCTCATCGAGACCTAAAAAGCAGCTGTTCGCACTCGCTAAAAGGGCACTTTGGGTAGGATTTCCCCCAAACTTATTCTCAGCATTTAGCCCTATTTTTGCAGTGTAAAATTTCCCCTCGCATCTTAAATGATCCCAAGGATGCATTTTGCTCTAAGAAATAACACTAAAGGCAATAGAACGCAAATAGCGAGCACAAACAGCTGCTCATGCACGCTAAATGTGCTCTGGCAGTGGGCTTTTCCCTTCAAACTACAGTTAATTATGTGAGCGGGTATAATTGTGTTATCGGTAATCCCGCATCAAAGAGTAACTCGAAATTACCAAAATGACTCCTGCATAATTGAAATTTCGCCCAGACCTATATAAAACCTTGTTGCTGGTGCAATAGAGTTAAGTGTGGTTTAAATTTACATTATTCCATTAACATTGCTGACCCTGTACTTTGTTCTGTTTGAGTCTTTTGAAAAGCTGGAAGGTAGCCCGTTCCTCCAGTTATTTCTTTCAGTAACTTGTTAATTGCCAGTGAAGGCAACTTTTAGGTGACAACATCGCAATGGAAATACATTTTATGCATTTTAACATAAATTATTTTTTTCTGCCTGAAAGACAACATAAGTCTGACGTCTATTCTGCTTGGAGTTTACAACTCTACCACATGGAGAGAAAGGGAAGAAAATACTGTACATCCCCCTAACAGCAACCTTACAAAACACAAAGGGTACAGTGTATAACTAAATGGGAATGGATTTACTTTCCTCTCCTACTTTAGCCCTTGGGGCAAATGAGAAAACCACTTGTTTCTGGATGAGGAAGCCTCACCCACATTATGTAGCATGCTTCATCATCAGCAAACTCGCCCATCCCTGAGAAGGTGGCACTACAAGGGTGGACTCAATCTTTTCTATGAGGGAGTTCTTAATAAAAGTGATGCATGGAAAACACAGGGATCCAGATGGGGTTACCCAAGGAATTTTCTTTAGTTATTGGTACCCTAGGTATTATTTAAAGTAAGTTCAGTGTGTTTTGGGTACAATTCCCCTTTCATCGTTTAAGATGGCAACATGTTTCTGCCTATTTGTGTGCCTATGGATGGGTCCTAGGCATTCGTCAGGACTGTACATTTAGTGAGTAGGGATTCTTGTACAGCCCTGATGCATGCCTTGATCAATCCCTAGGCACAGAAATGGACAGAAACGTGTTGGCATCTTAAGGATGAAAGGGACATTGTACCCATATTATCCTGAACTTTCAATCATACCTCCAATATGAATTAATAAAGGAAATTGAAATTATTTCAACACATAATTATAAAAATGTTTTACTGCACACTAATTACGTTAGTGAAGGTGGGCATTGCTCTTAATTATTGTTCTATAATTATTTATAAATTAAATGAATATATACATAAATACATTATTTAATACAAATTTAATTTGATGAGGTAATGTACTGTAGCATTTGTAGCAGTTCTAGGCTAATAATACATTTTTAAAATTAAATTAAATTTGTATTTATATTTCCAATAATTTGTTTTAAAGAATAATATTCCTTAATGCATTCCCCTATACTTTCCAAAAGGGAGATCTCTGTGTTGGTAATGGAGATATGCACCAATGTGTGAAAATGTACTACTCGTAACTTTATACACTTAAACCCTGCTGTAGAAGGCTTCACCCCCTGGCTTGACATGTAAGTCTAGACCTAGGTTTAACATCTTTAAATGGTGAACAGCAAAACATGTACATTTAAACTTAGACACAGGACTAGATTTACACATGAGTAAATTTACATGTGCAAAGTTAACTTTGTGAATCCGGCCTATAGTGTGGAAATTCCATTAAGTAATAGAAAATTTGACCGCCCTGATTTTTTGCACATAATTCCACCTCACTCATAACGTAGGCCGAACTGTAAAGCCTGTGCACAGATAACGTTTTAATGTTAATGTTCTCTATGTGCAGGAAACTTTTGACCATGTTATTTTTGGAGTACATTTTCACAGACTTATTAATTTTCTGCAATATGCTCATTGATTGGTGGTGCATGCTGGAAGAAGATGTGCATATAAGCGTGACAGAGAAAAAGGGTGGAGGGAAAGAGGAGAAAAGGAACAAGAGACTGGAGCAAGAAAGGTAGCGCAGTGTCCCAGCAACACAGCTTAAGCATGTATCCTCAAACAAGCGATAAACTCCAAAATTAAAAAAATTGAGACGATGAATATTCTCACTTTATCAGCAAGACATACAATTTCCAGCAGATTCTTCTTAAGGCGTCATTTTACACAGAAAATAATCATAATTGAAAACAAGCACTGGATACCAACAATTGTAAACACAGGTATTCACAAATTGTATACAAAATTTTATTTTTCATATTTGCCAATGCTGGGAGAAGTATAAAAACGATTGCTTTCTGTTTAGAAGGCAAAAAGAAGAAAAATAACTGACTGTGGCAAACAACATAGTTGAGTCTATTTTTCAGTTTTGGAATAGTCTCAAATGCATTCTAATGGAAGTACTTCCTTGATACATCGCAAGATGATAGCATGAGGTGACACAGTTACACTCCTCCGGGCAGAGACAAATCCCACTCTATGCATGTTTTAAAGAATTGGTTAAAATATGTCACCCAGACAGCTGCGCTGTCAAGCCAGGCCTAAAATGGTGAGTTTTTCTTCCACAGAAAAGACTTTATTACGAAAAATGTAGAATAGTCATGGACTGATATTTGGTGTATTGTAATTCATAGACATATTATTTTGGGGTCAGTTACAGTATGCAGAATCCTGTACAAATATTATGTGATATACATGGAATGTGATTTTCAGTGCATCTACCTATATTTATGCATTAGGAAAAAAGTAGTGCATCACATGCCTGTTGGTACCAGAGCAGAAGCATAAAGCTGGTGCTAATTTTACATCAATATTTGAGGAACAACAACCAGAAACAATGCTTAGCCATTTTCTAATGTGTGTTAATGTCAGGGGCATAACACAGGCCCCCGCATCCCCCACAGTGCAGGGAAGCTCCCAAGCTCCAGGGGGCCCCCTCAGCACTGCACTTCGGCCGGGGAGCTCCTGATAGAGTCCGGAGGGGGCCCCTCCACGTACCTTGCAGGGGAGTCCCCTCAATTATCGTTACGCCACTGGTTAATGTCATAACTATGGGTTGTGATAACGCTGTTACCGAAAAAATCCAACATTTTGTAAATTACGCCCTTAGTGGTGCAGTTCTTATTTTTTCCAAATAGCAATGCCGCACAGCTCCACTGTACATAAACAGCAGAATGTATTCCATTATAATCCCCAAATTATATCATCTGATGTCCTAAAACATTGTTCGAACTCTTTAAGTATGTAAGCTTTTCTGTGTTGCTCAACACCACTTAAGGTCTAATAATGACCAGTAGCAGCTCATGTCCCGGCAGAAGAGTGGAGGGGCGAGGCGAAGGATGACAAACAACAAAGCAGACCCATAGCAAAATAACTAAGTAACTTACCCGCCGCATCTCTGCTCTTCTGCTTCGTCCTCATCAGCGCAGGCTCCCAGAATTACCTGCGGCCAATCCTGACGCTGCTCTCATGCTGCTTGCATGCTGCTGGCAGCATGAAAGCAGCGTCAGGAATGGCCTGAGCGCTAATGATTTGCACTCCCAGAGAGACTGGGAGCCTGTGCTTGCTGTCTCCAACCCAGCAATGTCCGTCGGGTTGGAGATAGCTTCAGTGCCCATGTCGATGTGGCCGTCCTGAGACAGCCCACCAAACCCACATGCGCACTGACAGCAGTGCCCTGCCTACCAGTCCCACTCCATGACGGCCCCCAATTAGGCCCGCCCCCAAGATTTGGGTATTGAAAGAAAAATAGAACAATAATAAATACTTTTATTATCATTTTGTTTTGAAAGTTTTGAGGCTAGTGTGGTTGGATGGGGAGGGGGCTTCGGATCCTCCACCAAAGCAGAGGAGCCGCCGCTGACAACAATGTTCTATCATCCAGTGACTCCACACCATAGTTACCGATACCGGAGGTATTGAGGATAAACAGTTGTATTGGTTTATTAGTTTTCAGGGAAGGGTAGCGTTAAGGGGTTAAGGATTTTAGGGTTCAGTAGTGTTAATTGGTAGTAAGATTTTTGGGGGGTTTAGGGAAGGGTAGTTTAATTTTACATTATATTAAACAAATACATTTAATTTAACATAAAAATCTTACATTTGAAATAAATTAAATATGTATCGTAATTTGTAATAATATAGGGGCATATTATCAAGGACGGCGTTTAAAATTATCGCCGGTTTAGCGGCAGAAAACTGCCGCAAAACCGACGATAATGGGCTTGATAATATGTTCTATGGAACTCCCATAGAAGCCCATGTTCTGGTGTTAACATGGGCTTCTATGCGAATTCTCCAGAGCATATTATCAAGCCCATTATCGCCGGTTTAGCGGCAGTTTTCTGCCGCTAAACCGGCGATAATGTTAACGCCGTCCTTGTTAATATGCCCCTTGATACTTTCAAATTAAAAATTAAATTGCCTTCTTGAATTACAATATATAAAGCCTGGAATAATGCAAATGTACCTGCAAAGTAAAGGCACCACAGATGTAAATGCATTCTTGATGTACTTGTCTTGATGTAATTACTCCCTATGTAAAGGCTAATGAAGTACCAACTGACAAGACATGAGCAATAATGTAGCGAGGAACAAGTAAATGAAAGCAGATGCGTATGAAAACCCTCTACATGCACATCTTTCAACCTTTAAGCTAGGAAATTGAAAAAAAACATCCTTCTCCCAAGGAGTGCCATGTTGAGGTATAGTTGATGATGGAAAGTGAAAGTGAGTCAGGGCTGCAATGCAGCATCACATTCCTCGTGACTGCCCTCCTCCCAGCCGTGCAGCTGCCAGAGAAGAATACATCACATCATTATTTATTTTTCTTGGAGACATATAGCTTTGCAGTGGCATGTGTGTACCTAAGCTCTGTCCTAACTCTATAGTTTGTCTTGATAAAGAGACCTGACTCATGCAGCTTGCTAAACAAAACACCACCGATGCTAGGAAGTCCGGAAGCCTTTCTATGGAAGCACACTACGTTGGTGATATCCAAAGCTCTACTCGGGTAATCAAATGATTCTCGGCAAATCACTTAATCTCCCCGTGCCTGAATGTGTAATGTAAATACGGTGCTCGTGTAAAGCGCTCCAATACCTTCGGGTAGAGTTCGCGCTATATAAATACGCAAATCCCCCCCCCCCCCCCCAAAAAAAAAAACATGTGGGCAGAGTCACAGTCCCGCTCTGTAGGAATGTTTCATCTTTGCATCATGCTGCCATCTAGTGGTTTTTACAAGGGTTCATTTTAAAATCTCGGTAAAACAAATCAAAGGGAGCGCATCCCATCACAGATAACGACAGGAAACCAATAGGTTCAGTGCTTTCGTAGAATTTTTAGGTCTGGCCTAATAGATGAGCTATTTGTTACCTATTTTTACCAGTCCTTTTAAATACCGTCATCGTCATACATCTTCATTCAGTGTAACCGCCATAAAAGCACATCAAACAATATGAATACACAACCCCCCCCCCCCCCACAAAAAAAACCAGACAATAAAATAAAAATATAAAACTTCATAAAATTCAACCAAGAGCAGCAAAAATGGCATGGTTGAAACTTGCAGCTAGAACTAGTGCTGCTCCCAGAGGAATAATTTTTGTCGCCTCGGCCCACTTGGCTGTTTGATGTATCATTTAATTTTCATGTGACCTGCTTGCATTGCAATACACAAGGGACTATTCTCAGAAGTACGTGAGATCATCACTCAATACATTTTTATCTCAGGGATTCATGGTATTCAGTAAAACATCTCTTTTGGACTTCTTTTTTCACTGTGGGGGGCTTTTTAATGTTTTAGTCAGAAGTCATGTGGGTGTCACTTCTCCATATACACCTTTATGTTTATGCAATCCCACACATTCATAAGGGTGCACAATGCAGCTGCTTAAAATGAAGCAGTACTGGCCGTGCCACTAGGTCTGGCGTTACTGTGCTAACACATTGGGCTACATGCACTGACAAATGCAGTTTGCATGTATTAGCTTATTAAAGAAAGGCTGATTGGCTTTTCTAGTACTTACTTTGTCTGGAAACGAACTTTCCATTTTTTCAGCTTCAGCATCCACATTTTTTATTTTATTTGATTGTTTTTGCTCTCTGTGCATCAATTACAGTGGCAGAAAAACTCTTGCTCACCAGTATCACCCCCTTAAGACACTCACCACAAAAGTCAAGAAGGAAAGAACAAGAGATGGGGCATAATACAGGATTACACGCAGAGGTCCCGATATGCCTTATGTAGACTTCAGTGGTAACCTTGGGAGCTGGAAGGAAGTACACCAAGAAAGATGCTGTGCAATCTCCTGCCACCTAGTGTTGGGTTTGGAACTCTGCAACTTGCTTTTTGTTTGTCTTCGTTTCAGAACCAAGAGTGCACATTGACTCCCGGTCACAGCCCCACAACCAACAATGCGTCAGTACATAGACTTTGCCTCTTTTCTTTCCCACCGCCGAGTTCGTCACTGACCTGGTGCACAATTTGGACATTGTGTCAATGCCAAGGAAGGGGCATTTTACCACAGGTCGCACCTTTTGCAAGCAAAATTGCCATGTAATGATACACTGATAATTGTGGCATCCAATGGGCAAGGCAACCTTGGATCACACAACTTTCGGAAATGTCACTCCAGTCACACTGTATACTTCCACATCTACCAGACTATTGACTCAGCACAACCCAAATTTGTCTTCCAGACTGCACAATCTCAACCTCGTCACCTGGCTTCTGAGGTGTTAAGAGTTTGGCTGTTTGTAGTTACCGAAGTAATCATGGATATTCTCAAAGGAGCTAGGCATCCCACAACATGAAATTGTTATGCTGCAAAGTGAAACCAGTTTGCCAGCTCGTGTACTAATGTATATCTAGTGACACTCTGGAAGCTTCTCCAAAAGACATTGCTCAGAATCGACTTACACTGCAATGGAGTTTATTATCATTAGACTACATTAGGCTGCAATACCCCCGATTTACATAAACAACGGTTTTCATCTGTTGTTTTTATTTTCTGTTATTAATGCCTTTATGAAAGTCCTAAAATGACTAATTCCTCAAATAATTATTCAGCCACATTAATGGGATTTAAATATTGCCCTCACAAGCTTACTAGGTCTCCCATTTGGGCCTCTCCATTTTAGTGCACCACGGGCACTCGCCTGAAGGTGGTGTTTTTAGTAGGAATCGCTGCATTATGCAGGATGAGTCAATTAGAATGCATTGTCTCCAGGAGAACCTTACATTCAGATCGAAAAAAGGGTTGTCTTATGCAAACATCCAAGTTTCTCACCAAAGGATATATTACCTTTTCATGTAAATCAAACAGTGAACTACGAACATGTGTCCTGTTTCCTTAAGGTTATGCAAGAAGAGCTGCACATTCTCTTGATGGTAAACAGGAGTTGTTCCTCAATGTTGACAGAACCAAACATGTTAGGAAGGCAAACCAATTGTTTGCACCCTTCATAACCACATTTTGGCAAACCGATTTCAAAGTCAGGGATTGCTAAATGAATTGGAAGATCCGTTTGGATTAGCACATGCTAAACAGACATTACAGGGAAGTCCTTATGCACATTTTACTTTGAATATGTAAGCCAGTGTGACATTCTGGGAAAACATTGCTTTAGTGCTAAACATGACATCGGCCCATGCATTCTGACACTCGAGCATGGAAAGAAGCATCAGTGGGTTAACAGTAACACATTATGCCCTGCTTCCTCTGGTCCTGTATGGCAGCCCCAGCATTAGAGGTGGAGCTTACTGTGATACTGTGTAAGCACAGCATGTGGTCTACAACTACACAAGCAGCAAATGGAAAATGTTATTTACCTGTAAACCTTGATTTACTGCTCTTAGTGTTCTAGAGTTTCATGTATCCTCCCTATCGCCCTTCGGACTGGAAAGTTCATACATTTTTAAAGTGACTACTTTTAAGATGCAAAGGTGGAGTGCGCGCACAACCTCAAAAAATTGTAGGAGATTTAGTCGTTGAATCGTGCTCCGGGGTATCACTCTCCGAAAGTGAGTGTGAATATAAATTGTGAGATGCACCCCCAAACGTTGGGGTGTGTCCCCCAGGCACTGATTGCAGTCCTCAGAAGAGGTTTTCGGATTTAGAGAAGATCGTTGCCAGGGTTTTTTTTCAACAAAAAGCTTTAATCTTACCAACAAGGAATTGGGTATACTGAAGGCGATAGCACAAAACCCAGACATCATTTGCACCAAAGCGGACAAAGGAGGCGCCTTAGTCGTTCTCAACACCACTTATTATAACACCCAAGTATTGACCCACCTACTGGATTCAAATACATATATGAAACTAAGATTCAATCCAACGACACAATTCAAAGAAATCCTACAGACTATCGTTCAAACAGCAGTTGACAGAGGCACCATCAACGAAAAAGTGCAAAAATATCTCACACAACCCAATCCCAAGAGTCCAACCATATTTATGGTACCTAAAATTCACAAGAACCGTATCGAGCCACCATGTCGACCAATAGTCACTACCCGAGGAAGTCTACATGAACCAGTGGGCAAATTTTTAGACCGACACCTACAACCCAGTGTCAATACCATGAGATCCTTCATCAAAGACACCACTGACTTTCTTGTCAAACTAAATCAAATCAACCTCACGGATGAAGAAGACATCTACTTATGCACCGTAGATGTCAACTCATTATACACTTCAATTCCCCACCAACTAGGTCTGGAAGCCATTGAACAAGCCCTACTACACTCCATTATTCACAGGATTTACAGGTCTTCTTGATGGAACTGATGCAATTCACCCTATTACACAGCTACTTCCAATACAACGATGAATGGTTCCAACAGCTAACGGGTACATCCATGGGAAATTGCGCCGCTCCAGCATACACGAACATCTTTATGAACCGCTTTGAAGAAGACCATATTCTCACAATACCAACTTGGATGAACCACCTAAAGCTATATCTAAGATTCATTGATGATATATTCATCGTATGGAAAGGTCCAGTTCACATTCTTGAAAACCACCTTGACCAACTAAACCAAATTGACCAACGCCTACAGTTCACTTTCAATATCCATTCACATTCCATTACATTTCTAGACGTCAACATTACCAAAACTTCTACAGGATTTGACACAGACCTATTCAGAAAAACAACGGACAGAAACAACACCTTACATTACCAAAGTTTTCATCCTCTTCCTCTCAAACAACACCTCCCATACTCACAAATGCTCAGAGTAAAAAGGATCGTTTCAAACCCCAACAAAGTCACTGATCAACTAAACATCTTAACACAAAGATTCAAATCTCGTGGTTACCCGGATCTGGTACTACAAGAAGCAAAAGAACGCTCATCTACCATAACTCGTAATGAGCTTTTGAGAAACCAAACCAAAACCGACAAAAACCTAATCACAGTAGTTTCTAAATATTCCACCATGAGCGCCTCTTATAAACGCATCATCAAAAAACACTGGCAGCTTTTGAAATTGGAACAAGATTTCAATCACATCTTCGACAACGAACCAGTTTTTGCCTACACAAGAAACAAAAACATTGGAGAAATACTCAAACAAACACAACCATCATCTGGACAACCTATCTTCAAAGGGACCATCCCATGTTTAAACTGCAATAATTGCAATAATATCACAAAAGGTAATTATATCACACACCCAATGAAGGGGCACAAGATCAAAATCAAGGTTACCGCAACATGTGACACCTCCAATGTTATTTATATGCTTAAATGCCCTTGTGGCAAGATTTATGTTGGGCAGACGGAGAGGAAAATAAAAACTAGACTTAACGAACATAAATCTAACATCAGGATCAAACAGGTTAAGTCAACAGTCGCTCAACATTTCATCGAAGCTGGGCATAATGTTAGTCAATTGAAATTTTGTATCCTTGAAACAATCACAAGAAAGGAAGGCAGAGACAATCACAACTTTATACTGCAAAGAGAAAACTACTGGATTTACCTTCTGAACTCTATGAAACCCTTCGGCATGAATGACCGTATGGAATTTATATGTTATCTTTAATCACCCAGATTCCATGGCGCCATGGTTTAATTAGAGATTTCGCACTCTGTTTTTTGATGAATGTCATTTTGTCAATTTATTTGCATAGATTTACAATATTTCGTAAATTATTGTTTATTTCACCATTGAGCATATTCGATTCTCTCTCAAATATTTCTTTCATCGATGTTCTTGTTCCTACGTGTAGCACCATGCTTATATTTATGATATCCCCATACACATTCCTTCGTTTTCTTATCTTTCACATACACACACTTCTTACACACATTTGTTACATAGTACTCTCTTCACTTTCTTTCTCATATATTAATACACACACTCCTCACATCTCCGACATCGATCTTAGTCTGTTCTCACCCTTTCCATCCACCACCATAGTCTTTTTACTATATTCAATAAACTACCCACGTTACACTTCACAGAACACTACATACTTCCGGGTTGAGAACCTCAGTGAGCACGCTTTCCGCGCACCGCCGGTTTGTCACGGAGACATTATTGATACTTGGTAAGCGTTTAGCAATTCATTTTATCGGCTACTGCATATCAACCTTCTAAGGCCATCACGTCACGTTTAAACGTTTATCTTCTCTCACCTTTTGCTTAAATATTTTCATTTGATTTTGCTAACAAACAACTCGTTAACATTTCACGCTATCAAGGTTTCAGCCACAGGTGTTCACCATCTACCGGACTGTTTCTTTATATTCCGGAGTACTCTTTCGGCTTGCAATACATACGCGTAATACCAGGTTTTAACACGCAGGTGCTCACTATTTATTGGACCGCTTTTTGTATTTCACATCACTTTCTCGGCATGTAACGCACACGCGTAATATCACACACACCACTGTTATTATCACAATCACCCACAAGCATTTCTCCCAACTGTTTATGTGAATAACTATTAGTCCTCTTACGCTATTCTTATTCTTACACTTACATTTGTTCTCTTCAGATTTCCCCTGACGAAGGCAAATAATGCCGAAATGCATTGGGAAAACAAAACACGGGAATACAACCCAGTATCAGTTATTTAAACGCATTTGAATCACTAAATGATTCCGAGCTTTATGGAAATTTCAAATGAACAATAAAGCTTTTTGTTGAAAAAAAAAACCTGGCAACGATCTTCTCTAAATCCGAAAACCTCTTCTGAGGACTGCAATCAGTGCCTGGGGGACACACCCCAATGTTTGGGGGTGCATCTCACAATACTTTTAAGATGCAACACACAGATAGCCAGCCCCCTTCAGTCCCATGGGGCAAAAACAGATAATCATATTTGTAGTATTTGTACTGTAAGTCACGGTGACGTGACCATGAATTATCTTGCGCAAAGCAAAAACTTTGAAGAAAAACAAGTGGTATGGTTAAGGAATGTTTTTCTTCCTGTTTAAGATTAAATCATTTACAGAGGATTCTGCTAGATCGTCTGTGAAGATCCTGGAAGCTCTGCTCCTCTTCAAAAACCTCCAGTCTGCCACTCTCTTCCTCTTTGCAGCATGAGGGTTAGATGTGATCTGATCTCTCCCTAGCTAAGAGCTGAAGTGCCAGATTACATCCAAACACATGCATTGTTCTAATCTGGAAACAGTCACAGGCATATTTTCAAATGTTTCCCCGTTTTATGGTTTGTTTTGTGTGCCTGAACACACCCCTTAAGAAGAGGGCATAGCGTGGGAGCTCTGCACCCCCCAGTTGGCCTTTCCAGCTTCACCCTGAAGTCATTCTCCCGACACACCGATGGGGTGAGGGGTATGTCTTTAAGGAGGAGGAGTAACAGAGGGTAGAAGAGGTGGTGGCCCAGCAAATTGCATGCCCCTAGAGGGGCATGGAATGCCCTCTCGGAGCAAACACCACATAACGACTCATTCTTATGCCCATCGACTCATGCAAAACTGTCTCTGCACACAAATAACAAACAGCAGTCTGATGGCACGAGGCTTCGATGGCACAAATCACCATTAGGCCATTGATATTTCAGAGTGCACCTTCACAACACCTGTCCAAACCACTTGGGTACACACTGCTGACCTCACATGCAGTTTAAACCTGCATTGCCCAACAATCAGTCTGTTCTTTTTGGTGTATCATGTAGTTCCTATATTACCTATACAGGATCTGTGCGTTTTGGATAACATAAACTGTGGGTTTGGTGGCAGACTGGTTCCGAGCACCCCAGCCGGACACGTTAACCTGTTTGCATTAGCTAGCTCACAGTGCCATTAGAATCCCCTCTTATCGGGGAGAGCATAGTTTCTGGCATCCTCAGAACATGACAACCCTGATCTCTCAGGATTGTGGAAACAATATACTACTTTTCACTCAGTCACTCGTGCTCAGTTAGTTCGTCTCAGAGATACACAGAATAAACAGTCTGGGCGTTTCAATAAGGATTTATTGAACAGTTGTTATTCTAGTGTAGAATAGATTTGCTGTAACAACCATTAGACAGTAGCAGAGATATATGATTAGCAGTACTACGAAAGTTAAGGGATGGTACAGTTCTACCATTGTGCAGTAATCATGTACATAAAACACATGATAAGAAAGTGGGTACTCCTAAGATACCTCCCTAACTAGATGTACCTAAATGTACCTAGCTTCTGTGTAGGTGTTATGCCAAGAATCCCTCTAAGGTCTAGTCAACCCCATTACCTGAGAAAAGAGAGAATATGGGACCCGTCCTGGTCTCGAGTTGGACACACCGCGACGGATGTTAGACCACTGCTAGCTGGAGCATCTGCATGCAGGAACCTCAGCGTCTCTGGTCAGTGTGTCAGCCGGGAAGTCACAGTCTCCTCTGTCTGTCTAAGCAAGACATGATGTATATATACCCACAGGTCTCCCCAGGGGTGCTACCTTGCCGTGTTACTGTGTCGGCCTAAAGGATGATGTCGGGCTGGAACTTAAACATAGATATTATACAGGAGATGTTCATCCTGCTGTGAGTCCTGCTGTGCTTCCAAGAAGCCTCATGCATACTGTATGAGTATTGAACCAGGGAAAAACCTGCGTTCTGAATGCAGTGTCGTATCTAGGTAAAAGGTCAGTCTCTATGAACTGTTATGTATGTAGTGTAGGGAAGGATATAGGTAAAAGGTTGCAGTGTTACCTGCACCTGTATGGGGTATCTAAATGAAATATTACAGTTGAACACCGGTTGATGGCTTCAGGTTTCTACTAAAGGACTTTGCATACAAAAATCAATAAATATATAAAAACATTCCAATTACCCAGAAATGATGGATTTCTCTCACATCCGATCAGAGTTGGCAGGTGTCTGCCTCAAATTCATCTTTTTCAATCACATTATGGCCTAAATGTACCAAGAGCTGCTCGGGCGCTTATGTGGCGCATCATAAATTTTGCGCTGCACCTGTAGACCTTTCCTAATGGTGAGTCATTAGATGCAATGCTTTGTGTTACACTGTGACACACAAGTGCCCATGCAATACCTCAGTAAGTAACCTCTCTCAGGTTTAGCATCTCTCTCACTCACACACACACACACATACACTCACCACGCCCCTTCTCCCAAGTCCATCTCAAGTTCTAAAGACCTGGCTCTTTTGCCAGGCGTACAAATGAACTTCTCAGCGGCAGCACTCCCTGAATGTTAGGGCCATGAAACCGCTTGGTGTATGTGCGCTCAATAAATACCTTTAACATAACATAACATCTCAGAGAGGATGATGGCCATATACCACACAATTGTCCTCTGCACTAGTATACAATTCAACTGTATGATATAATGAAGGCACATCGGAAAGTAATATTGAAAGGGGAGAAACATTCAGGCACGGGACATTTGGCTTAACTTGCTTTTTACTGTGCTTCTTAATTTCAAGTAGAAAGCCCTCCAAATAGTTATTGAGAAACATCTCTTGCCAACAAGTCAAAAGTAACGGCGCATGAAAGTTGTGAAATGTTATTTTTCTTGCACCCTTTTCTCTGTAATACAGTCAGGCTGCAGAACTTAGCGCGGTTTGTTTTCTCGTTGCAGGAACTCCTCTTCGCTCATCATCTGAAGAACTGGCTTCAAAATCCAATGGAAGCATTTCGGACACCAAGACTGACCAGTCTGATGACGATAATGCAGACAAAGCGCCAAAGCGTACACAGAGTCTCAAAGCCAGCAAGAAACCTTCGAAGACAGAGGTCAGCACAACACAGGCTCTACATAATGAGCGGACCAATCACTGACATGTTTGCTGACAGCGTAGAGCAGATATGTCCTACCATCATTGTGAGGTGTTTGTGGGAAAGGCGGAAGTTCAGGACCTCTCTTAGGAAGAACTAGGAAGAGAGGGTACCCGACCCATATGAAAAAGGCCACGCACAGTGCAGAGTGAATTTAATTTAGAACATTCAGCTATGCAGCCAACCTAGTCGTCCTGTAGCCTGCTTTTGAAGCATGGCAAACCCAGTGGCTTCAGACAGGGGAGCAGCAGCAGCCCCTCCATTAGGGCAAAGGAGCACCGCCTCCCCTGCAACCACCCTCAAATAAAACAATAAAAAACGGGTTTTAAACCCATTTTATCATTGTTTTATTTTAATCCCCCTGGACCTACCACCAGGACTCTGACGAGTCTTGGGGGTGGGTCCAGGGGGATGACACTGCTGGTGGGGGTGTGGTGGGCGCTGTTACAGTGTGCATGAAGGTTTGGCCAGTCATCTCGGGCTGGCCAGACCGTCATGCGCACTGAAGCTCTCGCCAAACCCATTTGCGTTGCTGGGGCTGGAGAGAGCAGCCACAGGCTCCCAGTCTGCCTGGTAGCGCAAGTTGACAGCGCTCAGGCCTATTCTGACGCTGCTTTAAAGCAGAATCAGGATTGGCCGCCTTGTAGTCTGGAAGCCTGTGTGCCTGTGCATAGAAGAAGACTGGAAGAGCGCAATGAGGTGTGCGGCGGCGTTCAGGTAAGTTTTTTTAATTTTATTTTAATTGTTTTGGCCTTGAGCCCCCACCTCCCTCCTCCGGCCCGCCCTGCCACTTTGGGAGGGCACAGGCCACTACTGCAGGGGAGTTAGAAACCTTGACTTGATTGGTGTATATATATTATAGTATTAAATCAATATTGATCTTCTGGACTTGGATGCAAAAGTACAAATAGTAAGATTTATTATAAGAAACCTGCACATGTGACTCAAGCTGAGTCGGCTGGGAACTCTTCACCAACTGCAAAGCTATGAAATACTCGGTTGTCACCGCTCTCATCATAGCTTCCTCACAAAGTAGGAACCATGTGCTATAGCAACTCTCTAATATAAATATAAAACTATGCCACCAATCAATATATTTCCCTACTTTGCAATTCGAAAAAAACAAAGAATATTAACAAAAACAACTTTACAACATAGCACAAAAAGTGAGTAATAATTTCCAAGGAAAACGAACATGAATAGATAGATGTTATTAGAAAACAATGATAGAAGCAACAGTGATCATGAATTACCAGACAAAACATTTTGTACTAATATTAAAATAGTGCTACTGGGCTACATAGTCCTCCAAAAAGGACGGCCTATGAAAGTCCTCGACTGCCTAGGAGAAATCAAGGTTTTAGCCAAATTACAACCACTCATAGTAACAGATGGTCTGAGCACTCATGCCCTTTTCCCCAGGCATTGTTGTTTGGCTCACACTGGTTTTGGACCATCTACCACATTTTAGTTTACATTACGCACACTACTGGTAAACAAATAAATGTTTCTCCCTTTTAATTGGGAGCGCTCAAAACAAACTCTCTGGAATTTTGATTCTCTAGACCCTGCATCGTTGTTGTGACAAATACTCTTAACCCTAGCTAACCGCCATTTACTCCAACATTACCCATTATCCACGCTCACCCCCCATTTGCTCACTCGGGCTAATGAGGTAGCTGGAAATAATTTAGGCAGCATTTTACCTACCACACAATGCTTATGAATCTTGACATAGAACCCTTTCTTAAAATCAATGGGCTCGATTCACAAAAGTAATCTGAGACAAAATCCTGACTTTACGACTTTGGGTATTTACTAAAGGCATTTAGGAGTAGTAACGTTAAGAATTCTAACTTTACTACTCCTAAATGCCTTTTGTGAATACCGAAAGTCGTAAAGTTAGGATTTTGTCTCAGATTACTTTTGAGAATCGGGCCCAATAATGTTAGTGTGATGTAGTCATATGTTTCTGCGTTTCCTCTGTCTCTTGCAGCATGCTTTAGACATGTATTCTTGGATGTAATCTGGCGTCAATTTGATAGCTGACTTAACCGCGGCGCGAATTCTGTCACGGTGCGGCGGTTTGAAAAAGTGGGTGGGGCGCATCGGACAACGGACGTGCGCAGCACTAGCCAGGTAGTGCTTGCGACGGCCGTTGGCCGACAAGAGCAAGGAAGGGGTTAAAAGACGAAAAGGACTCACACCAGTTGTAAAATGAGAAGTGAAGTGATAATTTGAAAATCTATCTCTCACAGCTTTCTTCACTTCAAGCCCGAGCTACTAGCTAATTGAACAGTATTTTTAATCACTCTACCCTTTCAATGATTCAGTTGTTCAGTGGGCTGTACGAGTTGACGTGAAATATTTAGAGCCTAACCCTGACAAGTAATCTATAGTTTCCTGCAAAACAACATGGACTCCATTGTTGGGTCCTAATATTTTAGGGTACGCTGCAATGGCAATGGTGTATGCATGGAATCGAATCATGTTGCGTGTGGAGAGATTCTATGGCAGAGAAAAGTAAACACACTGAAAGCCATAGTCAAGCAGTATAATAATGAGGCTCATGCCATTGGGCAAGCCTTTAATAAGACACTAAGTCAATGGCAATCATCCCTTATGCTCCTTGTTGAAAATCTACTAGGTTCGAGGGTGTGTTGAGTGCGAGCATCTGCTTGTCAGAATTCTGGTACATTCACATGAAGCAATGAACAGCTCCATGCCCATGCAGGGCATCAATAATCTCCTCTTATCCCCTTCTTCGTGGACATCATCCTGGTGACCTTCATGAGTAATGGTAAGCAGTCCAGAATGAAGAAACAGTGTTGGAATAGTACACCTCTCAGGACCCCATTCAATACTTCTCTCTTTTGAGGAAATGATTTTTTTTTACTTCACCTAGCATTGTTTTGGCTGTGACATACTCACTCGTCACAGAGAACAATGCTACTAGAAACCATAAGACCATCAACAAGACTGACCACACATTTGACCTCTTCCGACTAGTCACTTTCCAGGAAATATCTGGACGAGAAATCCACTCTGGCATTACTTTTTCCTGAAGTATGTTGAAAATCAAAATTAAACTCCTGCATCCCAGATAATAATCATGCCAAAATAGGCTCAATGGTTTATGATCAGTGCATAACAAAAGTTTTGGCCCCAAACATAGGTATTGAAATGTTTGGTTGCCCGAACACAAGCTGAAGTCTTGCTCTCCATTGTACTATGGGTGCACCTCTGTTTCTCAAGCCTCCTGTCTGCAAGTGTGACACTATGGGGGATATTCTCAAGAACGTGTAAAAAACTACCGCAAAAGTTGCTTAACGCAACTCTTCACATCGCAGTCTATCACAGGAAAATAACTCTGTGGTAAAGTGTATTCCCAAGCCGGCGGAACCATGCAATAGGCCCACGATAACGCTTCAAATGTCTGAGATGAAGTGAACGCAATGACTCAAAACTGCAAAACATGAACGCCCAAAAAGTTGCGATGAGGCCATTCGCGATACAAAAACCACAGAAAAACAGCCACAGGCCTGCAAATCCCACGCGTCGTGCGGGAAAATGCACTATAAAAAAAGGGAGAAAAAAAGTAACTGCGGAGCACAATGGATGCACCCGGACCAAGTGCAGAGGCCAACGCGAACCACACAAGCCCCACAGACCACCAGCAAGAAACCCCATGGTCGTGGAAGGCCAAGGAGAAGAAGAAGAGGCAGACGGGGTGCAATCTGCAGGAAAACCAGATCGGCGGCACAGAGGTGACAGAACACCACCATCCACTGAACGACAATATGACAAACATGAAGGCAGTCGGATTGTGGTGTGGAGGATGCCCATGGAGGAGGACAAGAGGCGCTGGCACGATGTGAAAAGCCAAACTAAGTACAAACCCGCTGCCAACAGGAAGGCAGCAACAGCGACAGGAGGTGGGAGTCCTGCGCCACAGGAGGAGCTGGAGAAAATGGAGGCCACATTCATCATGGTGGAGACGGCGCAAGGAGTCGGGAGTCCGGACACAGCTCAATAGGAACTGACACAACATCAACTGCGTGAGTAACGACCTGGGACTGGGGAGATGGGGGAGATGGGCCCAATGGAACACATGAACGACGATGCGTAGCACACTGCACAACCACAATGACCCTGGATCATGTCCCTGACCCCAGTGGCACACTGCAACACACACATAGCAATAACAGCACATCCCACGACAATGTGGAACAAAGTGCAACACTGACACTGCAGAACAGAGGACACAACTGGGTCCGCCCATGCGCAGAAGCACGCCAATGACATCTAACATAGCAGGAAACTGCCAGATGGAAACGTACGTGTACAACCTCACCTACGTCATGTAGTCCAAATGTCCACTGTCCCGCATCAAACATACTACACCTCCCAAAAAGTCACAATGAACATCGTCATGCAAACTGCTTGTAAACCAGAAAAATGCGTCAACACACATGTCAACACAATGTCAACATGCATATCCTCTCCACATTGCAGAGGGACAAACAACACCTCCAGCAGAGCAGACCAGACTACTCATCAGTGATGTTGGAGAAGACCACCACACCTGCGACACCGACGCTCTACAACAGCCCATGGACATCCTAGGTGACCCACCCACAGGAGCAGTGCAGCCAAGCCACATAGAGGAGACACCAACCCCTGCACAGATCACACAGCAGGGAGCACCCGCCTCCACGTCTGGCTCCCAACACTCCGCCTCGGCACACATCGCATTCCAACGCCAGGTGTCAGAATGCCAAAAGAGGGTGGCCGCTCAGGTTCGGGTGGGGTCAGTGCACATGGAAGCCGAACTAGATCACACACGTGTGTGTTCTAGTTCCACCAGGGACCACCTACACCCCACAAAGGAGACCCACACCTCGACAGAGACACATGCATACTTCCTGCAATGAACCACGCCCAAAGCTCAGGAATCATTATACACACCCCCACGCAGGACCTCAGTACGACGGCCCAGTCCACTCCTCCCACGCATTGAGCGGGTGACGTCAAAGCTGCATGTCCAAGGTCTTACCCGCTGCCTGAGGTGACATGGTTGCGCCCGCTGTACACAGCACAATGTAATGTTGTAGTCCCAGAGACCCTCATGCATACATCATGACCACACAGACACACGCAGATAGTTTGTGGAACTGGCCACGGACACATGCGCCCGGATCCTTTATTGGCAGGGACACATGTACAGTGACGCCTGTGCTGGATGGGTGTGGGGTGAGTGTAAGCCAGCCTGCACGGAGTGGCTGGTGCTGGCAACAACTTGTACAGTCAGCACTATGGAAACGGAAACAGAAAACACCAGCATTACAGAGACAAGCGCAAAGCATCATGGTGGTAGCCGGAGCAAGTACAGAGGTCAGCCAACATGCAAACAGAAGTGTCCTGAGTTGCAGTGCACTGATATTTGGGCACTAGAGCTGAGCTTGCTCATGTGAAGAAAATGTCTGGGATTGTGTCCCTTCGGGAAACACCTGATACAGCTGCAGTGGGGTGTGTTACATCTGCATCATCTTCCTCATCATCGTCCCAGGTCTCCCACACTGCCTGAGGTGACATTGCTGCGTGACCTCTCCACAGCACACATTTCAATCAGAAACGGTCCATGACTCGTGGTGCTCTGAGTCAGTGGCACCTGGAGTGCAGAGCAAGGTATCAGGCAGATGATGTCATCCATGACAGGTGTGATCAACTCTGATAGTCTGGCAGCAAGACACTTTCGACTCTGGCAGTTGTCGTCTGGAGGTGGCCCTGGCGGTGGTGGCGTGTGCCACCTGCAGTGATGCGACGTCCGGTCTGGTCAGGACTCAAATAGATGTGTGAGCCCTGGTGACCAGCAGTTGAGGCCGGATGCAGCGGACAGCGCAGGGCCACAGACACATGGCGTTGATGACCCAAGGCCACCGTCTCAGAGGCCATCCAATATCTCAGCAGACAGGGTCCCTGACTTGTGCTGCACAGAGTTAGTGGCCCCGGATGCACTGCGGGTGGCACAGGAACACCCGCAAGGAACGTTGACTTGTGGTGCACTGAGATAGGGGCACATGAAGTGCGGAGCTGGTCCCCGTCGATGTCCAAGGTGGATGTGGCAGAGGCTTGCGGGGGACAGTGGAAGGTGTCCTCCAGGGCATGATGCATAGGACATAAGCCGGCCGGAAGCAGCAAATTGAGGAGTGGAATGCTACACCCTCATTTTTGCAACAAAGTCCGTATCACCGACATGATGATGAAGACCACCCCCAGTCCACAGACTCAGTCGCCACCAAAGTTCAACCAGAAAGTGTCCATGAATGTCAGGGAACAGACTTAGTGGCCCCAGAGCTGAAAGGGGATGCAGTCTAAGATGAGGCCCGTGCAAAGATTTACAATCTGCCATGAATAAATCAAGACTGAGTTCCCCATGTGTGACCGAATGGACCGCAGTGTAGGCCGGAGGCAGCTGGCCGCATGGGCCCACAGCCATGTGTCTTTGGGATGCTATGCAAAGAGTTGCTGCATTCTGATCGAAGGGTGTACAGTGAAGTAAGGCTGCCATGTATGTAATGCCTCGGACATCATGTAATCAAGACACAGTTCCATATGTGTGACTAACTTCACTGCAGTGTCAGCCCGAGGCAGTGGTCAGCAGGGGCATGCAGGCACGTGTTGTTGGCCCGCGATGCACAGAGTTAGTGACACCAGAACAGTTGTCGGCAGTGTTCGATCACCTCCGTAACGATGATCATTGTCTCCTCCGGACTGAACTGCGTCTTCCTCTTACACCTCTCCCAGCGTGCAATGATATGAACTCTGGCATACATGGATCAAGACTCAGTTCCGAGTGTGTGAACTACTTGACCATAGTGTAGGCCTGAGGCAGCAGTAGGGTACGCCAACAAGAAAGGAGTAAAGCGGGCCTGTGTCGCGAAGGCCGTGATGGTCTGAGGAGCCTGCCAAGGTTGCGGGCCTCAGGCTTGGAGCTTGCTCCACCAAGTGGTGGGCCCTCCTTGACACATACCGGTGTCGGCAGGTGGGCAGTGTGGTCTGGCTGCACAGGGGCGGGCCTGACGGGCTCGGGGTCCAGCGGCCCGTGGTAAAAGCAGACACACAGGATGGCAGGCAATTACGCTCACGATGAAGGCGTCGGCCTCGTGGCGGTGTGAGAGGCGCCGCCCTGGCAGAGACGTTGGGCATTCTGGAAGAGAACCACACCTAGGGCTACGTGCTTTTTATTCAAATCCCTACGCAGGCCTGTCGTACGCCGGGCCAGCACACTCCGCTCACGCTTACGGGGGGATGTAACAGGCTACATTTCCGCAAACTCCCCCACTGGCTGGGGTGACATGGTTGCGTCCACTGTCCACTACACTCCATACACCAGCGGTGTATGTCGCCATGGATATGGGTGTGTTCTGCATACTGCGGTCTGTCCAGCACATCTGCGACACACTTGGCATTGTGTACTTACCCGTTCATGATTCACTTGCCTACTTCACACATGCCTGGTTCCCACCTCTCCCCACATTCCACTATTGTGTGGCTGAGGTGCCATGACGTTGATGGCTCATGTTGACAGCTAGCCGAGGTTACCTTAGTTAGTTGTGCTGTCGTGTCTGGTGGGTGGGCATTTTGTTTTGCATGTTGTATGTGAGTTTGTGATGTGTGCATTGTCAGAGTTGTGGTTTGCATGGTTGTGGAGGTGAGGTGTGTGGGGTGTTCATTTGGTACTTGCCAAGGGGTTGTGCATTTCCATTGGTGCCATCCTGTTGGCGCTGGTTGATGATGGAGTGTCGGACGATGAAGGAATAATGCACACTGCCTGGGTAGTTGGCGACAATGTTGGTGGGGATTCCACGGTGTTCGGATGTTGCCTGCATATTAATGGAATGTGTGTGCTTTCTGTTGCGAAAATTGTGTGCAGTGTCACCAGGGGGCACAAGTAGGACATGTGTGCTGTCGATTGCCCCCAACACGTGCATGCATCCAGCTATGGCGTATGGTCCTTGCTTGGTCTCCAGCTGTTCCTGCTCATTGTGGGCGACATAAAGGTACTGGGGTACCAAGCTTATGATGGCATTCAGGACAGGTGTGAGGGACTTGGATGTGGCTGGCTGTGAGACTCCTCCGACTCTGGCGGTTGTTGGTTGGGAGGTACCAGAGGCCAACAGGTGCAGCACAGCCAGCAGCTTTGTCTGGGGTGGGATGTTGGTTGTCCTCTGTGTTGGTGCCGTGAGCATGTTGGGCGGTGATGGTCAGGATGCATAGGATGGTTGTCCTTTGGAGCCTGTAGTGGGCAATGACTTTGTCAGGTGTTAGGTCTGTGAGGCTGGTGCGTTTCCTGGGGGTCCGCCGTCTTTGTCTGTCTGCGCTGCCACTGTGGTGGTCTGGTCCGGGGGGTGGCGGTCCTGGGTGTGGTGGCGGCGGGTGTTGTGGCCCTGTTGGGACTCCGAGCTGCATGATCAGTGGCTCCATGGCGTCTGTTGGTCTTCATGTGTGGCTGAGGTCTGGGCTCCCTTTTCTGTTGCCGGTTGTTGTCCGACTTTGCACCAGGTCAGAGCAGGTGTTAGATTCCTGCTGCTAACGTGCCTTATCGCATGTTTTGTGATCTTATCACCGATGTGGCTGGTCGTTGAGAATGTAGGGGTGTGGGGTTGTCGTGGTGTTTTGCTCGGGAACGCCTACTCTGCCTCTCATTAGCGATAGTTGCCGTGGTCATCTGTGGCAATATTTTTTGAGGATGTTATCGCAGGAAATCTCGTGATATCGGCTGTTGGCACCAGCTTGTGATTGGGGCGGTAATTTTAATGCAAATTTGGCTGTGCTAAAGTGCCGATAACTCGTCGATAGGTCCTTGAGAATATGGCCTTATGTTTTCTTTTGCCCTATATCTGACGCAAAGCAGCATCAATACTGATGGCGTTGCAAGACAGGCATCTTTAAAATTATTGTTTCAGGAGTCTTAAATGCCTCTGTTTTAGCTTCAAACCAATCAAATTGCACAACCTTGCAAAGTAACTTCTTCAATGGCTCGGTAATTACTTTACTTTCCTCCACAAAGTGAGCATAATGTCACAAAGCCATAGAAAAGATTTGACTTGTTTTTTTTTTTTTGAATTTTTTTATTATCCGCTTGAAAACACAGACAATTAATATAATCTTGTTGAATAACATTAGAATCTATTGCAAATATTACAGTCAAGCAGTCCCCCTGTATTTAACAGTACTTAACAAGCAAAAGACAAGCCATTCATTATTACATTAGCAGTATTACTGAGAATAGAGCAAGATCGAATTGGCTTTATATGAGCCAGTTATATACCACTTAGCCTTCCAACCATTGTGTGAATGGGGCCCATATTTGTGTGCCCCTTTCCCGTCTTCTGCTGCCCCCCGTAAGAAAACGGCTGACTCCAACCTGTGAAGGGCTAAGATCCTTGCTCTCCAGATCATAAAGGTTGGGGCGGCAGGATTTTTCCATTCTGATGTAATACATAATCTGATTTGCGACATTGCAATATATATTAAAGCAGTGACATGACTCGTTCTATTCATTGATGTATCAGTTTCACAGCCCATTATAACTAATTCAGCTGATAAAACCAAGGGGATTTTGAGGCTAACAGTAATAAATGTTTGAACTTCTTGAAGGAATTGGGCCAATTTGGAACAGGAAAAAAACATATGGACATCATCAGCCGCTATTAAGCCGCATCTAGGACAGCTGTGGCCACCCCTACCGCCCCATTTGTATATTTTGGCTGGGGTGTAATAAAGGTCGTAAAGGGCCATATAACTTTGGGAGCGCAAACTCCCAGATATTAAAACCTTAGCAGAGAGTTCTAAGGCCAGAGCTATATCAATATCCGGCTTACAAAATTTGGCTTCCAGTTTAGCTTTAGATTTCGATAAGTCATCAGGAAAGACTGAAAGTAAATTTCTGTAAATTGGTCCAATTCGTGAGTTTTTAAAAATTAAATCCATAAGTGTATTCCTACAGAATAATGTTGGGGTATTAGGTAGAAGTTTAGAAAGGCAACTGCGGACCTGCAGGTATTTAAAAAAGTGATGGGTATCTAGTGCAAACTTTTCTTTTAAAGAAAGAAAAGTGGCCATGTTACCTTCGTATGCCAAATCCCCTATTATCTTAATACCTGAGACCTGCCACCTTATTGTAACGTTATCTTGGAAAATTGAGGGAAGCATTCTGGCTGCTGACAAGGGGGTATAGAAGTTTATATTAGCAATTGGCCATCTACGTCGAACCTTCCTCCATATTGAGTACATGGAGATAATAACTTTAAACTTAGTCTTTTTATAGTAGCTGGGCTCAAGTATTGACGTTAGTGTCCCCTTGGCAGCATATCCTAGCCCGATCTCAAAAATAGATGGTGACCTACATGGCGGAAGATTTGCTCTGTCCCCAAACAATGGAACGGCAAGATATTGAATAAACGCTGACCAGCTATATAAAAGCAGATTAGGAACAGACCACCCCCCTCTATCCAATGGAAGCTGCATCCATTTTGCGGCCATGCGTGACTGACGATAACCCCATAAAAACCTATTACAGCATCTTTCTGCCCGAATAATGCTGAGCTGAGCTAATTCTAGGGGAATAGTCCTAAATAAATACAAAAATTTCGGGAGTATCAACATCTTTAAGACATTGCGCCTGCCAAACAGGGACAGATGCAGCTTGTCTAGTCTGCATAACGTAAGATTAGCTTTGTCAATAATGGGTGAAATATTCTTATCAGGCAGACTATCAATTGCGGCTGTTATTTCTATCCCTAAATAACGAGTACTGTGAACTACCGGTGCAGTAGAGGGGCCCATTGCCGTCGTTTGAACTACCTGGGTTTTCTGGGCATTAAGTTTGTAGCCCGAGTACTGGCCGTAATATTTAGCTGCCGTTTTTATTGCTAAGAATGAAGTGGACACATCTGACGTAACCACTATAATGTCATCTGCATATGCTAGAGCTTTGAAAAGATTTGACTTGTTCTACGTTATTATGTTGCTTGCATGAGAAATTGCCTTTGCCAAATCACCCCAGACCTTATTTAAACTTTTTCATAAAGAACGTACATTTTATGTTTTTACATTCATTCCATGCTTTTCAAGGATGACTGACCATACGGGTATGTTGTGCTGTGCAAGCAAAACTCAAATTGCCATTCTGGATACCGTGCACACCGTGTACCCCATGAAAATGTTTGAAGATCAGTTTCCGAAACACAGATGCTACATAATGAAATTCCCTAAATGGTGTGATAAAATTGATCATCTCGGGTCAATGATGGAGGAATAGCGTGCACCAATATGTGGTGGAAATATTTCTAAACGTTTTGGTAGTGGGTGACAGTTAACCTTGTTCAAAGACCTGAGTTCAGCGCATAGATAAATCACACCTGTTTTTTAAATTTTTTGCTACCACTATGGGCAAGGCCATTCCAGATGAGGCTACGGATTCTATTACATCTTTCTCAAGTTGTTTTAAATTCTCCTGCAATTGTGCCCTAACACTGGGTGGAACATTACATACCTTATACTGTAAAGGCAAAACAGTTTTTTTTAACTATTTTGTGTTTATAGCCCTTAAAACAGCCCAGTTTATCTTTAAACAGCCCTCCTTCTGCTTCCAGTATCTTGTACCTCTTGGTTCTTTAATGCTACAAATGATATGGTACATGATGCGCCTGGTCTCATTATCGTACCATAGGAACCATCATCCTTCCAACCAAAAAAGCAATCTGTATTTTGTATTTAAGACCTCATTCTGCAGTGGGGGTCTACTTATTCAAGCAATCCATATCTTGTTACTAAACATGCATATTCTCTTGCCATCCTTTTTCATCAGACCCCAGCAAAGAATCTTCGACCACGGCCCAAGAAGAAAGCTGCAGCCCCCAACGGTGCCGTGGAGTCGGCATGAAGATGATGCTGTCTGTCCTCCTTTCTTTCTGGCCGTCTGCTGTCTCTTTATGGTTTCTGCGACTCACAGAGACTCTGCTCAGAAGAAGAGGTTTTCTAAGTCTTCAATCTGTGTAGAGAGCAGCCTCTGCATTAAAGGTTCCTTGCAAGGAGAGGCTGGAGAAGAAGGGGTTGGGGCACCGTATGGACTTAGAAAAATTATTTGACTGCGTCTTTCGGACATCCCTGCACCTGTGAGATGTTGACTTGTGTTGAGCCTGAACCCCAGACTCTGCCAAGGGAAATATGTTGGAGGCTGCACCCACCCGGCACAGAATGGGGACACAGAGCGCAGCAGAGCCCCTTTGAGGGTGTAGGCTGTTCACAAGTCTTTGGCAGCCTCATTGTGCCTTTGCTGCCAAAACAGAAAGTGCCTGATGAGTGCAGGGAGCGGGGTGAGGAAGAGTTAAAGGGGGAGGAGATGGTATTAAATTTGAGACTTTCTGCTGGCAGAAGACATCACTCCAAAGATAGTTAGTGTATGGGTCTGCACCGTGGCAGTATTCTCCTTTCCTGGAGCCAATGGTCTGAGAAGATGGACACGAAGAACACATGCCACATTTTGTTGCCTTGGGTCATGTGTGACATGTTCTCTATCAGTTAATGAGGATTTCCTGGTGCTTTAGCCTTTCCTTCACCCCCTAATACTATAGCCTAAACAAGACAAAATGTATTTTTAACCACTTTAACTTATTCATGGCCATACAATCTGTAAGGTATCAGAGCTGTGAAACTTAAAATTCATTGAGAAGGATTTCCATTGCATGGTGTGGGAGGGAAAATTTGCCATCCTTTTAAATTTAATTCCATATTGATGCTTTCTATGGTGAGAAGAGCCTGGGGTGGTGGCCGCCTGGAGGGATGTCGCATTGAAATAGTTACTGTTGGGTAGCCATGTTAAGACTGGTACTTTGGTTTTCCTCACATGTTTGCACATAGCTGTCCCCCTTCTTTTTATACCCCTTGGCTGACAATTGTTACTTTAAGATTGCTTATGCTGGACATTTAGAATAGGTGCATGAGTTGGGTGTTTCTGAAGATGCACTTTGGCCCAGACATAGTTAAAAATCTCTGCAAAGCCTTTATCCAAGTTATTCCTCAACAAGCAGCTTGCACGCATCCCTGGTATTTTTGTCACTACTGAAGTCTAACTCAAGTTGGACATTATTCTCCTGCTTTTTGACCAAACCAGTACTAAGATTGCACAGTCATCGATTTGGCCTTTAACAGTGCCTATTCAGGTCTATGGAAGGCTTGCGTAGCTATCAGCAGGTCATTCAGTTCTAAGGTCTGGGTTTCTATTGGATTTAACTTGCATGAATCACATAACCCCCATTCCTAGTACATTTGCTCATCCCTGCTAAAAGCAAAGATTCTGTTGAAGTTTGTGTCTTTTATCGTTAAAGCTGAATGTGGAGAAGGCCGAGCATGAAATCCCATTCACCCTGAACCATCCCAGCACAAACTGAGACTGGTCCACCTTGCTAGTGATTAATGTTTGTTCTGTCCACACTCCCCTGAAAACAGCACTGTTGATTCTAAAAATTTTGGTCCGGAAATGGAAAATCTAGGGACACTCCACTGTAATTTTACTGACAATTATGCTCAAGTAAACAAGGCATGCATACCTATAAAATGTGCAAGTTCCTGTTAAAGCCAATCTCAAAGTCTCCTGATTTTAAAATGTCTTGGCAAAAAGGAGCGTTCTATCAAAATCAGTGGTCTTCAATTGCAGTGTCAGCTGAACTCAAAACTGTCTTGGAATTCCCTTATGATAATTTTAAATCAGAGCCAGGTAAGTAAAATACGGGTTCCCTCAAAATATTTTTAAAATAACAAATGTTGCAATGTTATTGCTGCCAGTGTGAAATTGCTCTGAGCTGAGGTGTGTTCACTGTGGCACAAAACCATGCTTGTGACGTATGCGTCCTTTCTACCCAGGTACCCTTTTGAGTTGAAATCGTCATTGTTTGCCCTATCGTTTTATTCACTGATTAACTTGTACTCTCTTACACAAGCTACACTGTTCTGTGTGCTCTCCAGCTCGCCAACTCAGTTATTTTCATCCCCCAAAATAATACATATTGAAGATATCTAGAAGTTCAATATTCATCAGGAGTCCAACTTTGAAGTCTCCTTACGTGCTGTTTTCATGGTGTGTTCCCATTTTGCGTAATCAATGTCCTGAGGTTGTGCACACCTGTTATCACTGACAGACATTATCTCCCTGTGCAACCCACAAAATATATGGCCACTCATGCAGACATGACCTCCAACTCCCTGAAGTACTCTTTGGGACTACAACTGGGTTGGCCACATAAAATTGTGAAATATTGTGATGTGAATGACTGTGAGTCATTGGGAATCAACACTTGAATACTGAAACTGATGTGAAGTGAATATCAGAACCTGAATATTGTAATACTGAAGCTACTGTGTCTGAGCTCGATCACATGTTCTCTTCAAATATTTTATGAGAATGCAGTGCAGGGCTGTTTGATTCTGGATGAAGATATCTCACTATTACTGTGTGACGCTTTGGAGACAAAGCAGCTGCTGAAAAGCTGAGACTCTCTGGGAATATCAGTACCTGTGCCTAGTCCCTAAGAGTATATTGTCAGTACCTGTCCGGTCCACCCAAGGATTCAATATCAGTACCAGTCCTGGTTCACCTGTGAATTCCGTGTAGGTACCTTTAATCAATCCACCTATTAAACCAATGTCAATATCAGTTCCTATCTAGCCAAGACTGCTTTCTCAGCACATGATGCGATCCAACAAAGTGTAAAATATAGTAGCAATTTTCTGGACAACTTTAAAGAAAGTCTAGATTCCATTAAAGAGATGGAGGCGATTATTAAACCTTTAAATCTTTACCACTCGCCAGCAGCAAAGAAAAAAAACCTGACTTTTTTTTTCAATAAAAAACTACAGTTTCTATTCACCATTTAGTAGAAAAAACAAAATACAGAATGGAGCAACCATTCGGGGGACTCATGAGTGTATAACAGTTATCTCCAGGATCTCCTCCCAATCTTTTCTTTGATGTGAAACTCCACTGAAGCTATCAAAACTCACTCTATATAGTTCTAACCATCAGCGTCAGTCCTGCTGCTCATTCCTACTTCTGCACATTGCCTATCAATGAAGATCATACTATAAATAACCCTGGGATGGGAAATTGAAAAAAGGTGTAGTTCAAATTTATTTCAAGTAACTAAATTATCTCTGGCAAACAAATAATAAACATAGTCCTGGCAAACCAAAACCAGCATTACCATTCTACCCACTCCCTTATTTTTGTTTGGAGGGATAATACCCACCTCCGTGTCTTTAATAGAATTTAATTTCTTTAAAATTGTCTGGAAAACTAAATTCTATTCTGTGGCAAGACATGGACATTCCTATTGTCATATTTCAAAGTTTACTCATCACATTCACAGCAATACCTTCAATTCATTTAAAATAAAATTATTTAAAGACGAGTCACTTGATCAGTTTGCTGCTTTCATAACTTCTTCGAGATGTGTCCCTACCAGAAAGATCCTAGAGGCCAATGTGCCCCAAACTAAATGAGCCCCAAATGCGAATTCATCTGGTCCTGCGTCCCACTTCACGCACTTGAATCAACATGCCAAAGTGGGCGAGATCAATACTTGATGGGGGGGTTTCATCACAGTCAATAGTTTCCTTACTTCTGTAGGTCTCAATCATTTTATTCTCTTCTCATACTCTATAGGACATCCTACAGTGCACAGGTAGAGCAGGAAAAGCAGGATAAGACACAGATCTGGAATAAGTATTTGTTCATCTCAATACCACAAAGGTCACCCTGCCAGGACTTGGCTTCTGACTCTCTGTGATACAACACCAAACACAACTTCACCAATTGACCTGATAACTCCTTAAACAACAGATCCTCATTGTATCAGAAACTTGTAAAAAATTGCAAAACCTCATTCACATCCACAACCTGCTGTAACGGATCTGTGTGTGGGTTTACCCTCTTACACCTTTAAACAACCTACACACTAGATGGTGCTTACCCACCGGACTTCCATCAGTGTAAATGTAGACTACCGAATTTCCTGATTTACATGAATTCATCTTGCTTTATACCTTTAATTCCTCTGCTAGTTTGTACAGAAACTTTAGGAATGAACTACAGCTGTATAAGAGGGATGCAGCTCCCATTCCACACACCAGCTGGGCCATCTATTTCAAGCTGCCCTACAGCTCTTGTACTCCTTAATGACAAGTTAGCATTCTTTAAAAGTTCTCAGATTTCATTTTTTTCCTTAGATTCTGCAAGCCAAAATCTCCAAAGATCATGCTCTATTTTAGGGTGCATCTCCACTTTTAAATGCACCAGAAAGGCCAGGCACTTGGGTAAAGGAGCTAGGTATGCCCACCGACAGCTCCGGAAAGACTGGGTACCAAACCTGAATCAGCCATCAAGGAGTGATCAAAATCCGATCTGCTGGCAGATATGTGACTTTCACTATTGTCCCTGTAATTACATGTGTGAAGGAAACGCAGAACGATTCTGGCGCGATTGCTTCTGAATCAGCTATACAACTGAAATAACTCCTCCCCTGGAATTTCAGCTAGGAAGCAAAAAGGTCCACCTGGCATGAACTCCTCTATCCTTATAACAGACATACGAATGACTGCTTCAGCTTTCAATCGCTCAAATTCTCTAAATGGCATGATTCCCAAACTGCCACCCCATTATACAGACCTGGTCAAGATGACTGGCGTATTTTCAATAGTTTGTCTATCCATAGAAGGACACAGCACTGCATTTTTGTCTTTGCCAAACATCTTCACAGTAAAAAAAAGCCTGCCAATAGTTCTAAACAATTTCTGTGGTCTTGTATCGCTTTCTGAGCAGAGACATTCTTTTGACATGTCCCCACAATGTGCTTCCTAGCATAAAAAGCTTGATTCCTAATCAATAAACATATCCTTGTGTGTGCCAAATGTGACCTGGCCTTTCAAATGCCTTTGTGTGACTGAGCCATCCCCGTAGCTCTGTCCTGGCCTTTACTGACCAAATAACACTGTCTGCAAATGCAAAGGCCTTACCACAAATGGAGTATGTTCATTCTCTTTAGGATCGGATAATGAAGGGGGGTTCAAGGAAAATCTGCCTGTATTGATGACTACACTCTACCCACAATTCTGGGCAGATCTCTGAGCAGAATCTTTAGTTTGGATAACAAGTTCATGATCCCTTTCAGAAATTATAATTTTTTTAAATCAAAACTGCTTGTACTGAGTTTATCTGGAATGCCAAGAAGTCCATCTTCCGAAATGTATTCAGGACTGATCTTAAGCCCTGTAGCAAATATATTGCCATCTTCACCTGTTGAAACATTTGCTTGTTCTGTGCCATAAATAGCATGTGGTCCAGATAAAGAATCATTCTGATAATTGTGGACTTCAAAAAGGATACTACTGGTTTCAACAGTTTTGTGAAACAACATGGGGTGGGGGGGGGGGGTTAGAGACAATCTTACTATTCATAAGAATAAATGCACTTATCTCAGTCAGTGAACTGCAAAGAAAAGAGGAGTTCCTGGAGAGAGACATTAAAGCCTGGAAAGTCTGCTGATTGAAGTTCAGGGACTTCTACTTGGAAAGAGATGGCAGATGAACTAATCCCCCCATAATGTAGATATGGAATCAGTCACTGGAGTCAGGCATTGTACCACATTTCTGGAAAAAGGCCATAGTCACCCCCATTGTAATAAGAAAGCCTCCGACAGACCCCCTGCTTCCTAGAAACTAGGCTAATCTCACTTCTGCCCTTTCCCGTAAAGATCTTAGAATGATTTGTCAGTAAACGACTGTCCCAACATTTGGAAGATGATGATCTTTTGGAGGAGGAGGTGTTTGCTCTCAGACCCGGGCACAGAACTGAGCCTGCTTTGCTTCTAGCCATGGATGAACTCCAGATGAGGGTGGACAGCAGCCAGTCAGCGGTTTTGATATTACTTGACTTATCTCCCACTTTTGAGACTGTAAATCAGGAAATGCTCCTGACTAGATTAGCTATGATTGGAGTCAGTGATACAGTATTGAACTGGATGGACTTTCTCATGTTTGAGCATTGTCAGGCAGTTTCTCTGCCTCCTTACCGCTCTGACTTTAAAACTATAAAACATGGATTCCACAGGGATCAGCGCTTAGAACAATTATCTGTAATATTTATAAGAGGCCATTTTTAACACTCATTAAAGTCCACAACATCAGGCTGGGCAACTACCCTGATGACACACAGTTGAGTCTGTCTATTGAATACAATCAGCAGGGTGCCCTGGACGCCTTCCACAACTGAGTGAATGGCATTGCCAACTGGCTAAACACAAACTCTCACAAATTGAATGGTAAGAAAGCTGAGTTTTTGTGTTGTTCAGCCAAACAAATCCCCTTGAAATGCCCTTTTAACTTTTGGCCACTAACGAATGGTGAAGAGCTGAAACACTCAGAGACGGTCCGCAACCTGGGGGTCACCTCACAAGCTGCCCATGAAGAGCCATGTAAACAAAGTTGTTGGTACCTGCTTTGACTTTCTCCATGGCCAAAGGAAACTTCTACCACTTCTACCACTACTACCAGTCCATGCAAAAACTCTGATTGCGTGTAGCGTAATACTAAGTAGGCTGGACCTATGCAACACTCTGTTGCTAGGAGTGCCGGACTATCTGATAAATAGACTATACCGAGTCCAAGCATCAGCTGCAAAAAACAGGCAATGAACATACCTAGGAGATCGTCTGCATCCAATGCTATGAAGGAACTTCACTGGCTACTGTTGAGACAGAGGACAGCCTTCAGTTCTTTGTGCATAGTCTTCAAAGCACTGCAGGGCAAGGGTCCTGCACTCCTATAAACTAGATTAAAAAGATTCACCCCAAGGAGATATCTTTGCTCAGCAAAGGCAACTCATCTGTTATCCAACATGTCGGAAGACTATACAGGATGGGTGAACCTTTATGATCAGAGTAGCCCAGCTATGGAGCACGTTACCAGCCACCCTGAGATCTTCATCTGAACTACTGCACTTTAGGAAAGCTTTGAAAACCTGGCTCTTCCTTATGTAATCTATTATGCACCATCCTGCCCCCGTAATAGCAGTTGCTTTGTATAGAGAGTCTCAGCGCCAGGATACCTGTATAGTGACAGTGCACTTTATAAATGTTATAATTAAAAAAAAAAGTTGTGTTCTGTATTTTGTTTGTTCCTAATACATGGTTCAAAGGAACTGTAGATTATTATTGAATAGAAATGTTTCCTTTTTCCTTGCTGCTGGTGAGTAGTAAAGATTTAGAGAAGCATTGTTGTTAGCCTCTGTGACTTGCCATAGAATTGCATATTCCCTGTCTGACTATAAAAGGAATATTAACATCAATAACTGACTGATATTGGATCTTGAAAATTCTGTACCAGAATCTGGCCCAAAATGCAATGTCAATACACATCGTGATTCACCCAATAAACTTTGTTGACAATTGTCCCTGGTCCACATATAAATTCTCTGTTAGTGGCTGTCCAAATTCAGTCAGTCCACTTGGAGAAAGTGATGTCATAATTGGCTAGAATCCATTTGATCCACTTGCTAATATATTCATAGGCATTTGTATAGCGCACTGTTCACCCGGAGGGTCTGAAGGCGCTGGGGGGGGGGGACGCTACTGCTCGAACAGCCAGGTCTTGAGTTGCTTCCTGAAGGCGAGATGGTCTTGCGTTGTCCGGAGATGGATGGGGAGGGAGTTCCATGTCTTGGCTGCCAGGTAGGAGAAGGATCTTCCTCCGGCGGTGGCTCTGCGGATGCGGGGGACGGTGGCGAGAGCGAGGCTGGCGGAGCGGAGCTGGCGGGTGGGCTTGTGGAAGGTCAGGCGGCTGTTGAGGAACTTGGGGCCCAGGTCGTGGAGGGCCTTGTGTGCGTGGGTGAGGAGTCGGAACGTGATTCTTTTGTTGACGGGGAGCCAGTGCAGGTCTCTCAGGTGTCCGGAGATGTGGCTGTGTCGAGGGATGTCCAGGATGAGTCGTGCTGAGGCGTTCTGGATCCGTTGGAGTTTCTTCTGGAGTTTGGCGGCGGTGCCGGCGTAGAGGGCGTTCCCGTAGTCCAGCCGACTGGTGACGAGGGCCTGGGTGACCGTCTTCCTGGTCTCGGTGGGGATCCACCGGAAGATCTTTCGAAGCATGCGCAGGGTGTTGAAGCATGAAGACGAGACGGCGTTGACTTGTCTGGTCATCGAGAGGGAGGAGTCCAGGATGAAGCCTAGGTTGCGTGCGTGGTCCGTTGGCTTGGGGGTGGCTCCCAGGGCGGGGGGCCACCACGAGTCGTCCCAGGCGGAGGGTGATGATCCCAGGATGAGGACCTCCGTCTTGTCTGAGTTCAGTTTCAGGCGGCTGTTCTTCATCCATTCGGCGACGTCTTTCATCCCTTCGTGTAGGCTGGCTCTGGCGGCGTCCGGGTCGCTGGTGAGGGAGAGGATCAGCTGGGTGTCGTCGGCGTAGGTGATGATCTTGAGGTTGTATTGACGTGCGATGGTTGCGAGGGGGCTCATGTAGACGTTGAAGAGGGTGGGGCTGAGCGATGACCCTTGTGGAACGCCGCAGATGACTTTGGTGGCCGCTGACCGGAACGGGGGGAGGCGGACTCTCTGGGTTCTTCCGGCGAGGAATGAGGTGATCCACTCCAGGGCCTTCTCCTGGATGCCGGTGTTGTTCAGGCGCTGTACCAGGGTGCGGTGGCAGACAGTGTCGAACGCTGCGGAGAGGTCCAGGAGGATGAGGGCCGCAGTTTCCCCGTTGTCCATTAGGGATCTGATGTCGTCTGTGGCTGCGATGAGGGCGGTCTCCGTGCTGTGGTTGGCTCGGAAGCCAGATTGCGAGTGGTCGGGGGATCCGTTGGTCTTGAGGAAGGCGGCTAGCTGTCTGTTGACGGTGTTCTCGATGACTTTGGCAGGAAACGGGAAGAGCGAGATGGGGCGGTAGTTCTTGAGGTCGGAGGGGTCTGCAGTTGGTTTCTTCAGCAGGGCACTGATCTCGGCGTGTTTCCAGCACTCCGGGAAGGTGGCGGTGTTGAAGGAGGCGTTGATGATGTCGCGGACGTGGGGTGCGATGATGTGGTCGGCCGTAATGAAGATGTGGTGTGGGCAGGGGTCCGTAGGGGATCAGGAGTGGATGGTGTTCATTGTGCGTGTTGTGTCTTCGGTGCTGACTGGGGTCCAGGTGCGGAGGGTGGCGGTGGGGGGCATCGGTTCGGTGGTGGGGTTCGTGGTTGGTGGGCCAAAGCTGTTGTGAATGTTGGCGATCTTGTTGTGGAAGAAGGCTGCGAGGGAGTCGCAGAGGTCTTGCGAGGGAGTGATGTCATTGTTTCCGGCGTCGGGGTTGGAGAGCTCTTTGATGATGCTGAAGAGTTCCTTGCTGTTGTGGGTGTTGTTGTCCAGTCGTTCCTTGAAGGCTGTCAGTTGGTGGTGTTTGCGGGTGGCGTGTTTGAGGGCCGTCATGTTGTCTGTGGTCTGGTTGGTGCGCCAGGTGTTCTCCAGGGAGCGGCAGTTCTTCTTGGAGGTGATGAGCTCGTCGGTGAACCAGGAGGCTTTCTTGCTGCCGCGTCTGCTGGGGGGGTTCTTTTATTGATCCAATTGAGAATGCAATGTCAGTTTCTGCCATGTGACTGTCTAAAAATACAGTTTTTATTTGCAAAAATGCATTTTTGAAGTAATTGGCCAAGTGAGACAAACCTTTTCCAACATCTTCCTAATAGAATACTACACATTCCAATGCATAAACAAGTCAGCCAGTAAATGATGTCACAATATGTGTCAAACCCCAAACAGAGGTCAGCAAACAAAGAAACATTATGGAATGCTTGTCATGTTTGATTGTTAGTTATATACGACTAAAGAAATACATTTTTTCTCTTCTCTGGATGGCCCCTTTAATACCTGGGGTGCTCTCTGATGTCTCTGTGCACGATATGTCTCTGTTTTTAACATATATGATTTTATTACAAGTCCGGAGGCTCATATTCTGCAGTCTTTTTTCTTACTTTATTTTATGGTTTAAATGTTTTTATTGCATTTTCAATATAAGTATAGGCATGTAACAGCTCTCATACAGGCTAAGGAACAAACCCCTACCGGGCCGGTCAACATAATTTCTCACGTGAGCATCATGTACAGGAGCAGCTCATTACTTTGCTGTGACCCCGCTTCTTGCATAATTCACACATAACAAAACATATCCCCCAAAAAAAAGTCTTACTTTATTTTATACAGCATTTTAACACGCTACACTACCCATAAGCCTTCAAGTTCAATAGGAATTGAGACAAAACATCATCCAATGAAACCCTGTATCAATAGAGCCAATCCAACGACAGCCTCCTCTTTTCTTGCTGCTACAGATAAGTTCTTTGCATGGTGCTGAGAGCAGTTGGAGGGGTTGAGAAGAATAATGTGGAGCACTGTTGCGGGGGGGGGGGGGGGGGGGAGGCTTCGTTTTGTATAGAGGGTCATTTTGCCTTCAGACAGATTTGGGAAAAGTTACTTCATAGCAGGAGAGGAGACAAAAGGGTTTTTGTTTGTTTATTCAACTGTTTCAGTTTACCGAAAGGGGTGGAGGGAGGGGGAATACAAGGGTTACATGTCTTTATCTGAGTGCTACATTTCATTCAGCAGTGCAGGCATGCTGGAGAAAAGGTTAAAAGTAAGTTGCAGGCATATGTTTGATTTGTGGAATACCGGTTCTGTTAAAATCTTTGCTCCATGATCGAATGCATTATTCATTTTTTTTAAATGGAAAGTGGATTGTTTTATATATATATTCATGTTCCATTTGTGAAAGTCTAGAGTAATTGTCAGGAAATCTCTTCTCCGGGGTAATTGGTGGTATAAAAATATTGTCAAAAGTGTTGGAGCTATATACATACATATATATATTCTGGTAGGGGGTTCATCTCCCCTGAGGGTTTGACTGATGAATCACTCTGGAGAATAACAGCGGCCAACACCACACAAAGAATATGAAGAATCAGAGGAGGAAGTATTATAAATAAATTTGTGTGTATTCCTAGCAAGCTCATGGGCTTATTTACATGCCCCTTGCACTGCCGGGTGCATCACTTTTAATATGGAAAAAAGTCACATACTGGCATTGATAATTCTGTTGCATCTATCATAAGTAAATCATTAATTGTGCCCACGGAGGGTAAGAAGGTGCCACAAATTAAGCGCCTGGTGGTACAAAATGACCTTGTCACAGGCTCTGATGGAGTCATTATAGGACACCGTATGATGATGCTGATTAGTTGTGTTTGAATGATAGGTATTATGATCACAAGGAATATGATGATGAGGATGCTTGTGATGTCAGTAAGAATCCAAAAATGGATAAACCACAGGTCATTTTGCATTCTGATGAGAACCCTGTGTTCAATCCCACTTTGTTACAACATAGAAACTCAGCAAAGTGGTTTCTGCCATGATTCGTAGAGGGTAGAGTAAATTTAGAATTAAAAGCCCGGTGGATTGGGCTACACGAGCCAAAATGAAGGCTGAATGCCCCAGGGCTACAAGTACTGACAGAATTGCAATGAAAATAGTTACAGCTATCAGTAAAGGGGGTTTAGACCCTAGTAAATGGGTGGACAAGACCTGGGCCTCTGTCAGAAATAGGGTTTAAGTATAATACGCCTACTAGCCAGGATATTATGCTCAGCAGAGCAAGTGAAAAACATCGGAGAGTCCCCAGATCCAGAGATTGTCTGTAGGTGGGCCCAGAGAGCCATTTGCTTTCTCTAGACCACCAACGCTGGTCTCTCCTTTAAGTGGAAAACAAATTTAGGGGTATATTAACAAGGGCTTTATCTCTGCTTTTTTGGCTTTAAAAGCCAAAAAAGTGGAGATAAAACTATCGCCCTATTTACAAAAGAGTGCTAACATGCATAATCGCATGTTAGCACCCTTTTTCCCGACGCCTCCCTTTGCATCTCTAATGAGATGCAAAGTGGGCAACACTGGGCAGTACAGCCTTGCAAATATCGCTGATGTACACATCGCAATATTTGCAAGGCTGCCACAGCATTTTAGCAGATGTTAGTTTTTGGAGAAAAACGCTGTTTTCTCCAAAAACTAATGTCTGGTAAAATACTAACTTATCCATCCCTAACATAGGGGGTGGATTATGCTGCTACAACCACTGGGTCGTATCAGCAAGGTTATCGCCCTTTTGCAGGGAACATCGCTGGAAAACCAGCGATGTTCCCTGCAAAACGGCGATTTCCCCCGCTATCTCTGGAATTTTTATAGCCCTGGAGCAACGCATTGTTGATAAGGCGCTACCAGGGCGATAAATTCCAGAGATAGACGGCGATGAATAACAAAGTGCTAAGCGTGCTTTGCATTATTCATCGCCGTTCCTTGCTGATATGCCCCTTAATTTTAACAATTAATCCAGAATCGGGAGATTTGTCTAGTACTGAGACCTCAGTTAATACAAGGTGTGCTGTTTGGGGATGATTTCATGAAAGAGATAACTCACTATGTTCAATCTGTTTGCTCTGCAGACAAGGTACACTCTTACTAATGAAAGATTTTGGATGGGTTTCTTCCAGAAACAACACATTCAGGGGTTGATTTGCTGGCTGCCTATTCCCCTTCAGACTCTACTACAATCACCAGTTTAAGTACTCCCGACCGGTGTTGTTTCCGCAAAAGAGAAGAGGTAGTGGCTTTGGTGTTGGATATGCTGGCGGTCAGGGACGGGGAAGGGGAGCACACAGTAAGGGTCCGCTCTCTCCCTTTTGCAAAAGTTTGGGGAACACTGGCTCTCTTTTTGCTAGAATTGAAAAATATTTTTAGGAATCCATGGTCCTTCAGACAGAGAGGGGATTTTGGATAGATTTTATTGCAGTGCCCTTTCAATTCATGTGCCTAAGTCTGATGGTGTTTTCTCAAGAGGGGCGAATTTGATATCCGCAAAAGCAAAGGAGCTTTTGTGAAAGGGAGCAATAGAACACTGTTCCAGGGATCTCAAAAGATTTGCCATCAGTATTTTTCTCGTAAAAAAGAAAAACAAGAAATTCAGAACTGTGATAAGCTTGAGGGTGCTCAATCAATTTGTGCTCTACCGCATTTCATATTTGAAACTGTAATCTGTTTAAGAGATCATTTGCTTCAGGGGGATTAGATGGGGTGTTTGAATTACTTAGCTAACAGTTCCCATCTTTCACAGTCACAGGAAATATCTAAAACTCTTTAGGCAAGGAAGTCTGTGCAGGTTCAGATCCATTTCCTTTGGTCTGTCATCACCAAACTACTGAAGCCGGTGCCCGCATTTCTCAGGTCCCAGGGCTGAGGATGATGATGCATCATGATCATCCTTGGCCAGAAGAAAGATCTTAATTAGAGGAGGTTCAAGAGGCGATGGACCTCACTCAAAGGTTGGGATTTATAATGAGTGTGGAGCAATCAGATCTCATTCCTTCAAGGAAAATTGATTTTCTGGGGTTCCTGGTACACATGGACTCCTGGAAAGGGCAGGCAATGTTTCCCTCATGTCTATATCTTGCATTAGAGTCAGACGCAAGTCAATCGGAATGGGGCTTTTGATTAGGAGAAAGATAGTCCAGGTAGGAGTAATCAGTGCACATAAACTCTTTAGAGCTTCCAGCAGGCTCCTGTGCAATTAAAAGCCTAGATAAATGGCGGAGTAGGGTGTGTAATTATACCCAAAATTGGAAATCTAATGGCCGTAAAATATGTCAAAAAATATGGGGATACAAGATCGAGGCCTCTGACAGGTTTAGTGAAGGCACTATGGGAATTTTGTCTGAAGCAGAGGACGATACTGGTGGTGTCAGAATACATGCCAGGGTCAACAAATATGGTGGCAGATTGACATTTGAGTAATATGTTAGACAACAGCTATATGAGTTTAGACTTGCAGATGTTCAAACCTCTGGAGAGAGTATGGGGATCCTTTTGTATAGACCTCTTTGCATCCAGGCTAACAACACAGTTGGGGATATTTTTTAGTTTGAGACAATTTCTGCAGGCCTTAGCAACAGATGCGTTTCTCAAATATTGGTCGGGAGGACGCATTATGCTTTTCCTTCCTTTGTTATGATAACTAAAAGCCTGCCACAAGTATGCAGACAGCTAGCGAGTGTGGTGATGGTGATGCCCTTATGGAAGAGGCAACCTTGGTATTCCATGCTGTTGTAACTTTCAGTGGAGTTTCCAATCCAGTTGCCAGTTTTTCCACAGATGTTAAGGAGTCCCTACGGGCAGGTACAGTTCTAGTGGCTTAGAATATTTCTAGATGTTTAAAAAGGTGCCAGGACATTGGGATGAGGCTTCAGGACACATTGACCCTTTATGGGCCTCAGGCACTGTCAAAGCCTATAATTCAGACTGAGAGTTATAGAGTAGCCGGTGTTTTGGAAACGAGGTTCAATCCAATTTCAGGGGGTGTTGAATTTCTTAGTATTCTTAGAGGTAGGGAAAACCAAAGGAAATGATGGACGGAGTGTTGAACATTGCAAACACTCACCCCCCGTCAACTGATCTGGGTTTAATCCATCACCGTTTATTAGCCCACTCTGCCACCCCAGTTCAGACATGGCCATATGCAAATCAGTCTGACCCTGTGCCTCATGGGAACAGTCCAGCCCGAACTGCCAAGCCATGTCTTCCCTGGACCGGAAACAAGCTTCCTAAGACCGGTTTCTGGCATATCAGCCGTCTTCAGCCAGGCTTGCTTGAATCCAGTGGCAAAGTGAGCAAGGGACTCACGTCTGAGCATACCCTGCCAACTTATGGCGAACAAAGCAAAACCAAAGGAAATGATGGACGGAGTGTTGAACATTGCAAGCACTCACCCCCAGTCAACTGATCTGGGTTTAATCCATCACCGTTCTTTAGCCCACTCTGCCACCCCAGTTCAGACATGGCCATATGCAAATCAGTCTGACCCTGTGCCTCATGGGAACAGTCCAGCCCGAACTGCCAAGCCATGTCTTCCCTGGACCGGAAACAAGCTTCCTAAGACCGGTTTCTGGCATTTCAGCCGTCTTCAGCCAGGCTTGCTTGAATCCAGTGGCAAAGTGAGCAAGGGACTCACGTCTAAGCATACCCTGCCAACTTATGGCGAACAAAGCAAAACCAAAGGAAATGATGGACGGAGTGTTGAACATTGCAAGCACTCACCCCCAGTCAACGGATCTGGGTTTAATCCATCACCGTTCTTTAGCCCACTCTGCCACCCCAGTTCAGACATGGCCATATGCAAATCAGTCTGACCCTGTGCCTCATGGGAACAGTCCAGCCCGAACTGCCAAGCCATGTCTTCCCTGGACCGGAAACAAGCTTCCTAAGACCGGTTTCTGGCATTTCAGCCGTCTTCAGCCAGGCTTGCTTGAATCCAGTGGCAAAGTGAGCAAGGGACTCACGTCTGAGCATACCCTGCCAACTTATGGCGAACAAAGCAAAACCAGACGTGAGTCCCTTGCTCACTTTGCCACTGGATTCAAGCAAGCCTGGCTGAAGACGGCTGAAATGCCAGAAACCGGTCCTAGGAAGCTTGTTTTCGGTCCAGGGAAGGCATGGCTTGGCAGTTCGGGCTGGACTGTTCCCATGAGGCACAGGGTCAGACTGATTTGCATATGGCCATGTCTGAACTGGGGTGGCAGAGTGGGCTAAAGAACAGTGATGGATTAAACCCAGATCAGTTGACTGGGGGTGAGTGCTTGCAATGTTCAACACTCCGTCCATCATTTCTTTTGGTTTTTGCTTTGTTCGCCATAAGTTGGCAGGGTATGCTCAGACGTGAGTCCCTTGCTCACTTTGCCACTGGATTCAAGCAAGCCTGGCTGAAGACGGCTGAACTGCCAGAAACCGGTCCTAGGAAGCTTGTTTTCGGTCCAGGGAAGGCATGGCTTGGCAGTTCAGGCTGGACTGTTCCCATGAGGCACAGGGTCAGACTGATTTGCATATGGCCATGTATGAACTGGGGTGGCAGAGTGGGCTAAAGAACAGTGATGGATTAAACCCAGATCAGTTGACTGGGGGTGAGTGCTTGCAATGTTCAACACTCCGTCCATCATTTCCTTTGGTTTTTGCTTTGTTCGCCATAAGTTGGCAGGGTATGCTCAGACGTGAGTACCTTGCTCACTTTGCCACTGGATTCAAGCAAGCCTGGCTGAAGACAGCTGAAATGCCAGAAACTGGTCCTAGGAAGCTTGTTTTCGGTCCAGGGAAGGCATGGCTTGGCAGTTCGGGCTGGACTGTTCCCATGAGGCACAGGGTCAGACTGATTTGCATATGGCCATGTCTGAACTGGGGTGGCAGAGTGGGCTAAAGAACAGTGATGGATTAAACCCAGATCAGTTGACTGGGGGTGAGTGCTTGCAATGTTCAACACTCCGTCCATCATTTCCTTTGGTTTTTGCTTTGTTCGCCATAAGTTGGCAGGGTATGCTCAGACGTGAGTCCCTTGCTCACTTTGCCACTGGATTCAAGCAAGCCTGGCTGAAGACGGCTGAAATGCCAGAAACCGGTCCTAGGAAGCTTGTTTTCGGTCCAGGGAAGGCATGGCTTGGCAGTTCGGGCTGGACTGTTCCCATGAGGCACAGGGTCAGACTGATTTGCATATGGCCATGTCTGAACTGGGGTGGCAGAGTGGGCTAAAGAACAGTGATGGATTAAACCCAGATCAGTTGACTGGGGGTGAGTGCTTGCAATGTTCAACACTCCGTCCATCATTTCCTTTGGTTTTTGCTTTGTTCGCCATAAGTTGGCAGGGTATGCTCAGACGTGAGTCCCTTGCTCACTTTGCCACTGGATTCAAGCAAGCCTGGCTGAAGACGGCTGAAATGCCAGAAACCGGTCCTAGGAAGCTTGTTTTCAGTCCAGGGAAGGCATGGCTTGGCAGTTCGGGCTGGACTGTTCCCATGAGGCACAGGGTCAGACTGATTTGCATATGGCCATGTCTGAACTGGGGTGGCAGAGTGGGCTAAAGAACAGTGATGGATTAAACCCAGATCAGTAGACTGGGGGTGAGTGCTTGCAATGTTCAACACTCCGTCCATCATTTCCTTTGGTTTTTGCTTTGTTCGCCATAAGTTGGCAGGGTATGCTCAGACGTGAGTCCCTTGCTCACTTTGCCACTGGATTCAAGCAAGCCTGGCTGAAGACGGCTGAAATGCCAGAAACTGGTCCTAGGAAGCTTGTTTTTGGTCCAGGGAAGGCATGGCTTGGCAGTTCGGGCTGGACTGTTCCCATGAGGCACAGGGTCAGACTGATTTGCATATGGCCATGTCTGAACTGGGGTGGCAGAGTGGGCTAAAGAACAGTGATGGATTAAACCCAGATCAGTTGACTGGGGGTGAGTGCTTGCAATGTTCAACACTCCGTCCATCATTTCCTTTGGTTTTTGCTTTGTTCGCCATAAGTTGGCAGGGTATGCTCAGACGTGAGTCCCTTGCTCACTTTGCCACTGGATTCAAGCAAGCCTGGCTGAAGACGGCTGAAATGCCAGAAACCGGTCCTAGGAAGCTTGTTTTCGGTCCAGGGAAGGCATGGCTTGGCAGTTCGGCCTGGACTGTTCCCATGAGGCACAGGGTCAGACTGATTTGCATATGGCCATGTCTGAACTGGGGTGGCAGAGTGGGCTAAAGAACAGTGATGGATTAAACCCAGATCAGTAGACTGGGGGTGAGTGCTTGCAATGTTCAACACTCCGTCCATCATTTCCTTTGGTTTTTGCTTTGTTCGCCATAAGTTGGCAGGGTATGCTCAGACGTGAGTCCCTTGCTCACTTTGCCACTGGATTCAAGCAAGCCTGGCTGAAGACGGCTGAAATGCCAGAAACCGGTCCTAGGAAGCTTGTTTTCGGTCCAGGGAAGGCATGGCTTGGCAGTTCGGGCTGGACTGTTCCCATGAGGCACAGGGTCAGACTGATTTGCATATGGCCATGTCTGAACTGGGGTGGCAGAGTGGGCTAAAGAACAGTGATGGATTAAACCCAGATCAGTTGACTGGGGGTGAGTGCTTGCAATGTTCAACACTCCGTCCATCATTTCCTTTGGTTTTTGCTTTGTTCGCCATAAGTTGGCAGGGTATGCTCAGACGTGAGTCCCTTGCTCACTTTGCCACTGGATTCAAGCAAGCCTGGCTGAAGACGGCTGAAATGCCAGAAACCGGTCCTAGGAAGCTTGTTTTCAGTCCAGGGAAGGCATGGCTTGGCAGTTCGGGCTGGACTGTTCCCATGAGGCACAGGGTCAGACTGATTTGCATATGGCCATGTCTGAACTGGGGTGGCAGAGTGGGCTAAAGAACAGTGATGGATTAAACCCAGATCAGTTGACTGGGGGTGAGTGCTTGCAATGTTCAACACTCCGTCCATCATTTCCTTTGGTTTTTGCTCTATTCTTAGAGGTAGTCCAGAGGTCTTACAGAGCTGTTAATGGGTATAAGTTGACCATATCAGCAGGGCACATGAATATTGATGGGAAAACAATTGGGGAACATCCCATAACATGTATACTGTTAAAAGGTATAAGGTATATTAATCCCCTCTACCACAATATGCTACCATTTGGGATTTCAATCTAGTATTACATTTATTTGAATCTTGGAAGGATAATGAACATTTGTCAATGAAGATATTGTCTGCTAAGATCGTTACCTAGTAATGTTTAGTGTCCTTCAGGAGAGTTTCGGATGTCAGAGCTCTGGATATTACTGCTATGCAATTCTCACCAGTAGAAGTTCAATTCCACATTATGAGGAGAACTAAGAATGCATCCCCTTTTGTGGAGTTCCTGAGTTTCGCTGAACACCCCAGGCTCTATGTAATGAGATGTCTCAAACAATATATACATTCAACAAAGCTGTGAGAACTTTTGCATCTCAGTTATTGATAACTCTAAGGAAAACATTTACACCAGTAACATCCACAATTTTGGGTAGGTCGATAAAGAATGTGATGGCTACAGCAGATGTGGATATGGGGTCATTTGGGGCTGACTCAGCAAAAGTGGCCATGGCTTCCAAAGCATTCTGGGCAGCGGCAGTACCAGAGGACATGTCAAAAGCTGAGGATTGGTTTAGAGTGTCAACTTTTGAATATTCAACCGTAAACCTGTTAATCACACTGCAAAGAACGTTGTTGATACCCTTTGAACATGCTTAATGCGGGCCTCTGGTCTTGTAATAAAATTGCAGATTCTCCTAGCTATTTGTGAAGAAGAGTCCTGATTTTATTAAAGACAAATAAGGAGATTATTATCCTACCTCTGGAAAATTCACCCACCCAAGTGAATGGTTGTTAAATCATGTATTTCTTTGATTTTCTTTAGTCTCAGGTACAACCAGTCAGGTAACAGTCTGTGGTGTTGGACACAGATGATTCCAGAGCATTTCATCAACTGACTCTGAGTTTGAAATTCGAGAGCAGATGTGCATACCACAGGAGAACATGATGTGGTTATTGTTGAGATGGTTTTCGTTATTTTTCCCTTTTTGCTTTATGCATAGACTAAGGAACTTTCCGTGAGTGCATCAAGAAAAGAGAAAGCTGTTGTTGAATTGGCTCTAATTATATGGGGTTTTATTGAATGGTGTTTTGTGTCACCTCCGGTTGAACATGAAGGATTATGGTTATAATGGTCTTTTAAAATGCTCTATAAAATAAAGTAAGACATGAGACTGCTTAATACTTGCCTCCTTTGTCTTAAAAACATCAGGACTCTCCTTCACAAATGGCTAGAGATTAGAATTCTTTTTGTGATTGCTGTGTGACAGAGGGTAAGTTGGGAGAATACCTAACTTGAGGAAACTTGGAGAAAGCCATGACCTTAGATCCCATTTTGAAATGGTTGTGTAAACCATAAGTAACTTTCTTCCCTCCTGTCCTCTAAAACAAGTCGGAAGCCTCTGACTCACCATGTGAAGTCTGAGAAATGGCTGGACTGTGACTTGTTAGAAGACCTGGAAATGTGGCAGACGTAAAATGTGACTAAAAGCATTACAGACACTCCTTTTTCTGGGCCACTCTTGTAATCTCCTACGAAAGCTAAACGTCTAAATCTCTTGTAGAGGTCTCTGCATACGGTAGTATGATATTGCCTTACTAGTGGTTTTTATCACTGCATGGTCACAAGCCCGCTGAACTATTTGTATCACAAACACCCTTCCTTTTACTAATCTTTATAAGGAGGAGATAAACCACTGTGAACCACTATGAGGTCATATCTAGGATTGCTATAAGAGTTCTTGTAGCTAGCACACCCTTTTCAAGCTCTTTTATTTACCAGTTGCTGCATTCTTGGACTTGCATTTTGATTAAGGTCATTCAAATGGGCTGAATTTTAATTCCTTAAAACTATAATCTGTAACAGGAAACTCCAGGTCTAGAAATGCTGCATGCTTGGGAAATAGAGTCCTCTTGTACCTGTGGTGAATGTGATATTATTTAATGAACATTCGACTCCCCAACCGTATGGTTAAATTGCGAAAATAAATGCACTATCCATTTAAAGTTACTTTAGAAATAGTTTTTCTTGCATAATAAAGATGAGTTTGCCAAATTAGATTATACCATGTCTGGATGTAGTGTCCAACTTAGTGGGGAAGAGCACATCATCAAGAAAATTGAATTTACCTTGGGTTCTGGTGGATTCTCATTAGGACATGTCAATTCTAATAAGACTCTTTTTGGCAAAATGTACGTACGCTTATGGGAAAAATGTATGTCTCAAGTAAATCTGATACAATAGTTGATGATGAATATATGACGTTACATCAAGGTGTTTACACCGCGATACCTTTACAATGCAGGCATTACAATGCAAGTCATTACAAAGACTTGCGCAGGAGGGCGCTGGACTTAGGAATAGTATGATTTACTATTCCAACTCCAGCCTACGTCTCAGTAGGGAAGGTGTTGGAATAGTAAATCATACTATTCCTTAGCTTAGAGCGCCATCCAGCTTAAGTCATTGTAATGACTTGCGTTGTAATACCCGCGTTGTAAAGGTATTGCAGTGTAAACACCGAGATGTAACCGATGTTTCCCGTTGATGATGGTTCTAGAACTCCAAAAAGTGGTACAAGCAGAAATAATAATTGTGCCCTGATCAGAAGCTTGATATTGGCCCAAAAGTTGAGCAAATAATTTGAGAGTATCTTTCAGCGTGCTGCAAGATTATCCTTTTCCTTTTCTCATCTGGGATCCTTTGTGGCAATCCCTGGGGCTTGATGGAAGAAAATTGGGGGGCATATTTATACTTTCACGCAATACAGCAAGCCACCTTGCTGCACTGCGCTGCATGAAAGGAAAGGAATGTGCTGAATTTAGCATCATATGGCACATTCCGGTCCTTTCCTTGTGCTGGCACAATTTTGGCTGCCTAATGCCAACTCTGGTACCCTTGCACCATGGCATTTTCCTCTACATGTGGTGCAGAATGTACCACACATCGAAGAAGGAAAAAATAAGGAGAAATAATGATATTTCTCCTCGTTGCGCCTCTCCTCTGAAGGCGTAGCATTTTGATGCATTCCCAGGGCTACCACTAATGGTAAGTCTGGGACTGCGCCAAAATCCATGGGTGGATGTGTGGGAACACCCATGCTCCACCCATGGAACGCCTCTCGGGGGCAGAGTAACATAAAGCTGCAATCTGCTCTGTTTTGTATTAATCCAGATGTATCAAACTATGCAGGGCCATGCAAGGTGGCTTGCGTGGTTTTACAAATCTGACTTTAGTGTTGTATCGCCCTTGCGTCCCCTAGTGTGGTACAAGGGTGACGCAGAACTATGATAAATATGGGCCTGAGTATTTTACTTGAGCAAGTGGAAACATTTGAAGATGATCAAGAGAAATTATTCTTGTTCAGTATAAATCTTGAGAGCGATTACACAAGTTTGCCTCTCTCAGAGAATAGTAATTTGTTTTGGAACAAACAATTGAGAACATAATATCTTTTTTGCATGTAGTATAGTACTACGGAGGGAAAATGTAGTCATTCATAATAAATGCAGGGATGAACTAACAAGCACCATTGGGCAATTTGAAGCAAAGAAACATGCAATCTTTGGATGTGAGCTCAATTGAGGGCTCCTGTTTGCCATGGGACGAATTTGCTGAATTAGGATGTACTGTTAGTAAATATGGCACAGAGTAAGAAGGAAGCTCCATTTCCAAGTGGAACAAGCTTTGGCAAATCTGATAGGTCTTGTGTTAGCTCCCCGGCATTTTGGTTTTGTCAATCTTGTTTTTTTGTGTGAAAACGTTATTGTTTGGGAACCTGCTAAGCAATTGTCAGCCTAAAAAGCAGTGGCTAAAAGAAAAAATACTTTGTTCTCAAAAAGCTGACAATGCCATAGTGGTCCCTGGCACTGGAGATAGCCTCTTTGTGTGGGGATATGGTCCTTGTGAGAGACTAGAATGGTGTCACCCACAGTGGAGTCAGCTAGAGGCTGGAGTGGGTTGACTCATTACCCCATGCTGCTTGTTGCAGAAGAAAAATGTGAATGACACAATAACAGACCACTGGATGAAGAGCGGGGCCGGACTGGCTGTAGTGGGCACCAGGTGTTTACCCAGTGGGCCGCAAGGGTGGGGCCGGATTTGTGCCCCTATCGGCCGTTTCTGTTACCGGGGGCGGCAATATAGGCCCCCTGTAACAAAATCGGCTGAAACCGTCCATCTCATACAGCTTGGCCGCACACCTCCCTCCCCCCAGGGGGGGGCGCCCGAACGTTTTGCCAGGGACGGTTTCGATAACAAGTCCAGCCCTGATGAAGAGGACTATGTGAAAGCTTGATGTATTTTAAGATTACTCTACATCTACAACACAGTGACTAGTTTTCTAGACACCCTGGCACTAGGGGCTCAGTCAGTGTGCCAACGAGACACAAAAACAGTTGAAATGCAACCGACCCACTGAGCAATACGTGAGTGAGATGTAGTGTAGGTAACGATCAATCCCATGATACATTACAGGGATAGTAGAACTCTCTAATTACGGAAGCTCGCACTGGACAACACTGGGAAACGAATACATTTAAAGATGTATTTTAAAATCAAAATCCTATCCTAGTGTAAACAATGTGATTTGCAATTTACAATAAAGACAAATAGAATGGTAAGTGTGACGTTTGCAAATGTTCAATATATTAACAAAGCCTACAGTTCTTGCTGTGCAATGCCATCCAGGTTTTTCAGCTCAGCAAGAGAAGGCTACATGCCTTTTCCGGTACTCTTTAGTCAAAGTGGGTGATGCAATTCTGCTTGGCCTGTTGCCTGGCGTGAAGGTTCCCCTCTCCCTCTTTGGCCCCTGGGCTCAGACTATATAACAATATTTAGTCGTTGTTTAATCTCCTAGAGTAAACAATTGACAGAAAATGGATTGATTCCCCTTTACTTTTTGTTACTCTGCAAAGCAGTGTTCTTCGAAAAATGACAAGAAGACATTCAGCTATAAACTTTCGATGAAACTTTGCTCATTAGGCACCAACAATTGTTTAGATTTAGAACAGCACAGTCAGCACAGATTAAATACTATAAATATATTTGAGCAAACTTGATTCTCACGTTGCAAGGAAAAAACATCAACTGAACGTGCTTCCTATGTTAATCAAGCACATTCACTTTTGATTGATTAGCACATGCAACTCAAAAAGGGGAATACCTAGAGGAGAAAAGTCATAATAATTATGACAATCTCCTGAATATAATTATATTATAGCTATAGCTTTAGTAAAACCAAAAGGTCTCAGCTAATGCCAGACCTAAAAGTTGACTGAGTTAGCAGAGGTTAGAGGAGATCTTACCTTTCTGCTGGAAAGCGAGAATTGTCTTTACCTGGAGCTCTAAGCGTGTGTTCTAATCAAATTTCAAGTCATCGTGATGAACCGTTTGGCCAATAGTAGTGCCAAGTCCACACATTCATGCTAGGTCTACTTCACTCTGGCCTGGGCTTCAGGTCAGGTAAGCATGCTCTTTTATTCATTCACACAGGTCTTCTATTTAACTCGCTAAATCCACAAGTAATCATCCTCCAGTATCAAGAGGCAACAATAACAATGTAGAGGAGGGAAATACACATCATAACACCAAATAGAGAAACGAAACTAAGGAGAAATCTGTTGGAAAGTGAGCTAACGATAAAGAGGAAGCAGAAGGAAACCACACAAATCGGTACCAACCCTAAGAAAGGCTGGGAGAAGTGGCATAAAGAATGGAACATTTAGTGGGGACAAGTGTAAGTAGAAGTGTCAATAAAACGTAGAGAGCAAATGCTTGAAGTTAAAGTAGAGGAGAGTATCCCACAGAGGTATGTACTCATTGGCCCTCATTACCAGTTGCCTCATGTTGAGGCAAATTTATCGCATGGTAAATTTGCGTGGAAATTTACCATTACCATGCAGTCTGATCCAGTTCCATGCAATAACAAGTTAACCCCCATTGACTGGGAAATTGCTGTGTGGAACAGATTTTTCCACTCAGTGATACCACACGGAATTCGTATTTTCATGGGATTTAAATAATGATAAATGTATGGAGGGACCACTGGGTGGAGTGGAGAGTGATGGGGGCGATGGAGGGAAAGGAAGGGAAGGGGAAGGTAATTTCTGGTAGGGGAAGCATTCTGTGCTCACCCCAGCTGTTAAAAACACAGGGGATAAGGCTTGGCTGCTGCTGCTGATTAACAGTAAAGAATTACTGCAAGGTAAAATCGGATCTCCCGCACCCAGAAAAACCGACCCAATTGGAATCGGGCAGAGCAGAAATCCATGAGGCTAGCCAACACAGCCCGACTCCCAAACAGGACCTAAACGGCACTGAGCACTACCTTAAGTCATCTGCTGCCCATTATAACTGCAAAGACAAGACATGAGCCCTAGTTGAGAAGTTTAGGATATTAATTCATCTATTATCATACCTAGAATAATAACTACCAATTGTTGCATTGGTAACGCTTATGTATCTGACAGCTGCTTGTGCAGAATGTTGACTAGGTGTGGAACCACAGTGGAGGATGTGCATCTAAACGAACACACACTTAATTGAATTGCCCTGTACTGATGAAATTAGAAAAGGTGTGGTGCATATGACCAGGAATGGATCAAGTATAGAGAGCAAAAGTTGAGGATTGTGAAAACGTGGTTTCCCTTGACCCTAAACGAGATAGACAGGCTGTTCGCTCTAGCCCGTTTTCCCTTAGAGACTGCACTGAAACGAATCCTAAATATTTGAATTAAATGAGATTGTCTGAATGTTGCACATGGTTTCGCAATTGAGAGTTTTGCATTCAATATACATCAAATTATTGATACTTCATTCAAGATATATCAAACTATTGATACTACAAAGGCTCATCAAAGGGCCCATTTAAAATGCATGCCCACGAGGCAATTTATTACATCTCAGATTTGCGGAGTAATTTTCTTCCAAGGGAAATAGACTTGGTAAAACCTCTGTTCACAAAATCACCTGAGGTATGCCCTAAGATTACTGGACGAAAAGTAAGGACGTTTGTTATGTCATTTCAGCTTTCTTTTTTAAGAATTTTAATAGTTTGAGTTGAAATCAATTCTGTGAGACTAAAGTAAGGTCTTTCAACATGCACAAAGACTACAACTAGCTCTGCAGTCCGTCCATCAGTGTGTCTTTTGCTTTCTCTCCCTAAGTGCATTGGGTATGCTCAGACATGGGTCCCGGACTCACTGTGCCACTGGATTCAAACTAGCCTGACTGATGAGGGGTGATGCCCCAAAACCAGTCCCGGGATGGTTGTTTTCGGTCCAGGGAGGATCTGGCTTGGCAGTTGGCAGGATTCCGTGGCAATCATAGCACCGAGACTGCCCTCATCGCTGCCACCGATGACATCAGGACCATGCTTGACAACGGCAAAACCACGGCCCTCATCCTCCTGGACCTCTCGGCCGCCTTCAACACCGTCTGCCACCACACCCTACGCACACGCTACCACGATGCAGGAATCAGCGACAAAACCCCGGACTGGATCACCTCCTTCCTCACTGACAGAACCCAGAGGGTTCGCCTCCCCCATTCCGCTCTGAAGCCACCAAGATCATCTGCGGCGTGCCCCAAGGATCATCCCTCAGCCCTACCTTTTTCAACGTCTACATGGCTCCACTCGCCATCATCGTCTGCTCTCACAACCTCAACATCGTCTCCTGCCCCGACGACACCCAGCTAATCCTCTCACTCACCAAGGACCCCGACACCGCCAAAACCAACCTCCACGAGGGACTGAAGGCCGTCGCCGACTGGATGGAGAACAGTCGCCTGAAACTGAACTCAAACAAGACGGAGGTCCTCATCCTCGGCTCCTCCCCCTCTGCCAGGGACAACTCCTGGGGGCCGGCCGCTCTTGGAGCCGCACCAACACCCACCAACCACGCACAGAACCTGGGGTTCATCCTGGACTCATCACTCTCAATGACCCAACAAGTCAACGCCGTCCCCTCCTCCTGCTTTAACACCCTCCGCATGCTCCGCAGGATCTACAGATGGATCCCCACCGGAACCAGAAGAACGGTCACCCACGCCCTCATCAGCAGCAGACTAGACTATGGCAATGCCCTCTACGTAGGAACCAAGGCCAAACTCCAGAAAATACTTCAAGGCATACAGAACGCCTCCGCACGTCTTGTCCTCGGCATCCCCCGCCACACCCACATCACTGCCCACCTGAGAGACCTGAACAGGCTCCCAGTCAACAAGAGGATCACCTTCAAGCTCCTCATCCACGCTCACAAAGCACTCCACAACGCCGGACCAGCATACCTCAACAAACGTCTCACCTTCTACACCCCGAACCACCAGCTTCGCTCCGCCGACCTCGCGCTCCCCACTGTCCCACGCATACACAGAACCACCCCCCTCAGCGCCTTGAGTAGTGCGCTATACAAATGAATGATTGATTGATTGATTGACTGTTCCCATGAGGCACAGGGTCAATACTGATTTTCATATGACTGGGTCTAAACTGGGGTGGCATGGTGGGCAAAAGAATGATGGATTTAACTCAGATCTTTTGACTGGGGGTGAATGTTTGATTTGTTCTGCATTCCCTCCATCATCTGTGTGTCTTTTGCTTTCTCGCCCTAAGTGCGCCGGGTATGCCCAGACGTGGGTCCCATGCTCACTGTGCCACTGGATTCAAGCTAGCCTGGTTGATGAGGGGGGATGCCCTGAAACCGTTCCCAAGATGCTTGTTTCTGTTCCAGGGAGGATCTGGCTTGGCAGTTCGGGCTGGACTGTTCCCATGAGGAATAGGGTCAAGACTGATTAGCATATGGCTGGGTCTAAACTGGGGTGGCATGGTGAGCAAAAGGACGATGAATTTAACCTAGGTCTTTTGACTGGAGTGAATGTTTGATTTGCCCTACATTCTGTCCATCATCTGTGTGCCAAAGACTACAACTATTCCTCCAGGTCATGGAGTGGATATATAGTATCTGCATAAAGAGATGGGTTCTTAGGATAAGAGAGAGAAAGATTTTTTTGTCTTGTGATTATAATGCAATCCTGATTTGAGATTGATATGTACGAGGACGTCATGCTTTGAGATTGATGAACATTGGAATATTAAAATCCCTAATTTTAACACTTGGAAAAAACAAGTAGAAAGATGAACGTCTGAATGAGGGGAATGTTGAGAATGACCACTGGTGCTGGAACAGATCATTTCAACACATTTCTCAGTAACTAATCTGATTTATTTAGTTTGAATTGCAGCCAATTTGAACTAAATAGTTCGGGTTACAATGTGTTAGATAGCAACCGGGGAGAAAAAAGCAAGGATGCTTCCCTGCAAAGTTCAGGATGTGTACCCCCTGCCCTGATTGACCCAACGGGCTAAAAAGCGGGCCTGGTATTGCCCCCGTGAACAACTTTTGGAGGTCAATAAAAAACACATGGAGACAGACAAGATCGTCTGCGTTACCACATTTAACACCAAAAGCAACGAAATAAAAACAAGTAGTGAAGAAATATTGGAATTTGGTTGCCAGTGAACTCCAAACCACGCAAGACCCCATCTTTGCCTTCAAGAGGGGCAAAAATATTAAGGACACAGTTGTAAACGCATACTTTGAAGCACCTAAGTCACCTGATCTCAGAAGCCACTTTGGTCTCCCACCAGTAACTGGACATCATAAGTGTGGACAATGTAAGGCGTGTGATCTATGCCAGGAAGGAACTACATTTGTATATACCAACAGAACATACAAATTTTCCCACTTTACCAATTGTAACAGCTCGAACGTTATATATGCTATTCAGCGCCCCTGTGGCCTTATATACGTTGGGCAAACTACCCAGAAAGCTAAAGTTAGGATTTTGCAACACATGAGCAGAATAAAATGCAAGGTGCAAGGGGCCCCTATTGTTGAACATTATATGACACACCAACATTCTCCTAACAACCTAACATGGTGGGTACTAGAGAAGATCATCCCCAATGCTAGAGGGGGATCGATCGCGAGTAGCATGAACTACAAGGAGTGCAGATGGATCCATCTACTTAACTCAGTACCAAATGGGTTAAACGGGATGGAGGAGACATCAAAACAAATGGGACAACTCTAAACTGTCCAACTCATGTACTCAGTAGTAGAGACATTGGCCTACTAATTCTGCGCATACCCATACATAACATTTGGAAACTGACTGGGGTTGCCATTATGCTTGTTCAGAACGGTATACACATCCTCACGTGCAATCCCTGGCTTATAATTTATAGTATATATACATACAGATGGATCAAATATGGGCATGCTTGCCAGTTCATCCTTTACATATTGACTATGTAGGACCTTGGGTCTCCAGGCCCTATGGGGCGGTAACGTGACACGAGCGGTCGGGCCACCAAAGGTCTGTGTGTAAAGCAACCATACAACACGCACCTCACATGGGACAAGGAACACACACAATAAGTGACGCCACACGGTAGGAGTTAAGTAAATACTCAAGTTTATCCAAGCAGATCACGTTAGATGCAGTTCATGAGGTAGCAGTACATTTCATAAGCTAGTATACCACAAATGACATTCATAACATATCAGTACTGCCTGAGGTACAACTACCCTTCACCTAGAGGTACACGCGCGCTTCACTTTCCTGTAGCGCCTTAGGGGGGTGATTATGGCGCTAGGCGCGCTAAATGGTGACGACCTCAGAACGGGGCATCTAGCACGGAGAGCTACTCGTAATAGATGTCATTTAGCATTTCATTATGGAACATGAATAACAGCGCGCTACTCGTAATCAATAGCACGTAGCACTTCAACATGGGCGTGAATAACAGCGCGCTACTCGTAATCAATAGCACGTAGTACTTCAATATGGAACATGAATAACAGAGCGCTACTCGTAATCACTCACACGTAGCACTTCAATATGCCACATGAATAACAGAGCGCTACTCGTAATCACTAACACGTAGCACTTCAATCCGGCACAGGAATAACAGAGCACTACTCGTAATTATTGGCGCTGAGTACTTCAACACGGTGTAGGACAGTCACTGCGCCTCACGAAGCTTTTAGTGGGGAGCGCCCGGGAAGGGAGGAGCGAGTCTCTCGGCTCCGGTGCAGTTCGTAGGGCACCGCGCTTCAGAGCAGTCACGGGGGCACAAGGAGAGGATCCCTCGGCGGGGTCTCTCCGTCGCGATGGCAGGGGGGAACTCTCACGGAGAGGGGACCCGGGCTGAGGGTGCGGTGCGGTTCCCGACCAGTAGGGGGCGCACCAGGGGCAATCCCAGCCTCCGGGCTTACCTCGTTCTCGGCGTCAGACGGCGTCCGCTCCAGCGACGATGGGGAAACTCGGCCCCAGGCCTCGCGTACCTTCTCACACAGCTGCAACGGCAGCGGCGGGGCCCCGGGCTTTTCACGGGCCTCGCGACTCTGCAGGGCACTTCTTCCGGCCTCCGGGCCGCGGTGGTGAGCGCGCTGGCTTCCACGTCACGGGGGGGGGGCTCAAGTTAAGGATGGGGGTTCCGCGCTCAGCGGAGCATGCTGCCGGGGGTCCCAGGCCAGGTCAGGGAGCGCAGGGGTCACAGCGCTAATACCTGGTCGATCCCCGGTGGCTCTTCAATCTGCTTTGCATACGGCTTCAGGGGTCAGTCTGGACACGCAGTCTCAGTGCTTGGCATATAAGTTTTAGAGTTCAATCTGGACACGCAGCCTCAGTGCTTGGCATATAAGTTTGAGAGTTCAATCTGGACACGCAGTCTCAGTGCTTGGCATATAAGTCTCTGTTCTCAGATGTTAGATGAAGTCTTGTTGGCGCAGATGTATCTGGCGCCCTTAAAGGGGTTCTGTTACAGGGGGGTAGGGATGGAGAAGGCGACTAGGTCCTTCCTAGTCAGGCTGGGTAGAGGTTCTCTGGGTCCTCCTACTGCTGGGCAAGATCAGTGGGTTTCACAGGGTCCCTCACTCACTTAAGAGGCAGCACCTAAATCCTGTCACTCTCAGAGGCATAAGTCCCTGGCTAGGCCCTACCGCCTACACTCCTGGTGGATTCTTCCAGCTCTGCTTCACCCCACTGGCCAACTCAACACAAAAAGTTCCCTCCCTCACTTAAGTAGCCCTAGGTCAAGTGACCTCTGGCCAAGGCGGCAAAAGAAAAACCACACCTCCCTTCTAGAAGGTTCCAGCACATTCCAGGAGCTTCCCCACTCTACCTATGGGACAAAAAGGCGGGCTGGAGTCGCAACATTGTTGTGGGGTTCCAGCCAGCTCCTGGCAGCTAGGGTGCTACTAGAACAGGCCACTCTGCAGTAGCAGGGGCCTGTGGCAGCCATCTTGGGTGAAGGGAGCACCTGCACCTTAACGCTACAAAAACGAAAAAATTCAGGGAAAAAGGGCCAAGTCCAACATAACCCCCTTCCAGCCAAAAGCCAGGGTAGACCGATCAATGCCTTGATGGTCTTCCCTGCTTGGGGCGAGAAAAGGTGGACGCAGGCCCGCAACTGCAGATTCTCTTCCACTCTGGAACCCGATGGTTCCCTCTCAATCCTCCCTGGACCAACGAAACCACCCCACTGGGGCTCCCTAGCTAGTTGTGGCCAGGACCGGCCCCCGGGCCGTCCAGATGTCACTGGCCCGTGTGGTCTCTCAGAGTGGGGGGCAGTAGCCCCAGGCCTGTAGTGCCCGATGACCACTCTCCTACTCTTCCTTGCAGTCCTAAACTGCCTCTGGTCCTTCCACCTGGGGTCCACACCCTTAGGCTGACCAGCCTTCAGGGGCGAGGCTCTCCTCCCCCTAACTCTCCTTCTGGGGTTCCTCACCCTACCCTGCGAGGCACCCACAGACCACCACTGTCTCCTCAGTACAGGGCCTTGACCCTTCAACTGATTCCTCAACCTAGGGTCTGAACCCTTAGGCTGAGCCAGTGCCCGAGGCGAGACCTTCCTCCCTCTGCACCCCCTTCCAGATTTCAGCACCCTCCTAACGGGAAAAGTACCCCTGGAAGTCAATTTCGGGGGGACCCTGTTAACAGAGGCCCCAACCGCCAGGTCAGGCAACCCCTGAGCCTGGCACCCCAGCCCAGGATCTAAATCCTGCAACTGGGCCAACCCCAGAACCTCAGGCTCGCTGGTTACAGTCGCCCTGGGTCCTCCTGACACTAGGGGCTCCCTTTCCTTGGGCGGCACATCGGGACAGCCTAGGTTCCCAACCTGGGGCTCCCTTGCGGAACTCTCCAGGCCCTGAGACTGCGGTTGGGGCACCTCAGGACACCTCCCCGTCTCACTCCTTCCTATGGATAGGTCGTGAGGCCCTACAACCCTCTCTCCCTGGGACCTAGCTGGGCTATCTGCCACCTCCCCCACCTCGCTGGGTTGGAAGAGCCCTGCACCACCCCCTTCAGGGTCACCCACCAATACCTCCTCAGACACCATGGTGATGTCATCCTGGGGTAACTAAAATTCCAGCTCCTGTGGAGCTTTCGGTATGCTGCCACCAGTGTCCTCGCTGGACACATTCATCTGGAGGGCACGCAGCTCCAACTCCTTCAGCCGAAGCTCGTGCGCCATCCTCTTTTCCTCCATTGCCCATTTCTTGTTCTCTCTTTTCCCTTTCTCTTTCATGTTCTAATTTCGCTAGCTCCCATTTTAATTGCCTCTCTTCCCTCCTGTCCTCGTACTCCTCTGGAGACGCGCTCCTTCTAGACCCTGTCCTACTACTGGTCCCAGAACGTCTCCCTGGGGGCACATTTTCCGACATATCTACATTTAAGATGTCTAGTCCTTCCTGGGCGCTCTCCTCCTGAGGTGCATCTGGCGCCTCCTGTTCCTCATCCTCTATCCCTTCTGGGTGGGCCTCTACCCATGCCCTAATGGCGGTGCGGAGTTCCGGTCCTTTGGCCTTCCGCACCCCAGGCACCCCCATCCCCTGCCCGAACTCCCTTAGTTGCTTCACACTGTACCCCTCGAGGTCAGCTAACCAGAATTCCATTCTGGCAGGTGGGGACCTAGACACTAAGGAGAAAAATTCCTAGGGGATAGGCAACAGTTCTCAGCTAACCAGGCTTCCTGTACTCTCAACCTGGACAGTGGAAATAAAAATGCAGCAATCAATGGTTTCAGAGCTCTGGAACAAATAGGCGTTTAATTGTGGCGCCCTTCGCCTCACGGAATGGTGCTGTATGGTCACAGGTCCTAAGGATCCCACCGCTGCCACCAATGTAGGACCTGGGGTCTCCAGGCCCTATGGGGCGGTAACGTGACACGAGCGGTCGGGCCACCAAAGGTCTGTGTGTAAAGCAACCATACAACACGCACCTCACATGGGACAAGGAACACACACAATAAGTGATGCCACACGGTAGGAGTTAAGTAAATACTCAAGTTTATCCAAGCAGATCACGTTAGATGCAGTTCATGAGGTAGCAGTACATTTCATAAGCTGGTAATACCACAAATGACATTCATAACATATCAGTACTGCCTGAGGTACAACTACCCTTCACCTAGAGGTACACGCACGCTTCACTTTCCTGTAGCACCTTAGGGGGGTGATTATGGCGCTAGGCGCGCTAAATGGTGACGACCTCAGAACGGGGCATCTAGCACGGAGAGCTACTCGTAATAGATGTCATTTAGCATTTCATTATGGAACATGAATAACAGCGCGCTACTCGTAATCAATAGCACGTAGCACTTCAACATGGGCGTGAATAACAGCGCGCTACTCGTAATCAATAGCACGTAGTACTTCAATATGGAACATGAATAACAGAGCGCTACTCGTAATCACTCACACGTAGCACTTCAATATGGCACATGAATAACAGAGCGCTACTCGTAATCACTAACACGTAGCACTTCAATCCGGCACAGGAATAACAGAGCGCTACTCATAATTATTGGCGCTGAGTACTTCAACACGGGGTAGGACAGTCACTGCGCCTCACGAAGCCTTTAGTGGGGAGCGCCCGGGACGGGAGGAGCGAGTCTCTCGGCTCCGGTGCAGTTCGTAGGGCACCACAGGGGGGGGGCTCAAGTTAAGGATGGGGGTTCCGCGCTCAGCGGAGCACGCTGCCGGGGGTCCCAGGCCAGGTCAGGGAGCGCAGGGGTCACAGCGCTAATACCTGGTCGATCCCCGGTGGCTCTTCAATCTGCTTTGCATACGGCTTCAGGGGTCAGTCTGGACACGCAGTCTCAGTGCTTGGCATATAAGTTTTAGAGTTCAATCTGGACACGCAGTCTCAGTGCTTGGCATATAACTTTGAGAGTTCAATCTGGACACGCAGTCTCAGTGCTTGGCATATAAGTCTCTGTTCTCAGATGTTAGATGAAGTCTTGTTGGCGCAGATATATCTGGCGCCCTTAAAGGGGTTCTGTTACAGGGGGGTAGGGATGGAGAAGGCGACTAGGTCCTTCCTAGTCAGGCTGGGCAGAGGTTCTCTGGGTCCTCCTACTGCTGGGCAAGATCAGTGGGTTTCACAGGGTCCCTCACTCACTTAAGAGGCGGCACCTAAATCCTGTCACTCTCAGAGGCATAAGTCCCTGGCTAGGCCCTACCGCCTACACTCCTGGTGGATTCTTCCAGCTCTGCTTCACCCCACTGGCCAACTCAACACAAAAAGTTCCCTCCCTCACTTAAGTAGCCCTAGGTCAGGTGACCTCTGGCCAAGGCGGCAAAAGAAAAACCACACCTCCCTTCTAGAAGGTTCCAGCACATTCCAGGAGCTTCCCCACTCTACCTATGGGACAAAAAGGCGGGCTGGAGTCGCAACATTGTTGTGGGGTTCCAGCCAGCTCCTGGCAGCTCGGGTGCTACTAGAACAGGCCACTCTGCAGTAGCAGGGGCCTGTGGCAGCCGTCTTGGGTGAAGGGAGCACCTGCACCTTAACACTACAAAAACGAAAAAAATCAGGGAAAAAGGGCCAAGTCCAACAGACTATATGATTGCACACTTACTATACCTCAATCATGATGGCTATTCGCACTGGTTAAGTTCACGTGTAAAGCATATAAATAGCTTACAATTTGCAAATTGTACCCTAAGCAGGATATTTGCATTGTTTATAGTCACACTCTATGTATAACCAAAATATCGTAACTGCGCCCAGTGATCACAAAAGAAAGATTTATACACTGAATAGGAAGAAGCTTCCCTGTTTTATAAATTTTATAATTATCAAATAACTTATGCCACATTGTACAATATCGACAAATTCGAGGTGTATTGTTTATTTTTGCCAATCTCGTTTCATCATATCGAATAAGTAACTCTGCACAGTGTTCTGTTGCTTGCTCAACGGAATACAATTAAGATTATCACAACATGCATGCATTGAACATTTGTATGACATCACGCTGTAATGTTCCTTCTAATTTATGATACTCGAAATAATTATGTGACACAGGTTATTTGCATTGTTTATAGTCATGCGCAGTGTATAACCAAAATATCGTAACTGTGCCCAGTGATCACAAAAGAAAGATTTATAGACTGAATAGGAAGAAGCTTCCCTGCTTTATAAATGTTTTATAGACTTATTCCACAATGTATAATATCGACAAATCCGAGGTGTATTGTTTATTTATTTTTGCCAATTCCATTTCATCATACCGAACAAGTAATTCTGCACAGTGATCTGTTGCATGTTCCACGGAATACTATATTGTTTTAAGATTATCACAACAGGCATGCATTGAACATTTCTATGACATCACTCTGTAATGTTCCTTCTAATTTATGTTACTCAAAATTATTATGTGATGCATGTATTAAGAAATCGTACTAATCCACGAGGACCCCCGCACAGGCCCTTCTGTCCTATGCGTGATACAGGCTACCCCTTCTCAGAAACTTGATTTACATTCTCCACCCGGCAACGCCGTCCGACGCTGGACGCTCTTGGGCGCCAGCGTCATCCGTTGCTCAGCAACCAGAAACGCGCGGCGTACACGCGCACGTTTTTACCGGCTACATCAGCAGGCTCATTTCGAGCGCTGCTGTCAATCTTTGCAGACGAGCCAGGACGTTTGCCTGCCGTCCGGAATTCCCCAGCTGGCATTCAATTTCTGATTAAGGTAAGCAGCGAGTGCCGCTCGAGCCCCGTCCAGCCTAAAAAGTAGCTTTACACGCTGGATGGCTCCCATTTAAAATCTTATCTTAATTCTCAACAGACAGATCATACGAAGCGCCTGAAATAGTGACGGCCAGCCGCCTCCATACTTACATTCAACAAAGGTTAGCAGTGTTTGCCGCTTGAATCATTCCACTCCAATTAATCAGGCCACTTCAATTAGACGGCTCCTTTTAATTTTAATTCTATCCCAATTATCCACAGACATATTACCAGAAGTGATTAATATCTGGAATGCTTCGCATAATGCCTCCATCTTGAGATTTACATCAGATGTCCTGATTTCACTGTTATTAGAAGGGTGTAGGTGTGAGCCAGCCGCCTCCATATTTACATTCAACAAAGGTGAACAGTGTTTGCCGCTTGAGCCATTTAATTCCAAATAATCAGACCACTTCAATAATTAGACGGCTCCTTTTAATTCTATCTCAATTATCCACAGACATATTACCAGAAGTGATTAAAAACTGGAATGCCTCCATCTTGAGATTCACATCGGATGTCCTGATTTCACTGTTATTCGAAGGATTTAGGTGTGAGTTAACCACACTAAACCTTGTACCACACTTAGGTGAGTGCTATGCCACCTAACAGTTTGTGAGTTACCGTTCTTTGACAACACACCTGATTAAGTCATCTTACTATTCACAGGCCGTCACCCCCTGCCCCTGTCCGGATGAAGACCCGCACTGACTTTATAGTAGTGCAGTACCTGGGTTGAAACGTCAACACTATCCCCCGGACCAGCAATTAGAGCCTGCGTAAAACAAATTGACTCAGTTCGCAGATCTACTATAAATACCTGTTTTCTGGCCACCAAAAAATTCTCCAACCTTTTAAACCACCTTGTACATATCACGCACTTTATCACTGAGCACTACTTGTCACCTTGTCACTAATTGTTATCACTTTGTACCTTGACGGCTTTTTCAAATGCCTTTGGGTATGTATATGAATGACGCAATTTATATAAAAATCTCTGACTACCCTATAATTTGTTTTGTGTGTTGCCTATGACTAATTGCAAATTTTGAATAACGCATGATTTGTGCTATTTGTATAAAGAGGTCTTTTTTCACCCAACAGAACCATTGTTTCTTTGACACTGATTGACCCAACTGCATGTGATTCTGGTATGCTGACTTCATTTTGGCCTCAGCACACATGAAATGTTGCATTCGAGCTGCAGGTTCAGGCCCAAAATTGACATTAGGGACAACAGCCTGTTTCTGAGGTCATGAAGGGGGCTTCAAAAGCGTATCCTTGGCTGGGCACACAAGCTCTGTTCCTTGCCAAGTACAGTAAGTGGTGGTGGTGGCAGCATGCTGTACATAAGGATGGTGAGTGACTTGCCTCAGATGCCACAAGGGGGGCATTAGAAGACAGCTGTGCTCGATGTAGGGCTAGGAAAAGAACAGGGTGCTGGTTGTCTTTTAGGAAATGATTTTATTGTGCCAGGTTTAAGCCCAGGGCTAGAAACCTACTTGGCCTTGTCTACATGAGCTGTGTTTAGCAGAGCACCGGGTGCAAGCCAGTCTCAGGAGGGGACTGTAACAATTCCACAGTTTCAGAGATTATAGTAGGTATTAATCGTATCTGGATAGACTCTGATAAGGCACAGGCCTTTGCACCCATCACACCTGCTCGATATGGTGAAGGGAATGAGGTACATGAAACAGACCACTTGTTGGGGTTTAAGTCACTGCAAGAGCTGTAGAGTTTTGTAGATGCTGGAGGACCTACCCAGGAAGAATTCCACGAAGTTGAGTGCCCTACAGTTGAGAGACTACTGACAAAAGCCCAGGAACAGGTCAGCAAAGAGTGGTTGGAATGCATTATGTTGCCTAAGAGGAGTAATTGCTGTGCAGTATGTTTTGGAACCCTGTGACAGGAGCTAGCAAGAGGCTAATAGTTTCTCTAGTGGACAGGAATGTTCTATTGTCACTTGCCCATGAAGTGCTTTTAGCAGGACACTTGGCATTACAAATACACAGGCCAAGGTGGACTCTTTGTTTTACTTGACAGGCTTTTGCAAGGATATGGAGGTTCTGTATAACTTGTTCTGCTTGCTAACTGAGTGGTAAGTCAGGAAGTAAGACCACGGCGCCAATGGTGACACTTCTTGAGTAGATGTGGCGTTTGAGCAGATGGGAATTGATCTATCTTACAGACCATTTCACCCCATCCCTCAGCATCAGACAACATATTGGTTGAGGTGGATCATGCAACCAGGCATCTGGAGGAGGTGCCTCTGAGGAGCACACTATTTAGGGAATTAGGATGGCACTCCTGGGAGTCTCCTTTACGGTCAGGGGGTATATTAACAAACAAGGCGACAAAAAATTATCGCTGCTTTAGCAGAAGAAAACTGCCGCTAAAACGGCGATAATGGGCTTGATAATATTCTCTATGGAATTCCAATTGAAACCCATGTTAGATGTGAAGGGCATCTAACATGGGCTTTAATTGGAATTCCATAGAGCATATTATCAAGCCCATTATCGCCGTTTTAGCGGCAGTTTTCTTCCGCTAAAGCGGCGATAATTTTATCGCCTGGCTTGTTAATATACCCCATAGTTCCCACGACTATGACCGAGGGACCAATCTTCCTACATGAAAGAGATGTGGGGGCAAGCTTGTGTGGCCTACCACTGCTCCACAGCATACCAACCACAAACCAATTGGTTGAAAGATTCAACAAGACCATTCAGAGCATGCATGGAAATCTACCAGTCAACCTCTAGAGGAGGTGACATCTTCTGATGTCATGTCTATTATTTGCCCACAGGGAAATTCCAAAGAAGGGACTGGGGTTTAGTCCCTCTGAACTTCTGTTTAGGCTCCCCGTGTGTGTCACCTCGCCTTAGTAAATGAAGGTTGGGAAAGAACTTTGGAGTTACCTGAGAAGGATGTGGTGGACAATGTGATTGGCCTCATGAAGCCATTGGCATTTTACATAGGCTAGTGGAACAAAAAACTTCAAGCCAGCTAAGAGCTCAAGGAGGAGTGTTGTGACCTGGAAGCAAGGCTGCCAGGGTCCGTACATGTTTGTGCTAAAGCGCAAGTTCCAGGGAATAAATGGTATGTCCATACAAGGTAGTGCAGAAACTTTCTGAGGTGAACTACTTGGTAGACACAGATGCCACATGGGAATTCAAGAGGGTGTTCCATGTGAATCTCCTGAAACCATATCCCTGAAGAGATTTTACAGTGAACATCCTGGCAATGGCAGAATAGTCTGAGGAGGGCCACATTCCCTCATTTACAGCGCAGAATGTGAAGGGTAGCTTTGTAGATTGGGTACAGCTTGCACCTGGGCCAGCTAATGAACAGCATGAAAGTAGAGAAGTTCTGGGATAATTTTCCCATCTCTTCTGACTGACTCCTGGGTTGACATCCATATCTGTACTTAATAAAGACACGAAGGGTAGTATCTCAATCAAAGACAGAATATACAGGCTGTCAGTCTGAGTCCAAAAATGTGCCAAAGTAGATGTTGCTAAGATTTTTTGACTTGGAAGATGTTGCTAAGATGTTTTGACTTGGAAGTGAATGCGCATACCCCTAGTTCATGAAACAGTGGTGTTGGTTCCTGGAAGGCTCAATGGGCCTACACTGTTACATGGGCTATTGGGCTCTCAGTGAGATGACAAACACTGATGCAGACCTGATCCCCCAAGCTGACAAGCTGGTAGACAGGCTGGGTGCTGCGCACTACTTGAGTAGTTTTGATCTGACCAATGGTTATTGCCAGTAGCTTCCAGTGCCAAGGAGATGACCGGGCTCTTGAGGCTGGAAGGCATGAATCAGTTTAAGGGCATACATTTTAGGCGGAAGAAAACACCTGAAATGTTCAGTGCGTGGTGAACTATGTTCTATCAGAGTTGGTAGAGCTCAGGGGAAACATCCATTACAACGCGGGCATCGCATCGCAATGCCTTTACATCGCGGGTATTACAACGCTAGTCGTTACAACGACTTGCGCTGGATGGTGCTCTAACCTAAGGAATAGTATGATTTACTATTCCAACACCTTCCCTACTGCACGTAGGCTGGAGTTGGAATAGTAAATCATACTATTCCTAAGTCCAGCGCCCTCCAGCGCAAGTCGTTGTAAGGACTTGCATTGTAAAAACTGTGATGTATCGTACTGTGATAATTTTGATCGTGTTGTAACGTCACGCATTCTAGAGCTTATGGTGCAAGGGTGTCTGCATTTGACCTAGGATGCCTAAAGGGCACCAGCACAGAGTAAAAAGGCAGTAATGTGCTGTATTGCCTTAAATATGGCACTTTACTGCCCTTTCCCTGTCATGCAGTGCAGTGCAGCAAGGCGACTTGCTGCACTGCAAGGCTTTTTAGTAAATAGGCCGCTTAGTGTTGTAGGAAATGAAAGTTAAAATTTCTCAGTGGAGCAAGGCAGCAGGCTGTATCTGAAGAGGGCACCAGATCATTGGATAGCCACTAGACGAGTTCTTGGTGAAGTCGTTGAGTTTTGGCGGGAAAGCTCAGAGTAAGAGAATTTCGAATTTTACTCCCACAGAATGTTCCTCAATGGCCGAATACTTTTGCCCCCTTTGGTGACGATTTATGCCTTTAAGTTTAGGAACTTTTTAGGAGCATGGATTATTCCAGTGAGGCAAAGCTGCAGGCTGTAGCTGAAGGGGATTCCACCAGGTCAGATACCTGCTCTGCAGGATCCTGCTGAATCAGATTGGCTGCTGTGGAAAAGATGAGAGCGCAAGCAATCTGAATCTTTGATCCAATGGCAAAGCACCTTCATCGGATCAGATGGACAGGTTGGTACATGTCCTCCAGAAATCTATGGAACCAAAAGGTTTTTAAGTCCCAGAGATCAGGAAAAGTTAGGAGGAGTACACTTTTGTAAATTTCTTTTTATTGTTTTCTTTTTAACCACAGCAACAACAAAGCAAATACGGCCAATGAGGTAGACCTTACCCAGCACAATATTGATAGTGTACAGTTGGGTAGACATTTCCACATCCCATTTCAAATATACAGATGCAGACCCTTTCAGAAGGAGTACACTGTGACACTAGCCAAGCGTCCAGGACCTTGGAGACATCAGTTGGGTATCAAGACTTATTCCAGTAGAGGCCTGCAGCAGCGTCCAGAGCAGGTCCAGTTGGAACTGGTCAGGTCTGTAGTTGCAGGAAATTCCTCTTGCAGCTTGTTGTGTCCAAGTTGCTGGAACAGGAGGTCAGCATTATGACCTTTGCAGCCCACTTGTTTCTCCTGGGTACAAGAGGGAGAGCAGGTACTATCCTTCTAGGGTCTTAGGTGACAAGACAGCAGACCCAGTCATCTTCTGTTCTTCCACAAGTCCAGAAAGTGTTCTGGGAAGGGTACTGAGTGTACCACCTTTATGCCTGATGCAGATATGTAGGTGGGGGTGACTCTTTACCCCTCCCTAACCAATAGGGTAAAGGTTCCATGGGGCCAGCTTACCCACTTTTGCAGCATTTACTGTGTGTCCTACTGCAAATACCCTACAGTGCCCTTCTCTGCCTAAATTGAACATGGTGAACCTCTTCTCCCCTTGTGCAGAGCAAGTGCGCCCACCCCAGAGGTGTGGCCAGGGAAATGAGCAAACCCTTCTCTGTGGTCGAATCTAAAACAGTTCTCCAGACAACTACTTTTCCACTAGAATTAGTGCCTTTCTGGCTGGTGGAGCCATGAAGGGCTTTGCCGAGGTGTCATCTAACAACTGAGTAGGCCGCTTTGGTGATATTCAGCTACCAGGTGACAGTGGAAGTTCACTTAAATGATTGATCCTATGCAAAGGCTCTGTATCGTGAACCACAATTCCCTAAAAGAAGATGGGGCGTCCGTGTTGGGCCTATACGTGCATGCAATTGTTGTGGGTAGTGTATGCATAAATGTATTTAATATAATATAATGCCCTTCCAGGTCCACTATTGTGTGAAGTGGGCGAATTAAGGTACCGCACCTTATCAAAACAGCTACACCAAAAGCATACTGTGAGTAAAGGGTTATGTATTTCAGAGTGATCCATTTAGCTTGGATCCTAGTGTCAGACAGTCAAGCATGTGTGTCTCCTGTACAAGACCCATATCTACTTGATGTGCATGTAAAATAGCCAGTACCAATCTTGAATTCTTAGCATCATTGAGGCCTCTTACATTCCATGTCATGAAATTAATGCCACCTATTAGGATTCTTTGGTGTGTATCCCGGCTATCTTGTGTTGCCACTTTGTAGATGGGTCTGTAAATATGTGTCTGCCCTTCTGCTGCTTGTTGTGTAGTAATATCTTGACTTAATCTTACAAAGTAAAGACATTCTGTCCTGCAGTGAGCACATCTTCCCATGCCACCCACCTTCCACTTCGGCCACTCCAATTTGCCAGAGAAGATTTAGCACCTCTCTCTTTCTTTGTCAACTGTAACAACACATCCATCAACTCATACCTGTGTTGACATGCAACGACATGGAATGGATTCTGTAAAAGTGGGCACAATTTGCGCTCTGACTTCTGCCAAATTCATTTTGTATTTTGTAAACCTACCTATGTAATAATAGGTTGTTCACAAAATACTGAATTGTAGTGGGTCGCAATTCAACCTACCTCATTAAAATGCATGAGTTAGGTCGCAGATTGTCACCCACTACGATCGGCTACCTTTACAAGCATGGTGGTCTTATGGAGTCAGGAGCCCCCAAATCTGTGATTATTTTTAAATGAAGCAATCTTTTTTGTTTTTGTTTATTGCAACCTGTTTTCCTTAAAGGAAAACAGGATGCATTTTTAAAAAATGACAAATAACACAAACCTTTTTGAAGAGTAGGTAGCAGTCCTAGGGACCACTTCCTGCTCCTAAAAAACAGTTTTGTGAACATTCACAAAAGGGAAGGGGTACCTTAGGGACCCTGTTCCCGTTTGGGAATGGCTTACCCCTCCTTTGAGGAAATGGTAAAATATTAATGTTTTGCTTTAGTCGCTATCCCTAATGTATTAAACTTTTGTTTTCGAATTTGAGATTCCTAGTGGGTTGCAAATCAACTTATCTCATGAATATAAATGACATAGGTCTCAATTTGTGACCCATTAGGAATTATTGCCATCGCAAGGATGGAAACCTGCTGGGTTCATCAGACCACCTTGTCTGTAATTACTTTTAACTGAATCATTTTTTTAATGCAGCTCGTTTTTCATTAAAAAAAAAAAAGAAATATTTAACTTCACGTTTTTTAAGAGTAGGCAATGGTCTGTGGTACCACGCCTGTTCCACTGGGGACCCCTTTCCATTTGGAAATGGCTTACCACATTCTTTGCAGAGGTGGCAAAATATTAATGTTTTGCAACTGGCATTTTGTTGCACACATTAGTACATACCACTGCAATTCGGTAGTTTGAAGGGATGCCCTAAAGGCGCCCCATCCAAGTACAGAATCTGTATTTAGTCGCAAACTCAAATTTCAACTTGTTAATGTGTTACTGAAACGCAATTTGGGTTTGATACATCAGAAAACCCTTTTTACAATAGCAAACAGGCTAAAAAGGCTCAATTTTGCAAATCAGGACGTTTGTAACCTCAAATACGTTACATACATCTGGCCCTAACTCTGTCTCGAGAGCTGAAATGAGCTACAACTAGAGAAACAGAAGTCACAATTTTCATACATTTTGGGAACTTAACAAAACGTCAACACTTAACAATGCAACGTTCAGCACACTCATGGAGCGATCTCATGGTTGATAAAGGGGCCTATTATTATTTATTTTTATTTACTTGGGGCATATTTATAAGACACAACGTGGTACATGTGTGACACAAATCTCTTTGCGTGCCTTTGAGCGACTCCAAAAATCTGCAGTTATGCAACGCAGTGCAAATCGATGTGGTGCGTTACTTTGTGCTAGGGAGGCGTTCCATGGAAGTTGCATGGGTGTTCCCAATCTACTCCCATGGTTTTTATATATTTCCAGATTAACAAGACCTTGTCAATCTAGGAATGCGCCAAAAAGATAAGGTAGGTGTCCCTTGCTGCACAAAAACAATCTTGCACGATGGTGCGCATTGGCACTAGGCAGCCCATTGAGCGCCAGCGCAAGGGAAAAGTCAAGAATGCGTCGTATGCCTTAAATACAGCGCATTCCTGCCTTTTCCCAGTGATGCAATGCAGTGCAGCACAGCAAGGTGCCACTTTTTCATGAATGTGCTCCTTAGTTCTTGATATGGCATGATCTTGACACTTAGAGAGACGTCGAGGCGTATGGTCAAGTCATACCACTTATGCTGTCTGGACCGTTGTAAATACAAAACTTAAAATAGAGACTGTTCCTGTGCCATATCATTTGACATCACACACAAGGACGCTATCTTTGTGCATTTTCCTCATGTATCATGCGATAATTCTTCCTGAATTTACAGAAAATATGTCCAGTAAATTTTAAATCTGCAAATGTTCCCTCGGACCAGCAGAGGGCGCTAAAACAACAGGCGTGCGTTGTTCTGACACAAATAGACTTTCATGCGTCGCTTTTTCTCATAACTTCGAAGGTTAAATACATTCTTGTCAGCAGCAGCTTTGAGCGTGCTGTTTTTGGTATTACTCCTACTCATCAGTATTGCTCGCTCGGGCACTATCATGGCAATGTCTGAGGGCTAGGCAGGGGCCCTGTGAGTGCATTAGAATAGTGGGTGCCCTGCTTGAGGGTCAGAGTCATACATGATTTTGTCCACCAAGTTCATATTTAGGTGCGCACAGCTTATTTCATGGCAAAAACGACCTACATTTTGGGCCATACTCATGATCTGCAGTTGCATCGCGCTTACACCAAGCAACATGACACATGCGCGACGCAACCCAAAAACATAAGGGGTTTATTTATGAGCCCCTGTGTCACGTTAGTGCCGCTGTTGTGTCACTTTTTGTGACGCTGCGGCGGCGTGAATAATGCACCATTTTGCGCCATATTTACGAATTGACGCATCTAGGCAGCTGCATCACTTCGTAAACACCTGCGCTACATTATATCTGCGTCCCAGGTGTAATGTATGCAGTGTAGGCGCTCCCCTGCAAGAAAGGGTCGTAGGAGTGGCGCAGTGAAATCTATAAGATTTCACTGCGCCACATCTAGGACGCCAATGCGTCAAAACCTTACGTGCCGCAGGCCCTTTCACATGGGGCTTGCCCCATGTGAAAGGACACATTTCTGGAGTTGCGTCTGTTTTCAGACACACCCCAGTAATGCGCCACTTTTGCACCGACAGATACATCAGTAATACTGACGTATCTGTCATTCCTTGCGAAATGATGAGTCATACAGTAAATATGACACATCCATGTTGCAAGGAGGGCGCACTGAGACGGGTCGCATCGCTGCTTTCACGCAGCTATGCAACACTTCTCATAAATGAGGCCCTAGATTTATGAGGCCAGGCAAAGCCACTTTGCGTGGCCCTGAGTAACTTCATAAATCTGAAGTAAGGCTTTACTCTGTGCTAGGGAGACGTTCTATGGGCATTGCGTGGGTGCTCCCACACAACTCCCATGGGGGCATATTATCAAGAAACGCGTTAAAATTATCGCCGCTTTAGCAGTGGAAAACTGCCGCTAAAGCGGCGATAATGGGCTTGACAATATACCCTTGAGAATTCCCATAGAAGCCCATGTTCTGGTGTCAACATTGGCTTCTATTGGAATTCTCTGCGGCATATTATCAAGCCCATTATCGCCGCTTTAGCAGCAGTTTTCTGACGCTAAAGCGGCGATAATTTTAGCGCCGTGCTTGATAATATGCCGCATGGTTTTTTAAGGATTCCCAGATTTACCAGAACTGGTAAACCTGGGAATGCGCAAAATGCTATGCCTCCTCAGAAGAGGTGTAACGAGGAGAAATATCTTTATTTCTCCTCTTTACGGCCTCTTTCTATGTGTGCTGCATTCTGCAACACACAGTGGGGCATATTCTCAAGGAGCTATTGCCGAGTTATCGGCACTTTACCGCAGCCAAAGTCACGATAAATTTACCGCCCCATTCACAAGCTGGTGCAAACAGCTGATATCACCAGTTTTCTGGCGATAGCATCCTCAAAAACATCGCCACAGATAACCCCGGCCATTATTGCTAATGAGATGCAGAGTAGGCGTTCCCGTGCAAAAAGCCGCGACAACACCACACCTCAACATTCTCAACGACCAGCCTGATCTGCGATAAGATCACAAAACATACGATAAGGCGCGTTAGCACCAGGAAACTAACACCTGCTCCGACCTGGTGCAAAGTTAGACTACAACCTGAACCAGAAACGAGAGCCCAGCCCAGAGCCACACCTGAAGAACAACAGATGCCATGGAGCCACTGAACATGCGTGCCGGTCACCCAAGAGGGCCACAACACCCACCGCCACCACCCTCAGGACCACCCCCCTGGCCAAAGACATGCCACATCAACTACACGGAATCATGTACCAAATAATCCGCATGATGTCGCACGATCACATCTGGTGACATGCATGTGTCGTCACAAAAATGAGAATCACACATTCACCTTCGAAGCAACAAATGAAAATGTATGAAAATAAACACAGAACACAAATGAAGACACATGGCGGCTCCCCTCGGGACAATCCGTATGTCACAGCCTGCAAGACAAAAATCATGATGAGAAGGTGTGTCCTGCGCACATCAAGGGACAGAGAGAGAGCAAAGGAGAGAGAGAGATAGATGGACAGAAAGGGGGAGAGAAAGATAGACGGACAGAGAGGGGGAGAGAAAGATAGACGGACAGAGAGGGGGAGAGATATAGAGAAAAGAAGAGAGGGACAGGGAGAGAGAGTTCCGACACTGCGCATCCAGGCCACACTGCTCACCTGCTGCCACGGTGTGTCTCCAACCACGTGCCGGTATGTAGTGCAGTTCACCAGGTCCCACATCTGAGACAGACCCATCATCAGTAACAGAGACCAGACACATGAATGGCACAGTACATACAATTGCACACAACATCATCGCCTGTCTGCCCCAGGCAGCAGCACCCCAGCCCCTCCCTCCTGCCCCTGCACACCCAGACAGATGCACCCCAGCCCCTCCCGCCGGCCAGCGGTGCATGCCCGCCCCTGTGCACCCAGGCCTCACTGCTCACCTTCTAACCTTGGCGTGTAGCAATGAGGGCCCACCACGTGCCGCTGCAAGCCACAAGCCCTAGGCCCGCGGACATGGCACCCTCCACAAAATGCAGCCCCGCTCCGCAGGCCACCAGGTCTCACTTTTGGTGCTGGGTCTTGATTTCACCATGGTAGAGGACATACCAGTGCCTCCGGCCTCATCGCTGGCTGCACACACACTCAGCCCTTGAGGTGCCATTAACTCTGTGACCCGCGAGGCCACGCCACGTGGCTGTAGGCCCCCGCTGTCCGTTGGCTCAGGCCTACTCTGTGGTCCAGCAGGGCACACAAAACCTGAGCAGTCCGGACCGCCGGGACGGGACATCATCGCAGGCTGCACACCCGCTCAGCACTCAAGGTGCCCCTACCTCAGTGCACCGAAAGGCACCGTCCCGTGGCAGTGTGCCTGCGCCGGCCGCAGTGTATCTGGTGCCACCAAGTCTGTGCCCTGCAAGTCATGGACCCTCTATGATTGGGTATCGTGGTGCGGACGCCATCATGTCACCTCCGGGCCTGCGGAATGTGATGTCACAGGCCCCTGGACCTCCATGCCTACATGCACACCACATGAATACACCCCGAGTGAGGTTGGAAATGGCGTCGAGCACGTGCGCCCGGCCCTTTTTATTGGCAGGGTCACATGTGTTGTGATGCGTGTGCTGGATAGGTGTGGTGTGGGTGTACACCAGCTGAGGGAGTGCCTGTGGCATGCTGACAACTAGACCTGTGAGCAGCAGATCCCTACAGGGAAGACCTGGGACATGTAGCATTATCCCCCCCCCCCCTCCCCGTGAGCGTGAGCGGAGTGGACTGGCCTGGTATGCCAGTCTAGAGTAAGGGTTTGAACAATGACCCCTGGACTCTGGGCGTTGTTCCGTATGGGGCTGGACAAGGAAGTAACAAATGCGTGTGTCGCTGTTGTTGCGTCGGCACCACCCGGACAACATTTGGCAATGTGTCACCCTGTGGGCCAAGTCCAACGACATGAGCCACATGGACATAAGAGGAATTCACTGACCCTAAATTCATCCATACTACCACACTTGAAAGACCATAGACAAGACACATCTGTGTGATTCGGAATGTTTAATGCACATTCAGTGGAGTGTTGCATCTGGAGCAGTACAGGGCCATGCAAACCCCACTGTAAAATGTTGGCCCGTGGAGGGCCAGCCAGAGTCCTTCAGGGAATGACAAGTCCAAAGGAAGAGAAAGAGTTCAGTCTGCAGTCTGATAGCTGTGTCATTGGCGATCAAACAGAATATGACAGTCCATTGCGAGGTCCAAGGTGAGTGTCGCAGAGTGTATCGGGTGACAGTGGAAGGTGATAATGCAGAGGGCAGAACCAAGCTGAAACCGGCCATGTGTCAGAGATGAATGCTACAGTTTTCTCCGTACCAGTAAGGCAGTTTCATATGCATCTTCGTCCTCTGCTGTTTCATGTGCCTCACGTGTGGGAGGTGCTGGGCTTTCTCCAGCACTGTGTGGCAGTGACACCTCAGGGGCCGGTGGTGGAATGTCTGCCGCACTGTGTGGCACTGACACTTCAGGGGCGGAGATGTGGATGTAGTGGTAGGAGGAGCATGCATCAGCGCCAGGCCTTATGGCAGCAATGCCATGAGGGTGGTTTTGAGGTCATTGTGAAACCCAGCTACCTCTCGCTGGTGTGCAGCCTGGGCAGCCGCTCTTTTCCGCATTGGCCCGCTCCATGTTCTCAATAAGCCTCCGCATGAGTCCCAACTCCTGGGTGAGCTCGGTGGAGCCACTCTGACTAGACAGTCGTTCTTGTCTCAGAGTCAGGACTCTGGTGATATCAGCCATGGTTCGTTGGAGTGCATGGAGCAGACTGTGGGTGTCCGTTAGGGACTGTAAGTGGTCCCTGAGGGGACTTAGACACCCACGTATGGCATCTAGTTTGTCTTTCATGCGGTTGAAGCCCACCCGCACCTGTTCAGCCAGCTGCTCCTGGCATCCCAACACACGGCGTTAGAAGGCCATGTGTTCTTTGTGGGGGTCCTTGGTGCCAGCCGTGGTGCTGGGTGCCACTTGCTGTGTGGTCTGTGCAGGGGGTGGGGTGTCCTCGTTGCAGCTGGGCTGCCCTTCTCCTGGAGGTGGACTGCGGAGACTGTCAATGAACTCTTGGAGGGCGTCAGAGTCGAAGCTGTGGTAGTCCTCTTCGTCATCAGAGAAGAGAGGTTCGGGTTGCTCTGCAGGAGGTGTTGATTGTCCCTCTGCAATGTGAAGGGAAAATGCAGTTTAACAATGTGTTCACATGTGTGTTGTCGCATTGTACATGTTTACATACAGACTGCATGACTGTGTACATCGTGGCTTTTTCGGAAGGGCTGCCCATTTGCTGAGGGACAGTGGACATTTCGACAACATCACGGATGTGTGTTTGTACTTGTACATTATCAACTCACATTTCCTCGCAATGCCACTTGTGATTGGCCAGTGTCTACACCCAGTTGGCAGCAGTTGTGTCCTGTGTTCTGGTGTGGACGTGTTGCGTTTTGTGCCACTTTGTTGTCAGTGTTGATGTGCTCTGCATGTGATGTGTGTGTGCCGCATTTTGGGGGAGTCACCCCTACAGCTCAGGTCATGTTGAGCAGTGTCCGGTCCCCCGAATCCAGCCACCGTCTCCCCACTGATGACTGTGGACACCATTTCCTCCATGTCGTCCAGCTCCTCCTGTGGTGCAGGACTCCCACCTCCAGTCTGCATTGCTGCCTTCCTGTTGTTGGCGAGTTTCAGCTTGGTTTTGCTCGATTTCATTCCAGCGCCTTCTTGACCTTTTCCATTGTCCTCTTCAGCACTCCGACTGCATTCACCTTGTCCACGATGGACTGCCATAGTCCATTTTTTGTTGCCAATGACACAGTGGAGGTGACGAACAGTTGTTGATAGTGTTCGACCACCTCCATTATCAGGATCCTGTTTTCCTGCGGACTGTAGCGCTTCTTCCTACTCTTCTTCTCCTTGGCCTTCCCTGACCCCGAGGTCCCAGGCAGGTCCTCCGGGGGGCTTGTGGGTTTCTGGTTCTCCTCCGTACTTGCTCCGGCAACATCCATGGTTCTTTGCTGTTGTTTGGCATTTGTTTGTTTGTTATTTTTCAACTTTTATGGTGATTGTTCCCACCTGACGCGTGTGGATGGCAGGCCTGTAGCTGGTTTTCGCAGATTTTTGTATCGCGATTGGCCTCATCGCAGCTTTTTTTGCGTTCGAGTTTCGCATCTTTGCGGGGTGGCGTTGATTTTAACGTCAGTAGATGCGTTTTCTGGTGACTATCGCATGGTACCGCTGTGTTGAGAATGCTTCGTTAACACGGCGTAATTTTCCTGAGATAGACTGCGATGTTGGAAGTTGCGTTAAGTTAATATTGCGATGGTTATCACTCGTTTTTGAGAATATGCCCCATAGATGGGGTAATATGCCGCTCAGAAATTGTTTTGCGCAGTAAGGAGCCCTTCCTGCACAAAAACAATCCTGCATGAAACATAGGTAAACTTGCATGGTGCAAGGGTTCCCGGGCTGGCACTAATCAGCCAAAACGGAGCCTGCGCACAAGAAGAAGCAGGAATGTGCCGCATTCTGTTAAATACGGTGCATTTCTGCCCTTTTCCTGTCACCCAGCGCAGCAAGGTGAATTGCAGCACTGCACTGCGTGACAATTCTCATGAAAATGACCCTACCTATGCAATTGAAAATACGTGAAGTGGCTCTTTGTTGAGGAGTCTGGATGAGTCCACCAGAAAAAGTCTGTGAACTCCCACAACCCCACAAGTAGCACCTTTGAGGTAGTTCCCAATCTGCAGATGTGCATACTTTTATTCCTACCAGCAGTAAGCACATTTCTATGGTGATAGTCAGGAAGGAGCATGCTCACATTTCATGTGGGAGTAGGCTAGTGATTTTCACCACTGGAAACTGGAAATCAAAAGTTACCAGTGTGAACACATTTTCGTATGTTGAAAGACGCACGTTGCGGGAATTCTACATATGTAAATGTAATGAACGTGATTGCCATTGCAAAAATAAGATTATCATATTTTTTCCGCATTATTCATGGAATTCATTGGAATTCCAAAACAGTCAGATATTTGCTCCAAATGTAGGTGTAATCTAACAGGAGCAAATGTCTCACGTATTCATCCTCTCTTTTGTGAATTGAGACTTTGGGAGCGTGGGTAGACCTTTAGGGGCATACTTATGAGAACTGACATGCAGCGCAGCAGGAGAGTGCTATATTTAAAAGAATGTGGTGCATTTCTACCTTTTCCACTGTGCTGGCACTGTTTACTGTTGCATGCAGGATTGTTTTTGTGCAGGAAGGAGCACCTTCCTGCACATACACAATACTTGGAGGCCTATTTCTCTATTTATGTGCAGAATGCAGCACACATCGGAAGATGAAGGAGAAATAAAGATATTTCTCCTTGTGATGCCTCTCCTGGGAAGGCATATCTTTTTGGCTTTTTCCCATCTTTACCAGTTCTGGTAAGTCTGGGAATGCATCAAAAACCATAGGAGTTGTGTGGGCACACCCACACATTGCCCATGTAAGGATTCCCTAGCACAGAGTTAGGCAACTCAGCGATTTGCGATGTGTTGCTTTACTCGATATTTATGAAACCACTCAGGGACATGCAAAGTGGCCTTGTGTGTCTTCATAAATTTCATTTTTCAGTTGTGTCATGCATGTACCACATTGCATGGTGCAAGAGAGACACAACTGGGCCTATAAATATGGCACCTAGTGAGGAGAGCTGATTAGGGTCATTATTGGTGCCTTCAAAGAGTGGGCCCTTGTTGGAACTGGTACTTTCTGGTTGGCTGAGGCAGTGCCCAAGCCAGGCAGAACCTACGACTCCTGTCAGGGTTAGGTGATTACACTCACTGTATAACAAACTGTAAATATTACTAGTACTAGCAGTACTAGGACCAACAGTGTTAAAATGACAAAGGGTGGGCTTAGCAGGCGTAGTGCCTCCACGCGAAGTTCCATGTAGTTGGAAAACAACTCCATGGAACTTTGCTCTGCTCCGCTATCCCCTCTCCCAAATTAATTCTAATGTTTAAAAAAAGGGACTTACCTGGCATGGCTGCCATCTCCTCACCATGGCCGCTCTCCTTCCTCATCCTCGCCATCCTTCTTCTTAGATAACCCCTACTTTGTATGTCTTGCAGTTTCTCAACCTGCTTTTGATCGCTCTCAGAAGTGTTCGTCAGCATAGTCACTTACTTTCACCACACAGGCCCGATCCGGGCGATACTACCTGGCAACACAAAGTTGTTGTGGTGGGTGAGTAGAGGGCAGCTGATTAACTGTACTGAGGGCAAGAGGGAACACTTGGTGAGAGGGGAGTGCAGCTGTCCCTGCACCCCACAGGAAGTGATACACAACATCTGGCGCACGATGGTATGAGTCGCACCAGACAATCCAGTCACAATGAACCAAAATTGAGGTTTGCATTGCCTTCCTTGAAATAAGGCACAACTTTTGGTGCGCGATGATATGAGTTGCCCCAGACAAGCTGGCTGAAATCAACCCATAGTCGGCTTTGCCGTACCTCCCTAAAATGAGGCCCAACGTCTGGTGCGTGATAATACGAGTCACACCAGACAGTCCAGTTACAATCAACCCACAGTCCGGTTCGCCGTACCTTCCTGGAATGAGGCACCAGACAATACAGACCGAAAAACATAGCAGCAAGTTCAGTAGTACCGCAAGAGGTAGAATGAGGCACTACTACTTATGTGCCCTCCCTCCAAAGGTCGCAACCTGTGAATAGGACACAGCACGCAATGAACATGTAGTCGGCGTGTCGCACAAGAGAAATGCAGCAGGGACGACGAAGCAAGTCACACTGAGTCCCCCAACCAGTGAATCCGCTCACCACCAATGAGACCCTTGTGCAAGCTGAGACCCTACGACACAGGAATTCACACTTCTTAGATGCAGGCATGGTTTGAAGGCTCCACACAAGGCAATCTGTTCTCCAGGCACAATACTTATTTCCACGCTCACATGACGCTGCAGTCAGCATCCAGTAGACAAAGTAGGTGCTAGTGAGAGCACCGCTCTTCAGCTGAATCATGTAGATGGTGTAGGTCCCTCACGGGAGGTGTTTGATGTCCCTGAGACCAGCGCAAATAATAGGGGACAAGCTTACAAGCCCTTGGAGAGCACACCTCGGGGCGTCACACAGCAGCAGGTAGTCAGCCCAGGCCAGCCACTATTCAGGCAGGGTGCACAGTCCCTTCCAATGGCAGTCTCCTCCTTCTGCACAACACGCAGTCCAGGATGTCTGGTCCCATGACTCCACAAGTGTATCTGTGACCTGTGGAAGCATGGCACCAGTAGTTATACTGTAGTGTGCTTTTGAAGTAGGGGGTGGTTCAGAGGGTTCCCTTTGAACCACATGTCTCCCCTACATTTCAGTCCTGTCTGCCATAAGGCTTTGGAATGCAGATCTTAATCTTTAGTGGGGCCATGATCTGGCCAAGCGTCAACACCTCTTCCTCCAGTCTATCCAGCTAGGTCCTGAAATGGCAGATGTCTGTTGTTCCAGTTGCATGGCCAATGTTTATGGCTGTCACTAGGGAATCCACAGGTGTGCTCCTCCAGCCTGTATTGTGGACTGGAGTCAAACTAAAAGGCACATAAAGAGTTTGAGAGTTGAGAAATGCCCACTTTCTAGAAGTCTAAACTGGGGTGGCATGGTGAGCAAAATGATGGTGGATTTAACCCAGATCTCTTGACTGAGGGGTGAATTTTGATTTGTTCTGCATTCCGTCTATCAATCGTGTGTCTTTCACTCTCTAGAAGTGGCATTTCTAAGATATCTATGACAAATCCACCTTTACCACAAGGGAGTATTTGCCATTGTGAATCCAATGATAGTAAACATGAGGCTGCTCCACTATAAACCACCACGGCAGCTTGAAGCAATCTCAGCCATTCCTCCATGTAAACATATGGCTAGAGCAAACAACATAGGTAGTGAAAACCACATGTGGGACCTTTCTACAGAGAACACACATGTGTACCCGCTCTGCCTTTCACCTATCACTTGCTTCAGACCCCCAGTGCTCACCCCAGGGGTTCTCTAGTGTTAATGAAAGGCACCCTCAGCCTTGGCCAATGATTTAGAAAGGCCAACCTGAGCATAAGTGCAAATGTGCACACACAGGTCTGCAACAGCAGGCTTAAGACATGTTTTAAAACACCACAAGGCTACTCCCTGCTGTAAGCTAAAAGTGTAGTTTAAAAGTCCTTCAGCAATTCCGCCATGCTGACCCATGGGAAGAGCAGACCTCCAAGGTAGGGAAAACCCACATGGGATTATTCACAACCTGGGATGAGAATACACATGTGTACCTGCCCTGCCTTTCTCCTACCACTTGCCCCACCCCTCAGGGCTCACCCTAGGTGTGCCCTAGTGGTAGTGAACAGCCCACTCAGCCTTGGCCAATCCTTTAGAAATGCCAACCTGAGCATGAGTGCAACTGCGCGCAGACAGGCCTGTAATGGCAGTCTTGAGACATGTTTGAAAGGCTATTCTGGTGCGTTGCACAATCAGTGCTGCGGCCCACTAGTAGCAGCCAGTGTAGTACCTGCCCTGGGTATGTAGTATTCCTCTTTAGAGGGTACTCACAGGTCCAGCACCTAAACCAATCAGGTAAGCACCACTTCCTTGCATGTGTCGGAAGGGCGTGCACGCTTTCACACTGTATTACAGTGGGACGGTGGCCAGAGTCCTACTTTGAGTAAGAATAGGAATCAGGCAAGCGTGCGTTTCTTGCAGCTTGTCCAGTTCTAGCGTCAAGTTGGATCATCAAAGATGACCATTGTGGGGGTCATGACTGACTGTGAGGACGTTTCAAGCACTTCTCTAATTCTATTTAAGGCACAGTCAATAAACAGTGAAAATTTGCAATGTGTTATTCACTTTTAAATTGAGAAAAAATGAAAGACTGATTTGAAAGACTGCTAGTTTCAGGATGCATCTAACACCAACACATGTGCACTGTAAATATTAAAGCAGATATACCTGCATGCAACCGTACTGTACCACCTTTGCAAAACTGAAAAACGACTGTGGCCTGACTGTCCTTTAACTAGTTTAACTAGTGTACTCAACGGTTGTCATGAAAGTCCTGCAAATCTTACTGTTTGGAGAGTTGTCTTTAAATTAGTAAAAAGGAAGGAATGTAAACATTGGGCGAATTGTATTATCTGTTATGAATGTTGATGCACTGCAAAACCCTTTGCTGCTGTAAATGCTGTATTACGTCGATTGCCTGTTCTTGCATGGAGTGTTTCCTTATTTTAAGGGACAGAATCAGGGAAGATTTCTCCATTAGGGCACTGGTGCTACACCCCTCTGAAATTCCTACATGTTTACCTAAAAAATATTAAATAGATTGATTTATTTTAAGATACGATTGTATCTTTAAACAAGTCGATGCATTTAAGTCTGGGCTGTCGGTCCCAGGCTGCCTTCCATGCCTTGCTTGCTCTGAAGCAGGAGACGGAAGCCAGGCAGCAAATCAGCTTTCTGAAATGTGATGTAAGATGCAAGGCTTACCTTTCTAAAGTCTTTTATTGCCATTCTAGTCTATGGTGGAATCCATTGTAGGCCAGAGGCGGTCAGCATCACAGGTTTAAGCTCAGGAGTCTGCATCCCTGCATGAGGCCAGACGTCCATAGTTCACAAGCATCGATCCCATCCTTTCCCATTCTTCACACGGTAGGACTTGATGCAAGCACGTTTAATTTGCCGCCTTGTCCTCAGTAAAGATAAGTGTGATAATGCTAAACTTGTGTTATGCATATTCTGCTGAGACCCCCTGGTCATGCTAAACTCTCCCACTGTGACACCCCAGGCTATGGCTGCAGGATGCTGGTCCCTTTAAAAGTTGAGCTGCTGTACTTGTTCTCCGCTCGAAATTGATCCAAAAGAGGAGCAGGGTTTTTGTTCCCTTGCGAAGTTGATCCAAATATCCAAGCCAAGCACAAAGGGAGAAATATATGCTTACAGCAAAGACAGTTCATGCTGTATGGTGTTAAAATTGGCCCTATCTTCAAGCCCTTAACATTAATGCCAAAAGCATGGATTGATTTACGAACAATCAATGTTAAAAACGCTAAGGTAATGCATGTCAGTGCTTTAGTTCCTCTTTTATTTCACGTTTCGCTTATCATTGCATTTCCCAGAGTGTTAGCTATTTCATCATGTTGTGTTTCTGTATCTTTTCATGCATCTTACTACTCTTGTATAGTACATACTTTGAGTCATGCCAGATGTTTATGAGGGGCTTTGATGAAAGCATGGTGCTGAGGCTGAAGGCGAAACAAATTGCCTGTCAGAGGATTGGCGTCTCTGCAGAGCGCACAGAACAATGGTCATGTACCTCAGTTGCAATTGAAATTCTGTGTGAATGTGTGTGAAGTGGGTACACATATGTCACAATATTTACACAGCAGATGTAAAAGAAAATAAGGTGCTTAAATGTGAGTGAGTGCAGTGTATGTTTGGAAGTGGTGAAGTGAGGGAGATGCAAGGACGTGCATTTGGGGGAGAGTGAAAAGAGGATGGTGAAGAGGACAGAGGTGAGGTTGAAGATGTGCAGATGGACATGCAGAGTAAAAAGGGAATACATATCTAACATAAAACCCATATAACTGAGTGCCAATACACCTTACACAGGCCTCAATAATATTTAGTTCACAGTCTCACAATTTCAGAAAATTAAACATTTCCAATGTTATTTATTTATAAAAAACACATTGTTGTTACTCATTTACCTCAAACGGTTAACAACCATGTGCAAAGCCAATAGTACTGGCAGGTTTCATGTGTATGCCAGTTGTTGTGTTATATATCTGGATGCAATAACATCTCAGAGAGAAGCCAAAATACCTGTTGGGTGGCACACCATGGGGATCACAGAAATGTATTTGACATCGTGCCTTTTAGAGAACCCACACTTTTTACCTCCCACTTAAAGACCTGTCGGCACATATTTCAATATGAATTATTGCAGCCAGCAGCTGTGGGTGCTTCCTGAAGCCTGGCTAGAGTATTTTCTTCCAAAGTTGATGCTGCATGCAGTACAAGACACTGGGAAAGCACACACTTTAGAGGGTCTGAATTTGTTGCGCTGTACAATTTGCACATTACAGTAACTGTTGAACATATTAATGCAGTAAGCTATGAGGCAATTTTTAATATGTTTAATATTTCAAGACTATACATCCCCACTGCTTTATAAACCTTGATTTCTCACTAAATTAATTTGCTTTAAAATGCATCATTTGCCAAACTTTTTTCAATTTGTTCTCTTGAGGAGGACCCGCTTGGAACCCACGTTTGTCCATTAAGCTTGCTTGCTTTGTTCACTACATAAAATACCAATTTTAAGCCTCACCACTTTCAAATGTCACCAGCCGCCACTGAACAGAATATTCATCAGGTGGCTCACCAGAGACGGCCATGCTCACCAATAAATAACCATTCCCTTCTGTAAAATATTGCCGACAAAACAGTAGGGAGGTGTACTACAGATTACTACTACCATATTAAGAGGCTTACTTAGGTTGATCTTACAAGTACTGTGCAGGTCTCTCTCATTTTAAATTTGACAATAAATATTTTTTGTGATATCCTTACGGAAGTAACAGATAGAAGATAATAAATTAACCAGATGAAAGGGAGCGTTATAGTCTGCTACAATTTAGGGATTCCACTTTTTGCAGTGATTTTCCAATTCTGTAATGTATATTACACGGGCAAGTAATATTGTTTTCTATGATTTTTATAGATTCGTAACATTCTCAAATACTGTTTTCCTTTGCTGTCTTTCTGTTGATTTTTTATCAAGCTTCTTAGTAGATTTAGAACCCACAGCTATTTAGTAAAGATACACCTATTATTCTTCTACTTAATGACAACCTTCCATGGGGACCAACTTTGCCAGATGTCTCGATAGTAGAAGGGTTCATTACATGAAACTTTTTCTGGGTGCAGGCCCACTCTCAGCTTTTGGAATCTCTTGAGGTTGCCTGATGTTATTGTTTTTTTAGATCAGGGCCATGTGAGGGTTCTGGCGCTGTGTTTGCACTTTGCCACCTGATAAGGCTATTGTTAGGGAAGAGGTGTGGCGCCGCGGCAGGGGATCACGGTTCGATCGCAGGCGGCAGATTAGCCCAGCACCATGTGACTCTGGGCAATAGCTTGCTTAATCTTCCCGACGGCCCCCAGCACCTAGAGACCCTTACGGGTGATTGTTTGCGCTTTACAAATGTGGATTATTATAATAATTATTATCCACTTTTAAGATAAAAAAAAGAAACAAATTGTTTCCTGTCATTTGGACTGGTCCATACACCATTCACTGGCTTTCCTTTGTTTAGCTGTTATCATTTGATACAGAATGTGCATGAGTTGTAGTATGCCCTCTGTCCAGGCATCAATCTGGTTGCAAGTAACACCCAGTGGCATAGGAAGGGGGGGTGCAGTGGGTGCGGGTCGCCCCGGGTGTCATCACTGAGGGCTGTGACAAAATGGCAAAATATGTGTTTTTAAAAGAAAGGAAACAAATTGGGGATCACAACACTTTTTTCTTAAATCATATTGTTTAAAACAAGTTGAATACTTTCGTCTGACAATTAATTAACCTCAACAAGTCAACATAACATGTATTGAAACTTTTTAGTTCAGTTAACAAACGCGATGAAATGCGGCTGAACTTGACGCTGTGTAGTAGAGAGCGTATGGATAAGGAGGGGGTGTTTCTTTCCGCTGAAGTCTGTCTCTGCAGTTTATACTCGAGTGAGATGCAAACAACCGGTGGCTTATCATCAAACAGCAACCAATTCTATCCGCTGCCATGCCGGTCAGTCACCCCACGTCATTCTGTTGAGTTAGTTGTGCATTATTACTGAAGCTTATAAGTGCTGTGCTGAATTTATTTTTGTTAAATTTTTAGTTCAAAGTTTCATTGTGATCATCCTCTTCTCTATGATACGGAGTTTGGTGGGTAACGTAAACGTTATGATGCATGCTATTTGTTTGTATTTGTACATTAAGCCGGGGATGACAAGACATTTTCTGCACCGGGTACCACCTGACCTTGCTACGCCACTGGTAACACCTATTAGATACCAAATGTAATTTTGTCATCCAATCAAGGCGACTGTCGTGATAGACTCTGTCCTTGAGGATGGTGTGTCAATGGGTAAATAAGGGTAGCTAGTGAGCCATAGTTGCTCACTGCTGCCTTTGGTATACAATATGAAATAGTGGCTGGTTGGGTATCAACAGTAGGGATGTTTTCCAAAAAGGGATTCTCTATGACATTTTAAACACAGTAAGTGAAGCTTAGGCTGATGTCAATCTTTCTTATCAGGTGGGAAACCTTAACAATCCATAATTTTGTACCAACAGCCCCATTACCAAACTCCTTGAGATTGTTCTATGACATTTATTTCCTGATAATGTTTTGTTCTTTTATTTTATTAATAAAAAAATCACATCATGTGTCATCTCTGGGGTACAATTTCCAAGAAGTGCAAACCACATTTACCATGCTTTCATTCTCCAGAATTGATAGTGAATGCGATGGGCACTTCTTAGGGCAGACAGAGTAATGGTCGTCTGTAAATCTCAAAGCCAAGCAACAAATAAGTTTTAAGCACCCATGACATCTGTATCTGATTACCACCTTATCACTTGAGAAGGATGAATATCAAACATCAGCATAACATGGTCAAGCATAAAATCCTCTTTAAAAAAAGGTAAGGGGTACTACCTAAGCCCTTCGGAAATAGAAGCTGGTTACCACAACACAAGCTTCTATTGAGTGTTTATAGAAATTAAAAGAGATGACGTTGTCAACCCCCATTTCTGCTGTTGTGTTCTGTGGTCCTGAAGCAGATTTTTCAAATTTTTCAAATGTCATTATGTGCTTGGTCCTGAAGCAGATTTTTCAAACTTGCAGGTGTGTCCATGATATTCACAATCCATCTCTTTTAATCCGTTTTGCTATTACTTAATTTCTTCATATAGACTACACCCTTCACTCACATTTTCTCTAAATTAGGACTTTCAACCGAAAGGAACAAGCATTTTGGAAGCCAATAGGTCTAACGTTTAGTTAGGGGAAATGTTTGGTGATGGTGAGGGACTTTGTGTGGATTGGCCACCAGCAGCCTAGAAAGAAATTCTAATAATATAATGCCCAACATCTTGGACTACGACAGTTTGGAAATTGAGAGTGGGCCCCTTTCCTAAACAGACGATGTCAGCAGAGTACCCCTGTATCCTCAAAGGAGAGTGTGAGGAAAGGAATTGGAAGACAAAATGTGCTTTGTAGGTAGTGAACCTACAAGATATGCACAGCAAAATGCTTTGAATTATGTACTTTTGACAAAGGGTCAGTATTTGTATCACATCTCTAAGAAAGTTCGAGTGTGCATCCGTCTGTACTTTGAGAATAAAAAAAGTCATAACTACATCATGTTATCATGACAGCAAAGTAAAACATATAAACGTTCAAGTGTAATTATTGAACAGAATTGTCTCTTTAGAACAATTAAATGACAAATATTTCCTAAACAAAAAAAGTGTAAAGCAGCAATTACTGTGTAATTATGATTCAAATGCACTTCCCATCCCTATCAGATATCACAGCACCACTGATATTGTCAATGACATCATTGAAGCTTCAAACAATTGTTCTCTGCACATACATCCCTTGTTTCTATGGAATCACAGAATCCCAAAGCACATGCTTCATCAAGAGCCCCTGCTGCCTACTGCCTTTGGCAGCGTGCTGCAGGAGATGGGTGCAAAGTCTGGCCTGCAGCCACGCCTTGTGTGGCCAACCCCCGCTGTGCATAGGCTGTGCATGGGCTTTGGTCGTACACAGCAGAGGTTGGGCATTGCTGGGCTCCATGCTCAAACCCTCCTGTGCACGGACAATGGCCATGAAAAGAGGCGGTTTGAGCGCTGGGCCGACCTTTACCTTTGAGCAGGGGGGTGTTGGGAGTAGGACCTATTCTGTTTCCAATGTCCAAGGGGTGATGAGTTTTTTGCCAGGTCTTGCTTTATTTATATACAGTTTTTTAGAGATTTGAGAATCCTGAAAAGGATTTGCGAATGCTGCACAAACAACCTGACGTTTGCATCAGGATGAAATGTGCCCTTTCCTTTATCCAGCAGAGACAACTGCACTCTTGACAGGGGGCTAGCGGGAAACGGAGCACCAGCAGACCGGAAGTGGAAAACATGCCAACCTACAGAAACAGTGAAATGAAGTAAGACTAACAATGCAGCTCCCACTAGGGAAAGGGCTATGGAGGTATTGGCAATAGGATTGCTGGGCCCTGAACTCACTGTGAAAGGGGCGGAGGGGTCTATGAGACATTAGAGACTCAAGCAAGAGAGAGCCCTGGTCAAAAAATCATCCTGGAGCCAGTCACACCTTGTGGAGTCATCAGATAATCATTTTCAAGTCATCCTGAAATCGTCGTGGTTAATTACATCTTGTGAAGTCATCAGAATCTCATTTTCAAGTCATCTTCAAATCATCAGGCTCAGGTTTCTAAACTCTGCTGATGACTTTGTGAGCTTGATGATGTCTGATTATGTGAAAATGACTTCTACAGTAGTTGGATGATCATCCAATGACTCTGGAATGGCCTCTAAAGTAATCCTGTTTGACCTGGGAGGTGGTACATTCTAGAAAACTTACCACAGACCTGAGCCGCTGCCAGCATGGTCAGGCTTGGAGGACCCCTGGAAAGCATTGAGACGGGTTCCAGGGCAGCAGCATCAATGAAAGTCCTAACAGCACCTCTAACAATTGCAAACAAAGACAGGCCACGCGAATCGAGCACCGAACGGGTGCTGTAAGAGATTCGGGGATGCAGGGTCAGCGGGAAGAGGTTACCAGGGACTTCCGGTTCACTAACGAGACCGGAAGCCTCTGCTTCTTGACGGCGATTTGGTAATGGGGACTTAGAAATACTCAGGGGACAGCATCTGTTTTGTAAGCATCTGAAAGAGGAATCAGCAGGACCCATGGGAGACAATATATGTTGCTCTTCCCAGAGGTGGACAATAAAATGATATCTGGATATCCGGCAGAAGAGCCTCGAGGATCCAGACATTTGTTTGCCATCCTGACAAATGTAAAATATTTCACTGGGACTAAACCAAGACAGTGCTACCCAGCCCTCCCCTGAGAATGCAAAAGCAGGCCCATCTGGATGGCTCACTGCAGTAGTACATGCTCATTATGGGGCATCAGATGGGAGCGCGTATATTTCTGGGATCTTGGATGGCACCGAGTGGATGACTTCACACTGTATGCACACCATGCTTAGATGGGGAAGGGGTTACTGATGGTACATGACTAATCATATTCATGAGCGTTCTCCTGCCACATCTTGCCTGTTTCACCGCTTTCCCTTGAGCGTTCAAGAGTAAAATACCATCTTGAGATTCCTGAGGCACACTTGGGCTCTGCACATACACAGAGAAGATGAGACACCAGGAATTCTCCTGCCAAACCTTGACAACCTGGAATGTCATCACAGTCCAAACCCAGCAGGCTCTGTCCCTCCACCACTTCCGGATCTGGAAACCTGCTTCTTCAGGCAATTCCTCCTAACAGGAGGACCACCGCCCAGGCTTACAGCCATCCATGGAGAGTCTGCACTCCTTCCCTTCCCACCCATTGCCTCCCCCCTGCAGCTCTGCTAATCCCACTGTTTCCCTGCCTTCCCTGCACCCTCACCCTCCCTGCACCGTGGGCTGGCTGCTGATGTGTACCCCAACATCCAAGCCACCGCCCTTTATTCTGCATGTGCCACTCTAAACCCTCTTACATACAACCCTCCCTCCCTCGTGTTACAGGCGGGCATTGGCCTTGGGTACGTGGGTCTTCACTGAAGAGCTGGAGGGCCCTGGAAGGGCAAGCCCCCCCCCCCCCCCCCCACCGTGCCGCAGGGGCCTGAGTTACGCCCCGGAAGTAACAAACACGATTGCATTGCATATATAAATACACACAAGCACACACACAGCTTCATGAGCAGTCGTCTCATTAACGAGTCCCATTTCTGTACTTTTTCTACCATAACCGGATTTACACAACATGTCCTCGGTGAAGACTCGACTTGGAACATAGAACATAGCCTTGAGATGTGTGTAAACAGGCTGTGGACAGGTGGTCGTGTCACTGATATTCAGTTCACATGCAATAATTTCAAAGAACAAAAAATGTTCGCATTTATTTCAAATGTTAAAATAAAATGGCGGTCTATACGTATTCCTGGAGATACACTCATTGTAAAGATCTTCATCTGTGACTATGAATGGTCTACATTTTCAAAATGATTGCTAATTAGTGTATCTGCACATAAATAACACCAGATGGTCTTACGTTTACACCATGGCACGGAGGTCGGTACAATTGGTGCAACAGGAGCAGTGGCACCGAGGCCCGTGGCCCCGAGGGGACCATTGAACCCTGGTCATTGCAGTATTTTAGAACTCCAGGGGCAGTCATAGGGGGCATCTTCCTTGCTTGCATCAGGGGCAATGGCGTCCTTGCTCAGCCACTGCTCCGTGCATTCTTCATGTGACAGAACCGGTGACAAGAGATGTCCAAAAATAAACAAACGTCATCAATGTTTCAAAACCGCAGCCGAATACTCCTGGATTTACTACAACTTGCTCCTTCTCAGCCCTTCCCACAGTCGTTGTACCCTGTGAGCTCGGTGAGAGGCGATCACCAGAGGCTTTGGAATCTCCTTTCCAAAGTTTTCTGATTTGGCCAATGCTGGGAATGTTTTTCCCATGACGGTTTGAAGTTAGGTGCTGATGGGTGAAAATCTAAGACACAAGCCGGATTTGACCACATTTGTTTCTGCTGCTGTATTCCAGCGCGTGCTTCCCTGGGTAAATGCAAGGACCTGTCAATCTGTCGCTTATGAGTCGGGTAGCTACGTAAAAGGAAGGGACTGGTGAGATCTTGTTATAATCTGCCTTACCCTATATATAAATGTGTGTGTTTATATATAAAATGAGTGTTTCCATGGTAGTGTTTCCATGGCAACTGGGAGCTGGTTTCTTTGAGAGTCTGATGGAAAGAAACAGCAGCTCTATGGATCTGTGCGGTGTTTCCAGGGGGATCTGCCATATGAGTGAGAGGATCAGCCCAGGCCTGTGAGGTAACCTGTGTGATGAAATTACGAAAAGGATCCTCGGCTGGTAGGTGCGGTGCGCCCAGGATTCCCGGATTGCTCTATGCCGGTGAAACACCTTGTTTCGTGCCCTGGGCATTTCAATTACAAATCACTGTTACCAATTGCATTAGACTAGTTATGCTATGTGTATTTGTATAGCGCACTAATCACCCATGGGAGTATCCAGGCACTTTGCAGGTGGCAACCAGCTGTCTCCTGGTGAGTTTAATCGAAGAGTCAGGTCTTCAGCTTCTTGTGGATCTCGAGAGGGGATAGGGAGGCTCTGGTGTGGTGTGGTATGTCGTTTAGTTGGTATAGTGGAAGCCAGTGGCGGCTCCTCTGCAATGGCGGAGGAGTGTAGCCCCACTCCTGGGCTTAGAGTCAGTAAATGAAAAATAAAATTATGTAATCGTTTTATTTTTCATTTCACGGCTCTGAGCCAGCTTGCAAAGGGAGGGGCGAGGCATTGGGAGGAGGAGCATGAAGTGCACTCCCTAAGTGCGCATACGTGTTTTGGCCGGCCGTCTCAGGCCAACCAAAACACACATGCGCACTTAGGTTTTCTCCAGCCCAGCTGCATTGAGCAGTCAGGCTTTAGAAACCCCACAGACTTCCTGGTCTGAGCAGGGCATCTTTCCTGCCTGCTCAGACCAATCCCTGGGCTGCCCTCACGTGAGAGCAGCGCAGGGATTGCAAAGAGGCCGTGACCTGGTCCCAGTGCTTGCTAGGACCAGGAAGGGCTGTGCTGAGTGCGACGCGGGAAGCGGGAGGCAGCTCCAGGTAAGTTATTTTAATTTCTTTTTATTACAACCCCCGTGCGCACTCCCCCTCCCGCACTCCCTCGCGCCCTCCACCCGCCCCACAACTTCTTTATTGTGGCGGCTGCAACTGGTGGAAGCACTACAAGATTACAGTTACCATAAGTCTAAACACTTATGGTAACTGTAAATATGAAAGTCCATGACTGAAACCTTATGCTCCGTTTAAAAAAACTCAAACATCTACATGCTGTACAACTATTTACACATTTAGGGGGATTCTGAAACAATTACAGGAGTAATCTTGCGACATTCACAGCTTTCATTAATACTCACATCTGTAAGCAATCATGAATGCATACATGTAAATGATGTGCAATTAACCCTTTTTTGCTCCATGGCGAAAATGTCTTTCACAGTTTTAACAAGCCCTTCCCTAACAGCAGCACACATTTTGGGGGTGTTGTCTCCCTATTTTTACCCTAAATAAGGTTCTAGAGGCTCATGTAGGGGTTGGAGACTGGGCCTCCAAGCAGCATCAGCCTGCCACCAAATGTTCTTTCTTGAAGTCACTGCTCCAGCAGTCCTCTTTCGATGAAACTGCTTTTGCTAACAAAGATGGAATGGCTTTCGATGAAAGCAACCAATGGCTGTCGTCCCATCATGCCATGGAGGCATGGAAGAGCAGTAGGGATTGTTTATGTTTTCCAAAGATAAGCCCACAAATGTAGGAGTTTGTGGGGGAATTGACTGTTCTTCTTATGTGGCGTCTCAGAGCTGTGCATGGCAGTTCCAGATAGAAGAAAATGGACGACAATGCGGTAAGAGGTCCGCCATAACGAGAGCGCACCTTCCGCATGACCTGAGTACAATAGTGCCTACAATCTCATGATGTAATAGTGAGAAAAACCAATGGATTATCATGCACTGCAAAATAGTTGATTTTCATGAATGAAAATGAATATAAATCACTGGAAAATTTGCAATAAAACAGATGAATGGCCAAAGATGCAGGGCACCATTTATTCCGGTTATTAAACTGAGGCCTATACATATTGGGGACTGGTGTGATTAATGCCAAAAATGGTTGTACATGAAAATTTATAAAACATTGTTTAGAAGGTTGTGGATGAGACCGTTTTTTATGTTCTTCTCATTGCTAGAACCTCATTGTGTAGGAACTATTGAGAAACAAAAAAAGAGGTGGCTAACAAATGCACTGTGCACTGTTAAATCGGTGGATCTCTTGGTCATTCTTTTGAAGCTCAGAAACAGTTGCGGAAGCTTCAGGAAAATGATGTCATCTACCTACATTTCATAGCCTAAGGATGTGGCACCAGAATATTGACGACTAAATACCATCCATCGCAAACACTGTGTCCTAAATAAAGTTTACACAAATATTGCACTATTAGGAATAATAGTAGAAAATCTATACTCAACGAGAACCTACTTTTGTCTACGATATTTAGGACACAATATTTACTTCAGATGATATTTTTGTTGATGGTATACTGACATACGACCAGCCGTCAAACCATTAATTGGCGTGGAACCAGGGGGTTTGCTCATTCATGTCTCTGATTCTTCTGCGATGGGGGCAAATCAAGTGGATCATATAGCTCCTTGCGCCAGTTGAGTATGCCACAAAGGTAATGATGAAGCTTCCATGAACATTATACTCCTTCTGTTTTTGTTAGATGGGGGAGCACAGCTCAAAGAGCCCAATAAGCAAGTATAAGTAGAAAAGTAAGTTCTTTATTCCAATTTTGAAAAGATCATCTGTTATAAAACCGTCCAGCCAACGCGTCTTGGATGGATAGGAAAAAAAACTAATCGTTGCCTATACGATTGAGGATATAGGAGTTTAATTGCAATACACTTAACTCTTTGAATTATTGGAAATTTTGCAAGAGACATAAAGAGGACATAAAGCCCTGATGAAGTTCCCGATAAGGGAATGAAACGCGTTGGCTGGACGGTTTTTATAACAGATGATCTTTTTAAAATTGGAATAAAGAATTTACTTTTCTACTTATACTTGCTTATTGGACTCTTTGAGCTGCGCACCCCATCTAAAAAAATATTGCATGATCTGGAACACAGTGACGCCAACTAAAGGGCTGGCGTTGGGGTTGACTGCACGGCAAATCAAATTACTAGAGCTGGTGTGAGGTGCGGCATTGGAGGTCCGCCGTTGTTCCATTTGGACATTTATTGTTCTCCTTCTGGTTCACGTGATGCAGAGCTAGATGTGGATTCTGGAAAGAAATTTTAGAGATGATGATAAAGATAAGGCTTATCAGACCAGTAGAGGATGCATGCACCCAAAGTGGGAATCCAACACAGATATTGTCTTCCGGATCACATACGCAACACTAGTCGAGAACCTCATTAAAGATCGGCTCTGTCTACGTTAATGCACTATTCACAGGATGATGTACCAAGCTTAGGTTGTGGGTTGTGAAAAGACTGCAATGCATGAATTTGAAATAATTACTTTTTAAGGGCAAGAATTGGAAAAGTGCAGTCTTCAGAGATCTTCACACAGGGCTTTGCCAGTGACTGCCCAAGTGCACAACAGTGAGCAGTCACAAGTCTGTGTAACTATCAGCAATGGCAGTCATCCCAGCTCGGGTTCAAGTGGATCCTTGTTATCGGGCACAGCAGTGACCCCAGTTTCGTCCTCTGGTTTATCATCCAAGAGAAAAACCATACTTGCCAATTTTTTGCAAAATCCGTATCCTTGGAAACCTCACAATAACAGCAAATTGGGTCTGGATCATTAGCCATCGCTATATGGAAATTGGAAAATTAAGCAGTAGTCTGCACTACGTAGGTTGGCAATCATGATGAAAAATAGTATGCTTGAGCTACCAAAGATACGTAGGGGCCAGTTCCCAAACTGCATTTTGTAGTATGTAAAGTAGTACTCCAGTAGTATTTTTCACATACTGCAAAGTGCTATTCACTATCCTTCGGGTGCAAGCCTCTACCTCCACTCAACCTATCCTTTCTGTTGGACGTTCTCTGCCACTGTAGAAGAGATCTCTGCACACGTATGTTGCACTAGTAAATGTGGGATGTTCAAGAGGGAGTGAGGAGCACGCTAACACACTTTTGTTGGACATACACCCACTAAAGAGTAAGAACATTGCTATTCACAAACTAAACTTCTTAAGTAACTACAGCCTTAACTGTGTCAAAACTGTAAGGCAAGCATCACAGCTGGCCACTCACAGGTGCCGCACTACGCTTTCATAGAAAAGAATGAAGGCAGGAAAATTAAAGAAGAGTCCATACAAGCTAATATTAATATAATTAAATTATCCCTGCATTTGAAATATTGCAAGAATACTCCTCACAGGAGTCACCGATAGGCCCAAGCAATGGTGCTGCGAGGACTGAGTGAGGAGAACCTGTAAAGCACAAACAGTCCCTTACTGAAGCACTTCCATAAGACTCCAAGCAGCTAATCTTTTATTTCAAGGTGACATAATGCAAACTGTTTCATCACACTCACTGTGCTCATAGGTATGTATATATTATAGCATAAATAAATATGTATTTATGATAAATATATATATATATATATATTCCTGCCTGGAATAAAAGCTAACAACCCATATCACCAGTTTACCTGTGATAGCAGTCGCAAAAAACATCGCCACAGATGACTCCGGCAACTAAAGCTAGTGAGATGCAAAGTAGGCGTTCCCGTGCCAAAAGTGGCGACAACACCACTCCGCAAAATTCTCAACGACCAGCCAGATCGGCGATAAGAACACAAAACATGCGATAAGGCGCGTTAGCTGCAGTATTTTAACACCTGCTCTTACCTGGTGTAATGTTGGACGTCGACAACCTGCACCAGACAAGGGAGCGCAGCCCAAATCCACACATGAAGAACAACAGATGCCCTGGAGCAACTGAACATGCAGCCCGGAGCCCCAATAGGGCAACAACACCCACTGCCACCACCCCCATGACCCCAACCCCCACCCCGGGGCCCTACTCCGGCACCCCCCACCCCCCCGGACAAAGATAAGTCACATCAACGTTACCAAATCAGGAACAAAACAATTTGAATGAAGCCGCACAATCACAACACCTAACACATGTGGGGACAGAAAAAGGCGAATCATACATTCATCTTAGAATATCCAAATCATTTGTTTATTACAAAAGAAACCCAAAACAACAATTCTGAAGAGTCATGGCGGGTCTCCTCAGGACATTTTGTAAGTCACAGCCTGCAAGACAAAAATCTAGATAAGAAGGTGTGTCATGCAAACATCAAAGTACAGAGAGAGAGAGAGAGCGAAAGAGAGATAGAGATACAGATAAAGAGAGAAAGAGAGGGAGAGAGAGAGAGTGAGGGAGAGAGAAGGAGAGAAAGAGAGAGAAAGAGAGGGAGAGAGGGAGAGAGAAAGAGAGGAAGAAAGAGAGGGAGAGAGAAAGAGAGAGGGAGAGAGAAAGAGAGAAAGAGAGGGAGAGAGAGTGCCGACACTGCGGACCCAGGCCCCACTGCTCACCTGCTGCCACCGGCGTGTCTCTAACCACGTGCCAGTATACACTGCAGTCCCCCAGGTCCCTTATCTGAAACAGTTGCCAGAGACATGAATGGTAGAGTCCACACAGTTGCACACGCCATCATCGCTTGCCCGCTCTTGCGCTCACAGGCTGCTGCACCCCAGCCCCTCCCACCGCCCAGCAGTGATTGCCACCGGCGTGTCTCCAAGAGGGCCCACAATGTGCCGGTGGGAGCTCCAAGCCGGAGGCCCGTGACCATGGCACCCTCCACATCATGCAGCCCAGCACCGCGGCCCACCAGGTCACACACTTGATTTTGGGTCTTGATTTTGCAATGGCAGAGATAACATCAGTGCACATGGCCTAATCGCAGGCTGCACACCCGCCCAGCTCTTGAGGTGCCACTAACTCTGTGGACCACAAGGCAACGCCACGTGGCCGTAGGCCCGCACTGCCCGCTGGCTCAGGCCTACACTGCGGTCCAGCAGGGCTCACACTAATCCGTACCAGTCCGGACTGCCCGGACCGCGCATCATCGCAGGCTGCACACCCGCTCAGCACTTTAGGTGCCCCTACCTCAGTGCACCGAAAGACACCGTCCCGTGGTGTTGTGCCTGTGCCTGCTGCAGTGTATTCAGTGCCACCAAGTCTGTGCACCGCAAGCCATGGACCCTTTATGATTGAGTCTCGTGGTGCGTACGTCATCATGTCACCCCCGGCACTGGGCAATGTGAGGTGGCAGAGCCCTAGGCCCTCATGCATAAATGAGAAACACACGGAGACACCCAGTAAGAGAGTGGGAATGGCGTCCAGCACGTGAACAGGCCCTTTTTATTGGCAGGGTCACATGTCCTGTGACGGCTGTGCTAGATGAGTGTGGTGTGGGTGTAAACCAGCCGTGAGGGAGTGGCTGTGGTATGCTGACAACTAGACCTGTGAGCAGCAGATCCCTACAGGGAAGATCTGGGACATGTAGCGTTGTCGTCCCCCCTATGAGCGTAAGCGGAGTGGGCTGGCCTGGCGTATGCCAGTCCAGCGTAAGGGTGTGAACAATGACCCCGGGGCACTGAGCGTTGTTCCGTATGGGGCTGGACAAGGAAGTAACAAATGTGTGTGTCGCTGTTGTTGCGTCGGCACCACCCGGACAACATTTGGCCATATAGCGGGGATGAATGCTACTGCTTCCTTCTCACCACCAAGGCAGATTAATCTGCATCTTCGTCCTCTGCTGTTTCATGTGCCTCACATGTGTGTGGTGGTGCTCTGTCTCCAGCACTGCGTGGCAGTGACACCTCAGGGGCCGGAGGTGGAATGTCTGCCACACTGTGTGGCACTGACAGATCAGGGGCCGGAGATGTGGATGGAGTGGTAGCAGCAGCACGTATCAGCGCCAGGCCTTGTGGCAGCAATGCCATGAGGAGGGTCTTTAGGGCATTGAGGGACCCAGCTACCTCTTGCTGGTGTGCAGCCATGGTAGTCGCTCTTTAAGCCCCATCCGCTCCATGTTCTCCACGAGCCTCCGCATGAGTCCCAACTCCCGAGCGAGATCGCTGGAGGCACTCTGACTAGACAATCGTTCTTGTCTCAGAGTCAGGACTCTGGCGATGTCAGCCATGGTTCAAAGGAGAGAATTGAGTGGACTATGGGTGTCCGTTAGGGACTGTGAGTGGTCCCTGATGGGACTTAGACACCCCATATGGCATCTAGTTTGCCTGCCATGCGATCGAACCCCACCTGCACCTGTTCAGCCAGCTTCTCCTGGCACCCCAACACACAGAGTTGGAAGGCCATGTGTTTGTCGTGGGGGTCCTGGGAGGCAGCCGTGGTGGTGTGTGCTGCCTGGTGTGTTCTGTGCAGGGGTGGGTTCTCCTCGTAGAAGCTGGGCTGCCCTGCTCCTGGAAGTGGGCGGCAGAGGCTCTCCAGGAGCTGTTAGAGGGTGTCAGAGTTGAAAGTGTGGTGGTCTTCTTTGTCATCAGAGAAGAGAGTTTCGGACTGCTCTGCAGGAGGTGTTGGATTTCCCCCTGCAATGTGAAGGGGAGATGCAGTTTAACATTGTGTTCACATGTATGTTGACACATTGTACATGTTTACATTCAGACAGCATGACAGTGTACATTGTGACTGTTTGGGGGGAGCTGTCTATTTGATGCGGGACAGTGGACATTTCGACAACATCACGGATGTGTGTACTTGTACTTGTACATTGTCACCTCACATTTCCCTGCGATGCCATATGTGATTGGCCAGTTTCTACACACAAGTGGCACCAGTTGTGTCCTCTGTTCTGTTGTGGACGTGTTGTGGTTTGAGCCACATCGTTGTCAATATTGATGTGCTCTGCATGTGATGTGTGTGTGCCGCATTTTGGGGGAGACGCCCCTGCAGCTCTGGCTTAGCTGCCCCTTATCCCTTACATGTGGTGTGCCTCTGACTTCTGTGCTTATACAGTGCTGAGATGTTGCATACTTGGGTGCATTGGTCTCTTGGTGGGAGTTGGGGGTCTGGGGCATGGTTTGTCCGCAGATGTGCTGTTGTGTCCAGTCAAGTTGAGCAGTGTCCGTGCCCCCAACTCCTGCCACCGTCTCCCCACTGATGACTGTGGACACCATTTCCTCCATCTCGTCCAGCTCCTCCTGTGGCGCTGGAATGCCACCTCCAGTCTGCATTGCTGCCTTCCAGTTGTTTGCGAGTTTCGGCTTGGTTTTGCGCTTCACATTATTCCAGTGCCTCTTAACCTCTTCCATTGTCCTCTTCAGCACTCCAACTCCATTCACCTTGTCCACGATGGTCTGCCATATTCCATTTTTAGTTGCCTGTGACACTGTGGAGGTGACGAACAGTAGTTGATGGTGTTCTACCACCTCCGTTATCAGGATCCTAATTTACTGCGGACTGAACCTCTTCTTCCTACTCTTCTTGTCCTTGCCTTTCCCTGACCCCGAGGTCCCAGGCCGGTCCTCCAGGGGGCTTGTGGGGTTCTGGTTGTCCATTGTGCTTCGCTGTTGTTTGGCTTTTGTTTGTGTTTTTTTTTTTTTTTTACGCATGGCGCGTGGGAATTGCAGGCCTGTGACTGGTTTCGCTTTTTTTATATCGCGATTGGTGTCATCGCTACTATTTTCGCGTTTGTGTTTCGCATTTTTGCGGGGTCGCGTTGATTTTAGCGTGTTTATTTGACGCGTTATCGTGGGTCTATCGCATGGTACCGCCGTGTTGAGAATACCACGTTAACCCAGAGTTATTTTCCCGCGATAGACTGCGATGTGAAGAGTTGCGTTAAGCTGATTTTGTGATGGTTATCACGCGTTCTTGAGAATATCCCCCAAAGGGGCTTATTTATGAGAGCCCTGCGTCATTTTTACCCCACATGAAGTGGTACATGCATGACAAAGAACTCTGAATCTGATTTATGAAGCCATGCAAAACCACCTGCATGACTTTGAGTGGCCTCATAAATCTTGAATAAGGCTACACGGTGTAAATCAATGTGTTGCCTTACTCTGCACCCAGGAGGCATTCCATGGGCATTGCGGTGGGTTTTTCCATGCAGTACCCATGGATTTTGACGCTGCCCTAGATTTACAAAATCATGTAAACCTGGGGTAGCACCAAATCCATACGCCTCCTGAGGTGAGGCTTAACGAGGAGAAATATGTTTATTTCTCCTTGCTTTTTCCTATTTCTATGTGTGCTGCATTATGCAGCACATATAGAAAGAGGAAAATGCATCTATGATTGTTTTTGTGCTGGAAGGTGTGCCTTCCTGCACAAACACAATCCTGCATGCAACAGAGGCTCCTACGCTGGTGCTAGGCTTCCGAAACTGTGCCAGCACAGGGAGAAAGTACAGATACACTGGTGCAGGGCAGTACAGCACGGTGCTTTGCTGTGCTGCCCTCCGGGACAAAATCCCATAAATGAGAGCTATAATTGTTTTACAAATTATATTCATATTAGAAACAAATATGCTAGCAAATGTTTAGCATTATTATTTATAAATGTAAATAATATATGTTAGTTATTAATTCAACACACTTTTGTATGATGAGGTATGTGCTGTAACATTTTATTCTATTATTTCTTAATTAAAATTAAACATTTAAATGTAATTTACGATTATATTTTACATTAAAATATGGTTACAAATTATTTTAAAGAATAATACACTTTAATTATTTCCTTCTTCTTTCTCCTAGAGAGATCTCCATCGTGTGTGCAAAATTACAGTGCCTTTTCACTCGTAAATCATGTTGTTGGAGAATCAGCCCCAGATTTAAGGAGGTAGAGGCATGCATGTCCTACATCTTGGTGTAAACCTACACTGGAAATGAAGTTAAATAACAAAAACGCAAAAAAGTGTAGAGTCACACCTTGGTGTAATAGTAAATATACATGTGAGTAAATAGACACAGGTTTAATTGCTTTTGTGACTAAACCCCTAACTGTGCAAGAAGAACGATCACAGAACTAAAAGATGCGCTAGACCTACATATCATTACTGTCAAACCTGCCAATGTTTGCTTAAATAGTGAGGAATAATGGTTTGGAATATGGACATGTTTAGTCCACAAACTTCTCAATTAATGAAGAATTTTTCTTCAAAAGAACAAAATAATATTTAACCTTTTAAAAACATGGACTGCCATAAGATTTGGATTATATTACTTTTGGAAATGTCCACTCCTCTGCCCTCTCTTTCTCCAGAATGACGTCTGACACAGCAGGGGCGACTCCAAATCTGATAGCCTCACAACACAAGCAATGGGAGTGACTAGAGCTTCACACGTGGATGTCAGCCATAGTGATATGTGTATCAAAGGTGAGCCCAGGACCCCAGCCTTACTTTTTATGACTCTGTCATCAGCCCCATCTCCTCACTGAGATGTGTCCAGGCCCCTACCTTGTGAACTCTTGCTGAGCCAAAAAGAACCCTTCAAAGTGTACTGGGGGAGCCTGACTCTCCCTCTGTCCAGTGTGTCCAGCCCAGCTCACAGAAATGCAGCAATACACAAATCTGTCTTGGGGATTCCTCTTCTCCTCATGTTTCACATTGCAGTCTTAGTCTCCCAAAATGGAACCTAGAGTCTGCCATGTAATATATCATTCACAGGTACTCCCAGAACGAGTATATAGCATACATGCACTACACTCCATCCTTCATGTATTGTACCACTAAACGGCCCACAAACACCCAGCAAATTCATATACCATACACCCACTGCACAGCATTACATCTTCATGTATTGTACCACTCACAGGCACACATACATTCAGCACATGCACGTAGCATACACTCACTGCATAGTACTACATTAGCCGCGTATTGCACCATTGGCACACCTACATCCAGCACCTGTACCACACTTGCACTGCGCAGCACTACACGCCACACAAACAATCGGGCATTGGTGAGTTAAGCGCACAGCAGCAGAACTTTAAATGAGTGAGCCTGTAGGCCTCACTTCAGTGCCACAGGTAAAAAAGACCTGTTCACTCTTACTGATCACTACACAGTATGCTGCCACCACCTCGCTCGTCCTCGCAGGCGTTGGGGGGGTCAATGTACTTGATGCAGGTGTGGGGGTACCCTAGGCGTGGGCTACTCCTTCCTCCATTTCTTCATCACTTAGTGTGCATGTTTTAAGCCGGGGTGCCGTATCCCTTTGAATTTCTCTGGAGGAAGAACATAAGAGAACCCCTACTGAAGACAAGTTTTCAAGCATTCATCTGATGCATTGAATGAAAACACTGCCCTAATATTACAAACAGTGTGTGTGGTTCAAACACGATTGCACAAGGCATGGCATTTATTAGTTACTTGGTTTGAGCCCAAGTCTGAGTTTTGAGTCACGGACTGGGTGAATCCGTGCCAGCTGTGCATGTTCGTGCAGGCATCAGAAACCTGAGTGCTGAGGTAAACACCTCCACCCTGCCATTGCTTCAATCATATAATAAGCAGCGCAATCAGTCGTTGGCCCTCTGTGGCCGCATAATTTCAGCGGAGCTGGCAATGGCGATTGCAGATCCCAAATTATCAGTTGGTCGCGAGGACAAGGGAAGGGTTCTTCAAACCATCATCGCGTGAGCCCTGGATCTTGTCTGGACGCCCACGGGGTGTCAGGAGGGACTGCAACGTATGCCCCTTCTTGCCCGGGTGCCGTGCCAGCTGTTCCGCCAGTGTGCCACAGGCCCCAGTGCAAGGGAGGCAATGCCGCCCCCCCCCCCCCAAGGCTGCTGTGTGAATCGAAAACTACAGTAATAAGTAGGGCTCAGAGCACCCCTCAGCCTTTTAGCTCCGGTGCCACTGCACTTGCTGCACCAATGAACTCGACAGCCCCTGCGTGCGAGGCGCGGTGATAATCACTCGAGTGTTTTCCCTTTCATTTCTCTAATGGCCTCCTCAAACGGACTTTTCAGCATCGCTCCAGTCGGAGATGAACATTGCTAATTATTTATGTCTCCCGGGGCGGTGCCATCCGTGACAGCGGCTCCGCATTGTTCTGGCTGCCTCCTGCCTGCTCACCTGTCGCCTTCCCTTTTATCCTTCACGCGCTCGCCGGGTTTATCTTTCCATAACAGGCCAATAAACAGAGGGCCCCGCGCCGGCGTCGGCCATCACGGCGCGCGCCTCGGGGGCCAGCAGGGATTGGCGGGATCCGCAGGGCCTTGGGTACGATTATTATACAAGTGCACGAGCCCTGTCTCCAGCACAGTTACTCAACCAACCCGCGTGACGTCTCCAAAAACGGAGAGATTCCCTATCGGGATTCCAAAAGATCACAGGTCACTCTCACCAGTAACACGTACTCTATTACGGACCCTCTCCCTCCAACCCCAAGCACGGACTGATGAACCCAGTCTTTTTTTTACACACTCACAGATTCCGCGGCGCCCCTACTCCACTCGAGTTTCTAGCACTCACCCAATCCAGAGACATCTACCTTTTACCCCCGCTGCCCCCCTTTAGAGGCTCCGGTGCAAGGGTGCCTGCATTACGGGCAGGATTGCTTTTGTGCGGGAAGGAATGTATGCCTTCCAGGACACAAGCAATCCTCAAAGGGATATTCCTCTTTCCATGTGTGCTGCAGGTTGGGAAGTGACATGGAGAAATTAAGATATTTCTCATTAGAGGTGGGCAAGCCCCTGAAAGCTGGAGCCTGGCGTGGCCTCTGGCTCAGCTCAGGGTCCTCTTTGACCCTCGAGCTTAACACAAACCTAGCCCAGCCTCTCCCTCTTAGAGGGGGTCAGATCTCAGAGGCTGTGAAAGCCCCAACACTCTGGTAAATCAGACATGGTTGTCTTTTGGCTTCTCTGCCCAATAGACAATATGTCCTTGTTGTTGTTTCATGGTTTTTCCACAGGCTGTGAAAACCAGCATTGATAAGGCGGGCACTTGGGCATTGGGCGACAGGCTGGTAGCTGAGGGTCACAACTGTGGGCGGGGTTTTGGACATGCATGTTCGCCCGTTGGGAGCCTGTCTTTGTCATTCTTCTGTCACAGGCAGCCCTATGGGGCTTGAACGACCTCGCTGGAGACCTGTGGCAGGGGCTGGTGGGCCTTTGCTCTCCTTCCCTCTCACCCAGATGGGGCTTCATGGTCAGACACTCTCATGTCTGCTGATAGAATGAGGGGGAGGGGCTGTGGGCCTGGGCATGAGCGCCCACACTGGAGCTCAGATGAGAAGGACCATTTTCACCTATAGACACCCCGCTGGAGTCGGATAGTCTTTTTCCTGCCCCCTTCCCCCACTGAGCTGGGACACTGAGCCTATGACGGGTGGGGAGAAGTGGTGGAGGTGACCTGAGCGGCCGCACAGGTGTCCAGGTGGGATGGGCCTTTTTCACCCCCTCACATCTCCGTCGGAGGCCAGCAGGGTTCTTCCCCTGACTTCCACCCTGCAGTACACTCTGCACATGCACAGGGCCCTACAGTGCTCATTCTTCATCACTGCGAGCCCTTCACCTGTGGGGCCTCCTGCCAAGGAGAGAAGGAGCCACAATGAGGTGAGGGAAGGTGAATAGTGAGGGAGCTGAGTTAGAGGGCGTAGAGGAGAATCTAAAGGGGGAAATCGGTAGAGAGACAGAGGGGATCAGGACAGATATGCATGGATAGGGATGAGGAAGAGATTGAGATGGCTGCAGAAAAAGTAAGAGAGAAAGACACGGAGAGAAGATTAGAAGGAATGAGAGTGGAGAATGATAGGGTTCAATTGGGGTAAAGAGAGTGGGATTCACTCTATATTTTAAAAACTGAAAAAAAATGCACTAAGTTGTACAAACAAAGCCTTAACCTAAGAAAAGACAAATAAATACCCATTTACAGGCTGATTTATGAAACCAAAAAGCCTGGATAAATTGCGACTTCCCCCTTAAATTATGAATCTTAGGCAAATATCTTATTTTACCAAATGTTTTTCTTCATTATCCTACAAAACCATTTTCAAATATGTAAATTCAGATCACCGGCTGTCTAAAACTATCACTTTTAATAAGTTCTTCTCAGTGCAGTGTTATAATGTGCCCTATGAATGCCAAAGCTTCTACATGTTAAACAAGCATTGGCATAGCCAATAGGTCTCGCCTTTGGGACCTTATAAGTGTTTAGTTATCCATCACAATATCCTTGGTACAACAACATCAACCTTTGCATGGCTAAACACTTATAAGGTCCCAAAGGTGAGACCTATTGGCTATGCCAATGCTTGTTCCTGTGAGGGAGCGCCAGTTAAGGACTGCACATTCATTTATGGTATGCCCCGGAGAGCTTAAGTGATTTGCCCACTTTCATGGTTTTGGCAATTCGTTCTGTTTTAGGTAGAGCGAACGGGAGAAATGGGCTGGTGCAAGCTGTGTCCGGAGGAGAACCCCGGCCCTTATTTTTCTTTTTTCTCTTTTTTTACAAATTAACCACTGCTATGCAGCCTTGGTATTCAGCAGCTGAGCCCGGACGGTGGGCTTTGAGGAAGCTTTGCGCACCCGCACTTCTTATTTTACAAATTGATCACTTGACATAGGTGTGAATTGCCCCGAAGTCCATTTCCTGTTGCAGTCATGGGCTTGATAAACATGCATAGACGAACACCCACTTCATGACACGAGGCCAGTTGACAGGTAAGCCCGCTCTGAAGTGCCCTCCCCCGTTCCTCGCAGCGCTAAGCCCCGCCCCTCACCCCACCGAGCTGTTTATCACTGTTCACAAGGGCCGCTGCGCTTGTTTTCTAGTTGCCAATTGAAGCAGGTTATTCGGTGCGGAGTGATCCTCCGCCGGCAGGCTCGGCCTTTTAAGGTGCGACAGCATGAAAATGCTTCACAAAAAGTAAAGAATCAAAAAGTCATTTGATGCATAGTTGATCACCTGTGTGTATGCATATGCGCGTGTGATTCGAGGCGCGCCCAGGAACCTTGAGTCTCACTCTAATTAGGCAATTCAAAATAACACAGGGACTTTTTGGCCCGGGGAGGTTGGATAACGGCACCTCTGTGGCAAATCAACACCAAAGATGAAAAGAGGGGAAGCAAAATATTTCAAGCGCCAAATGATTTTAATGAGCTATTGTGATGAGGGACTGCCGTTGTTAAAAAACAAACAAGAGGTCAGAACAAAACAATAAATTAGAAAACAAAAAGTCAAAACAAGATCGGGAATCAGCTGACAGTGCAGGAAGAAGGGGGAAGATTCACCTTTGTCTCGTTGTCTCCCTCCGCAGCCTAATCTCAGAGCAGTTTGCATCTTAATATTCAAAAGTAGAGTTGGTGGGTAGCCATCTGCATGATGCGTAACCATCTGCATGAGGCGAGGAGAACAGGGTTAGCACATTCTTTTACCTGTATCACAAACTTTGGTCTCAGTTCACAAAGGCTTAGTTAAGCATTGGCAAAACTGCTCAAATATAATGTGCTGACGCCTGCAAACACATGCATGCACGAATGCGCACAAACTGTGTGTGCCATGTTTCTGTGCATCCTGCTTCTTTGAACTCCAGGAATAAAAACCTGCCACAAACATAGGAGGCAGAAAAAGACAAACAAGCGCTGAAAGACATGCGCGGCCCCGAAAGTTAAAGTCCACCTACAGCGTTTACCTTACGGGAGCGAGCAGCGGCGGGTGCGATAATTGTAAACAAATGGCGCAGCAAGGTAAACGCAGTACATGCACGAGTACTCGTTGGAAACAGTGCAGTACATGCGCGAGTTTCCAAGAAAGTGATTCCAAAAGGTCACTCCAAAGCTACGATTGCGCGCTGCGTAGGCGAGACCTAAAAAAAAACATTTTTGAAGATACTTTTTCATAGTTTACATGCTGTTTGTTGTATGATTTAAATAGCATTGTGTTAGACATGGTGCCATTGGCGTGAGTCTCCCTTCCATTTTTTCTGATTGCCTCCTCTGTTTTTGATATGTTTTGCTGGTTTAGATGCTTTGGGCACTGTGCCACTGCTATTCAGTGCACAGTGCAAGTGCTCCCTATGTTAAATTAATGTATTGATTAGTGACTCCATGATTGGGTTATTTGATTTACTTATCAGACCCTAGTACAGTGCACCATGTGTGCCCAGGGCTTGTAAATCAAATGCTGCGGGTAGGCTTGCAGCACTGGTTGTGCCACCCACAGAAACAGCTTGTAAAGTGTGTCTCAGGACTGCCATTGCAGAGCCTATGTGCAGTCTGGTACTGCCATGCTGACTGACCAAGTGCACCTACTTGCCAGTCCCTAAACTTTCCCTTATCTTCATATCAGAAACCCCTATGGTAAGCCCAAGGGCAGGGTGCATTGTAAGTATAAGGTAGGACATGCCCTGGTGTTTGTGGCATGTCCTAATAGTGAATTACAGCCATTTTCGTTTTTCACTATTGCAAGGCTACCTGTTCCCCATAGGCTAGAATGGGCAGTTTGATTATTACATCTTATAATCCTAACTGACTCAGGGAACATGGTAGAAATTCGAATTTAGTATGACTGAACTCAGAATGATAAAATACATCTTTTAGTAAAGTTGGTTTTAACATTCTGTGTTTGAAAATACCACTTTTAGAAAGTAGGTATTTTCTTGCTTAACTGTCCAAGCCTGCCTCTGCTAGGTTGTCATTGTGTGTCTGGTTCTGTGAGTGACAGGGGCTGGGGATTCCAGGGGAGAGGGTGAGTCATCACGGGGCTGAATAGGAAGATCTGCTTGTAGATGGGTGGGAGGAGTTGCACCTGGGACCTGAATAGGGCTGTGCCTTCCCTCCACAATGCTGGCTCCACCTCCTGTGGTGTGTCTGATGTCTCTGCCCTGCACACTGAAAGGAAAGAAGGAGTCAGGTAAAAAAAGTGCTCCAGGACTGACCAGAACCGGTTTGAACTAGGCAAAGGCCTCTCTGCCTTCAGAGAACAAACAGAAAAGTAATATAAATATGGGGACCCAAACCCCAAGACTTTAGATCACTTCTGGAACAACAAGAAGAAACCTCTGCCAAAGAGAATAACCAAAGGAAGCTGTAGGGGTTGGACGGCCCCTCCCCCCCGCCAGTGTGCTGTGTTGTTGGGTTGGCCTGTAGTGGTGTCTTCATTGCCAAGGAGAGGAGTAGGAACTTTTACAGAACTTTCATCATCTTGCAGAATATTTCTCCAAGGGCTTGAACTTGTGCTTGCCTCCTGCTGAAGTCCCAGGGACAACAGACTTCACCACCAGCTCCCCTCTGAATTTCCTTGCTGGAAATTCTATCTGCAGAAGCCTGCGTGTCGCTGGGAGCCGGAAGTGCGACGCAACAAGAAGAAGATTGTCGCCACCACATCTGTAGTCATCGCATCACATCGCCGGAGAAGCGTGCCGCCACTGCATCTCCCAGAAGCGTGCCTTCGTCGCAGCTGTCTGCTGTCGCATCACCGGAGAAGCGCGTCGCAACCGTGAGGGTCACCATCGCATCATTGAAGAAGTGTGTCGCAGGGCCTCAACGTCGTCGCATCAAGGGCGCCATCTTATCGCATCGCACCAGATTGTCGCATCGCATCGAGGCGCCATCTTGCCACATCGCAACCGGGCTGCAGCACGAGAACCTACGCATCCCCTCCTCTCCGTTAAGGATCAAAATGCATCCCCTACTCTGCGCAAGCATTGAGGCGCGACGCATCATGTCCCCCGAAGCAAGGAACCGACGCATCTCCAACGCTGTGAGCCTTTTGTTTATTTTGCGTTACGCATCCAGGTACTTTTGTGAGAACTTTGTCGCATTTACCAACAACTTGAACGAAGCTAATTCTACCATCTTTAAGTCAATTTTGAGTACAGTATTGTGGATTTTTGTCATTTGTGGTCTTGAGTTAAGTCTATTTAAAGAATACTTATTTTTATAAAACCTGTGTGGTGTCCATCTGTAGTGTTTTCACTGTATTACTGTATGTGTTCACAAATGCTTAACACACTGCCTCTGAGATAAGCCTGTCTGCTCGTGCCAAGCTACAAAGGGGATGAGCAGGGGTTATCCAGTAGTGTAATCCCCTTTCCCTGACTTAGAAGCAAGGGTCCCTATTTGGTCAAAGGTACCTACCTCTACCAACTATAGACCCCCAGTTCTAACACATTGTTTTAATGGCTTGGCTCGCACAGGCGCTCTAAGATCCGAGACAGACCCTTTTCTTGGCTCTTGCGCGATCTCCTTGTTAATTTGTTGGCTCGCACTGCTCTATTTCTCATAGTTACTCCTCTCGGGCAGGCATACCATTTTAGTGCAATCTCAGGTTTACTGCCTCCAGTAAATCTGGGTTTGCGTCAAAATACACCGGTAGAAGTATTGGAACGCCCATGCTCCACCAATGTAACATCTACCCGACACAGTGTAACACAATGCAGTACAAGGCACTCCATCACATTACCTTTTTTTTACAAAGCCTAGCAAGACCATGCAAATGGTCCTGTGTGTGATTTTGTAAATCTCAACTAGCATTTTGCATTGTGGCTGCCCCAAAACAAGCATTTTCAATGCAATAGGTCTCGCATTTGCGAGCGTTTAAGCTATTGGCATTGTAAATGACAATGCCTTTTATATATGTGTTTTCTAAAGCAACACATATTTAAAAGACATTGTCATTTTTAATGCCAAAAGCTCAAACTCTTGCAAATGCCCGACCACTCTGATGGTGGCCGCACCCCTTTCTTTAGATGCTGCTTGCCGTAATCAGGTTACAGCAAGCAGCGTCTAAAGAAAGGGGGGCGTCCAACATTAAAGTGAAAACGCGTATGGTGCGCTTTCACACAAAGCAAAAAAAAAAATACATTTAAAAGGTTCTGCAGCGCGGCCGCTAAAGTAAAAGCGGCCCGCGCTGTTATTTAAATAAATAAATAAGTGCGGCCGATAAAGTGAAAGCGGACCACGCTATAAATTAAATAATTAAATGAGTGTGGGCCCTATAGTTAAAGCGGACCAGGCTATAATTTAAATACCAATAATATAAAAACAGGAGGCCTACTGTGATGTCGTGGATGGAATAGGGAAAGATGATTAAAGAAAATAGTGCTCACCGACTTATAAAGCAGACCGTGTAACAACACAAGTAAAAAGTCCAGTTGTTATGGGAGGTTACAAATTCAGACAAGGCGGTACCAAGGAGGGACTACTAAGCCTATTCACAAATGAAAAGCAATGATTTCACAAGGACAGTAACAGGAGCCAATTGAAAAGATGGGCAGGAAATGGGCGGAGCTTCTATGCCATACCTCAGTACAGCATGCCTCGCAGTGCAGCACATGTGCTACCCAGGCTCGACCTAAAAAGTAGCAGAACCACAATGCAAAATGTTAGCAAGTCTGGGCATTTATCTTCTACAATCGAGAGGTCCTTGTGTTGTGAGTCAGATCTGTGTTTCTTGGTCTCTAGACTCCCTCACTGTACCTCATTACTTCTCACTGTTGCAAGGCCTTCCAACAGTTGTCAAGACCCTTTTCTGTTGCTAAGTCTCCTTGCTGTTGCTAGGTATTCCCCCTGTTGCTAGGTCTTCAAGTTTCTCTGTCTTCCCACTGCTGCCACTTCCCCTCATTGGTGACAGTGTCAGCCTGCGCTTGTTGTGCCTGTGAGGACAGGCCTGAACTGTATCATTGGGGATGTAATAGGATCCCATAACTAAGCATGTCAAGAGCTTCCAAGCCAATACATGTCAATCAACCTACACTTTAATACATAATGCATGAACTCACAACTACTAATACATTCAGTAATAGGTACACTCGTTTCACAGCAGGAAAGCAAAGGATATTTATTTACACATACTTAAACGTTCTAAATAACCTGTAGGCTAAAATCACTAAATGGAGCTCTACATGCAGATACTAGTGCTTCTAGATGCAGTGCTTAATTTGAGCCGGTGGTTTTTGGTGCTCAGCACTGGCGTTTTTCATGAGCACCAGTTCAGGACACATTTATTTATGGTGAAATTGATTTATTTGCCCAGAATCAAAGGCTGTTGAGTCGATGCCGAGATGCAAACCTGGTTCCCCGGCTTCAAAGTTGATAGCTCTGGCCATTACACCACACCCCCTCCCTACTTTCATGGTCAGTGGTTGGTTCTGTTTTAGGCAGCACTAACAGGAGCTATTGGCTGGTGCAATCTGACCCCTGACAAGAGCCCCGGCCCTTATTTCTTTTTACAAATTAACCACTGTAAATTTTGAATAAGGGAAAGCTTGGTATTAAAACACAATACTATGGGGGATATTAACAAGGAACAGGGAAAATTAACGCTAAGGGCGCTTAGCGTTAATTTTTTTAACGCCCGCTATCGCTGGATATCGCATTATTAACAACACTAACCGCCTAGGCGATAAAAAATCCAGCGATAGTGGCATTTTGGGAGGTTATCGCTGGTAATGCAGCGATAAAACTACATGGATAGGGATATCCTTGTTGATAGCCCATGGTGGACTTAGCCATGTAATCCACCTCCCATTGGATTACATGGCTAAGTCTGAAAATTAGCAGACGTGAAAAAGCAGCGTTAACCGTGGTTAGCGCTGCTTTTTTTGTCTCTAACAGGGTTAGCGTGAAGCTTGATAATAGGAGAAATGTCGCTTAGCGACATTTCTCCTAATATTTTGCTCTGGAACGCCCACTTTGCATCTCATTAGAGATGCAAAGGGAAGTGTAGTGAAAAAGGGTGCTAACATGCGATTTTGCATGTTAGCACCCTGTTGTTGATAGGGCGATACTTTTATCTCCGCTTCTTTGGCTTTTAAAGCCCAAAAAGCGGAGATAAAGCCCTTGTTAATATGCCCCTAAGTTTCCTCATTCAAGTCAGAGAGGTGCATAATTTAGGTCTGATCAATTGATTAGAATCAAGATTACTATGTAGTATTGAAATCCCTCCACTCACAGTGTTACCCCATTTTTACGCTCTTCAGGCAGCTACATTTGTTTCACCTCTGATGCGGTCTGATACATGCTGGCCAGGCATCAGCCTTATGTAATACATGCTGAATATTGCGACACCCATTAACTTCAGTGCAACCGCTTTTATCCAGGGTGTGGCCTTATATTATGTTACGTTTACAGGCTGACGCTGGGCCTGGTGACTAGGATAATATAAGCAGACCTCCCTGTTCTATGGTATTTGTTTGTTTAACATTTCAGCCTGTATTTATCCATATTTAATTTTTGGCCATCTTATCTGCATTTATCCATATTTATTTTTTGTTTTGCGGGTAAATTAAGTTGTAAAATTGTACATTTGTATATTTATTTAATTGAGAAACATGCACTCATACTTTGATCTCTGTCTTGTTTTAGCAAATTAAGCTGCCAAATATAACACAGCAATACACCCACTGGCAAATATTAGCAATATACTTCAAACTTTTTTTGACATATGCGGTTATTTATGGAAATTTCCTCCTGTTTTTTCATTCCCCACACTGTATATCTGCTCAACTGCTGACCTATTGCCCTACAATTCATGAAAGACACTTCATTGTTTTCTGTCTGTATTTATCTGTAAAAATCAGTCAAAACAGAACACTGGGAGCCTTAATTATAAGTTAGCTATGATGGCAAATGTAGCCCTGTGCAGTCTCATTTGTGCTAAGTGTTGTGGCTGTACGGCAGGTTATCTTCCCTCAGCCATGTTTGTATTATGTTGCCTTGACTAACCACAAAGAAGCTGGCAGACTCTGTCTGCCTCAGCACTCTATGTACACTTGGCCTGAGCTTATATTTCAGAGCTGGTTGCTGTAGTTGATAAGACATTTTAAAATTTTCTGTAGTTTGGGTCAACACAGTGTTTAATCTGAGCCAGTGGTTTCTGTTGCTCAGCACCGGCACTTAATTGTCAACACTGGTTCTTGTGACAGTCTGCCACAAGGTGCGCTGACAGTCTAATTTAGAGATGCCCACAGCAAAAGTTAATTTATTCATTCGAAATTCATTAAAAAATGACTATTACCAGCCGCCCAAGCTAGTCTTATAGCTTTGGGAGCCTGTAATAGCTTGAATTGTCACACTTGCAGGAGTGTGATGGTTAGTTCTGCGATTGGCAGCGCTGGCAGGGGCAATGTGTGGTGCAAGCTCCAGTGGCCTCCTGACGAGTCCCCTGGCACTTATTCTTTTTACGAATTAAGCACTGGGTCAACATTTCTAAATCAGAGTATATATTTTTGATTAGAACATTGGAATGTGGAGCACTCAATTGTAGACAATGGAGTGCTCCATGCTTCTACGGGCCGGTAAAGGCCCGCAGAGCAACATTCCAATGTTTTACAAAAGCCTCTCGAAGTTCGAGGAGATTTAAATCCCCTCGAGCTTCGAGAAGCCTTTGTTTAATTTGTTAGAACATTCTGTCCTCTAGTGGCAGAATGTTATAATAGCCTTATAGCCCTTCGTAGCAGGGCTATACCATTATTAAAGTCCCGCTGCTTTTGTTAAAGTCCCTCACCTTCGGCTCGGGCCTTTAACGCTGCAGTGGGCCTTTAATAGCCGGTATAGCCTGCTACGGCGGGCTATAAGGCTACATTACATGTTTCCAGTATGATGTTGTGAGCAGTGCTGTCTGCTAAACTATTCCTGCTAAGGTGAGCGAAAGCCTAAGTACACCAGAGGGGTGGAGGGAGAAATCAATGAACCTATCAAGATGAATCTACCAAGCCATCTGCTCCTTGCTCCTATCTACTAAGTCTTCCTGGACAGCAGAGGAGATGTTTTTGTGGCTGTCTTGACTCAACGCGAGCAATGGAAAGGAAACAGGGTCTTCCTAAACAGCATAACAGGGTTACAAGAATGTGAAAGCTAAGTCTGACCTAAGGTACCTGAGGTTATGGAGGACTGGGCAGTGGCTGCTGGGGTTGAGACACAATGGAAGGGGCTTCCAGCTAAAGCAAAAGGTATGGACCCATCAGAATAATGAGAAAGGTGCATCCGGGGCAATTTAAGAAGCAGAAGCAGCAGGGACAATCTGCCTCTCTATCGCTTTGGTTCTATGTTCCCTCGTCCAATCAGTTCGTTCAGGGAAGAGGTGTGGTGCAGCAGCCAGGGCGGCTGACTCCGGAACACTGGGACTCACTGCACCGGCGGCAGGTTAGTCCAGCACCTTGTGACTCTGGGCAATAGCTCGCTTAATCTTCCTGACGGCCCCCAGCGCCGGGGCACCTCTCTGGCGGTAGCTGTGCGCTTTACAAATGCTGGTATTTCATTTCACTGTTCTGATACCAGCATCTTTGTTTTTTTGCCCTCTTTTGAGTTTTCCTTCCTCCCATTAGAATGTTCCTTTTGATACCAGCTCCTGTGCCACCACCGTGCCATCTTCACAGTGCTTGAGCTCTCACTCCTGTTGGAAGGGTCTCCTGGTGCTCCTGAGCTTGGTGACGGTCTCCGGGTACTTCCTGGGTTTGCCACCAGCATACCCATTCAAAGCATCGGACCAGTATGCTGCTGTAACTGCGGGCACTAGGTCTGCTGCTGTCTCCTCTGTAGTGTCCGTGCATGGACACGTTCTAGTGTTCCAGACCCCTGTACTACACTGTACACCCACCCACCACCGACGTCACTGTGTCAGGTGACGCGGTCAATAAAAAGGCCGAGCGCACGTGCCATTACCCACTACCCCAACTAAGTGTCAGCGTCAATCATTGTACCCAGCATGCGGGCCTAGGGCCCAACATCACATCCTCCAGGCTGAGCCTTTGGGAACCAACCCGAATGTCCGAAAGGCAAAGCTGAGACACACAGCATTTTCCCTGCCCTCCATTTTGCTATAACAAGTTCGAGTTCTTTTAGATTTTGTTTGTTTTTGACATGTAAATCTCTATTTGTGGGGGAATAGTGGATTTTCATTAGAGCCCTGTCTCAAAACCTCCTCATGACCCTATGGTTGTGACACTGGGTTGCTCTGAACATTGGATTGAGCTGGGAGACCTTATGGCACTGTGTTCTGCAGCTCCAGCTTCCCACTTGACTTTCTGTCTCCACTCTGTGCTGGGGGTTCCTGCCTGTTGTTTGGCAGGAAGGTGAACTCTTGTTCAGCTGTGCACTGGGGCGGATTTATTTGCCAATGGGTGGCTTAGTGAGCAAGGAGAGCTCTGGCATGCTGATAGAGGACCACCGTTCTGGATTCCACAGGAAATGATCTTAGATTTATTTAACCATAAAGAAACCAGATGGAGTTGGGATTCAATCACACTTCTCAGAAAGAGTGAGTAGGATATGAGGGAAGCAGGGTTGGTTAAGTGCCATGGACCAATCAAATGCCACCTTGAAACCAGAGGGAACTGTGCTGACTAGTCTACTGTCTGGCGAAGACCTTTTAATATGGAAAATACAGTGGTTTAGGCTTCGTTATAAAGAAGTTGATGTGGTGTCTCAGTTTCTGACCTGCAGCTCTGCCTTTAAGGTGCGCAGTAACCCCCGCATATATGATGGGAAGTGGTTTGCAGGGGCGTAGCTCCATGGGGGGTATTTGAGGAGTTACACCTTCATACATTTTTTTACTGTGTAATGAGTAGGCAGGTATAGGTGCTTTCAGTCGGGTATTGTGAGATGTCTGTCAGATTTCATCCTGGATTTTTACATGCTCACACTGACACCCCCCCCCCCACACACACACACACACTCTCTGTCTCTCATCTCTGATCTCGTCTCGTCTCTCGTCTCTCATCTCTCTCTCCTTGTCTCTGCCGTAAAGCTTGGTTGGTTTGCAAACTATTGCGTTTAAAGCACTCCTCTCTCTTTCCACTGTCTCTTAGGTCCTCCTCATGTCCTGCTTCTCATAATGTATTTTAACAAGATAGGTCAGCATGATTGTTGGGCAATCTGAAGCTTACATCCCATCCAAGCTACGCCCCTGGTGGAGTGCTCTCCCACCTGAGGGTGTTAAGTCTCTGACTAACCTTGCTGGACTCCTCCGTGGAGTCAGTGGGTAGAGGAGAAAGCGGCACCACGGACGAGATCCTGTCTTCTTGTTTGGTGTCTGGGTCCATGGAAGCATGGTTCTTCCAGAGCACAGAGACCTGGACCATGGTGGGCGTTTAGACCAATGCAAGTGATCCTCGGATTCGCTGTAATCGTTTAAACGCAGCTCTGCCCACCCCATGGCCGACTGCCCTCCAGCCTTGCCCTCCTGTTAAGCGCTGCATTACTTACAACAGTGCTCCTGCCGACACACCTGGTGTGCCAGAAGTTAATGGTGGGTCGGTTACTATGCCATGGAGTCCTGCTCTGTTTTGTTCATTGTTCATCGGACTCAAGTACCCAAAACGAAGGGTTGTTCCTGAAAAATCAGAAATAAATATGGTCCTGGTTTGCAACGAATTCTCTCTGTGTACCTGGTGGCCTTTCTTTATTTTCTCTGCCCAGGCCCATCTTGTCTGTCATGGTATCCACAGGCAAGGGAAATATTCATCAGGAACTCTGTCTTGTGTTGGGGGTCCACCTGATCCATTAAAGGTGGTGGCCCTTTGGTGGACTTATACCACTGAGGACGGTGTCATTACCCGCTGATTCTGAATTTAAGGCAGTGAAATCGACATGCACTTTAGACACTTGTCTATCTTAGGAGAATGCTAGAACCAATCCTTTATGGTTTTATCCTATGTGGGTTCTCTTATTAGCTAGTACCATTCCTCATTATAATGTGTATTGTGAATCGGACTATGTATGTCGTATGTATTGATGGCTTGCGCATGTATAATATTTATTAATTGCTGCGAATTGATATATTGTAATTATATTTTGAATCTCAATAAAAATATAAAAAGGGAAAAAAATGCTTTGCGGCCTTTGCCTTTTCACCTGGCATCGTCCACTGACAAATTTAGCCAGATTTTACCCAACAAAATCAATCAGGTCAGCACAGCAGGAGGTGTATTAATTATCACATGGCTCGAAATTGCCGTTCCTGCTCCAAATCATCTACAGGGATCGGATATCAACCCCGAACTAGGGGGCATATTATCAAGCACGGCGTTAAAATTATCGCCGCTTTAGCAGCAGAAAACTGCCGCTAAAGCGGCGATAAAGGACTCGATAATATGCCTGTGAGAATTCCCATTGAAGCCCATGTTCTGGTGTCAACATGGGTTTCTAAGGGAATTCTCTGCGGCATATTATCCAGCCCATTATCGCCGCTATAGCGGCAGTTTTCTGCCGCTAAAGCGGCGATAATTTTAACGCCCTGCTTGATAATATGCCCCTAGAAATCTGGGCTTAAGAAACCTTCCTCAATTCAGAAGTTAGGCAAGATACCTCCAGAAAAAATACAGTTCTGCGACTGACACTGATCCAATAAAATGCTTTAGAATATAGAGGGCTTTTCTACTGCCGGTTTTTCCAGTATTAGCGATGACCCTCCAGAAAACAGAGGAGCAGCTCTACAAATATCACACTCAGAACTCGAGCTAAGGGTAGTTGCTACAAGAGATAAAGGACGCATTACTTTTCTGGAAACCACATATTAAATTGGGCTGTAATTGACTTAAATTACAATAAAATCTATGATAAGTGAAAATCATGCTGAGTGTATTCACTGTGTAGGATAAGATGTAATGCCCCAGAAGCTTGAACAGATGCTTAAGGCGCCGGAATAACAAGATCATTAACCCACCAAAAAATTAGGGGCGGGCGTCAGCGCATGCGCATTTGTGAGAAGAAGTTGCCGTCAACCAGGAAGAGGGAGCCCCGGAGCGCCGCACCGCAGGTAAGGCATTTTACTTACTTTAAAATTCTTTAAATTATTTTAAAATGAGGGCGGGCGGGTGGCAGGCAGCTCTGCTTCGCCGTGGCGTGTGCGTAGCGCTGCCTGCTATGCCTACTTTGCAAACCGCGAAGCAGGCAGCGCTACGTACACTCCGTGGGCGGAGCGGAGCACTACGCCCGGACTTAGTATTGAAATTGACAATGATATAAGGACTGATATATTAATGATTGGTGACTGCACAAAATGTATAAAACTCGGAGGTCTTGGTTGTTAGCGCCCTTAACTAATGCAAATATTTTGCAACTAGTGTATCAGGTATTGTTGTCAGGAAATTGAAGAATATGTTTGCTATGGACCTATTGCATAAGTACCAACTGCCCATAAACCACGTCCTGCTCCTCTGGTGTTGCACAACCCCAGCTGCATCATCTGATTGGCCAGGGGTCGTCTGGATTCTAGAACACACCTGAGAGTAACAGTTCCCCTGAAGAGGCTCCCCGTGGAAAGGAAAATGGACTTTGACATGGTTGGCTCATACCAAAAGTCTGTGTGTATGTTACTCGGAAGCTAAGGGAATATACCACAGGGCTGTGGACATGACTTAGGGGTATATTCACAAGAACGCGTAATAATTACCGCAAGAGTAGAGTAACGCAACTTTCAATATCGCAGCCCATCACGGGAAAATAACCCCGTGACAACGTGGGATTCACAACAAGGCGGTAGCATGCGATAGTCTGCCAAAACCGCGGACAATGTCTGCGATAAAACCACCTCGATGGAGATAAAAACACAAACCACAACACCAAAAAACCTGTGATGGGCCAAAGCGCGATGAGGAAATCATTGATAAGCAGCGCCAGGCCTGCAACACACACCTGGCAGGTGGGAAAAATCTCCATAAAAACAGAAAAAACACCCACACACAAACTGACCTACACCCAAGCACCATGGAGGCAACCGGAGCAGGCGCAGAGGACGAGCTCAACCCCACAAGCACCCCGGACGACCAGCCCAGGACCCCGGGGACAGGGAAGGGCAAGGACAAGAAGACAAGGAAGTAAAAGTTCAGTACGCAGGGGAACAGCATCATAGTCACGGAGGTGATGGAACACCATCAAAAACTCTTTGTCACCTCCAATGTGTTACTGTGCACCAAAACTGCAATATGGCCGGACATCGTCGACAAGGTGAATGCCGTCGGAAAGCACAAGCAGACAATGGGTGAGGTCAAGAGGCGATGGAATGACATCAAGCGGAAGACCAAGGAGAAACTCGCAGCCAACCAGAAGGCAGCAATGCAGACTGGAGGTGGGGGCCCAGCGCCATAGCTGGAGCTGGATGACATGGAGGAGCTGGTGTCGACAGTCATCAGTGTGGAGACTGTGGTCGGAGTCGGGGGACCGGACACTGCTCGACAGGACACAACACAACCGCAACAGGGTGAGTGGCCACCAGGTACTGGGGGGATGGGTGGAGATGGCCACAATGGCACACAGGCACAATCAAGCCGAGCACAGTGCACACCCACAATGACTCTGGGTCATCACCCAGATCTATAGACTGTCACAATGTACAATGCCATGCTGTCTGAATGTCAACCTGTACCATGCATCTACACACATGTGGACACATTGTAATACACCATCCCCCCTTCACATCGCAGGTGCACCGTCAACACCTCCTGCAGAGCAGTTCCAGCCACTCTTCACGGATGACGAGGAGGCCAACACCAGCATCGACGCCCAAACCATCGAAGACATCATTGACCTCATCCGCCACTCACCTCCAGGCTCAGGGCAGCCCTGCTACATCGATGAGACCCCCACCCACCACCCAAACCACCCAGCAGGAGGCACCCACAGCCCCGGCACCCTCCCAAGACCTCCAGGAACAACACATGGCCTTCCAACGCTGTGTGCTGGAGTGCCAGATGGAGATGGCCGAGCAGGTGCAAGTGGGCTTCGGCATCATGGCTGCCAAACTGGACGCCATTCCTTGGCTGTCTATGTCCGCCCCATGGTCTGCAACGAGCCCTGACTGACATTGCAGGAGTCATGATGCTGAGAGAAGATCACGTGTCCGCTCAGAGTGGCTCCAGCGAGGCCAGCCGTGACCTGGCACACATACAGAGGCTCATGGAGGACATGGTGCGGATGGAGGCGGAAAGGATGGCAGCCACCGCTGTACATCATCGAAATGTACCTGGGATCTATCATGCCCTACAGACCTCCACCATGGCATTGCCACCACAATGAATGCTGCTGCCCCCACACCATCCACATCCCCGCCCCCTGATGTGTCAGTGCCTCCCAGTGCGGCAGCCGGATCCACTCAGGCCCCTGATGTGTCAGTGGCACACAGTGCGGCAGCCGGATCCACTCAAGCCCCTGATGTGTCAGTGGCTCACAGTGCGACAGCCGGATCCACTCAGGCCCCTGATGTGTCAGTGGCACACAGTGTGACAGCCGGATTCACTCAGGCCCCTGATGTGTCAGTGGCACACAGTGTGGCAGCCGGTTCTGCAACACCCACAGGTGGGGCAGGACACACACCTGGGGACGAGGACGTGGATGGGACTGTGGTCAGAAGGACCAGACACTAGCATTTATTACCGCCACCTGGCCTGTGTCTGCTTGGTCCCACACATGGCCTCATGACCTTCCACTGACCCACGATACACTCTGATGCACTCACCTTGGACAGCGACATGGACTGCCACTTCCGGATTGATGACCAATGACACGGCGAACAGGCTGCGGACTGTACCCTTCCCTTCAGCAGGACTTGTCATCCCCGGATGGACTTTGGCTGGCCCTTCACGGGCCAATTATTTATAGTGCACTGGGCATTGCCCTGAACCGTTCTATCTGCATAATTGCACTGGATGTGCAATAAACATCCATTGACGCACTGCTGTGTCACGTCTTTCATCAGTCATGTATGCATGTGTGGATGAATGTAGGGGCAGTGATTACCCTTGCGTCAATGATGGTCATCCTGTGGGATGCCAGTCAGAGGGTGCTACATTGCATTTTGTGTACTGGTCCCGTGGACACTACAACTGGGATACGTGTCCTTGTGGCAAGCCCTGCGCTGGTCCGGCGTACGGCAGGCCAGACTACTCCGCTTATGCTCTGAGGGGGGGCCCTCATTGCTACCCGTCGCAGGTTAACTCGCTGGTGGTGTGCAGGTCACTGGTCTAGTTGTCAGCATGTCACAGACACTCCCTGACGGCAGGTTTGCACGCACACCACACCCATCCGGCACAGGCGTCACAGGCCATGTGACTCAGCCAACATAAGGGGCCGACGACATCACATTCTCCTCTGCCCGTGGTGACTGGATGACGGACGCCATGGTTCCCAATCATGAAGGGCACATGAGTTTTGTTGTGCACAGGGTTAGTGGCAACACAGGCCTGCGTACGGCATGGGCCGACCCCCATGTGGGGCTGACTGGGGTTGCACAGGGTAAGTGGCAACCCAGGCCTGGGTACGGCACGGGCCGACCACCACGTGGTGCTGACTGGGGTTGGACAGGGTTAGTCGCACCCGGCGCATTGCGGCAGGCACAGGTGTCTTGTGGCCACCATGGCATATGCATCTGCCCGAGTGGCTTAAGAAGGGCATATGAGCTGGAGTGCCTTATTATTGCTCATGTGACCTGTATACCCTCAGCTGTGCTGGAGAAGAAGCCAAGCACCTTCTCGTGCCCCTGTGACCCAGTGGCGGATGCCGCAAGACTCAAGTGGGGGACCGGGGCTAAAGACGGGACAGGGGATTAGGGAAATATTTATCATTAAAAAAAAGTTCCGACACTGCCGGCCGCCTCAGTGCTCCTCTTCTCTCCTGAAAGTGTCCCAGCGGTCCCTGGGACACCAACACAGGCTCTCCACCCAATCCTGGTGCTGCTCTCAATAGCATGAAAGCAGCACCAGGATTGGTCCAAGCATCTTGGTTTGCCACTCAGAACGTGCCTGAGAGTATGTGCTGTTTCTCCAACCCGGCTGTGCAACACAGCTGGGTTGGAGAAACCTAAGTGTGCATGGCGGTTTGGCAGCCCTAAGACCACCACCAAACCCTCATGCATACTTATAGTGTACACTAGTCCTCCCCTGCTTGCTGTGACTACATCTAAGTCCTGCCCAGACCTGGCTGGCTCTAGAGGGAATCTGGAAAAATAAAACCAATTTCTTAGCATTTTATTTTTCCTGTTTTACTCAGCTGGCTCTCAGCAGGGGGGGTGGGGGGTGAAACTCCTCCCCCATAGCATTTTGTTTCCCTGATCAGTGCCAGATAAGCGTTGGTAAGGTCTGTGTGGCTTGAAAAGCCCGCTGCACTGTTGTTTACCCGAGCCGTGCCAACCGAGCGGTGCCAATGTTTGCTGCACTGTTGCTCCTTCCCAGACTACCCTACAGAAGAAGTGTGAGGGAAAGAGTGCTATATATGGCTGTTGCCTTGCACTAGCAACTGGCAGGCCCTACAGCCAGTAGTTGATGTAGATGCAGTCTGGAGCATGGCGTCATCCAACATCTCCTACTTGGAGTGAACGCGCTCCATTCTGTACAGTGAATTGAGGAGTCTACCGAAAGGTGTAACTCTGATTAACAAAGTCCTACACTGTACTTGGCTGGAGCCTTTCACAGAGAAAGACGTATCCCTTCCATATGTGCATAAAATCCCTTCTATAGCTGCATAAAACTAGTACTATCAAAGATTGTTATATAGTAATTTTGATACTCGTTTTATGAGGTAAAGATTTATCCTACAAGATTTATTGATGTTACTCAGCATATATCTCTAATATAAATAATGATTAATATCTTGTTTTTTCAAGCAAGTATCACACTGCTTAGACAAGGTAGTATTTGATAAGAGGCAAATGTGTTGACCGACTTAAGTGTTCTACCCCTCGCGAATCAGCCTAGACTGCTCGTCGTCTCTCCCCTGTGAAAGTCAAGGCCCAAAGAGGAGGTAGTTGGCTCTTCATTGAGGTCACAGTAAAACCTGGCTATGGTTTCTAAAGACAACGAGAATACTTGTCGCAAAGATTACATAATTCCCTTAAAATCACACAAACGTAAGAGAACTAGCCTGGCATTTGTAATACATATTCTCTTGCTTCTAGTTTCTCTAGAATGTGTCATGTTAGGTTGCAGTTTACTCCAGTGAAATGCATAGGTCAAGATTTCCCAGGAACCGCTTTCTGGACCGTCTGTTTATGTTAGCAAAAATCATCTAACCAAGGTAAGTAAGTCCGACGAGGCCATTACGTAGTGTTATAAGGCGAAGCCTTATTACCTCAGATTTTGTCAGCTTTTCCCTATTCTTCCAGAAAGTATTTTCTTTTTTTCAAGCACTTGTGCTTCTCCTGCTACAAGTGTGATTGTAGCACTTAGATGCCAAGATCTACTCTCATATTTGCCATTCATCCCAGTTGTCAGTCATTGTAAGAAATTAGGTTATTAATTAAGGTGGATGGGAGCCCCACTCAAATAATAAATATAATCCTTGTCAGGGCACATCACATAAAAAGTCACAAAACTACCCTGTGCTTAACCCACCTATAGCTTGGCACAAAATCAGTTAGGATTAATTAGAGACAATGTGAAAAGTATTTTTGCGGCACTCAAACAGTAATTATGTTGAAACATAACACAAGAAAAATCCCACATCAATTAAAAAAAATAAAGCAAATTTTTATATGTAGAATGGAACCAAAACAATTAAATCCAATAAGGAGAACCAGAGTTATTGAGTTTTAAAGTTTCTAGGGAAAATAGCACCAAAAAGAGCAGGCCAGATGCAGGACCCAGTTCAGCCCGCTGGAAGGTGTACCTGGTTTGACTTGGGGCTGAGATGTGAGGTCCTGCACCACCAGTGCTTAATTTGTAAACAAAATAAGTGCCAGGGCCCTCATCAGGAGGCCACTGCAGCTTGCACCATGCATTGCCACAGCCAGCGCTGTCTATGACAGTACCAACACAACTACTAACCATCGCACTGCTACATGAGTGACAATTCTGACTGTTTGTGGCCCACTAAGCTATGCTAATGGGTTGGATTGCAGGTATTCATTGTTTTTAATGTATAGTGAATTAACAAATAGCTATTTTTCTGCTCATCTCTAAATAACACAAGCAGTGCCACCAGGTGGCAGCTGTCATAAGTGCAGGTGTTGACAATTAAGTGCCAGTGCTGAGCACCGGAAACCAACGGCTCAAATTTAGCACTGTGCACCGCGCTGCATCGCGATGCTTTAAGGTTCTGTGATGTGAGGTCCTGAGTCAAGTTGTACCACGCTGAGCCTGTTCCGATGAAGCCGCTGATCAGAAGTTGTGAGGTACTGCGATGTGAGGTCCTGTGTTGAGTATGTTGTGCTGCATTGGTTCTGATGAGGCTCTCAAGCAGGAGCTGTGTGGTTCTGTGATGCGAGGTCCTGTGTTCAGTTGCATCATCATGCTGTGTCGGTTCCAATGAGGCCGGAGACCAGAAAGTGCGAGGTGATGTGATGCAAGGTCCTGTTTCGAGTTGCGTTGAGCTGTGTCGGTTTTTAGGGATCCCTCAGTTGGACAAGGAAGAGAACACTGATGTGAGCCAAAGGTTCAGGACCTCGCTGGCACCTCTAGGGGATCAGGAATTGCTTCAGTAGAGGCCAGCAGCACGACACAGGCCGGTCCAGTTGGGTCTGTTCAATTGGGCAGATGCAGTACAGGTCTCTGGAGATAGGTGTGTCCTTCTAGCTCACACCAGAGACCGGCCAGCTAGCCCTTGGAGTCACTCTGGTTGTGTGTGGTTTAAGGGAACAGGTCTGGTCGTCCTTCCTCAGGCAGCAGTGCTGCCAGGCAGTCCTTCCAGCAGCAGAGCAGAGCAGCACAGCACAGCAGTCCTTCTTCTTAGTCTTCCACAGGTCCAGAAGTGATCTGATGAGGGGTTCTTGAGGCCCAATATTTATAATTGTTGCCAGCCTTTAAAGTAGGGGGATTCCCTATACTAACCCCACATCTGGTTCTGGAAAGTTATTGCCTTCCCCTGTCAAGGTTCCAAGAAATTTGGGGTAAAAAACAACAGGGCAAGACTGGTATCAGATTCATTTGTGTGTGCAGGAGACACAGCTCTGCCCCCAGCCATCCTGGCAGGATCTCCCATCCTGCCCACATCCAGTACCTAGTGTGTCACTGTGTGGGAGGAATACACAAACCCCAGCAGCAGCCCTATTAACGGCCATGTGACCCAGGATACTGGCAGAAAGCACAAATGGGTAGAAGGAAAAAATGGCAACGTTCTTAAGTGTCGTTTTCAGAATTGCGATGTAAATTCCAACTTAAATATCATTTTCCTATCTGCTCCCAAACTTAAGTTATCACTTATTAAGTGTGATAAGGCAACCCACTGTTATCCTGAGGGAGGGATAGGCCTTGGAATCATGAAAAAACTACTTTAGGAGTTCTTTTTCACTACAAAGAAATGCAAAACTTAAACCCACATGCCCTACTTTTTAAATTCCATGCACTCTGCCCTCGGAGCTTTTAAGTCCTGCATCAGGGGTGAATTATAAGTATTAAGAAGGAAGGTTTAGGCCTGGCATAAGGTGAATTTTCCCAGGTTGAAATGGGAGTGTTTTGGTGTGGGCACAATGAGTGCTGCAGGCCCACTGGTAGCATTTAATTTACAGTCCCTGTGTATATTTGGTACATTTACTAGGGGATTACAAGTATATTAAATGTGCCAATTAGGTGTAGGTCAATTGTACCATGCTTTCGGGAGAGAGCACAACCACTTTAGCACTGGCTAGCATTGGTAAGGTACATATAATCCTAAAGCCAACAAAACAAATTAAGCTAAACAGGATAGGTGAAGGCAAACAATTTGGGGGACTACCACCAAAGGGTGCCAGGTCTAACAGTCATGTTGTGCTGGGGGAAACCAAGACTTTCTTGGTTTTGTGTTTTTTTGGGGGTACTTGCTATTACGAGATGAGTTCTGTTCTGTTCAGCCTGAACCAGGCTCCTAGCACCCGTTGAAAACAGTGTACACTTGTCATTGGCCTGGAAGCCTTTGTTTGCACTCAAGGGTCTCCCCAGCAAGGCTAGTGCCTTGTTTCCTTCCTTTAGAAGGGCAGGCGACCCTGTGAGGGGAGCTCAGACTATCCGTCTAAGTTCTAAGGCCACCTCACTCCCACACTGTTAGCCTCATTCATTCGTTCAGTGACTTATCGAATACAAGCAATAACACACCGGTGGGCTACAAAACAATGTAAGGCCAAATTAAAGAATTACTGCAAATCTGTATCAGACGGAGGCGAGCTGAGGGAAAGATCAGCATCTACATGTTCATGTTCATACGCTTATGTTTATTGACTGTTAAAGCCACACTTCATGATATCTCTCCTCAGCACCTGCGGCAGTTTGTAAAAAACAGCTCATCGAAAACCGTATTAAAACGCGACTAATAAATCACAGCAAAAACATGCACAATGCAATCAACAAAACATCAGAAATAAAATTAAATGATATAAAAATATCCCAAACAGAAAGAACATAAGCACTATGAAAGACAGCAGCATCATGCAATAGGAAATAAAGAGTTCAGTCAGAAGTGTCATTATCACTACACCCTTCGTCCCAGGCATTACCATTGAGGTGGAGGCCACTTCACGATAACAACAGCGAATACGGAAAAATGAACCCCCAAATCCCTCTTGGCGCTATAAATGTATAGCCTTCTCATTACTATTTTTTTCCCTGTCTCATGGCTGAGGCAGGGTGGGGTGTTGGGCTCCCTTCTGGACTCAGGTCCCTGACACTGTGGCTTCCATCCTCTCTGTGCCAGGCACGGGGAGGTCTGAACTTCGCTGCACTTCCGGAGCATACAGGAAGTTATGGCAGTGATCCATGCTGTTTGTGCAGGGCCATCTTCACCCTGCTCTAGGCTGAGGGTAAGCTGCCCATGGTAAGGAGATTGATGGGGGAGCAGTGCTTGAAATGGAAAAATAGAAGTGCAGGTGCTCTGTGCCAGAGTACCTGCTTGTTTCTGAGAAGTGCCGGTACCCTCCAATTAAAAGTATTATATTTCTTTTGAGAAGTGCTGGTACTTTCCCACTCAAAATAAAAAAGTGAGGGTACTCTGTACCGGACAGTACCGGCCCATTTAAAGCACCAAGGGGGAGTCGCCTAACTATTTTGAAAAGAAGGTAGCAATCTCAGTATCAGACAGTGGACAGTACTGGTGCTCTCCACTCAGGGGCGTAGTTTCGGGGGTAGGGGGGTGTTCGGGGTTGGGCACCACCCTATTAAAACTATTCTATAGGAAATAGTTGGGTGCAGGTGTTTTCAGTCATGAATGGGGAGGTGTATGTCGGATTTCACCTGGGATTTTTACATACACACACAGACATAAACACATACATGCACACATCTGTTATGAAGGTCTTAAAAAATGTAGGCTATTTTTACAAATTATTCTGTTTTAAGTAACTCTTACAATCTGTTCTCCGTACCTTTCCACTGCCCCATAAACTCTGCTTCGGCACTGCTTCTCTTATAATGTATTTTGGCAGGATATGCCAGCATGGTTGTCGGAAAACCTGAAACTCGCACCCCCTGATATTGGAAAGACCAAGCTACGCCCCTGTCACCACTTCCCAGTTTTCTTTATGCTTCACGTTGATCAGGGAATGGGCGGCACATGCGCATGTGTGTTGTTTCAGTTTCAGTCCTAATGCCTGCGCACTCTTTGGCTTATTTGCATAGCGTGTGCTGCATAGGTAAGTGTGTTTAGAGCCTTTGGTATCAGTTGGATGTAATAACACATCAGTATGGAAAAACATGCTGTGAGAAGTTGGCCTGGTATATGATGCTCACTAGTTAAAGTGATCACCTTGTACCATGCCAAGCACCCCTTATGGTGTGGTTGTAAGTCAACCTTTTCGGACTAGCTGCCCTAGTGGTAGCGTAGGCTAAGCAGTCTTTGAGGCTAAACTCGTGATGCGTGTTAAGCCAGCTGTTTTACCAAATGCAACCCCCTTTTATACCAATGAAAGGACACCACACAGATATATATTCAAAATATATATGTATTTATTTCTCAAAGTAACCCCTAGTCTCTTTATGAGCACAGGAGCACAAATCGTCAAACAAGATTATCACAGAATACACAGAAGTTGCACTTTATATGGATAGGCCCTGGTGGCCACTCGAACCATATACTAAAATAGTGGTATAAGTACCACGAACAGAAAAGGGAAAAGGCCTAGGGCCTCTAGAATCGCTGGGCCTACAAGGAGCTAACGTTAGTTAGTGACCAGGAGGTCCACGGGTGGCGTGTGCAGAGCAAATAGTCACACGCGTGCTCCCATAGGTTTCAATGGGTGCGTAAAAAGTACAAAGTTACTGCAAAGGAGATCTTCCGGGTTGACTAGGAACTTAAGATTTGGAACACAGGCACTAGAGATGTATTACTACACATGGGCACCGGAGTACCAGCTTTACCTCACCCACAGGAAGCGGGTGCATAGGCCTCAAAGTGCGTCGGGTTTCTTCTATCTGTTCCGTTGAGCCTGGGACAAAGATGCTGCAGGCGGTCGGTCCGGGAGAGATGCGGTGGATCCAAGGGTGGATCGGAGTTGCAGAAGACCTGAAAGCAGAGGGGACAGTGTTCACAGTCACTAGCCAGTGACCGGCGTGGCACCAGGTAGGTACCAGGCAATGTCGGGTGCAAACAGGTGATGAGGGGTAGCTTGTCTCTGCAGCCACGTGGTCCCTGAAGGTCGACGACGTCCAGGAGTCGGCTCACGAGCTGTTCCACGCAGGCTCTCGCTGTCGGCGGTGTCGGCGACTTGGTCGAAGCAAACAAGCCTTGGCAAAAGCAATTGTAGGAGGATTCGGAAATCAGCTGTTGGTTCTGACCAGCAAGGTCAGAGGGATTGCTCCTTTGGAGAGGAGCAAGGGCCAGTCTGGAGCAACCAGACCAGCGGTGTTTTTCGTAGGGTTCGTCGCCAAGATGGCCACTAGCCAGCGGGCCAGCAACCGATTAGGCGCGTCGAGTGGCAAAATGCAGAAGGGCCCCACGCAGATCGTGGAGATGCTGGAGGGCTCACCTTTGGTGCAAATGCTGCTCGAGAGTTGGGCTTCTCAGATCCCAAAGCACAACTTGGAGGGAGCCTCGGTTGTTGCACTTGTCAGCTTGTCGTAGTCGATCCAAGATGGCTGGCTCCACGTGTCTCGGTGCCTCCACGGGTCTCCTCTTTTCAGGGACTGTGGATCGGGCGGTGAGAGGTCTGGAGGTCCAGGTCTTGTCAGTCTCTGGGCTCGGGCTCCGGCGGGAGGCGGCGGCAAAGCAGACGTTGATTCGCTGGATGGTGCTTGCGTTAGCAAGGTGGTCACTCCCTGACCACAGGGGAGATTGGCTTCAGTCCTCTGTACAGCAGAGCGTCGAAGTTCCCGTCTTCTTCTTAGTGTTAAGTTGATTTCAGGATGTCTGAAGTCTTAGGACACAGCTCCTACCTTTAAGCGGATTCTAGGGGCCGGACTACCTGCTAGGTCCCTCCCTATGGGTGGGACCAGGAAGGGGGGTGGTTACACCCCCAATCCTTTGTCCAGCTCGCCCCAGGCCCGGGACTGGTGTGCCCCAGGACCGGTTTGAACTGGCATATGCACCGAGGCTCCTTGTGAGCCACAGGCATGTCTGGTTTCTTTCAAGCCCTACCTGACCAATACACAAAATCCTGTCTGGGGTGGTGCACGCACCTCCCCTGGCAGGAAACCCTTTGTCCACACCTCCCAAGCTGGAAGGACTCCCAGCAGCAGGAGGGCAGACTTGTGTCTGTGGTGGCAGCATCCATTTTGTGGAGCTGAGGCTATGTCTGATTTTACCCGGGTTTCAGGTACTGTACATGTCGTGTCCCTCTAGAAGGGTGGAATGCTAACCCCGTCGCCAGAATTGGCGAGGGGTTAGTATTCCAATTCGTATGACACCTTACTCGACATGTTTTGATAAAGCCAAACCAAAGATAGCATTTAACCGCGAGGTTCATAATGCACTTAAGAGTATATGGTATGACGATATCTGGAAACAGTAGAAGGAAGTTGTTCCGACCACTGCAGACAGGCTCAGCTCATGCCAGAGCACCATCTCACATGGAGCCAAGCACTCTGCCTTCAGGATTGTTAAGGCCTGCCATAGGAGTGACTTATAGGTTACCAGGTGTCCCATTTAAGGTTAGGTATAGGTATACTACACCTAAGTAAGAGGTGATTACACCAACTTACCCCAGCTGAGTGATCAGCCAGTTGTGTCAAATTGTTAGGCCAAGCCTGGGGTGGCATAATACATGCTGCAGCCCCTGGCAGGCCTTGGGTACACCAATGCCCTGGGTACCTAGTGTACACTGGTACAGGGGCTGACAGGGTGATCCACTTCCAATTGGTTATGCACCTAGGGTGCATAGTTTTAATTTAGTAGAGAGAACAGCAGGCTGGGGGTCTGATTGGCAGGCCCACAGCCTCAATATGTCAAAAACCAGTGAAGCAAAAAGCAAAAATTTGGGGTGACCATAGGATAGCAGACCCTACTCTCCTACACAACCCCCCCCCCAAACGCTGGGACATTAAACTAGCCTTGACCAGTCTCGTCTTCATGTCCTAAGTGGAAGTACCTGGAGAGACCATCTGCATTCCCATGGTCAGTACCTGGCCGGTGCTCCACTGTAAAGTCCATCCCCTGTAGGGAAATGGACCACCTAAGCAGTTTGGGGTTTTCACCCTTCATCTGATTTAGCCACAAGAGGGGCTTATGGTCGGTCTGAATCTTGAAGTGAGTGCCAAACAAGTATGGCCTCAGCTTCTTCAGGGCCCACACCACAGCAAAGGCCTCCCTCTCAATAGCTGACCAATTCTTCTCTCTGGGGGTCAACCTTCTGCTAATAAAAGCAATGGGTTGGTCTTGACCATCTACATTAAGTTGTGACAGCACAGCTCCCACACCCAACTCAGAAGCATCTGTTTGGACAATAAACTCTTTGGAGTAGTCAGGACTTTTCAGGATAGGTGCAGAGCACATGGCCTCCTTCAGGTCATCAAATGCCTTTTGACAGCTTACTGTCCACTGAACCTTTTTGGGCATCTTCTTGGATGTCAGATCATTAAGAGGAGTCACAATGGACCCATAGTTCTTAACAAACTTCCTGTAGTACCCAGTCAAGCCCAAGAAAGCTCGAACTTGAGTCTGGGTGGTTGGAGGGGACCAGTCCTTGATGGATTGTATCTTACTCTCCAGTGGTTGAACTTGGCCTCCACCTACAAGGTGGCCCAAATATACAACCTTACTCTGCCCTATCTGGCACTTTGTAGCCTTGATAGTGAGGCCTGCCCTTTGCAGAGCCTCAAGAGCCTTCTTCAGGTGGATCAGGTGATCCTCCCAGGTGGAGCTAAAGACAGCAATGTCATCAAGATATGCTGCGCAAAAGTCATCCAACCCAGTAAGGACTTGGTTCACCAGCCATTGGAAGGTGGCAGGTGCATTCTTCAGACCAAAGGGCATCACCACAAACTGGTAGTGCCCACCTGGGGTTGAGAATGCTGTTTTGGCCTTAGACTCCTCAGCTAATCTGATTTGCCAATAGCCAGCTGTTAAGTCAAATGTGCTCAAAAACTTTGCAGAAGCTAGTTTGTCTATGAGCTCATCTGCCCTTGGAATAGGGTGTGCATCTGTCCTGGTGACAGCATTGAGTCCTCTGTAATCCACACAGAACCTCATCTCTCTCTTGCCATCTTTGGTGTGAGGTTTGGGGACCAGAACCACTGGGCTAGCCCAGGGGCTCTCTGAGGGTTCAATGACACCTAATTCCAGCATTTTATGTACCTCAGCCTTTATACAGTCCCTGACGTGGTCAGGTTGTCTGTAAAGCTTGTTCTTTACAGGCAGACTGTCACCAGTGTCCACCACATGGGTACACCAGTCAGTTTGACTAGGTATCAAGGAAAACATATGTGAAAATGATTGTAGAACCTGTCTACATTCAGTCTGCTGATGGGCAGTGAGGTTGCCTCCAAGGGTCACTCCTTCAACTGAGCCATCTTCAGGGTTCTGAGACAACAGGTCTGGGAGAGGGTCACTCTCTTCCTCCTGTCCCTCATCTGTAGCCATGAGCAAGCCCATGTCTGCCCTGTCAACATATGCTTTAAGCCTGTTAACATGGAGTACCCTGTGGGGACTCCTGGGAGTTCCTAGGTCGACCAAGTAGGTGACCTCTCCCTTCTTTTCCAGGATTGTATGGGGTCCAGACCATTTGTCTTGGAGTGCTGCTGGGGCCACTGGCTCCAACACCCATACCTTCTGTCCTGGCTGAAACTCAACCAAGACAGCCTTTTGGTCATGCCAAGCTTTCTGTAAGGCCTGGCTCGCCTCAAGGTTTTTGGATGCCTTCTCCATATACTCAGCCATCCTGGAGCAGAGACCAAGTACATAGTCCACTATGTCTAGCTTAGGCTTTTTGAGAGGTAACTCCCAGCCTTCCTTCACCAAACACAGTGGGCCTCTCACAGGGTGCCCAAACAACAATTCAAAGGGGCTGTAGCCAACTCCTTTTTGTGGGACCTCTCTGTAAGCAAACAGAAGGCAGGGTAGAAGGATGTCCCATCTTCGCCTGAGCTTTTCAGGTAATCCTTTGATCATACCCTTTAGGGTCTTGTTGAATCTCTCAACAAGCCCATTGCATTGTGGGTGATAAGGGGTGGTGAACTTGTAGTTGACACCACATTCCTTCCACATAGCTGTTAAGTATCCTGACATAAAGTTGGTACCTCTGTCAGATACTACCTCCTTAGGAAACCCCACTCTGGAGAATACTCCCAGCAGGGCCCTGGCCACAACAGGTGCTGTAGTGGTCCTAAGGGGAATTGCCTCTGGATACCTGGTGGCATGATCCACTACCACCAGTATAAATCTGTGCCCAGATGCAGTGGGAGGATCCATGGGACCCACTATGTCTATTCCCACTCTTTCAAAGGGGACCCCCACCACAGGTAGTGGTATTAGGGGGGCCTTTGTTGTGCCACCTGATTTGCCACTGGCTTGGCAGGTAACACAGGAGCGACAAAACTCCTTTGTATCTTCATTCATGTGAGGCCAGTGAAAGTGAGGGACAAGTCTGTCCCAAGTCTTGTTCTGGCCTAAGTGTCCTGCTAAAGGAATGTCATGGGCCAAGGTAAGAAGGAAGCCCCTAAATTGCAGAGGTATAACCAACCTCCTGGTAGCACCAGGCTTGGGGTCTCTAGCCTCTGAATAAAGGAGCCCTTCATCCCAATACACTTTATGGGTACCTTGAGCATTCCCAGCAGCCTCAGCAGCAGCCAGCTGTCTGAGGGGTTCAAGAGAGGGACAGGATAACTGAGCCTGCCTCAAGTCAGCCCTTGAAGGTCCCCCTGTCCCCAGAAACTCAACCTGATCAGGTTCAAGCTCTTCAGGGACAGTTCCTTCAGGGTCCTCTAGATCAGCTTCCTGGGAAGGCTGATCATCACTCTGAGGCAGGGGGGAAGGCACAGCCTTGACCCTCCTGTTCTTCTTCTTGGTAGGTGCTTGGTCCATTGTTCCAGGATCCAAGACCTGAGGTTCAGTGAGGCACTTTTTGGCCTGTGACCTGGTCACAGCAAGGACATGTGATGATATACCTAACATCTCTGCATGAGTCCTGTACTCCACTTCTGACCATAGAGAACTCTCTAGGTCATTGCCCAACAAACATTCTACTGGGAGGTCTGCACTAACCACAACCCTTTTGAGGCCAGTTACCCCTCCCCATGAGAAGTTAACAACTGCCACACTATGTGAAGTAGTGGCATTGCTGGCATTGGTCACCAGGTAGTTCTCACCTGGTATGTACTGTCCAGGGTCCACAAAGCCTGGTGTCACCATAGTGACACTGGCACATGTGTCCCTGTAGGCTTGAGCCACTTTGTCATTAATTAAAGGAGTCTGTCTGTACTTGCCCAGGTTACTGGGGCTCACAGTCAGGGACAAATCAATGTCCCCATCACAGATCAAGACTGCCTGTGTCAGGGTTCTGTCTAAGTCAGAATCTCCTTCAGTTCCCATAGTGATTCCCACTACACCCTTTGTCTGGGGACCAACACTGCTAACAGTAGTACTGGGAGCAGGTGCCTTAGGGGCAACAGTGTTGGGGGCTCCACCCTTTTTGCAATCACTAGTCCAGTGAGTTGTATTCTTGCAATGATTGCACCAGGGTTTCTTTTGACCTTCTTTCTTCTTTTTGGACTGTTGTTGGGACCCGCCCTCCTTAGCAGTAGTTTGGGGCCCTGTTGAAGACTTCTGGTCTTTAGATTTCTGATCTCCACCCTTTTGGTCTGTTTTCTTCTGATCACCCCCTTGGCCCTGGTTCTGGTTCTTTTGCTTAACCCTGGTTCTGACCCATTTGTCTGCCTTCTTTCCCAATTCTTGGGGAGAGGTCAGATCAGAGTCAACCAAGTGTTGATGCAGTTGCTGGTTTTGACAGTTATTTAAAATCTGTTCTCTCATCATCAAATTATACAATCCTGTAAAATCAGATACCTTACTTCCCAGCAACCAACCCTCCAAAGCCTTAGTGGCACATTCAACATATTCAGACCAGTCCTGAGTCTGTGTCTTTTGGGTGTCTCTGAACATTAACCTGTACTGTTCAGTGGTTAAGCCTAACCCATCTACCAGAACACTCTTCAGGACTCTGTAATTTCTGACATCCTCTTCTCTAACAGTGAGGAGTCTGTCTCTGCCTCTTCCTTCAAAGGAGAGCCAGAGGATTGCTGCCCACTGGTCTTCAGGAACCTGCTGTACTTTGCAGGCTCTCTCAAGAGCAGTTATCCATTTGTGGATGTCATCCCCACTTTTGTAGGGGGGCACAACCTTAGACAGGTTCCTATTATCAAAGACCCTATCTTTGTCCTTAGGGACAATGCTGCCACCAGTGGGTATAGACCCACTCTCTCTAGGTTGCCTAGCCTTGTTCAGTTTTTCTTCCATCAGGGCTACTTCTAGCTCCTGCTTCCTGATCCTCAGCTGGGCTTCCTGCATTCTGGCCTCATGTTCCCTCCTCTGAGGGGTGGTCATCCTTTTCCTGGAGTGACCTTGAGAGCCTCTAGAGCCATGAGAAGCATTGGAGTCACCTGAGCGATTCCTTTGCCTCCCAAGCCCTGTGTTAAGTCCACTGGGGAGATCCAATGGGGTAAACCCATTGTCAGTCCCCAATAGCCTTAGTTTAGCTGGGCCAAGTATAATACTTGGCACTGGGCTAGTTCTCCCTTCATAATCACTACTTTCTGTATCCTCACCACTTTCCTCCCCTGTAGTATGATTCTCATCTAAGGGATGGCTATTGGAACTGGGTACCTCTGTAGCATCTTCAGAAGGGGGGCCTCCTGTTCCTGACCCTAAGGGGGCTAACTGGGAAGCGTTCCTGAGTTCTCTCTGATTCTCATCATTTTGTAAGAGTTCTCTGAGCTCAGCAGAGGTAGGGTTCTTGGGCTGTTTAAGGCCTCTAAGAGTTGCCAAATGCCTGAGCTCATTCTGGTTAAGGGTAGCAAAGCTGGATGGTGCCCTCTGGGGGTCACTCTCAACAGAGATGGGTACAGTGGACCCCTCTGCCCCGGCCATTGCTCTTAAGTGTGGGTGGATGTGTTGCAATCTACCTACACTTGGGTTTACCTACTAAACCTATCTAGTAGTTGTAGTCAGGGTGTGCTACTCCCTTTGCTCTACAACAACTAAGTTCAGTAGAACTTAAGTATATCTAATCTTGTTTTATATGTACCTACAGGTACCTATGTGATCTTTCAATTGGTAACCAAGAGATTACAATGGTAAAACACAGCAAGCTCAAATCCAACCGCTGCTCACCAATGTGAGAAGTTGGCCTGGTATATGATGCTCACTAGTTAAAGTGATCACCTTGTACCATGCCAAGCAACCCTTATGGTGTGGTTGTAAGTCAACCTTTTCGGACTAGCTGCCCTAGTGGTAGCGTAGGCTAAGCAGTCTTTGAGGCTAAACTCGTGATGCGTGTTAAGCCAGCTGTTTTACCAAATGCAACCCCCTTTTATACCAATGAAAGGACACCACACAGATATATATTCAAAATATATATGTATTTATTTCTCAAAGTAACCCCTAGTCTCTTTATGAGCACAGGAGCACAAATCGTCAAACAAGATTATCACAGAATACACAGAAGTTGCACTTTATATGGATAGGCCCTGGTGGCCACTCGAACCATATACTAAAATAGTGGTATAAGTACCACGAACAGAAAAGGGAAAAGGCCTAGGGCCTCTAGAATCGCTGGGCCTACAAGGAGCTAACGTTAGTTAGTGACCAGGAGGTCCACGGGTGGCGTGTGCAGAGCAAATAGTCACACGCGTGCTCCCATAGGTTTCAATGGGTGCGTAAAAAGTACAAAGTTACTGCAAAGGAGATCTTCCGGGTTGACTAGGAACTTAAGATTTGGAACACAGGCACTAGAGATGTATTACTACACATGGGCACCGGAGTACCAGCTTTACCTCACCCACAGGAAGCGGGTGCATAGGCCTCAAAGTGCGTCGGCTTTCTTCTATCTGTTCCGTTGAGCCTGGGACAAAGATGCTGCAGGCGGTCGGTCCGGGAGAGATGCGGTGGATCCAAGGGTGGATCGGAGTTGCAGAAGACCTGAAAGCAGAGGGGACAGTGTTCACAGTCACTAGCCAGTGACCGGCGTGGCACCAGGTAGGTACCAGGCAATGTCGGGTGCAAACAGGTGATGAGGGGTAGCTTGTCTCCGCAGCCACGTGGTCCCTGAAGGTCGACGACGTCCAGGAGTCGGCTCACGAGCTGTCCCACGCAGGCTCTCGCTGTCGGCGGTGTCGGCGACTTGGTCGAAGCAAACAATCCTTGGCAAAAGCAATTGTAGGAGGATTCGGAAATCAGCTGTTGGTTCTGACCAGCAAGGTCAGAGGGATTGCTCCTTTGGAGAGGAGCAAGGGCCAGTCTGGAGCAACCAGACCAGCGGTGTTTTTCGTAGGGTTCGTCGCCAAGATGGCCACTAGCCAGCGGGCCAGCAACCGATTAGGCGCGTCGAGTGGCAAAATGCAGAAGGGCCCCACGCAGATCGTGGAGATGCTGGAGGGCTCACCTTTGGTGCAAATGCTGCTCGAGAGTTGGGCTTCTCAGATCCCAAAGCACAACTTGGATGGAGCCTCGGTTGTTGCACTTGTCAGCTTGTCGTAGTTGATCCAAGATGGCTGGCTCCACGTGTCTCGGTGCCTCCACGGGTCTACTCTTTTCAGGGACTGTGGATCGGGCGGTGAGAGGTCTGGAGGTCCAGGTCTTGTCAGTCTCTGGGCTCGGGCTCCGGCGGGAGGCGGCGGCAAAGCAGACGTTGATTCGCTGGATGGTGCTTGCGTTAGCAAGGTGGTCACTCCCTGACCACAGGGGAGATTGGCTTCAGTCCTCTGTGCAGCAGAGCGTCGAAGTTCCCGTCTTCTTCTTAGTGTTAAGTTGATTTCAGGATGTCTGAAGTCTTAGGACACAGCTCCTACCTTTAAGCGGATTCTAGGGGCCGGACTACCTGCTAGGTCCCTTCCTATGGGTGGGACCAGGAAGGGGGGTGGTTACACCCCCAATCCTTTGTCCAGCTCGCCCCAGGCCCGGGACTGGTGTGCCCCAGGACCGGTTTGAACTGGCATATGCACCGAGGCTCCTTGTGAGCCACAGGCATGTCTGGTTTCTTTCAAGCCCTACCTGACCAATACACAAAATCCTGTCTGGGGTGGTGCACGCACCTCCCATGGCAGGAAACCCTTTGTCCACACCTCCCAAGCTGGAAGGACTCCCAGCAGCAGGAGGGCAGACTTGTGTCTGTGGTGGCAGCATCCATTTTGTGGAGCTGAGGCTATGTCTGATTTTACCCGGGTTTCAGGTACTGTACATGTCGTGTCCCTCTAGAAGGGTGGAATGCTAACCCCGTCACCAGAATTGGCGAGGGGTTAGTATTCCAATTCGTATGACACCTTACTCGACATGTTTTGATAAAGCCAAACCAAAGATAGCATTTAACCGCGAGGTTCATAATGCACTTAAGAGTATATGGTATGACGATATCTGGAAACAGTAGAAGGAAGTTGTTCCGACCACTGCAGAAAGGCTCAGCTCATGCCAGAGCACCATCTCACATGGAGCCAAGCACTCTGCCTTCAGGATTGTTAAGGCCTGCCATAGGAGTGACTTATAGGTTACCAGGTGTCCCATTTAAGGTTAGGTATAGGTATACTACACCTAAGTAAGAGGTGATTACACCAACTTACCCCAGCTGAGTGATCAGCCAGTTGTGTCAAATTGTTAGGCCAAGCCTGGGGTGGCATAATACATGCTGCAGCCCCTGGCAGGCCTTGGGTACACCAATGCCCTGGGTACCTAGTGTACACTGGTACAGGGGCTGACAGGGTGATCCACTTCCAATTGGTTATGCACCTAGGGTGCATAGTTTTAATTTAGTAGAGAGAACAGCAGGCTGGGGGTCTGATTGGCAGGCCCACAGCCTCAATATGTCAAAAACCAGTGAAGCAAAAAGCAAAAATTTGGGGTGACCATAGGATAGCAGACCCTACTCTCCTACACATGCCAAGAAGAGGCATGGCTTGGAGGATTCTTCTCCAAAGGAACCAGATCTCTTGTGTCTCCTAGGAAACAGACAAGGAGAGCACGTGGAGATAGAAATGAAAGTTCTGAGGATAAAATCAGGATGAAATAGATAACTATGTCCTCAATAAGCATTCTTCTATGCCAGCATCTTGAGACCCTTACGGGTGAGTAGTCGCGCTCTATAAGAACCCTGATCGATTAGTCGATTGCCAGCTCAGAGATCCGAAGATCAGAGGGACTCTACAGGATCTGGAGTAGAATAATTTGGTGTTTCTCCCCGGATCAAATAGGGAAGTATATTGATAGAGACATGTTGCCATGGTTTCCTCTACTGAGGAATCTCCCAGCACAGTTTGAGACAGTTATAGAATGCACCTGCATTGAGTTTCCCTCTGCACCAGCCCTGCACTAGATACCATTTCATGTGAATAGAAGGGTTCAGATTAGAGCAGTGTTCCTACAGTTATGTGCGGGCTATACCCTACTGAGGAGGTGCACAAGAATATTCTGGCTTTAGTTTCTGTGATGGAGAGGACGTCGATGGCTGACAAAAGTATAAAAGAATTGACTCTGCTTTGATAAAGTCCTGTGCTTGAGCCCATCTTCCTTTGAGAGCAGGGTTTATAGAGCCCATGCCCGCCAGTCCCTTATTTCTGGTTTTAAGGAGTCTTTTAAAGCTATACAAGAAGTAATCCTCAGCCTTACTCGAGGCTATGGAAAGACGGGTGAAATTTATTTCCGATATTTAATTTGATGTGGAACAAGGATCGACGATGGCAAAAGGGACAAGGGTTGCGTACATCTAAGAGATTGGCCTAGAAGTAAAGTACATAATTCTGCAGTGTTCTGCATGCCTTTTTAAGGGGTCAAACTGCCTGGAATTCATCTGGAGGAGAAGGTCAATAGGCTTTTTTGGCCCTCTTTCAATTCCACAACTCCTTCAGGTGAAGGATCACATAAATCCTTTCAACAAGCTTCAAGAAGACCTGCTGTACAATCAGCAAATTGAAGGAGACAATGGAGGAGGGACTTCAGGAGTCAGTTTGAAAAGCAAGGCAAACCATCTTCATCACGTGATCCTCAGCGCTGCTGCCTAGCTGAGAAAGGCCCCGGATGCAGGCCAAATGACCCACTTCAGATCGACGTGGGAATGATCCAACTCAAATGGCTTTGTCAAGTGGTGCTGGAACAATTTTCAGAGTGGGAGTGCTGCCATCAATGTTACACCTGCTGCTGAATTTTGGAGCATATTGTAAATATATATCACTAAAGCATGGTGCAGTAGAACACTGTCATTTACAGAAAGCACATTGTCCATTAAATGGCTATCAAATTTTCAAAGACATACAGCTTCGCTGATCAAACTACGTAGCGCACAAATGATAACGTGTGGAAATTCGGTTTTGGTAAATATTTGTCATTTGTGTGTCACAAAGTAATTTATCTTGACTTCTTTTGATCCCACTAAAATAAGCTTAATTTGTGCTTTCATAACTGCTTATATATTTCAAATTCTTTGCCCAGTTCCTTTGAATACATTTACATTGTGTTGTGTGTTACAAAAAAAGCGATATCCTAAATATTTTCCTCTCACTAGCCTTGTACCTCAGTAAGATTGTTAGACGGTTAACCTTACAAAATGCTCTAACTTTGCAGCCAGAGAAAGAAAAGTAAAGACTAATCTTCATGTCAAAAGAATAAGCAGAAACTTGTGAGAAGACAGAGGGGGATATTCTCAAGAACGTGTGATAATCATCGCAAAATTAGCTTAACGCAACTTTGCACATCGCAGTCTATCGCAGGAAAATAACACCGTGGTACCATGGTATTCCCAAGCCGGCGATACCATGCGATAGGCTCACGATAACGCGTCAAATGTCCGCAATAAAGTCAACACGACATCGCAAAAATGCAAAACACGAACGCAAAAAAAAGCTGAGATGAGGCCAATCGCGATACAAAAATCTGTGAAAACCAGCGACAGGCCTGCAATTCCCACGGGTCATGCGAGTAAATGCACTAGAAAAGCAACAAAAAAAAGAGAGAAAAAAAGAAACTGTGCAGCACCATGGATGCACCCGGACCGAGTGCAGAGGTCAACGCGAACCCCACAAGCCCCACAGACCACCAGCAAGGAACCCCGCGGACGGGGAAGGCCAAGGAGAAGAGGAAGAGGCAGACGGGGTGCAGTCCGCAGGAAAACAAGATCAGCATCGCGGAGGTGACAGAACACTACATCCACTGAACGTCAATATGACAAACGTGAATGCAGTCAGAGTATCAAGGAGGTCTATGGAGGAGGACAAGAGGCGCTGGCATGATGTGAAAAGCCAAACCAAGCACAAACCCGCTGCCAACAGGAAGGCAGCAATGGCGACTGGAGGCGGGAGTCCTGCGCCACAGGAGGAGCTGGAGGAAATGGAAGCCACAGTCATCAGTGTGGAGGCGGCGCAAGGAGTTAGGAGTCCGGACACAGCTCGATAGGACCTGACACCACATCAACAGGGTGAGTAATGACCAGGGCCTGGGAGGACGGGGGGAGATGGGCACAATGGCACACATGGACAACGATGTGTAGCACACTGCACACCCACAATGACCCTGGATCATGTCCCTGATCCCCGTGGCACACTGCAGCACACACACATAGCAATCACAGCACATCCCACGACAATGTGGTACAAAGTGCAACACCGACACTGCAGAACAGAGGACACAACTGGGTCTGCTCATGCGCAGAAACAGGACAATCACATCTAACATAGCAGGAAACTGTGAGATGGAAATGTACGTGTACAACCTCACATCCGTCATGTAGTCCAAATGTCCACTGTCCCGCATCAAACATTCAGCACCTCCCAAACAGTCACAATGTACATTGTCATACAGTCTGCATGTAAACTAGAACAATGTGCCAACATACATGTCAACACAATGTCAACATGCATCTCCCCTTCACATTGCAGAGGGACAAACAACAACTCCAGCAGAGTAGAGCAGACTACTCATCAGTGATGCAGGAGAGGACCACCACACCTTCGACACCGACGCCCTACAACAGCCCATGGACATCTTAGGCAAACCACCCCCAGGAGCAGGGCAGCCAAGCTACATAGAGGAGACCCCAGCCCCTGCACAGACCACACAGCAGGAAGTACCCGCCACCACGGCTGGCTCCCAACAATTCACCTAGGCACACATCGCATTCCAATGGCAGGTGTCAGAATGCCAAAAGGAGGTGACCAAACAGGTGCGGGTGGGGTCATAGCTCATGGAAGCCAAACTAGATCACATACATGGGTGTTCAAGTCCCTTCAGGGACCACCTACCCCCCACAAAGGAGACCCACACCGCGACAGAGACACACGCATTTGCACATTTCCTGTAATGAACCACGCCCAGAGCCCCGGAATCATCATTCGCACCCCCACGCTGGACCTCCGTACGACAGCCTAGTCCACTCCTCTTACGTATTGAGTGGGTGATGACAAAGCTACATGTCCAAGGTCTTACACGCTGCCAGCGGTGACATGGTTTCATCCGCTGTACACAGCACAATGTAATGTTGTAGGACCCAGGACACTCATGCATACATCATGACCACGCGGACACACGCAGATAGTTTGTGGAACTGGCTACTGGCACGTGCGCCCGGTCCCTTTATTGGCAGGGTCACATGTACAGTGAGTGACGCCTGTGCTGGATGTGTGTGGGGTGAGTGTAAGCCAGTCCACACGGAGGGGTTGGTGTTGGCAACAACTTGAACAGTGAACACTATTAAAACGGAAACAGGAAACACCAGCATTACAATGACAACTGCGGAACATCATGGTGGTAGCCGGAGCAAGTACAGAAGTCACCCAATCTGCAAACAGAAGTGTCCATGAGTTGCAGTGGACTGACGTTGGGGCACTAGAGCTGAGCGTGCACATGTGAAGAAAATGTCTACAATTGTGTGTCTTCGGGATATTCCTGATGCAGCTGCAGTGGGGTGTGTTACACCTGCATCATCTTCCACATCATAGTCCCAGGTCTCCCACACTGCCAGAGGTGACATTGTTGCTTGAGCTCTCCACAGCAAACAACTCATTCAGAAATGGTCCATGAGTCATGGTGCACTGAGTTAGTGGCACCTGGAGTGCTGAGCAGGGTATCAGGCAGATGATGGCATCCACGACAGGTGTCATCAACTCTGTTAGTCTGCCAGTACAGCTGTATCGACTCTGGCAGTTGGCGTTTGAAGGTGGTTCTGGCTGTGGTGGCGTGTGCCTCCTGCAGTGATGCGACATCCGGGCCGGTCACAACTCGATTTGATGTGTGAGCCCTGGTGGAACGCAGTTGAGGCCGGAGGCAGCAGACAGTGCAGGGCCACAGACACATGGCGTTGATGACCCCCAAGGCCATTGTCTCAGAGGCCATCCAATATCTCACCGCTCAGGGTCCCTGACTTGAGCTGCACAGAGTTAGGGGACCTGGATGCACTGCGGCCGGCACAGGCACACTGCCACAGGACGGTGACTTGCGGTGCACTGAGGTAGGGTCACGCGGACTGAGTGGGTCCTCGTCGATGTCGAAGGTGAATGTGGCAGAGGGTTGCGGGGGACAGTGGAAGGTGTCCTCCAGGGTATGATGCAGAGGGCAGAAGCCATCCGGAAGCGGCAAATTGAGGAGTGGAATGCTACAGCCTCGTTTTCACCCAAAAATCAGTATCACTGACATGATGATGAAGACAACCCCCAGTCCATAGACTCAGTTGCCACCAAAGTTCAACCAGGAGGTGTCCATGGCTGTCGGGGATCAGACTTAGTGGCATCGGAGCTGAAGGGGTATGCAGTCTGCGATGAGGCCAGTACAATGATATAAAAGCTGCCATAAATAAATCAAGACTGAGTTCCCAATGTGTGACATACTCGACCACAGTGTAGGCCCGAGGCAGCGGTCTGCAGGGGCCCACAGCCACGTGTCGTTGGCTCGCGATGCACAGAGTTAGTGACACCAGAACAGTTGTTGGCAGTGTTCGATCACCTCTGTAACGAGGATCCTTTTTTCCTCCGGACTGCACCACGTCTTCCTCTTACTCCTCTCCATGCGTTCAATGATAAGAACTCTGCCATACACAAATCAAGACTCAGTTCCAACTGTGTGACCTACTCGACCGCAGTGTAGGCCGAAGGCAGTAGTCAGCAAGGGACCACAGACAGGTGTTGTTTGGATGCTAGGCACCACATTGAAGGGAGTACAGTGACATAAAATCTACCATGAAGTGTGTACTCTGCCATTGCATAATCAAGACTCAGTTCCACATGTGTGACTGACTTGGTAGCTGTGTAGGCCGGTGGACTATGTCAGCGAGAAAGGAGTACTGCGGGCCTGTGTCGCGGAGGCCGTGATGGTCTGAGGAGGCTGCTAAGCTTGCGGTCCTCGGGCTTGGGGATTTCGCCCGAACGTGGTCAGCCCTCCTTGACACACCCCGGTGTCGGCAGGTGAGCAGTGAAGCCTGGGTGCGCAGGAGTGGGCAAGATGGGTTCACGGAAAAGCGGGCCGGGGTGCAGCAGGCGCACAGGATTGCAGACAACACCGCTTACGGCGACGGCATCGGCCTCCTGGCGGGCTGGAAGGTGCCACCCTGGCAGAGAAGGTAAGCATTCCGTAGGAGAACCACGCCCAGAGCTACGTGCTTTTTATTCACACCCCTACACTAGCCTGGTGTGCGCTGGGCCGGCCAACTCCACTCACGCTTACAGGGGGTGACGTCACAAGCTACATTTCCGGGATCTTCCCCACTGGCTGGGGTGATATAGTTGCATCCACTGTCCACTACACTCTATACACCAGCAGTGCATGTGGACATGGATATGTCTGTGGTCTGCATACTGCAGTCTGTCCAGCACACATCTCCGCCACACTTGGCATTGTGTACCATCTCATTCATGGGTCACTTGCCTCCTTCGCACATGCCTGGTTCCCACCTCTCCCCACATTCCGCTATTGTGTGGCTGAGGTGCCATGCCGTTGATGGCTCATGTACATGGCTAGTCCAGGTTGCCTCAGTAAGTTATGCTGTTGTGTCTGGTGGGTGGGCATGTTGTTTGGCATGTTGAATGTGAGTCTGTGACATATGCATTCCCAGAGTTGTGAGTTGCATGATTGTGGTGTTGGGAGGTGTGGTGTGTTCATTCGGTACTTGCCAATGAGCAGTGCATTTCCATGGGTGCCATCCTGTTAGCACAGGTTGATGATGGACTGTTGGTAGAAGTAGGAATCATGCACACTGCCTGTGTAGTTGGCGATTCCCAGGTGGTCCAATGTTGCCTGAACATTGCTGGAATGCGTGTGCTTTCTGTTGAGGTAATTGTGTGCAGTGTCACCAGGGGGCACAAGTAGGACATGTGTGCAGTCAATTGCCCCCTAACACGTGCAGGAAACTAGCTATGGCGTAGACGCCTTGCTTGGTCTCCAGCTGTTCCTGCACAGTGTGGGGGGAGTATAGGTACTGGGGTACCAAGTTGATGATGGCATCCAAGACAGTTGTGAGGAAGTTTGATAGGTCTGACTGTGGGACTCCTCCGACTCTGGTGGTTGTTGTTTGGAAGGTACCAGAGGCCAACATGTGCTGCACAGCCAGCAGCTTTGTCTGCGGAGGGATGTTGGTTGTCTGCTGTGTTGGTACCATCAGCCTGCCATCAGCCTGTGGGCAATGGTGGTCAGGATGCATAGGATGGTTGTCCTTTTGAGATTGTAGTGGGCAATTACATTCTCTGGTGTTGGGTCTGTGAGGGTGGTGCGTTTTCTGAAGGTCCACTGTCTTGCTGTGCGCTGGCTCTGTGGTTGTCCGGGGGGGTGGGGCAGAGGTACGGGGGGGTGGTGGTCCTGGGTGTGGTGGCGGTGGGTGTTGTGGCCCAGTTGGGGCTCCGAACTGCATGCTCAGTGGCTCCATGGCATCTGTTGGTCTTCAGGTGTGGCTGTGGTCTGGGCTCCCTTTTCTGGTGCCGGTTGTCATCCGACTTTGCACCAGGTCAGAGCAGGTGTTAATTTCCTGCAGCTAACGCGCCTTATCGCATGTTTTGTGATCTTATCGCCGATCTGGCTGGTCGTTGTGAATGTTGAGGTGTGGTGTTGTTGCTGTTTTTTGCTCGGGAACGCCTACTCTGTATCTCATTAGCGATAGTTGCCGGTGTCATCTGTGGCGTTGTTTTTTGCGGCTGCTATCGCAGGTAAACTGGTGTTATCGGCTGTTTGCACCAGCTTGTGAATGGGGCGATAAATTTATGGCGACTTTGGCTGCGATAAAGTGCTGATAACTTGCCGATAGATCCTTGAGAATATGCCCCATAGTCAGACATTTGACCTCTGTCTTTGAATGCACCACAAATGTGTCAAAATAATCCCACAATTTAAAGGCATCTTTATTGCTCATTCACTTCTGACCTCTAGCATGGTTATTTTGGGGGTGCTGCAGCAACCCCACACCCCTACTACTAGTGCTTATGCATGTGTCCTGAGGGTTGTCTGAGAGGGCTATCACATCAAGTTTTCTTCTTCTCCAATAGAGGTTGGGATCATTTGTACACCTTTCCCATTTGATGTGGTCAAGATGGAAGAAATATTATTGGCAATACATTCCTTAATTGTAACAAAGGCCATCAGACCAGTTCCAAGGAGGGAACAGGGAAGAGGAGTGCATTCAATCATCTTCATGGTTCCAAAGACCACTGGAGGGTCCAGACTGGTGACAGATTTACCAAACGTCAGCAAGTGGATTCTTAAAATTCTATTCAAGATGGAGAAAATTCAATGATTTTTCTGTTAATTCTGAAAGGAGTGTTAATGGTGATGTTATATCTCAAGGATGCCTACATTTACATTCCTATCGCTGCATGTCATCACAAATATTTGAAGTTCTGCATTTTAGGGAGAAACCTTCACATTTTTCCCTTTGGAATGAAATCTGCCATGACATAGATGAATCCCTGTTCCTTTGTTAGACCTGACATCCATCTTCAAGGTTGGTACATTTTCCTAATTATAGACAATTGCATCTTTCATTCTCATTTGACGGAAGATAGGCTGATGGGTCTTCAGGTGGTTTGAGATTGTCTGACTCAGTATGGCTTGGTTATTAACTATCCAAATGCTGGTTGAATCCTTTGCAAGACAGAATATTCATACAGTTCATCAGTGATCCGTCTTAAGGAGGGTGTTCCTTCCACCGAAAAGACTTAGATGCGTTCGGTCCTCATTGTTGTCTCAACATCAAGCTCTGGCTCAACTCTAGTTAAAGGTACAGGCAAAAATGACCCCATGTCTGTTTTTAATACCTTGGATCAGACAATCTCTTCCATCATTAATGCTCATCTACTGGCATTAATCAAGGATTAAATGTGGACATATATTTTCTCCTTTTAAAACAAGTGTTGTGTTTCTCTCTGGTATATTTTGTTTCTCTTGCAAAAGGATCAATTCATTTGATTGTAGATATGATACAATTGGATTCTACCGCCTTCTAATAATAACACATTGCCACTAGGACCACCTTGTTGTTTATATTACATTGTACCCAGGTCCGCTAGCCTACCATGGGTTACCCCATTAGTTTATAATGGCAACACACATAGTGAGCATGCTTAAGATTGAGAAGATGCTCTGGCTCCCATTGTTCGTATGCTCGAGAGTCTCAGAGGAGGAAAAGGCAGGCGGCCATCTTCCTGACTCCACAAGTCTGGCATGCTTCTAGCACGCACAATATGCCAGTGCTAAGGCTCATGGCTTCCAACCAGAAGAATCTGATGACAAAGTTACAATCTTGTATCTCTGCTTTAAGAAGCAACCTTGACAGAATATATATCTATGCCAATGACGTTAACGCAGGGAATGCTACTCCTAGTAACTCGCACCCATTACGAGTTCCTGACATTCTAAGGTCGCTATGATGGTGAGAGCCGATACTGCAATCGGGCATGTTTGCAATCTGCATCAGTTCCTGCTCCAGTTGCATAGTCGTGCTCCCTTGGAACTATTATACTCCAGCTACAGCAGGCTGAACATAATTGCAAAATGTGCAGCAAAGTTTTTGATTAGAACCAATTTGTTGCAGAACCTAATGGAGACTGCCAACTTTTTTCCAGTCTGCCCATTGGGTACAGGCTAATATCACTGACCATAAGGGCACAGGTGAGGTCAATCCTCACTTTTTCAGGTAACATGAATGATGGTCAAGAGCTATCAGATGAAAAAGGTTTAGGAAATGTCCCATTGGTCCACAAATAGCGTGCAGCTAAGAACTTCAGCCTGTAAGATGGAATGTCTTAATTACATTGTGGTCCAGCCCTCTGCCTAAATGCTTGTCTCTAGTGGAAACACAAACAATTGCTTTAAGTTTTTTCAGAACTACAGTGTCTTTTTGAACCCTGACGAGTTACTGAAGAGTAAGAAACCCAGAAAGTGAACCTGGATCTAAATTTTTAATGCCGTCTTTATGGGCACAAAACCGCATGTTAACAACTCCTTTCTTTTGGAGCGGTGGTTCTTAACCTTTTGACTTCTGTGGACCCCCACTTAATCAATACTGGAACCCTGGACCCCCTCTGAGTCATGATTGGAATCCTGGGACGTCCACCGAGTCATTACTGTAAATCGGGAAACCGGGCTTAAGCAATTTCGAAGATGAACCACAAAACAACAAATGAAAATACAGACACAAGTATTCATCGAACTAATACACAAATGTTAAAATATTTTATTTAATTCACAATTAAATAAATTTAAAAAATGTAAAAATGTAATGCGAAGGTTGGAGCTTTTCTAAATTCATCTGAAGCCACCAATCGTTCATATTATATGCTGTTTAATGTACTTGTGTTGACTGTTCCCAACAATGAACCTGAGGATACCAACTTAATTTTTAGCCTCCAATTTCAAATTCCTTCATATTTATAGAACCTTTTAACATTCCTGAATCTCAATTTTGCTTCTTGAGCTTTATACACTTTATTCACCTGTGAATAATATTTAATTTTCTAAGCAGTCGCGGACCCCCTGAGTAGGCTTTGCGGACCCCCAGTGTTCCCCAGACCACAGGTTAAAAACCACTGCTCTAGAGTACAGACCTGCACTTCTGACCAGGAGATGTTAGGCGATCTGAGCCAAATGTGCCAGGATGCTGCAATATTCCCAGGCTATAGAAAACATTGCTCTGGATCAGGGTTATGTCACTATCAAAAACGAGGTGCATGATGTCGGCCTTGGAAATATCCCTACCATAGCTGTATCAGACTTGACCCATGGAAGAGCTGACTGTGATCCATTTGAGATAGTTGCAAAAAAGAGGAAACAATCTCAAAATGGCTGAGGTCACGGAAGGAACACAGAAGCTTGACAAAGAAGCAGTCTGCTTGCACAGCAATGTTGATAACTGGTGTCAAAGGATGCATGAGAAGGATCAAGGCGAGTGAGTTATCCTACTCCAGAACTTTTTCCCGCCAACAAAGGTATAGAAAGGCCTTTTCATTCAGGATTGCCCACGCTGTCCCTTTTGGCATTCTACTAATATTCTTTCATTCTTATGATTAAATACTTATATTTGCAGCGTTATGTGCTGTATCACATAGATATGGCGCATTACTGCCCTTTTCTTTTGACACAAAGCAGCACGGTAAGATTCCTTGCACTGCTGCCATGTGCCAAAACCTCGCAAATTAGGCCATTAGTCTTGTATTTGTGGGCTTTCAGGCATGTGTGCAGGATCCAGAGGAATGCTGGCTGAGATCTGGGCAATCCTCTTCCACATGGCATTTCAAACTTGGCATTTCTTCTTTCCATTCCTCACTTAGGGGCTCATTACGATGGTGGTTGGACAAGTGTCCGACCACCATTACAGCGGGATGGAGAACGGCCAACAAGTAGTCAGCGATTCCACCCGCCATATTATGATTAGACGGCCGTGTAGGTGGTTGGAAACATGCCTTTTACTATTGCAGCTTGTGCAGTGGCCCGGAAAAGGGCTGAAAGCACACGCTGCAGTAGTAAAAGACATGTTTGCAAACATCCATGAACTGTGTGCCAGGTATCATGTGGTTCCTGGCACACGGCGCATGGATTTTTGGGGGTGCACCACATGTGCATCTCTGGCCACATAGCGGAGGCCCACGATGAACGGGGGCCCTGCTAGGGCCCCCCAAAGTCCCTTTCGGACAGCCTTTCCATGGCAGTGGGACTGTCATGAAAAGGCTGTGGGAAGTGGACATCGTAATCCCTACGTCAGTGCCTCAGCAGGCACCGCCTTTATTGTAGGGATTACTGTCTGACCGCTGTCCCGACGGGCTCCTTGAGCCTGTAGGAGGCGGTATCTTTCCCCCCACCCACTGCGCTCCGACCACTGATATCTTAATCCGTGGATGTCGGGCGTTCCACTAGCAAAGGCCTGTCGGTGGCTGTCCGCCCGACATCCAAATGAGGCCCTTACTGCTGGACTGACCGGCCCATATTGCTAGTGGGGAGATTGCAGCCTGCACCGCCTGAGTGACTGGGTGTTTGGCACTTTACTAGACCCCCCCCTTCGCAGACTCCAGTGCCCGAAACCCTCAACGGCAACATGCACTTGAACCCCTTAGGAAAACAACAATCATCCCATAGAAATGCACGAATTTCTCCGCTCTTTCAGACTTGCAAGCAAGAGCCATTGACGTTTTACTGAAACTGACTCCAGCAATCGTGACCCAGCTACCTCAAGAGGTGACCTGTTCAGCTCCTGCTTTGCTGAAGCGCAGGCATCATGCCGGCCTCTAGCCTACCCCACTTCCACCAGATGTTCCCGGCAGGAGCAGGCCCCTTGCTTGGGCACAAACACCCTCGAAGATTCTTACACACACACTTCCGACACTCTTTACCTCCAGTAAGAGTTTGAAGCAGTAGACCCACGACAAAAATAAGCAAACTGTTCTACAAAAGTAAACCCTCTGTTATAAATGTATCACACATACAAGCACAAAACACATGCACATGTGGAACTGCGTCCGATTAAATTTAAATTAGCTCTCACTCTGATCCAGGCTGCGAGGTCGGTCCCATTACCCTGGGTTGCAATGTGCACTATTAGTAGCACAGGTCTCTCCGTTAACATGCAGTGGACACAGACGAATTCTATGTCAGGACCGGAGGCTCCGATTATGCTTCTCAATCTTTGCTTTATTCAAACAGCAGCCAATAAAAAAACATCCTTTTTTATTCCAACTACAAATCCCATGAATCTCTGCATCACGATACCATAGAGACTATAACCATATAAGGTCCCGACGAGGCAGACACCTCCTCTTTCTTTGCTGCTCCGCAGCCAGTTAAGTGCCTCTCCCTTACTGTCTTTCGTTTGATTGTGGTTTATGGGTTGACGCGCACTGTGTATGTTAATTTGTGTGATATGACTAGCGATACGCTTCTTTAATGTTTACATGAGGATTTAAATATGTTAAGCGTTGTTTAGCTTACTTGCTTGCCACAACGGTTTTCGCTTGTTTTCTCTATCTCGATACTCGCGTGTGTGTTTCCTCAGGGAGAGCGCTTCGGCCTCTCCGGCGGGGCGCTATGCGCCCGTAGCCTTTCCTCAAGTGGAGCGGGAGTGAATGGGGCCCTGAGGACGGCGCGTCTCTGCTCGCGCACGTCCTCTTTCCATTGGCACGGGCGGCCGCTTCCGCGCATGCGCGGCGGCCATTTTGCCGATTGTGTTTCATCGAACGGCATTTCGGAGCGGGAAACGCTCGTGAATTTAAAAAATTAAACGCCCGTTTGTGCCCCAGCTGACGCCCAAGCAGATTTTGTGCTCCGGGCTGCATAATAGACGCATAGGCTCTGCCGAGAGAGGTAGCAGGCCCTCCCTCCACTATAAAAAATCTCTTGTGCCTGGCCTGCTTGGGGTTTGTTCCTCTCCCCCTGATTTACTCCTCCCTTTGCGCCTCAGTGTGCTCTGAAGGTGAACGCTAATACTTGCAGCATGGCTGATTATACATATGAGGAGGAGTACTATGAGTCTGAACCTGCGGGTTCAGTTGAGCAAGAGCTCGTTGATGCCTTAGATGCTGGAGTTCAGCATTCGGTAAGCTCAGCGCTGGTGAGGGCGATGGCGCCCCTTAAACGGCATCTCAGTGAGTACGCACGACAGCAAGGTTGGCTCCCGACCACGTCTAGTCGTCCCAAATCGACTGGTAAGAAGTCCTCTAACCCTCATTCAGAGGATTTTGCTCGGCTCTCTAAGGCCTTCGCAAATGATCACGCTTATTTGGCGCGTTCTGAACAGGATGAGTCTTCTCACGAAGATAAAGGGGAATCCTCGGCGCTCAGCGACTCCGATCAGGAAGAGTGCACTTCCCATGCTAAAAAGACTAGGAAGGAGCATCATATAGAGCCCACATCACAGCCTAAACACCTGACCTTTGACCCATCAGATATCATCCACCCCAATTCTTCGGCATGGACCCCCGCACAGGAAGTGGCCGACTATCTCCAGTCCAACCTTCGTCGCCCTTTCGAGAAGGATGTCAGGGCACGCCTTAGGTCGGAATGTCCCAGGCCTGATTTGGCAGCCCGGGTGGCGGAGACCCCTGAAGTGGACCCGACCATGATCACTTATCTTCGAAAATATTCGAAGGACCCGAAAAAGGGCATTGACCGCGCCTGGCGGTCATGCCAGGACAAGCTTTTAGATTTGTCCGGGCCGTTGGCAAAAATTCTTGAGTTGGGTCTCCAGGCGAAGGAGTCCGGGTCTCCAGTGAACCCCGATGACCTCATTGGCTGGGCGCAGCGTGCGGTATGCTTGTTGGGAAATGCTAACTGCGCTATGTCTAGCGAACGGAGGAGATCGATCCTCCTCAAATTAGATCCAAAACTGGCGGAATTATCTTCCTCGGAGGCAGGTCCCGTAGCCCAGGGTCTCCTGTTTGGGCAACCCTTTTTGAAGGAGCTCACCAAATTCGTGGCTACGTTCAGCGGCCTTGACAAGGCGCAGGAATCGCTCCGGCGGGCCTTCCGACCGGTTTTCGCCAGGGCCGGACGCAATCGAGGGCGTTCGTCCTGCCGAGGTCAACCCCAAGGCGCCCCGCGTGGTCAACACCACAACAGAGGAGGTTATCAAGACAACTACTCCGGAAACTCGAATTTCTACCCCTCAAGACGGGCGCGGAACCGCTTCCGCAGAGGCAGGTTCGGTGGCAACCAGGGAAACCACCAGGAGTCAGGATCTGCAGGTGAGACTTATCCTTTGTTCAGAGGTACAGTTGGGGGGTCGCATTCAATATTTCCTGCATGCTTGGCAAGCGCTCTCGCAGGATCCCTGGATCCTGGAAACAGTACAAGGTTACAAATTGGAGATGTACAACACTCCCGCCCAACTTTCTCCTCCCCATCCCATCCATTTTTCCCAACTCGATCAGAGTTTTATTGCAGGGGAAATACACTCTCTTTTACAGAAAGGGGCGATAGTCGAGTCTCGCCTCCACTCCCACGGTTTCCTCAGCAACGTGTTCCTGGTAGAGAAAAAAGGGGGCGGGCACAGGTTGGTTCTGAACCTCAAAGAGTTCAATGGATGGATCGTTTACCGCCATTTCAAAATGGAGGGCATCCATCTTCTGCGAGATCTGCTGCAAGAGGGCGATTGGATGGTCCGTCTAGACCTGAAAGACGCCTACCTGGCCGTACCCATTTACGCCCCTCATCGCCGGTTCCTTCAGTTCCTGTGGCAAGGCGCCTGTTACGAGTACACTGTTCTTCCTTTCGGACTTTCGTCAGCACCCTGGTGCTTCACCAAACTCCTTCGTCCAGTCATGGAGTCCCTACGTTCCCGCGGAGTGAGGCTGATCGTCTATCTGGACGACGTCATTATCATGGCGCAATGTCCGCGTCTAGTGATGACTCACCTGGAGTGGTCCATCCTTCTCCTTCAAAATCTGGGTTTCATTGTGAATCCTCAGAAATCAGTTCTGGTACCCACGCAATCTATAGAGTTTCTGGGCTTTCAGGTGGATTCTCGCACCTGCCAGCTCCTCCTTCCCGCATCCAAGATCAAAACGATCAAGAGAGAATTGAGATCGATCATGACCAAGCAGATTGTATCCTTGCGGTCCATAGCCCGGGTGGTGGGCTTACTGGCCTCCTCCATTCAGGCTATTTTTCCGGGACCCCTTCACTACCGAGCTCTTCAACGATTAAAGATTCAACATCTCCGCAAAGGCCTCAGCTATACAGATCAGATCCCTCTGTCAGAGGAAGCGAGGTGGGAAATGTTGTGGTGGCTCGACCACATGGAATCGTGGAATGGCAGGGCCATTTTCGGGTTCAATCCAGAGGTAGTGATAGAGTCGGACGCCAGCCGTTGGGGCTGGGGAGCCCGCTGCAGTCCGATCTCGACGGGGGGTCGTTGGTCGCCGGAAGAACTCTCCCTTCACATCAATTGCTTGGAGTTGTTAGCGGGATCGTTCGCGATTCGCAGCCTCTCTCCGCAGAAGATGAACTGCTGCATTCTTCTACGAATGGACAACATATCGGCAGTCCGGTACGTGAACAAACTAGGGGGTACTCGATCTCGCATTCTAGCGGAGATTGCCAAGGATTTTTGGCATTATTGTCTTCAGTACAATCTGTCAATAGTGGCGGAATATCTTCCGGGCCGGAAGAACGAGGTGGCCGACTGGCATTCCCGGTACCTACGGGATTACAGCGATTGGCGATTGCACCCTCGAGTCTTCCGGATGCTGAACCTCCTTTGGGGTCCGTGTCAGTTGGACCTGTTCGCATCACGGCTGAACAAGCAACTTCCGGATTTCTACAGCTGGCGTCCGGATCCGGAGGCTTTAGCCTCGGATGCGTTCCTTCAGACCTGGCCCTCAGTCCTTTGTTATGCCTTCCCGCCGTTTGTCATGATTCCCAGAGTCCTGGCTCAAGCCAGACGCCAGCGGACGGAGGTGGTACTGGTTACACCTTTGTGGAGGGCTCAGGCCTGGTTTCCGATAGTGCTGGAAATGTCCTGTGCAGCACCAGTTCTCCTCCCTCAGAGATGGAACCTATTGCTGGACCCTCTCAAGGCCCCTCATCCGTTAGTGACCTCAGACCAATTACTTCTGGTGGCATGGCGAGTTTCAGGGATAGATGGAAGGTCCCAGGCCTTTCGGCAGACGCTTCCAACTTCATCAAGCAGGCATGGTCAGATAATACCCATAAGCGGTATTCATCAGCATGGAACAGCTGGTGTATTCAACGGGACGTCGATCCCACTACAGCTAATGTCTCCATGGTCATGAATTTCCTTGCTTCTTTGGCGTCCTCTCGTTCTGCGTATAGGACAGTGAACAATTTTAGATCCGCTATTTCCGCTGGGCATGCTCCTTTGGAGGGTAAGCCAGTCGGAGAACATCCTCTGGTGTGTAAACTGCTTAGGGGTATCCGGATGGTCAAACCCCCGTGTCCAAAGTACTCTTTTTTGTGGGATGTGACAGTGGTCCTCCGCTTTTTGGAATCTTGGCCACCGAATGATCGCCTGTCACGGAAGCAGCTTTCCGCCAAGCTGGCGATGTTGTTATGTTTGGTCTCGTGCAAGAGAGTTTCTGATATCAGAGCTTTAGATCTAGCGGGGCGTAAGTTCTCCCCAGAAGGGGTGACTTTCGCTATTTCCAGACGAACCAAAACCAATTCCACTTCAGTGTCTTACCCGACTTTTCCGGATAATCCCAAATTATGTGTGGTGAAATGTGTCAAAGCGTACGAGGTAAGTACAGCTAGCTTCCGTTCTGACCCGCAGGGTCAGCTTTTCATTGCATTGCAGAAGCCTTTTCGCCCAGTATCACCAGCTACTTTGGCGTGATGGGTGCGTTGGCTCATGAATGAAGCAGGCATTGACGTGTCTCAGTTTGGTGCACATTCTGTGCGGGGCGCGATGGCGTCTAAATCCTTTTCCTTAGGTGTGACCCTATCCGACATCATGAGCACTGCAGATTGGTCTAATGAGTCTACCTTTAAATCGTTTTATTATAAACCTATAGTGGATATCGCATCAGTGGTGGTGGCTGGGCTTTAAACAAGCATAATCGGAGCCTCCGGTCCTGACATAGAATTAAAAATTTGCGAACATTCGTGACAAGAATTTTCAATTCTATTAAGGACAACGGAGGCGAGGATTATCCCACCCGGAATTTATATGATTCTTGCAATGTTTATATGAATCAGTTGTTGATGGTTTGGATTGCATTGTATTGCCTTCTTTAGCTTCTAGTTCCCCCCCCTGTTTTATGTCTCTACGGTTTATGACATTTCTGATTGCAAAATGGTTTGAGAGACTACCGTTATTACGGGACCTTTATCTTTGTTTCAGATTCCAGTGGCAAGTGAAGGTTACTTGCTGTCCAAGGAGTTCGTTGGGCATGGTTGCCCCTTCGCGATGTGGAGCTCACTCACCTGTTGTGATCATTTGGGTTTCGTCCCGCGGAGCCGAAGTTCAAGTATTTCTCCCGGATGTTTGGGCCTGCAGAGACTCTGGTTCAGGATCTCAGTTCAATGAGGACTACTTTGTTTCAAGTTACGGCCTTAACAGTTAACGGTCACGCAAAGAAAGAGGAGGTGTCTGCCTCGTCGGGACCTTATATGGTTATAGTCTCTATGGTATCGTGATGCAGAGATTCATGGGATTTGTAGTTGGAATAAAAAAGGATGTTTTTTTATTGGCTGCTGTTTGAATAAAGCAAAGATTGAGAAGCATAATCCTCGCCTCCGTTGTCCTTAATAGAATTGAAAATTCTTGTCACGAATGATCGCAAATTTTTAACTGTCCGCAGGTGCAAACATTCTGGAAAAATCTGTGAACACTCAATTCCAAATTCCCACGGGATGCCCTTTTTAGGTCTCGCCTGACCCAGTGCATGCGCTGGTCTCGCGAGACTTATTGAGAGGGCTCCAAAAAGTGCTACCAGGCCAGCCTAGAGCTACAGTGCATGTGCGCACGCGCGCGCTTTACCGCGATTACTTTCACTTTCGCGGCCACACGGCCGCTTTGATGTTTGATTGTGATCGCAATCGCAATCACTTTCACTTTCGCGGCCGCACGGCCGCTTTGCATAGCCAATAGGTCTCGCTTTTGGGACATTATAAGTATTTAGTTATGCAACTGTTGCATGGCTAAACACTTATAAGGTCCCACAGGCCAGACCTATTGGCTATGCCGATGCTTGTTTCCAGATCTTGCTCAGGCCGGTTTTCGCCTGGAGCATATGACAGAACTAGTCCTTGTCACTGTGTAGGGTGATCGTTAAATGGCCGAAACGCCTCTGCACTTACTGGATCCTCTGCCACATTCAGGCCACGTGATACTGACCACCAGGACTTCTGCGTCTTGGATTCAGGATTGAACGCTGCACGGGGGCCATCCTTTTCAACATGGCTCTCTAAACGTTTAATCCCAGCCCCTTTTCAGTGTTCAGACACCTTCACCTATTGGTCTGCTCGAGGATGACCCCACTGCCAAGGAGTCTTGGTGTCTGACTCGAATCCTTGTTTCACAGCTCAGTCCTTAGAACTCTCTGCAGGGTCTTCCCCTTAGTAACTCCTGATCCCTGAAGGATGGGATGCTGTGACCTCTCCCCCTATGCTTCGGGGTACCTCTCTTTAAAGTTCTTCTAACCCTCTGCACTATCCTAATGCATAAGTGTGTTCTTACCGTGACCCTTAATTATTGTTACTGTTTTTACACTTTTCGGAAATGACTTTCTTTCACAACTCAACGGGGTATGCGGCTACTGCGCTCCCTGGGGTGCACCACTCCCTGAGGATGACACAATAAAGGTACCGAGCCCTAAGGGTATGAGGCAGTGTGCAAGCGGAGGTTCCCTTTGAAACCCCCCTTGGTGCACCCCAGAGTGGGAACTCAGGGTAGAAAGAAGTCCCCTGGTGTGTTCTCTTGGGTGAATTGCAGTGCGCCTGTGTGGTTGCTCTGCAGTATTCTTCCTGGGGTATCACTCCATGAGCTCGATTTGATAGTATGCTTTCAGGGTTAACCTCGATAGAGCTCTGGGGGGAACACTCCTTAACGTGTTCTATAGGGTACCCTGCAAACCACTCCCTGAACTATCCTGCAGTGTGCCCCCAGAGTACTCCCCAAGAAACCTCCTTAGATGACATAAAGTTTATTTGTAAAGCACACGTTCACCTAGAGGGATATCCTTGGTGCTGAATAACAGATGTTTATTGTTACTCACCTCCATTGTACTCATTTTATCGACCTCAGAAGGATGAATGGCTGAGTAGGCCCACTGGGATTTGAACCGGTGACCATGAGTCGAATACAGGCCCCTACAACGGCCGTATCAGTCCACTAAGCCACGAGACCTGGCCTCATGGTCCACTCCACAATGTACTCTGTGTGTGCCATGCACTATGCTTTCCCGGGAAGCCCACTGGGCACTCTCTGTAATACCCTATACTGTACTTTCTGCGGTAGCCGACACTGACTTTCTGGGAGCCCCACCGTGTGCTCGCTCGGGGGTTCTGAACTGTGCTCTTTGGAGTACACTGCACTTTCAATATGCCCCTCTCACTCTGTGGTCTCTGGGGTACCCTGATTTAGTGCTTTCCATGGAAGCCCATGACATGTCCTATAGGGGTACCTGTAGTGTACTTGTTGAGTACCCTACACCCTGATTTGTGGGGTACTCCATAGTAGCGTGCTCTCCTGGGTAAATCTGCTTTCCAGCAGTGGCACACATTGGGCTCTGTGGTGTGCGAGCTGGGACCCTCGCAGTGCGCTTCCTGGAGCGCCCCTGAAAGTGTTTATGGGGCATCTTTCGATTACAGTGCTCCCCGGTGTACCCTGCGTAGTAGTGTGCTCCCAGGGGTACTTGCAGTGCTGCCTTGGGCTGTCACATTCGGTACCCTGAAGTGTGCTCCCAGGGGTACGTGCAGTGCTGCCTTGTGCTGTCCCATGCGGTACCCAGAAGTGTGCTCCCAGGGGTATGGGCAGTGCTACATGTGTTGAACCCTGAACCTCTGCGCAGTGTGCTCCCAGGGGTACGTGCAGTGCTGCCTTGGACTGTCCCATGGGGTACCCTGAAATGTGCTCCCACGGGTACGTACAGTGCTGCCTTGGGCTGTCCCTTGCGGTACCCTGCCGTGTGCTCCCAGGGGTACATGCAGTGCTGCCTTGTGCTGTCCCATGCGGTACCCTGAAGGGTGCTCCCAGGGATATGTGAAGTGCTGCCATGGGCTGTCCCATGCAGTACCCTGAAGTGTGCTCCCAGGGGTACGTGCAGTGCTGCTTTGTGCTGTCCCATGCGGTACCCTGGAGTGTGCTCCCTGGGATAAGTGCAGTGCTGCCTTGGGCTGTCCCATGAGGTACCCTGCACAGTGTGCTCCCAGGGGTATGGACAGTGCCTCATGTGTTGAACCCTGAACCCCTGCGCAGTGTGCTCCCAGGGCTATGTGCAGTGCTGCCTTGTGCTGTCCCATGCGGTACCCTGAAGGGTGCTCCCAGGGATATGTGAAGTGCTGCCATGGGCTGTCCCATGCAGTACCCTGAAGTGTGCTCCCAGGGGTACGTGCAGTGCTGCCTTGTGCTGTCCCATGCGGTACCCTGAAGTGTGCTCCCTGGGATAAGTGCAGTGCTGCCTTGGGCTGTCCCATGAGGTACCCTGCACAGTGTGCTGCCAGGGGTATGGACAGTGCCTCATGTGTTGAACCCTGAACCCCTGCGCAGTGTGCTCCCAGGGCTATGTGCAGTGCTGCCTTGGGCTGTCCCATGTGGTACCCTGAAAAGTGCTCCCAGGGGTATGGGCAGTGCTTAGTGTTGAACCCTGAACCCCTGCGCAGTGTGCTTCCAGGGTACATGCAGTGCTGCCTTGGGCTGTCCCATACGGTACCCTGACGTGTGCTGCCAGGGGTACGTGCAGTGCTGCCATGGGCTATCCCATGCTGTACCCTGAAGTGTGCTCCTGGGGGTATGGGCAGTTCTGCATGTGTTGAACCCTGAACCTCTGCGCAGTGTGCTCCCAGGGGTACGTGCAGTGCTGCCATGGGCTATCCCATGCGGTACCCTGCACAGTGTGCTCCCAGGGTTATGGGCAGTTCTGCATGTGTTGAACCCTGAACCCCTGCGCAGTGTGCTCCCAGGGGTACGTGCTGTGCTCCCATGGTCTGTCCCATGCGGTTCCCTGAAGTGTGTTCCCAGGGGTACGTCAAGTGCTGCCTTGTGCTGTCCCATGCGGTACCCTGAAGTGTGCTCCCTGGGGTACGTGCAGTGCTGCCTTGTGCTGTCCCATTCGGTACCCTGAAGTGTGCTCCCTGGGGTATGTGCAGTGCTGCCTTGTGCTGTCCCATGTGGTACCCTGAAGTATGCTCTCTGGGGTACGTGCAGTGCTGCCTTGTGCTGTCCGATGCGGTACCCTGAAGTGTGCTCCCTGGGATAAGTGCAGTGCTGCCTTGGGCTGTCCCATGAGGTACCCTGCACAGTGTGCTCCCAGGGGTATGGACAGTGCCTCATGTGTTGAACCCTGAACCCCTGCGTAGTGTGCTCCCAGGGCTATGTGCAGTGCTGCCTTGTGCTGTCCCATGCGGTACCCTGAAGGGTGCTCCCAGGGATATGTGAAGTGCTGCCATGGGCTGTCCCATGCAGTACCCTGAAGTGTGCTCCCAGGGGTACGTGCAGTGCTGCCTTGTGCTGTCCCATGCGGTACCCTGAAGTGTGCTCCCTGGGATAAGTGCAGTGCTGCCTTGGGCTGTCCCATGAGGTACCCTGCACAGTGTGCTGCCAGGAGTATGGACAGTGCCTCATGTGTTGAACCCTGAACCCCTGTGCAGTGTGCTCCCAGGGCTATGTGCAGTGCTGCCTTGGGCTGTCCCATGTGGTACCCTGAAAAGTGCTCCCAGGGGTATGGGCAGTGCTTAGTGTTGAACCCTGAACCCCTGCGCAGTGTGCTTCCAGGGTACGTGCAGTGCTGCCTTGGGCTGTCCCATACGGTACCCTGACGTGTGCTGCCAGGGGTACGTGCAGTGCTGCCATGGGCTATCCCATGCTGTACCCTGAAGTGTGCTCCTGGGGGTACGGGCAGTTCTGCATGTGTTGAACCCTGAACCTCTGCGCAGTGTGCTCCCAGGGGTACGTGCAGTGCTGCCATGGGCTATCCCATGCGGTACCCTGCACAGTGTGCTCCCAGGGTTATGGGCAGTTCTGCATGTGTTGAACCCTGAACCCCTGCGCAGTGTGCTCCCAGGGGTACGTGCTGTGCTCCCATGGGGTATCCCATGCGGTTCCCTGAAGTGTGTTCCCAGGGGTACGTCAAGTGCTGCCTTGTGCTGTCCCATGCGGTACCCTGAAGTGTGCTCCCTGGGGTACGTGCAGTGCTGCCTTGTGCTGTCCCATTCGGTACCCTGAAGTGTGCTCCCTGGGGTAAGTGCAGTGCTGCCTTGTGCTGTCCCATGCGGTACCCTGAAGTGTGCTCTCTGGGGTACGTGCAGTGCTGCCTTGTGCTGTCCGATGCGGTACCCTGCACAGTGTGCTCACAGGGTTATGGGCAGTTCTGCATGTGTTGAACCCTGAACCCCTGCGCAGTGTGCTCCCAGGGGTACTGCAGTGCTGCCATGGGCTGTCCCATGCGGTACCTTGAAGTGTGCTCCCAGGGGTACGTCCAGTGTTGCCTTTTGCTGTCCGATGCGGTACCCTGAAGTGTGCTCCCTGGGGTACATGCAGTGCTGCCTTGTGCTGTCCCATGCGGTACCCTGAAGTGTGCTCCCTGGGGTACGCGCAGTGCTGCCTTGTGCTGTCCCATGCGGTACCCTGAAGTTTGCTCCCAGGAGTATGTGCAGTGCTGCCTTGTGCTGTCTGATGCGGTACCCTGCACAGTGTGCTCCCAGGGTTATGGGCAGTTCTGCATGTGTTGAACCCTGAACCCCTGCGCATTGTGCTCCCAGGGGTACGTGCAGTGCTGCCTTGGGTTGTCCCATGCGGTACCCTGAATTGTGCTCCCTGGGGTACGTGCAGTGCTGCCTTGTGCTGTCCCATGCGGTACCCTGAAGTGTGCTCCCGGGGGAAAGTGCAGTGCTACCTTGGGCTGTCCTATGTGGGACCCTGAAAAGTGCTCCCAGGGGTACGTGTAGTTCTGCATGTGTTGAACCCTGAACCCCTGCGCAGTTGAAATCTGTACCGTTGCAGTGTGCCCCCAGGCCAGGGGTAGGTGCAGTGCTGCCTCGAGTTCTGTCCCCTGTGGAACAGTGCACAGTGTGCACCCAGTTGTATGTGCAATGCAGCCTGGGGTTCCAACCCTGTACCCCTGCACAATGTGCTCCCAGGGGTCCGTGCAGTGCTGCCTGTAGTTGAACCCTGTACCGTTGCAGTGTGCCCCCAGGCCAGGGGTAGGTGCAGTGCTGCCTCGAGTTCTGTCCCCTGTGGAACAGTGCACAATGTGCACCCAGTTGTATGTGCAATGCAGCCTGGGGTTCCAACCCTGTACCCCTGCACAATGTGCTCCCAGGGGTCCGTGCAGTGCTGCCTGTAGTTGAACCCTGTACCGTTGCAGTGTGCCCCCAGGCCAGGGGTAGGTGCAGTGCTGCACTGCTGCCTCGAGTTCTGTCCCCTGTGGTACACTACAAAGTGTGCAGCCATGCAGGGGTGCGTGCAGTGCAGCCTCGGGCCGTCCCCTGTGGTACCCTGTCCGGTCTATCCCGCACCTCCTGCCTGGCAGAATCACCCTGTTCCCACGGGCGGGGATTCCTCCGCCGCTCGCTGCTGCACTCCCCGTGCCGGTGCGGCATCCCCGGGCTATGCAGGCCGGCGAGAGCTCCCCTGGGGATGGCGTGCGTGGGAGGACGCCAGCTTTTCCCGCCTTCTGTCGATGTCACTTGTCGCTGTTATTAATGTCAGCCCGGTGCCAGCCCTCCGCCCCCATGGCAGTCCTCGCTAAGGAGGCGGGATTACCACACTGCAGCAAGGACGGCGAGCCTGGAGCGAGGTCCCCCTCTCCCGGTGACATGCGACGCGGGGAGGACCCAGCGCCTCTCTGCCGTGTCTGAGGGGAACCCAGCGCCTCTCCTGCAGTGTCTGAGGAGAACCCAGCGCCCCTTCAGCCTTATTTTCTTGCGGGGCGCAGTGGCTCTCTAGCTGGACTGAGGGGTACCGAGCCGTGACTTAGGGGAGCCCAGCCACCCCCCCCCCCCCCCTGCCTTTAAACGAGGCGGACCCTTCCACTCTGAAAGATAATAAATTGTCACCGGTGGAAAAACTGCCAGCCCCGTCCTCGCTGCGAGGGGTTATTTTTAGTAATTGTTTGCATGGTTATTAAACCCTTTGTATGTGGTGTAGGAGGCGGCGGGGGAGAGGGCGGGGAAAGAGCAGGGAAAGGGAAACTCTGATGTGCAGAGAGCTGTAGGTGGGCGAATGCAAGGGGAAAACCGGAAGAAGAGGGAGAGGGTTTAATGATAAAGGAGGGGGAGAGAGAAGGTGGAGAGGAGAAAGAGAGGAGGCAGAGATGAGAATGTGCAGGCGAAGAAAAATGAGGAGAAAACTATTTTTCTCTTCTCTCAGAATATTTTCCACTTCCCCTTCCTCTCTCTCGCCTCTTCCCTTTCCTTTTGCTCTCTAGCTGTCTCTCCCTCATCCTTTCTCATTCTTTTCACCTCCTCTCTTTTTCTTTATGTCCTCTTTCTCTACACTTCCTCACTCCCGGTTTCTCCTTTCCCTCTAGCTGCCTCCCCCCGCCCCTTCTCCCAAGCCTTTTCTTGCCCAGGGACCTCTCATTTGCTCACAGTGAGTTCTCACGTGCTGCCTCTCTGTCCCTTGATAGTTTCCATATTCCCCTCTGTCTCAACTTCCGAAACATGTCCCCCACCCCCTAATCGACCAAAACCTACAGCTCACACCGACAGTCGGATGGACATTTATAATGCTAAAGACATTTATAGTGCTAAAGACGTGACCTTAACGTCTTGAATGATGCAATCAGAGCCTAATTTATAAAAGAATAAGTGCAGGGGCCCAAAGTTTTGCTCGGAAGATCATGGCCTTTGACATCCGATCTCAGGGCTGCCGAGGATCAAGTAGGCTTGGCTCCTCTTTCATCCACCTCCAGGCACTCCCTGCCTCTCTATCTCACTCTTGCAGGTTCTATTTCACCCCTCTGTTCTCCCTTTGCCTCTTTAAAAAAATCTTTTTCTTCGTCTGTCTTTCTCTCTTTTGTGTTTTTTTCTCTCTCTCTAGCTTTAGGTGAAAATCTTGCAATGAAAACAAAATACCAGTCTCCAAAAATGAGCGTTAGTTGGCTCCGCTTGCAACCACCTGCTCAAATTAAGGACTGAATGCAATTCTTGTCTTCATAGCACATTGTATTGAGCTTTTCAAGTACAAATAAAACAACAGCATCTCCCACCAAACTTCTCATGCCCAAACAGTCTTCACTAATGTGCATTACAGTTACAGGCTTGATCCCTCGGTCTACAGTTTATAGCCATAGATCACCCCTTGAGAGTATTTCCTGGTGACAGTCGTGCTACTCCACAACTATGCCTGGGCAGAGATGCGCTACGCGGAGCTCCGTAAAGTGCAAAAAAACCTCCGCAGCACAACGCAAAGCTCCGCAAGCAGCGGAATGCGTTAGATAAATGCTGTTCGCAATGATTTTCAGTGCTAGATGCGTTTCCGCACTAAGCAATCATCGCGAATGGCACCATGCACAGCGCAGGCGGGCGCTGCTTCCTTTCTGCCGCTTGAATAGATTTTTACTTGAGCTGCAGCTTTCTCAACGCGAACGGACAGTTTCTCAGTGCGTGCGGTCGCGAGCATACTAGAGCACTCGCAATGAGAAATCTGACCGCCCGCGTTGATAAATCTCGCCGGGAGGTTGATTTTCCACGCTCACGATCGCCAACTTGATGTTGACGAACGGGGAAAAATCTCACCGAGAGGTGTATTTTACTCGCTCGCGCTCGCCATCTTGATGTTCACGAACGCGAGCGAAGAAAAAACTCTGCGAGCTCCACGTAGCACGGAAAAACTCTGCAAACTCCGCAAGCGGAGCGGAGTTAACCGCCCACACTTATCCGCTATAGTCCTACTAAGCCACCCATGTTTTATGGCGATTCTATAAACACCCTCGGGCTTTGTAGATAAGTCTTTGGGTGAGGTGGCACAGACAAGAATCCACAACCAGTGTAAGTGTGTGAAAAAGTCCGCTTTACTGGGACAGGTGTATCACATAACACAAAACTCCTGGCACATAGACTGTGATTATTCCCTCACTATACAAACAACCATCTCTAACCAGATTTTCACTGGCACCCCTAAACAACCACCCATATTACTTTTCACAGTGGAAGTGCCCCAAGAACTACTCCCAGTGTCCATGAATAACTTACCCCTATGGCCATCACTTTTTCAAGCGGCTGTTGTTTTTATCTCCAAAACAACCTTTAAACTCCCCCAAGCTCGCCCTGTCCCTCACTTGAGCTGATGTGCCCATCCGGTAGCGAAACCCTAAACATAACCTCAAAACCTACCCAAGCCAGATAGCATGTGCTCATCAGCGACAAACTTGTTACTATTTAAAAAAAAAAAAATAATAATTTATTGGGTTTTTCGATGGCACAAGAGTAATACAAATTATAGCTGTGTGCATCAAAGTGACATTACATAGAAAATACTGTTATAGGCCAAAGGCATAACAGGTTATTGAGGTATGTGCATTAAACAACAGGCAGTGCCAAGAAGCCAATCTGGGACCTTTAAGTTACCCCTTATGATAAGTGATGCATTGTTTTATCTCACCCATGAATGAAATAGACGGTTAACTTGGAGCTAACACTGGGCGGGGTGGCAAGTAGGGGGAGGCTGGTGTGGTTCTAGTACTGTGATGGTAGCAGGGAGCGCGGGTCTAGGCAGAGGAAACTGTGCTATGGGATCGCTGGATGTTAGACAGTGGTGAGAGTAATGTGGGCCTCGGGAGGGCAGTCCTCATTGGGGGGAGGGGTAGTGCATTCCTCTGGGAAATGTGCCCACCTGGGTACCACTAATGGCGCTATGACTGGGGGGGCTCAGAATCTTTGTCAGTTGCTTGCTGAAAGTGTGTGAGCAAGGTGGCCCACTGTGGGGAGATGGGGCGTCAGCGCACCTGACAGGAGTATTTAAGTTGCCTGTGAAGGAGGTACTGCCCTAGAGGGAGCCCGCTCTCCTCAGCCAGCTAAGCAAAGGGGAGAAGCTGGCCCTCTGAGAATAGGACCGCCACCTCCAGAAGCAAGCAACTGGTCTAGGTACACAAACCCCAGCTGCATATTAGCCCTGGCCTCGAGCCAAGCCAACCACGGGCAACAAAGGGGTATAGAGCGGAGTATTCAGGAAGAGACGATGAATCCTAGCCATAATAGCCTTTGCTATCGTCACTTGTATGGGATAGGCCGAGACAGGCTGGGCTCCCGGTAGAAGCAGATGGCAAACGCCGGCAGCAGCAGGGGCTCGGTCTCCATGCAGGCCTCCCCTAGGTAGCACCCAGCCGTCCAGCGGGACAGCCATTGGAGCTGCGCCACCAGGAAGTATGCCTCTAAGAATGGAGCCCCAAGGCCTCCCCAATCCGTCGCTAGCTGCATCTTGGCCAAGGCGACTCGCCGACGTCCAGTCCCCCAAATGAGTGAACAGAGACGTGCATCCAGCTCTTTAAAGTAAGAGCGATGTGGGATAACTGGGGGATTTGTGAAGTAAAATAGGAGGCGGGGCAGAATGACCATTTTTGCCAGGGCGATCTTGCCAATGAGGGCTAGAGGAAGAGTCCTCCAAAAGCCTACTTGGAAACGTCCCCCATAAGGGCACTGCGGTGGTTGCCCTCATAAAGATCGTGAGGATTATGATAAAGGTAGACTCCCAGGTAGCAGGGCGCTTGTGCATGCCATACAAGGCATGAGTCTCCAATGCATACATCTAGTGGTGGGAAGTCAGGTTTGAGTGGGTAAACAGCAGAATTCATCCAGCTGACTCGCAGCCCAGCCGCTGAAGCAAAGTCCGCAAGCATGGAACTGAGGGGGTCGAGGTCAGCCGTCATGTCCCTTATGTAAAGTAAAGGAGCAGGTCATCTACATATAGGGACACGCTGTGTATCCCATCCATTAAAGGTATGCCCCAATCCATCACCCCCAGAGTCACATGGCTAAAGGCTCCAGAGCCAGGGCAAATAGTAGGGGGGAGCAGGCATCCCTGCCCCGTACCTCAGCCTATCGGGAAGTGAGCCGAGATGTGACAATCCCAGGAGGTTGGGTTTGAGTACAGTAATTTTGTGTACGCTAGGAGTTTAGGTACCACTCCCATGCAGGTAAATACCGCAAATAAGTAAGGCCAGGTCAGGGAGTCAAACGCCTTCTCCAAGTAGAGGATGAGGCAGGCGGCGTGAGGAAATTGAACCCTCACCTGTTCCTGGATGTGAAAAAGACAGCAGATGTTTTAGAAGGTGTTTCGATCGGGAATTAAGCCATTCTTATCTGGGTGCACAAACTCCGGGAGGACCTGGGCATATCGGTCGGTCAGCATTTTGCTTAAAATAATGTAATGGGCCCAAGTATAGGGATTTGCCTATAGGAGGCTAACTGGGTGGGGTCCCTATCTGGTTTTTGAATCAAGATCAAAAGAGGCTCTCGCAGACAGTGAGGGAGCTCACCATCTTTCAGTGCAGCTTCATACATTGCCACCAACCGGGGCGCCAGGATGGTTAAGAAAGCATTGTAGTATTTTTGGGGCAGGCCATCCAGGCCTAGGGTTTTGATGCGGGCCAGGGCAAAGACTGCATGCTTCACGTCAGTGAATGAAATCCCTGCATCTAGGGAGTTCCTTGCAGGAGTGGGGATTAGGGGTAGGGAGAGGTCAGCTAGGAACTTATCTGTTGGTTCCGTCTGATTGCCCGGTGGTGCCCGGTATATGGCAGAGTAATAGTCGTAAAATGCTTGCAAGATGTTGGTCTGGGTATGGACCTTGTCGCTGTTGGGGGCTATCACCTCTGTGATGGGGTGAGACACTGACTGTTGTCAGATTAGCCATGCCAAGAGTGTGCCAGGCCTATCCCTCTCAGTGTACCCTGGCGGCGTGGGCCTTAAAGTTATAGTATGACAGATTTTTAAGAAGTGCCACAGAGGCGGTCTTTGCCTCTGCCAACCGGAATGTAAGCATCGGGTTAATGTCAGTCGCCTTGCTGAAGGTGGACAAGCTGCGCTAAGCTTCTTTCAGGACCTATATTGCTTTTAACAAAGACCTATACAGGTTCTATCCTGCCAACCATAATTGAATGATTAAAGATACATCCAATACAGAATATTATTTAGCAATCATTTTATTTTTTCACTTTTTTCAGTTTTTAAATTCTACTTAAATGATGACATATAATACTTTATATACAATAGACATACATATTCATTAGACTTTCTAAGACACAAAGAAAAGCGTGTTCTTAAATGTGAAAACCCCCGCCACTGAAATGACACAAATACTCTCATTCTCAAACATACATCAGTCATACTCATACTATTAAAATAACAAAAACATTCAGAGGCTAAACAAGGTCCCACAAGGTTGTATAAGGAGAGAGACAGCCACTAGGACAGTTGTTTTCTGATGAGGCTGGATCTCATGGGACCTCTCCCCTAGATTGGTAGAATTGGCCTACGCGCTTTTCGGTGGAGAGCCACCTTCCTCAGGGCCACCAAAAAGAGGGGCGAAAGCCCTAGAATTGTGGGGGGTATCTGTAGAAAATTAAATGCAACAATTTAAAATGGGGCAGGAAAACACTTTGAATAATAAATAGGACTTCAAAGAACCAAGGTAAATCCACAGTCACATCGATAAATATCACCTATGACGTGCTGCAAACCCAACGTGTTTGAAAGGATTGGACAAGTGTTGAAAGGGTGAAGAAAAAAGAAAGAGAGAAAGTCGGACCTTCACCTGTAAGCTAACATAGAATTAAGTCATAGTAGACAAAGAAATATAAAGAAAGAATGTTTGTATAAAACATACTTAAGAAAACTACCTGAAGTGCTAACAACAGATTAAATCGACTGAGAAAACTAGTCATATTAGAAATGTCAGGAGCAATCCTGTTTGTCTAGTTCACAAATAGGTCAGTCTGCGCCTGAGTGAAAAAGCAACGTATAATTGGAATACATCAAATTGAGGAAAGAAATTATTTTTATTATTGCCGACTACGTTTAAGTTGTAGAACACAAAAAATGCTTACCCTATTGTGTTTGGAGCGATAATGAATTATACTGGTCAATCTGCGTATGGCATAAGCTCCAGCCTCTTTCAAATTCCACGAAGTTGGCTATTTATTATTCAAAGTGTTTTCCTGCCCCATTTTAAATTGTTGCATTTAATTTTCTACAGATACCCCCCACAATTCTAGGGCTTTCGCCCCTCTTTTTGGTGGCCCTGAGGAAGTTGGTTCTCCACCAAAACGCGCGTAGGCCAATTCTACCAATCTAGAGGAGAGGTCCCATGAGATCCAGCACCATCAGAAAACAACTGTCCTAGTGGCTGTCTCTCTCCTTATACAACCTTGTGGGACCTTGTTTAGCCTCTGAATGTTTTTGTTATTTTAATAGTATGAGTATGACTGATGTATGTTTGAGAATGAGAGTATGATGAGAGTATTTGTGTCATCTTAGTGGCGGGGGTTTTCACATTTAAGAACACGCTTTTCTTTGTGTCTTAGATAGTCTAATGAATATGTATGTCTATTGTATATAAAGTATTATATGTCATCATTTAAGTAGAATTTAAACATTTTAAAAAGTGAAAAAATAAAATGATTGCTAAATAATATTCTGTATTGGATGTATCTTTAATCATTCAATTATGGTTGGCAGGATAGAACCTGTATAGGTCTTTGTTAAAAGCAATATAGGTCCTGAAAGATTTTTTTGATTGTTTTTCCTTGCCCTTTTCCCCCCTCCTCTTGGACCTTTAGTAATTTTAGGGGGAGCCTTCTTCTCAGATACAAGCTGCGCTAAGCTACCTTTAAGTCTCTCTCAAGAGTTCTGTGGACCCCCGCAATCTGTTAAATGCAAGTTCCCCTGGCCACCACTTTAAAGGCATCCCATTCCAGTGTCCTGGTGGACACTGTGTTCCATTTTTCAGAAAAGTAACAACGGATGCTAGTCTCTTGCTCCTTGCGCAACACCTGATCTTCAAGGCACTCACGTGGCAGCTACCAGGTGGAGGGCACAGGAGGCCTCCATTTAAGGGTCATAACGTGTGCCTCGTGGTCAGATATTACCTGGTATAAATAATCTGTGTGCTGGAGCAAGTGTACAATCAGTGATGAAAAGAGAAAATAACCAAGGCACACATAGAGACTGTGTGAAATGGAATGGAAGGAGTGTAGTTTGGATCTGGGGTATCAGGACCTCCAAGCATCCATAAGTGTCCAGTGGTGGACCCAAGCTTGAAAGCATTGCGTCTACATGTAGGGCGAGGAGGGGCAGGATGGAACCTGTCAAGGGATATGTCAAGCACGCAATTGTAATCCCCCCAAAATCCATGAGAAAGCTGTATAGTGGGCCAGCGTGCTGGAGAGGGTTTCCCAGAATGTACCCTGATAGGTGTTTGGTGCGTAGATGCTACCCAGGAGTACTGGCTGGCCATCCACATGCCCCTCAAAGAGGGCGTACTGACCGTCTTTGTCGACCACCCTGTGAGTCTCCTGGAATGGGAGCCTGTGGTGGATCCGCACCATAGCCCCTCGCGCATATGCCGAACAGCTCCCCGTGGTAAGGTGTGTCTCCTGCAGAAAAACTACTTGCACCTGCTGGCGCTTGATATAGGAGTCGACAGCATAACGTTTTCGAGCAGTGGGCATGCTTCGGATGTTGAAGGTGAGAAGACCGGGGTCAGCTGGTAAAGCCATGACGAGGTGATAGTAGTGTAGGGAAGACGCGTAAGGGTACCCCTCCCCAGTGGCAGTGCGTCCACCCCACTAGCCTGGTGTCACCCGCCCACCATTGCGCTAAGGGTGGAGGGATGAGAAGAGTAAGGAAAACCTGCAATAACTGGGAGATGGGATTTCTCAATACTGGCTACCAGCGATAAGCCCAAACAGAACGCGTAGAGCGCGCTCTAGTGTATCGTGGGTGGTGAGCTAAACTCATGCCCAAGATAGAGAAGGTGAATTGCCCATTAATGTCCAAAAACATAGGTTTCCAATGGCATAGGGGATGCATTAATGCAGTGTTGCATCACAGTGCAATCTTCAGCACAGGTGGGCTATCACGAGTCAGCTAGATGGTATCTGCTGTCTGATGAGTCACTACGGGAGGTGTAGGCGAGTCGGCCTAGGAGCTGCTCAAGCAGCTGGGGTGTTCCTCAGTTGTGAAGATGGGGGGACCTTTCTCATTATCCGTGGCTGTGGAGCCAGGCCCTAAATTCGCTGCATCCTGAAGGGCTTGCCTGCAGTTCGCAATCATTTCTTCCAGATTGCGGGAACTGTTCAAAAACACTTGGGGTGCAGGCTTTGTGCATGATTGAATCTCCCCTTGCATTGTCGCCTGTGCTGGGACTCTCGGGCATTGTGGGTGTGGTCCGCACCTGTCACCCTGGGTTCTTTCGAATGTTGGCCAGTCCATCCCATGCCTCAGGAGGGTCAGTGAGAAAGACAGTGGTGCCCTCTGAGATTATTTTAAGGTGTGCTGGGAACAGCAGTGAATATTGTACTTCCCATTGGCGAAGGCCGCGTTTAGCCTCCAAGAAAGATGAACGCTGGTGCTGCACAGTGCTAGTATAGTCAGAGAACAGCCTGATTTGCTTGTCATCAGCCTGCAGGGGTCCGGCCCGCATGGCAGTGCGAAGCACAGCATCCCTGTCCTTGAAGTGAAGGAGTTTTGCCACCATTGGACGAGGAGGGCAGCCTGGCACCACGCCGCTACCAGGTGCACTCTCACAAGGGAATAAAATGGCGTGAGATCTGAGTATAGGGCGAATGTTTCATACTAAAACTTTAGGTATGCAATGGGGTCAGACCCCTCAATTCGTTCTGGAAGCCCCAAAATTTGAATATTGCTCCTCTGGGAGCTACTCCACACGGCCCAGGTCCGAACGGGCAGAGGCATGGAGAGCCCTGATTGAAGGTAGGGAGATACAGGGCCTCAGTCCCCCGCTGACGCACCCGTGTCTCGATTATGGCACCAACTCGGGGCCAGGTATCACGAAACGCCTCCCCCAATGCACCAGCAGGTGCCCCAACTCCACGGGGCCTCGGGTCAAGCAGGCAGGATCAGGAGGAGCGCTGGGAGAGGCAGGGAGATGCAGGGCCTCAACCCACCCAGGCTGCAGCCCCCCCATGCCTCGATTAGGGTGCAGAATCAAGGGTCAGGCATCACATAGGGCCGGGGCTCAACAAGCAATGTCCAGGAAAGCATTTGGACCGGGGAGGGAAGTGCAGGTTCCTAGTCCTCCAGTGGCGACCCCTCCCTGCACCTCAATTATGGCATGGACTCAGGGCCCAGACGGAAGGCCGATACCCAGGGCTTGAGTCGGGGTACAACGCAGGTGGACGGCGTCCCCCCACTTATTTTACCAGGAGATAACTGGAGCAAATGGAGCCACGCATTCACTCTTTGGTCTCTCTGGGGCGAGATCGGAGCTCATTCAGAACGCTGCTCATACGCTGGCTTCTCTGATGCAATTGCATCTAAGGGGTGAGCGAGGGGAGGCGATGACTCTGATGGTGCAAGCCACCTTTTGTGACGTCACTTCCTGTCATGACGGCAGCATCCCCCCCACTTCTTTTATTGGGACTTGTGCCCTGCCCATACCTCAAGCCGCCTGCCCAGTTGCGTCGGAGCACTCCTCACCTGTCGCGGTGTAATGTCCCACAGTTGTGCCCTCAAAGGCTGGTGGGCCAGTAATCGCCACTGTTGCAGACCCAAATGGCAACGCTGGAGGCAGGAGAGGGAAGCACAGGATCCTGCGGTACTCCCAAGACCACCGCCGCAACAGCTCCTCATGGCGAGGGGCCTCACCAGAGCCGCTGGACGACAGCCCAGCAATCAGGCAGGCCCGATAAGAAAGGAGGAAGGGAGAGACCAGGCGCTCCGAGGCCCTCGCCCCAGCAGTCGAGCAAAGCCCTTTTCCAAACCTCGATCATGGTATCGAAGTAAGGGCCGGGGTCGCGAACCCAGCCGTCAGCCCCTCACATCTCCCTCCACTTCTCTGGGGGCCGACAGTGCGTCACCACCAAAGTCAGTGTGTCCCCACCCTGGAACTACAGGGCAGGTGCCGCAGAGCCAATCACAGCCACCGGGCCAGGTCTCCCGTTCCACCACAGAGTCCCCCCTCTTAATTCAGGTGCAGCTTCCTGGAGGACCAACTTCAACAGGTGGGGACCCCCCACAGTAATTTGTAGGGTCCCTGCTGGAGGGTCTGGAGTGCCTGTTCCCCCCTGGGAGAAGCTCTCCACGTTAAAGCGGGCCAGCAGGGGCTGGGTGATGCCATGTTGAGGACAATCATGTGGCTCCGGATCTCCGGTCTTCTGCAGTGCTTAGGAACCGGGTTAAGGGCATCAGCAGGGAAGCGGCATGTTATGTGATGCACCCTGCAGTGTTGTAGTGCCCCCACAATGTACCACCGGCTAGGATGCATGCCGATGGTCGAGCTCGGTCGCAGAGCTCTAGGTAGCCATGTCCCCCATCTTGGCTTGGTCAGCCACGCTCCCCCTCAACTTGTTACCATAACCATATAACCACTGCGTACCTGTGCCATCAACCTCAACCTCTTAACTGCACCAAGTCATCTACCCTTGCCTCATAACTAACTGCTACCTGCTTATCTAACAAAAACTGTCCTCTTCCTAAGGTAGCCAACTTGCTGTCCGCTTATCCACAAAAAGACCTCCAGCCAACTATCCCTTTCCTTTCAAAGCCTTGTAATCCCACACCAATGACCTTCAACCAATCCCTCCTACTATAGTATTTGGACTGCCCCACTTGCTCGAAAAGCCCGTGGGGGCAGAGCTCCTTGTATTGCATTGCATTGCCTACCCCTAAACCCTCACCTGGCGAGACATAGCTGTTCGCCCTATGTGGGAAGGGTATGCCCAGACGTGGGTCCCGTGCTCACTACGCCACTGGAGTCAAGCTATCCTGGGTGAAGAGGTGTGAAACCCCGAAACCGGTCCAAGGATGCTTGATTCTGGTCCAGGGAAGACATGGCTTGGCAGTTTGGGCTGGACTGTTCCCATGAGGCACAGGGTCAAGACTGATTTGCATATGGCCATGTCTGAACTGGGGTGGCGTGGTGAGCAAAATAACGATGGATTAAACCCAGATCTGTGACTGGGGGTGAATATTTTGCCAATGTGCAACATTCCGTCCATCATCTTGTGTGTTTTGCTGTTCACCCTTTGTGGGAAGGGTATGCCCAGACGTGGGTCCCGTGCTCACTACGCCACTGGAGTCAAGCTATCCTGGCTGAAGAGGGGTGAAACCCCGAAACTGGTCCTAGAATGCTTGATTCCGGTCCAGGGAAGACATGGCTTGGCAGTTCGGGCTGGACTGTTCCCATGAGGCACAGGGTCAAGACTGATTTGCATATGGCCATGTCTGAACTGGGGTGGCGTGGTGAGCAAAATAACGATGGATTAAACCCAGATCTGTGACTGGGCTTGAATGTTTTGCCAATGTGCAACATTCCGTCCATCATCTTGTGTGTATAGCAGAACAGAAACCATAACCAATTTAAGTGTGAGAAAAAGGCTGCTTTAATGAGACAGGTGCATATCACGTAACACAAAACACCTTGCACATTGCCTTACAGACTATGGTCAGTGCCTCACTATACAAACATCCATACCGAACCAAATTTTCCTGATTCCTAAACAGCCGCCCATATTTTACCACTGGATGCTCTCCAAGAACTACTCTCAGCACCCATGCATAACTCAGTCCGGTGGCCATCACCCTTTCAAATGACTTCTGTTTTTATCGCCAAAACAACCTCTATACTCCCCCTAGTCCATCCTTAGAGTTGATTCAGCCGACCAGCAGCGCAACTGTCCACCATTCTACCGTAAGCATAACCCGAAACCACCAAGAAATTCCATACTCACTGGAGTTCTTCTGCCCCATCAACTTATTATCAAAAACTCTCACCTATAGCTTTGCCAACATGTCTCTCTACTCCATTAGATACAACTCCATATCAATAAATTCCAATAGTACCATGTTCTCTCAGAAGAACTGTAACTCTTTAAACTATAACTCCGGATATTAAACTCTCCCTCTAATCTCTTCTCTACAGAAATTTCAAATTTCTCCTTCTCACTTTGTCAATTGCACCCGTTTTAAGCGCCCCTCTCCAAAAGCTCTTTTCACAGTACAGATGTTCCTGCCCCTCATTTCTGCTTCCACTGCCACCCCTATCCAAAAGGAATGTGCCCCAAACTAATTTGCTGCCAAGTTCAAAAACCTCAACACCCGACACAAAACCTATAATCATTTAAATCTTGATATGTTTGAACCATTCTTATGCTCAAACCCACCCCCACACCCACACCCACTGACACCTAAGCCTGAATCTAAATATTCACGCCACTTCGCCATCAGAAAAATCTCAGCCACCAGATAATTCTGTATCTGCACAACACTCCTCCGCCCTCGTTGTCCTGTGTTTGACTTCCTCTAACACATCTCTAACCAGTCACCTCTATCTATCACACATGAGTGCAACAAACTCTGTCCACCTCTATCCCCCACCAACTGCAACACGCTAAAAGCTCAGAAGAACAGCCGGCCCAAAGTCAATGCAAACAAAAGTGCCTCCTTGCTGCAGAAACACAGCCTCTGAAAAGCTGGCAATACCAGAGGTATAAAAGATACTGTTATCGGCTCCTGACATTATTCGGTCTATCAAACTCCCTCGCCCAGCATTCGTACATCTAATTTCCCCAGCCAGTGGCCTGTATCCTCAAAACAATTTCCCATTAAAGTCCAAACTTGCAAGCTAAACCACAATTGTAACAAGAGAAAAACCAGTTTCAGTCAATGGCATGCAAAAGACCACTGCATCATCCATTGTCTTTTGCAAGTCCCTGACATCCAACAACCTTCGCTGGGCTCCTGAGGCCAAACACCCAACCATGCCTGTCTCTACACTCACCTAGTCAATGGAGCTAATGACCCTTCTATTCATTGAATCACTGTGGCCCACCTACTCTTCATGTTCAAATGTGCATTTGGTGCTAGCCCGCAGAAACTCCAACGCTAAACCCTCACTTCTCTTGCTGATGGTCTACTAACAATGTTGAACACAGCCATGTTGTCTATGTTAAGGTCACTTTTATATTCCTTCAATGCATGCCCCGTAGAACAGGAACCAACAGGTAGAACTCAAGAAATGCAATGCTACTTCCTTCGAGTTTATACGATTCTGGTCCCTGCTTAGCATACCACTTACTTTCTTTGCCAAAGTAAACGGAAACCTACCTCTATAGCTGTGTCAGAAAATATCTGCATTGTCCATTCAGCCTCATCGTACAAGCCCTAGAGTGTAATGCCAAATCTGCCTTCATTCCTGCTGACAACCTCACTCTAAGATTTGGCAAAAATTGCCCTGATATGGTAGGGCCAAGTCTCCTATAAAATATTCTACCAGCTCTCACCACTCTGCATGCAAAGTTTAGGTGGCCTAACAGACCTTGAATAGATCTTTCCTCTACCTTCCTTTATCCGAAAATATCTTCCAACAGTCTACGGCACTACATGCTTGCCAGAAGCCAGCCTCCCTCCCATGGCCGCAGAATACATTTTTATCCCCAAATGTGGCAATGCCTTCCCTGGACTCCCAGCCGTTTCAGAGTCAAGGGGCAGTCTCAATTCAATCATCAAGGAACTAAAACTGTACAGATCTGCCTGGCACATTTAGGGTGGTCTACGACCCGATAAAGAAATATAAATCCAAATAATGTGTCACTGATGAGAAACCTGTCTGAAAAGTAAACAACCATTGTACAAACCAACTGAACTTCTCAAAGAATGAGCAGCAAAGGGAACACCTCATAGACAAAGCCTTGGCCACAATAATGTGACCTTGAAACTGTATTCCTAATAACTCAATAATCAGGACAGCAAACAAAGGCTGATGTTATATCACTTTTTACCATGAAAGCACCTGCCCCCCCCCTTTATCAGCAGTCGCGTCCCCCACATTTGCATAATGTACAGAACTCAACTCGCCTGTTATGAAGTTGTTAACCAATTGACCTTCTGACCCTGACAAATGTAGGATCAAGTGAAACTTCTCTTTTTTCTTCTTAAGTACAGGGGATATAATCAGCCTCTCTCACAGCTAATCATCAAAAAGCCCTTCCATCCCCATTCTGCCACCTCTTTCATATGTTTTGCCTGAACCACCTCCAGATGTTGTGGATTCTAGGTCCTTCATACTCCATCTGAAAACAGTAAAAAAAAAAAAGAGTTAACAATAACCCCACATCATCCTACTTAAGACAAAACTGATTACAATATTGTAATACCTTCATTTTAACTGACGCACAAGCTTTTTCGCAACTGTCCCTGCCCCCACCTGTGTAAACTGTGGCCGTCAAGACCCGCAGTACTCCATGACTATTCCCCCCTCACTTGGTTAAAACAGTGCTTGATTCGATGCTTTGCCCCACACTTGGAGCACTTCAGCCTTAATTTACAATACTGTCTACTGCAGGAACATTTGTTATAGGCCCAGCATGCTCCCACTTGTGGTGTATGTCCTTGTTCTGCTCTGCCCACTCCTCTATAAGTGGGCCGTGCTGAATCGATCGGTACACCACAGGTAGCCTGCTTGCTGTACATGTAGTCAGACAGGTCTACTGGGTGCCATCCATTGTAACCAAAAATCCATATCCAACTTGTCCCACTTACCATTGGTGTTTTCTTGCAGCCTAGCCCTAAATTCTTTGTTGTAACAAATCCATTGAAAGCCACGAAAGTGATCTGGGCCTTGCTTATGACATCAACAGTCTTAAAAAGTGCACTCCACTCAAGATATTTTTAGGTCTCGCCTGACCCAGCGCATGCGCTGGTCTGGCGAGACTTATTGAGAGGGCTCCAAAAAGTGCTACCAGGCCAGCCTAGAGCTACAGTGCATGTGCGCGGGCGCGCGCACCACGCTTTACCGCAATTACTTTCACTTTCGCGGCCGCTTTGATGTTTGATCGTGATCCCGATCGCAATCACTTTAACTTTCGCGGCCGGACGGCCGCTTTGCATAGCCAGTAGGTCGCGCTTTTGGGACCTTAGTATTTAGTTATGCAACTGTTGCATGGCTAAACACTTATAAGGTCCCAAAGGCGAGACCTATTGGCTATGCCAATGCTTGTTTTACAATTCACACTGGTGTGAATCAAAAAGGCTGCCACTCACTTCTCAAAAGCTAATGCCACCTTGGACCTTTCTGACAGCTCAAGCTCCACCTCTTTTGAGGCTTCTTTCACCTGACCCTGTGTAACAACTTAAAACCTTAAATATATTCACCCTTTCATATATTTTCCTTAGAAGCACCCATGAGATGTGCCCCTGGTGGTTTCATCACCCCCATGTAATGCAGCTTCTTATGTTTATCCTCTTTACTTTTTTTCCCTTTGTTTCCTGCATTTTCTCCCCCCCTTCTTATAACTTACCAATGCCGCTGATATTTTGCTCCTATTATCAGTTTTTTCCATCTCCTCCATACTGATTCCTTCAGCCAGCACTTACTTCCCATTCGTTAACATTGCCCGACAACACAAATTCATCTCATAACCTGCACCTCCTCTTTTTAACCTCCTTGGCTGCCATCAAAGCTGCCTTTTCTTATTTTTCATATTGATTACATGAAATATGTTTGATGTGTTTGATACTATTTAAAAAAAAAAATAATCTATGTCAGTATTGGTGTAGCAATAGTTGAAATTGCTGAGGTATGGTACTCTTTTTACATCCTTGATCTGTGCCCACCAGACATCCTTAATCAGATCATATGGGTGGCTCTTTGGTATGCACTCAAGCCTGCCTTAAGTTCAGCATGAGCTTAGGATCGTCAATATTTAGCTCTCAGGTCTGGAGGCAGTTTCGCAATGAGTGGATGCGTGGCAGGTGGCTAACAAGACTTCAGCTTGTCGAACATCAGACTTAGGACTTCTGGGGCAGGACTCTGGCTCCTACCTGGTTTCTCCCTTATAGTGTAAAACCTTTCTGTTTCTTGTTGATAATAATCACTCTGTGTCTCACCTCCCAAAGTAATTGTAACTACTAGGGGGTGGGCAATAAACTCCGCTCCGCCGGCGGATTTCGCAGAGTTTTGCCCAAGAGTTCCATTAAAACTCTGCCAACTGCCGCGTGGTGGTTTTTTTTCACATGCGTGCCTCGCCAACATTAAACTGGCAAGAGCAAGCAAGAATTTGTGTCCCCTTTTGCGATTTTTGGTTGCTAGAACGCCACCCGGCGAGATTTTCGCAACGCTGGGCATAGTAGCAGGCCACAACCGTTCACATTGAGAAAGCTGCTGCTCGAGTAGAAAATCTACTCTGGTACAGTCGCGGACGGCATGACTCGCCGGTGGGGGGGCAGAGGGTCACGTGGGGAGGGAGTCGCGTGGGGATTCATTTTAAATAAAAAAAATGTTTAAATGTAACTTACCTTCGCGGCCCGCTCTGGTCTGGTCCCGCGTCGCCCTACGTCCTCTCCACACAGGAAGCAGCCAAGCAGGCAGCCTCCCTTCCCTCAGCCAATCACTACGCTGCAATAGCAGAGTTGTGATTGGCTGGGACACCGACCGCACAAGCGTCTATGGGGAGGCCGTTTTCTCCATGCAGGCTGCATGCAGCCTATATGGAGAAAATGGGAGAGTGTGTATGACTGGTTTGGACGAACCTGGGGCCGACCAAACATTCAGGGCTCACAACAGTGGGCAAGCCACTCCTCCCTTGCCGGGAGCAGGACCGCCCAACCGCCCGTCCGCCCCCATCCAAACACTTCTGCTTTCTCGCAGTGCGAGAAGCAGAAACATAAAATGGTATTCATAATACCATTTTATGTTTATGCTTCTCGCACTGCGAGAAAGCAGTGGGGCGACGTTCCTTCCCCCACGTGCCCCTGCTATAGTGGCAGAAAGAAGCAGCGCCCTCTGGCGCGCCGCGTGGTGCTGTTTGTGCTGATTTTACAGCACGGAACAGGCTTCTGGCGCTACAAATCAGCACAAGCAGCGTGACATGCGGAATTCTGCCAACCTACGGAACTCCATGGAATCTCCCTGAGATTTTATGTAACTCTGCGTAATTCTGTAACGTGAAGCTCTGTAAATTCCGCCCACCCCTAATAATTACCACTTTTCGTTTTTTTCACCTAAAATTTCCCATGCACAGCAAGCAAATTTGTCCGTGGAGGGAGAAAGCGGTTCGGGCGTGGGGCTGAACATGTACAGCTGCCCAGGAGAGGGGCATTTGCATCATTCGAGGAGCCGTTTGACCCTGAGGAGCTGTGGGGAGCAATCAGGTGCTGCTGACAGGAGGTGAAAGATCGGCGCACGGGACTCCAGACCCCAGGAGTCCGTGCGTGGCTCAGCTGTGCTGCGGCCCGCCCACCCGCCCTCTCCCTTGTTAAATAAGCTCGCGGAACCCGCTGGCGCGGGTCCCGCTTCGTCGACAGGGGCATTTGCATCATTCGAGGAGCCGTTTGACCCTGAGGAACTGTGGGGAGCAATCAGGTGCTGCTGACAGGAGGTGAAAGATCGGCGCACGGGACTCCAGAGCCCAGGAGTCCGTGCGTGGCTCAGCTGTGCTGCGGCCCGCCCACCCACCCTCTCCCTTGTTAAATAAGCTCGCGGAACTAGCTGGCGCGGGTCCCGCTTCGTCGACAGGGGCATTTGCATCATTCGAGGAGCCGTTTGACCCTGAGGAGCTGTGGGGAGCAATCAGGTGCTGCTGACAGGAGGTGAAAGATCGGCGCACGGGACTCCAGAGCCCAGGAGTCCGTGCGTGGCTCAGCTGTGCTGCGGCCCGCCTACCCGCCTATTGGTCCACACCCCCATATTACCCCTTGTCTGCCGCTGCGCGGGACGCGAGTGGGACGCCCAGGACGAAGCCCGGACAAAGGGCGGACAGTCTGTGACAGTCCGGGACAGGAGGGGGCTGGCGGGGGACACAGATTACTGAAGCTACCATGATGTTTGCCTAGTAGGTCGGATTGTTCACTATCTTTGTAGTAGGCCTGTATTTTGTGTTGAGGACTAATATGTACTTTCAGGCTAAAAGTCACTAATTGTGAAAGGTAACAGGTGTGTTGCATATCGTGGGGGTCTTTTTGTTATATTTGCATCGGTGAGTCGGGCAATTGGGTTAGGTCCGGCTCACAATGTCCAAAGCTAAAATTGCTATGGCGACCACCACAATGGATAATTACTTGGTCAAGATGGTTGATAAAATCAACCACGAACGGAGGAAGTCTTTGGGGCGGTCGGGATCACAAGCTGTGTCTCCCCCCTCACTTAATCGATCCACTCCTCTGCCGATTACTATTCAGGATGTTAGTAGCAATCCTGACTGTATGGATGGTTCTACTTTGGCTGCCCCATTGGATAAAGTAAGTCCGGTTAACACAACCTTAGGGGTCCCTAATGATTTGGAAGCCAGCCAAGCAATCTCTTTAGATCCATCAATTCCTATTATGACGGCCCCAAGGCCACAGAGATTAGTACGCTCATGTAGGAATAATAGTAAGACTGCCCAGTCAAAGCGAGGGGGGAACCGGACCACCAAGAGAGTTGACTCCTCACCGCACGGTGCTATTCGTGACCAAACAATAGTTTTGAATGGTACTATAGTTACCTTGGACAGTGAGCAACTTGATTTTTTGATTAATGTTATAGATGCTAAGTAAGTTTGACTTACTTGTTAAACCCCTATTGACTAAACTCGACATAATTACAGATGAAGTAGTCAGATTGGGAGGTTTATTGGAATCACATATGAATGCCTGTACAGGAACTAAGATTAAGGATAATGAACAGGGTTCTGTTAAGGCCCCCTTTATAATCTCTAATAAGGCAATACCAACGGCCACGAGCATTAGTTCTAATGCCTGTATTGGGGATATTAGTGAGGAGGTAACTGCCGTACATGACTCACCCCAGTTGCCGGGTCGAATCAAACCCCTCCCAAGTTCAGTACTTATGAGTCAGGCAGGACCTAGTGTAAAAAGTCCTAACTGCCCACAGCTTGATTTACCACCGGCATGTGCCCCTTTTGTGGCAGTTCTAACTAACGTCTCTCCACTTAGAGAGACTGGCACTAATAATAACTATAGAGAACCCCATGCCTCATTGAAGAACAAGACCGTGGATTGGCTCCACCGTCAGTGTGGCTTCCCTATGGGTATTTTTATAGGAATCGTTATATCCATCCTAATGTTGAGCATACCAGGGGGAGGGATAGTGAGCAGAATATGCGTGCCGGCTTTAATGTTACTACGTCTAATAGATTCCAGCCTCTGAGTGGACTTGATTGCAATGACTGACTGGTACCCACTCTGGTAGACACAGGGATTGCAGGTACTTCCCTAGGAGAAGGGGGTAGTGGTGCAATCCCTGGGGCACTAGATATAGTGGGGCACAAAGGCATATGTGGCTCTATGGTTAATCCTAACAATGATCCCGGTGGCTGCAAAGTAGGGAGTACGGTTCTTGATGGTAGGGTAGGGGACCATCTTATTAAGATTACGCCCCCGGCTAACAATGGATCTATACCCTCGAATAATACTTCCCACAAAGGTTTGTGTTCAATTGCCTGTTGGAATGTTGCAGGTCTTTCACAAAAGGACACCTGCCTGGGTTGGCCCGAATTTATTAATAATTTTAAGATAATATGTTTTCAGGAAACCTGGTGTTTGGACCCCATTAACTATAACGGTTTTGTTTCTTACCAATTACCGGCTGTTGCCTCCCCTTCGGATAGAGCAAAGGGTGGGCTCCTGGTTCTGATATCAGTGGAAATACCTATCACTGTAAAAAAACATGTTCTGGTTGGGGTCCACTCCCAGATTTTATGGCTTAGTCAGGAGCAAGGTAGAAATACCCTTTTAATAAATTTTTATAATAACATTTTTGATAATACTAGGCACCAGGTAGTGCTTGCTTTGGAGACTGCTTTGGTTGACATAATTACAAAGCATGATATTGATTTTGATCTCATTTGGTTAGGGGATTTCAATATTGTTGCATGTCCCTTCTCTGCCGATAGAGTCTGTGGTTTTGTAAACAGTAGTGGGGAGGGTGTTCCCCACTTTTCCCATAACCTCTATGGCGATTCATTGAATAAAATCTTGATGACCTATGATATGGAGATGATGGTAAATATGAAAAATGATTCTGGAGAAATTATTCCCACATTTACGGGCAGGAATGCAAATACTGTGATCGATTTTATTTGCATATCTTCAAGTTTAGGCCCCTGGTGTATGGCCCCGGTGGTAGTCGACAATTTACTCAGTGATCATAATTGTATAACTATTGAGGCAATACTCTGGAAGGAGAAGCAGGGTCCTAAAACCTGTTCAATCGCCAACATTGAACCACATCGCCCAAACGGAACCAGAATCAGGTGGAAAGGTGACAAAGCAGATATTTTGTCTGATTCCATTATTAAAAATTGTCTAGCTGATATTGTTGTTATTTTAGAGAGCGAGGAATTAACAGATGAAACTGTCCATAAGTTTATTGACATTAATTTTAAAATTGATAACAAATTTACCAACACCCTTATGCATCAAGCCAAAATCCAGTCGGTAAAATACCGAATCCTTATTAGCTCCCGGTATTAAGTAAAAAATACCCAATCCCAATGCATCAACCCAAAAGCAGAAATCGGTATTTAAGGAATCCTTAAATAGCGATTCTTTAAATAGGGATTCCTTAAATACCGATTCCTTAAATAGCGATTGCATTTAAGGAATCCCAAAGTGAGATTCCTTAAATGCAATGCATCAAAGTTAAAAAATTAGCGATTTCGCTAATAAGGGGAGCAAATTACCATGAAGATGAACTGCATGGTAATTTGCAAAAACTTTGAAAAATGCACTTTTGTGCATTTTTCAAAGTTTCATGTTGCGCACACACATGCCCTTAGAGCATGTGTGTGTGCAACATATGTGCACATATCATTTTCAGGGGTGCAACAGGGTGTCCTTTTGACACCCTGGCACCCTTGAAAGTGCTCCAGCTATTAGCGATTCGGTAATACCGAATCGCTAATACAGAATGGCTTTACATTCATTCCTATGGGCCTCCAAGCCCATAGGAATGAATGGGTAGGTATTCCTTATTACCGATTCGGTATTACCGATTCGGTAATAAGGAATGTTAAGGAATCGCTATTTGAATAGCGATTCCTACATGCATAGCCTTTTGCTATTCCTTATTAGCGATTCCTTATTTTTCGCTAATAAGGAATCGCAAATGCTAATGTTGATGCATATGCCCCTAAATTTTTTAAGGGCAAGACATGTCAACAAAGGGGGTGGTTCGACCATGCTAGCACTATTGCGCTTAAGGGGCTTAAAGCAGCATTGGCAGCCAAACAAAGGGATAGAACGGTGATCAGGGAGCTTAGAGCCACCTATCAGGCTGCAATCAAATATAGGAAGACCGAATTAAGACAAAAGGCTTGGGATAAGTTAGATCAGGCAGCCGAAACATCGGATTCTTCCTTATTTTGGGCAACAGTCAATAGCCCCTTTTTAAAGGATGACAAAATGCCAGAATTGACGGCTAATGTTAGCTCAGAAAGCTGGGTTTCCCACTTTTCTACTATTTTTGAGTCGGACAAACCAAGGGATGTGGGCGGGGACAGCTGGCCTGTTGTTCCTTTAGATATATCCGTTGATGAAGTACTGGGAAGTATTATCGCTAGTAGGGGTGGTAAGGCCCAGGGGCCCGACGGGGTGCCTGTTGACTTGTACAAAAAAGAACCGAAGCTGTGGGGCCCGTTGCTAACTAATGTGTTTAATGCTGCTGTTTGTAAAGGTGTCCCACTCACTTGGGAGGAGTCGATTATTATTCCTATCTTTAAGAAGGGAGACAGGGGGGATGCAAAGAACTACCGCCCTATCTCCCTTCTTGATTCCTCAGTGAAAATCATGAGTAGGGTGCTTCTGGTCAGATTAGAGGAATGGGCCGAATCTAACAATATATTGGCTAATTCTCAATTTGGATTTAGAAAGGGACGCGGGACCATCGAACAGTGTCTTAACCTAGAACTATTAATAGGGAAGTATACGAAGGCCAAGAAAGGTTCTCTCTTTCTCTGCTTTGCAGATTTGAGCAGTGCCTTCGATATGGTGAACCATAATATTTTATGGGTAAAATTACTTGAAATGGGGGCACCCGAGGGTATTGTTTATTTCTTGGCCCGGTTATATGCCAATTTAAGCTCTAGTGTTCGCTATGGCCCAGGAGGGGAGCGCACCCCAAAGATTAATATTAGACGTGGTATTAGACAAGGGTGCGTGCTTGCCCCTTTACTTTTTACTCTCTTTATTAATGATGTAGATTCTGTTTTAAAGTCTGTAGCGGCAGATGCACATAAAATTAACGATTTTAACGTCCCAGTTTTACTTTATGCGGACGATGCCGTGATTTTGTCCAGGACCCCTATTGGCCTACAACGCTTAATGGATAGGTTTTCCCGGTTCATTAAGGAAAGAAAGCTGTTGATCAATAAAACGAAAACTTATGTTATGGAATGTGGATTAGGACGTAAAAAACCCCATCCATATTTTATTGATGGGCATAAAGTGCAAACGGTGGATTCTTTCAACTACCTTGGTATTACATTCTCTAAGACAGGTAGCTGGACAGGCGAGATCGCCCTTGTTAGGGCCAGAATGGCGAAATGTGCCCACGGGGTATTCAAGTTTGCAACTAAAATAGGGGACAAACGGATTAAGGATATGCTAAAAATCTACCAAATGAGATGTCTCTCAATCGCCCTCTACGGAGCAGGTGTTTGAGGACATGTTACGGCTGGGAGCCTACACGTGGAGGAAAAGCTCTTCCTTAAGAGACTCCTGTGTTTACCTACCTCGGCTTCCAACGATTTGGTGCACAGGGAGTTTGGAATACATCACCTTTCAGATTTAATCGCCCTTAGACCATTAATGTTGTGGCGTGCTATCTGGACTAAGGAAGAGACCTCCTTAAATAGGGCCATTATTAAAGATTGTCTCTCTATTGATAACCACCAAAAGATCCCATGGATCAAATTTGTTATTAGCTGTTTTTCGGAGATTTATGGTTTTAATCTAAGAGAAGATTGTTGTGTTGCCTCAAGCCTGTCGAAAAAAGAGATGAAGACCATCTTTATGAGCCATAAGTCTGAGAGGCGTGGGAGGGCCAGTGGTAACTTAACTACATGTTCGCTCTACGGAAGATTTTGTGAGACGGCAGGTTATCCACCGTATTTGAGCTTCGTTACCAGACCATCCCATCGGTTTGTCTTAACAAGACTACGGTTTGGGACAGTGCATCATTTGGTGGCTTTCCCATGTGCTAAAAAACATCCGATTGGCCCATGTCCCTGTGACAATATTACTGCACAAAGCACCATGCACTTTTTATTGTTGTGTAAACTTTATGGTAATTTCCGCTCAGCCTTTTTAAAACCTATTTTTAAGAAGTATGGAGTCAGAAATGTAATTGATTCGATGAAACTGTTTTTTAACCCGCCATCTGATGTATGTTTTTTTACTGCCACCTTCCTTCTTCAAGCAATCAAAGCAAGGCCTAGTATGATTTTTTAATTGTTTTTACTTCTCCGATTGCTGTATTTGTATTGTAAAGTTTTGCATCAGGGATTGCTATTCTGTTTTTTATTGTATTTATATGACTGTTGTATCTGTATTGTAAATGTTTGTGCTTTTATGGACTTTGTGTTTAAGCTCCGAATAAAGCCTTATGAAATGAAATGATTACTTTTCCCCCTATTTCACTCCAACACATAGTGCTATTATTGCCTCTGCCATTATCTCATTCAGGTACAGTATGACAGTATTTTGTCTTAAGCATGCCAGAATACTCATTGCGAAGCCCACAGTTGGGGCAAAATGCTGCTATATTTGAACAAAGTCACAAATCATCCCACACGCTAACTACAGGGCACTGGTTCCTCTTCATGCATCACCCACAGAGTTTTCCTTTTAGTTTCTATGCTTTGGTATTCTCCTGCTCCCAGTGGTTAATTTTTCAGAAAATAAGTGCTGGGCTCTCTTCACGAGGCAGCTTGCACCATCCTATTTCTCCTCTTAGCACCGCATAAAACAGAACCAACCACTAACCATGAAGGTGGGGAGAGGATGTGAGGTAATGGCCATAGCTGCCAACTTCGGATCTGGGGAACCATGTTCTAGTCTTGGCGTTGGCTCAACATCCTGTGATTCTGGGCGAATCACTCATTCTTCCCATGCCTAACATAAATGAATGTGTCTTTAACTGGTGCACATGAAAATCGCCGGTTTTGAGCACCGGAAACCACTGGCTCAAATTAAGCTCTGCCTGCTCCATGCTCATTCAATTCATCTGATCCACGACATGACGCCTCAACTTGGCCGATCCTTTTTGGTGTTAGCTTACCTGGCGCTGACGATAAAATTCCTTTGCACTTGGTTTCCAGCAGTATGAAAATCACTGAGTGAAAGGTATCTGAGTGAAATGTTTAGGACACGTTATTCCCCAGAGGTGTGCAACTTTTTTCTCCTGGCTCACATTCTGTACTTTACTGAAGTCCTCTGCCCGCTCAGATGTGACAGTGACCACTAGCAGATCCCTACATGGGAGTTTAGGGTACCTCCTCCGAACAGCCCTACCCACCACCCATGCAAAGTCTTGCGCAACAATCCAAAAGGATCCTCAAGCAACAGCTGTATCTGTATCTTTAGATTTAACTCAGTAGCTCGTGCTATGTGGAGTAGCCGAGAGGCTATCAGAGCCCAGGCCTGTCGCTGTCAGGATGAAGGAAAGAAGCATGCGGTTGCCATGGCGCCTCCATCAGCACCTTCTAGCGACCATGGCAGGGTGACTCCCTATCCATGAACCAGGGGAGCTCCTACAAATGATGCCATAATAGAAGGCGGCTGGGTGAAGTTTTGGCGGGAGAATCATAGCCGTTTGTAGTACAGCGTGCTTCCAAATTCCACAGAGTGCCCTGTAAAATGGGGATGCGCGACGGAATTCTTAGTCTGAAATGTAATACTTAATAAGGCTGTTATGTCTGCATTCGCGTCCAAGCACTGGAACCCATATCTAGAGGCAGGTATCTGCATCAGTGACGTCGAGCTCTGGCGTCATACGCCACTGGTGTCACACTGGACACCCTGGCACTGGCGACACAGTGGAAACAAAAGCCACACTGTTTTCACCTGTGTCTGTACACAGCGCCACCAAAACCTCCCGTTCCCAATTTAAACCCGGTTCAGGCTGTAGCTGTACCTATAAGTCACTGTACTGTGAGCGTCAGAGTGACCTTTGCCCCCTCTCCGGAAGCTCTTCCCGCTCCCTCCCTTCCCTTTCGCCAACCCCATTGCGAGCTTGGCTGCACCCGAAGGTCACTGTACACAGAGCACGGCCGCTTTCCCGTAATCCACGGCTGGCACGCTGAGGTGATCTTTGTACGTCACTTGTTGTCAGTCACCTGATCCCTGCCTGTGTTCCCGGCTCCTGGGAGCAGGCTCCGGTTGGACTGTAATGTCTAATGGCGGTGTTGAATCTCACTTCGCATAAAACGTGAACACTTTCAGGTTCTTTCCATTCATAAACACCTGCCCTCAGTGCACGCGAAGTTTCGATTCCGACTTCTGTTCGAGTTTCAATTCCCACCTGCGCTGCTTTCATTCAATGGAACAATTCTGTATATTGCAGCCAGAGTACACAGCAAGTCACCTGCAACCCAGTGGACCGGCCGTGGTCAAAAGCAAATAAGTGATTGAACACGCTATCCGCATTGGGAGCGATAGGGGGGGGGGGCAAGCCACATCGACACCCATTTTGTGTGTGAAAAAGGCCGCTTTATTGAAACAGGTGCATATCACAATTTTATTAACCCTGGCACTTTGCCTTACAAAACGAAAACCTCTCTAAACATAAACTACCTGACCCCTTGTCCCCCCCCCCACATCATAAACCCCCACCCTACAACATACAATAAATAACTTTCCATAACACTAATATTACACAATCTTACCATATAGCATTTCTAAATCCTAACCTCCCCTGACCTAAAATCCTACCTGCCTTTATGCAACTGTAACTAACCAACCTGTAATGTAAACTTTCTGCCTGTTTACCCTTTCCCTGCTCCTGTTCACAAACTCCCCAAACTTAACAAGAAACTACAAAACTCCAGCCAAACTTGGCCAACTTCCAAACAACCCCGCCAGCACTTGTTCCAAGTGACAAGTCTCCAATATATCCACCCCTTATGAACCTGTTCCAACAAAACTCCTCCAGGGAAAAAACGTGCTCTGACTGCCTCCTACAAAAACACCCAAGCCCAGGGAGGGAGGGTGGGGACAAAAACCTACACTACAGCGCTCCCAGCCACCAGGTCACCAAACCTAAAATGGTGGCTGGGACAGCGCGACAACCCCTTAAATTCATTGGGCTCCTTTCTACATTTTGGGCTACAATTCGGCTATCCCCAATGTAGCCCAAAGGCCACAAAATGGCCGCTCCTGGCTGGCCCCACCCCCTCCCAATCTGCCCGGGGGCAGACCTCGCAGTGCCCGGCTGCCCCCCAAACCCCCTTGGGAGGGATAGGGGAGGGCAAGCCACGCCGACACCCATTTTGTGTGTGAAAAAGGCCGCTTTATTGAAACAGGTGCATATCACAATTTTATTAACCCTGGCACTTTGCCTTACAAAACTAAAACCTCTCTAAACATAAACTACCTGACCCCTTGTTCCCCCCCACCCCTACGATCCCCACATCATAAACCCCCACCCTGCAACATACAATAAATAACTTTCCATAACACTAATATTGCACAATCTTACCATATAGCATTTCTAAATCCTAACCTCCCCTGACCTAAAATCCTACCTGCCTTTATGCAACTGTAACTAACGAACCTGTAATGTAAACTTTCTGCCTGTTTACCCTTTCCCTGCTCCTGTTCACAAACTCCCCAAACTTAAAAATAAACTACGAAACTCCAGCCAAACTTGGCCAACTTCCAAACAACCCCGCCACCCAGGAAAAGGCGGGAGCGTAGGCTGAAACCCCGTCTCCCCGTTTTCTTGCCCCTTAGCCCTAGCCCCTGCCCCCTTAACCCCCCCCAGACCCCCACCCTTTGACGGCTGTCCAGACAATTTCCCGTTCAGCTCCTACGCACCCCCAACATTCTGGCCAGTACTACTCGCAACTCCAACAAATACAAGTCCATGCCTATCCTGGACAAATGGACCCCATCCCCCCGAAAAAACTTTGGCGTGTAGTATCTAATGTCTCTATGACGTATTCTGGCAAAACCCAACTGGCGGCAAAAACGCACCATCTCCACATTAACCTTTCTTCTAGCCTTGTCCATGGCCCCTGGATTCACAGTACCCCTCCAAACCCTACGCGGCACAAATTTCGTCCACACAACTGCGCACCCTGACCACTGCCGCTTGATCATGTCCAAATCGCTTTTCATATACCGCATCAGTGCCAAGCCTGTCTCCCTCACCATATTCTTTTCGCCAAAGTGAATGACTAGTACGTCGGGGCACCTACCAGCCACCAACATCCTATTCAACACTTGCAAAAGTTCTTTCCAGAGCATTCCCCCTCTCCCTTTCCAACAAACATTGAAAAGTTCTTTGTTAAAACCCAGGTTCTCCCCGAAATAGCTGGTGCGTGCCTGGACCTGGGCCCATTTCACGAAAGAATGACCCACGATCCAAATGGCCATTTCCCTGGCGAGGGGACCCATCACGGAACCTGAAACGAAAAACAGGAATGAACACAGGGAAAACACATAACCGCGCTACAATGGGCCGGGAGCGCTGCGCACATAACGCTGGTAACAGTCGGAGGACCACCTACCCAATCTCATTATGTCCCTACGCCCCCAACCCATATTGGTTGCTTCGGACGCCGCCCCAATCCTGAACGAGTGAGTTCCTAAACATTTGCCATCCAACCCCAGCCGGGCTAAACCCTTCCGCAATACTGCCAACAGCTGGGTCCCCTTCGCCACCGACCATCCGAATGCCTGAAAACTAATCCCCGCTTTTCTGCGGCGAAGGCCTACCATCTCCTCCCCCACCTATACAGGCAGGTCAAACCTGAATCGGCTGCCTGTAAAGAGACCCAACATCCCCCGCCCCTCTGATCCGTTTTCGATTTCCTCAGCGACAGGCAGACCCTGTTCCCCTGGAGGGAAACCTTGGTCCATAACAACCCCTCCCCCCATTTGGAACCCAACAACTCCGAAACCCGAAACGCCCCGAAAAACATCCACAACATCAACGTGGAAAACAGGCAAAGCTCCAAGTCATCCCTGCACACCCTTGGCAAAGTCTGCAACACCCTCTCCAGCAGATCCCACGATAGTGGATTCCTGGGACGAGCCGCCCGCCGACACTCTCGGGCCCACCCCTCCAACATACGCGATCCTATTTCCCCCTCCGACGGCGTGTAACCCCCACAAAAGCTTTCCCATGAACGCGATCCCTGCCAATTTACCACCTATCGTCACCCTCGTGAGCCCCTTCTCTATCAAAGACAGTATAAACTGTATCACATCTTCCTGCCGTCCCGCCAGTGAAGCCCGCCGCTTTGCCCCAGAGCCTAAAAACTCTGTCCACGCCGCCGTGTATGCCACCTTCGTTGATTGCGCAAGCAAACTTGGAACCAGCTGCAACCTCCTGTGTTGCCTACGTACCACAAATGCTGCGGCATGCTGGCCGGGGTCCTGTCCGCGTCCTTGGCTAGCCCACGGAATCTCCCCCACTGCGAATGAGACAAAGCATCAGCGATATCATTGTCCACTCCTGGCACATGCACTGCGCGAAAGGCAATATCATGCCGCAAACAGCCCAGCACAAACACCCTTAGCAGCTTCAAAACTTGCACATCCCTTGCAGACTGCCGATTCACAATCTCCACCACTGCCATGTTATATACTCAGAACATCACCCTTCTGTGAGCCAGCGATTCCCCCCACAGTGATATCACTACCACCAGCGGTAAGAACTCCAAAAACGCAATGCTTCTTCCCCCTCCCGCCCACTCAGGAGGCCACTGTTCTGCGTACCATTTCCCCTGCCAGTACAGTCCAAATCCCTCGCTACCTGCCGCTTCAGAAAAGATCTGCACATCCCAGACCATGTCGTCCTCCCGCATCATTGGTACGCCATAGGCTGCTTAGTTGTATGGAGGACCTGGCAGGCTTACGGGTGAATTGGTCCAAATCGTGTCTTTTCCCCACCTCCAGAACAGTGGAGGGTCCCCGGACTACAGAAGGGGTACAGTGGGAATATACCTGCATAACATATCTGGGGACTAGAATATATCATGATCGCAGTGATTTGCTGGAGGGCAATATTGGTAGGGCTGTGCGAGGTCTACGGGGCAGTATGGACTTCTGGCAATCATTGCCGCTCTCTTTGATGGGGAGAGTGGCGCTTCTGAAGATGGTGGCTCTCCCCAGGCTGTTATACTACTTTAGGACGCTCCCGGTCTGGATCCCTGCGTCGACGTTCAAGAGACTCCAACAGTTGATGACGGGATTTCTCTGGAATGCTGGCCACCGTCGGGTGGCTTTGCATACATTGATGAGACCGCGGGGAGAGGGAGGGTTGGCGGTTCCGGATCTGGAGTCCTATTACTTAGCCGCCCAGCTACAGTGGTTGACTCAGGTGGTGGCTCGAGAGTTCCGAGGCGTAGGGGCCGGCGTGGGTGGGCAAATTACTGCCTGCATACTGGCCAGAATTGTCTTGCAACAGCCGCTCCGCATAGGGGATCTTTCGGCCGAAGTGCAGGCCTTTCGGTTATGTTGGAACAGAAGTCAACAAAGGGCCGGGATCCCCTGTCCATATGCGCCGGAGATTCCAGTCTTGATGTGTCAACAACTACCGCATGGGGGCAATTGGTCAGTGCTGGCGGGCTGGTGTGATGCAGGACTGATGGTAGTGGGGGATTTATACGAAGACGGTTATCTACTCCCTTTCAAAGCCCTTTCTGAACGTTACGGTCTTCCGCGTGGGGACTATCTCCTGCATGCGGCCTTGGTGTCGGCTGTTCAGCGGCGGTGGAAGGGAGGGCTATCTGAGCCGCAGACATCCATGGTCTGTCAATATGTTGTGCTGGCGGCGGGTACCATTAAAGCGGTCACATGTCTGTATCGCCGCATGACCTATGAGAGGCTGGCCCCCCTGGATAGGCTGAAGCGGTGCTGGGAGGAGGACGTGGAGAGGGACATCCCGGTGAAAATATGGGGGGAATTGCTTGAACGTCCCTGGAAATGCTCCAGGAATGCCCGTTTCCAACAGATCCAACTTTTCATTTTGCACAGAGCCTATCTTACTCCTGTCAAAATCCAGCGCTACTTTCACACGCTCACGGCGCCCTGCCCACGCTGTCGAATGGAGGGTGCTGATTTTCTCCATATGCTTTGGAGCTGTCCTCGGATCAGAGGCTGCTGGTGGGAGGTGTGGTCCTTGCTTTACACTATCACAGACAGGGAGATTGAATTTGGAATGAGTCCGTGCCTGTTACACTGGTTCCCTCACACTTCCAAGACTAAAGTAACCAGTAAATTCATAGATCTGGGGCTGGTACTGGCCAAGCGGGAAATTACTACTAATTGGAAGGTGCAGCGTGGGCCGAGGTTGCAGAAGTGGAGAGCGGAGTTTACCCGGTGGGCGGACTGCAAAATGGTTATTAGATTACAGTTGGCCACCCGTGCCCATAGCGACAGAGCATTGGAGACAGCCCAAGCCTGGGGGACACTGGCAGTGCTATTGAAAAATGCCGACTCTGGTGGGGAGGGGGCCTTGGAGAATGAGGGAGCGCAGAGTCAACCCTCGACTATGTCGGGCTAGTGGAGTACCGAGGGGATCAGGCACTGCCTTACTTGCGTTCCCAGTGGTCCTGTGTTAGGGTGTCCCATACGGAACTGAATGTCTGCCCATATACTAAGACAACAAGTCATGCCGGAGGAGATGGGGGGGGGAGGGTAGGGGGAGGGGGGAGGGGTTGTACTCAGGGTTAGTTGATCAGTTTAGGATTAGTCATATTGCTTATGCACCGAACCTGTTGAACGGAGGCTCCATGGTTAATATGTCTGTAAATGTGGCCTTGCAAGCTTCTCCGATGGTGGAATTGCTAGTGACTTTATTGTAAGGTTTGTAGGAGGAGCGATTAATCAGAGAATATGTCAGCGGGGTTCAGCGAGCATGGTTATTCTAGTGCAATTGCCCACTTAGATGTTTTCAGCAAGGGTCGATTACTGATTGTCATGTATTTGTATGATCTTGAATGTTAATAAACATATTTACAAAAAAAAATAAAAATCATTGGTACGCCATTGAAGTTCAGTAAAAAGAACTACCACATCTTCAGGTCCTCCCTCCCCCCTCCTGAAAGGCGCATGTGATGATGCAGAGGTTTCTGTCCCGCCAGTGCTCTGCCCAGTCGCCTACAAAACGTCCGCCCTACTCTCACCACCCTACATGCAAAGTTCATATGACCCAAAAGCACCTGTATGTCCGCCACTGTGACTTTGTGTAGTGCCAACATAGCTGCCAGCAGCTCCAGCATTTGCTGCTTTTTGTCTGCCGTTAGGCGTGCCTCCATCGCCTCAGAGTCCAATTCAATTCCTAGAAACGAAAGTGCCGTACAAGGCTAGACCGTCTTTTCCGGTGCCAGCGGCACGCCCAATTCCCCCATGATCTCTTGGAACCTGTCCAGCGCCTTCTGGCAGTCCGCGGAGCCTGGGGTGCCCACAAAGAAAAAGTCATCCAGGTAGTGCGTTACTCCTTGGTGACCCGTCCGTGCCGTGAATAGCCATTGCAGGAACGTACTGAAACATTCAAACAGTGTGCAGGACATAGAGCAGCCAATCGGCAATGCTTTGTCCACGTACCAGCGCCCGTTGAACTGGATCCCCAGTAAGACCCAATCGTCTGGGTGGACTGGAACCAGCCGGAAAGCCGACTTAATGTCGCACTTTGCCATCATGGCGTTGCCCCCGCGGTCACTACTAGTGCCATGGCTGCGTCAACTGATGAATAGGACACTGTTGCCTCTTTCTCATCAATAAAATCATTTCCCGAGCCACCTTCGGGCCACGACAGATGCTGTATGAGGCGAAACTGCCGGTGCTCCTTTTTTGGCACCACTCCAATGGGTGACACAATCAAATTTGTTAGCGGCCAATCCTCAAAGGGTCCGGCCATGCGGCCCTCACGTACCTCTTTGTCTAATTTATTGTGCACCACCTCTGGGTGCTCCTTTGCCGACTTCAAATTGCCTGCCCATCGTCGTGTCCTCGGTCCTTCGTACCCCAGGCGAAACCCCTCTAGAACCCCCCCCCCCCACAAACGGCGGTCCGCAGCACCCGTGTCCGGATATCCCCGCAGGGCTGCGATCAAAGCGTCCCTCCTAACCAGCGTGCGAGCCCTTTGGCCCAGACCCTTTGGCCCCTCGACCACCCGCGGGCTGTTGCTGGGACCCATATCGGAACCCCCCAGCCTGTCCTTGTCCTCCCTCTTGCTGACCCTGACCTCCCCAACATTTGACCAAGGCATACCCGCTCTTTCCACACCCCGAGCACTCGTGGCGAAACCTACAGTACTCCTGTGTGCAGGAACCTTTATTATAGTCCCAACAGGTCCCTTTTGATCCAGACTGTCCTCTCCCCACCCCTCATCGGGTGGGGCGGCCCTGAAAGGGCTGATACACTATGGGCAGTCCACTGGCTGTAAAAATGGTCTTCCCCGACCCAGCTAAACCCATCGTATGCTGCCACAGGTCTGAGTCCAGCTCACCCCATTTTGCCTCAGGGTCCCATGCCATGCGAGCCCTAAACTCCTCATCATACTGAGCCCAGGCATATCCCCCCCAGTAATCTGGGCCTTTCTAACCACGTCCATGTATTTAAACATGGCCACCGGCCTCTCCGGGAACTTTTCACAGTATACGCTGGCATAAATCAGGAACGCCGCTGTCCAGTTCTCTATCGTAAGCGGCACCTTCGGCTGTTTCTGTAACTCGTATTCCTCCTCTTTCGACCCTTCTTTGGCCCTAACCTCCTTATGCAGGAGCTTCAGTATCTCCACATACTCTCCCTTCCAAATACACTCCTTGGTGGACAACATTAAATGCGCCCCCAAAGGTTTCGTGACCCCCATATACGGCAGACGTTTTATCTTCAGCTCCTTACTTTCCAGCTTTACGCCTCCCTCCTTGGACGGTACGTCGCCTAACCCCGTCTTGTCCACCCCAGACCCGTCACCCCCTTTGCCCCCTCCGACTCCTTGTCCACAGACCCCTTACCTGGGCCATCCTTCCCCCCGGGCGCCTTACCTGCGCCCTCCGGTGCCCCCTTGTCCGTGTCTTCTGTCCCTACCCCGGCATCCATCACATATGTACCTTTCCGTAACCTGCCCCCCACATCCCCTCCCCCCCACCCCCACCGACACAATAAAAGTGGCCGCACTGGCCGCCCATTTAGTTGGAGCTAGAGATTCCGCTCGCCGTTCTCGCGGTCTTCCTCTCGGAGGGGCCGCCCTGTCCTCCCAGCGCGATGTCTGACCCGTGGGCTCCGCCTGGCATCGTGACACCTGCAATACACTACGTACAGCGTTACTCGGCCCCCCTCCCCCTCTCCTTCTCTCAGCTCTCCCTCCTCCATACTATCCTCATAATACATCAACTCCTCATCCTGGGAACAGACAGCCCTCACGGCCTGCGGCGCCGACTGCACCCTCTGCCACACACGCAAATCAACTTTCTCTACTTTCCTCCTCTGAAGGTGCTCCCCGTACCGTTGCGGCCCAGTGGGCCGGCGAGCCCGCTGTGGGCCTACTTCTGCCGGCCTCGACGGGATCCCCCGCCGGTACCTGGCACGCCGCCCGAGGCTCAGCCCTCCCTTCTCCTTGGCGCCAGTGGGCCGCTCCCAGCCCTGTCTGGTGCCCTGCTGGGCCGCTCCCAGCCCTGCCAAGTCTGGTGCCCTGCGTCGGTCCGCCGCCTGCAACATAAATGTAGGGTCTGGTGTGCTGGGCCCCACTCTTCTCCCCTTACCTATCCCCCTCTGCCTCGCCCCTACACCCAACGTGCTAGCCACCCACGCCATACCTACCACCCTAAGGTCGACCCCGTCCCCCATGTCCTCCCCGTCCCCCTCCTCCTCGCTCCAGACCAACCCCCCCGCCCGACACCCTCCTCCCCGGGGATCCCCCAACCCCTCCCCCGTACGGCCTCCCCCTCACTGTCCGCCGCACCCCCCAACCCCCCGTCCCCTGGGGAAGGGGAAACCACCCACCCCAACCTCCCCTCCCTGTGGGCGTCCTTGACCCCTTCCGTCCACGAATCAAAGACATCCAACCCCTCCCAGTCCCTCTTGCTCCCCTCCGATTCCAGCAACAACGGGGACATGTCCCCCACACCTGCGCGCCAGGCCCCGCTCCCTCCGGCCCCTTTGAGCTCCTCAAAAGTGCCTCCCTCCAGGCCCCCCCCTAAGTGACCCCCATCGCTTGCTCCGGGCCCTCCTCCCTCCCCTTCCACATCCCCCTACCTTGACTATAACCCGGGACCTCAGCCCCCTGCCCTGCAGACCGCCCCCTTTTGCAGCCCCCCACCCCCCCTGCACCTGTGGCCTGCCTCGCCATGTCCACTTTCCTGCTCACAACAAGGGCCGCTCTCCTCCCCTGCGGGCACCCTCTCTCGTCCTGCATGCGGGCTGGGGAGGGGCTCGCCTCCCTCCCCCGCCGCGTCTCCTGTCTGTCTCTCCGAGGCCCAGCCGCAAGGGCCCGGTCCTCCCCACACCCTTCCTCACGCTCCAATTCCCCCCCTTTGCCACTCGCAGCCGCTCCATGCAATCTGGAGTGGCCGGCTCTCCCCTGCTGCCCCGGCGGGGAGACGCGAGACATGCTCCCCCGCCGGGCCCTCTTCCCGCCTACAAACCGGGCCTCCTCTTCCCCCGCGGCCCCCCGCTCTGCCTGCCACACCCTGAGGGCCGCGCTCCTAGCATCCGCGCGGCCCTGTGCGCTCACCTTCTTTTTCAACGTTTTGCAGGGGGGCGAGCAGGCCACAACGGCCGCCACCCCCGCGGACGCGTGCCTCACCGGGCGTGATCCCCTCGACGGGCCCGGCAAGAGCAGATCCATCCAGCCGGCTTCGCTGAGGAGGCGGATTGCCTTCAGCACCCTATAGTCCTCAGCCGCCATGCTCCCGCTAAAGCACACCCACGAAGTACTGGGGCCGGCAGCATGATCCAGGCAGATTTTGTAAAAACAGAAAGATAAGAACAAGCAATCGAACATAAACCCCACTCACTCATCCCCAAATCTCCTGCCGTACAATAGCTATGTGGTAAAAAAGGTTGGCTATGTGAAAGGTCTCGGTGTGGGTGGGAACATGTGAGAGTCTCAGGCATTGGCTAGGACTCTATGGGGGCCGTGTCAGGAAGGAAGTTGAAGGGCCGGAGGTAAGTCGGGCATGTCAATTTTCTAATTTCAGAGGAGAGAATCCAGATAAAGGGGGCCCACAGTTCAGGGCAGGAAGAGCACCCCAAATCCGTGGACAAAGACAGCTTCTCCATCCCCACTGGGAACCACAACTTAAGTAGCCAGGAGGTATGGTCTGGGATCCTGTCCATACTCCACAGAAATAGTATGACCTGGTGAGATGCCCCCAGGGCTAGAGAAATTTGCTTCTCTTTATTAGAGTGTAGCGGGTAGGTAAGAGGGTTCGGTAGACGCCAGGAGGGTGTATGCCGGGAAGTATCAAAAGCTGAATCAATATCTGTCAGGACCTGGTCTCAATACCGGGAAAGCTTTGGGCAGTGCCATAAAAGGTGAAGCAGTGTTCCTGTGCCCCCGCATCCGTGGCAACACTCCTTTGTGCACCCTGCTTGCCATTTCTGAAGTCTCTCAAGTGAGATATCAGTATGAGACAATCTTGTATGGTCTCTGTACCAGCCATGTTGTGCGCTGTGTGGTGTGTCCTATAGAAGATGTCCCCCCATTCTTTAGCTGAGAGAGATCTGCCCAGTTTCACCTCCCAGCGCAACTGTCCTTTAGATTTAGTCAGTGATGGGTTCCTTCCCAGCAAAGCATAAAGTTCAGGATGAGGCAGTTGTCATCAGATTTGAGAACAATCCTTTCCTCAAAGGGAGTCATAGGCTATCCCGCCCCTTGTCTATTCCCGGATCCAACACCCAATGTCGAAGTTGTAAATATTGTATACGATCAGAGTCTGCCAAGGAATAGTCAGTTTTTAGTTGTTCAAAGGGGATAAGTCCCTGGGTGTCAAAGAGGCAACCCCCTCATTTACAGCGTCAAAAAAGTTCTGGTTGCATCCCAGGGAGGAAGTCAGGGTTAGCCAAGATAGGGGTCATAGGGGAGAGAAATGTCACCAAACCCACTTTAACCGCTACAGAATCCCATACTTTAAGCATATCACTTGTCACCAGGGAAGAGTACAGGCCCCAGGCTCTAAGTTTAGGGGAGGCAGACCTCCTTCCAGATGTTCGAGACCATAACCAATTGGTGCATTAAGTACCAGTGCTTCTCAGAAAGCAGGCAATTCCATTCCACCAGAAATCTAATTTGGGCCACCTGGTAGTAGCAAAGCAGTAGTGGCACCGCCAGACCTCCCTTTTGTTTTGTGCGATAGAGCAGATGTTTGCGGTGGCAGTGTTTTTTCCCATCTCACAGGAATTTTTCTATCTCCAGCTGAAGGGAGCAAATTGCGTGCGGGGGTGGGGACAGTGGCAATGTCTGAAACAAGTAGAGAATTTGCGGGAGGAAGGTCATCTTGACAGCTGCTATCCTGCCCATGCAGGAGAGTTGAAGATGGGTCCTGATTGCCGGGTCTCCATGCGTTTGGGAAGTCAGAGCTGCATAATTAGTAGGCACTGTTTTGGGGATAGACCGAGCAAGCGAGAGGCCCAGAAAGGGGATGGTGTCTGCCATCCACTTGAAGGAAGATTGGGACCACAATGCACATTCGTGGAGGAAGGGGGTGAATGAGAAGTTCAGTATTTGGGACTTTTGCATGCTCACCTTGAATCCTGAAACCTCCTCAAAAAGTTGAAGTTCTGTTACCAATGCGGGAAGCGAGGAAATCGGGTCTGTAATGGACAAGATGACATCGTCAGCATATAACCTGATAAGATGAAGGTCTCCGCCAAGGGGAATCTCGGAGACAACCAAGTTGTCCAACAGCCACTGCGCCAGAGGCTCCATGTACAGAGCAAAAAGAAGAGGGGATATGGGGCAGCCTTGGCGAGTGATGCGTTGTTAGGGAATGGAGAGGTTGATGTACCATTGACTCTAACTGAGGCCCAGGGAGCACTATAGATGCTTCGGACCTGAAGGAGCCAGGTTCCACATTCAAGATTTAATCTGGAACCCTAGGCCGATGTCTCTTTTTGTCTGCATGAAAGTGTGGAGGGGAGGAAAATCATAAGCCAATTAATCATGACTGTTCAATGAACTACGACTCATGGACTCCCATTCGTGTTTAGTACGTTTATTACATAGCCAAGAACAATTGAACATACAAGCACCTCAAGATGAGGGTGTAGAAATACATTGGAACTAATACAAAGGGGAGAGGAGTTGGCCTAATGGCTACAGCGGTCGACCTCGAATCTGGAGAACTGGGTTCGAGTCTCGGCAATGACGCTGAACATCCTGTGATTCTGGGCAAATCACTTAATCTCCCCGTGCCTACCAAAAAAAGAATTGTGTCCTCATGTAATGCAACTGGTGCTATGTAAAGTGCTCTGATACCCGATTCGGGTCAAGTTCGCGCTATATAAAACTGCAAAAAAAGCCAAACCTATGAGTGAAGTTGAGATGGTGCAATATGCACAGACTAATCAGTTCCAGAATCAGGATACAGAAGAGAATAGCTCCGACGTCCAAATTTCCCTTCATTGGGGTTCGTAAGTGGAAAGCATTAGTCTGTCCCTACTCTACCACTAACGTGACATCCCTACTTAGCATTTCCCAGGCAAGTACGGTAAAGGTGTCAGCACGTGAAGGCTTCCTATGAAGGCCATTCACATTGGAATGGGTCAAGTAGCATAAAGCTACAGAGCTCGATCTAAGATGCTCTCTCTCTCAAGGCAAGGCAGAAGTTTCCGCACTCTGCCCCTAACTTCAATACATGAACTTCAGGTAGCATCCCAGAATACATTGTGGCATCACCCCATCCAAGCAAGCCAACTCCTTATAGGTAATTTTCCCCAGGCTGCATGGACAGAATGTCATGGCAGTCTGGGCGCTATTCACTGCTTTATCTGTGGCAAAGACAGAGAGCCAGAAAAGCACATTCTACCCGCCCAAAATCTTGGCCATTCCACCCACTGCTTTAATTTTAAAGAGAGATTACCTGTATTTCTCAGCAGTGGTCCAATGCTTTTAACAGAAGGGTGCTGGCCCCTATTCAGTTGCAAACAGGTACTCTTTGCTAGTAAGCACCTACACTTTTATATTTCCATTTCAAGCATTAGTGGGTAAACCCTCCCATCCCCTCACCTGCAGCAGAATTTGAGTTGAACCTACTTTGGCAGATATGGGCTTATATGTCCAAGCATCATTGAACTCAAAGCCCCGTTACTGATAACTATCCTATTCCTCTGATTAACCCCTTCATCCCTTGCAACCTGGAATCATTCAGGGGGTATCTCCAGCTCATCCCTCCCCTCCTGTCCTCTGTATTGTTCAATCTCTCACCTCCCCCACTAACCTTGCAGCTCTACGCCACCTTCTTTCCATTCTCCACTGATGGTTACATTCTCACCTGTCCCCCTCTCTCTTTCCTTCTGCATCTCTCTTGTCACTTGCACAATGTCCTTTTATCTTTTCACTTTCTTTTCACTTTCCCCTACTATCAGTGCTAAAATTGGAAAACATTTACTCTGGGAACTCCTAAATTGGGGATAAAAGTGTGGCAGATGAAAGGAGGTGGAGTCACAAGGGGCGGAGCTTGAAAAGCAGAGTCTGATAGTCAACATACATATATATATATTGTTTATTAGTCTGCGGCAAAGAAAGTGCCAACAAGGACAAATGTGACAACAAACCTGTTCTAGCCTACTTAATTGGTTACAAATATGTTACAGGGCTAAGACACCTGCTGCAGAGATTTTTGTGTGTCCAACAATTTTGAGAGGATTATAACTCTGGTGGTTATTGCAGTTCTTGGAGAGTTCTGTGTTTTGTCCAATTACAGTTTTGACTCATAAAGTAACACAGAGAGTTAGCATGCTTGTTGTAAAGCACATCATGTAACATGCCAATCAAAAATTTGTATTTTATGATATGTAAATAGCTAAGTGGGCAACAGCTTTTGACACTGAGATAATTTTGAAACTCTGGTCCTGACTCCAGCTATGCGTCTGGAATTTGGTTTGATAAGCTCTTTTGTTCACAGCTTAGCTAAAGTGATTTGGTGGGGTTATTTGCTGAAGAACAGAAACACAAATACGATTAGGGGTTTCCTGAGTCGAGAGATCTTTGGTGCAAAGGCAGATAATTATTCGTTTGCATCTGACTTCACTTCAGCATTAAATATTTTTCGCACACAAGAGAAAATAGTGCTCTCTCTTTGACCTTTGGAACTCAAATCTTTCATAAAAAGCACTAGTGCCACTATTAGTTTTCAAAGCGATTGCAAGTATTGCTGTCTGAAGGAAAGATTGAAGACAATAGATAATTTCTGTAACCTGAGTGTTACCCAGAAATATCTATCCTGGAATCTAGACCACAGGTTTCGCCGTCTGTTGATCTTATTCCATATGAACCTTCTACCCTTAAGTGATTTAATGGCAAGTTGGTCCTCTCACTCGAGCACAGGGAGATACTGTAATCTGTGTAATCTTGGCATTCAGAACATTGATCATATTCTGTTTGTATGCTCAGCCTTACTGCCATATCGCCTACGTCTGTTGCACCCATTGTTTTTACAGAATAACATTAAAACAGTAGTAACAGCTCGTGAGTTCCTCCTTTTCCCAAATAATGAATTAGTTTGTCTTTAAAAGTTTTTAAGGTGGTTTTAAATTTGTTTTCAAGTTCTGAGCCTCATAATAGCATTTTAAACCATTTATACTAATTCCTCACTTTAGACAGGAGGTTTCTATGGCAGGAAGGTAGGATATTCATGTTTCATATCCCATTCTTAATCTTTATTTAACATCTTTGCCCTAGATAGGGTGTCTAGGCTTTATCTTTCTGTCACCTTCCTCATTCCTACTTGCGGGCTAGATTAATTGATTCACATTTCTCTTATATTTTTATGAAATTGTATACATAACTAATTCTATTTATTTGCTGTGGTAAACGAATTATATTCATATCCATTTTTAATTGCATTTTCGGTCTTTATCTTTTTTTCTGTTGTTATTCTATTAATTCAAAATACAACTTCATTATGATTATTGTTTTCATCTTTTGTAATATTGGTCCCTTTAGTGTCTTCATACAACCTACAGAATTTTACACTCAACTGTTGCTGCTAGGTCCCCGTTATAATTGTATGGTATCCTGTGCTGTTCTCATGGTTGAGATTTTTTTCTGTACGAATCTGAATTTTTATGAAATGCTGTTGCGATTTTTTCTTTCTTTCTAAATAAAATCTGTGATTTGTCTTTTGTTACTTTCTTGGATAATATTTTATGGTAAAGGTTTTATATTTATAATGTAAAATTCTGTTTTATCTCGTGATTATTCGTGGAATTTTTAAGTGGACCTCATTTTAAGTTCCAAACCTTAATAAAGAATTGAATTGCATTATTGTTATTTCTCAGTCTGTTGTTATTATAGGATTGCACGTAAAGGCTCTTCTGCAAATTAATAATGTCTTGTTAGTACAGACAACTCCAATCCTGGTGCTACCTTTTATATCCTGTCTGTGTGTGTCCTGACTGTTCACTCTTAACACTGAGGGGCCGATTCCGATCCGGGTCGGAAAGCACTCTGACCGAGTCGGATCCGGAGTGTTTCCCGCCCGAGCCGGACCCCTACAGTCCGACAGAGCGAGTACGATGCGCACGTATGCTGTCGCACTCGGTTCGGTCGGACTCCCATAGAAGTCAATGGGAGCCAGTTGTACGACACGTACATGCGCTCCCATTGACTGAATGGGTACGTCTCGAACAAGTGCGCCCCCTATAGTGGGTACGTGTCGGTGCCATCCATGCCATACATGCCTGTGTGGGGGAGACCCATGTGTCTCCGCCTATGTGCGAGTCGTACGGCTGCGAGTGTCGGGTGGTCCGACACGGACCCCCAAAGTCCGACTCCGGGAGCTTTCGCGAGCCGGACACTCCGGCTCGCACAGGCCGTCCGACGCATGCATCGTACTGGCTTGGTCGTGAATCGCATCCATTGCACGCCACGGTTTGCTTCCGACCGAGACGTATGGAGCGGTTTGGACCCGGAAACTAATCGGTCGGTGAATTTCATGTAGCTCGCATCGTACTGGCTCGCTCGTACAGCTGTACGAGTAGGGCGGAAAACACGCGTACGGCTCGTAGTTTTTCCGGCCGGATCGCGTTCGGTGCTCTTCCGACCCAGATCGGAATCGGCCCCATAATGTTTACAAGTATGTACAATATGTGCTTTCTATACCTTATAACCCTCATTGTTTTAAGTAACATTTCCTCTCCATTGATTTGCACACTTGAATGATTTATTGTGTATCTGCATGTGATGTAAAGCGCTCTGACACCCTACATACAATGGGATGAATAACTCTTAAAAATAACTAAATAAAACATAAATTAGTAGGTGCCATTTAAATCAATATTTGTGTAATTACTAATTTTTTTTTTTGGTAAATATTTTTATTTGCATTTAAACACTCAAAAAGCAGTACAATCAACAACTATCCCTTGCCTGGGCATGTCAATATACAACTCCCATCACATAAACGTCCCATTTATGAGTCCGCAATATATGGTGTAAAGCGTTGCCCCCCAGCAACCTTGCAGGATAATCCTTGGAAGCCCGCCACCCGGCGTCCACCCATAGGCATACCATATACTCGCAGAACGCGGAGTCCCCATGCAGGAGGTACCCCCGTGTAATTGGAGCAACCAAACAAGATTCAAACAACTACCATTTGTGTAATTACTCATACAGGCATATTCACCTTTCATTCTTCCATTCTCTGACATAGGGGGTTTAACAAAGTTAAATATCTGCCTCCAATAGTTTCTCTCAATTTTTTTATTTTTTTTTAAACGTATTTTTATTGCAGAATTAAGTATGAGAACTCCATAATAGCGACCCATGCCCACAATGTGTCTCAGAGCCCTCGCATCATTGTAATACTTTACACAGCCATTCAGCCCACATCCCGGAGGCTGGGCGGCACAACATTACCGGCCCCTGAGTATCATAACCATCCTGGCACAATAGAGCAGGTCAATCTCCCATGGCAATATCTGCATTTCTCCCATCCGCCTCAGTCCCCAGCTGTCCGTCAGTATATTAATACAACACCCCGAAAACTCCCCCTTCCCTACCCTCCCACCCACCCATTACTGCTGGCGGGGGCCCTGATCATGAAATCTAGCTTACCATTGCTACTGCTACCGGTTGTTCGCCTGTGGCCCCTAGGCCTCGTGGAGCCCTTCCCTCCCGGTCCTCCTGCTCAGTGCTCTCCAGCCGGTAATCTTTCATAGCCTGTACTATCTGCTCCCATGCCCTCACCCATTCCAGTCCCTTCTCATCCCCTGCCCTGGTCGCCTGACGCCTCCTAAGCACACTTTCACAGCTAGCCCACTTCAGCAACTCAGCCATCCATCTCCCATACGACGGGCCCTCCCGCGACTTCCAGTGCCACGTAATTTCTCTCTGGGCCAGCAGGAGACCCAAGTCAATTAATTTACTGGACACTTTCGTCTTCGCCGTGTGAGGGAACCAGAGCAATAAGCAGGCCGCCATATCAAACTCCACCTCCCGGTCTGTGACAGCGTTCAAAAGCTTCCCCACCTCAACCCAATACGTCCCCAGCCGGGGGCACCCCCACAAGAGGTGGTCGAGCTCCGCTCCAAGCTCCATACATCTCGGGCACGCCGCATCCTGTACCTTAAAATACCGTTTAATCCTTCCCGGGGTCAGATAAGCCCTATGCAGTACAAAGAAGTGCACCTGCTGGAAGCGGGCATTCCTACTCCCTTTCCATGTCCTCCGCATAATATGACTCCACACCGTGTCCGGGATGGGTTTTCCTATACTACCCTCCCACTTCTCCTTCAACGCCGCGAGCGGTTCCAACCCCTCCCGTAGCAGTCGGGAGTGGATGCAGGTGACCGCCTTAACTCTCCCCGCCGCCATCACCACATACTGGCAGGTCTGAACCACCGCGGGCTCCACCAGGCCCTCCCTCCAGTGCCGCTGTACCGCCGCGCACACCGCCGCGTGTAACAGGTAACTCCCATCCGGGAGGCCAAACTGTTCCTGCAGCACCCCAAATGGCACTAACGCCCCGTCTCCAATAGTTTCTCTCAAGTAGTTGTGGAGTGAAAAGCTGTGCTGTGGGCCTTTGTTTCCTTCCACTATATTGGCGTCTAGGTGTTAGGCTACAGTTAGCTCCCAACCAGGATGATACTTAAACAAAAAAAGGGCTGATGGCCCTTAACTCAAGCTTTTGTTTGTGCCCAGCAGGAAATGAAAATGAGAAAGCCCCCTTGCTGCCTGCACATTGCTGCTCTGAACATAATGCTAGCAACGTGGGGGTGCTTCTGAATTTTTTCTTGTGTCGGAAAATGACACCAGGATAAATTCAGCATATTTTCCCGGGTCCTCCGGATCCCAGATCCTGCCCAGAAATAGCTGCTGGAACATAGATCCAACACAATTCCCCTATTTTCCAGCGCTGCCTACTATGCTTATTCTTTCCATATTGTGGCAACCTTCATTGTGTATCTCCACTTTACCCTCCTTTCACTCTCTCTGTATCTTGCTACCTTCTGCCTTACTCTCTCCCCCACGCTCACTCGTCACTTCACCTACACTTACTTTCTGGGAACTCTTTTTTCTTTTTCATGGGGCAGTCTAAGAATTCACTCTATTTCCCACTGATGTTTCTGTTCTGCACAGTATATAGCCCTTCACCACTCTCTTTTGCCCGGTATCACCCTATTTATTCCCATCCCTTCTCTCAATTCTCTTCACTCTCTTGGCCTTCCCCATGCTCCCCCATAACTCCGCATCCATGTGTATTTAGCTACTTTAGTCTTTCACCATTCTCCACTCTCCCCTATAGCTCTAGACTCTTGGTACTGTCTATCAATTTGCCACATCTCTCTACAACCTTTCTTGTTCATCACCAATCTCCTCACTTCTTTCTGCCTGTATATAGCTACTTTCTACAATTCACATGTATCTCTCCTCACATCATTCTATCTTATCATTCTCTCCCTTAATAATTGTGTTGCTTCTTTCCCCTTTTTAGGACAAAACCTACCAGGCAGTGCAGGGACATTATGAAAGCTTCCTTAGGAATGCATTTCACCCATTGCTTAGCATTAGCTTAATGGTTTGTAACTCACATTTTCTTGCTTTCTATGTGCTGGATTTATTTGTTTTAGGCTGTCCAGCACCTCTTTGTCCCTCCTATGGAGCAAAGCCTGTTTACCACCTCTCTAACTGGCTCCTTGTATTGTTTCACAAGTGCTCACTTCTGGGAATACTTTTTTCTTTTTTGTGAGGCAGTCCAAGAGACTGTTTTTCAGTTGTCTCCTGTACACTAGTTCACAGCAGTAAACTGCAGTATGTCTGTAAAACGGTTTCCTGACTCCTATCTTTCTGCTTGACTCATTCTACCTATCTCTGCAACTATCAGATGGCTGGAAGGAACAATGCTCTGTCTAGAAGTTTGTTTATTCTAGCCAATAGTTCTTACTAAAAGCATAACTTAAACAATCCTCTTCCTCAATTTCGTGCCCATTCCATATGCACTGGAAGTAGACGTGTCACAGGTGCTAAAACACCCCCAAAATAACCATGCTAGAGTTCTGAAGTCAGTGAGCTATCAACAGACCTTTCCATTTTGTTTGTATCTAGTCACATTTGATGTGCATTCAAAGACAGAGGTCAAACATCAGGCTCTGTCTCCCAGGGACCTTGGTGTTTACTTCTCTTTCTCCACTGCAAAGTGAGAGGATTTATGTGACAATCTTGCCCTATGGGGATGTAAAGAGGCTGTAGGATGTTGTCTTTTTGCTAGCACTCAACAAAATGTAAATGCCTGTAAATGAACTGTACAAATATTTCAGTATATATTGGAATTAGGAAAGCACCAATGAAGCACAGGTTTTTGTAATACAGGTGTGGTGGAAAATGTTTTTTAATAGGATCAAAACAAATCAGTGCTCTAGGTAATGCCAATTTCTACACATTATCATTGGTACGCTGTATAGTTTATCGATAAAATTGTATGTCTGTGCAAATGTAATGGTAATTTCAATGAAAAAGGTGTTCGATGTAATGGCAGTGCACTACCACATCATGCATAGTCCATTCTACGCAGCTCCATTCTACAACACTCTACTTCTCTCTATGACTCTCAACTCCACTATACGCCTCTCCACTTTACACCACTCTAATCCACTCCATCACACTCCATGCCACAAAACTCTACTCCATTGCATGCCACTCCACTCTATGACATTGTAATCCACTTCATGCCACTCTACTCTATGCCCCTCCACTCTACACCACTCTACAACACTCCACTCTACAACACTCCACTCTATGCCACTCCAGTCTGCAATGTCCTGGTAGTGACAAACAGCCATTTAGGTTTCTCACTACTGTGAGCCTTCCCTCTCATAGGAATGCATTGGGGATTCCCTGACATGTGCTTCAGTGGTAATTCCTGACATGAGAGGAGTAGAGTGGTCAAGTTTGGTATGTTTGGAATAGTGGTAATAAATGCTGCGTAATTGTGTTCGCAGATTTACTATCACTATTTTACAAATGCCACTTTTAGAAGTGGACATTTCTGGGTGCTATGTGTCTTTGTTCCTGCCTATTGGGTACTGCATGTCTGGCTCTGGAGTGACTGGGGCTGGGGAGGTGCAGTGGCTCCAGAAGGGCTGGGTGAGTCAGCGCTAGGCTGAATAGGCCAATTTGCATTTGGAGTAGTGGGAGGAGTAGCACCTGACCCTGAATAAGACTGTGGCTGCCTTCCACAATGCTGGCTCCGCCGCCCTCTGGTGTGTCTGGGGCCAGAACCTACACTTACAAAGGAGGTTGTTTTGCACTGTAAATAAAATGTTAAGTGCCCCCCAAAACTGATTTAGACTGGGCACAGGGCCCTGTGCCAGAGGGAGAGCTAAGACTTTAAGTAGTATAAGTATTGGGGCTGTGACCCCATGTTTGGTTGTACCTGCTTGGAGCTGGGGGGGCTAAAGGAATGCTGGGCACCAGGAGGCCCTGACACAAAGGACTCCCCCTCTGCGGGAGGGCCCTGTGAGCTGACCTGTCTGGGCCCAGCTCTGCCCTCTGCAACCTACAATCCAGAAGTGTGGTGAGGGCTGGGCTGGATGCGCCGCCCGGAAGTGTGAGGAGCACCTTATCACCGTGATGCCCCTCAGCACTGTGCTCCAATCAAGAAGCATGTGATCGGAGTTTCCCTTGTTTTATTATTATTTTCTGAGCCCAAGACGTGGGGCTCCAACTGGGCTCGTAACAAGCGCTGTGCCTGGAAGCCAACTCACCCGGGGCCCCATGGATTCACCAAGTGCAGTGGCACCGCAGAAGCTTTGGGCATTTCCCTGCAACTAGGACAAAACCGGAAGCAAGGCAAGGGTGAAGGGAAATGTGGCCGCGCCTGGTTGTTGGCGGGGCCAGGTGGGACCACGTGCCAGGAAGTGAGAAGGGGATGAGAATACCCGGCTCCTTCCCTGTGTGGTGGAAAGTGAAGCCCCAACGACTCCCGGAAGGCCCCAGAGGCTTCCGTGTTGCTGAGCAGCACCACGTCCCTGGAAGGTGGAGCCAAGCGAGACCAAGTCTCAGATGGCCGGGGGGAGGAGACAAAACCCACAGAGACTTTGCTCCATGTCACGCCGCCGCCGCACCCTGCCGTGCCAAAGGAGTCAGTGCATACCAAGAGGATGGTGGGGTGAGTGACCCCGCCGTGTTTGGTGTTGCGGACGGAGGAGGCAGGATGGAATAGCCTGTACTCTAATGAGATAGGCAGCAATCCCACCTGATTGCAGGCCGCTGCCCGGGGTGACCGTCTTTTGCGTTCAGCAGCCCGGATGGAAGGAAAACTTCGACAGAGGACCTGGTCTGGCTGAAACAGATTGAAAGCACCGGGAAAATTGGCGCTGGCCTGCGGGGCTATATGACTGGCTGATCACTCAGATTATCTCGCTGGAGGGGATGCAAGGCAACACCAGCACCAGAGGGGTGATTCCCGTGTGCTGCGTGACACCGTTGGGGGGTAGCCCGTGCCACAAGGTTTGGGGACATTGTTGTGTCTAACGAAACCAGGCTACCCAAGAGAGGGCCAGGAGGCGGCAGCGATGTATAGGTGATGCCCTGAGGTGGTGACAATATATATCATATTGTGCAGTTTTATCCCAAAGGGGGGCAGGATGTGTTTACGGAATAGGCTACTGCTGCCAGTGTTTCCTAAGGTGCCCTGTGGCAAATGTTTAGGTATAATGTGCTATGCTTAGTATCCATGTGTGCAGTGTTTATTGTGGTACACTGCTGCTGATTATGTTTGGGATCACATGCTATACTAGGAAGTGCTATTATGTTCATGCCTCATGCTTGATGCCTAATGTTGGATGCCTGACGCACTCTTACCAGTATAAATAGGTTCTGTGAGGGGTTTAGTTGATGAAGGAAGAATGGCGCTCAAACATAACACACCAAGGGTCAGAAAGTGGATTGGTAAGTACGGTGCTGCAAGATCAGGGGAAAACAAACCCTGGCAAGAAAAAGAACCCCTGCGATTTGGGGTGTAGGAGACACCCACTACAAATGAAGACAGGTACGAAGAAGGTCTACACCAGAAATGTCTTTGTAGGTTTAATCGTGCGTATCATTAAATGAAAAGAGAAATCGTGAGGTCCGAGCGCGAGACGATTCCAGCTCGCTGCCCGGACCTCACGATTTCTCTGTGGAGTGACTCACCCGTCATCCACACATCCCAACGGATTTACCCGCCTTTTGTCTCCGCCGTAACTGTGCAAGAGACTTCTTGGCGTTCTTACTGCGCCCACGCACAAACTCCGAAGCCTTCCAATCTCCTGCATACCGCAGCCAATACGGTGATATCCTCACCTCTTTCCACCCATCAAGACTACCTTTGGCTACCTGCCATCCTTATTCTTTCAGCCCTGAAGAGTCACGGGTTGTTTCCTGTTGACGAAACACGTGTCGGCTGGTTGTTCTCATGTTCCTTTTTTTCATTTGATGATACGCACGATTAAACCTACAAAGACATTTCTGGTGTAGACCTTCTTCGTACTTTCAACCTTACCCTCCGGTCCCACCACATTGTGTTTACTCTTAAACGTGTGCGCAGAACCTGTCTGCACTCTTACCAGTAGTTACTGGTTGTCTTCACTAACTGTAATATATGTGAGGTTATGACAGTGGCCCGATTGGCCCTGTCATGGATATAATACCCTGTAAAGTCATACCTAGTGTCAGGTAGCACAGTGTATATATGTGATTGTGTTCTAATATGTTTTATGAGTAATACAAAGGCTATTTTTTATGTAACATTGTGTGACGTTTCTTTTGTGGTATACCTAGTGTGTCATTTTTGTGTGAGTGTGTTGCTCAAATGCTTTACACAGTGCCTCTGGGATAAGCCTGACTGCTCGTGCCAAGCTACCAAGGGGGTGAGCAGGGTTTATCTTCAGCGTGTAACTCCCTTGCCCTGACTTGAGTGGTGGTTTCTGCCTGGCTTAGTTGCTAGCCCTAGCCAACCAGAAATCCCATTTCTAACACCTTGATTTTCTTGACACAATATTTTGTCCACACAATATTTGTTCTTTGATATTTTTTGCAAACACCCAAAACCCCACATTGCGAAGCACTTTCAACAGCTGTCGTGTGACAACAGCAAAAACAACAATTGATGGACAGAATGCAGAACAATGTCATACATTCACCCCAGTACAGAGATCTGGGCCTAAATCCATCGTTTTTTTGCTCACCATGCCATTCCAGTATGAACCCAGCCATATGCAAATCAGTCTTGACCCTGTGCCCCATGGGAACAGTCCAGCCCGAACTGCCAAGCCAGGTCCTCCCTGGACTGGAAACAAGCATCCTAGGACCGGTTTCGGGCTTTCAGCCCTCATCAGCCAGGATAGCTTGATTCCAGTGGCATGGAGAGCACGGGACTCACGTCTGAGCATACCCTTCCCACTCGGGGTGACAAATGCAAAAACAACAATTGATGGACAGAATGCAGACCAATGTCATACATTCACCCCAGTACAGAGATCTGGGCCTAAATCCATCGTTTTTTTGCTCACCATGCCATTCCAGTATGAACCCAGCCATATGCAAATCAGTCTTGACCCTGTGCCCCATGGGAACAGTCCAGCCCGAACTGCCAAGCCAGGTCCTCCCTGGACTGGAAACAAGCATCCTAGGACCGGTTTCGGGCTTTCAGCCCTCATCAGCCAGGATAGCTTGATTCCAGTGGCATGGAGAGCACGGGACTCACGTCTGAGCATACCCTTCCCACTCGGGGTGACAAATGCAAAAACAACAATTGATGGACAGAATGCAGAACAATGTCATACATTCACCCCAGTACAGAGATCTGGGCCTAAATCCATCGTTTTTTTGCTCACCATGCCATTCCAGTATGAACCCAGCCATATGCAAATCAGTCTTGACCCTGTGCCCCATGGGAACAGTCCAGCCCGAACTGCCAAGCCAGGTCCTCCCTGGACTGGAAACAAGCATCCTAGGACCGGTTTCGGGCTTTCAGCCCTCATCAGCCAGGATAGCTTGATTCCAGTGGCATGGAGAGCACGGGACTCACGTCTGAGCATACCCTTCCCACTCGGGGTGACAAATGCAAAAACAACAATTGATGGACAGAATGCACAGGGCCAAGACTGATTTGCATATGGCCATGTCTAACCTGGGGTGGTGTAGTGGGCAAAAGAACGATGGATTTAACCCAGATCTCTTGACTGGGGGAGAATGTATGCATTGTCAGCATTCCGTCCATCATTTGTTTGTTGTAACGCTTTTCGCCCTAAGTGGGATGGGTATTCCCAGACGTGGGACCCGTGCTCACTACGCCACTGGAGTCAAGCTATCCTGGCTGATGACGGCTGATAGCCAGAAACCGGTCCTAGGATGCTTGATTCCGGTCCAGGGAAGACATGGCTTGGCAGTTCGGGCTGGATTGTTCCCATAAGGCACAGGGTCAAGACTGATTTGCATATGGCCATGTCTAACCTGGGGTGGTGTAGTGGGCAAAAGAACGATGGATTTAACCCAGATCTCTTGACTGGGGGAGAATGTATGCATTGTCAGCATTCCGTCCATCATTTGTTTGTTGTAACGCTTTTCGCCCTAAGTGGGATGGGTATTCCCAGACGTGGGACCCGTGCTCACTACGCCACTGGAGTCAAGCTATCCTGGCTGATGACGGCTGATAGCCAGAAACCGGTCCTAGGATGCTTGATTCCGGTCCAGGGAAGACATGGCTTGGCAGTTCGGGCTGGACTGTTCCCATGAGGCACAGGGTCAAGACTGATTTGCATATGGCCATGTCTAACCTGGGGTGGTGTAGTGGGCAAAAGAACGATGGATTTAACCCAGATCTCTTGACTGGGGGAGAATGTATGCATTGTCAGCATTCCGTCCATCATTTGTTTGTTGTAACGTCATGTGACAACAGGCACATCTTGCCTAAAGAATCTCGAACCAAACTATCACCACAATTCCTATAAACATCCAAAGCTGCTTGAATAAACCACTTTCTGTTCTGTTCTAAAACACTTCACCCAATAGCTCTAAGTTTGACGCAACCTGTAATCGGAAGTTGCCAATTATAAGTATTGACCTACAAATTGCAGCGTGCCTACTGCTGTAGGTTAGAAAAGCAAGAATGGCTGAAAATCCGGTTGACAATGGGAACATTTAAATAAACCCCTGCTTCTCTGTGTTTGACGGAAATAAGTGGATGTGTGTGGGTAAAATTGTGTTTCTGACATTCAGATTATTTCTTAAGTTTTCAGTTATACCAATAATGCAGCTTCAAACACTGTAATCACAACCAAGGGGAAGAGGAAGAATGACTTAAAACAAAAGTTTTTTTTTTTTTTTCAGTTCATTTGTCTTTATTATCGAATATTTCATCAAAAAAAACAGATTAAAAGGGATTACAATCAGAATAAGTAATAAGAACAGGTTCAGTTGACACAGTTAAAATCAAGAATTAACAATACACTAAAAACTAAAGCCTCCTGTTTCTAATAACCCAAACCCAGCCCAGAAATTTGGCCACAGCAATTACGACACATTCACCTGTATCAGATCTCAGAATTCTTAGTGCTACAAACCCCAGTCTAGTTCCCAATGTGCGACATATAGGTTTAAGCCATTTGGCCCGGGGGGCAGCATGAGCCGGGCAAGCGAAAAATATGTGGCCCACTGAGTCAACACAATCAGTACACCAGCTGCAGGAAACGCTGGACACTCCCTTCCATTTTTTTGTAAATGAGTTGGTTGGTAGGGTGCCAACCCTAAATTGGTGGTAAAGTTTCCTGTCGCTGGGCCTGGTAATTGTGTCCCAGTAAGCTTCTAAAAAGGGTACTTTTTTAAACTCAAAAAACCTGCCAGACAGGGACTCAACTGAGACTGATGATAGATGTTTTTGGTGCACCATTGACCAGTAGAGACTTTTAAAATGTTTTTGGGAGGGAAAAGGTTAGTAGCCGGATCGGTCCAAAGGGTGCCCAGTCCCATAGATTCCAAAAGTTGGCTGACCTGCCTGAACCAGTTGATGTTACCTGCTCCCAAAATAGAACGGACATCCAGGAATGCCTTTGCATAGGGGCCTAATTCCGGGACCGTCCATAATCTCCTCCAGAAGGCCAGTGGTCTAAGCCTAGCAGTGTCGTCAAAAGAATGACAACCAAGGTCCAGTAGGAGCGGTTTCACTGGAGTGGAACAAGGGAGACCAGTAAGCTTCCTAAGGAATTTGTGTTGCGCCTTAACCAGGGGAGATAGATCGGCAAAATGACTTCAAACAAAAGTTTTTAATGGGGAACTGTGTGTTTTGCTTGCAGGTCCCATCAGAGACACAGAAAAGATAAAGAAAAAAAACACATGAAGTGAGGAATAGACTGGCCACCTCCAGTGGTTACAGCTATTTACAGCTAGTTACAGTTACCATCTAGGACAAAAACACAGTAAAAGGTGTTGTACTGGCATCCATCTTCCCCCTGTAGTGTTTGGTTGTGGTACAGTGCAAGGCACTCACTACCATTCCCGTACTGAGTGCCTTTAAAAACAATATAACTGCGCTGCGCGGGCTTATTTACGCGGTGTAACAGGAAGTCAGCAGAAGTGTCAGCCTGGATCCGTGTCCTGCTAGCCTCACCTCCTACCACTTGGTTGTAAATAAAGATGCCAGCCACAACTTGCTGATGTTCCCATCCTGATGTTTCCATCATGGAATTGCTTACTTTTCCATGGAGTAGCTGGACTTGGAACCACCGCTCCCTTCTCTCTGTTACCAACAGAAAGGGTTTATGTCTAAGAAATTCAAAACAGTTTTGACTGTTCTGAAATAACTGTCACATTAAATAAACATAACTCATTTCTCAATACTACAAGAGGTCGCACTCGTTGTTCTCAGTTTTTTTCAGAGTAGAGTTCGCCTACACAGCGCATGTGCTATCTCTTCAAGACCTTTTGTCTTCTAGCAGTGGGCTTAGAGACCACCCATTGCTTACCATTGGTTGGCTTTATTGCCACTCTCATTTGCTTGCTTCTTAATGGCGAGCTGCTGTAGGCTTCCTGCCTCTTCACATGTTTGTCCCTAGCCTGGAGCATGAATGCATCATTTGGGCCTTTCCACTGCTCATTTTTTTAGGTACTACTTTTTTCTTTGAACTCAAGCACTTTACCAGAGAACCATGTACTTCCTCTGTCCACCCGCATTCATTCCTTCCATTGTCCATGTTGGCTTGCCCCCACCATCGCTCCCTCATTTGTTGTCTGTGTTGGCATGCCCTCAACCTCCATTTGTTGTCCGTGTTGGCTTGCCTCCACACTCCCTCTGTACGTTGGGCATGTTAGTTTGCCCACCCTCTCCCTCCCTCCTCTCATTTTGTTGTCTGTATTGGCATGCCCTCACCCTCCCTCTCTCTCACCCTTCATTTGTTGTCAGTGTTGGCTTGCCCCCACGCTCTCTCTGTACGTTGGCCATGTTGGCTTGCAACCACCATACTTCCTTCCTTTCTTACGTTCATTGTCTAGGTTGGCTTGCTTCCAGCCTGCTCATTGTCCATGGTGGCATGTACCCACGCTCCCTCCGTTCGTTGTCCATATTCTCTTACCCCCATGATCCTCCCCTCCCTCCGTTCATTGTTCATGTTGGCTTGCCCCCACCTTCCCTCCATTCATTATCTGTATTTACTTACCATGCCCCCATTCACCCTCCCTCTCTCCATTGTCCATGTTGCCCCCCCACCGTAACAACAAATACATTCCTCATACCTTCCACCCTCTGTGTTGCCACCGCCCTCCCTCCATGTTGCTTCCTGCCCCGCCCTCTCTCCACCTGCAATTTAAAATAAGCGATTTAACACAGGCAGCCCTGGCTGCTTCACACCACTTTTTTTTAACTTTCAGCCATACTATACAGGGGGACAAGTTACTGTGGGTGGAAAAGACTAGGGAAGAGCTGGACCATCAGAGAGAGGACAGGTCAAGAGTAGAGGAAGAGGCAGGAGTTTCAGGGAACCTAGAAGTGGGCATGTCACAGAAAGGATGGAGGGCCAAGGGCCTTTTTGTAGCACAGTAATCATGGGACAACCATTAGGCTGAATGACTGTTGGGTAGGAAGTGATAGAGGACTCAATTGAATTCTTTGGATGAAGATAGCCTAGTGTTGTAGAGCTGGAGACGTCTGACACAAGAGACAGGGACAGGGCAGGTAGATGGAAGAATTCAAACTCATGATAACGCAGAGGAGACAAAGCTTGTCGATGGCGTGCGGTATGGGCAGAAGGATCACTGGACAAGGAGAGTGACTAACTACAGCTCACTGTTGAGCAAAATGTCTCACTCAAGAGAGAAGAGGCATCTGTAGCAAGGCAGGGCAACGGACAGGAGGCTGACCTCTGAGAAAAGACCACGGTGGTATGGAAACATGGTGCATGAGACAGCAGCCCAGAGGATCAGTATGGAGGTGACTGGTGGGGTGGGTGTGGATAGAGCAAGATACACGAGCGAGGAAAGGCTAGGTGTGGAGACATAAGAAAGGGGACATTGCGGGAATGTAGTCACATTTTTATTTTTGATGAATTGTGTGTTGGGACTCCTAGGGTAAGAAAGATGAGCTAAACTGAGATGACAGCAGTAGAAAAGAAGGGCGTGGCGTGCTAGGGTCCGTTAATAGAGCATGCACGTTGTCATTGACAGTTACCTCCTATGAGCAGTGGGAGCTGGCATGGATTGGGGTGGCAGGACAGAGGGCGGCAGCGAGGAGGGGAAAGGGAGTATAGAAAAAAAAATCCCTACCTCATTACCGCTCCTCGTCGTTCTCCCTCTGCTCCGCAGGAACCAGGAAGCACACCCAGGCTGCCCTGACCAATCACACTGCTGCATGCAGCGTTGTGATTGGTAAGCACCCAGGCTCTCCTGACCAATCACAATGCTGCAATGCAGTGTTGTGATTGGTCTGAGCGCCGTGGTTCGGTGCTCTACCAGGGAATGGGGGCCTGCCATGTTCTCCACGCAGGCTGTAACGCAGCCTGCATGGAGGACATGTGAAGTGCGCATGACTGTTTGGCTGGCCCGAGAGGGCCGGCCAAACAGTCATTGCGTACTTAGGAGGGTGCCACTACTCTTCCCCTTCTCCGAGATCAGAGCAGACCTGCTCCGCCCGCCAAGCTGCAGCAGCAGCAAATAAGTTATTAGCATTTTATTTTTCATTTATTTCCACTGCTTAAAGCAGTGAGGCAACGCTCCTCCACCATAGCGGAGGAGCCGCCACTGCCTATGAGAACTCCATAGAACAGGAGGCTGGAGAGGGAGGTTAAAAGCTGAGGGAAGTGAGTGTTGGGGACTCGACCCAAGAGCAGGGAAAAGACAAAGGTAACAAGAATAATACAGGCCTGAAGAAGGTGATCAAGACAGCAGCCTTAAAAATGCCCAGATGTCCACTGTAGCACAGCTGGGACGGCATGTAGTCTCTAGCAGAAATGAAAAGGCATGTGTCCACGAAAATGTTGATATATTCAAACTGCTGCACAGAGAGACATGGAGCAAGGAGGGGTTGAACGAGGAAGAATGGGAGCTGGACAATGGCTAGTCTACTTACCAACATAGATACGCGGGCAGCAGCGTTTATCTTTTACTCCAGCATTTACTGTGAACAAAAGTAGCTGGAAAGCAATCAGCACTCTTTAAATACTTAAATAAAGTTAGGTTATCTCACATTCGTTTTTCTGGGCTAATATGATGAGCACTTTATAGCCAGGAGGGGACTGGGCGCCATTCAAATCCTTGGGCATAATGAACAGTGAGCTAAGGCTGCAACTGATGACACCAGCCTGGCCCACCCCAGCAGTACCCACAGCAAGCTGGTTACTGATCCTGTGTGTGCCCGTTCCAGGCAGTCCCACCTCAAGGCAGGGCAGAGACGTTTTAAGGCATGGGCAAAGTGGGCTCTGGCCCAGGGCCCCAGCCTTTCAGCCCCCCCCAATGGCCCAGATCTACTCTGTGGAAAGTCTTGCCCTGATGACCTTGAATAATTCTTACACAGATTGTTTTAAATGCCGTTTTCCTTTAACTTATTTTTAATGTGGGTGACTTGTGAGAGTCTATAACATACATTTTGCAGAGAAATGGTTGATGCAACATCCATTAAAAAACAGGGCATCACATATGATAAATGGGTGGGTGTCCGAGATAATTTGCAGTAATATTAGCGAGCTGCTGCTGTACCATCATAATATTGAAAACATTTGTCACTATCCATGAATATTAGATGTAAATACATTTAGAATTTGGACAAGTGTTCCTGTGCACTGTCAGTCACCTGGCCAAAGTGGGCATGAAGGAGCTGAAACTGGATCATAAATTCACAGCTGTTCCGAACAAGGGCCCCTAAAACACGTTTGGCCCGGGCCCTCAAAAACCTTAAGATGTCCTTGGGGGAGTGAGGAATCCCCATGCAAGTTTGACACATATATTCAAAGTATAGTTGACAACAAACACTGTTCCAATGCTTCGGTGGTCAAGGAGTTTAAGCCAGTTCTCAGGCAGGGGGAACCCGGGTGGTATGCTGGACAAGACCAAATACTCCATCTAAACTGATGGTGATGGAACCGTCATTGGAAAAATAGCCAGCAGACTGGCCACGCGTCTACCCAATAGCTGGTATATGTATTTGGGATACTTCATCAAGGCCTGCTGAGACACCTGTTCCAAAGATAGTGCAGGGTAAGCTTATGCAGGCTAAGCATGGGAAGGGAGGGATCCTTTAAGGACATCCCGATTCCAGACCTGATCATTTGAAATTTTTTAGATACACCATCTGTCTTGGTCCGATGATGGGTTAGTCGATATACTGACTCTAGGCATTGTTCAGTTCCCTACACCAGCATTGACAAGGCCATTGCGATGGTTCAAGAATGCTGGGCCAAGACAGAGGTGGGCAAGATGAACATAAAGTTGTCCTTTCATTTGCTGCTGGTACACCCAGGTAATTTTCATGTAATAGGAATTCAATTTGAAAGCCATATTTTTGTAGACAAGGCAATGAAAATGTGCTCCCCTGTGTTGTGTGCCGTCTTTGAGACTCAGTTTATTTCTAGGCTGTATGGTAAGGGCAGTAGCAAGGTTTGAGCAAGTGGTGCCCTCTTTCCACAAATGTTTTTTCATATTTCCTGCACAAAAACAATCCCAATATATTTCTCCTTGTTGTGCCTCACTTACGCCTCCCCTGGGGAGTAGTACGTTTTCGGGCTGCCTCTGAGTTACAGCTGGGGCAGTGTCAAAAATCCATGGAGGTTGCTGGGAACGCCCGCAGCAACACCCATTGCACGCCCCTTTAATGCAGAAAACTGCGTTAAAGGGAACAATATTTACTAGGCAACATTAAGCCAAAAAAAATGGCATAGTGTTGCCTCGTAAATATGGAGCAGGCTCCTGCGCCACCAGAGCGTCACAAAAAGTGACACACCGGCGGCGCAAGGGGCCTTATAAATGAGGTCCTGACTTGGAAGTGTCTTCGAGCCCTAACAATGCAGAAGCCTTCCATCAGGTATTATGTTCCTCAGCAGTGAGCCGGATTTAGAAGCCATGTTGTATTGCTGACAAGCTGAAACACTGAGGGCAATAATCCACAAGGTGGTAAATAAGATTAAAATGTGGACTGAGGAAACTGCAACAGTTTGTAGCAAGTTAAACTGTGTTTGCAAAGTGATTGCTCCAGGCAAGGCGTTTTGGAGACAAATTGCACTTGCTATGACACAAATCAACCACAGGGCAAGAAATGCTGACAGGATCAAACAAGATTTGTTACTCTCTTTTCATTTTTTTTTACTATGTGACTGCACACGTACCCTGTAATCTGTGCGGTGGAAATTTGTTTTTCTGCTGCACCAGGAGCCATGGGTTTCGTCCTTTACTTGAAGGGACATTAATGCACAGAAATATGATCAGATGACTGGAAGATATGGAAGCATAGTATTTATTGCCTTTAATGAATTCTTTCTGATGGCCATGAGACTGTGGAGCAGGAACTGAGAAATGAGAAAGTGGCATTTGTTATTGGCAGAAAATCAGTTTTGTAGGTAATAAACACAACATTGCACAATAACTCTGAGTGTTAAGTGAGTGTTTTTTTTGTTGTTTTTTTTACAGTGTTATATAGAGCGCGAACTTGACGCGAATCGGATATCAGAGCGAGTTACAAAGCACCAGTTGCATTACATGAGGACACATTCATTTTTAGGTCTCGACCTTGCTATCGCGTAAGCGATCGCAAAGCGAGACTATAGAAAGCGGGTTTGAAAAGTGCTCCCAAAAAGCGGATTGCATGGCTAGCACGCGCACAATCACGCGCATCGTGCCGCCATGCAATCCGCCTTTTGGGAGCACTTCAAAGGGTCCGCTCGCCCGGCCCCAAGCGTGCGCGCGCCACGCTCCGCCGGGCTTGTCTTGTTTAGGTCGAGCCTATCTCTTCCTCCGCATCGCTGGCCATTAGTTTCACTTTCCAGAAAGCATCACTGTGTCACACAGTTCACGTGACTTGCGTCACAAGTTCCAGTTTGTGGAATCTAATTCCTGTATTAAGCAGGGCAAGGAGTCTTTGCAAAGCATTATTTCGGCTGCATAGTGCAATCCGATTGAGAAAAATCTTGGAAAGATTTCACTACGGTGCTACATTTATGAACCACCCAAAATATGGGCACGCGCCTCCTTCGGAAAGCGACACTGCGGTCTTCCTAGCAGGCCCTTAATTGCGCAAGCTCTAACCTATTGCAAATTAGACAGGGAAATCGATTTCCTTTCAGAGAGCACTCGGCCCATCAAAGAGAACACGTTATCACCGAATATAATGGCGGGTTCAGCGCGAGGCTTCTTTTCTCATTTCCAATTATGTGGATTTAGTTGCTTGTTTTACAAGGCAATCCGTGGGCATGAGAGCACGGCGATGGACGTCAGGAATAATTAGGGTTTCGAGAAATGCAAACCTGAGGGACATGAAGGGTTGCGCGTTACTAACGGTGCACATTACCGACTGCCAAACTACAGCTCCGATCTCAGGACAGATAAATCCGTTTGTGTCAAGCACAGGCCTGCAAGAACTCGACAAGCACGGCAGACTCACAGTTGACTCGCAGTGTCATGGCACCTTCTGATTCCATGAAATAGACAGGTACGTAGGGAAAGTGACAGTCTAGTGATTTAAATGCTCACTGGTCATGCATGTTGATACAGGGATGTACCAACTTTGAATCCTCTTAAGGGATAACTCAGACTTTCACACTCCCCAACTCGCAAATTGCATTCTGTCAAAGGGTGCTATTAACACCTGTTATTTCGTGTACTTGGAGATGCCAATCCTGTATTGGTTTTTGCCAAGTGCTCCTGTCATCCGAAATGTCTGTTTTTCCAGGTCTGGTTTCTCTCCTTTGCCTTCTGTTCACCCCTTGTTTAGCTTAGCATCTTTGTATTCCTTTCTAAAAACAGACACACCAAAGGTTTCAATCAAAATGTAAGAGTTTAACAATGGATGTGTGTGTTTTTTTTCCCCTCCCTCACCCACTCCCTCTTTCTTTTAAAGGTTTTGTGCTGGCTAGAGCTATTGTCATCACACACACTAGGCATGCACAAAGACAGGTACAGGAAAGGGCTATTAAAGAGCTCTTTTCAGCTGTCTGTGCAGCTGGTTTTATGCAGGGGCTAAACGGCTTGACTGTCAGCACTGGTATAAACCCAAACCATATTGTGGATGTAAGTATCTATACATGTATATCTTGTGCTATGCCTGTTACCAACATCCTAAACTATAGTGACATTAACAAAGCCACTTTTACCATTTGTTTGAGATTACAGGAGACTCGTCTAGTGGCGTCTTGTTTTGCACGCAGCACAATTACAACACGGGCCCAGATACAACTAACATCTAAGAAGCTTCTAGCAGGCGACTGTGAAGGCCATAAACCCCCTCTTTCAGTGTGAACACAAGGGATTGTAAACATCAAGGGGCCTTCATGCAGAGCTCAAAGACCTCATAAATCAGGTGCTTATCTCTGGGAAGCTCATTCCTTAGCTGCCCTCTAGGCATGGACAGTAAGGCAGGATTACGGTTCCAGCAACAAACAAGCATTTGCAATGCAATAGGTCTCGTATTTACGCGAGTTTAAGCTATAGGCATTGTAAATGACAATGCCTTTTATTTAGGTTTTAAATACAAAAATAAAAGGCATTGTCATATGCAATGTCAATAGCTCAAACTCGCGTAAATGCGAGACCTATTGCATTACAAATGCTTGTTTTTATTTGTTAGGCACGGGGAGATTAAGTGATTTGCCCAGAATCACAGGATGTTCAGCGTCATTGCAGAGACTCGGACCTGGTTCCCCAGATTTGAGGTCGCCCGCCCTAGCCGTTAGGCCAACTCCACTCTGTTACTTAGAATGGATTGATATGGTTAGATAGGGTGACCAGGCGGCCCGGATTTGCCCGGACGGTCCCGGGTTTCCACCAGCTGTCCGGGCAGATTTCAGGAAATATAGCTCCTGTCCCAGTTTTTAGAAAGGGTCAGCTGAAAACGGCGGGAGGTGTTTTTTATGTTGTACAAAGTAGGGATAGTGAGCAGTTGTTTCTAGAAAGCAAGTTAATTAACAGGGAAGCTTCTGTGTTTAAAAATTGCATTTTATGTATGGTCTAACTACCTGTTCTGTAATTCTGTGCTGAAGAGCACTGTCATTCTGTGCGCTCGCTTGAAGTAAAACTGTAGTCCTTTATAGGTCTCGCCTGACCCAGCGCATGCGCTGCTCTGGCGAGACTTTTTGAGAGGGCTCCAAAAAGTGCTACCAGGCCAGCCTAGAGCTACAGTGCATGTGCGCGGGCGCGCGCGCCGCGCTTTTCCGCGATTACTTTCACTTTTGTGGCCGCACGGCTGCTTTGATGTTTGATTGCGATCACTTTCGCGGCCGCTTGGCATAGCCAATAGGTCTCGCTTTTGGGACCTTATTAGTATTTAGTTATGCAACTGGTGCATGGCTAAACACTAATAAGGTCCCAAATGCTTGTTCTATTTTCATCAAATGTCCTGGTTTTTGGCTTTACAATTCTGGTCACCCTATGTTTAGAGCTTGTTACATCCCCAGAAAGGATAACGTGGTAGCTGATGCCTTACCTTGTTTCCATTGGTGGAGATTCTGTGAGTAGGCCCACCGGAGTGGACCAACATGGGACAGAAGTACCAGCGGAAATGTGGACATTTAAGGAGGTGATGACACTGCAGGTGCCAGAAAGTTCACTTGCCCCATACACAAGGAGTTCTTATCGACTGGCATGGGACGCAGTGGCAGGATGGGCATGGCATCCAGGGGAAATATGGTGGTTGACTTTATGATGTCACTGATAGGCAAAAATGTATCACTGATGACGACTTCAGGGAAATGTCAGAGATAGCTTTCTATCGGAATTTAGTCAGGTTCTACGAACCAAATGATTGAGAATTAATGAGGCGCAGAGTAAAAGGATTGGCCACAGAAAAGGGCAGGACAAGAGACGAACAATTACATTACAGCTGCTGGTACAGTTACCTGTGCAGCAGGTCAGAGCTGTGGGGCATCCCCCTGGGAGTGATTCTTACACAGAGACATTTTCAAGATCCGTTTTTGACGCATTCAGACTATCTGGAGTGGTGGTAATTAAGGACCATTTAGGGCTGAGGGCGGGGCCTTGACAATGGAAGGCGAGGGACTGCATATTTTATATCTTAAGACCAAAACATATCAAAGTGGGAAAGGCACATGGGTACCGTGAGGTGAGCCGGGAAAAAATGAAATGTGTCCAGACAAGGCTTGGAAGGGGCATGCTGGCTTGTAGTGGCAAAGGCAGGTCATTTATACATGAAGCATTGAGCAGGCTGGTAATAATTCAAAGGAGATATTCCATATAGTCCAGAGCTTCACAGCCCCTGCCGCTCTTAAGTGTTCGGGCCCGGTCTCTGTTGATTGGTGTAATACCCTTTCCTGTTTCTTCTCGGATAAAATCCGGTTGATACAGCAGTCCTTAACGGTATGTGCTGCTCCATGGCTGGATGACGGTCAGACGGTGCCTCTTCAGGGTGCCTCAAATCACGTTCTGTCGGCCTTCTCGCCGGTTGATCCCACTAGCACTCTCAAACTGCTTAAGGGCCTCAAGTCCGGCTCCCCCACTGACTGCTGTCCAGCTAGATTGTTGGCAGCGGTTGCAGAGACCATTAATTCAGAGGTTAATGTCATTATCAACCTCTCTCTTGAGGGGGCTTGGGTTCCACCGGAATGGAAGCAGGCCAAAATTCTTCCTTTATTGAAGAAACCGGCCCTTGACCCCTCACTGCCCTGTAATTACCGTCCTATTTCCCTCCTCCCTAGCCTTGAAAAGGTATGTGAGAAGGTAGTGACTAGACAACTCTCCGATTTTGTGGAAAGATCTGAGGCCCTGCACCCAGCCCAGTCGGGGTTTCGGGCTTCTTACAGCACGGAGTCGGCGCTAGTTGAGATCTCGGAGGCAATTCGGGACTGTTTAGATGCGGGTGGCAGAGCAGCTCTGGTGATGCTTGATCTGTCAGCCGCATTTGATACGGTGCCACATGCCAGACTGCTTTCACGCCTCTCCGAGATTGGTGTCTCTGGCCTGGCTTTGGCCTGGCTGAGGTCCTTTCTGGAGGGCCGTACCCAACAGATTTGGCTGCCTCCCGCTGCCTCACTTCTACAGGAGGTCTCTACCGGCGTCCCCCAGGGCTCGTCACTTAGCCCCCTCCTTTTTAACATCTATGTTACACCGCTGGTCTTCTTGGCTGAGAAGCTGGGGGCTAAGGTGATAGCCTATGCTGACGACACCCAGCTTCTTTTCACCTGGAGCAAGGGGGATGATTCCGTGCTGCCTGTACAGAAGTGTTTGTCCTCGGTATTCGGTTGGTGCCAGGGCTCAACTCAAATGCAATGAAGACAAATCGGAGATTCTTCTCTATGGTAACTTCCCCTCGGACTTCAGATGTAAGATTTGGCCCCCGGACCTTTCCCCCCCCCCTCTTCCAAGGGGAGCTCCGTAAAAAATCTTGGAGTGTGGTTCGAGGACAATCTGTCTTTCGCGGTCCAGGTGAAGAAGATCTCGGGTGGTTGTTTTGGCCTTCTTAAGGTTCTCAGGAGTTTTCTCCCACTTCTTCCTAGAACGGCGAAGGAAACGGTTGTTCGGGCTTTGGTTCTGTCCCGCCTGGACTACGCCAATGCCCTCTATGTTGGCCTGCCTGGCTACTCCATGAACAAACTTCAAGTGATCCAGAATGCGGCCGCTAGGCTCATTCTTGGTATCACTAGAAGGTGCAGTGTCCGCTCTCATCTTCAGGCCTTGCACTGGCTGCCCCTGATTGAGAGGGTTAAGTTCAAGGCTTTGGTCATTGCCCATAAGGCCCTTCATAACTTGGGTCCTATTTATCTGCAGAGGCGGTTCGCCTTTTATGTGCCGACCAGAACCCTTCGCTCATCAGCTCTTTTACTTGCTAGGGTTCCACGCTTCTCCCGGTCTAGGATTGGGGGCAGCTCACTTGCTGTCAAAGCTGCCGCTGCATGGAATTCTCTCCCATTTTTCCTGCGAAATACCCAGGACCCAGGCTGTTTTAAGCGTCTCCTTAAAACTCATCTGTTTCCATAAGTGTTTTCTTGCTCCTACCTTGGCTCTCCCCCCTCTTGGGTTCGCGCTGGGACACTCTTCGGAGTAACTATTGCGCGTTATCAAAATATTTTAACATAACATAACATAACATAACATGAAGAATGTAGCAGGGTGATGGACAGGCAGATTTAGGCGATGTTAAGGAAGTGTTAAAGAGGCGGTGGATGGTCACTCATCAAATGAGTGAATGATGAATCAGCCTGGCTCTGGTACAGGTGGGTAATGATGCTAAGTGTTTGACATTTAAAGATGGGGCAAGCAGCATTAGAGCTGCAAGGGGTGGGTAATGTTTATGAAGGAAGGGATAGACTGGTGATAAGTGTTAGAACGATGGTAGGGACATTGGAAACGTGCAGATAAACCCAAGACTGACATAATCTGTGTGCTTAACATGTTTCTAAATAAAGTAGCCTTTCCCATAAAACAACCTGGAATCAATAGGCACACCTCTCCAACATGGCTGCATGGTCAAAGTTGTAAGGGATGCGGGGAGGTGGGGAAGCTGGACATAATATTGGAGATCAAGGTAAAATGGCCCCACTGCTGCTTGTGTTTTTGTGTGCATGTCTGTGTGAGGGGATTGGCTTTTGGACAGTGTTCTGTGTAGAGGCGAGAGAGGCAGAAAGCCCCAGCAGCCAGTGGCGTAGCAAGGGGGGGCACTGAGGGTGGTGGATCCCAGACAGTACAAGTTTTGTGGGTGGCAGCCACCCCCAGCTCTTACCTGCCATTCTCAGGACAGCAATCACCCCCGAAGCCCCCCGCCCCCCCACCCCCACACTGTTCAATTGGCCGCCGAGGGGCGGCAAATAGAAAAAATCCCACCAGCACCCCCCCGCTCTTTGATTCGGCCGCAGCGGGGCGGCAAACACGGGGACTGCTATGGGCGGCCAAAGTGCTTGCTACGCCACTCCCAGCAGCACCTCCTTACACCTACCCCAAACCAGTGGTCAAAGTGGTGAAAGAAAAGTAGGGGTACTGTGGGCTGAGAATCAGGGGGCAGGAATAAGCGGAGGATTGGGTCAGTGGGTGGAGTCAGAGGTGTGGCTAGAAAGGGCACCACCACCAAAGCATCCTGATGTGACCATTGGTCTGGTCACACTGAGGACAGGCAGGCAGCGTCCGCAGTAAATGAGCTGTAAATCACTGCAGCAGCAGGGCTATCAGAGGTAGCAGTTTTCGAGCTAACCTGAGATTTACGACCCTTTCACTGTTGCTTTGTAAGGCCCCTGTCCTCAGATACAGAGAGGAGGGAAAGAGGAGGTCGTGGGCACTGCAGAGGACTTCCCGATAGGCACCACAGAGGGGACACGGCTGAATGATCAAGCTATCATTTTTAGGTATGGACCATTCCTGCTGTCCTGGGACGCTTTTTTAATAATAAGTAGGGGAACGGACTGTAATAAATTAGAAAAGTAGGGGCACGCTGGGCCCTTCCGATCCCGCCCACTTCTACCACTGTCCCAAACACCATTGTAGAGTACAGCACCAGCAATGAGAAGCTGCATAGGCAGTGCATTGGTCTGGACTGTGAGCTACCTTTTATTATTCTGTGCAAGTCAGGCTAGGCTGCGGCGGTGTGGTGTGAGTGTGGCACTGGTGACGTCAGATTTCCCTGGTGAATGCAAAATATGATATCCCTCTCCAACGGAAAATACAAATAAAGCATAGTTAAATAGTAGTGAGCAGAAAGTCTCAGCAGACTTGGTGTAGCTCCTAGTCCCACAGATTCTTTAATGGGCAGGAGTGAGATTGAAGTCCATAGTGCTCGCCGTGTTATCTGATGCGGGCATCTTGGCTTGTGGAAGATTGGAGAGTTGGCGATTCACCGACTAATGGTGGTTTGGAGAATGACAGGAGTTGGATAATTTTTGGGCTGTTCCAGAGGTCCCCATCTTCTGAGATCAGCACAGTTGAGTGGGATGGTGGAATCCAGCTGGACCTGTTATTTCACATTCAGTATTAATGAGTTTGAATATTGCAATATTTCTTGTTACCCCCTTAGCCTGCTGCTCTTCTGTTAGCACTGTGTCCTTTCATTTGCTTACAGTACAAGGGAACATTCAAAAGGCTTTTCACATTTTCATCTGTGGTGTTGATCTTGGAAACACACTCTTTTTTCTGTTTCTTTTTATTGAACAGTTGTGATAGTACAGTGAAAGGCCACGGGGCCACATAACAAGGAAATACAGTGGTAAAAGAACAAATGACCATCTTTTACAATTAAAACATATTCTCTGTACACCGTTAAGCAGTGTTGAGATCAATGTCCACTTCAGTGTTACGTAGTTCATCTGTTGAGGATACACATATTTCACCACGTGATACATTCCATTCAGCCCATTTGCGATCCCATTCCTTGGGAAAGGAAACACACTCTTGGAAATTGGATTGCTGATAGGTGTCCCTTGTCTGATGCTCACGTGGAGGTTTCCATTCCTTCTTGGCTCCCAAACTGCAGGGGATGGGGTTGTTGGCACACACCTTCAGAGGTGGGGATTGTCATGGAAAACCAATTTCAAGAAAATGCAATTTAAAGGAAATACAAATACATCGAAAATTAAAGGAAATATTTTAAAAGAAAGGTCATTTTATGGAAAAAATCCAAAATTACATTAAACTTTGATAGATCTTAGGGCTATTGAGTGACTTTTAGGTTCAGAGATGGGTGATGAGGGGCTTTTAGAGTTCAAAGATGGGTGGTGAAGGTTTTTTAGAAATCATAAATGGGTGCACTTTCGGGATACAGAGGGGCATTTAGGGTTTGCGGATTCGTTGAATTTAGGGATGGTGAGGTTTTTTGGGGGTTAAGGGGTGGGTGAAGTGTAGGGATGTTGTTGTTTTTTAGGGATCACACATGAGAGGAGTTTAGGGCTGGAGATGGCTTGTAAGGTTCAGTGATGGGAAGAGTTTAGGAGTGGTGAACAGTTTTTAGGGTTCATGAATGGGTGGAGTTTAGGAGTGGTGAGGATCCTTAGGGGTTGTGGATGGGTGGAGTTTATGGGCAGAAAGAGTTTTAAGGTTGAGAAATTAGTGGGAATTAAGGTGGTGAGGGGTTTTAAGGGTTGTGGGGTGTGTAGAGTTTAGATGTTGAAAAGGGGTTTTAGAGTTCAGGGAGGGGATCAGTTTAAGAGAGGTGAGGGGTTTTAAGGGTTCAGAGATGGGTGGGGTTTAAGAATAGAAAGTCGTTTTTAGAGATCAGGAATGGGTGACGTTTGGGGTAGTAAGGGGTTTAAGGTGTAGGGATGAATGGAGTTTAGGGGTAGAAAGGTATTTTAATGGCTCAGGGATGTCTAGACTTTAAGGCATAGTTATGGGATGTAAGGGGCAGGGATGAATTTTTTTTTTAGGTTTGTGAGGAGGTCAAGAGTGGGTGGGATTTGCAGGGTGGTTAGAGGTCGGCAAATTAAAATCATCCCAAGTAATTGTTTGACAATGAACAATATCTAAATCCGAAATACTGGCCTCTGTAGTAAAGCACTGAAGTAAATGCCTCCAACAAAAATGTTTCTGAAAGTGGACCTGCAACAATTGAATTTACACCTTAAAAAGCAGCATAAAAAAGGCAGGGCCTCATTTATGAGGCCCCTTGCGCCGTCGGAACGTGACTTTTTGGGACATTCCGTGGCGCAAGAGCCTGCTCCATATTTACAAAGCAGCACTAAGCCACTTTTTTGGCTTAATGCTGCCTCATAAATATTTAACACAGCTTTCTGCGTTACAGGGCGTGCAATGGGTGTTGCTGGGGGCGTTCCCAGCAACATCCATGGCATTTTGCCACTGCCTCAGATTTACAAGAAATCGTAAATCTAAGGCAGCGCCAAAAATGTATGCCTCCACAGGGGGGCACAACGAGCAGAAATATCTTTATTTCTCCTTGTTTTTGCTTTTTCTATGTGTGCTGCATTCTACAGCACACATAGAAGAAGGAAAAAGCCTCTTGTGATTGTTTTTGTGTAGGAAGGTTTCCCTTCTTGCACAAAAACAATCATCCCCTCAATGCAGGCACCCTTGCACTAAGGTGCAAGGGTGCCTGTGTTGGCACACGGCAGCCTAGTGTGCGACAGCGCAGGAGAATAGGACAGGAATGCGCCGTATCATCTTAGATACGGCGCATTCCTGTCCTTTTCTTTTGCCGCAGGGCAGCGCAGCAGGAAGGCCTGTGGTGCTGTCCTTTGGCAAAACCTCATAAATGAGGCCCGCAGTTTCTTAAAAAAGAGACCATCTATGAACTGGTATCTATGAAATGGTAAATGCCATTTGTCCTCCAAATTTCCATTAAACAGTTTAGGTGAAATGGTTCCTCATCACTGGTATTCCATGAAATTGTTTTTCTTTAAAATCACATACACCCGGTGATTGTGTCATTCACTTCTGGACCACACAGCCTTGTGGCGGGGACACTAAGATGAGCAGTGAGAGTTATTTTGTACATGTGCAAAAAGTGATGGACAGACCACTCAAGGCCATCTTATTGATATGCCCCAATTCTAATCGCCTTCTTGAGACTTTGCATGAACCTTTCCATCCTGGCATTGGCTTGTGACCTGCAAGGCATGATCTCTTCTTGATGGTGTATGTTCAGATTTGGTAGGCATGTAGCAAAGTCAGTTTCATGAAATGGTGGACCATTGCTTGATTTTACATCATGTGGTAGGCCATGTGTGGTCTAGATATTTTCTAACTTAGGGTTATGAAAATACCTGTACTGGAGTCCACAATTTCCACCACAGGGTAGCAGATGCAACTGTCGACCACCAATAGTTCAAGCTCGCCTGGGGGTATTGAAGAACTGCATGTTAACCTTACTCAATGGAGTTTTGCACTCTTTTTCTGTGATGACTGGCAAAGAAAAATGTCTCATGCTTGTCGCTTGGCAGAGTAATCGTCTTCCGACTGCATCGTCTACAATTCAGCCCATGTCACAGAATCTCACTTTCACATTTAAAGGGGTTTTCTGCTGACCACTCATTGGTGACCCTGGTGGGCTATTGGAACATTTTTTGAGTGGAGGGATAGCTGGATCACTATGCAGTCCCACCTCAATACAATCTGGGTCGGCTTTAGGGAGGTGCGATCGGTGCATCCACACTGGCTGCTGATTTGAGAGAGGGTCAATGGAGAGAAGAGGGGCACTCTTGCCGGGTGGTAGTAAGGGAATCTGAAGAGATGGGGTGCCAAAAAATGCCACCAGTGCTAAAGCTTGCCCTGAATACAATGCTGTCAGTGTTTGCACGTTTTATGGTGTACTCTCCACAGGGAGTGTTATGCACTCATGGTGTGCTGTGGTACTGGGGCCCATGGATAACTTTCAGGTATTCATTTGAGCTGCCATGGTTTCGGCCTTCATGTACTCATCCTTTTCTGTTGCCTCAGCAATCACAAGGAGGTCAAGGTGGAGGCTGGTTGAATCTTGAGTGCACATGCTCTTCATTTCTCTCCAGCTGGGTGTGTTGTGCTTGAGTGGGTGGGTGGCTGCAGGAGGTTAAAGTTGCAATTAGCTGGATTTTTTGCTCCATGCTGGAATAGCACTTCAAAGTCTTTTCCTTGTACTTGCAACAAACATTTCTCAACCTTGGGTGGTGGGTGAGGAGGCAAGGTGTCATGCTCTGCTTGTGAAAATCTCATCTTTATTAATGTTACTGGACAGCTGTAAAATATGAGATGGCCAGTCTCCTCTGCCTTTTTTTGCAGCAACAAAGTTCCAAGCACTTAGTGACTAGCATCAACCACTAAATCCAGTATTTGTAAAGCGCACAGCTACCCGGAGGCATCCCGGCTGTCGGGAAGATTAAGCGAGCTATTGCCCAGAGTCACATGGTGCTCGGCTGACCTGCCACCGGTGCTGGGGATCGAGCCGTGAGCCCCAGCATCCTGTGTCAGTCGCCCTGGCCGCAGCGCCACACCTCTTCCCGTATAGTTACTCGTTTTATGGGGGTCAAAGTATGTCCTGGTGGTGCCCTGGCTCCCAGCATCCTTTGTTACCCAGAAGGCTACTTCACCCCATTGTGTCTCAAGCTTCCTCAGACTCCTCCGGGGCTTAGTGAAAGTGGCCAGATTGTGGATGAACCTTCTGCACTAACTAGTCCTTCCCAGGAGGATACCTACTGCATGCATTGCTGTTTTGAATTCTCTAAAGGTCTTATCACACTCAGCTTCCTGAGAAGTTGTGATAAAAAACTTGCAACAATTTGTGAGGCATTCACACTTGTTACAGTAGAAGGTGAACCCAAGATCAGAGACGCGCTGTAGAGTTGCATTGAGATGTGCCCAATGCTCCTGGTTGTGAAAACTAAAGAAAGTGTTGCCTTTTATTTTTTTGCAGACTTTTATATAGCACGAACTTGACCCGAACCCAATCAGGAGTGCTTTACATAGCCCCAGTTACGTTACATGAGGACACACATTCATTTTTTTTTATTAGGCAACGGGAGATTAAGTGATATGCCCCGAATCACAAGATGTTCAGCGTCTTTACCGAGACTCGAACCCAGTTCCCCAAGTCCGAAGTCGAGCGCCCTAGCCGTTAGGCCAACTCCTCTGCCTTAGCATTGCCTCTGGGTGAATCCACCTTCTGCCCATTCCACAGCTGCATTCTAGCTCTGCCCCTTTATGATGTGTAAAACTTGTTCCCATGCCTTGCCTGTGAGATCGATGAGGTCTGAATAGCTTGCTCAGCAGCACAAATTTACATTTCTGTATCAATAGTTTCTATCTTGTGTCTGGTTGTGCAGCTTTTATTCATTGGGTGTGCTCGCAGGTCCCTGAATCTGTGATTGACAGACATCATTTTCTTGTGATTGACAAATATATTTTTCTTACGTTAATAAGCACTTTGCAAACTTCAAAATGGCGAGTGAGCAGACTTTCTTTCGGATGGGAAGTGCCTAGATTTGGCCAGAACACAGGAGCGAAGCTAGACTGAATGACCCCAGAGAAGGCGCAATCTCGCGAGGGGGAGATCTTAAATGGAGGATGGCCCGGCGTTCGACTCACTGATCAGGACAGACAGTGACAGCACGCTTCAAAAACTTAATGAAATGTGAAGTCTGAATGTGTTTATTTGCTGCATGTATTTGCAAGAATTTTTTAACATTGTCACCTGGGCTGGTGACAATGGGATACATTGGGTTGGGTAGGTACGTGGGGGGTACTAGGACACTAGGAGTTGCATCCCATGGTACAGAGCGGGAAACTTAGAAAGAGTGCGAGAAAGTGAGCAGAGGCAAGAACATGCCAAGAACTACAGCACAGTTCCCAGTGGATGAATGTGTTAATGGAATAGGCCAGCTGCGTGGGAACATCTGTGAGTCTCAACAAGCTGTGATCGGGGGATTTCAAAAGCAGGGGTTAGAGGAAAAGAGTTAAAGAACTTCCCTACCTCCCTCTGGGAGAGCAGACCGAAAAGTGCTGTTAGCCCCACCCTTTCTGTCCTTGCCCTCTGACCCCACCCCCCTCCACCGGAAGAGCTGCTGCAGGCTTGCAGGCACATTCATATTCCCCTGAGCATGAATAAGAGGATAGTCAGGCAAATGGAGCCAAAAAAGTTGAAACCTGAGTAAGCCCCAACTAAAGGAACTAATGACCAATGAGCTTCAGCGCCAATGTGGGAAAAGCATGTGTAGCTAAATAAAAGGTATGATAAGAAATCTTTTTGAAAAAAAGCTATCTTTGACCTAGAGTACTTAAATAATCTCAGAAAAAGACTAAAGGAACCCAAAACCAAAGCAGATGATGACCAATGGCCAGTTTTCCTATATTGGTATGGAAAAGCCAACCAACGCAAACAAGAGTCTCAGATGCGAGGTATGAAGGCGACCCATGGGAGACAGAAACACCACATTTACTCACTTGAAGGACAGGGTTAGGGCTTGTACCCTACTGCTGTCCCTCCTCCCTACACATTTAAAATGACACGAGAGAAACTAGAGCTGGCTGATGAAAAGGAGGATCTTTTGAGTGCCTCAATGTGACGGGCAGAACTGGGGGTGCTCCAGCGTGGTACCCGCAAACCGAGCAGCGCCAGTAATACAGCCTATGGAAGACATACCAATACATGAGGCGTTTGTGTGTGCAGCAAGCGCGGCGAGCACAGCAAGTGGGCGCAGTGCGCGTCTTTGCTGCAATCCGTGAAGTGTGAGATGACGGTGTGGCACGAGTGAGATCATGAGAGGTTGACGTCATGGTATCAAAATCCTTCTCTAGAGCCCGCACTCACTTTCCACCTACTGCGCTGATGATACGCTTAGAGCAATAGGGTGTGTAAACCGACTATAAACTGGGAAGGTCAAATCAAATCAAATTAAAATCAATTTTATTCGGGTGCTATAAACACCCATAAAAGTACCTTAAGATTTATAATATGATCAGCTCATAATTCCTACAATAGATATTTTTTAAACGCAGCAATAAAATGAATCCTATCAACTCATATCACATAAAAACACTGGCAAATGAAATTTAAGACATCCATAGTTTGCTATCACTCAGTCTCAAATTTTAAAAGAATAAATATTACCCATAAGGGTAGAAGGTGCTTCTGCAAGTCACAGCTAACTTCAGGAAAGATCCCGCATGATAACAGCAGTCTGCATCAGGCAGCGAGTGCAAATATCATTAGGCTACTCTACACTGTTGAGTTTTGTGCTTCCTTAACAATAGAATTCAAAACTGTTTTGTGTAAAACATATAGGGCCAGATGTATCAAAGTGTTTTACCCATTCTGGGGCCGATTCCGATTCCGGCCGCATATCGTACCGACCGACACGGACCCGGACCGGACACCGACCGACACGGACCAGCGCCGTACGACCCGTGAAGTACGATGCAACGCGTGTGAATTACAACCGACATGTACGGAATACAAGCCGTACGACCGAGCTGTAGGGAAAATTGTGATGCGGTCGAAAAACCGACGCGAGTTTCACCGACCGTCACAAACCCGGAATGAACCCGACCGTTATGTACCCGCGATGTCCGACCCACGCAGTATGATGCAATGCATGTGAAACCAGACCGACTCGCACAGAGACCAAGCCGCACGACCGACACGCACAGAAAACCGGGCCCACAAGTAATAGAGATCTCCGCGACCGACGCTTATGAAACACAGAAGATAGTCAGCATGAACGATGTGGAGAAGCCCGCATGAGCCAACATCAGCGTCCATTTCCATCAGAAGAACGTCTCCTTCATGCCTACAAAACCCAAAGGAAAAAGACAAAAAAAGCACCAAACAAGCAATGACAAAGCCAATAAATATCAAATTTAAAAAACCTGGGACAAAGACACACCCACAACTCCAACCATATAAAGGACTACAATCACTACCATGATCCCTTGCAGATAGGAGACACAGCCAGCAGCAAACACCATCACACAGCAACCACAGACACACTCACAACTCACCCATCACACAACTCACACACCATCAGCACCTCACCAAAAGCACACACACATACAGCTAGCAAAACCAACACTAACCCACCCTCACTTGCACCCTCACACATACATCACTCACCACCACCACTCATCACCATGCCCCCAAAGAAGAATCCAAAGATCACAGATAGTGAGTTAGAAGTGCTGGTAGACAAGATCATCAGAGCAGAGCCACATTTGTTTGGTACATTGGTACAAAGGACCCCCATGTAACAGAAAACCAAGATGTGGGCGAGGATTGTGGACAAGGTGAACGCACAAGCACCAGCAAGGCGCACAAAGGACGATATCCAGAACAGGTGGTATGACGTGCGCAGGAGGGTGAAGAAACTCATTGAAAAAGATCATGCCCTGAGTCAGTGCACCGGCGGTAGCCCTCCTGCCAAACCAGTCTACTTCAGGACCTGGGAGGAGAAGGTGCGGGACATCTTACCACCAAAGAGGGTCCATGGTCTAACAGACATACCAGAGCCTGGTGAGTACACAAACAACATACCCAATATTGTGTGGCAAGGGGACAGTGAAACTATGCACCGCAAGCAAAGCCACAGTAACCAATAGATAATCATCCCAAGATGTGTATGCTAGTCAGACAAACACAATACCTGCCATCTCATAGTGACTTGGAAATGTGTCATGACATATACCAACCTACAAACAAATAGAGCAAGGCAGTGGCACAAAGCTAAATAAACACTGCCAGACAGTTTGCCACCACAAACACACTACCTCACAGTGCAGCTGACTGACAGGAAGGAATAGTGGGGATGCAGGTGAAGTGAGTGTATCCAAAAGCATGAGGGGGGTTGTAGTCACAGATAATGCACACCCTCCTGATTGGCCCATCAAGACCTCTCTGAACCATGCCCACATCACAGGGAGTGGAAAATGACTGACAGGATGGCTGACACTGGGTCCTGCTGTGGGGAGCACAAGGCCCTGGTAGGGGTTGAGTGCAAATCAGAAGCAGGACACCACTGACTTGACATCCTGAAAGACAACTTGCACGCCCTCCATACTTACCAGCATGTGGAGACACACACACACCCTCAACACAAACTCCACACAACTCACCGGGTAGAATGTATTGACTCACACCTCAGTGAAATATCAGCAAAAGATACCCCGTACTGGGTGATGCTGTGTGAAGCACAGGGGCTCTCTTTAGACTTGTAGCCAAACAAACACCAGAATTTTACAGTCAGCCATCTTGCCATTGCTGTCACACTCCCTCACAGGGAAGCAGAGTCAAAAGGAAGGAAGTATGGGCATGATGGGAAGGGGGGTGTAGCCAAGAGTATGATGGGAGTTGCAGTCACAGACAATCCCCAGTCACCCACATGGCCCAGCAAGCTCACACTGAACCATGCTTGCCTCACAGGGAGTGGGAAGGGACTGACAAGATGTCTGACACTGGGCTCTGTTGTGGGGAGCACAAGGGGCAGCTGGGAACTGGGCAACAACAAACACCAGGACTTCACAGTCAGCCATCTTGCTATTGCTGTCACACCCCCTCACAGGGAAGCAGAGTCAAGAGGGAGGAAGTATGGGCATGCTGGGAAGGGGGTGTAGCCAAGACCATGAAGGGAGTTGTAGTCACAGACAATCCACACCCACCCACGTGACCCAGCAAGATCACACTGAACCATGCTCGCCTCACAGGGAGTGGAAAGGGACTGACAAGATGTCTGACACTGGGTTCTGTTGTGGGGAGCACAAGGGCCTGCTGGGAACTGGGCAACAACAAACACCAGGACTTCACAGTCAGCCATCTTGCCATTGCTGTCACACCCCCTCACAGGGAAGCAGAGTCAAGAGGGAGGAAGTATGGGCATGCTGGGAAGGGGGGTGTAGCCAAGAGCATGATGGGAGTTGCAGTCACAAACAATCCACACCCACCCAAATGGCCAGCAAGCTCACACTGAACCATGCTCACCTCACAGGAAGTGGAAATGGACTGTCAAGATGTCTGACACTGGGCCTGAGAAATGATGTGGCTGACAATCACACATATGCACTGACCAAACAAAACCTGGTCGCACACACAGCCATTGCAACCATATGTCTGGGGATTATTGTCTGGGGATGCAGTGTCCAGGGGTGCCCCCTGGCCGTGCAGGGGAGGTGTGTCTTGCAGATGACCAATGTGGAGAGCCATATATATGGTACATTGTACAAAACACACAGGAATTCACATATACATCATTGACAGCGGACATCTGACAGTGAATGAAATGGACACACCAATATAGCCGACACCATAGCATGGTCACATTCACACTCGGTGCTGTTGTGAGCTGCATTCCACCCCTACATCGTGCTGAAACATAGGCATCCTTCACACAACACACCACTCACTGACATAGACACTGTAGACACAAGGTCAAACATGGACAGCATTGGAGGAGACATGCTGCTCACAGCAGCCAAACTGCAACATACACACCAACGGCCCTCACTGTCATGAACATTGAAAAGCCAGAGTGCTACCTTGCCCAATCCATGTCAACATGTGGAACATTGACAAGTCAAATCACATATGCACGTACAAAACTCAGCACCAGAATCATTAACGATTGTGACATCATCACTTGTATGAAATGAGATGGGAACTAGGAACACTGGAAGAAAACACTTCCTCCAAAGAGATCACAGGCATACCGGACTGTGACCAGGTCGTACCAATACACCAATGTGGCATACAAAGACTAGAAAACTCTGCTACCACACATGCCCCAATAGTACAACATATCCCCAGTAGAATAGCACATATATGTCCTTGTCAAATCTCACAGGTGTACAGGGATGACACACCTGTGTCAGCAACGTGATGGCCCTTGAGTAGTAATGGTCATGTACAGACAAATCTATCCATGAGCTGGGCATGCACACACTTCAACATGCACATTGAAATGTTTCTTCATGGCTGGGCAATGTGCAACAACAATATAAAACTCTGCCGGAAAAAAGCAGTGTACAGGCAGGCATCCATTCGTACAGTAGAATATGTCATGTTTGTGAACCATTGATGCCTGTAGAAACATAACTTACATTGTGTGTCTCTTCCAAACACAGGTGGTGCTGGGGACCCAGCACCAAATGAAGAGGATTCCCAGTCCCAGACTCTGGTGGACACTGAGCTCTTTGGTTTGACTCTGTCTCTGTCCTCTTCGGATGACGACGACCAACCTGGCCCCTCCGGTGTGAGTCATCATGCAGCACCAGCAGCATGAACATCTGCACCCCCTGTACCCACGCCTCCAGCATCTGGAAACCGATAGGGCACCCCCGCCAACACGGACAGACCAAGGCCACTGAACACCCACAGCACAGGGACACAGGACCCCCTGGAAGCTATAGCAAACACCACCAGCAACACCACCCAAGGGGTCCCAGTTTCACTTGTGCGTCCCGCTGCTGGTCCTGCCCGTGTGGATAGGGGTGCTGAGAGGGGTGGGAGGCAGAGGGCGCGCCTTGCAGAGGGGTCTGGACTGCATGATGACCCCCAACTGGCACGCATCATAGATGCGTACCAGGATTGCACCGGAGGATTTGGCCAGGTAGTGGGGATCCTCAAGGACATACAAAAGGAGCAGGCTGCCCACCATGCTCGCATGGAGGCAAAGTGGGATGCACTTACTGCGGTGCATCGGGACATACTCCAATGCCTCCGCCAGATCAGCACAAACCTGTCCACACCTCCCTGTGTGGCCACAACATCTGCCAGCGCCACAGGGAGGGAGGAGGACTCTGGCAGAGAGTCCCCTGCACAGTAGAGGCCTGCACCTGAGGATCGCCCCCCCAAGAAGAAGTGGGGTCGTCTGAAGAAGGACATGTGAGAGGCAGATGTCCCAGCACATCCCCCAGGGCCTCTAAACCTGTTCTGGACAATATTCTTTGTGCGAAACCCGTTCACCTTGTTCAATCGCACACAACTCGCCCACATGACATGGAGGGTTCATGTTGGTCCAATGTGGCAGATGACTGTGGACTTTACTCTGGACATTTCATCTACAAGCACTTCCAACTCTAATGTGAACTTTGGATTCCAAACCCAATGTACAGCACCCACCATCCTGTGCACTTTCCTCACACATGTTCGAAAATAAACTCACCAGTACACCATACTTGCCTCTGTTGTGATTCCAACTTGTCATGTGTCATGGAGATGTCGATCTACTACACAACACACTGCATGCCAAATACTGCAACAATGTGACCAACGTTAGGTGAGTCATGGTGATGTGACATGTGAGGGAGACACACCACTATGGCAACACAACACATACTCACCATGGCCATGTTACTCATCCCACACAATGATGTTGACCTGAAACACATAGGTATGCACAAACACAACACCTATCCACAGTCATTGGTAACAAGTCCACAGGTGAGGTAAGCAAATGTCACTCAGATGTGGGAAGACAGACAACGCACCTAACAAAGCATAGCCAGGTTCATTACACATCAGCAACATGTTTATTCCAAAATAGTTGCAAGGCAATTGTACGTTACAGTGAACACACGGTCACAGAGTGTCTGAGAATTGTAGTCCAGGGGTGTGTGGCACATCACTTGATGTCAATTGACTACTCCCACACTGTTGTCGGATTCTGGGTGTTGGGGGTCAGTGTCGACCAAACAACAGGCAAATTACCTTGTGAAAGACAGACACAAGACACAGTCAAAAGCACAGCAGAACAGGAGAGAAATGCAATACACATGCACAAAACATGTCACAAGAAACCTACACAGAAACAAGTTAGCAGTACTACCTTATTGTGGAGTACACACCACCTGAATGGACACATCACTACACACATCCAGTCAAGTGGCACACTGACACACTCAGACAGCAAAAGAGCAGCCACAACACATTCCAGGCTAACTCCATACATTGACATAACAACCCTGGAAACTCACATTCAGGTGAAGAAGTTGTTAATGAGCTGTGAGTGGACGTCACCCTCATCCTCATCATCACTGGCATCGTGGCCCAGGCCGGGATCCTCCACAGGTGGCGGAGGTTGGTCATCGTCATCCTGGATGAGAGGCACCTTCTTCCGCACTGCCATGTTGTATAGCATGCAGCATACAAGGATAATTTTGCACACCCTTGCAGGCTCATATGGGAGGGCCCCTCCGGTCTTGTCCAGGCAGTGAAAGCGGCTTTTCAGGAGGCCAAATTTTCGCTCAATCACCCTCCTGCTCTGACCATGTGCCTCATTGTTGCGCGTCTCGGCTGGTGTCACAGGGTTCCTTAGGGGTGTCAGCAACCACGGTATGTTGGGGTATCCGGAGTCACCTACACACAAAAAAAGAACATGTTGCTGAGTTTTGTAGGAATGCGGAATACAACATTGCCAAACACACACAATGATAAACAGTCAGTACACACCGACAAGCCGGGCACGCTGATCTGGCATCTGTGACATCAGCGTTGCAATGCGACTACTCCTCATTATGTAGGCATCGTGCGCAGAACCAGGGAACTGTGCACACACATGTGTGATACACATGTCTGCAAGACATATCACCAGAGCATTGATTGAGTGGAAATGTTTCCGGTTCCGGTATGCCTGCTCATGTGCCTGTGGTGGTGTCAGGGCCACATGTGTACCATCAATAGATCCGATGATGTTCAGCATCCTCCCAAGTGTATAAAAGGCATCCTTTATTTCAGGGAGTTCAGCTGGGCTAGGGAACTTGATGTACAGGTCAAGGAAATGCAATATCCCCTCCGAGACATCACGTAGCACATGACTAAACATAGTTTGCGACATCCCACCTGCTGTAGCCACAGCGTACTGGAAGGTACCAGTAGCAAAGAAGTGCAGGGCTGCCATCACCTTCACCTCTGGGGTCAGTGCTGTAGGGTATGTCCGGCCAGGTAGCAGATGTGGCGCCAACTGCTCCGGCAACTCCTCAATCAGTGGCCTGGTGAAGCGGTACCGTTGGATGCAGTCGCGTTCCTGCATGGCTTGAAGGTCTGGGAACGGTCGATAGACAGCTGGTGCCCTGCAGAACAGAGATGAACAAAGGAAGATTGTTGGTTCATCCACCCATGTGGCCATGACCAGGCTCAATATCACATGATACATCATGACATTACACAATGTACTGAAGCGTGTGCTGTTGGGCATGGACACATATGTCACCTACATGACCATCACCTCACATCTCAATTCCACATGTCCACATAAGTCCCATGTAGTGCAATTGCCAATCATTGGGCTGTGCCAACCGACCTGTGTACTGCTGTGATGTTATAAATACACACCACAGTGACAAGTGAGGCCTGATGTCTCCCAGGCATCACAGATCTTTGCCATGCAGATACCCAGGGTCCCTGAATTGCCACATCAACACTGGCATGGACATTACGTATCACGTACACACCACAAGGCAAGCGTGAGTCCCACAGGTAGTGGCCACTGTTGTCCCTGCAGGCCCTACATGTACGTCTCTTAGACACACACACCATCAAGGTTGCTGCATATACCACATGGATGTGGAGACTGTCTACCATTGGGCACATTTGATCATCCACATCTGAGACACAACATGCACACAGACTGTGGGTGCACATCTGAATTGTGGCTACAGGTCTCACTGTGACGTACATGCCATCAACCCCAGGACTCAGGGTGTATGTGACATGTCCTAAACATATCCAACTTGCAACTGTGTTCGTGACTCATGCCCATTACCGTACATTTGCACATCACAGTGGTAATGTGCACAACACACAAAGGATTCTGCCCTCATGAACACGTGCACAGCCTGGACAGTGTGGCTGAACAAAAGTGCCACACAATAAACCAAATGTTGTCCCCCCCCCCTCCCCCCCGGGAATGCAGCCTTACATGCCATCGGACACTGTGTGGCCAATGCTGTAGTGTGGTAGGTGTGCACATGTGTCCCTGGCAAGTAATTGTGTGTTGAATCCGTCAAATAGTCACACCAATGAGGTCCGACGCGGGTGACAATGCGTATGCACTGCACGGTTCATGACCGAGCCGTGCGTACGCTTTGCCATTGACTGCAATGAGGTCCGACGTGGGTGACAATGTGTACGCACTGCACGGTTCATGACCGAGCCGTGCGTACGCTTTGCCATTGACTGCAATGAGGTCAGACGCGGGTGACTATCATGCATGCGTTTTGTGCAGGCATGGTCCGAGACAGGCGTACGCCTTGGCCATTGAATCGTATAGAGAAGGGTGCATGTGTATTTTCAAAATACGCGTTGTACAGTCAGTTGACCGAGCCGGGCGCATCCATTGGCTCTGGACTGTCATGGAGACGGATGGGGATTCAAAAATTGTACCACTTGTGCGCTGGAAATTCAGTTGGATGCCTACAACAATGTTGCAATTCCTAGGGTTTCATAAAGGTGAAGATTTGAACGATGCGGAAGACGTGTACGAGTCGTTCATTTCCATGGATTGGCCAGATTCATAGAATGCAACGTGTTGGACCTATCATTGGGGACACATGGCACAGAGCCTGCCTCTGCAGCACAGATATAAGTCTGGCTGGGCCCCAGGGAGCTCACTTGCCTGCACTACATGCTACTGGACCACATCCCTGCTACCACTGCTTCTGTCTCTGCATCCTCTGGCTCCTGCTATGGCACGTACTCTGGAGAGGGCCCCGGCCTTCACTGAGGAGGAGAACCAGGCCCTGCTGGATGGGCTCCTTCCACAGTACAGCAAGCTGTTTGGGAAACCAGGGGAGCAGGTGAGTGTGCAGTCCACTGCCTTCCTAATCATGCACGTTGTCTGACTAGCAGTACTAGCAGTGTGTACACCAGTGGCAAGCATTCTCACTGAGCACTTTCATCCCCCAAAGTGTGTAGGTACATGTAATGAACAGGTGTTCTGCAGCTAAAGTGCATTTGTGCAATCTTAAACTTCCCAAGCATTGTTAACAAGTCAGACATGCAGGTTATTTGTCCTTTCCCATGGTTGCACTACCTGTGTAACTCATTTTCCTTTGTGATGATGACATGTATATCAAAATGTGTGCAGCACAGATATGGGGCATGTGTGTTAATGTACTTTTAACTTTGTCATCCTCACAGGTTGATGTCCACCAGAAGCAGGAGATATGGCTGACCATCGCCCTGGCAGTTCGTTCGGTGGGGGTCTACAAGCGCCGGATCCGCAACTGCCAGAAGAGGTGGCAGGACCTTCGGGGCTGGACCCAGAGGATCGCAAGATTCCAGCTGAAGCTGTCACCTCCTCGCAGGAGGGGCGGACAACGGACCCTGACCCCCCACATGCTCCGGATCCTGGCGTTGGTCTTTCCGGACCTGGATAGGCAGCTGAAGGCCAGACAGCAGCAAGGAGGGGTAAGTCCATGCCTAATCTGTGTACTATGTCTGACATGCTTATTGCAGTCTTTTGGCCTGGTCACACTTCCAAATTACGTAGGTCTTGTAGTCCAATACTCAGGTCCCTCAATTGTGTGACGCACCCTCCTCACCTGTTCCACATGTGTGGCCCCTACAGTCTGTTGCTTGTGTCACTAGGGCACTGTGTCCCTGCAGTCAGCTATGCTTCAGCTTCCGGACAGCATCTGTTACCGTGACTCTGTTGTGTGTTTCACGGGTGGGTCAATTGTTTACCCAATGCCTGGGATCTGACATGTGATCTGTGTGTGCCCTTGATATGTGTTACAATTGCTGGTCTGACTCGCCACATGTGGCTGTGGTATTTCAAACAAATCCATGCAGCAGGGGACTCCAATTTGTGGGCCTCAGGAGTATGTATATAAAGTATGTCACACTTGCTTAGCCACATGACTACTGTCCAAGGCCAAACACTGTTTCACGTAGACCTGGCCAGTCATGCCTCCTCAAGGGCATTTGGAAACACTCTGTAATCCCACTCCTGTGTATCAACTTACAGGTTGTGCTTAGTGACATGTGCCTTCAGGTGTCTGCCTCTGTGTCATTATGGTGTGGCTTCCTGTTACGTACAACTGGGGTGTCCATGATTTTGAGGGTCAGCAGGACATCTGAGATGTGACTGTGAGTGACAAAACCTGTGTGACATATAGGTGAGTGATCATCTGACAGCGCACAATGGTGTATGCAACTGTGTACTTCAGGCAGCTGGGTTACATGCAAGGCAGACAGTGATGTGCTAATGTACAGGGAGTTGTGTTTGCAGAGGCTCATATGTCTGATTTGCATGATGTGGGGTCTTCTGGGTCCTGGATATGTTGTTTCCAGGGGATGGACAAGTGCACTTGTCATCTGCAGAGTTAGCTTTACCCCTGAGCTATGATTGTGACACAGTCCATACTCTTGTTGTCTGGATGCCCTGCCCCTGTGACAGGAGACAGTGTTGACTGACTTTCAAGGCATGCCAGTGCCATGGCATTTAACTTGCTATGAGTGATCCTGCATTGTGTTCAAGTGTGCACCATGCACCCCATTGTGGCATTGACTATCAGGGCATGAGAACATCATAGTGTGTGTTGCTGGCATGCATCACAAGCCAGAGAGTGCAACAGTAGGGAAAGCGTTGGAGAGCGGGTAGGTAAAAATTACTCTTACCACTCCAGTGAGTGCAACAGTAGGGAAAGCGTTAGATAGCGGGAGGGTAAAAAATACTATTCCCACTCCAGTGAGTGCAACAGTAAGGAAAGCGTTGGATAGCAGGAGAGTAAAAATTACTATTCCCACTCCAGTGAGTGCAACAGTAGGGAAAGCGTTGGATAGCGTAGGGGTAAAAATTACTATTCCCACTCCAGAGAGTGCAACAGTAGGGAAAGCGTTGGATAGCGGGTAGGTAAAAATGACTATTCCCACTCCAGTGAGTGCAACAGTAGGGAAAGCGCTGGTTAGCTTAGGGATAACAATTACTATTCCCACTCCAGTGAGTGCAATAGTAGGGAAAGCGTTGGATAAGGTAGGGGTAAAAATTACTATTCCCACTCCAGAAAGTGCAACAGTAGGGAAAGCGTTGGATAGCGCAGGGGTAAAAATTACTATTCCCACTCCCGTGAGTGCAACAGTAGGGAAAGCGTTGGATAGCGTAGGGGTAAAAATTACTATTCCCACTCCAGTGAGTGCAACAGTAGGGAAAGCGTTGGATAGCATAGGGGTAAAAATTACTATTCCCACTACAGAGAATGCAACAGTAAGGAAGCATTGTATAGCGCAGGGGTAAAAATGACTATTCCCACTCCAGAAAGTGCAACAGTAGGGAAAGCGTTGGATAGCGGGAGGGTAAAAATTACAATTCCCCCTCCAGTGAGTGCAACAGTAGGGAAAGTAATGATTTAATAATTACATATTTATAAATTAATTATCAATACCAATAAAAATGTATTAAAAATGTATTCCCAATGACAACAATATTTAATAATTAATTAATTATAAATACCAACAATATTAATTATTAAAAATTAATTACATATTAATAATTAATCAATCACAAATTATTTTTCAATACCAAAAATTAATAAGTAATACAAAATGTTTACCAATTGATAATTAATTAACAGTAAATTAATTATCAATACACAAAAATACTTTCAATATTTATTTAATCACAATTAAATTACTTCCCACCCTATTCCCCTATAAACCCACCACAGGTCCGAATAATAAATTAATACAATTATAATAATTATCAATTAATCAATTGATAAAAAGTCATTACCAATTAATAAAAATTATTTACCAATTAATAATTAATTAACAATAAATTAATTATCAATACCAATAAATAAATAAAAATATTTACTTAATTACAATTAAATTGCTTCCCACCCTATTCCCCTATAAACCCACAACCCACTCCGAATAATAAATTAATACAATTGATATAATTATCAATTAAGAAATTCATACAAATTAATTACCAATTAATTAAAATTAATTACTAATTAATAATTAATTAACAATAAATTATTGATCAATACCAATAAATAAAATTAACTAATTACTTAATTACAATTAAATTACTTCCCGCCCTATTCCCTTATAAACGCACAACCCGCTACAGATCTAAAACGCATAATTAAATTAAAAATAATTAATAATTCCTAAAAATTAATATTTAATTTAATATAATTAAATTACTTCCCACCCTATTCCCCTATAAACCCACAACCCGCTACGGAATTCAACTACGCAAAAATTAAATAACATAAAATTCATTACTTTACAAAAATTGAAGCATACATTACAAAAATACATACTTTTAACACATATACTAACACTTGAAACACTATAAAAAAATGTGATGTTTTTAACAACTATATTATGACTGTCGATATTATGACAATCGATATTTCTTACCTGAATTTCGATATTCTACACCAATATATTTTGGCAATTCGATATTCTGTCCATTCTATATAAAAAACTCGATATTTTGGCAATTTGATATTAAAAATTCGATATTATGGTGCCGATCACGATCCGGTAAAAACCGGGTACGAACCGTCGGACGGAGCAAAATCTCCGTCCGACGCGTACCCGGTCGTCAAAATTTACAAACAAAGAATTACGATGCGCACGGGACACCATTTCCGTACGATTCGTAAAAAAGCCCGACCGAACAAAATAAACCTACCAATGCGATCCGGGAAAGGGCCGACCTGACGTCGGGACGCTCGCAGCCTGCCATTCACGAACCAGGAATCACGATTCGCACCGACGTCATCCCGCACGGTGAATATTTTCCGGCTGCCAAAAACTGCCGGGAAATCAGGACGACGCGAACAAGGACCACCAGTACGCGACGGACAGTCAGGACGACGCGAACAAGGAGGACCAGTACGCGACAGGACGACGCGAACAAGGACCACCAGTACGCGACGGACAGACAGGACCCCGCGATCAAGGAGGACCCGTATGCGACGGACAGACATGGACCCGAACCTACGTGTCATCCCGGCCCTCATAGCAGTCCACCTCCTCTACAGGTTCCGACGCAGACGCCGCAGAAGGTCAGAACAACTAAGGGGGGGGGGGGTGGGGGTGGCAGGACCAGGGCAGGCCACAAAACCCCCACCAAAGTCACACACCACACATGCCCAGGACATACCTGACACCCATGCCCTGGTCACTACGAGGGGGTGGGGGCGTGTCCAGCTAAGGCAGCGACCGCCACAACGGAAGTCCGTCACCACGCGAACAGGCAACACAACCAGACCGGTACGTCCCGTACCCACGCCTCAAGAGCGTGGGTACGAGGCGTACCACGCACACACCAACGTCACCCCAACAATGGCGGGACGGATCGTACCCACGTGGCAAAGGCCTGGGTACGGCCCGCACAAGCATCACATAGCGTGGGGATAGAGATGTACGGACCCTACCCCCACCCCCCCTATGCATGGAACGTACACCCACCCCACCAGTGTAAGTACGACCCGTACCCTCACCCGCGCATGCATGGAGCGTACCCCCACCCCAACAGTGTAAGTACGACCCGTACCCTCACCCTCGTATGCATGGAGCGTACCCCCACCCCAACAGTGTAAGTACGAGCCGTACCCTCACCCGCGTATGCATGGAGCGTACCCCCACCCCAACCGCGTATGTACGTACCGTACCCCCACCCCAACAGTGTAAGTACGACCCGTACCCTCACCCTCGTATGCATGGAGCGTACACCCACCCCAACCGCGTATGTACGTACCGTACCCCCACCCCAACAGTGTAAGTACGACCCGTACCCTCACCCTCGTATGCATGGAGCGTACCCCCACCCCAACAGTGTAAGTACGACCCGTACCCTCACCCTCGTATGCATGGAGCGTACCCCCACCCCAACAGTGTAAATACGACCCGTACCCTCACCCTCGTATGCATGGAGCGTACCCCCACCCCAACAGTGTAAGTACGACCCGTACCCTCACCCGCGTATGCATGGAGCGTACCCCCACCCCAACCGCGTATGTACGTACCGTACCCCCACCCCAACCGTGTAAGTACGACCCGTACCCTCACCCTCGTATGCATGGAGCGTACACCCACCCCAACAGTGTAAGTACGACCCGTACCCTCACCCGCGTATGCATGGAGCGTACCCCCACCCCAACAGCGTATGTACGTACCGTACCCCCACCCCAACAGTGTAAGTACGACCCGTACCCTCACCCTCGTATGCATGGAGCGTACCCCCACCCCAACAGTGTAAGTACGACCCGTACCCTCACCCGCGTATGCATGGAGCGTACCCCCACCCCAACCGCGTATGTGCGTACCATACCCCCACCCCAACAGTGTAAGTACGACCCGTACCCTCACCCTCGTATGCATGGAGCGTACCTCCACCCCAACAGTGTAAGTACGACCCGTACCCTCACCCGCGTATGCATGGAGCGTACCCCCACCCCAACCGCGTATGTACGTACCGTACCCCCACCCCAACAGTGAAAGTACGACCCGTACCCTCACCCTCGTATGCATGGAGCGTACCTCCACCCCAACAGTGTAAGTACGACCCGTACACTCACCCGCGTATGCATGGAGCGTACCCCCACCCCAACCGCGTATGTACGTACCGTACCCCCACCCCAACAGTGTAAGTACGACCCGTACCCTCACCCGCGCATGCATGGAGCGTACCCCCACCCCAACAGTGTAAGTACGACCCGTACCCTCACCCGTGTATGCATGGAGCGTACCCCCACCGTGTATGTTCCAAGCGTACATATCCAGAAATAGGAGGTGTGTGTGCAGAGTCCTCCCAGCAGTGCCCTGAGACAGGAGGGGTGGGTGCAGAGTCCTCCCAGCAGTGCCCTGAGACAGGAGGGGTGGGTGCCTAACACTCCCAGCAGTGCCCTGAGACAGGAGGGGTGGGTGCCTAACACTCCCAGCAGTGCCCTGAGACAGGAGGGGTGGGTGCAGAGTCCTCCCAGCAGTGCCCTGAGACAGGAAGGGTGGGTGCAGAGTCCTCCCAGCAGTGCCCTGAGACAGGAGGGGTGGGTGCCTAACACTCCCAGCAGTGCCCTGAGACAGGAGGGGTGGGTGCAGAGTCCTCCCAGCAGTGCCCTGAGACAGGAGGGGTGGGTGCCTAACACTCCCAGCAGTGCCCTGAGACAGGAGGGGTGTGTGCCTATCACTCCCAGCAGTGCCCTGAGACAGGAGGGGTGGGTGCAGAGTCCTCCCAGCAGTGCCCAGAGACAGGAGGGGTGGGTGCAGAGTCCTCCCAGCAGTGCCCTGAGACAGGAGGGGTGGGTGCCTAACACTCCCAGCAGTGCCCTGAGACAGGAGGGGTGTGTGCCTATCACTCCCAGCAGTGCCCAGAGACAGGAGGGGTGGGTGCAGAGTCCTCCCAGCAGTGCCCTGAGACAGGAGGGGTGGGTGCCTAACACTCCCAGCAGTGCCCTGAGACAGGAGGGGTGTGTGCCTATCACTCCCAGCAGTGCCCTGAGACAGGAGGGGTGGGTGCCTATCACTCCCAGCAGTGCCCAGAGACAGGAGGGGTGGGTGCAGAGTCCTCCCAGCAGTGCCCTGAGACAGGAGGGGTGGGTGCCTAACACTCCCAGCAGTGCCCTGAGACAGGAGGGGTGTGTGCCTATCACTCCCAGCAGTGCCCTGAGACAGGAGGGGTGGGTGCAGAGTCCTCCCAGCAGTGCCCTGAGACAGGAGGGGTGCAACACATGTGTGTGAGGCTGGAAGTACCCACATGCATACTGCCTACAAGGGAACATGTCCCCATGAACTCATGTCAACAGACTCCACACACAAGTACAGTGATCACCAAGGATGCCACGAATGTTGCAGGTGGAGACATGGCCCTGCATGCATGGCCAAAGTAGAAGGGCTCCGTCACACACACAGCTCATGTAGACACAGCTCTGCGCTGAAGATTGGGAACACCCTGCAGGGAAGAGATCAGGGTACACAGAGGGAGGAATTCACCCTGGGACAATAGCACCATGCAGTAACTGCTTACATGAACAAAGAAAGTTAGCTAACACCTTGTGATGGCACACAGATCCCAGGGTCCCCCCAATGAGCAGCCCACTACTACATTTCCCACACACCCAACACATAAACACCACCCAAAACCATGTAGCAGCGCCACCAACACCAATACCAGCATAGCAGTAGTGTCAGAATGAAAAAAAAAATAAAGCTTTATTCAGCATGATCACAGTGTCCGTGGATTGCAAGCAGTTAAATATTCACAAAGCCCATAGGGCAGTCAATAAGTCTCAGCTGGATGGGGGACACAGTGGGATGCGTGTCCCCTAGCTTGCCTGCACAGTCACATGCCGTCGTCTTCCACAGGGGTGAGGGCATCAGGGGGGGGGAAGCAACAGGCACCGCAGGGACATCAGGGCAAAGGGGAGGCGTTGTGGGTGCAGGGATGGAGGACTCCACCACAGGGGGTGGGGCAGGGCCAAAGGCGGAGGCCAGGATGGCACTACACACCTTTGCAAGGTCCTCCAGGGACTCCCCTGCACCCGAAGGATCCACAGGCCCCAAGGAGGGGGGGGGTCAGAGGGATGGGTCGCAGCGCCACCGGGGGAGGGCGTAGACAGGGGGGGAGAATCAACCACCGTGACCGAGGACTTCCTTGACCGCTTGCGGGGTGGTGTCACTGTGGGGCTCAGGGACAGAGCGGCCATGAAGGAGTCCTTGGGGGAGATGTGGCCAGGAGAGCTGATGGGAGGGGATTTGGAGGGAGTGGACTGGGTGGAATGCGGACTCCCACTATGGCTGCGTGTCACACGTTTGCCCCCCGACCCAGTGGGTGTGCCTACCTCACCCTGTGTGTGCGTGTCAGGAGGAGTGCGGTGGACCTTCCCTGCTGGTGTGGTGCCTGTGTCTGTTGATGTGGGTGCATGCCGACGTCTGGGTGTACGTGGGACAGGCATGGGAGTGGGAAGTGTGGATGGGGCAGGGGTAGGTGGGGGTAGGTCGCGCTGCAGGAGACCCACTGCTGCAGTCAGTGTGGAGTCTATGGACCTCAGCAAGTTGCGTTGGTCAGCCTGCGATGAATGAATGCCCTCCAAGTATGCCTCGATGTTGTTGAGGGTTTGCCCGTGGGCATGGAGGACATTAAGGATCGCAGCCTGACCAACCTGCATTTGCCGCTGGATGTCCACAGACTCAGCATTGGTGGCAGCAGTGGAGACAGGGGCAGGGGGTGCGGTGCCTGGCATGAAGGAGACATGCGGTGACCGGGCACGCTGGGAAGGGACACGAGCAAGTGGGAGGCGGCTGATGGGAACGGAGGGGGCGGTGCGAGGTGTTGTTCCGCTGTCAGCTGCTGGTGCAGCCTCCGCCCACTCGGAGACATCCTCCTCGGACCTGTCAGCTTCGTATTCTGATGTGCCAGTCGACAGGTCCTCGGTTACACTCTCCTCCGCCTCTGTCCCACTCGATGTGCCAGCCCCGATGTCACGGCTGGCACTGGTGCTCGGTCCCTCCGCCTGGTCTGTGTCCATGTCTCCCTCTGTGTCCCCCGACGATGCTGTGGGCAGGGTGGAGAGACAGAAATTAATCAGACACCTGTACACATCTGTCACATGAGTCCAATCTACATAGGTAACATTGCATAGCCTGAAAAGGAAGATCCCTAACATCTACTAAACAAGGTACCGATGTAGGGCATGAAACACACAGTTGGTTGAGCCACCATGCCACTGAAATACCATGGAGAGCATGAGACAATAGCTAAAGACAGGAAACGGAGTCTGACATAGCACCCAGGCCCTGGGGACAATCCAGCACTGCATCTGCACCACACAGCGTTGGCGAAAATACCGATGACCAGGGACCATATCCATGAACTTGAGACACATGCTGCATAGGTAATGCTGAAAACATGCACAACATGACTCGGTCACTGCACCATGCGTGTGTGTCCAGACAAACATCACACACTGCCCAGACCCAGCAAGTAGAAATCTGGATTTGACATATAGGCTTTGCCCGCCGCAACCACCCCCTACACGAGGCAAATAGTTGAGACACAGGTGGCACCAACATCTCATAGTCTGGGTGATAAACACAGGGGCAGGCAAAATGCAAGATTGGACGCCAAACAGCCAAGGTGCGCCTGTACAAATAATGAGGTACCAGTGCCCATCCTCAGATGAGTATAACAAGACACACAGGCACTGGCAACTGTGAGTATGAAGAAGGACATTCAGGTCAGGCTGTACAGTGGACACCTGTACAAAATAGCACGTCTATATACATGGTGCCAGGGGACAATGGCACAGAGCACAACCTACGCTGTAGACACTGAGAGTGTCCACGTTTATGATGACACATACAACACCGATGAAAAGGTGCCCCAGGGGACAGTAGTGTCCACGCAACTCCATGCTCCTGAATGGTAATGACTGCAACCCACGCCACCATCCCTGCACTATGCGCATCGCACACTCATGCACATCATGTCACAGGCCACTACATAGGACATGCGCGCTGTAAGGCATGACACATGAGAGACCAACTCCCATGTCTGGAGTCAGCATCAGTGCCAACTGACATGGAACCCACATGCAGTGAACTTGACAGGGCACAGCCAAGGTCCCAAAACCTGCTACACACCACCCCCACACATGATGCTACAGGCATAGTTCTCGTGGACAAAGCGCCAGCCTACATTACCTTGTGAAGGAGTGACTACACACAGACCAGGGAACACATTGCAAGGAGGGGAAGGGTGGCAGGGGCGCAGCGCTGTACTGGGGCAAAATGGATCTGCACAGCACCTTTAAACCCTGGCAGTGAATTCATGCTACTGTGCCCTTACAAATGCCGGTGACACACAACACACACATGTACCTACCCCCTTCCGGCTGCTGCTTCGCCTGTAAGCGCCTCTCCAAGTCTGGAAAGACCACCGGCAGCACACACCTGTGGAGGTGGCTCAGACGGCGGCGGCCGCGGTTCTTGTGGCTCTCAGGTGAGTCCTCCAGCAGGACCCGTGCAATCCTCCGCGTCCAGCACCGGATATCCTGCCAGCGTTTCCTCACCTGGGACATGCTCCGCCTCCGACCATCCACAGCCCTCACGGCACTGACGGCGGTCAGCCAGATCTGCTCCTTGGCAGTGGCGCCTACCTGTGAGGAAGAACAAGTGACACCACATCAATACACCAGCCACATGTCACAGAGAGACATTTGATAACAAATTAGCTGGTAACAACAAGGCATGTCATGCAGGCAACGCATTGCACCTTTGTCATAGGGACATGATCCTCTGGTGAGGGAAAAAGCAGTACGTGCCATAGTGGGTACACAGGTGGAATGATGGCAATGTCACAATCAATGATCAAGGCTCACACTGTGCATCACACCCACCCCTCCTGTCTCAGGGCACTGCTGGGAGCACTCTGTACCCACCCCTCCTGTCTCAGGGCACTGCTGGGAGGACTCTGCACCCACCCCTCCTGTCTCAGGGCACTGCTGGGAGGACTCTGCACCCACCCCTCCTGTCTCAGGGCACTGCTGGGAGTGTTAGGCACCCACCCCTCCTGTCTCAGGACACTGCTGGGAGTGTTAGGCACCCACCCCTCCTGTCTCAGGGCACTGCTGGGAGTGTTAGGCACACACCCCTCCTGTCTCAGGGCACTGCTGTTAGTGATGGGCACACACCCCTCCTGTCTCAGGGCACTGCTGTTAGTGATAGGCACTCACCCCTCCTGTCTCAGGGCACTGCTGGTAGTGATAGGCACACACCCCTCCTGTCTCAGGGCACTGCTGGGAGCACACTGTACCCACCCCTCCTGTCTCAGGGCACTGCTGTTAGTGATGGGCACACACCCCTCCTGTCTCAGGGCACTGCTGGGAGACATCAGGCATCCCCCCCCCTGGGACTCCCCCAACAGTACATGGCATGTGTGTCACACCAGGACACAATGGCAGAAGTCACAGTCACAACATAGGGACAGTCTGTGCCAGTGGCCTATGCACTCACCTGATACCCTGGTCGCCCATACAGCATGGGGTACTGTGGGAGGATCACATCCAGCAATGCCATGTTCTCCTCCAGGGTGAATGGCTGTGACCTCTCCACAGCCCTTGACATGGTTCCAGGGAATCAGTAGCAGCAGCTGGGTCGACGAATTCAAATATGTGCAGGCAAGTACTCCCTCATGGGACCTGGCTGCCTTATATGTGCCTTTCTGCCCAGTCTCATGCACAGGAGTACAGAGTGATTGGTCACTCACATTTGCATCCTATGTTTCCACCAATCCCTTCAAACCTAGCAGTCTGTGTGTACTCTATCTGTTTCATTCTCCTGCATGATGTCAGCTCCACAAACACATTGCAACAAAGTATTTTTATTCCAACTGACTTCTGCTGTTCACCTTCCAGAAGAAATTCGAATTTTGAACTTGGTCTCCATGACAACCAGCATGCATGTAGGCCTTAATACTTGTCCCTCATGTGTCCCCTATGTAATTTTGAGCTCCACACACAGGTACGGTGCGTTCCGGGGCCCTAGGGCACCCCAAATGCATTGCAACGGCCCGTACACGCGTGACTACGTTCACTATCAGTATGTGTGGCCTCGCGTATGCGTACTTGTTAGAAAGGATAGACGGACCGGGAGGGTCGGCCGGGGTCAGGAGGAGAGGTCTCCGGGGAGAGCCGTCTCCAGCGATCGTACAGACCAGTAACTTCCCCCCCACAGACAGATACCACACACGGATAAGGTTCAGTGTTCTTTATAAGCACTTCTTAAGGTACGGTTGAATGGTACAAGGAGGTCTGGACTCAGGGGTCCCCTCGATTCAAGTCTCTCAAAGCAGGGTAAGGGGTAGCGGGACAGTCTGTCTACCAGTCAGGTAGTTTGGATGAGATGATGATTAGCTCACAATCCTCGAGCTTAGTTGGTGCGGGCCGCGGCAGCGCCAGCAGGTCCCGGAAAGATGGTCGATGTACGGTCCGCGGCAGCGCCAGCAGGTCCCGGTGAGGATGGTCGTTACAACGGGCCGCGGCAGCGCCAGCAGGTCCCGGAAAGATGGTCGATGTACGGTCCGCGGCAGCGCCAGCAGGTCCCGGTGAGGATGGTCGTTACAACGGGCCGCGGCAGCGCCAGCAGGTCCCGACGAGGATGGATGTTGTAGAAGGCCGCGGCAGCGCCAGCAGGCAGGACGATGGTTCACAAGAGCGGGCTACGGCAGCGCCAGTAGTCCGTCAAGGCTGAGTTCTCTCGGTGTCTCTCGACTCCAGGATACAACTGCCTTCCTGCTCCGGAGTTGCCCCAGTTATAGGGCAGGCGCTCTTTGATGTCCGGACCCTCGCACTTGGAGGTCGGAGGGCCCGGGATGAAGGTGTCCAGACACCCAGCAGGGGGTGGAGCCAGTGCCTGGGGGAGCTGGAGGCGATCGGCACCTGGCGGGGGAAGAGCTCTTGACACTTCGTCCTCCCATTGACCTGCCAAGTGGTCCGCTCACCTCCCGGGTGGATGGTGGTGCCGGGATGTCGGGGCCGGTCAGGCCCGGGGTTAGGGTCGGGGCGAGGCCACGCGGCCTCGTGGTGCAGGGCCCAAGATGGCGGCTTGAACCGGCCGGGGGAGCCGGTGGGGCTGGGCCCCGTGATGAGTAGAGGTCCGAGGGCAGAAGATCCGTCGGGAGACGGGGTACGGGTGCTTTTCGTGGGTTATGCCTGGTGGGCCGGAGCTCGGGCCCTGTCGTGCGGGGAGGGAGTAAGCCCTTCGTGTGGCCTGTCCAACATGCGTCCCCCCCAGCTGAAGGCGGGGAGAGTCACCCATCTCCTTGGGGACTCTCTTCGTCGAGGCGGAAAAAGCGGGACAGGCCATCCGCGTTGGCGTGGTCTTGGCCTGGTCGGTGCTCCACAGTGAAGTCCATTCCCTGCAGGGAAATGGACCAGCGCAAGAGTTTTGGGTTCTCCCCCCGCATCTGCATCAGCCACTGCAGGGGTCGATGGTCGGTTTGTACCCGGAAGTGGGTACCGAAGAGATAGGGCCGGAGCTTTTTGAGGGCCCACACCACTGCGAAGGCCTCCCTCTCGATGGTGCTCCAGCGCTGTTCTCGGGCCAGGAGACGTCGACTGATGAAGGCCACCGGCTGGTCATGACCTTCGGGGTTTAACTGAGAAAGGACGGCTCCGATGCCGTGGTCGGAGGCGTCGGTCTGTACCATGAATTCCCGACTGTAATCGGGGGCCTGGAGCACAGGGGCGGTGCATAGAGCGGCCTTCAGCTTCTCGAAGGCCGCTTGACAATCGGGGGTCCAGTTAATCCGCTTCGGCTGGTTCTTGGACGTGAGACCCGTGAGGGGCCCCACGATGCTGCCGTAGTCCTTCACGAACCGCCGGTAGTAGCCGGTGAGCCCCAAGAAGGCTCGGACCTCGGTCTGGGTGACGGGGGGCTGCCAGGACTGGATGGCAGCAATCTTAAGTTGTAGCGGGGCCACCAGCCCGCTTCCCACTTGGTGCCCAAGGTAGGTCACAGACCCTTGGCCAATTTGGCACTTGCCGGCCTTAATTGTGAGGCCGGCCCGCTGGAGGGCCTGTAGGACCTCTTGGAGGTGACGGAGGTGGTCGGGCCAGTGGTGGCTGTATACAGCGATATCGTCCAGGTAGGCAGCGCTGAACTCTTCGAGCCCCGCCAAGACCTGGTTCACGAGGCGTTGAAACGTGGCGGGGGCATTCTTCATGCCGAAGGGCATGACCTTGAATTGGTAGTGGCCATCGGGGGTAGAGAAGGCTGACCGTTCCTGAGCCCTGGGTGTGAGGCCGATCTGCCAGTAGCCCGCTGTTAGGTCGAAGATACTAGATAGAGGTAGCGGGCGGCCCCCAGCCGGTCGATCAGCTCGTCTGCTCGGGGGATCGGATGAGCGTCGGTCCGGGTGACAGCGTTCAAGCCCCGGTAGTCGACGCAGAATCTCAGTTCAGGTGCGGTGCCGGGGGCAGCGGCTTTGGGGACCAATACAACCGGACTGGCCCAGGGACTGTCCAAGGGCTCGATGACCCCGATTGTGAGCATCTTGGCCACCTCCTCCTGTATGCAGGCCCGTACCCGATCTGGTACGCGGTAGGCCCGGTGTCGGACAGGGGGACTGTCCCCGGTGTCCACGTCGTGCAAACACCAAGGGGTGACCCCGGGGGTGAGGGAGAACAGGGTAGCGAACTGCAGCAGGAGGTTCCGGCAGCCCTGGCGTTGCTCCGAAGTGAGGGCGTCAGAGAGCCGGACCCCGTCCACGGAGCCGTCATTCTCCTGAGTCTTCAGAAGATCCGGGAGGGGTTCGGAGTCTTCCTCTGCCCCACTGTCCGTAGCCATCAGGAGGCTGAGTTCTGAGCGCACATAGTGTGGTTTGAGTCGGTTGGTGTGGAGGAGCCGAAGGGGGTTCCGGGAGGTCCCCAGGTCGATGAGGTAAGTGACGGGGCTTTTGCGCTCGACCACTTTGAAGGGCCCCGTCCACTTATCTTGCAAGGCACATGGTTCGGTGGGGGACATCACCCATACTTGTTGTCCAGGCTCGAACTCAACGGAGGAGGCATTGTGATCATACCACTTCTTCATGTCCTCCTGGCTGGCCTCGAGGTTCGCCTTGGCCATCTCTCTGAAGCGCCGGGTCTGATTGCGTAGGGCCAGGAGGTATTTGAAGACGTCTGGAGGGGTCTTTAGGGGGGCCATCTCCCAACCTTCTTTTACTAGGCTGAGGGGCCCTCGCACAGGGTGCCCGTACAGGAGTTCGAAAGGGCTAAAACCGAGGGACTTCTGGGGAACTTCGCGGTAGGCGAAGAGGAGGCACGGGAGTAGTACATCCCACTGGCGACGGAGGGGCTCTTCCAATCCCCCAATCATCCCCTTGAGGGTGCGGTTAAAACGCTCCACTAGTCCGTTCCCTTGGGGGTGATAGGGGGTCGTGAATCTGTAGGTGACCCCGCATTGTTGCCAGAGGGACTTCATGTATTTGGATATAAAGTTCGTGCCTCGGTCGCTGACGACTTCTCGGGGGAAGCCTACCCGGGAGAAGATCCCCATTAGGGCCCGGCCAACCACCGGAGCTGTCACGGTCCGTAGGGGCACCGCCTCGGGGTAGCGGGTGGCATGGTCCACCAGTACTAAGATGAACCTGTGTCCTTGTGCCGTGCGGGGGTCCAGAGGCCCCACGATGTCTATCCCCACCCTCTCGAACGGGGTGGTGACCACAGGGAAGGGTTGCAGAGGGGCTTTCAGCTTCCGACCACTCTTCCCGCTGGCTTGGCATGTGGGGCAAGATCGGCAGTGGTTCAGGACGTCGTTCCTCATCTTCGGCCAGAAAAAGTGGGTCACTAGGCGGCTGTACGTTTTATCCTGGCCCAGGTGTCCAGCCAGGGGGACATCGTGGGCCAGGTTGAGCAGAAAGTCTCTGAAGCGGAGAGGTACCACCAGTACTCGACCGGCCCCCAGCTCGGCGATTCTTTGCTCGCTGTATAGCAGGTCGTTATCCCAGTAGACCCAGTGAGTTCCGGTGGAGTCCCCTGCGTTCTGGGCGCTGGCTTGTTGGCGGAGTCCCTCGAGGGAGGGACAGGTCTTTTGTTCCTGGCGGAACTGTGCTTGGGTGGGCCCCCCCTCTTGACGCCACTGAGCCAGGTCAGGAAGGTCCTGGGGTTGCGCGTCCCCTTCGGCCGTCGGGTCTGGGAGGCTGGCCTCGTCGTTGTCTTCTACTGGGGCGACTGGGGGCGGAGGTGCTGGCCATTCTGGTTCTTCTGATCGAGGGACGGCACGGGCGGCCATGGACCGGGTGGTTACACAGGCCCAGTCCGGGAGGCCCAGCATCCCCAGGTGCTCTCTTCTCTCAACGGTGGCCCACGGGGAACTCTCGAGGTCATTCCCCAGGAGGCAGTCCACGGGGGCATCGTCCCAGACCGTCACCTTCAACAGGCCGGAGACCCCTCCCCATTCGAATGGGACGCAGGCCATTTGACACATACTTTCAGAGTTGTCTGCCGAGCGGACGGGGCAGAGAATGTTCGGCAGGATCTGCTCGGGCTTCACCAGGTGACAGCGGACGGCCGTCACACTGGCGCCTGTGTCACGCAAGGCCTCGGCTCGCTGTCCATTAATGGTCACCCACTGACCGTATTTCCTGGTGTTAGCGGGTAGGGGAGCCCGCGGGACCATGTCTCTTCCCCCTAAGCACGCCAGGACCATGGCAGCCGGTTCCCACTCTTGCTGGGCCGGCTCATACTCCTCTGGTTCCTCCAATGATCGCTCTTCCCCCAGGGCGGCGGCAGCTACCTGGCGGGGCTTGGGTGTTTGGTTCTGCGGGCAGCTCGGGCTATTGGCGTAGTGGCCGACTCGCTGGCATCGGTGGCACGTGACGTTGGCTCGGACCCCAGGACGCCACGGGGGGTTGCCCCGACCGGCCGGAGCCGGGGTGCTGGCCACGGGTGTTGCGGGCAAGGCGTCTCTCCCTCGCCCCTGGCCCCCTCCTCCTCCCCGAGGACGGTGCTGGCCTTGGTTGTTTCTGTTCTGTTCGTGTGGCCCCCTCCGGCCCACTCGGGTGCTTTCCCATCGGTCAGCTTCGGCGGCGAGCTGCCGGGGGTCAGTCAGCTTACTGTCGAGGAGGTGCTGCCTGAGCTCGACGAAGCAGTTGTTCGACAGGTGCTCCCATACCATCAGGTTAAAGAGTTGTTCGTAGGTGGTGACCTGGCTCCCCTTTATCCAACCCTCGAAGGCACGGCTGAAATAGTTCACGTATTCTACCCAAGTTGTACCTGGGATCCGGGTGCAATCTCTGAACCTCTGGCGGTACATCTCGGGTGTGAGGCCGTAGCGGGTGAGGAGGGCAGCCTTCATGTGGTCGTAGGACGACATTTGGTGATCTGGGAGCTGCAGTAGGGCATCGCGCCCCTCGTTGATAAACCTCCCCCAGAGTCCGGCTCCCCAATCACTCCGGTCGATCCGGTAGGAGGTCATGGCGATCTCGTAGGCTTTAAACCACTGTTGTATGTCGTCTTCTCGGACATACTCGCGGACAACATCCTTGGGGATGTGGACTTTTTTCTCGATTGGCCCCGGGGTGTGTGGTCGCTCAGGCACCCCCAGTTCTTTATTCTGTTTCCGAAGTTCTATTTCCGCCAGTTTGCGCTCGTGCTCGAGCGTTATTTTTTTCTCCTCCAGCTCTCTCTGTCTCTGCTTCTCTTCTCGTTCATCTCGGAGCCGCATGTGCTCGAGGTTGAGTTTCTGTTCAGCTAACTTGAGTTCCCCATCCATCTTGAGTCGTGCCATTTCCAACTCGTGCAATCTGGTTCTTTCTCTTTCTCGGATCTCCTCCTGCGAGAGGCCCGTTCCCCGCTCCTCGGGAGCCGTGGCGTTCCCCTCTGGTGTGATGCTGCTTTGGTCGGAGGGTCCGGCGACCCCAGTTTCTGTCCACGACTCTAGGGCGTGCTTTAGATCATCTTTGGTACTCAGGCCGGTGGTAGCAATGCCAAGTTCTATGCAGAATTGTCTCAGTTCGCGGTGGTTGTATTCTTCTAATTTATCCATTTGGAATTTCTCGGTGGAGTTGCTATCTTTGGCTGACATCGTGTTGTTGTCGTGGGGTGAGCTACTCTCTGTACGATTACGCGTTGATTCGGATCGCGCCGCTGGCCACCAATGTTAGAAAGGATAGACGGACCGGGAGGGTCGGCCGGGGTCAGGAGGAGAGGTCTCCGGGGAGAGCCGTCTCCAGCGATCGTACAGACCAGTAACTTCCCCCCCACAGACAGATACCACACACGGATAAGGTTCAGTGTTCTTTATAAGCACTTCTTAAGGTACGGTTGAATGGTACAAGGAGGTCTGGACTCAGGGGTCCCCTCGATTCAAGTCTCTCAAAGCAGGGTAAGGGGTAGCGGGACAGTCTGTCTACCAGTCAGGTAGTTTGGATGAGATGATGATTAGCTCACAATCCTCGAGCTTAGTTGGTGCGGGCCGCGGCAGCGCAAGCAGGTCCCGGAAAGATGGTCGATGTACGGTCCGCGGCAGCGCCAGCAGGTCCCGGTGAGGATGGTCGTTACAACGGGCCGCGGCAGCGCCAGCAGGTCCCGGAAAGATGGTCGATGTACGGTCCGCGGCAGCGCCAGCAGGTCCCGGTGAGGATGGTCGTTACAACGGGCCGCGGCAGCGCCAGCAGGTCCCGACGAGGATGGATGTTGTAGAAGGCCGCGGCAGCGCCAGCAGGCAGGACGATGGTTCACAAGAGCGGGCTACGGCAGCGCCAGTAGTCCGTCAAGGCTGAGTTCTCTCGGTGTCTCTCGACTCCAGGATACAACTGCCTTCCTGCTCCGGAGTTGCCCCAGTTATAGGGCAGGCGCTCTTTGATGTCCGGACCCTCGCACTTGGAGGTCGGAGGGCCCGGGATGAAGGTGTCCAGACACCCAGCAGGGGGTGGAGCCAGCGCCTGGGGGAGCTGGAGGCGATCGGCACCTGGCGGGGGAAGAGCTCTTGACACTTCGTCCTCCCATTGACCTGCCAAGTGGTCCGCTCACCTCCCGGGTGGATGGTGGTGCCGGGATGTCGGGGCCGGTCAGGCCCGGGGTTAGGGTCGGGGCGAGGCCACGCGGCCTCGTGGTGCAGGGCCCAAGATGGCGGCTTGAACCGGCCGGGGGAGCCGGTGGGGCTGGGCCCCGTGATGAGTAGAGGTCCGAGGGCAGAAGATCCGTCGGGAGACGGGGTACGGGTGCTTTTCGTGGGTTATGCCTGGTGGGCCGGAGCTCGGGCCCTGTCGTGCGGGGAGGGAGCAAGCCCTTCGTGTGGCCTGTCCAACAGTACTCGTAGTGGTACGGGCCGTACACACGCCTGTACGCTCCCTATCACTACGAGTACGCATACGCGAACCACACATACTGATAGGGAGCCTACAGGCGTGTGTACGGCCCGTACCACTACGAGTACGCATACGCGAGGCCACACATACTGATAGGGAGCGTACACACGCCTGTACGCTCCCTATCAGTATGTGTGGCCTCGCGTATGCGTACTCGTAGTGATAGGGAGCGTACAGGCGTGTGTACGGCCCGTACCACTACGAGTACGCATACGCGAGGCCACACATACTGATAGGGAGCGTACACACGCCTGTACGCTCCCTATCAGTATGTGTGGCCTCGCGTATGCGTACTCGTAGTGGTACGGGCCGTACACACGCCTGTACGCTCCCTATCACTACGAGTACGCATACGCGAACCACACATACTGATAGGGAGCCTACAGGCGTGTGTACGGCCCGTACCACTACGAGTACGCATACGCGAGGCCACACATACTGATAGGGAGCGTACACACGCCTGTACGCTCCCTATCAGTATGTGTGGCCTAGCGTATGCGTACTCGTAGTGATAGGGAGCGTACAGGCGTGTGTACGGCCCGTACCACTACGAGTACGCATACGCGAGGCCACACATACTGATAGGGAGCGTACACACGCCTGTACGCTCCCTATCAGTATGTGTGGCCTCGCGTATGCGTACTCATAGTGGTACGGGCCGTACACACGCCTGTACGCTCCCTATCACTACGAGTACGCATACGCGAACCACACATACTGATAGGGAGCCTACAGGCGTGTGTACGGCCCGTACCACTACGATTACGCATACGCGAGGCCACACATACTGATAGGGAGCGTACACACGCCTGTACGCTCCCTATCAGTATGTGTGGCCTCGCGTATGCGTACTCGTAGTGGTACGGGCCGTACACACGCCTATACGCTCCCGATCACTACGAGTACGCATACGCGAGGCCACACATACTGATAGGGAGCGTACACACGCCTGTACGCTCCCTATCAGTATGTGTGGCCTCGCGTATGCGTACTCGTAGTGGTACGGGCCGTACACATGCCTGTACGCTCACCATCACGATGGGTACACATACGGCAGCACTCCCATAGTGAAATGGGAACGTACACAGGCCCTCTTTGCAGCAGTACAGCGGTATTCACACATCACAGTGGTGACAGGCGGCACACAGGTAGGGATAGGGCGGACATACTTCTCCATGGATGGACATACTTGTCCATTAATTGACATCGAGGCATCGTCTGTGCATCACTACATGTGTGGGGCACAGGTGTGAAAGGCCTGTGATGTGGAACATTACTCCAGAGTCGAGAAGGCACCAGATGTATGATGAGATGTCTACAGATGTACTGTGTGATGGTGCGATGTGTGCCAGCCATGCCCTTGACTCCTTTGACATGTGTGCATGTCGTACTGCGCACTTGGGGTGAGCGTCACTGGCATGGCACGGACACCAACACACGGAAGTGTCCCCTGATGCCCGGTACAGGGGTCATGACACCTGACTTGTCACTACCCACGTTGCACAATGTGACTATGTCATGTATGTGTGGGGGCTTCCCATCCGGTTGATGTTGGAGCACCCTCAAAAGCTGCAGCCGTTGCAGCAACCAACATGTGTCTGTGTGTAGATTGTCATTGCACACTGTTCCGCACACCATGCCACATGTGGTCTCGGATGTGAGGTGCACATGTATGCATGGGACACGGAGTAGCGTGACAAGGACATGTCAGCATCCTCACAAGGTATGTGTGGTGAGTCATGACCTGTGCACCTTCATGGCAAGGTGTGTGGGCTGGCCTAGTGTAATGTCATGTGACCTGTGGCTCCAGTGTTCCGCTACCAATATCTGCAATCGGCATCCTGCTGCTGCTGATGTGTGGGCGTATGTCACTCCTGTGTTGCGTCTGGCTGTTCACTTGCACTGGGACACAGCTATTCCCATGGCGTGGCATGGGGAGGTTCTCAATCTCCGTGTGTAGCTGGGTCTTTGAAGGAGTGTCACCTTGCATTCATACGTGTCCTGGCCATGTAGCACATACCTGACTCCCTATGTAGCATGTGTGTATTGCCAGATTAACATGTGCTCAGTACACATGAGTTGTTGTCGTAGTGCACTCACTCCTCGTTGTCACTTCCAAATTACTGCAGAGCGCCGCCTCTTGCCCGAAGAATTCCAGACTTGGCTGCCATGCAGGATAATGACAGCATCCGGCTCTACCGCTTCACCCAATCATTGATTCTGGAGTTGACGGCGAGACTGGCACCACACCTGCAACCGCAGCACAGGTATCCCACGGCACTGACACCCCAGCTGAAGGTAATGGCTGCCCTACATTTTCTTGCCACGGGTACCTTTCAAAATACCATAGCTCATGTTGGTGGCATGTCCCAGAGCACGTTCAGTGGTGTGCTGCATGATTTCTTAGAGGCCATGTTGATTCACCTGGATGACTTCATCAAGTTCCCAACCCCTGAACAGATGACTGAGGTCAAGCGTGGATTCTATGCCCTGGGAGGGATGCCCCATGTCATTGGGTCCATAGATGGGACACATGTAGCTTTGGTACCACCACACGCACGGGAGGTGGCGTACCGCAATCGGAAGCACTACCACTCCATCAATGCCCTTGTGGTGTGTCTGTCCAACATGGTGATTTCACATGTCTGTGCTCGTTTTCCAGGATCAGCACACGATGCCTACATCATGAGGCGTAGCGGGATGCCTGATATGATGATGCAGCTGCGCAACGAACGGGCATGTGTTGTTGGTGGGTACAGTCTGTCAGTCCTGGATTCTGTATAGCCTACCAGCACGACCGCTTCACCACTTCTAACGATGACCATGTGCTTTCCATGTAGGGGACGCTGGCTATCCCAACATGCCTTGGCTGCTCACACCTCTCCGCAACCCCATCACGCCGGCCCAGCTCCGCTACAACACCGCCCATGGCCGGACAAGGCGAGTGATAGAGAGGACGTTTGGCATGCTGAAGAGCCGATTCAGGTGCCTCCACAAGACCGGCGGCGCACTCCCATATGCCCCTGCGAAGGTCTGCAAGATCTTCATGGTCTGCTGCATGCTGCACAACATGGCAGTTGAAAGAGCAGTGCCACTCATCCTGAATCAACATGACGAGGACCATCCACCCGTGGAGGACGAAGGGCTTGGCAATGGGGCTAGTGATGTGGAGGATGTGGAGCCGCAAGAGGACATCCGGACTCGGCTCATACGCGACTTCTTTGCATAGTGGTGAGTACCAGTGTCTGAGTGTGCACGCATTGGTCCCCGTGTGGCATGCGTTGTGATGTGTGTCTCCACCTGCATGTATGGCACGTGAGTCAGAGGTGTGTGTGGGTGTGTCACTGGAGTGATGGTGCCAGTGATGGGTGTACTTCCTCAGTCATAATTGTGACCTAGCATGTTGTCATCCATACATGTGTCGAGTAAATGCACATGCAAGTGGCTGTGCTTTTTGTGGCTGACTTCTTGTGTGTTTCTCTTCCCAAGGTACCTGCGCATGCCGTCTGCTGGTTGCATTGTTGTGGCACTGCTATTCCTCATGGACATGACATCGTGGGCTGACTCAGCGTTACAGGCACGGACACGTTTGGAAGTCTCCATGGGGTAAGGGATGCATCTGGGGTGTATTGGGTGTGGCAGTTGTTCACGATGTGTGCACACTGCCCCTGTCGGTGTTTGGTTCCTCTGCAGCCATGTTGCATCCCCATGGGACACGACATGCAGCTGTGTACACCTGAATAGATGGTCTGCCTGGTTGACAGTCATCAGTGATGGGATAGGGGATTGTGATGATGGCATCAATGTGTGTGACACTGCCCTCGGACACATTCGGTTAGCATTGGCTTGACATGGTGTGGGACTTCGACATCCGCGGATCTTTGGTGTATGGCAGGCTCTCCGTGTGCAGCTGTGGGTATTTAGCTGTTAGCCGACGCTTGTGTGCCAGTTCCATGGCGAACACGCATGTGTGCTGCTGAAGGGGGGTGCCAGTGTTGGACCCACATGTTACTCCACATGATGTGTTCATGTGTACTTCGAGTTGCCTCTGCAATCCCGAATACATGACTAATAAAGGTGTCCCTATGCCTCCAAGGTGCCTCTTCTCAGTCAATGCTGATGTGTTGCCACGGTGCATCCTGCTTGTCTGGCATGGTATTCCCTGATTGCGGCTATGTGTCAATGTGTCGAGTGGCAAGATGCAAGCTGTGTGTGTGGGCTGAGACTGTGTATTGGGCATGATGTCCATGACTGTGTGGGTATTGTGACATGTGCCATCCCCATGCATCCAACGTTGGCCAGGCACCCATTCTCTGCATCCACCGGACTCAAGCTTGCAGGACATGTTTCTGCCACCTGTCTACACATACCTGGGTGCCCCCCAGGACACTGGACTGGATCCCTGACCTCTGCGCATGACTGTTGCTGTACTCAATGTGTGTGTCAGCACGGTTGTTCGGTAACCCCCTCAGCTTGTTGGGCCCATCACGGGTGTGTATGGTGCTCCATGTCTGTCTTGCCTAATACACTGTGACCCATGTGTCCTGTGCCAGACTCAGGCCCCAGGGTGTGGGTGGTTGAAGACAAAAGATGACTCAGGCATGTTTTGACTTTACAAGACACATGTTAGGTAATAATGCTACCAGCAGGCATCTACTCTTCATAGTGTGATTTATTATTGGGGGGGGGGGGGGGAAACAAAGTGAGTGTCTTTCCGGGAATTTTGAATCCAAAGTTCAGTAGGGGAGTTGGTGTCCTTGCCATTGGATGTCCTCAGAGTCCATGCCACAGTCTTTGTCAACATTGGTCAGCCAGTGACCAGCAGGGCCATGTGGCAGAGAATTTCTCTTGATGCTGTGATGCTGTTGCTCCAGTGGGCCAGGTGCCAGGCCAGGTGTCCTGGGAGATGGTGATGTAGCGCCGACCCTCACGGTCCTTTCCGTGGACGACCCGGCCTCCTGCGGGGAACCTCACCAGCAGGCCGTGACGACATCTGGGATGCTCCGTCGGATGTTTCCTCCTCCTCCTCCTGATCCCTCCCTGTGGGTGGTGATGTTCTCCGCCTTCTGGCACAGGGAGGGTCGGCCATCTTGTCGGCCATCCGACGGAGTGTAGCGTGAATCCCCTGGAATGCCGTCACTTGCTCAGCCTGTCTGTCCTCCATCCTCCGTTGGTGTACCAGTAGACAGGCATGTAGCTCCGCATGTTGCTGGGCCTGCTGGGTCTTTATCTCATCGAGGCTCCCCTTGATCTCATTGAGGGTGGACACAACCTGGGCCATGCCCGTGGTGTCCTGCCGGTATGAGTCCAGGATGTTACGGACATGGGAAAATACCGGATCCCCAGCCAACTGGTCAGGCTCGTGCCTCCGCCGTCCTCCACTCCCACCACCCCTGCCCACTTGCGCCTGGCCTGCCCTTATGGGCACATCGGGTCTCCGGGACCCCTGAGGGGTGGCATTGGCGTTGTCGCCTGCCTCCTCCTGGGTGCCCGGGACACCGTGTCCCTCCTGGCCAGCCTGGCTGCATTGTGGTGTTGGGGCAGGGATCCTGGGTGTCTCCTGGGATGTGGCAGGAGTGGGGGTGGTGGTTGGCACAGTTGTACCTGACGCAGGTGCTGCAGGCGGTAGGACACCAGAGGGGCCAGGTCGGTCGGGGTCGTCCACAGAGTGGTGAGAGTGGTCGCTGCCGGTGGGATCGGGCTCCTGCAGATCCGGGTCCTGTGAGTGTTCCCTCCCAGTGTTGGGGGGTGCACCACGACGTTGACCTGTGTGTGAGAGAGACAATGTTAATTTTGGTCCATGCAACATCCATGTTTCATCATTTCCTAAGTTGGCACATTTCCTCTTGGAATTAGGATCTGTCTTGCATTCCACTCACAGTGCACTTGTGCATGGGTGTGTCCCTTGGGCACCACTTTGGCACCTTTCACTATGTGTGGCACAGTCTTACTTGCTGCGTCAAGTGTGACTGCAGTCAGCCGTGGAGTGGGCAGGTGTTGCGAGCCATGCATTGGCGCCTTCCGTGTAGCACTGTACATGTGCACATGGATTTGTTCCACACACTTATGTGATGCAGGTAGCTGTCATTGTGCTCGTGCACAGGTTGTGACATGGCCCTGTGTTTTGCCATGGAGAAGAGGGGGGGTTCTGGCATGGGCCACCCTTGGCTACATGCACGCAGTCTACCTGCTGACGAGCAGACATTCCCACACACCACACGGCTGATTTGCTCTCCCTGTGTCTCCCTCCCTCTCTGTCCCCCTCTCCCTCCCTCTCTGTCCCCCTCTCCCTCCCTCTCTGTCACCCTCTCCCTCCCTCTGTGTGTCAGCCTCCTCCCTCTGTCCGTCTCCCTGTGTCTCCCTCCCTCTCTGTCCCCCTCTCCCTCCCTCTCTGTCCCCCTCTCCCTCCCTCTCTGTCACCCTCTCCCTCCCTCTGTGTGTCAGCCTCCTCCCTCTGTCCGTCTCCCTGTGTCTCCCTCCCTCTCTGTCCCCCTCTCCCTCCCTCTCTGTCCCCCTCTCCCTCCCTCTCTGTCCCCCTCTCCCTCCCTCTGTGTGTCACCCTCTGTCACCTCAGCCCAGCTTCCTGGGCACACACTGTTAGCAGATCTTTGAGTGGCCCTTGGCTTGTTGATGTGAGTTTGTTTCTGATCTCCAGGCACCCATTGGGTGTGATGTGTGTCTGTGCGCTGCTGCTGTGGTGGTGTGTGCTGCCACTCTTTCACAATGTTGGCTGTTCATTAGCTGCTGTCATGTGCAAAACAGTGCCTTCACCCCCATGTGTTGATGCAAGGCGTCCGCCATTCGCTGGCAAGTCATTCCTGTGTTGGGACACACTGTTTGTCTGGCTGTGACCTAGGCCATATGGGCAGAGTGCATTGTTGTCTGCTTCGGAGTCGCACTATGTGATTTTTGGGGCCCAGCCTCCCGCCATCCGGGTTACCGTGTCATGTGTTGTTGTCTACTGTGACTTGCCATTGTCCAGCTGGGTGCATGGGGCATGGTGGCAGCAGTGGCATGTGCGTGCTCATGGAGTGTGGTTGAGTAATGCGATGGCTTGTGGTGGTTGCGTGCCTGTTAGTGATTTTGGTTGTGGATGCCGTTCCCCCCATGTGAGGTGCGTTGTTTGTGTACTCACCCGGGTCTCGGAGTCCTTCTAATCCTTCGACTGCCTCCACCGGCAGTATGGCCATCACCCTCTCCTCCCAGGGATGGTACTGTACGGGTCTGCGGGAGGGCCCTCCTCCGGTGGCGTTGGCCTGGTCGTGTTCCTCCTGCCTCTTGGCTCTGACCCTCCTCCGCAGATCGTACCACCTGTTCTGGCATTCCTGCCTGGTCCTCCTGGTGTCCGCAACAGCATTCACAGCATCGACGATGGTCTGCCACATGGCTGTTTTTGCTGCCAGGCTGGTGTTTCTGACCAATGTTCCAAAGATCTGTGGCTCGACTCTGAGGATTTCATCAACAAGGACCTCCAACTCTCGGTTACTGAACTTTGGATTCTTGGTAGTGGGCATGGTGAGGGGTGTGGGTGGGGATGGTGGGGGGGGTGTGTGGATGTGGGGGGGGGGGTGTGGATGGTTGTGTGTGTGTGTGTGTGTGAATGTGATGAGGGGGTGTTTGTGAGGGTGGTTGTGTGAAGGTGTGCAAGTGTAAGGTGTGGTGTAGCTTGTTGTATGGTTCTGTGGTGTCTGGCAGCAGTGAGTCTGTTGCAAAGGCTCATGGTTTGTGTGTGTGGGCCCTTTTTATTGGTCCATGGGTGGGTGTGGCAGTGTTTGAATTTTGGGTGGGTGTGTTATAAGTAGTGGTGGTGTTTTGGCCCTCTGTTTGTCTTTGGCAGTTGCAGGTCAGTGAAGGTGTATTTGTATTGTTTGTTGGCCATGTTTAGTGGCTTTGTGCCATTCGAATAGTGTCTTCTTGTGTTGTTTTGTTTTGTCCTGGTTGTGTACGTGCGTTTTGAGCGTGTGTACGGTGTGTAGATGGGCCATTTGGTTGTACGGTGCTGTCCTTGTGTGTGGGTTGGTACGACTCGTACATGCGGTTGTGATGTTGGGGCCTGGGGTGCGCTCCGTACTTAGGAGGTTGTGTTGGGGGTAGGACCGTAACGTACTGGGGTGTACATAGACGGTGGTACGACACGTACTGGGGTGGGGGTACGACTGGAACGTACTGGGGTGTACATAGACGGTGGTACGACACGTACAGGGGTGGGGGTGGGGCTCGAATGTACTGGGGTGTACATAGACGGTAGTACGACACGTACTTGGGTGGGGGTACGACTGGAACGTACTGGGGTGTACATAGACGGTGGTACGACACGTACTGGGGTGGGGGTACGACTGGAACGTACTGGGGTGTAGGTACATGGTGGTGCGACACGTACAGGGGTGGGGGTGGGGCTCGAATGTACTGGGGTGTACATAGACGGTAGTACGACACGTACTGGGGTGGGGGTACGACTGGAACGTACTGGGGTGTACATAGACGGTGGTACGACACGTACTGGGGTCGGGGTACGACTGGAACGTACTGGGGTGTAGGTACACGGTGGTGCGACACGTACAGGGGTGGGGGTGGGGCTCGAATGTACTGGGGTGTACATAGACGGTAGTACGACACGTACTGGGGTGGGGGTACGACTGGAACGTACTGGGGTGTACATAGACGGTGGTACGACACGTACTGGGGTGGGGGTGGGGCGCGAACGTACTGGGGTGTACATAGACGGTGGTGCGACAAGTACAGGGGTGGGGGTACGACTGGAACGTACTGGGGTGTACATAGACGGTGGTACGACACGTACTGGCGTGGGGGTACGACTGGAACGTACTGGGGTGTAGGTACACGGTGGTGCGACACGTACAGGGGTGGGGGTGGGGCTCGAATGTACTGGGGTGTACATAGACGGTAGTACGACACGTACTGGGGTGGGGGTACGACTGGAACGTACTGGGGTGTAGGTACACGGTGGTGCGACACGTACAGGGGTGGGGGTGGGGCTCGAATGTACTGGGGTGTACATAGACGGTAGTACGACACGTACTGGGGTGGGGGTACGACTGGAACGTACTGGGGTGTACATAGACGGGGGTATGACACGTACTGGGGTGGGGGTACGACTGGAACGTACTGGGGTGTACATAGACGGTGGTGCGACACGTACAGGGGTGGGGGTACGACTGGAACGTACTGGGGTGTACATAGACGGTGGTACGACACGTACTGGGGTGGGGGTACGACTTGAACGTACTGGGGTGTAGGTACACGGTGGTGCGACACGTACAGGGGTGGGGGTACGACTGGAACGTACTGGGGTGTACATAGACGGTGGTACGACACGTACTGGGGTGGGGGTACGACTGGAACGTACTGGGGTGTACATAGACGGTGGTACGACACGTACTGGGGTGGGGGTACGACTGGAACGTACTGGGGTGTACATAGACGGGTGGGGGTATACATACACGGGGGGTACGTGTCGGACGTACGGGGGCTGGGGGGAGTGTTGGGCGCGTATGCGGGCACATGTCTCCATGGTTGCTATAGGAGTTCGGTGCGGACGGTGTTTTTTCCATACGGTTGTAAGCTCGGACGCACGGGATAGATCGTGATTCCTCGGTCGGGCTTGGCTTTTCACGTTTGTAAGGTAAATCGTCCGAGGACGTGTCGGACACATTTTCCGACCCGAGGACGTGTGGGGAATTATTCCCAGTGCGGTTCGTATGGACTTTTTACCATGCGAATCGTGATTGCCAGTTCGTACGGCACTTGTACGATTCGTACGGTAAAAAGACCCGATACGAGTCGTACGGGGACATTTTTTACCGGATCGTGATCGGCACCTATGTCTTTTTACCATTTGTTAGCAGATCTAGGTTGGCCATGAACTGATGAAAAGAAGCCATTAAAAGGCATAAGGTCTTTGGTGTGCGAGCCATCAAAACTGCACAGTGGCGTAGCTAGACCTTTTGCCACCCGTGGCGGTCCCTGTGCTTTCCACTCCGCGACTGCCGCAGGTAAGAGTGAGGGGTGCTGGTAATCCCTGTGTTTCCCGCCCCGTGACGGCCGCAGGTAAGGGGGGCCGCCACCCGCTGCTCCCAAAACTTGTGCCACCCAGGGCAGACCGCCCCGTGCCCCACCTTGCTACGCCACTGAAACCGCATGATCACTGTATATTAATGCCGATAGCGGACCACCACCTATCCTGGGAAGATCTGGGCTATCAATGTTAAGAGACAGACTTAACTTATTAATATAAAGAATGAATAAGGACAGAGCCTCCGCCCTAATCCGTGGGAAATTGCAAACTCATCTGTGAGTTCACCACTGTTGCCAAATCTGACCCTTCCATTCATGTTTTCGTGTAAGGTGGATAGACAATTTCTAAGTGCCACATCCAGCCCCATATTCAATAGAATCGACCATAGTTTTAAGCAGTTTGCACAGTCAAAAGATGTTGACAAGTCGATACATGCAAGATACACGGGAACATGCTTTGCAATAGAGTATTTACCCATAGTTAAATTAGGGTTCAGACACTGCTCTGCAGTACCCAAACGGTCCCTAAAACCATTTAGGCAGAGATTAAGAATGTTGTTTTAAGAGGCCCTGTCACAAATTCTGTTGTATGTGGCCCTGCTAAGGATTTTCATCGGGGTAGCTATGAGGGAAATTGCCCGTTAGCATCTCAGACCAGATCAATCGCCTTTTTTAAAAATAGGAACAATGATCCAAGATGAAAAGACCTGGGTAGTTGTGAATATGCTAGATTGATAAAGATGTTAGTCGGGAATGCCACCCACAAATTAGAATTGCATTTTACCAAATCTATGGGGACCCCTTCCGGCCCTGGTGCTTTACCTGTGGGACTTTGCTGTATAGCTTCAGTTACCTCGCTTCCGGAGAAAAATAAATGTGATTGTTAGTTATAAGTAGGCGAGGACTCCCTAATAGATATGCCAGGAGAAGAGGAAGAATAAATGTTTAAGAAATGAGCAACCCACGACTCGCTGGAACTATGACAGCTACTCAAAGAAACATGGGGGCATATTTACAAGGGCATTGCACCACGGAGTGTCACTTTTTCAGACACTCCAGTGGCGCAATGCCCTGCTGCATATTTACAAAGTGGTGCTAAGCCACAATGCGTGGCTTAATGTCCCCTTGTAGCTATTGACCTCTTTGACGCAGGTATCTGATTCACAGGGGCGTACAATGGGTGTTGTTGTGGGCATTCCAGCGCAACACCCAACACCTATGTGTGCTGCATTCTGCAGCATACATAGAAGGAGCAAATTGGCATTAATGATTTTTTATGTGCAGGAAGGTGACCCTTCCGTCATACAAAAAACCTTCCCTGCAACGCAAGCCCCCTTACACCATGGGGCAAGGGGGCCTGCGTTGCCGCTAGGCAGCTTTTATAACACCGGCACAAGGGAAAACACTGGGGTGTGCCGTATTCTTGTAAATACGGCGCATCCCTGCATTTTTTTAAATGATGCAGTGTGCACACCTAAATTGTTAGCAGCACCGCGCTGCACTGTTTCTTTGTAAATATACCCCATAGCTTCTATTAGCCCTTAAGGTGCTGTCAGTGGCCCAAAAGGCCTTTTGCTTTTTATTGATCGCTGCAGGAACTAAACTGTCCCAATTCCTACTGGTAATCTCAGTACATATCTCTTTTAGAACTGCTTTATATAACCTATTGACTAGCGACATTTCTTTAGGGTCCCTTGAAACCTGAATCCATTAGATGTGGGCTAATCAATAAATTAAATATAATTAAATTACTTCCCATCCAATTCCCCTATAAACCCATAAGCCACTACGGAAATAAAAATGCAAAAATAAAAAAAATTTAAATTAATTAATTTGATGTGCTTTGCGTATTGGTAGGAATCAGAGAAGCCACGAGGGGACTGTGGCCTCCAAAGATTGATTCTAAAGTCTTCCCATATTCTAAACAGTGGGCCAAACCTGAGATAGTCTGAGGCATACTATGGGACAGAGAGTGAAAGAGCCTGAAAGAAACCTCCAACATATCCAACACACCCCTTCAACCAGTGATGTAGAAAGTTACAATTCCCCAACAGACCCCATTTCCCCCCATATATACCCTCCTACCTTAGCAAGAATATGTCTGCCCTCAGACAGGGGGCTGTGTCACTATCCATGTCCCCTGATCCCTAGCCAATCTAGTGAACATTGAACAACAGTTTCCCAACATTCTTAAAAATCCTCTGAAATTCTGTGAAGAATTAGAAATCGTATTTGAGTGGTATAAGCCTAATTGGGCTGATGAGAATCAATTGTTGCATCATAACATGCCAAGTAAAAGATCTGTTGCTAGAAAAGAGTAGTCAGCCTCCAGAGGTCCCCAGTGATGCAGTGGCTGAGTCTGCTGCGAAAGAAGCTCTGGGAAATAGAGTCAAGGAGCTGTGCCCGGCAAGACTGATTGGACCAAAGCGAGTCATTGTAAACAGAGTGAATCTGCTGCTGATTATCTTGACATTTGGATGATTTGTTTGAGCATTACTTTGGTATTGCCCAATCGGCTGACAGCTCTTCCGAGGCTGTTGGTGCTCAAGGTTTACCGCCCGTGGTCAAAAAATTATTTTGCACCCTTCGCATGGGTCTTCCTGAATGGCTTCTGTTGCAAATCAATGTGTTGCTGTATGAGAGAGGAAAAAGGATTCCAATTAATAGAGAATATTGTCTTTGCAGATGGAATAATTGCAACAAACTGCCACAGGGAAGGGCAGGAGATGAACTGGGAGAGAGAATGTTCAGGGGGCAGGGAGGCGGGAGGTCAGGAAATGAGTCGAAGACATTCAGCCCCACCCTGGGGTTCCTCGTATTTCAATTGTGGACAGCTGGGTCATTGGAAAGGGGACTGTCCTACCTTGCCTGCTAGAACACACCACCGATTTGAAAAACCTGAATTTACTCAAGTTTCAGAGAACCGATTCCCAATCTTTTAGGACAGCCTAAGAATCCAACTGCTCTGAAAATACTTCTGGTTCATCAAAGTGGACTGTACGCATGATGTATCATTAACAGAAAGGCCAATTCAGGCTTCACATCAACTGGTGCAAGCCAATCTGCTCCAAAGACCTCTTAATTGTCTTCCTGACATCTATCAGGGTTGTCCATTGATGGAATCAGCTTTTCAAATGCCTGCATCCACCACTGCACTGCTAATCCAATCCCATTACAGACCAAGATGCTTTTTTGTTAAGTCCCACCTCTTTCACTAGCTGCTTGGGTAGAGAACTGTTGTGTATACTGAACTGCACTAAGTAGTTTATAAGTTATGGCGTCTACTTGAATGTACCAAAAAATAACGAAAATTAGATTTTATCTGTATTATGTGAAACTAAAGAATGTGCTGATGATGCTGACTGTAAGTAACAACACTATTCCAAAATCTATCGCTGACATACTTGATCAAGTGTGTACTTCTTTGTGATCTAAACATGGTAAGTTGTAGATTGTGCTTTAACAGTTGAACCAGGAAAGATCAAGGTAAACGCCATGAGAAACCCCTTTGTATCCCACTATACCCGTTATATCCGAAAGCAGGAGTTCAGCCTGTGTTCGTGCTCTGATGAAATATGGGGTACTAGTGTTCATCATAAGTGTTTATACGAACTCCATTTTGCTTATCAAAAAGCCTGGTAAAGATATGGTGTAAACTGTCCAAGGGCTACATGCCAACTATGCTGTTGTGATACCTAGTGGGCTTGTTGTCCCTAGCACTGCTACCAAATTGTTCGGTATGCCAGCTACTGCTCAATGGTTTAAGGCAGTGGGCCTTAGCTTTGCCTTCTTCTCAATCTATGTACATCCATCCAGTATCTCTTTGTCTTCAAAATTTCAGGGACTGAGGGTCATTTGTAGTGATTCCATTAGCTCCAAGGTTTAATTGAGTCATCTTCCATCTTCTCCCAAACTCTCATGAAATATAGATCGTAGCCGGGGGCTCTCCCCCGAAGGGAAGTGATTGTATTATTTTAGCTGGTGCAGCTGGGCCTGTTCTTCTCTTTGTTTAAATAATCCCGAAGCAATATTAGTTCTGGCTAAAGACAGCCACACAGGTGCTAGTTCCACAAGATAATAGTGGTCAGCATTCACCCTCCAATGGTCAAAGTACTCCAAAACCATAAATACAGAAACACACAAAAGGGAGTGCCTCAAGAATCTAACAACTGTATTGTAGAGTTTGTTCTGTTTCTTCTCTCCTCCTTTCATGAAATACACATAGTTCAATTGTGTCAATATCAAAGTACTCTTCTCCAATATCGAAATAACAGGGGAACCGTGGTGTGAAATCTCAAAAACAATTCTCTTTATTATTCTTCAATACATCAAAGAAACAACCCCGGCCAACGCATTTCGTCCCCTGAGAGGACTTCATCAGGAATAATGTATTTCTTTACAGCAATATCACATTGAAACCTACATGTAAAATGGATCCGTTTTGCATTAAATTTTTGGAACACTAGTACTGCTCCTTTACTGTTGTAGGGAAATACCAGGTGACCATATATAGATATCTCAGCCTAATATCCCTATCCCATTGGGTTCTGTAAGCTCAGACCAGATAATACGACACACCACCACCATCACTGAGTGGATATTAACTGTAAAAGGGAATATAGTGCACCACTGGAAGGCTGAGGCCCCACCTTCACTTGCGGAGTGGAAAAGAGGCATGGGTTTGTGAATGGTCAGGGTGCAGCCTATCTTTGAAGCCAGAGGGTGTCCCCAGAAACATGCAAAGGTATGGGGTACATGGGGGAGTACAGAGGTATTAGACTTGCAGGACGACATTCCACCATTCTAAACTTAGATACTGAAATCCAGACATATATGGTACTGGGTTTGCCTCATGGACAAGATGCACCAATCCAACATAGAGATATGATGGATGGGTGGGAGGGAGGGGCAACTGGTGGGGGCACAGAGATTACTTGACACCGTTATTGTGTTGTTGTTTCATGCAAAACTCAATAAAATGTGTAAAAAAAAAGAAAGATCAGGGCACTCTTGTCTTCCACTGAGAATCTATCTTAGTTCAATATGTAGCTGGCTTGTTAGTTGTTTCTGACACATTGGCTCCCTGTTTCTCCTCACCAAACTAGCAATAACATGTCACAAAGCTACAAAAGAGAAATTACAATTCTGTGTTCCCCATGTTCACAGTCTAGCTAATAACAACTCAACAGAGAAGCAGTACATTGAAGTCTTCATAATTTGCCTCGACCAGTCACCATCTCTCAGGTGCACAAATTACTGAGGATGGTAGGTTACTACAGATAGTGGATATTAGAATATATATCTGCACTGATAAAACTTTCCAAGACTTTGTAAAGAAAAACACCCCTGAACTGTTGCTTTGGAACTCTGAAACAAGCATTATCTCTGCCCATGCTCTGAAGCTGCTGATTAAAAAAACATTAACCCAATGGCGTAGCAAGAGGGGGGGTGCCTCCCACCACTCTTACCTGCAGCCTTTGTGGGGCGACAAAGGCAGGAGTTGCCAGCACCTCCCGCTCTTACATGCGGCCGCCGCGTGCAGCAAATGCAGGGACCACCACAGGTGGCTAAAGATCTAGCTACACCACTGCATTCACCATGTACTCTAATTTTTTTTTTTTAAGGGTTTTACTTCAGGGATATTGGTGCATGGTCACTGTGATCAATTGAAAGCAATTGCCTACTTCTTCTCGCCCGTTAATGCAGTTGTGGCAGAAATTCTGCCGTGGTTGCAAGCTATGGCACCTCTGCCCACCTCGTGGAAGCATCCAAGAATATAATCATTGGCTCGCTCTTGCTGTTGATGTGCCCCATGATATGTTTGCCTTGTTACTAATCATTAAAACTCAAAAATGTGTCTATGACAAGATTTAGACAGTACACAATCCTTTTCTTGTCTGCCTCATCGATTGGTCTGGTCTGGTGTCTTTGCTCTCCATATCCCATGACAAGGAACCACATGATTGCCTCAACGTTATTTCCCGCATGTTCAAGGCATAGAGTCATTTAAAGGTTGTCAGGGATCGCAGCTGTTACCTCTAGCTTTCTCCCTGCTACTCCTGGCACTTCCTTTGCAACCCCTGCAAAACTTGCAGCTGTGGCCTCTAGATTGCTCCCTGCTACTCCTGGCACTTCTTCTGCGACCCCTGGCCTCAGATGGTGCAGAACTCACAGCTGTGGGATCTAGCTTGCTCCCTGCTGCTCCTGGCCCTTCCTTTGAAACCCCTGGCATCAGATGGGGCAGAACTCGCAGCTGTGGCCTCTAGCTTGCTCCCTGCTACTCCTGGCACTTCCTTTGCAACCCCTGGCATCAGATGGGGCAGAACTTGCAGCAGTGGCCTCTAGCTTGCTCCCTGCTACTCCTGGTACTACTTTTGCGACCCCTGGCATCAGATGGGGCAGAACTCGTAGCTGTGGGATCTAGCTTGCTCCCTGCTACTCCTGGCACTACTTCTGATGGGGCAGATCTCGCAGCTGTGAGATCTAGCTTACTCCCTGCTACTTCTGGCACTTCTTTTGCGACCCCTGGCATCAGATGGGGCAGAACTCGCAGCTGTGGCCTCTAGCTTGCTCCCTGCTACTCCTGGCACTTCCTTTGCAACCCCTGGCCTCAGATGGGGCAGAACTCGCAGCTGTGGCCTCTAGCTTTCTCCCTGCTTCTCCTGGCACTTCCTCTGCGACACCTGGCCTCAGCTGGTGCAGAACTTGTAGCTGTGGCATCTGCTGTGGCATCTATCTGCTCCTTGCTTCTCCTGGCACTACTTTTGCAACGAAGAAAATCACAATAAGGAGAGACAAGGGAATGACCTTCTCTAACTTCCCCTCCAAAGCGTATTACTCACTACAAAGAAAAGGACTACAAAACTAAAAAAAAGGTGCTCTTGGACTTCAGTGTGAGTTTCTGCCTAAAGAATGCTAATACCAATTCCCACTACGTACTACTCTAATTTTCCAATCTGGAACAGGAAAAGGAAGGGGGCGGAGGAAAGAAATCTAATTTCTTAATATTGCTCTCACACACTTTGCAGTGTCATGCTTCATCATTGGGCCGCATCTAACGCCAAGGTGCAGACCAACACACTGGGCGGAGCGCAAAATAAATGTTTTGAATATACAGTGGTGAGGAAAGGAAGTATATACACAAACTAAAGAATAGGGAAAGAGTTATTCCCTCAAGGAGGGATCATAAGGTGCAAAACACAAATAATGATGTTAAAACTATCTGAGGGGAACCAAAAGTTACCTGTATTCTTGGTCGCCCTCGATAGGGTTAAAAGTTAGTAGGATACACCGGGGAGATCAGTGCCCCTATATCCTGTTTGCAGGAACCAACATGTTTCGGCCTTTTTTAGATGCCCCCACGGGTCAAGGCGGCATTCATCAGGGTATTGATCCCTTGAGAAAATCGTGGTCTTAACCCACACTCGGGTCCCAAATTGCTTAATTACTGGATAATCTCCATTTCGCCATCTATGCTATTGCATAGAGGAACCCAATTACTGTGAATGAAGAACAAAGAAAACAAACTTGTATTCATATACCTCTATTTTCTTGCCCACACCCTCAGTGCCCCTTCCAATATTGACTTCACTATTAATTTCATAATCCACAGTATTTATAAAAATGGCGAACATCTCCACCCAATTGATTCTGAACAGGCAATCACACCGTGGTGTTAGAACAAAAGACAGATAAGCTCCAAAAGTGTTCAGTGCTTTACCATTAATTTGTTGATCTCACAAATTAATTTGTTTTAAGTCTATATGTAGACCAGAAGCTCCCCATCTATGTATTATGCGGCCTCTTTATCTCACCATCTACGTTATGCATACTGGATGCAGATGTATTCTTACCCGAGTTTATCTGCTATTTGCTAAACCCGGGACCGTCGTGGGAATCTGATCTGTTGTCACACTCTATACAAATGCAGAAAGAAAAAGACTGCCTTCATCCTTTTTGCGGGTTGTCATTTTTAGGTCTCGCCTGACCCAGCGCATGCGCTGGTCTGGCGAGACTTATTGAGAGGGCTCCAAAAAGTGCTACCAGGCCAGCCTAGACCTACAGTGCATGTGCGCGCATGCGCGTCGCGCTTTACCGCGATTATTTTCACTTTCGCGGCCGCTTTGATGTTTGATCGTGATCGCGATCACTTTCACTTTCGCGGCTGCACGGCCGCTTGGCATAGCCAATAGGTCTCGCTTTTGGGACCTTATAAGTATTTAGTTATGCAACTGTTGCATGGCTAAACACTTATAAGGTCCCAAAGGCGAGACCTATTGGCTATGCCAATGCTTGTTATTCATTGAGTCTATGTGGTTCCTAACCCCTGGCATCAGGTGGAGCAGGACTCGCAGCTGTGGCCTCTAGCTTGCTCCCTGCTTCTCTGGCACTTCTTTTGCAAACCCTGGCATCAGATGGGGCAGAACTCGCAGCTGTGGCCTCTGTCTTGCTCCCTGCTACTCCTGGCACTTCTTTTGCGACCCCTGGCATCAGATGGGGCAGAAATCGCAGCTGTGGGATCTAGCTTGCTCCCTTCTACTCCTGGCACTACTTTTTCGACCCCTGGCATCAGATGGGGCAGAACTCGCAGCTGTGGGATCTAGCTTGCTCCCTGCTACTCCTGGCACTTCTTTTCCAACCCCTGGCATCAGATGGGGCAGAACTCGCAGCTGTGGCCTCTAGCTTGCTCCCTGCTACTTCTGACACTTCCTTTGCAACCCCTGGCATCAGATGGGGCAGAACTCGCAGCTGGGGCCTCTAGCTTGCTCCCTGCTACTTCTGGCACTTCCTTTGCCACCCCTGGCCTCAGAGAAGGAAAAGGTTTTGCCCCCTCTGAGGTCACGGGTCGCTAAGTTAGCGCCAGGAGTAGCAGGGAGCAAGCTAGAGGTCACAGCTGCAACCCCTGACTACCTCAAAATGATGTCCATGGTCCAAGCCCTGCATTGATCTCACTGATGCACTAATACCCAACTGTGATCTAGTATATCATATTGACTGTTCTTGTCTTACCAATGACCAAAGCTCATATAATGTATATTTTGTATGAAGTAATTGAAAGTCGATGGTTACCCCATGTACACACTGCTCAATTTGCTGAATTGGTTGTTCTCATTCGTGCTTGTATTCGTGGCAGTAATAAAATTGTTGCCATATTCACTGACTCATGCATGTGTTCAGTGTTCCACAGTTTTTGGCTCCTCTGCATGCAGTGGGTTTTCCTCACCTCCACTGGAATACCCCATCAAGAACAGGACGTACATATGCATATGTTAAAGCATTACCTGATACTCTCTATTTAGCCACTAAAATTCCATTGCCAATACTCTCAGGATAAGGGGTCTAAGGGAAATGCTTCGGCTGATCAAACTGCTAAGAGAAGAGAGCAGTGGTGTAGCAAGGGTGGTGGTCCACCCCGGGCGGTATGAGTTTTGGGGGCTGTGGCCTCCGGCCCTCTCTTACCTGCAGCCGTTGGCAAAGGCAGGAATCGGCAGCACCCCTGCTCTTACATTCGCCCACCGCCGGCGGCAAAAGGCCTAGCTAAGCCAGTGTAAGAGAGCAACATGGAGTTCTGAAGTGACTGTGAATATCTCTCAAACTGTTGAATCCCTTATGCCTACTCTGAAAGATTTGTTTGATTTACAGGAATGTGCTTCGAAGAGTAGAGTGTGGAGAGGCAGCATAAGGAAAGTGATTGTGTTGAAATTTCTTCTTCCCAATCTTACGCGACTCTATCATGGTATTGCCCACACAAGCAAGGATGGCATGATTCATGCTACAAGTACCCACTGGTTTGCTCCATTTTCCCATTCAGTTGCCCAAAAGTATTGCTAATCATGTGCCACTTGTCAAGCCCACATTGAGAAAGGGGTTGAATCCACCTCACTGCCCTCTTGCATCTATATGGCCCCTCTGTATATAACCAGATGGACCTAACCCAAATGCCCAAATACTGTACCTACATGTTTCTATTTGGATCAAAGCCTACCTGGGTGCACATGCTAATGCGATTATAATTGTGAAAAACCTATTTAGGGATTGCATACCTACATTTGAGGGTTTCCTTTCAGATGGGAAGTGATTAGGGCACCCACTTTGTGTCCTCTATAGTCAGCAGTTGTACAAAGTGTTCAAAATTAAAGACAATTTCCACTGTGCGTATCACCCTGAGTCCTCCAGAAGGAGAATTGTTTAACTCCACATTGAAAGATAGAATAGCCGAGATTTGTACAGAGGTGGGACTCAAGCATCCCAATGCATTGTCCTTGGCACTCTGGTCAATTTAAGCCATTCCTAGTCAGAAAACGAAATTAAGGGCCCAGGAGATTGTAATGGAGCAGCCCCTGCTGTCCCATCAAGCCCCATTGTCTCCAACTTTGCTTGACTTAAATGATGGTGTGCCACTTTATACTGAAGACAACGTATTTGCTGTCTCTACAGCTTCCTTTCCCAGGACAGAGCTGTCTTACCAACCTGCGCCAACTAAGATTGCCATAACCTGCAGCCAGGGGATTGGGTCCACGTGACAGCGCACCAGTGGGAGCCTGTACCTGAGTCTTATTGGTGTGGCCACTTTCAAGTTCTGCTCGCCACAAACACTGCAATGAAATTCGACGGAGTGCCTACCTGACTGCTTCGCACTGTAAGACCATCGAGGCAAGGTCTTCCAACCCTGGGGCCATCTCTGTGCCTCTGGTCCAAGGCACTCCCACTCGTCTTCTTTCTGCTGCTGCAGGGTACCATGCCCTAGCATTCAAAGAGGGCTTTCTGCTTTCAGCACATGCCAGCCTAACACCCAGCATGAAGCATGTTCCGTAAGGGCTACAGCTACTGACTTTGGAGATGGGGAACTAGGTTCGAGTCTGGGCGTCGGTTCAACATCCTGTGATTCTGGGCAAATCACTTAATCTCCCCGTGCCTACCAAAAGATGAATGTGTCCTTGTGTAACGTAACTGGTGCTCATGTAAAGCGCTCCAATATCTTTGGGTTGAGTTGACACTATATAAAACTGTAAAAAGAAAAAAGGTGGATACTCCTTCTGCCCACGAGTACAACTTGTGGCCTAGGTAGTATGAAGCCTCCTGATTCCCAGATGGAGCAGCCTCCTGTTTTCTTTGCTGTTAAGGGGCCGATAACAACTTATTTGCGGAGCACCCCTGTGCCACTGCTCAGCAGAAAGTCGCCGCCACTCGCCCGCCAGATTACAACTTTTCAGTAGTCTGGCAGGCTGGCTGCGTGGCGGTACCATGACGGTGCCTCTTTTAAAGGCCGCAGTGCCTTTGAAAAAGGTACCGCAATGGGATGCACTACAAGGTTCCAGCACATCATGGACTCAAAAGTCCATGCTATGCAGGAACCAATGTGCAAGCAGACAGGGGGCACATGCTATACCCCCCTGTGTGCATCCACATGTGGTTGAGGCACAGGAAGGCCCTGTAGGGCCCCCTTTGTTTCCTCTCCTCCAGGGTTTACATGGAGGAAGAACCTCTATGTAAACCCTGGAGGAGAGGAAACGCGTGATATGCTTGGCGGGACCACGGCAGTCCCGCCAAGCATATTGCGGCCTCTGACCGCTGCTCAAACACCAGTGAACGGTTGTTCCCTGTTGGAGCTGGTGGTCCCAGGGGGGTCCGACAGGCCAACTCTTAATGGGACGTTCGAACCACCGCTGCGGCGGTAGCTGGATCCGCCAGACTCGTAATCAGGCCCTTAGTGTCTGGCTTACTGTGTGGACCCTGGAAGCAGGTGCCAAGAAACCAACAGCACCCTGCCTCCTACCAACCTTCGGACGACAATCTCTGTACAATGCAAACACCTAGGTGAACTTTCTTGAGCAGTATTGACAAAACTTTAGTCTTTTTTTCTTATTGGATTCCTGTTCACTTCCTCATTGATGCCTTTATCTCAGTTCCATCACTTGATCTCCTTTGGAGCCCTGTATTCGAAAACCCAGGCCTTGGTTCGGCGCTGCTGGAGGGAGGGACGCAGCAGTGACAGACACGGTCTTAGTGGGAGGCGTCGCAATGTTTTTCGGGAACAATAACTGCCCCTGAAGAGAAGATTCTTTCGTGTAATTGAAACATAAATATATAATAAGCGAATGTTAGGAAAGGGTCTGTGAAAATCTGTTGATAAATATTTCAGGAAGGGATTAGAAGAACAAGAGGCGAGGGCATGATTTATTCATCGGCTCAGCTGGTACCCACGCAAGTGAAACTGTAATTACAGTGTTTCCCTGGGCGGGCGCCCTTCGTCCACACAAACAGGCCCGGGCGGCCGCGGTGTTCAAGGGGAATGCCCTCGTCCGGAGTCCCCTGATCCTCGTGGGCGCCACGTGCGCCAGAGCGCGCGCCCTCGTCTCGAGATAAATTACCTTCTTGTACACGCCACGTGCGCGCCCTCGTCTCGAGATAAATCACCTCTTGTACACGCCACGTGCACAGAGCGCGCGCCCTCGGATCACAGCAAGGAGTAACAGCATCTTCGGCCACACTGACAGCGACCCCGAGGACTGCGGGCACGTCTCCCCTGCAATATTGTCCAATCTTTCGAGTGTTTTTACAAAGTGCTTTAAATTAAGTCCAAATATTTATTAGGGCTTGACAGAAATGGCGACTAATTTAGAGTTCATGCGAGATGTCGCCAAAGCGTCAGCATTTGATAGAACATGAACGCGTTGTTTCTCAGTCAAAGCAAGGAAACTTCCAAGAACCCCATTACCAAGAAACTATTAGCATTATTTTTTCATGTTTGTCATTGTTCTTTTTTTTTTATCTCGATGGGAAGTGATTCCGAACTCCTCTCTCACCTCACCCTCTGCATTTTCATGGACATTTTCCAGTGGTTAAATTGTGGAGAAAAAAAAAGTGCCGGGGCTCTTGTCAGGAGGCAGCTTACACCAGCCGATTTCTCCTGTAACTTTGCCTAACACAGAGCCACTACTAAACAGGAATTTGGGAGAGGATGTGGCCTAATGGCCAGAGCTGCCAACTTCAGAGCTGGGAAACATGGAGGCAGCTTGCACCAGCCCATTTCTCCTGTAACTTTGCCCTAAACAGAGCCAACTACAAAACAGGAAGTGGGGAGAGGATATGGCCTAATGGCCAGAGCTGCCAACTTCAGATCTGTGGAACCAGGTTCGAGTCTGGGCATCGGCTCAACATCCTGTGATTCTGGGCAAATCACTTAATCTCCCCCTGCCTACCAAAAATTAGTGTGTCCTTAACTGATGCTCATGAAACTATAGCGCCAGTGTTGATGATTAAGTACCGGTGCCGAGCACCGTAAACCACCGGCTCAAATTTAGCACTCTCATTTTCCCTCTTCCTAAGCAGCAAAACCTAGAGTCTGGTCATTTTTTTCATGCAGCAAATTTCACCAGAAATAACCTTGTCAAACAGGGCCGGACTGGGAACCACAACCGGCCCTGGGGGGTTGGGGGTGTCACGAGCTCTTTGCCAGGGCCAGTTTTTGGCCGATTTAGCTGCAAAATCGGCCCTGTAACAAAAATGGCCCCCAGGCGCCCAAAACCGGACCCCATCCATGCGGCCCACCGGGGGATTGCCCGGTGCCCGCTACGGCCAGTCCGGCCCTGTTGTCAAATAAACCTGGGAGGAAGTGTGGGTCACAGCAATATCGGCATGAGACTTGGAATGTCAGATTTGGCTGAAACACCTATTTGTGTATGACTTGACTTTCACTGCCCACTCAGAAAAAGATTTGTGTGTTTCTCGGTCCACATAATGCCAACTCCAGCAAGGTTGTACTACTGACTATCTACACCCAGAATATTGTGGTATAGGAATATCGAGGACAGAATATTGAGGTACGTGCATATGGAGAAGTATAGAGTTAGTATTCCTTACTCCACATCTACGTACCTTAAGATATATATATCATCAAGGCACAAACATGTGGAATTAGGTATAGAAAACCTAGACTTATTTACCATTTTATTTCTGATATTTCGTCCTCGATTTTGTGTCCCATTGATATTCTGTTGTCGATATTTGGGGTGCACACCCTCCTGCAATAGGTTGTCCAAGCAATTTGAGTCCAAACAAAGGGCCTGATTCAGATACACATGTAAACGTCGGTGGCGGGTCGCATCGGTGGGGAGGGAGGATGAGCGCACAAAAATAATATTAAAAAAATTAAAAAACGTACCTGAAGACGAACACAACGTCCTCTTCATCCGACGTCTTCTTCCTCGGACTGCAGCCTGGCCAACAGGAAACTCCTTTGACCAATCCTGGCACTGCTCTCATGTAGCATGAGAGCAGCCCTATCGGAGAGAGCGGCCTCACCCGGCACTCCACAGTACTCTGGCCTGCACTTTAACCCAGCTGTCTTAAGACAGGTGGGTTAGAGATGTTCGAAGTGCGCATGTGTGGCTCGCTGTCACAAGACGGCTGCCAATAAGACATGCACATTTTAAACATTACATTCACAGCCCTCCCTGCTGATGTCACTCAGCATGCCCCGCCCCATCCTGAATCTCTGTTTGGGACGGGGGTTGAAAAATAAAATTGCAATGATTTTCCCCTTTATTTTTTATCTCTGGGGGTATTTTAAGTGGGGCGACGCTCCTCTGCACCAACGGAGCAGCTGTCCCTGGTAACCATGCATGTTTAATCACATGTATATTTACTCCTACACTTAGGTGTAACTCGTCACTTTTTTTTTCCACTCACCATTTCTGAGTGCAGATTTACACCTAGGAGCAGATTTTCATGTCTCGAATCCCTCAAATGAGAGGTGGAGTAGCCTACAACAGAATTTACAAGTGTAAAGATATTACTAATGACTTTACACCTGTTGGCGGAGATTTCTGCCATCAAGATGGAAATATAGGGAAAAATACTAAAGTTTATTTGATTTTCTGGAGGGTCGAGTAGGGGAGTGGATATACATTAAGGTCAAATCTGCTAGTAAGATTAATTCTTTTCATTGTTTTGCAGTCTTCATTGTATAGCTGGTTCTAAAGTTTTTAACAAGTTTTTAGTCTAGAACTGCATTTCTTTTATTTTTGGGTAGATAGCTCGTAAAATATTAGAGTGTAAATATGGCATAAATATATGTGATGGTTCAATGTTTGTTTTACCTGTTTGGCATGAGATTAAGAATACATATAATACATTAAATATATTTTTAAAAAAAGATTCAAATGTATTCTATAGATATAAATACATTTATAATATTTATTATTAACCTGGAAATATTAAGATACAATTTTACAGCACATTAAATCATCAAATTAAATGTGCATTAAATAGTGTGGTGAAGGAGGATCAGGATTCATGAAGTTTCAAGTATATATTTATTTGAAGTAGAAGGTACAAGGTGGTATGTCCATAGGTAGTAGTTTAAAGATGGTAAATAAGAACATAAACCCCACCAGGAGCAGACTGCTTTCAGCTCAGCCCCAAGCTCCCAATGGAACTCCTCAGAGCCAGGGAAACCAACATTCTACTACATCACCAATAAATGCAAACATTCCACAAGGTGACTAGAGTGGATGAGCAAGGAAGAAGAGAGACAGACACTACACATCTCCCTCTTTTATATATAGAAACAATATGTACGATGTCACAAAGAATTAGCAAAAGTACCAAAGAGAATAATAAGGAACATCATGAAAAGAATAGAAAAAGAGAATAGTAAGAAAAGATAATATAAAAATAGAAAGAGAAGAACGGAATGAAAGAACAATAAAAGAATGAGAGAAGGAATTTCATAAGAGAAACAATGTAAGGATGAAAGAAATAATGTCATAGAAAATAAGAGGAAAAAGAAGATAAAGGAGATAGAACATCTTCTCCCTGAACATTAATGAAATACAAGAAGTAACAATACAGTAATAAGAGATAGAAAAGAGGACAAAGTACAATTAAAAGGCAAAACATTGAGGGTTACATCAAAACACAACTGTTGGCCAGACAGGTATGGAGATGACCACCAAAAAACGTTGTTGAAATAAGAAAACAACCATAATATATACGAAAAGTATTCCTGAAAGAAGAAGCCAGATGGAAAATTCTAGCTAAATAGCGGAAAGAAAGGTGATAACATGACACCTAAAAGGAATACTAACATAAATTAAATTTAAGGTAAGACCTTAATTGCCAGGAAAATGAATGAACAGAATCTTTGCGAAAAGGAGAAAACTGGCAAAACAATTGTTGAAGAATCACAGAGCTTATGAAAGAAGAAGAATAAAGAAGAATAATGTAGAAGAAGAATGAAGGTTCCGTGCACAAAACCATCAAAGTTGAAAACTGACGTCAGCAATTATAATATGAAACAAAAATGTACATTCAATCAGAAGAAAAGTAAATAAATGGAAAATTACATTAAATAGCTTGGAAAGCAAAACTGCGGAATGCATCATAGAAATGAAATTAGAACCAAGCACTAAACATGTATGAATAGGGTACACGGCACTTTGAGCACTAAAACTAGTATAAATAGTGTCAAAGGCACATTAATATATAGGGTATATCAAGTGTAATGGGTGTGTCCAACCCACACTGAAATAAAATAGGTGTAAGAAGACCAGCTCCAACACAATAAATACCGTAAAGAGAAAAAGAATCAGAGCAAGTAACAAGTAATAATGAAAGATGTCAAAGAGGAAATATGATATAAGAGATGCTCAATAGAATAACAGAATCAAGATGTGCAACATCATTAAGAAAGACAGAACAATTTCAAGAACTGTGTTCCCAACATGGAGGAATAGCTAAAAACGAGATACACACATTATAAGTAGAAAAAAAACAGCTTCACAGCCACACATTCAAAATTATGAAGAAGTGGGCACTCAACCAATAAATGAAGCACAGAAACGTACTAGATATGACAAAAGCATGAGGTGTGCCAGTGATAACATTAACTGTGTAAGAAAAAAACAAAACATAAAATCAGAAAGAGCATATAAGAAAAATGAAAACAGACATAATGGATTTAAGTAATGCAGGTAAACACAGCAATGAACAGGAACAAATGTTTCACTCAGACACTTTTCTCACTTGACTGCACAGCGTCCAAAAAGTGAAATTGATGTTTCCTGCAGATTGTAGCTTCATTTCGAAAAGTGCGCTGTAGAGTGTGTGCTAATCTTCCAAGTGTCTTGTTTCATGAGTAGGAGCTGAAGAGAACGATGTCAAAGTCAGAATGCACAGTCCATTCAAAACGCTGTTAAAAAACTTGTTCTGAAATGCTCCAGGGCTTGGTAGGGAAGTGACAAGAAAATGAATTGCCCTTTTAACCTCTTCAGTGCCTATGACGAGATAGTCTCGTCATGGAGCACGGTTGCGCTGTGCCCATGACGAGACTATCTCGTCATGAACCCCGCCCGCTAATGTAACGCCCGGCACAGGGCGGGGAAAGGGCGTGGCACTAAAGGGGTTAAGTTCAATGAGAGCGGAGCACCTTGGAAATTAACTTTATTGTACCACCTCCGTGCTAGCAAGGGAGCAGAAATACTGGACTGGAGAAAAAGATCAAAATGGCGGCACATTTTTTGACGGCATGCCGAGTGGTTCACAGCACGCTGGTGCAGCGAGACTTGCTTTAAGCAGCACCAACAACGTGACAGAGGATGTCAACAAGCTATCAGCGCGTCAGGAAGATGAAGGTAGCGCGCTGGAGCTCGAGCATATCTTTACTTTTGAAAATTTGAAAGTGACAATTTGTAAGGTGTAGGAATCCGGTCCTAGTGCTGGCCACAATGAAAATAAAGATAAAAACATGTTGCACTAAACTTCACTCAGCGCAGGAAATAAGCACAAACACAGTCAGATGCCACAGATGAACACTCGTAAATCTGCCGGGGAATGCACAAATTGATGGTGCAATCACAAACTATTTAGAAAAGCCAGTGTCCATGGTTGAAATGTGAGTGCCATATCAGACATTGTAGGACACATTTACAAAGTAGGAGTCCGAACGGCACATATATGGATAGCATATTAAGTTCTGAAATTGGATCAGATAAAAACTCACCAAATGTTGAGACACGGGGTGAGGTGCTTTCTGAGTAAACGTTCAAGGCACAGCTCAGAAAGATTAGAAAGTGCACCCAGGGCAGGAAGAAAGGGATGCTCGCTTCTTGGCAGCAGAAAGGAAGAAAGGCAGTCATAATTGCAGCAGGGACTGGCACTGTTGGGATGAGGGTGACCGGTGGAATGGTCACTGGTGGGGTTCTTTATGTGCCAGTATGCTTGTGAATTAGTTCTCAGACGAAAACAAACTTCATTACCTTGCATAGGCTTGAAATTGAAAGTCTTTGTAGGAGGCACGTTGAAGTAGATAACCGTAGGTCCGATTCAGAAGGAGGCCCAAATCGTCGCCAAAATTGTAGTGAAGGAGGATCAGGATTCATGAAGTTTCAAGTATATATTCATTTGAAGTAGAAGGTACAAGGTGGTATGTCCATAGGTAGTAGTTTAAAGATGGTAAATAAGAACATAAACCCCACCAGGAGCAGACTCCTTTCAGCTCAGCCCCAAGCTCCCAACGGAACTCCTCAGAGCCAGGGAAACCAACATTCTACTACATCACCAATGAATGCAAACATTCCACAAGGTGACTAGAGTGGATGAGCAAGGAAGAAGAGAAACAGACACTACAAATAGTAAACAACATTTTATTATTTAATTTATCAATATTAATTTTTAAACACTTTAAAAACAACTATTTGCTCGTGTCAACATTCTTTGTTAATATTTAGTAAACATGGTTAAATGTTATATTTTATTTAATTAAAAAACGTGCACATTTTTAAAAAGGTTTAAAAGTTTAGTAAAAAATTAAAAAATAATATTTATTATTATAGTAACTATCAACTATCCCATAATTCTGAACATGATTGCTATGGTTTTGGATTCACACGCTTACATATAATGTCAATATAAACATAGGTGTCAAGCCAAAAATATATCGTGGGCTAAACTGCTCAGTACACTATTTACATACAACGTTTGGCTATAGTACTGCAAAGATATTATGCACAAAATGTAATTGCTCCCCTGAAAATAAATCATAAGGTCCAAATAGGCATCACTAAACATTAATAATTCTTTAAATAGTACAATTGATCAGAAAAATTGAATTCCATACCATTGCTCATAATGTGCAGTGGTGAGTACACATTAGTTTCCAAGATAACTCAACAGTGGCCCTGAATGGGAGTCTAAAAATATTTTATATTATATGTAGCTGCAGTTAATTGTTTCACTAGTGTCACAAAATCGAAACAATATAAATGACAGGTCTTGCCCTCCAAGTGCTTTCGATCTAAATTCACTTAATACAGGAGTTATTGATTACATAAAAATCAGGCCCAGGTGAGCTACAATTGCTCAATTTATTCAAAATAACTATACAACAAACATGATTTCGAAAATGTACATTCTACAACATTGGAAACCTAAGGAAATCTTAACTCGAATTGTCAGCTCCCGAGTTAAAGATTCAGATGGTTCACCGATTTAGAAAAATAAAACCAACTAATATCTGAAGTGTTGACCACTTATGTATAACTGCAAGAGCAATAGTTATCACATAACCATGTAAGAGGAACAATATAGGTCTAGCCCAAGTGTACTGCTAATTCTTTATCTGTATTTAACCCAAAAGGAATTATAGTGTTGAAGTCTATTATACATTTAGATTCTAACCTGCACAGTTTTAATGTTCTATTAGTTCCTCTAATACTGGAAGAGATTCTTGTGGTATTCCAAAGGAAGCAGCTCACTGGAGACACAGTAGGAGTTTCATGGTTCTTGTTTATTCCATACAGAAGATCTCACCCATCACAGACAGCAGCAGGAAGCCAACTGTCACAACTACCACAATCTCCTTCAAGCCCTTATGACATTGCTGATTATGACACGCATAATATTCTAGTGACACATCCAATGCTCCTTTGCAGAAGATTCAGTGACACGCATGGTGTTTTATGAAGGCATTCTTTTACAGATGTTATATTAAGTCAGACGCATGCCACAATTCTGTCAAAAACAAAAACATGCAGTTTGCTGTGATCACTACCATGATGTTCTTTAAAGTATCAAGCTACTGGATACTGTTTATCCTCCTGTGTTGTAGCTCGCATATGTTCAAGCACCATTTTCTTTGCTTGATGAATGGTGCTACAAATATACAACTTATTGCAGGTACATTTGAGCCAATATATGCAAAAATCAGAGGTGCAGGATAATTTTGATTATAAGAAACTCTCTTGAACTGTTCAGGTCCCTAAATTTGTCATAATTGTCACTCTTTTTAGAAGCCTCGCATTTTGTGTACTTTTTAAATCCCCTCTTAGGATCAAGGAAAGAATCAATTTTCTCTGTAGGTATTAGATTGTAACATAAGGTATCCTTTAGAGACTTACTTGCCTGTGGCCAACCCCTGACAGGCAAACAACCCCACGTCACACACAGGCGTTGGCTGTGCACGGCCTGGGGATGGCTGTGGGGCCTACATCCCACCCATTGTGAGTAGCCAACCCCATGCCACAAACAGCTTTCTGGCATACTCAGTGTGCTGTTGATCTTGCAGGTCCTGGCCACAGTGGCGTAGCTAGATGTACTGCAACTTTGCGTGGCCCCTTAGTTTGCTGCCCGGCTGCAGGTAAGAGAGTCTGGTGGCTGATGACCAACTTGTTTGGCGGGGGTGGAGGCCCTAGAGTTCCTCAAACCCCTGGTTAAGAATCACTGATTTACAGCTAAGCACTCAGAATATGACACATCTGCAGCACTGAGGAGACTTGTAAATAACATTTACAGGCGTTTGCTAGGCTATTTCAAATGCCGGTCTATCCTTTATATATCATACAGCAACAAATTGACAATTCTTTGCAATTACCCAGGGAAGCACCTATTTGGCATACCAACAGCAGAAACAAAAGTGACAGAATCCCATTTGTAGTTGACTATCATCCATCAGCTCCCGTCTACAGAAACATAATGTAAAAAACATTACCCTTATTATCCGCTTGTGAAAAATTACAAAAGGTTTTTCCAAAAACCTTCAGTCATTACTTACCGCAGAGCTCCCAATTTACGATCTCTTATTGTGAGAGCTGAAATCAAGCAAGCTGTAAGAAATGCAGAGATTCATTGCCGTGATTAAAAAAAGCAACTAGTTCTGTTACACTCTTGTTGGAGAGGAGTTGGCCTAACGGCTAGGGCCCTCGACCTCGGACTGGGGAATTGGGTTCGAGTCTCGGTAATGACGCCAAACATCCTGTGATTCTGGGCAAATCACTTAATCTCCCCGTGCCTAACAAAAGAATGAATGTGTGTCCTAATGTAACGTAGCTGGTGCTATGTAAAGCACTCTGATACCTGATTGGATTCGGGTCAAGTTCGCGCTATATAAAGCTCTGCAAAAAAAAGAAGAAAAAAAAAAGAACTACTGGACTCCAGAGAAAACTTCCGGATGTACCGTTTAAAATCATTGCATCTAGATGGACTAATCATCACTAACAATGCCACCTGATTACTGCTTTTCTCAAGCGATCTCAGAACTGCATTGATTCCGCATTTCAATTGGAATCTTCACTCCCGTGATGCTTTTTGAAAATCCAGCAGTGCCAGCTGTGTAGCCACTGAGCAAACAATCTTGTACTACCTGAGGAAAGTGGCAGTCAAGACGTTGTAGTGGAAAAAGATATATATATTTTACAGCTCGGTATGGATGGCACTGTGTTAATCCTATGCTTAAAGACTTTGCTGTAGAAATGGCAAAAGACTTTGGGGTATATTTACTAGGAAATGGAGTGAAGCTGCAAGCAATTATGCAGTGCTGCACCATTTCCAAAACTTAGGGATGCGCCGTATTTGCATGAATACGGCGCACCCCTGTGTTTTCCCTTGCGCTGGCACTAAGAAAAGCTGCCTAGCACCTACACAGACACCCTTGCGCCATAGTGCAAGAGTGCCTGCGTTGCAGGGATGATTGTTCATGTGCAGGAAGGTGTCCCTTCCTGCACATAAGCAATCAATAATAGCGATTTGCTACTTCTATGTGTGCTGCATTCTGCAGCACACATTGAAGCAGCCAATCACCATTATTTAATGATTGTTTTTGTGCAGTAAGGGACACCTTAATGCACATAAACAATCATTAATGCCATTTTGCTCTTTCTATGTGTTCTACAGAACACATCGCACATAGAAAGAGCAAACAACCAGGAGAAATATAAGTATGTCTCTTTGTTGTGCTAATCTAACGCCTGCTATTTAGTGGTGTTAGTTTTTGCCACTGCCTCAGATTTACAGATCCTTGTAAATCTGGGGTGTCGCCAAAAGGCAATTGGTGTTGTGGTGGAATGTCCACAGCAACACCCATTGCATGCTCCTTTCATGCAGAAAACTGCGTAAAAGGGTACCAATCCCCAGTCATCTGTGAAGGCCAAACGACCTAGGCAGGCGGCTCCCAACAAAACCATGGAGGTCGCTTGGCAAATCTGTTTTCGTCTTTTGCCACCTAGCCAGGCGCAGTTATCATTATTGCCTATGGAGAGTTCGGGGGGAGCAGTCCCCATTCCCAAACCCTCCTGGATACTACAACTAATGGACTAATGGGGGGCTGTATCAGTAAAGTTAAGGAACTCCTAGAAGAGCTCTTAAACCTCACTGCCCATTTGAAATCAATCGAGAACGAACTATCTGCCACCAAGCAGCTGCATGATCCATCGGTGCCAACTATACAAGTGGCTTCTAGGGCAAAACATGGCCAGGAGATTGGGCAATGTAATTCTTCCAATAGACGTCAATAAGGCCTACAACAACCAGACTTCGCCCGATCTCACCATTCACACCCCTGAGCAGACGCCCTGATTTGCCTCCTTTGCTTTCCCCTCCTCAATTCGGAGAACTTTGCATCATACTGAGGGGCCTAACCTTTCCAGGGCCCCTAATTCAGAAAAGTCTAGGTCTAGTGGATCCCCCCGAGGTCACAGACAACCTGTGGTGAACCTTCCTCCGGTCTCCTCTCCTTATGTTGTGATTTTATTTGGAGTCCCCCAACCGCGTATAGATCAGAGAAAGTCATACGAAGAACTTTTCAACAAAACATTAGACTGGCTTGTATGGCACAGGGACTTTCCTCTCTCTCTGGCAAGCAATATACTACTGACTTGTAGGGTGGGTTGGATTGGGCCAGGGTTGGTGGATCGTTGTGGTGACTGCAGCCGTGGCCGGTCCATTGGGGCTGAGGGGCCACGCCCCCCACCTCTAGCCCCTCACGAACAGTGTCCGTCAGGCTGAACAAAGGTCAGCCTGACACACACTGTTCATTTTCAGTTCAGGCAGCCAGGAGCCAGACATGCACTAAATGCGCATGCTCCTGGCTGCCTGAAGTGAACTATGCTGGGCTGAGGAAGTCATAGCTCCAGTGGGTGTGACCTCCACAGCTCAGCAAAGGTCACTGAGGCCAACCCCTCAGTGGTAAGGGGTAGGGTAACTGGTTGCCTCACACCTGGGCGCTTCAGTTTTAAGCCCTGAAGCACCCAGGGTCGAGTGTCAATCAGTGACACTTCATCACAGATTTGGGTGGGGTCAGCAGTCTCACTGACCCCATCCCACTCTGTGATGATGTTGAGACTGCTGCCTTCCCTCATTGGTTGGTATTGGGTCAGCCAATGAGGGAAGGCAGCAGTCCCAAGCCTCCTGGGACCTCCGAGTCAGAGCTGCAGGTATGTGTGTGTGTGTTTTTTAAATTAATATTTGGTGCGTGCATGCATGTACATATGAATGTTTGTTAATTAGTGTTGTGAATGGATGTGTTTGTGTATGTGTGTGAATGCATTACTGTGAGTTTGTATGTGTATGTGTGCATGTGCGTGTGTATCCCGTCAGCCACCCTCCCTCCTAAAATTACCGGCCACCACTGGGTGACTGAGTCATTGTTAACTTTAGATCTCCATTACTAGTGCAGAACCTGCTCACTGGACATGTAAGCAAATTGTCAGCCAGGAGTAACACTGAACTATTGCCTCTAGGCTACTTTTACAAGCCATGTCCCCAACCCCAGGCGACTTCAGATTGGAAGCCACCAAGAGCGTGTAACCCATCAGTGTTTGCTCTTGCTAATCCTATGTGTAATGTTGATGTTTTTAAAGTTCCAATTTCAAATTGATATAATATTTTAGCAGGTGTAGATTGACACGACAGTGCGACCCAGTTCGCCTCCCCTAGCGCTAGTTTATCGGGGAATGACATTATGGGCGCTAATTCATGGAGTCACCGGGGGGGCAGCAGAGTCCTTCAATTCAGTGTGGCCATAGATCATGGCATGATCCCAGTAACTGGTACAAGACTAGATGTGGGGTTCCTACTAGCTAAGGTCCAGCCAAACTGCAGCTCATTAGCACTGATCATTCGCCACTCATGGGTAAGAATGGCCCTAGATTAACCCCATCAAAGGCGGGTCAGATAATTCAATGTAAATTATTTAATCAAATATTGTCAGCGGAATCTGGTGCTGGCTGTGTATATAATTTATTACCCAGAGAAAACAGGGTTAGTACCACCCTTTCCCAGATACCGGAAGCAGCAGAGAGTGCTGGTCCTCCTCCTCCCTCATTTGTTGACAGGGTACATATTACCAGCATTACAGTCCCATCCACCAAGATGGGATCATGGAATTTGATAGGGTTATCCTCTAAATTAACCTGCCCAGAATGGTGCTAATTTATTGATCAGTATGACTTCTGCCTTTTCCAAGAGACTTGGGTATTGAAGCCCCTCTTATGTACAGGTTTGTCAACTTTAGTCAGGAAGTTGTAACTACTGGGAATGGTAGGCCATCGGAGGGGGGGTTAACGGTCTGGGTTAGAACTACTCTAACATGTACGATCTAGGAGATTAGGATGGGCTCCCCAGATATATTGTGCATTACCCTGACCATTCCCCCTTAATGTAGTCTACAATATATATAATGTGCGTTCTAAACTAAAGGGGAATAAAACAGAGTCCTCCGTTATAGATCTTCTGAATTCACATCTAGCTGCATTACCCACTATGGTGGTATAAATTGTGGGGGATGAATTTAATTGCCAATTTGAATCATTAGCCACAAATGGGGAGGCCCGTATAAATGAAGAGCACAGCATAGGGTCAATTCCGAGACTAGCAATCCCCTCATCAAGAAATGGTCACCTTGGCAGTCCAGCTAAACACATTGAGCCTCAGCCAGGGACTACGAGCCTGCAGTGGTAGAACAATCTCCAACAAAGATGGAAACCATACATTCAACCATATACATAACACTAGTCTCATTGTCTACATAATTTATGTGTAAGGTTGTGGCTGCACATGATTGACATGATTGTAATATCCTACCAAGAGAGTGACCATAATGCCATTGCTCTCGCCCTCGGGATATCAATTCATTCCAGATATGAAAACTGTGTGGAGCCAGTTAATAGAAGGCTTAGAATGATTAGCAATAGGCGTAGAGTTAAATGGAGCACCATGATACACTCCAAGGAGTCTGTTGGGGAGATTTACAGGCTTGTAGCCGATGGTATTGGGGGTTTGTTACTGTTGGATCTGTCATGGGGTCAATGGGAGTCCCTGGGTAAGGTTTGTACCATACATAGTGAGATGTTTCAAAAGCTAAGGAATCACTTTTACATTGAGACCAAGTGGGCAGTGGAGAGGAAAAGTCCTTTCTCTTGATTTAACAAACAATGCAGAGGGGCTAGCATGACCCGACTGGCGGTAGCGGGCAATGGGTATTTCCCCGGTGAGCCGCCAGGGTGTGAGGCTGGTTTTGGGCCTCTGGGGAGACGTTTTGTTACCGGGGCTAGCATTAACGGCCCCTGTAACAAAATCGTCCGAAACCAGCCCTAACAAACAGCTCGGCCACACCCCCGTTTCGCCCCCCCTCCTCCAGGGGCCGGCCGAGCAGTTTGCCAGGGCTGGTTTCAGTTCCCAGTATGGCCCAGGGTGCTAGGATAGCCCATGCTCATGTGATAAAGAAACAAGACAGATGACAGATTCAAGTCACTAGGGGGCCCTATTAAAACCCCATTATTGAGGCAAAAAGAGAATGGGAGCGAGGGGGGTCTGTTGGTTGCAGCTCGGAGGAGGGACCATCGCTCCTTCTGCAATATAGTGTCTACTGGATGCAGAGATGGTTATGACCTTATAGAAAATAATATTGCAGCAAGTGATTGGGTTGCCCACTTCTCTAGTTTCTACTCTCCGTCTGAAGAATCAAAGCACTCCCAAAGCAATCAGGCAGGGTCGTTAACAACATGGCAATATTGTAGAGGTGGAGTGGCAGAGCTGCCTAACTTTGTGATAGTGCCGTACGGGCTTAGTAAACAAAGTGATAAGCTTGATATCTCATATAAATCAGCCCTTGGGCTGGTGCATAAATGATCCCCATATTTGATAAGGGCTCCCGAGAACTTCCGACCAACTCTAGACCGAAAAGCCTAGTAGATAGCTCCCAAAAGTTGTTTAGCAGGATAATCCTGGATAGAATACAGGAACGGCTAATTACAAATGAAATCTTGACTCCTTGCAAGCGGGCTTCTGAGAACATACCAGACCTATTGATCAGGTGTTTTGGCTGCAGCTATTATTTTGGAAAACAGTTTCCCTAGGAGATGGTCGTCTTTAAGGGGTATTTGTGGATCTGTGCTCCGAATTTGACTTAGTGCCAAGACCTTCCCTCTAGCAGGTACTCCTTGAAATGGGGGTCCCCAAGTCCCTGCTAGATATCATGATTAAACTTCATGATAACTATGCACAAGTTAGATGCGGCCAAATGGGCAAATTGTCTAATCCAGTCTTTGTCAATAAAGGAGTCAGACAGGGTTGCGTTCTTGCCCCTACATTGTACACACTGTACATCAAAGTATCTTTTTTTGGACCAATGTGATAATGATGCACCAAGCTTGGGAAACATTAGGGTTCTTATGTTTGCGGAAAATACAGTACTGCTTCCCAAATCAACCATGGGCCTCCAAAAACTATTACATCGATTTGAATGTTTTGGAGATCAATGTAGGGAAAGCTAAGTATATAGTCTTAAACTCCTGTCATTCTAATGGATCCCATTCGAGCAAGTGCATACCTTTGACTATCTGGGGACTACATTAACAGAACAGCCCAAATAGTACATCCACATAACTCAGCTTAGGCTCAAAATGAAACAAATAACCGGGAGAATAGCAAAAATGCTTTGAGGCAGGCAGTTTCATCCCATTTCTTGAACAATTCAGATTTACAATTACCAGGCCCTAGGAGCAGCTCTTTATGGCACAGAACTGTGGGGTCATAGGGATGTGACTGCCTTAGTAACAGCTGAAAATTGATTTATGCGGTAACTGACTGGCCTCCCTATTAGAACCTCAATGTTCCCTCTCAGATTAGATTTAGGGCTCATATTAATCTCCGATAAAATAGGAGTGAGACCCATCTTACACTGGAGAAGAATTTGGGCCACCCCTGAACTGTGCTCCTACTTGCAGGGTCTAGAAGAAATATTATGTATCCCTGGCTCATGTAATATACCTGGCTAAGGTATGTAAAAGTGAACCTTGTAAAGATAGGGAGCGAGAGTCTATAGAGTACTCCAGGGGAGGCTGGTGTGACCTCTAAGTTACCCATTAGGTCTATCGATTGACAACATAAGAGAGACTTTTCTATGGCCAGACCACATCTTCTACTTTAACTGATGCTTTTCTCACATTGAAGGATTCTATTTTGGAACATCCTTTCCTGAATGACATAGAACCCACAACTGCCAGGAAGATGTTTCTCCGGTTTCGCTACGGGACTTTGCGTCTCCACTCTTTTACTGCAAAATGGGCACGAGATCCCAGGGCAGTGGACTGGCAATGCCCCTCTTGTGGTAAAGTAAAGTAACTTTTGAGCAATCTATATTGTTCTGCCCAGCCTATTTGAGCAGCAGGAAAAAATGGATAATATTACTGTGCCACAATCTAGGTGTTAGGGAGCATAAAGAGGCATTAAGAATCATGAAATCAGATACAAGACAATCGATGGTCTTTGTAGTCTCACGATTCTTTTTTTTAAAAACTCTTTTTATTGGTACTTATATGATGACAGTAAAACATGGAGTATACATATCAGTGCGTCAAGACAAAAGGGGGGGGGGACCAGAAGCTAGTTAATGGTCCAGTGCCTATGCTCCGAAACGTCAATGGGGTAATCACTATGAGGACACTGTTCCGGGGTGGATATGGTCAGAAGAAGACCAATGTCCAGCCCAATGTTAGAGGATAGAGGAGAAGTGAGGTCTAGGGTAAGGTACTAGGGACGGGGGGAGACAACAAAGTGTCTCTTGTTGCCCTCACACACCCCGAGGGATGTCATGCTTCATCATCGGGCGGGTGCTCCTCGTCGGGCCGGCGGTGCAATGCCCTACGGTTCCCCCGAAGGGTCTCTTTGGCGGAGATCTTTTAGAGAGCTGCCGATGGGTGCATGCGGGTATGTGGAGGGAAAGTACCGGGATAAGGAGTGGAAGTAGAGTGTGCAAAATAAATTAAAAGTACCTAAGGGTTACCTAAGACTAGGGAGTGTTTTAATAAAGAGGTACCCTTGGTACGATAAAAAACCCGTAGGTTAATCGTTACCTATCAAGACGTAATGTGTCTAAGGTAGCTTAAAAAAGTGGTCGACATGTTTCGCGCCTTAAGTGGTCAAAGCGATCCCCGGCATTTCATCAGGACCAGTAGAGGTGAGTGATGTGAGGAAGGTGCACAGACTAAGTGTAGTGAGAGGGGTATAAATCACCCTCTTACTGGGCAAAGGAGGGGGTAGTGTCTCCTATACAAGTTGTGTGTGGTTAAGGAGTCTGTTATGCCCCCTTTGCAAAAGACCTAGACCAAAAGAAAAATGATAAAAATACACAGAGAGGGAGAAAAAAAAAGAAATCAAGTTGAATTCAAATCCGGAAGTTCCGTTTCGTACGGCATTTTGCTGGCAGGAGAGATCTCCACACGATGCCGGAAAACAGTCATACTTTCAACACACCAGTGGCACAAGTTCACTTGATATTGGTAGGCAGAGCAGCAAAAGGAAACCAAGTTGAAATCAAGTGCGGGAGTTCCGTTTTCTACGGTATAATGCAGGCAGGAATGGACTCCACACTATGCCATAAGACAGTCATGCTTTCACACACTCTTACCACAAGTACATTTGATATCAGTAGGAAGAGCAGCTGTGGGGGGTATCCCAAGCTAGCCATATGTGACAGATAACGGAGCCAGGGGGGGGGGGGGCGCAATAGAGACCGGCGGTAGTGGGGTAAGGTAACCACTGATTCCCACATGCACTCTGAACTGTCACTAGGCTTAACAATAGGTGCACCAATCATGTAACGATAGGCGATGGCTACAGAGATAATCTCGCTGTCTCAGTCGTGGCTTCAAAACAACCCCGTAACCTCAATGCGGGGCATAAAGGAGAGGAATCTTACCTAAAAAAGGAGTTGGGATTACTCCTTGAGCTAAGCGGCGTAGGATGCCCACACCATCTAGGGCTGGTAGCGAGCAGTTGTGAGTACCAGAGGTGAGCCTCACGAGAGTAAGGAGGAAAAGAATAATGTTGGTAGAGCATTAGACACACTTAAGGCAAGTAATAGCGGCGTACTATTGAGACTTACTTTTAGAGGAAGAGTGTCGTTGCCTGAAGAAATACTCACGGGTTGCTCAGGTGACGGCACTGGAAACCTGCCCGGTCCAGATGCCAACTCGGAGGTAGGCAAATGAACAGAACCCGTGGTTTTTAAAGTGTGCGGCCAGGGGACGCGGGAGGTGCCTGTTTCCGGTTTGGTAAAAAACGCTATGTCAGTGCACCCGGACCTGAACATGCGTGAAGGTTTGCCGGGTCTCGGTGTTCTCTCGCGCATGGGTGCCTAAGTACTCGTTCGCGCGTGAGTTGCGTGAATAGTGCTCAGATCGCGCATGCGTGGGGTAAAGGTATTCCCATGAAGAACATCGGGATAAGAAAGATTCAAAAAAACTTATTGTGGTATAAATATGCACCAACAGAGATCGTATATCCCACAGTTCTCAGAGAAGCCTCCTAAAAGGTGTGAAAGCGTGGAGTTAGGGGCACGCCCTAAACATAGGCGTGATGTATGTTATAGCCGTGCAGGGGCCTGGATGTCGGTAAAGTCACAGTCTAAAATGACTGAGGATTGGCTTATAGCAAAAGAGCAGACAGGCTGGTAGCGGGGGACGTGAGGAGGCATAGCCAGTTAGAGAACATCCTGAGCGGAATCATACATGGTCTATAGAAAAGTTACTATCTTAGGGTTCATGTCTCTACCCAACAGGGGGTGGAGTGGTCGGTAAGCCGGAGAGGCAGACGGCCATGTCCATGAGAAAGTGTGCATAGATGTGGCCTACTACAATTCAGACCATGGGATGTCGTCATTAAGCCCCTGGGTATCCGTGTGTAGGCGGTGGACCCAGCGTTGTTCCCGCCTAAAGAGGGAGTCGCTGGTCCAGTTGGTATTGGATTCCAGAATGGTCCAATGGATTGCTTCGCAGGGGTGACCCTTCTCCAAAAAGTGGTTTGTCAGTTTAGTGGCTGAGCGTGCTCGCCTGACAGTGCTTTTATGTTCACTGATTCTTATCTTGATGGGTCTGGTGGTCATTCCAACATAGTACAGATCGCATGGGCACGAGATCAAGTATATGCAATTAGTTGTATTACAGTTAGTGTGTCTGCGTTGTTCCCATTTCAGATTGCCCAGTTGTAAGGATTTGGTGTGTCGTGTGGAGGCACAGGCACTACATGTGCTGCATGGATAGTGGCCTGTGACTGCTGGGAGGTCCCAAAGGGTGTTCTCTTTCCTTATCTGCTTAGGACGTGGTCGTGTGTTGATTAACTGGTCTCTTAGGTTTTCAGTCCTTTTGAATGCGAAGCAGGGCGTAGGGATATTCAGAGTGTCGCTATTCAGGATTTTCCAGTTGCGATTGATGATTCTTTTAATTTTGTTTGAGAGAGGGGTGAATGTGGTAACACATGTGATCAGGTTATTGATTACAGGCTCCCTTGTTTCCAGGAGGCCCTCTCGTGTGTTATTTGTGGCCCGTTTCTTGGCCTGCTTGATCACCTGTACCGGGTAATGCCTATCTGTCAGGTTCTCTGTCAGGTTGTTAGCTTGCAGTTCAAAGTCCTGTATTTTGCTGCAGTTGCGTCGAATTCTAAGGAACTGGCCGTATGGTAAATTTTCCCTTAGGGCTTTGGGGTGGTGGCTCTTAAAACTGAGGAGGCTGTTACAATCCGTGTTTTTCTTATATGTGCTGGTATGTAGTACCCCGTTTTCAAGTTTGATGGATAGATCCAAGAAAGGGATTGTCTCCTTACTCGATGTCATTGTGAAGCGCAGATGGGGATCTTGATTATTGATCCATTCGAAGAATTCCAATGTCAAAGGTGCCGGGCCCCTCCAAAGAATCAAGATGTCATCAATGTAGCGTTTCCATGTGACGAGGTGTTGGTGGAAAGGGTTGGTGTCTGTGAAGATATGGTTGGTGTACAACCCTGCCAGGCTCGGCGCGAAAGTGCTGCCCATACTGGTACCTTGTACCTGATGATATATGGTGTTCTTGTACATAAAGAAGTTATTGGTTAAAGCTAGAGCAATGAGTGCTGTGATGAAGCAGGCCGGTGTTTGGGTGGGGAGTTCTGATTCAAGTAAAAGGTTGCTTACGACCTCGATGGTAGCCTCCTGCGGTATGTTTGTGTAGAGCGCTTCTACATCCAGTGTTAGTAATAGGTCGATGTCCTCAGTGTTCTCTTCATTGATGGTCCGGATGAGATTGAGGACATCGCGGGTATCTTTGAGGTACGCTGGTGTTGCTTGAACCAGAGGACGTAGAAAGAAGTCACTGAACTGGCTCAGAGGTTCCAGGAGGGAGCCGATCCCAGACACGATGGGGCGGCCTGGGCACGGGGTAACCCCCTTGTGGATTTTAGGAAGTAGGTAGAAGTAGGGCATCTTGGGTGTTGGATTCACCAGAAAGGCCGCTTCTTTTGGTGTAATCCACCCTTCTGTTGTTGCTTCATTCACCATGACACAAATCTGTCCCAATAGCCTTGTGGTGGGATCCGTCTCAAGTATCTCGTAGTACTCCGTGTTGTTGAGTTGGCGTGAGCACTCCAGTTCATAGTCCTGTGTATTAAGGATTACCGTCGCACCCCCTTTGTCCGCGGGTTTTATGATAATAGTGTCGTCATTTTTTTTAAATTTATTTATTTATTTATTTTTTAAACCGTTTATTACAGAATCCAAAAAATATACAAAGATGGGCCTACAACCTTCAGGCCGGCCGCTAGCAAACAGAAGGAGCATATAATACAGACAGTAGAACGCACGCTGCGGCAGAAGGGAATTCACAGGAGTTGAAAGAGGCGTTGGCAGCCACACCATCCGGACCCCACACGACGGTTTCATTTTTATATAAATAACAACAAAAAACAAGTCCACAAGGCAACCCACAGTCGGAAACAACAGCATGTGCTCCCCTAGGGGGGGGACCCCACCGATCCATAGGAATATCGAGGGGGGGAATAGGTCAGGACGGGGACTAAGTAGACTCATTGCCCAGAACCGGGAAGACAAACAGGCTAAGGAGACGGGGCCGGTGACGGATCAGGCAGTAGCGGCGGGGTACAGATTCCCCCACGGTAGGCGTTCGAGGGGCCCCATACTTTCACCCATGTCCCAGGCTTACCTCTCGCAACATACACCACCTTTTCCCGAAACATACACCAATCCATGTTGTCCTTCCACGCCGAGACAGTCGGCGACCTCTGGGAACCCCACAGTTGCGCAATGTCACGTTTGGCCACCATATATCCCAGAGTCGCCCACCACGTCTGCGGCACTGAGTAGTCGGTTGGCTCCCATACATTCAAAAGACATCTCCTCGCCTCAGGCAACAGCGGCACATGCGTAACTACCTGCAAAACCTCATGCACACCACGCCAGAATCGCACCACCTCCGGGCATTCCCACAAAATATGGAGAAAGGTCCCCAAAGAACCACACCCACGCTTACACAACCCGTCCACAGCATAGCCCATACGCATCAGCCTCGGCCCCGTAACATAGACCCTATGGAGTATCTTGAGCTGGACGAAGCGAAGGCGGGCCGGTATGGCCACCTCTTTCGGGGAGGCCACCGCAGACACCCAGTCCTCGTCATCCAGCTCCAATCCATCAGCCCCCCACGCCTCACGAAGGCCGGTCAGCAGTCCCGAACGGTCATTGATGAGCTTTTTGTAAATTAATGAAATCGTGCCGTCCGGGACATGCCCATCTAGCACTCTATCCTCCAGAGGGGAGTACTCCGGGATGGAGGCAACGTCCGGAAATACGGAGCACAACGCATGACGGATCTGCATATATCGAAAGTACTCCCTGTCCTGCAGCTGGAATTCTGTCTGCAGCACATCGAACGTTTTGAATCCCCCCCTCGTCCAGAGATCGCCCACCCTGCTGATGCCTATCATGTCCCACTTCTCAAAGCCCTTCGAGGTCCACAGGGAGCCCAGCCGCTCAGATGCGTATAGTGGCGTCGCCCGGGTCAAGCGATCCTTCCACCCCATCGCCACGTTAGCCGTGTGCCACACCCGTACCATGACCCTCGTGGGGCCCGTCAGCCGCGCGTCATGCGAGCTAGAATAGAGCGCCCGATTATAGTCACCACCCGGCAGTAACATGTTATCCATCTCAAAGGCCGGGTTTAGGGCGGGCCCGTAAAGGCCGTGATTGATCGCAGCCAGCTGGGAGGCCCAGTAATATCGCTTGATATCTGGGAGGGCAACCCCCCCGTCGTACCACGGGAGCGTCAGCTTCGCCAGGGCGATACGCGGCCTACCCTCCCAGAACAGTCGGCGCTGCAAACTCTCCACCTCGCGAAAGTAGCGCGCCGGGACAACATCCATTGTATTCTGCAAAGCGTACAGGAAACGTGGCAGCGACATCATCTTAAACAATGCCGCCCGGCCGAGCGGCGAGAGCGGCAAGCGCCTCCAACGCGCGACGTCCTCCTTCAGGCGCTGGAGGGGGGGAAGCAAGTTCTGTTTATATCGGGCCTCCGCGTCCAGGGTAATGAAGACACCCAGGTACCTAAATCCCCGCGGGGCGATCTGGATAGGACAACCCCGCGGAAGGATAGGATCCTCCCCAGAGAGGACATACACACACGATTTAGCCCAGTTGATGACCAGGCCGGAGTTGAGGCCAAATGAGTGCAATACATCAACCAGTACTATCAGTGATTTACGTGGGGAAGCCAGGTACAGAAGAATATCATCAGCGTAAAGAGATACGCGGTCCTCATACTCGGGGGTCCATCGGAGACCACGAATAGAAGGATGCCACCGCAGCCACTCCGCCAGGGGCTCCAAGGCAAGCGCGAAGAGGAGCGGTGATAATGGGCAGCCCTGCCGCGTGCCCCTGCCCAGCTCAAACGGAGCCGACACTCTACCGTTCACAACCACCTGCGCCAGCGGTCCAGAGTACAACAATTTCACCCAACCGATGAATCCCGGGCCAAACCCAAACTTCGCCAGTGTCGCCCAAATATATGGCCACTCAAGTGTGTCAAACGCCATAGTGGCGTCCAGGGACGCCAAAATGGCCGGTTCCCGTATAAACGGGACACGCGCGAGCACCCCATGCAAGCGCCGCAGGTTAAGCGCAGTGTTGCGATGAGGGATAAAGCCGGACTGATCCTGGTGAATCAAATCGCACACCACGCCAACCAGCCGATTAGCCAACACCTTGGCGAGAATTTTGGGCTCCGCATTCAGCAGCGAAATAGGCCGGTAGGACGTGACCCGGTCCCGCGGCCTCCCCTCCTTGTGAATAACCACGATAGTAGCCAGACGCTGGTCTAGCGGGAGGGAACCCGCCGAACGGGCCGCGAGGAACATCGCACGGAGATGCGGCGCCAGCGTATCCGGTCGCAGCTTGTACAATTCGATGGGAAGACCATTAGGACCCATGGCCTTGCCGGAAGCGACCGAGCATATGGCGAGGGCAATTTCCTCAGAGGTTGGGGCGGCGTCCAACAACACTCTGTCCTCCTCCGAAAGGGAAGGCAGCGCGATATCCCTAAGCAGGGCATGGGAATCCTCTTCCGAGCGGGAGGACACCGGGGAATACACCCCACGGAAATATTCTGCAAAGCAATCGACAATTTCTTCCGGTTCAGTGACACACACACCATCCAGTTTCTCAATCGACGGGACAACTCGACTCGCTCTCTGCTTTTTATCCAGCCACGCAATCAATTTCCCAGCCTTATCACCCACATCATACAGTCTCCCCTGTTGCTCTCTACTGAGGCCCCTGGCCGCCTCCGCGACGAGGGCCTTATAGGCCGCCTGCTTGAGTCGGAGAACATGTAATTTGTCATCCGTCACCCCACATTCGAGGTCGCCCTCCAACTCAGTTATTTCAGTTTCAACACGGGTCACCTCCTCCCGCTCGCGCCTCCGGGAATGGGAAATAAGGGACAGGGCATCCCCCCGAATCACCGTCTTAAATGCCTCCCATAGCGAGACCGCCGATGACACCGACCCCACATTATCGTCAAAATATCACTTAAGGGACTTAACCAACTCTGCGCGAATGGTGGGGTCACGCAGGTACCAGGGATTAATCGGGACCACCCTACCCTCTCCCCTCGGGAGAATATCGAAGTGCAATAAGAATGGGGAGTGGTCTGAAATACCCCGCGCCAAATGGCGCACCTCCCCGATCCTCCCCGCATGCGCCGCCGGCACCAGGACATAGTCTAGCCTTGAGAGACTGCCATGGGCCTCGGAATGAAAGGTGTACTGTTTCTGCGTAGGATGTTTCAAACGCCAACAATCCACCAGCCCCAAGGTATCCAAGAGGCCAAACAACCACGCTTGGGCACGGGGGAGATCCCTAGGGGGGTGACGGTCCTCAGTTCCGGAAACCACAGCGTTAAAATCCCCCCCAACCACCAGAATCCCCTCCGGAAGGCCAAGGAGGAGGCGCCTCAGATCCGCAAAGGTGGTCGTCTGCAACCCTGGCGGGACATAGGCAGAAACAAAAATAATCACTCTGCCCTCCATTCTACCCACCAGAACCGTGTAACGTCCCCTGTCATCATGGAGCACCTCATCAACTTCCAACGGGAGCGAGGTCTTGGCCATGATGCCCACACCCCTTGAACCAGACGTGAAGCCCGAATGGGCCAGAAGGCGGTAGCCCCGTCGGTTCATAGCACGAAAGGAGTTGCCAATGAGGTGCGTCTCCTGCAGAAAAACTATGTCAGGTGAAATTCGTTTCAGGAACTGCAGGACCACACCTCGTTTTATCCTTTCCCCCAGTCCATTAACGTTCCAGGACAAAAGACTCAGTCCCCTACCCCCCATCATAAACGAAAGCAATCACTCGTCCCCCCGAGAGCACTTTGGGAATAGCACGACGATACTTTTGCCTTGTGGTACAAATGAACAACACCCCACCCCAACCCAACCGCCCCAACAAAACTCCCCCCTCCCTGCACCCCTGCATGAGCCCAAACAGCCCCCCCAACTTGCAGTGTGCCTGTCGCCCCTATATAGTTGAAACTAGGTAAACCCCCTAGAGGAGGAAAGAGTACCCCTTCGAGACCCCGCACCACCTACAAAGGAGGGAGAACGAGTACAAAAAACGAGAGACCCTAAGCTTGGCCGAAAGCGGCAGCATCTTCGTCCAGAGTGAGTATCAGCACCTCAGTCCCGGTCCAGTGGGCCTTCTCCTCCCGCAGCCCCCCCCCCGCCATCCCAATCCCGACCCCCAGACAAAGTGTTCAGCCAGTCCCCGGCCGTTTCAGGACGGTCAAAAAAGTGAGTGCGACCATCCACCTCCACCCGCAGCCTGGCCGGGAAGAGCATGGCGTATTTTAAGTTCATGTCCCGAAGCCGCCGCTTGACGCCCAAGAAGCTCAGTCTCTGCTTCTGGACCGCTTGGGTGAAGTCAGGATAAAAGTTCACCTCCATGTTCTCCAGCTTAATCGGCCCTTGCAGTCTGGAGGCTTGCAGGATCGCATCCCTGTCCCGAAAATTAAAAATACGGGCAATAAGAGGCCGCGGAGGGGCTCCGACCTTCGGCCTTCCCCCGGGAACTCTATGAGCCCTCTCCACGGCAAAGAATTTACTCAGTCCCCGAGGCTGGAGATGGGTAGTGATCAGGTCCTCCACAAAAAGATCCGCCGCCGACTCCTCCCGTCCCTCAGGTACTCCGATGATGCGGATATTATTCCTCCGGGCCCGGCTCTCGGAATCCTCCAGGCGCCGATCCATGAGCGCACTCGCCTGACGAAGCCGGTGTACCTCCGTTTGAAGGGCCGCCACCTCAGTCGTGAGGCCCGACGCGGTGTGGGCCAAAGAATCGACCCGGTCGTTAGTCTTCGAGAGATCAGCTCTCACCAGGTTGACATCAACGAGGACCGCGTCGATTTTATGCGCTAAAGTGTCAAACCGCTGGCCCACCGAGGCCTTCATCTCAGCAATGGCGCCCATGACGTCTTGCAGAGTCAGATCTGTGGGCAAATCCGGGGCATCCGGGGGGCACTCAGAGGACTTGTGCGGTCCACCGGGAGATCCCTTCGGGAGGGTGTAGCGGTCCATGATGTTGGCCTGATGTGCGGCGCCACGCCGGGTCGACTTGGCCTTCAACCGATCTCCATCTTGTTTCGTGGCCATCGTCGCGGGTCTCACACCCTCACCAGCCACGCAGTAAAAAGCAAGCAATCAAGGCCACGAGCTCCGGGGGGCCACCCCAGGATGGCGGAGCGGGCCACAGCAGGCAGGCAGGCAGGGTCTCCCAGCGAGGCCACCCCAACACAAAGAGCGCCGCGATCCCACTTGCAAAGACAGCAAGGGGGGCGCGAAAGTGAAAGTGAAAGTGCGGGGTACGCGACTCGCCAGGCCCAGCCCGCCGTTGTTGTTCACTTTGCCACCGGGTCGCCCCCAAACGCGAATCCGGGGTCAGGAGAGAAGTAGGCCGCAAACTTCAATCGGTGCTCACTCCGGCACCCGAGGTCCGATTCGAAAACGGGAAACGGGTACCACCTCGGCTCAGGCTCACCGACACAGTCCCCTCAACCGATGCAGGATGAAGACAGGATAAACGTAGGAGGTTGCGGAGGTCCTCGGGAGCCTCGCACCTACGCGGCCATCTTGGTTGCGCGCTAGGCTCCTCCTCCAGTGTCGTCATTTTTGAGAGTGGTAACCGCATTGCGTAGTCTATTGGGGAAGTTGTTGTAAGGACTCGGAGATTCCAATAGGTGAACCTCCTTGAGAACTGCTTTTTCGAAAGTGATGACCTCATGTGGGACCATTCCAGTCGTCGGGGTAAATTTAGATGGGGGTCTCAAACCCGTATCGTCCTTTGTCGATGTTTCGGTGTCTTTGAAGAAAGCCCTCAGCCTCACTTTACGAAAGAGTTGGTGGAGTTCCTCATTGATCCTGAAATTGTCCTCTTTTGGGGTAGGGACAAAACCCAGTCCTAGTTCAAGGGCTGCTGTCTCGTCAGAGTTGAGGGGTCTAGACGACAGATTGACAATCAGTTTTTTTGTTGTGCCATGCTCCTTGTTGTTCTCTGCTGGTTTTCCGGATCTTGCCAGTGGACCTGTTTGTTCCCTCTTCTTCCTCTGCCTCTGCCCCTGCCTCTGTTCTGAAAAGGAGGTGACACACTAACTGTAATACAACTAATTGCATATACTTGATCTCGTGCCCATGCGATCTGTACTATGTTGGAATGACCACCAGACCCATCAAGATAAGAATCAGTGAACATAAAAGCACTGTCAGGCGAGCACGCTCAGCCACTAAACTGACAAACCACTTTTTGGAGAAGGGTCACCCCTGCGAAGCAATCCATTGGACCATTCTGGAATCCAATACCAACTGGACCAGCGACTCCCTCTTTAGGCGGGAACAACGCTGGGTCCACCGCCTACACACGGATACCCAGGGGCTTAATGACGACATCCCATGGTCTGAATTGTAGTAGGCCACATCTATGCACACTTTCTCATGGACATGGCCGTCTCCGGCTTACCGACCACTCCACCCCCTGTTGGGTAGAGACATGAACCCTAAGATAGTAACTTTTCTATAGACCATGTATGATTCCGCTCAGGACGTTCTCTAACTGGCTATGCCTCCTCACGTACCCCGCTACCAGCCTGTCTGCTCTTTTGCTATAAGCCAACCCTCAGTCATTTTAGACTGTGACTTTACTGACATCCAGGCCCCTGCACGGCTATAACATACATCACGCCTATGTTTAGGGCGTGCCCCTAACTCCACGCTTTCACACCTTTTAGGAGGCTTCTCTGAGAACTGTGGGATATACGATCTCTGTTGGTGCATATTTATACCACAATAAGTTTTTTTGAATCTTTCTTATCCCGATGTTCTTCATGGGAATACCTTTACCTCACGCATGCGCGATCTGAGCACTATTCACGCAACGCACGCGCGAACGAGTACTTAGGCACCCATGCGCGAGAGAACACCGAGACCCGGCAAACCTTCACGCATGATCAGGTCCGGGTGCACTGACATAGCGTTTTTTACCAAACCGGAAACAGGCACCTCCCGCGTCCCCTGGCCGCACACTTTAAAAACCACGGGTTCTGTTTATTTGCCTACCTCCGAGCTGGCGTCTGGACCGGGCAGGTTTCCAGTGCCGTCACCTGAGCAACCCGTGAGTATTTCTTCAGGCAACGACACTCTTCCTCTAAAAGTAAGTCTCAATAGTACGCCGCTATTACTTGCCTTAAGTGTGTCTAATGCTCTACCAACATTATTCTTTTCCTCCTTACTCTCGTGTGGCACACCTCTGGTACTCACAACTGCTCGCTACCAGCCCTAGATGGTGTGGGCATCCTACGCCGCTTAGCTCAAGGAGTAATCCCAACTCCTTTTTTAGGTAAGATTCCTCTCCTTTATGCCCCGCATTGAGGTTACGGGGTTGTTTTGAAGCCACGACTGAGACAGCGAGATTATCTCTGTAGCCATCGCCTATCGTTACATGATTGGTGCACCTATTGTTAAGCCTAGTGACAGTTCAGAGTGCATGTGGGAATCAGTGGTTACCTTACCCCACTACCGCCGGTCTCTACGGCGCCCCCCCCCCCCGGCTCCGTTATCTGTCACATATGGCTAGCTTGGGATACCCCCCACAGCTGCTCTTCCTACTGATATCAAATGTACTTGTGGCAAGAGTGTGTGAAAGCATGACTGTCTTATGGCATAGTGTGGAGTCCATTCCTGCCTGCATTATACCGTAGAAAACGGAACTCCCGCACTTGATTTCAACTTGGTTTCCTTTTGCTGCTCTGCCTACCAATATCAAGTGAACTTGTGCCACTGGTGTGTTGAAAGTATGACTGTTTTCCGGCATCGTGTGGAGATCTCTCCTGCCAGCAAAATGCCGTACGAAACGGAACTTCCGGATTTGAATTCAACTTGATTTCTTTTTTTTTCTCCCTCTCTGTGTATTTTTATCATTTTTCTTTTGGTCTAGGTCTTTTGCAAAGGGGGCATAACAGACTCCTTAACCACACACAACTTGTATAGGAGACACTACCCCCTCCTTTGCCCAGTAAGAGGGTGATTTATACCCCTCTCACTACACTTAGTCTGTGCACCTTCCTCACATCGCTCACCTCTACTGGTCCTGATGAAACGCCGGGGATCGCTTTGACCACTTAAGGCGCGAAACATGTCGACCACTTTTTTAAGCTACCTTAGACACATTACGTCTTGATAGGTAACGATTAACCTACGGGTTTTTTATCGTACCAAGGGTACCTCTTTATTAAAACACTCCCTAGTCTTAGGTAACCCTTAGGTACTTTTAATTTATTTTGCACACACTACTTCCACTCCTTATCCCGGTACTTTCCCTCCACATACCCGCATGCACCCATCGGCAGCTCTCTAAAAGATCTCCGCCAAAGAGACCCTTCGGGGGACCCGTAGGGCATTGCACCGCCGGCCCGACGAGGAGCACCCGCCCGATGATGAAGCATGACATCCCTCGGGGTGTGTGAGGGCAACAAGAGACACTTTGTTGTCTCCCCCGTCCCTAGTACCTTACCCTAGACCTCACTTCTCCTCTATCCTCTAACATTGGGCTGGACATTGGTCTTCTTCTGACCATATCCACCCCGGAACAGTGTCCTCATAGTATACATATCAGTGTCACATTCTGTTTTACAATAAACATTCTGTTCACTTTACAGTCTCACAATTCTTGATGTCAATGTGGAGAATCAGACAGAAATTGAGTATCTCTCCATGAAAATAAGGTAGTAGCGCTATAATGTATTTCGCAAAAGCTTAATGTCACTGACTTCAACATCCTAGAGTCTAGATATTCGGTTAAGCAATCCATAGGTCTGCTATGAGTTCTGCAATAATTGTATATTTTGAATGAAAGGAAATTGTTTACAGATGTATCTTATGGCTTCAATGTTCATGTCAGATTGTATATATATTTTCTCATGCTATATGAATGCAATGTTTCATATTTTCTTTTATGGCTATTGTGCCAAAATAAAGATTTTAGAAAAGGCCCTCAATTTGATGATGATTATTCTTATTCTTGCTCTTATCTTATTCTTATTATTGCTCTTATTCTTATTCTTATTCTTGTTCTTTTTCTCATTCTTGCTCTTATTCGTATTCTTATTCTCATTCCCATTCCTATCCATAAGTAGCGGCTCTTGATTGTTCACATTCAGGGGAAGTCATTAATAATCAAACCCTTGTTTGGTGTTTTTGAACATATTTTTCAGTTCATTGCGATCAATGTTTGGATTGTCCGAGATGATAAGAATACATTTAGTATCATTGATGTAGGGGTGACTCCCTACTATGAGTTTGAGCAGGAGTTGCAGAGTGAGGCTGCATATTACAGTGGAAACAAGCAGAACAGTCTTTCCATTGATGGAACCCCCGGTCTCTAAAGCTGTCGGGCGGGCTCGCTGACATGTCTCGAGGTATCTTGCCTCATGGAGTCACCCCATAGGACTGGTGCTAGTGTTTAGCAATTGCTGGTTCCTGAGAGTAGTTCTTCTCTCACATCCAGTATGGTGCTTGAGTTCTCCTGGCAGATCTGGAACTAAATGACACCCTTCGAGTATTTCTATTCATTGTGGTTTCTTGTTTTGCAGGTACCCTGACTAAGAACTGTAGTAGTGGTCTCAGCCCTGCAGGTCACCTACCCCTGAAGATTTCACATAAGCCAGTTTTTTGACCCAAGACACGCTGAGGGTGACCTGTAAGCTTCAAGCATACACAAAGCAGCCTGTGATACTCAAGGAGGTTAGGTTTGCTAGTATTATATAGCCCATGCAATGGAGTATTTTATTGGCTCAGAAAATGTAGGCTAAGGCTTAGAAACCGTTCACTGACACAGGGAGGGTAAGTTGTAAAACAAAGCAGGGTAATAAAGTAGGCTGTGCCTGAATCTGCTGCTGGTGAGTTTCATGTTATTGCAAAGATGATTGATTGTATAGTTGTTATTAGCACCAAAGAAAGAACAAGCACATTCACGATGACACATCAATGTTCAAATAAAGCTTCCTCTTCCTCTTCATTCATTGCACTGCTTCTTGTTTCAGTCAATGTGACGGCCAAATCGGTCTATGATCTGCTTTGGGAAACATCCATTACAACGCAGCCATTACCACACATAACTATTACAACACGGCTTTTACAACTCAGGTACCGTTACCACGCATAGCCTTTACCAGACATTTTTTTACAACCCATATGCTTTTAACACGTACGCCTTTACAACAAATCTTGTTGTAAAGCTGTGATGTGTTGTAATGGCATATGCGTTTTAAATGTAAGTATGTTGTAGGTATTGAACGTATATATATTACAGAACTTTTTTTTAAAGGGTTTAGGATAGGTATGGGTTGCATTTTAAATGTACATTTTAGGTGATATATATATAAGGGAGAGGTTTTGTTTTACAGGGTTTAGGGTGGGCCATTTTAGGGTTTAGTGTGAGTAATGGTTTTGGGGTGGCAGGGGTGATTTTAGAGTTGAGGGTGGTTATAGGTTTTTGGGTGGCAAGGGAATTTTTAGGATGTAGGGTGGGTATGGGTTTTGAGGGTAGCAAGGGCAAATGTATGGTTTAGGCTGGGTATAGGTTTTGGGGTGGTAAGGGTAAATTTAGGGTTATTGGTGCATATGGGTTTTTGGGTGGCAAGGGTAATCTTAGGGTTTAGGTGGGTATGGATTTGGGGTGGCAAGGGTATTTTTAAGGATTGGGGTGGGTAAGGTTTTTTTGGGTGGCAAGGGGATTTTTAGGGTTATGGGTGGATATTCGGTTTTGGGTGGCAGGGTGATCTTTAGGGTAACTATCGTGTTTTGGCTGACAAGGGGATTTTAAGGATTTTCGGGTGGGTATAAGTTTTTGGGTGGAAAGGGTCATTTTAGGGTTTAGGGTGGTTATGGGTTTGGGCTGGCAAGGTTCATTTTAGAATTTTGGGTGGTTATGGGTTTAGGGGTGGCAAGGGTATTTTTAAGGTTTAGGGTGGGTAAGGATTTTTTTGGGTGGCAAGGGAATTTTTTGGGGTTGTGGATGTGTATGAGTTTTTGGGTAGCAGGGGAATATTTAGGGTTTAGGGTTGGTATTGTCTTTTGACTGGCAAGGGTATTTTAAGGGTTTACGGTGGGTATAGGTTATTGGGTGTCAAGGGTAATTTTAGGGTTTAGGGTGGTTATGGGTTTGAGGTGGCAAGGGTAATTTTAGGGTTTAGGTTGGGTATGGGTTTTGGGTGGCAAGGGAATTTTTAGGGTTTAGCGTGGTTATGGGTTTTGGCAGGGGTAATTTTAGGGCATAGGGTGGGTATGAGTTCTGGAGTGTCATAGAAATTCTTGGGTTTACGTTGGATATGGGTTTCAGGGTAGTAAGGGTCATTTTAGGGTTTAGGGCAGGTATGGGTTGTAGGGTTTTAAGGAGATGTATGTGTAATATATATATATATATATATATATATATATATATATATATATATATATATATATATATATATATATATATATATATATATATATATATATATATATATATATATATATATATATATATATTTATATTTATATATATGTGTGTGTGTGTGCATGAGTGCGAGCTTACCCACCGCTTCGTTCCGCTGGAAAGGAGGCAAGAGTAGACCCAAATTTCTTCAATAGTGATTTATTCAGCAATCACCATGTCGCCATGTCGCGTTTCGGCCGGTCAACGCCCTTGATCACATGTCAGCGCCAGGGGCGGAGGTTTTCTTTTTAAAGTGCTTGTGCAGATTGATAATTAATGACAATGGACATAGTAAACATATTGCGTAGTTTCACTGATTAAAGCTTGAATGCGTTTAGATATAAACATAATGTTTAAAAGCATATAAAACCGGGATAAAATACATAACAAAGAATGATGAAAATTGATATCCACATGGGTAAAATTCCATGATCATAATCATAAAATTCATGTATAAATACTTTCGAATCCCAAATTGTCGCATATGTTCACATTCTGGCTATAAGGATATGCCGTTACATGCCGCTATTACTACAGTGACTAAGTGCATGATGTGTACCTCTTGATTACTCCTGTGTGCAAGTCCCCAATATTAGAATGTGCAAAATCGTGCTATAATAGTGCAAAATCGTTGTGCAAATAATAGTTAGCAGCTGAGAAAAAGATAAAGGCTAATGCCATTTGCAAATCTGGAATGCCTATGCCTTATCTGGTCAGCTGGATTATAAAGAGTATAGGTTTGCAGATGACTTACTAGGCTGTACGGTTGATTCCCACAAATGAGGATATATAGTATACATTAAAATATTGTATTAAATCATTTCAACCATGTGAAACTCAATAAATAGGCTAACATATTGCTATACTTAAATAATTCCAATAATTTAATAAGATCCAAAGTGTAATAAAATAAAGTAAGTTAAGATACAGTACATCCTAGGTTACCACTCAATATTGTATGGAACAGATAGCTCTGCTATATTCCCTGAAACCTGAAAAGGTATATAGCTATCATCGGTTCATTTCACGGGACAATGACTACGGAGAAATACTACTACTTAAATATCATACTAGTTGTATCTATTAATTACTATTGTAGTGAAAACTCTTGAATAAGGGTAACCAATAATATGCGGAGTATACGTTTTATACTGGCTGTTTAGAGGTAAGTGTGCATATCCTCGCTAGTATTTAAACCTCCTGGGTGCTTAGTAACCAATTCGAGGATATACCTCGTTTCAAGGCACCTGAGTTTGGCTTCCCTGTTGCCACCTCTCTTATCTACTGGCACTGAATCTAAAACAAAGTACTTAAAATGTTTGAGATTACTATTATGCTTGTCCTTAAAATGTCTGGCAATGGGGTAGCTCGTATCGTTGTTGACAATCGCTCGTGTATGTTGCAGGATCCTCTTATGCAGTGCCAGTTTAGTGCTGCCTATGTAATATAGATTACAGCTGCAGACTAGTGCATATACTGCAAACTCAGTTTTGCAGGACAGGTATTGCGGGTGTTGTCGCTAAATGTTGTTTTGTACGACTTGGTATTTATACCAAATTGGCAGGTCTTGCAATTGGGACATTTATAGAAACCTGTCCTCGATGTAAGCCACGTACTGGGTTCTATCTCTTCCGGGTTGTTTCTAACCAGGACATTACCCATGGATGCCGTTTTTCTGAAGGTTATCGACGTTTTTTTAGGAAGTAACCCTCCTATTATCATATCCCTTAGTACTATTGTCCGATTGCGTCTTATTATTGCTCTAATCCGTCCTTCCTGCCTTGAGTACTCTAAAATGAGTCATGTAGGTTGTTTAGAAGTTGTCTCTGTTGCTCCCTTGGATCTGGATCTATACTCCAATAGGTCCTGTCTAGCTCTACATCTGGATTTAGATATTGCTGCATCAATAATTCTTGATTTGTATCCTCTCTGGAGAAATCTGTCTTTACATTCTCTTTGTTTTATTTTGGTATCTTGCTCCTCGCTACAGATCCTCCTAATTCTAAGCATCTCCCCGTAGGGGATGCTGTTTATGAGGTGAGGTGGATGGGCACTTGATGCATGCAATATTGCGTTCCCTGCTGTGGGTTTTCTAAACAATGATGTTGCCAGGTTATTATTTAAAATGTATACTTTCACATCCAAAAATGTTATACATTCACAACTGATAGAATATGTAAACTTTAGATTCAGGTTGTTGTTGTTGATATCAGCAATAAAATCACGTGCACTCTGTTCTGAGCCATTCCAGACAATGAAAAGATCATCTATAAATCTAAACCAAACTATTGCCTTATCTGAAAATGTGCGGGCATATTGTTTCATGAGGACCAGCTCCTCCCACCATCCCATAAAGAGACAGGCATAGCTGGGGGAGAAGCTGGCCCCCATTGCCACGCCTTGAATTTGTTGATACATATGATTTTTATATAAAAAAAAATATTCTCCAAACAGAAGGTCAGCAAATCGATTAGCATTTGGTTATGTTTAGCAAATCTCACTAGTCTGTTGGCCAAAATTTTTTCCACTGCTTTGACTCCATCATTGTTCCTTATACAGGTACATACTAGTGCAGCTACATCCAGGGCTATAAGGTAATAGCCATCCTGCCATTTAATGTTATCTATTTTTCTGATGAAGTCACTGGAGTCCTGTACATATGAATTAACCTTTTTTATATGTTCTTTTAAAAATGAATCAATGTATATAGACATATTTTCTAGTGGGCCATCCCAGGCCGAAATAATGGGCCTCCCTGGTGGCTTGTTGATTAATTTATGCAGCTTGGGAACAAAATAGATTAGGGGGATCGTAGGGTTTTCTTTTTTAAGGTATTTATATTTCTGAAGATTAAGGAGGCCCAACCTTTTCCATGCCAACAATTTGCTAAAGAAGCTATCTTGAGCTTGTTTGAACTTTTGCATGGAACGTTTTCAGTAGCAGTCCGTATCGTTTAATTGTTTCACTGCTTTCTCCATATAGTCCTTTAAGGGCCATAACACTACGTTGCCCCCTTTGTCCGCGTTCCTAACAACAACCTGCTTATCCTTAGTAAGTTTCTCGATCAGTTGTTGATATTTACGTTCTTGATTCTTGATTTTCCATTTAGTCTTTTTGGTTTCTGTATGTAGCTGTTTTATTTCTGCCACCACATGTTCATTAAATAGGTCTAGAGAATCTCTGGGCATGATAGGTATGAACTTAGATTTTTCCTTAAATACCGTCAAAGGTTTGGCACATGTGTCATAGCGTGGGGACATGAGGTCTTGAGTACCAAGTTCTGAATGCTCTTCTAAGGCGGTGTTTGGTTCTTCACCCATTGCGCCTTCATTCCCCAAACTGTAAAGGGCTTTTAAAGCGCTTAAGTCTGACACTGTTAAGTTCCGTGTTTCGACATCGATTGTCTTCAGATTCTGAGTCTCCATTTCTTCTGTTGGCCCCTGAGGTCTAGTCCTGAGTTTGTGGAATTTTTTGAGTTTTAATTTTCTCACAGATTTATAAACGTCTGCACGGGTATTGGTGTAATCAAAGTTCGCCTCAGGGCAATTGGATAGTCCCAGTGATAATATTTCTTGTTCAGTTGCATCTAGATATATATCCGTTAGGTTGATAATAGTATTGTTGGCATTGTCTATGTTGCTGTTTGAGGATGAAGTGGGGTATGGTTCTACTTCCGTCTCCATTGCCCCCGTCCTCTCACTGGTCTTTGATTGCCACTGCTGCCTCCTTTTTCTGGCTGCCCGCCTTTGCTGCCGCCTGCTCTCTGTCCTTCGTTTCTTGCCGGTTTAGCAGTGCAGTAAAAATATATATCCATATATGTGTGTGTGCTCATACAAAACAAGTGTTTGTACCTACCTGTACATTTGCTTAGCAAGCATATGCCTTTACCATGCATGCTTTTATCACGTAAATGTAAGTATTTTACAGGAAAATATAATCCCTTTAAATATATATATAGTAAAGATTTATACTTACCTGTAAAATACTTATATTTACTGGTAAAAACCTTTACCATTCATATGCCTTTAAAATTCATGCTTTTGCAACTAAATTCGTTGTAAAGGCACGTGTGGTAAAAGCATATGTGTTGTAAAAAAACTGTGTGGTAAAGGTTATGCGTGGTAATGGCATTCGCGCTGTAACTGCTGCGTCATAACTGCATATGTTCCAACGGAATGCGCGGTTCTGTCATACATCCCTCTCCTTTGGTTGGCTTCTGCATAGCGGCGGGCAGGCTATCGAAACACTACCCCGACTGAAGTACCCGTTTGCAGTACCAGAAGAGAGATGTAGGTCAATGCCTGACCAGGCAACTTAATCTGAGAGAGGCATGAACCTGTGAGGACATTGATATAGTGTACTCTCACAGAATTGTCTTGAAACATTGTGCATGAGTGAAGTTCCAGGCCAACAGTGTGCTTTTAATACAAAATACTGTTGCCTAATTGTAGTACAATAAGAATATGGTAGCCGAAATATTTTAAAGAAATATTGCTTTGGGTGTAAATTTTATATTATTACCTCCAATAGGGTGGAATGTTTGTAAATGATATTTAGAACATATAATTTTTGTCAGGCAATATTTAGGTTACAATATTCTGGTACCTTACCCTGAGTGTGGCTGAAAAGGCCTACTTGCCTAAAGAAACCATTTTAAGAGTAGGCACTGTGACCCGTTCAAGGTCTCTCTCATCAGGGAGCTGGGGCATTAGTATCTTTATATTGCTCCGCTACAATATCGTGCCGCGTCTCCGAACAAAGGTTTATTAACGATATTCAGAGTTGGAATCGGATATGTGTTTTTGCGGTAAGTCATGACAGAAACTTAAAAATGGCTGAAAACATGATCACATTCATACATCCCATGAGCCTCACAGTGAACTCTTGGAGGAAGGCAACAAGGGTCTATGTGGAGCCTACGTGCGGACAGCAGCAGTAGGGCAAGTAGCCATTGTTCAATGTTCTCACCACCATTTCTGGCTCCTCCTGGGAGATATTGACCAGTCCTTCCTTTATTTTGTGGTGTAAGACAACTCTTTTCAACACAATGTCCACTTGTGGCCAAAGGGACAGCTTTTAATTCCACCTAAGCCCCAGGTGTTTGATTTGGCTTGGTGGTTTTTCTTTCCAGCCAAAAGGCCCAAGATACAAATATTTTATATGTGCAGTCAAAGCTCTTCAGGACGCAACTAATGTTATCTCAGTTTTTTATTGAGGTGTTGAGATGAAGACTATTTGTGCGCATCCAATCTCCCATCTGCCAGAAACACTCCCCCAGGATTATCTCCAGGTTCTGTCACTCTTCTGGTGTGATTAAGCATCTGGATCTGGTCTGCACATGAATCTCTAATGTAAGAAAGTGATTAGTATGAGTGGGGATGTCCATAGATAGGGCAAAATATGGGTAATATGGCCTACCCTAAAGTACCCCTCAGTTCATTCTGGTTATACTAAATAATTATAATGACATTAATAATGTCTCCTCGTTTTTGCTGTTTCTATGTGTGCTGAATTGTGCAGCACACCTAGAAACACCAAATCACTATTAGTGATTGTTCATCTGCCGGAAGGTGTCCCTTCCTGGACATAAACAATCATTAAAAAATGATGTTTTGCAACTTCTTTATGTGCTGCATTCTGCAGCACACAGGAGTTCAAAATCGCCATTGTTGATTGTTTATGTGCAGGAAGGGACACCTTCCTGCACATGAACAATCATTCCCTGCAGCATATGCACCCTTGCACTATGGTGCAAGGGTGCCTGTGTTGGCGCTCGGCAGCGAAATTTAGTGCCAGCACAGGGGAAAACGTGGGGGTACGAAGCATTCTTTTAAATAGGCCGCATCTCTGTGTTTTGAAACTGTCAGAGGGCGGCGTTAGCAATTTTGGCCGGACACCGCTCTCCGACAGTTTCCTTGTAAATTTGCCCCGGGATGCACCCACCGTCTGATAAGGTCACGAGTGCCTAGGTTCTCACTTTGTTGTAAAGGTATATCCAAAGTAGAGAGACGGATACACGTCAGAAACATTTTGCGTCCCAAAAGATACAGAAACTACAATAGAACTAAAGGAATCGAAGCAGTAGAGCGGTAAAGGTGATGACTTTCTATGGATGGTGGGAAGGAAAGTTTGGTGCTATCCAGGATTGCGTCAATAGCTAGTCATCTGGGCCTATTGCGAAGAGTGGCCGATCACTGCTGGTATTTATATGATGTTGTGATTGACTCATGGAAGGGCCACTTGGCAAGCTGGGGTGGCCTGCCTATTATGCTGGACTTATACCTGAAATGATGTATCTTTCTGCTAGAGATGGTACAGAGTGAGTGTTCTTCTGGCTGGGGTTGGCTGTAATTTAGATTAAGCTTGTCAAGCGTTTATTCAAGTCTAAGGATATAGCTTTCAAATTATGCATTTTTTTAAACAACAACTATAAAGAATGCCACAACGAATAGAAAAACAGAAAAAAATGGAAAAAGTTTCGTGAATAAAGCAGAGTTGATAAGATATTATCCGGAACCCCTGAGCCTTTTATTGGCGGATTACTTCCTGAACGGAGGCCGAAAAAGAAGTTGGGGAAGAAGGGTTTATCACATTCTCATTGTGAGGGAGGGGGGAGGGGGGACACTCCCTTTTTAGCCCTCATGATTTTCATAATATAAATACACAAAAGTTTCAGTGACTTGTTGAGAAGTCTATATTTACATGTTTTCTCAAGATTACATTAAACTTAAGAAAACTTTTGTGGAGTTGCCAGCTTTCATTATTGTTATTTTTTTTTACTGGTGTTCATTACAACAAGAGCGTTCGTACAATTCCATAGTACTTATTGGATATCAGTTAAACTGTCGTTGTCATTCTATCCAGTAAGGGGAACTAGCGTAGAGTCCCAACCCTCAGCATCTAGAGCCCTGACTCTTATTTCATCTCTGCTTTATGAACATTTTCAGGAGTTCAGACTTTCACAAGAGAGTCCGGCAGCACTGGGACCCCAGTTGCGTCGCACTTGCACCACACAACGTGGTACATGCTCGCTGCAACTGAAAAATGAGATTTACGTGGCCCTGAGTGGCTTCATAAATCTCGAGTAAAGAAGCTCCGCTGAAATCGCTGCGTTGCCTTACTCTGCGCTAGGGAGGCGTTTCCATGGGCGTGGCATAGGTATTCTCACGCAACTCTCATGGTTTTTGACGCATTCCCAGATTCACCAGAACTGGTAAATCTGCGAATGAGCCAAAAAGATACACCTTCCTAGGAGAGACGTAATGAGTGGAAATATCTTTATGTCTCTTCTTTACATCGTCTTTCTATATGTTCTGCATTCTGCAGCACCTATAGATAGGTCAATATGCCACTCAGGATTGGTTTTGTGCCAGAAGGTGTACCTTCCTGCACAAAAAGAATCCTGTATGCAACACAGGCACTCCTGCTCCATGGTGCAAGGGGGCTGCATTGGCGCTAGGCAGCTAAAATGACGCCAGTGCAGGGGAAAAGGCAGGAATGTGCCGTATTCTCTTAAGTACAATGCATCCCTGCCCTTTCTCTGTCAAGGTGAATTGCTGCGCTGCACTGCATGACCAATCTCATAAATATGTCCCTGGATTTTAAGGTCATGGGTATAGCTTTCTTCCCCAGTAGGAGACCTAGATGAGCAAACCTGCATGCCATTGTATGCCGTATAGCCTTGGACAAAAGCTCAGAAGACATATCTTGTGCTTCAGCATGACCTCTTTCATACTCACCTTTATCAGGGAGACCATTTCTTGCCAATAGGCCTGAATAGTAGGGCAAGCCAATGACAAGTGAATGAAGACTGCAACCTTGCCTTTGCATCTATGGCATATGTTTGATACTAAGGGGGTATAGCTTATGTAGCCGATGTAGGGTATGGTATGTACCACTTTGAATCATCGGTTCTTTGAAAGGGAGCACCATTGCTGTGGCCCATTCTGAGTCTTCCATTTTCCTTGCCAGGTCTTCATTCCATCTGGGTCTCAGTTGCTCCAGTGATGCATGAACGGTCACTCGGTGGACCTTCGAAAGTATTGTGAAGGCTCCCCTTGTTTTACCCATGGTCAGTAGAATGTTAACCAGTGAGTGTGCCTGTGGCTTTCCCTCTTCCTTTCCTCAGGAGCATTTCATGGCACTGATCACAGTGCCAAAGGGTACAAACCAGTCCACATGGGATACAAGTGCCTGAGGTTGTCAAAGCTCAGCTCTTTCGAATTTTCACCAGATACCTTATTGCTGCTTCGTTCCATCTCACAGAGGTCAACGTTCCTGCTTTTTCTTTAAGCGCTTGGGTACCCCACAGTAGTTCATCCAGTGCCTAGGCTGGCAATGTTCTGCTATGAGTGAGACTTAGCATCCAGCATTACACTGGGACTTCCAATAGCCTGATCCCCTTGAATGACCCATCCCTATTTATGGCTAGTAGTTGCATCAGTGTGGTAGCCGGGATCATGCGAGTCAAACATTAAGCCTCCTCAGATTCTAGTTCCCGTAAACACCCAACTACCCAGCAACTGTGCTGGCAGGGAGACAGCCTCCTTGTCTAGGCCACCTTCCACATTTGGTAATTGGACTTTGAGAAACACTTCTCTTGGCTTGCATCCTCACTTTAGCAGATCAGCATTGTGTTGATCACCTAAAACATGTCGAGTTACAGTATTGCTGGTATATTCACGAAATATTATTGGTGTCTAGGCATTAGGCCCATTTTATGAGAGTTGTTCTACCAGAAGAGAGGTCATCTCCCGAAAATTCACAGTTTCATGGGTTCTCTAGAATCTTGGTGATGTAGGACCTTTGAATGCTGTGATAAATCTGCACACAGGCGTCGAAACATCCTAAGTACCCTTCTTCGCAATGTTGCAGGTAGAGTTTGTTGGCATTTGTCTGCTAATGGCTGCATTTGGTACAAACAGGATTTGCATGTGTAAATTTAGAGGCCAGACAGCTTGCAAAGTGTTTGGGATCATATGGGATCTGCTGCCCGTCTGTGTGTGCATCGTTGGCATCCAGTGACACAGAATGGGTCAACTTTGGGTCAGCTTTATTTATGATATCTACCTCTGTGGCATATCCTTGTAGTGTTTGGGTGTGGTAGAGAATAAATTGCCTTTGTCACTACCATTGTTTCTTTTTAACTCCTTTTTTGTGTGTTTTTCCTTGGATCCCTCTGGAGCCTTTTGGACTCCAGGGTGGGAGGGAGGCATCAAGTGGGTTCCATGAACACTTTTCAAAGCTGGCTTGTCAGATTAGAGTGGGCTCCTCTGCAATGTGAGGACAGATTTCTAAGATGCGTACCCATGAAAAATATCAACCTGTCTGCCTGCTGATAATAGTGTCAGGCTGAGGCAGGTACTGTGTGAGGATTGCCAACGGGTCTCCACTACTCCTCCCTTTTAATTTGGGCTGGACACATGGGTTCCTGGAGCCCGATCCACAAAGGGCCTCTACACTCGTGGTGGAGGCTCCACAGTTGTGGCTGGGGGCCCGCACTTGTTGCAGGGGCCCGCACCTGTGGCTGGACCTCCGCAATGAGTAACTGTAGTGCGGGTCCTCCGCCACAAGTGCGGGTCCTCTGCCATGACTGTGGGGCCTCCGCCATGAGTGTGGTTCCTCCACTATGACTGTGGGGCCTCTGCCATGAGTGTGGGTCCTCCGCCACAGGTGCGGGTCCTCTGCCATGACTGTGGGGCCTCCGCTATGAGTGTGGGTCCTCCGTCAAAAGTGCGGGTCCTCTGCCATGACTGTGGGGCCTCCGCCTCAAGTGTGGAGGCCCTTTGTGAATCGGGCGCTTGGTATTTTACTGTGGATTTTGACTCTGTGGTCTTTGAGGCACAGCCTGTCCAGACTGAGTGAGCTACAGTGGGTGAAGGACTGATCTCTGCAGCAGAACACTTCCTTGGCTTTACCCTGTCTCTTCACCTCCCCCGCAGGAGTTTTGGTTTTTGGCCATGCAGACCACGTGGAAGGGTCTGTCTTGTTGGAAAACATTGACCTCATACACTGGCTGCATGGGTCCATTCAAGCTGTTTTGATCTTCTGCTGTTGGAAAGAGCGTCACTCTCATCTTGTCACATCCACCATTATCACCGCGGCGACCGAAGTTCCTAAGAAGGCTCCGGCTGTAGCATTGCGCCAAGTGGCCGAGGCTCCTTTTAAGGTACTCAGACCAACGTGACTCATCTCAAACGGTGCACATGGTATGAGGACCCTTGATTGTGCAAACTGGGATTTCGTAAATATTTTGAGTTTTTGTAGCACACATATATATGTTTGTATATATAGCAGAAGTACGCTTGTTTCCCGCCTTTGGACATAACGTTTCATGGAAAGAGGAAACAATGTTTTTCTAGATAACAAAATGTAAGCCTCGAAGGGGCTGCTCATGACATGACTTCTGAGGAGCAGGCAGGGTGTGCAACGAGTAATATCTTGTACTCTTGACTTATTAAAGGGAGAATGGCCTTCGACAAGGTTAAATGACCCCTTGAGGAGATGACTGAAACATTCTTTGGTGTAGTTCAGTTTAAGTTCTTATGATACTGAAAAGGCTTAGTACAATTCAACACTATGAGGTATCTTGGTATATAGTATAGGTTTACAAGTGTTGGGAAAGCTCTCGCAGAATGCTAGGAATTGCAACATCTTTTACATAAGGGCTTTGGTGTCTCTGATATTTCACAAGCTCACCAGGACTTTTTCTGCCAGCTCTGGGCTTTCCCCAGCAGTATGCAAACCATGTGCTTATGAAATGAGTGATGTCACAGTAATCCCTTCTATTATCGCCGCCATGTTTCCTCATACCAGGAAGTGCGCACCATTCTCCACAGGGCCCAGGTAGCATTGCAGTATTATAGTCCTGCCTGGCGTTGCTTTCTAGGTTTGCCTGTGCCGCCATCTTTGGAGATGTAGTCTATGATGACTGGCCTTGTATTTGTTCCTCTGTTGTCTCTGTTTATGGTTCTTCTTTGAGGTTAAACATTCTTCAAGTGCTGTCTACCTGTTAGGTACAGTTTCTTGTCTCTCTCTCTCAACCTGTGTCTCTCAGCTGTTTGTGGATGAGGCTGGGGAAATTGTTCACCTGAGGTGAGGTGGGGATGAGGGACAAATAATCTCTTACCATAAAAGCAGAACCCAGTCCCTATGCGTGTTCACTCAGCCTTGCATCCTTCTGATGTCAATAACATGATAACCAGTTTCATTGGGTGATAACTACTTTCCTTACCTACAGCGCTTGCACACTGATACTAAGATATGACGCGCTGAATAAATAAAAGGCTTTACGGCTATAAAGCTATTTGTATTCAACCGATTTCCCTAGCGGTCCAGGCAGCTATATTCTGCATTTATGTCATTTCTATAAGAATTGCAGGTTGCAGCCTCTGTTGCAGAGTGATGTTCTCTGGCTAACAGGACATGGGTTGTCTTAGCTTTGAAAGTTTCTAGTGGTTGAACTGCAACGATTTGTTTTTACTTTTCAGAAAGCGAATCTGGAATTGTGCTTCAAATTCCTTGTCGTGTAGTAGTAGACATTCTGCTGGACATGCATTGTTGGGAGCATTATTATGGGCCTTCTGTACCTGTTTACACTGTGGGGGTGCATGCTTTCTGTTGGACTAGGGCTTCACAAAGGTAAAGTAGAGTTCAACTTTGGTACCACCTTTGTCCAAGTGGCATAAAGGCAAGCCTGACTTTTCTTTTAGACTTTTCATGGCTTGAGATCATTTTCCAGAACAGTGGAATGTTATTTCTAAGAAGGTATTTAGTTGTGTGTTAAGTACTTTCACCATTTGTCATTTATTGATCTTGGTTGGATTTTACTTTGGACTGTTTCTGGTAGATCATGAATGTGGATTTGTTTTTGTCCACAGACATAATAGTTTGAGGTCTTTTTTTGGCTGTTTTTGTTGTGGTTCTTGTTCTGCCGAGGCTAGGAAGACCAGATCCTCTCAGCATTGCAGTAGGTAATCATTGTGCCTACCAGTGGTGACCTGGCATCAGTGATTCTTCGAGGACAAATGCAGTTCGTTCCTTTATATATTGAATATGTGTCAGGCTGAGGCAGCATCTCTGTCTGTCTCCTTGTTCTTGAGTGAATGAGTGTGCCTTTCTGCTGGTTATTTGCCACTGTGTCCTGATTGGTTGTACATGTCCTTCATTGCCGCTTTCATGGAGTTTTATGAGCCGTGTCAGATTGAGTCATCCTGTTTTTGGAAGACTACAAAGCATGTTTGTGTTCCTGTCTAGTAGAGACCTGGCCTGGCTGTTAGATGGATTGTTCCTAATGGAGCACAACCCAGTCTGCATATGGCTGGCCTCAGTAGGGAGTGGTCTAGTGGGCAAAACAAACATTGCCCTAGTGATTGGCAAAGGCTGAGACTTTTTCAAGCAGTTGACTCATCATTTCATGCTTAGTGTAGCGCCATAAGGGCCATGGGTATATCCAGCTGTGGGGCCCACGCTCGCTGTGCCACAGGACGTAAGCTGCACCTCACTGGTGAAACCCAGGAGCTGTACCTGGTTTCTTGCTTGCGTTTCCCGACTAGAAGGGAGCTGATCTGGCAGTTCAGGTTGGGGGTTCCTTTTTTCAGTAAGATAAAGTCTGATTTGCATATGACTGGTCTCTGTGGTGGAATCGGTTAATAAAATGATGGCCTGGAATGCAGCCATGAGGCAGGAGTGACTAGTGTCTGACACATTTGCATTCCATTACTCACCTCTTGCCTTGTAAGGAACACCCACTTGAGTCTGACAACCCCGAAAAACTGATTGATTTTTAATTTTTTTTACCACAAAACACGGATATCGACCATTAATATGGTTAGACATGGTTAAACGTTACTATAGTTATTACAATTTTATACCTATTTCAACTAAATGTGCACTCGCCTCAGAACGCCGCGTTTGGAGCACAACTCTTTTGCTTCGGGGACAATACAGGCTTATCAAGGTCCCCGTCTCAGACTCTGTGTTCGTACTAATGAAGCTTGACTTTGCAGGTTCTGGTTTTTCTTACCGGACCCTCGTGGACCTGTTCTAGTTACTCATATGTTATTCAGCCTTGAGAAAGTCATCTAGGACGAAACACATCGGCTGTCTTCTAGTGTATAAACAAAGCTGGATCATTGAATTGGCAACAATGAACGCACTTGTTTCCATTTGCAGACCTTTTGAAAAACTTTGGAGTTCTCTGTGTGTTATTGTATATTTGACAAATAAATCTAATAAGTCCAGAAACTTTTTTTTCCAGACAGGGCTCACAAGAGCACATCTCTAGTGTCTTAGGCTTGGTGCAGACCTCAAGGGGAACAGCAACACTGAAGTCCGGGTCAGAAGCCTTGTCTGAGTTGCTGATGCAAAGCTCTGTGCAAAGACCAATCAAATACAACCTACTGGCTCCAGATGGCCAGTATTGATCAAACTACACTGTCTCTAGCTGGAATCTGTCACAGCAGTGCAATTTTTTGCTGGCCATTTTCAGAAGTTATGGAGTGGGAAAGTACCAAATGGTCATGGAGCTGGGTGTTGGAGAGACACAGGCTGGATATCTTGAGAAACGTTTCTCCATCAACTTAGTCAAATTCCAAACACAACAATAGGAGACAAACATTAATAGGCCATAAGGATATGGAGTATAGAAGGCACAGGTCAGATATGCCAAGCGGGACGGCGTTAGGGCAGGTACAGGGGCAGTCTCCCCACTCAGTCAAATTGATTGTGGTCTGGTTAGAAATCAGACATGGGTGAACCTTCAATCTGGTCTCAGAGACACTACAGGGGCTGCTCCAAGCGGCAAGGAACCTGGAATGATTTTACCCTTGTTACATGCAACCACAATCTTGTGTATGGTGCATTGTGTTTGAATAAAGAAAAACATTGATTCCTTGCACCGTCTCCATGCCTACCACATATCATTACACACCCTCAACGGAAAAGAAGAATCCATCTTACAGAAGACAGTAGCGTTTTTTTCCATGAGATGGCGATGCAATTATTATAAAGGTTAAAAGGCTTGTTCTACTTCTTTCCAACTGCCTTCCAGCAACCTCTAGGTCCCATAGCCTGGTGAGGTGACAGTGACCACACGCCACAAACGGTGGGATATACTTTGGTTGCACCCATAGTGCAGCAGAGTTTAGCTCTATGCTGTGGCCGTCAACAACACAAGTGGATTATCTCTGTGGTCTTCAGATGCGAGGTCACCAGGCTGAGAAAAACACAAGGTAGGCCAGAAAGCAGAGAGTGGAGTTAGGATGTCACATTAGCCTACTTTTGAGGGACATTTGTCTTAACTGCGGCGTAAAGAGCAAGTCAAGACAGAGACGTGGGCTGTGGTGTGGAGTAGGTAGTCTGTCAGAACAAAAGACCTGGGGAGCAGAGAAGTGGTGATCAGTGGAGATGCATGCGACAAGTAGAAGGTGTAAGGACGGTGAGTAAAAGGTAGGTAGGAGGTATCCACGTCAAAAAGTGAGTGGAACTAGAAAGATGTTAGGATGAAAATGGAAGATGAAGCCAGAAGGTTTTTAATACGGTAAAGGGGTGGCCAGGTTTAACTGATTGTCAATAGATCAAAACCCACATAATTTCAGAGGGCACATAGCACCTTAGAAGCTGCCTCGCCTATTATAAGTTTTCATATGTATGCCCTGGCTCATGGCCCTGGTCAAAGTCAGCCAAATATTAGGCTTATCTGATCTGATACATTCATTACAACAAGATATCTCCGGAGCTCCCCTTAGGTACATCAGCCTTGGAAGTGTATGGTCTGTGTGGCAACTGGAGTTGAATTCTTCCAGATGTTGCCTGTGTTAAACAGGTGCCTGCCACCGAGGGCCTCACCTGCATCACCACCAATGGTGCTGGAACTCTTTCCAGAGTGGGGCCGCAGCCACCAATCAGCTCATATTTACCATTTGGCATCATGTCTTAGTTTAATTTGATCCTATAAAATCTTTGTTCCCATCACAGCCAAGAAGTACAAACCCCAAAATGCCTCATTTGTACATTCCCTCCTGCCAATATGTTTTTAAATATTTGTATAATTCGCTCACAACTATTTCAATATTGTTGTGTGTTAGAAAATATCTGGCATCTTATCCCCTTGTCTGCATGTACCTTGGTTCACATTACACATTTTCCTCACCTTGCAGCTAGAGAAAGGAAATGTAAACGACAATCCCCATGCTAAAATAATAAGCAGCATTTTGCCTAACATCTGACCTCTGTCTTTGAAGAGCAGCAAATGCAAAACGAATAAAACACAGGTTCAAGGCATTTTATTTCTCGTTCTTCTCCTGGCCTCCTGCAGGGTTATTTTTGGGGGTGCTTCAGCACTTCACAACTCCTACTCCCAGCGCCCCGGATTTACCTCATGCCCACAGCTTCCGTGCGGTTGCTATGCAGGCAGGGCCTAGCAGCTCGGTGCGGTCTGCTGTGCAATCCCAGCTCCCTCCTCCGCTGCAGACGGAGCGACAGCCCCCGATATTACGCTGTCTGTAGTGAGAGGAAAATCCTTCACGCTGCAGCCGCGGAGCTCTGTAATTGGTGTCTCCCGCCCCCTCCCGGCCCCGGCCCACACAGAGCAGCGTCGGTGCACTAATCGGCTCAGGGATACCTTTTAATGTGATTTGCAGGCCTTGGTAGGTTCCCGGCTGCTTGTGGGGTTTGTCACTTCGCCTGGCCTCGGAGAGGGCCTCGGGCTGGCCCGGGGAGGGGAGCTAGCTGCCATCTTTCAGCAAGGAAGCTCGGTTGAGGTGGCAGAGAACGGCTGAGGAAGGCACAGGGAATGTGCCCATGTAAGGCTGCCTTGCTTCCTCAGTATTAGAATGCTACAGCTGCCGCTAAGGTCCAAAATACCAATTTTTGTGCAGTTCTGTGCAAGGGAACATTTTAAAATGGAGGGTGAAGGGGGGCTGGCAATGATGTTTCCAATTTTAGCTCCATAAGAAGTTTTACTTGAGCGTACAGCAAAAACGATTAACAAATTCACGCCAAACCTGGCATGAAAGTAGTACAACTCCACTCAAAAAGTGTGATTTTGTTGGCTTGGCATAAATGTGTTCAGGAGCCTTGGAGATATAAGAATTGAAAAAAGGTGCAGTGTGGGCTTTAAAGGGTTAACACTTTTGTATATTGCTTCCATTTAACGTTGTGATCTGAAAGTTGTGAATCCTATCAATCACATTTTTAATTTTTGTCAAATGTAATTGGCGGTGCAGGGGATTCATTTTTATCTACCTTCTTGGAAATCACAGTTTTTGTAAAAAACAGAAGAGAGGGCTAGGTTGCACTAAGAAGCATGCAAAATGAAGAAAACATTTAAAAAAAACAAGTTTGCCTGAATGAAATTAAGACTTTCATGAAAATCCTGAATTCGTGGCCAATATTTTGTGTAGAAAATCAAAATTTTCAAGAAAATTGATATTTCCTTACAAAACAAATATAGGCAAATAATGTTTAAAAAAGGTAAAAATAGGGGGAACGAACGTCTGCTGCACACAGTCATACGACAGACGCAGCAGGTGCAGACAGCCAGTTGAAAAACTTGTTTGGGCACTCTTCTTGTAATAAAAAAAAACTTGCCTTTTTTATTCTATGCATTATAGTTATGTTTTAGAACTTGTCTTCAGTTTCAAGTTTATCCCAGCTTCATTCTATGGAGCCTCGGGAAGCCTTTAAGAAACCAGCCTACAAAACAGTATTGTACATTATAAATTTATTATGCGCTTGTCTCAGTAGGAGCCATGTAATGGCCAAAAGATTAAACCTTACAAGGAAATGCAAAATGCTGGAGTTTCTTCTAAACTCTGACTGCCTTTTAGAAATTACTGCTGCTTTTAGAATGTTATCTGTATTGAAACATGAAAAGTCATGAAAAGTAATACAAGCCATTTTGTTTACAAAGACAGAACCAGCCTTTCCTTACTGTTTTAATTACAAGTAGGGGTTTTCCCTAACTCTGAATGTCCTACCTCATTTCAAGAATTGAGGTTATCAACACCATCTGGGAAAATCCACGACTAGAGCAATCACTACCTGAAAGGTAACCAGTTGAACTTTGTAAAGTGTCTTGCAAAACTTTGCATTCTGTGCACAGTTGTGTTTTTGACCTTGGAGCACATTTTAAACATAATTTAAATGATGCCGTAAATAATGGATAATATGGTGTGAGCTTAAAATCTATAGGTAAGCCAAAAAGTCTTTGCATAATTCCAGTATTCATAGCTATTGGGGGTGGAAGCTAAAATTCACTGTAACTTCCTGCCCAATAGCAAATGGATATGTGCCTTGCTGTATACCCTGCCACAATGCATGTGTTGAGGAAATTGGATTAATTGGGGCCGGTGACTACCCATGTCTGAGACCAATCACACGACCATTGTCAGGGTGAGCCCTTAAAAATCAATAAATGAGCCTACGGTCAACACCTTGGTAGCTATAGCACAGAGCAGCCAGGATTAACTTAGGGCAATGTGTAAACTATTTGTGCAGTGCCAAAACAGTATTAAAGCTGAGATGCAACACAACAAAACCCCCAAACTGAACTAGAAACAAAGCAAGATGTAATAAACAAAATAACATCAAAAAATGTCAAAAATCCAATAAGGGGAACACGTGGTATACAGTTTTAAAGTTTTAAGTAGAAATAGTGCCGAGAAGTGCCAATGATAGTCAATGGTAGCGGTAGACCAGACCTGGACACATATTGACGCTGACCACGATGGAGTGCTGTCCTGATACACCAACCAGGTTCATCCGGGTCAAAGGATTTACCTTCTGACTTTAATCCTTTAAGTCCCAATCCACCACAGAAGCACCTCTAAAGCCCCGGAGGGTTTCAGTGAAGGCACTCGCAGACTCACATGGGGTCAGACAGAACCCAAAGAGCAGGATCCAGTTCAGGACCAGTTGCCACTGATCAACTGGGCAATTGCAGTAAAAGGTCTCTTGCACATTGTTGTGTCCCTGTAGCTTTAACAAGAGGTCAGCCTTATAAACCTTGGAGTGCACTTCTTTATCCTGGGTACAAGAGAGAGCAGGTCCAGTCCTCTAGGGCTCTTCTCAGGTCATGAACAGCAAGTTCAAGTGCTCTTCTTATCTTCCTCAGATCTAGGCGTAGTCTGGAGGTGCCACATTTATGCCTGGCATAAACCAATGTGTGGGAATAACTCCAGGGGACGCCGTAACAAATGGAGTAAAAGATCCTGGGGCCAACCTTACCCACTTTGGTCATTTTTAAGCTGCAAACATCTCCAGCCACGCAAAACTGGGTGTGTATTTGGGGAGTGTACTATGGTAATCCTAGTGTCCTCCCACATAACACTAAAATCCAGTTTGGGGTAGTCACTATTCCCACAATAATCACAAAGACAGAAGTTTGGTAGTACAAAAGTAGAGTCTTCAGCATGAGACAGTGGATACACAAGAATTGTTTTGGCATCCTGTCACTCTTTCTTTTGAGTTTGCTCCAAAGTGTTATAAATAAACACAGCAGACCTGTTAAATAGGATTTGACATTCAAGCAGGATTTGACACTGCATTGTCAAAAATCCTACCTACACTGAGAGAACACAGATCCTCAAAGAGATTAACATGAAATATGTGGCCAAGAACACAATGACACACAGATGCAGTGGCAGCTGCTTGCTATGGAGAGGGGGGGGCAGGCAAAAATATATAAACTAAATACATGCCGACATGCATTACATTATCGTTTTAAGTTAAAATGTCTAAATATTAAATGGAAATGTAATGCATGTCGGTGATTTAGGCCAATTATAAACATAAAATACATTTTTTAATGAAATTAAAAACACTTACCCTGCAGTACTCCTGTCTGTGTGCTGGTGTTCTTCTCTCCTCTAACCAATCCTGGCGCTGCTGTTAACCAGCATGAGAGCCCGGCCGGGATTGGATGGAGCAGGCTCTCTCAGCACTCCAAAGAGCACTGGAAGCTTTTGCTGAGTCTCAACCCAGCTGTCCAAGACAGCTGGGATGAGAGGTTTAAAGCGTGCATGTCTGGCTGGCCGCCGCAAGATGGCCGGCCAAAGAGACATGCACACTTCAAAGTGCGCAGACCATCACTCTTCTCTGCATCTGCCTGCCAGCAGCGGCCTGCCCCCGTCCTGAGACTCGGCTCAGGACGTGGGTTTGCAGAATTGAAAATAAAATGGTCATAATGTCTATTACCATTTTATTTTTCATCTGGGGGCATTGAAACTAGTGGGGTGATGCTCCTACAACTTAATGGAGGAGCCAACCCTGCACAGATGAGGACAACAACAACACTAAGATGAGAACACCATGATTCAGTTGCAAGGGCTCTCTTGGATGGATAGATGGAAGACCACAGGACTGGTCCCCTCTCTGGAGCCTTTCCTCTGAGATAAGCCTTAACCAGCAGACTTACTGTACTCACCCAATTCACCCAACTGCCCGAAGGGCCACTGAAACAACCAGGGATGGGTAGCATAAATAAGATAGCTGCATATACTCTCTATACTACCTAAATTCTAACTCCTCCCTTACATCATCTACATGTATCACCATCACCACATTACAGCCTACCATACACCCTTAACACGTTCTCTACACCACATTGGTTATCTTTGGAAGGAATTCCTGTGATTTGGACTATATCTGGTGGCCAGCTCACCTCTGCCCCACACCTACCCCCACTACCCACACAAGAAATTTAGGAATCATCCTGGACAACAAGCTGGACATGACAGCCAATGTAAATACAGTGACCTCCATCTGCTTCCACATCCTGAACATGCTGCAAAAGATCTTCAAGTGGTTCCCAGAAAACACAAGGAAAATGGTTACACAAGCCCTGATTACCAGAAAATCTGGCTACGACAATGCACTCTATGGAGGAATCACCAAGAAGCGCCTAAGCAGACTCCAAACCCTCCAAAATGCCGCACCCAGGTTCATCCTCAACCTACCTTGCTGCAAACACATCACCCCACATCTTAGAGAACTCCACTGGCTCCCCATACACAAACACACCCATTTCGAACTGCTCACACACCCATACAAAGCAAAAAACACCAGCTCTGCGTACCTCAACAGTCTCATACACTTGCGGCTACCTCCTAGGCACCTCTGCTCAGAGGAAATCTTACTAGCACACGTACCCCACATCCACAAAGCCACAGGTGGAGGTTGCACCTTTTCCTACATCTCCCCCCAACCATGGAACGACCTCCGACACCACATCAAAGCCTCCTCATTGCTTCTCAAATTCCACAAGAAGCTGAAGACCTAGCTGTTTGAATAACCTCACCATGGAGAAAATTGCCAAAACCTCCTGCAAAGTGCCTTGATAACTTTATGAGTGATTAGTATGTTATACAAATAAGCATAACATAACATCACCACCATCCACAAACTCCCAAATCCTCCCTGCCCTACAACACCAGTACCTTACACTACCATCTTTGTTAAACACAACTATGCCCATACATTCTAAACCACAAGCACCATAAACTCCAACACCCTACACGCTTTACACCTTATACCTGCATCTCCTACATCATATCCTCTGAAAAAAGTATAGCTCCTAATTTTTCATCCTAGACCCTAATCAACACTTGAACGTATAACTACGCGTACACCTCTACAGAGGCACTCAAATAGACTGCCACTTATACCAGCACATAAACATTAAAAGCATGTACGCCAACACACACACACTTACCTATTCACCTATTTCTAAAGTACAAGGAAAGCAGATGTTCAGGTTGCATGTTTTCTAATTACTTACTGTTAGAAATTGGGTTACTGGTTGACTGGGGTTTAAGCCCTGGTCAAGCAGCATCCACAATCCTTGTCAGGTTAAGGCACCTGTAAACCCAACATTAACCTGTGCTTGACCCCCTGTTAACTTGGCACAGAGCAGTCATGCTTAACTTAGAGGCAATGTTTAAAGTAGTTGTGCAACACTTCAAACAGTAAAACAGTGAAAACGCCACACAAAAAGATCCCACACCAGGTTAGAAACATAGAGCTCAATTAAATAAATAAAACAAGACCAACATGGCAAAAACCCATCAGTAAAACCGGAGGTCTGAATTTTTACAGAACAAACAAATAGCAATACAAAGCACCAACTGTGGCAATCTAGTTGTGCTGGGCCGGGTCAAAGTAAAAAATTCAGGTTGATTGTGATGAAGCGCGGGTCAGATACAGTCCCAGGTTAGTCCCGCTGAAGGTTTACCTTCTCAAGTTTTGTGCCAAGAGTCCCGTTTGCCTTGAAGAGGGTTGCCAGAAGCAAGGAAAGTGTTCAAGGAAAGTGTTGTGGATGGTGGTCAGTGTGGTGCGAAGAGCAGGCTAGACGTCAGGGACAGGTGGGCTGCAGCTTCATGTTGCGGGCGATCAATGCTTGCTGTGCGAAGAGATGGGCTGGCGGCGGCTTGCGCTGATTCTCGATGCGAGCAGCGTGGTTCCGGTGCAAACAGACAATTCACGGTCACGAAGAGTCTAAGAGCTTGATTTCAAGAGCCTGTGAGCTACATCAAGGGTCCAGGACCTCTGAGGCACCACATGGTGGTTAGGAACTTGCTGCAGCTGTATCCAGGAGCTGGCTGGGGAGTTCTTTTATGTCCCTGTGGCTCAGATCAGGAGGCCAGCAGGCTAGCCCTTTGAGTCACTCTGGGGTCAAGATAATGTTTCAGGTTCAGTTCTTCTTCCCCAGGCAAGAGAGCAGAAGGTCAGCACAGCAGGGCACCAGTTCCTTTACAGCCGCACTCCAGCAGAGCATGAGTTTTTGTGGTTGCACAGCAGTCCTTCTTCCTGGCAGAGTATCCAAAAGTCCAGAAGTGTCTGAGGTCATTCTTTTATACCCTGATGCCCTGGTTCTGGAAGGTGGGAGAAGCTTCTAGACAGTGGCTTTGAAGTGTATGTAATTCCCTATCTCCCCTGTCTCTAAGCTGGCTGAAATAACAATGCAGGGTCATTAGGCCCTTTGTGTGAGGGCAGAGGTGTAAGTGGAGCTCCTGCCAGAAGATGCCCCACTCAGGCACACCTAATCCTTCTATTGTGTGACGGTCTTTGAGGAATTCACAAAGTCTGTCAACTACATCCAATCATGTGCCCCAAGACAGACTACAGGCACAGAAGGGCTAAGGACAGGAAACTGCCAACTTTCTAAAAGTGGCTTTTTCAAAAATTGCAGTATCAAATTCTGACTCTACCATTAAAGATGGTTTATTATTACAATTTCATAGACACCAAACATGGCATAGTCACCAGATCCCAATTGAGAATTATAGCTTATTAAGTGTAATAAGGAATCTCAAATATTATCCTCTGGCAGGGGAAGGCCTCACAGTAGTGGAAAAGAAATGTAGGACTTTTCACTACTAGGATATGTAAAACTTAGGAGTACACATCCAACCTTTTAATTACACAGCACCCTGTGCCATTGACTCCATAGAGCCTACCTTAGCGGTACCCTTTATGCAATAAAAGGGGAGTTTAAGGCTTGGCAAGGGGGCTTAAATGCCTGGTCGACATGGCAGTTTTAAACTAAATTCAGGCTGCAATGGCAGGCCTGGGTCATGTTTTACAGTGCTACTTAGGTTGGTGGCACAATAGGTGCTGCAGGTCCACTGGTAACATGTAATTTACAGGCCCTGGGTATGTGCCATACAACTTTACAAGGGACTTATAAGTACATTAAATACGCCATTTAGGTATAAGCCTATTTAACCATGTTTTAGGGAAGAGAACACAAGCACTTTAGCACTGATTGGCAGTGGTAAAGTGCGCTGAGTCCTAAGGCCAAATAAAATAGGTTCAGCAAACTGGAGGAGGACAGGCAAAAGGTTTGAAGGAGGACCACCTTAAAGCTAACAGGCCTAACACTTAAATTTCAAAAGCATTTTCAATCAATCAGGGAATTTTAAGCGCGCTACTCACCCGTGAGGGTTTCAAGGCCCTGGAAGGAGTGGTGAAGCAGCTCTAGTCAGTCGAGGAGCCAGGTCTTGAGGGCCTTCCTGAAAATGTGCAGGGTGGGGGTGCGTCTGATGTAGATCGGGAGCTTGTTTCAGGTCTTGCCCACGATGTAGGAGACCCTTTCTTGCTCTGTGGATGCGGGGGGGTTCGGTGAGGTCAGCGGATCAGAGGTTCCTCTTGGGTAAGTGGAAGGCGATTTTATAGTTGAGATTTTGGGGTATGGTGTTGTGAAGGCATTTGTAGGGGTGGGTGAGTATTTAGAAAGTTACTCTCTTCTCAACGGGGAGCCAGTGGAGGTTGCGCAGGTGTTGGGTGATGTGTTCGTGTCGAGGGATTCTGAGGATGAGTCTGGCTGCAGTGTTCTGTATGGTCGGAAGTTTGCAGAGCAGAGACTTGTTGATCCAGGCGTAGAGGGCGTTTCCTTAGTCCAGTATTCTGGTTATGAGTGCGTGGGTGACAGTCTTACTTGATTCGGGGGGGATCCATTTGAAGGTCTCATGGAGGATGCGGAGGGTGTTGAAGCAGACGGAGGCGACAGTGTTTACCTGTCGATCATGGAGAGGGAGGAGTCGAGGATGATGCCGAGGTTCTGGGCGTGGGCCATGGAGGTGGGGGGGTTTGCCAAGGGTGGGGGGCCACCAGGTGTTGTCCCACGCAGAGGTAGAGGGTCTGAGTACAAGGACCTCGGTCTTCTCCGAGTTGAGCTTTAGGCAGCTGTTGCTCATCCAGGATGCGACGCCCTTCATTCCTTCCTGGAAGTTGAGTCTGGTGGTGATGGGATCCTTGGTGAGGGAGAGGATGAGATGGGTGTCATCAGCATAGGATACTATGCTGAGTCTGTGCTGTCCGACGATTGCGGCGAGGAGGGCCATGTAGATGTTGAAGAGCGTGGGGCTGAGCGACGATCCTTGGAGTACTCCGCAGTTGATTTCCGTGGGTTCGCAGATGAAGGGTGGCAGTCCAATTCTTTCGGTTCTGCCAGTGAGGAAGGAGCAGAGCCAGTCGAGGGCGGTTCCCTGTATGCCGGCATCGTGGAGTCTGGCGTTGAGTGTGCTGTGGGAGATGGTGTTGAAGACTGCGGAGAGGTCGAGTAGGATCAGGGCTACCATGTGTCCTTGGTCGAGGAGGGTGCGGATGTCATCTGTGGTGGTGAGTAGAGGGGAAACAGACTTTCCACACATTTTTAAGCACACATATTTTTACCACGTGCATGCCTTTACAATGCATGCCTTTATAACGGATTTAAGGTAAGATAGGGCCTGTGGTGGTCTCCCCCCACAAATACATTATTTTTATAAATAAAAACAAAGTTTGGTAATGGCATGTATTATAAAAGCATGTTCATGGTAAAAACATGCGTGGGAAAAAATGCGTGGTAAAGTCATACAATGTCCTTACCTGCGTTGTACCATCATACAACAAGAGTAGAGTGGTTTTGGTGCTGTGGTTGCTGCCGAATCAGGATTGGGAGGGGTTGAGGATGGAGTTTTCTACTATGAATTTAGTTAATTGGATGTTGACGGTCTTCTCGGTGACTTTGGCCACAAAGGGGAGGAGAGAGATGTGTCAGTAGTTCTTGAGATCCGTGGGGTCTGCTGAGGGTTTCTTGAGTGGGGGTCTGACTTCTGCGCATTTCCAGTCGTCTGGAAGATTCCGGTTTCGAAGGTTGCATTGATGGTGTGACGTAGTTCCGGAGCAATGGCGGCGGCTCTGTGGAAGATGCGAGGGGGCAGGGGTTCGTGGAGGCCCCTGAGTGGATGCCTTTCATGGTCGATGCAGTGTCTTCGGTGGTGACGGGGGTCCAGGAGGAGATGGTGGGCTGGCTGGCGCTGCTGGAGGAGGGAGTGGTTTCGGAGTCAGGTTACTGTTCGATAAAGTTATTGTAGAGGCCCTTGATTTTCAGATTGAAGTAGGAGCCGAGCTTGTTGCAAAGGTCCTTGGAGGGGGTGATGTCCTTGGTTTTGCTGAGGGGGTTTGGTGAATTCCTGGATGACGCTGAAGAGTTCCTTGGAGTTGCTGGAGTTAGGATATCTGTTTAGGGAAACAATGGTTCAATGTTGGCCCCAATGTGTCCGGTGCAGAAAGTATGATCCCTGAGGGGGACACAGGGTTATAATTTAAGCTAGACAATTAATCATCAAGGGAGCACAAAAGTAAGGGAGCATATGTAGTGTAAAATAGACAATTTATTTTACACAGGCATGATTTTCAGTAATCAGAGTAATCAGGTGCTCACATAAAGTGAAAAGTGTGTGATGTGACAAAGTGAGGTGAACGAAAAACAATAACGCTTCAGGTTGAATCATTTCCATGCGTCGGCCAGGATGGTGCTTCACTCCCCACCGGGACTCTGACTTAATTTCAGACAAGGTATCACGAAAGCCAATACGTTGTGCTAATTCATACTGGCGGCTCACCGCCATGGCTCTTTAATTAGAGGGATACCTCGCCTGCCAAATAACATGGCAACTAAAGTACCGCCGAGCTCTACGTGCCGGCGTCGAGCCCTGTCACTTCACCGCCGATGCCCTGAAATTAGGCACTTTTAACTCCAAGCACACGAGTGGTTCTAGAACATTCTCAGAATAGATTGCCCTCACGCACTACCTCCGGCTGGATGTAGACCCTCCTCTGATGACTCAAGAACCAATAGAACGTCCCACGCAAGCGGCATCCCCTCCACCAGTAAAGAGACCACGGCCTCGACCCCCCACAGGGACAGTGCCCTCATTAGAAATTTCAGATTGCTCACTTATTGCCCTGAAGATGATCTTAAGTCCCTAAAAGATCAAAACGTCGTCGACCCCTACAACAGGAACTTCCTTAATTGTATATACTCATGCGGAGTTCCTATTTTTGTTGCCAATGTGATGTTATGTTTTTAGTTCACCTCACTTTGTCACATCACACACTTTTCACTTTATGCGAGCACCTGATTACTCTAATTACTGAAAACCATGCCTGTGTAAAATAAATTGTCTATTTTACACTACATATTCTCCCTTACTTTTGTGCTCCATTGATGATTAATTGTCTAGCTTAAATTATAACCCTGTGTCCCCCTCAGGGATCATACTTTCTGCACCGGACCCATTGGGGCCAACATTGAACCATTGTTTCCCTAAACATATGTTAACCCCAGGTTCGCCTTTCGGGGTACCCTTGTTCTCCCATACTATGGAGTTAGGACATCGTCACGCTGTAGCAGAAATTCGAATGGCCTCAAAAGTGCTGAGTTTCTTAAGGGAAGTGCATCCGTTCACCGCATCGTAAACCTGGATGCATTTCCCTTGAGAAACTCTGCACTTATGAGGCCATTCGAATTTCTGCTACAGCGTGACGATGTCCGTACACTCTCATGAGTAACTCGGAAGTCTTGGATTTATCCTGGCCCTATTGCTCGAAAGGAATAAAATTGAAATTAATTCTTAAAAAGAAGTTGCCATCTGCCCATTCTCTGCCATAGGAGCCCTTGGGCCCACTATTATCATTCGACCACCCAGTCATTGGTGATTCACGGTGCCCCTTTACAGTCCTGAGGAAGACACCTATGTAAGGATGAAGTTCACCTACGTATGGCTGGGGTTGAAACGTCGAAATTTTCATTGCTATGCCAGTGTGGTCAAGAGTGCTTTTTCACTGTGCCTAATTAGCAACACAATGGCTGTATATTAGTTCATGCACAACTGTCAGGCTGGACAGGCTTTTCTTTTGTAAATAATATTGGGATGTATATATTGTCACTACCTTTTCATTCCCATTTAACCCTCACTTTACACACAATTTTCCAATTCTCCCTTTTTCACACGGGCACTATTTTGTACATAATTTCAGATGTTTGCTGGATTCTGAACATTCAAATGGGTGTTCAATATGAATAAATAATATTGAGCAGAAATTTACAATGTAAGTAATTTAATGTGGCCGCATAAATATTTGTGTTTTTCAAGGTTGTCCCACTGGGACTGTTTTTCTTCTGTACCGCTAATCAGCCAGGTCCCAGTGGAATCTTTGGGTTATACCCATTTGTTGTAACCAATAAAATAAATAAAGCACACTTTGATCCAACTTTTCAACTGAAGTGAAGAACTATTTTTAGGGTAATGTGAACAATGTGCACAGTTTTTGTGCAATCACTTAAAGTGAGGGGTGCTAATGCGTAAATTGGGCTGCCTCATGGTGGATGGTGTACTAGTCAAAAGAAAAATGCGAATGAACCTTTAACAGACCAATAGATGAAGCTCTCTGACAAAAAGACCCTCTATATATATATATGATCTTTTGAGGAAAAGGCAATGGTCTGGTGGGACTGCTAAGGCTGTTGCTTCCTTTCCTGCACGCGAATCTCCCAGTTTTTGATGAGGTTTTACCTTGAGGCGGTTGGTTAAGTCAAGGGCTTCGAGACGATGGCCAGTGGTATAGGAATCAAGATCTGATGGATTTTCAAGCTTTAGTATGAAATGTGATTCATCAGCATAACTGTAGCACGTGAGGTTGAAGGTGGAGATGGGGGTCAGACAGAGGGCTAAAATACATTTTAAATTGGGCAGGTGGAGCAATGAGAGACTCTGATTATGGAAGAGAATGCAAGTGACGCAAAAGGAGACAGTCTCATGGTGAGCGATCTGTTCGGGAAAAATAGGCAATCTAGTTCAAAACAGTGCCCTCAGGTCTGAGCTCTCAACGCAGACAACGACCAAGCCTACTTTGCTTTAACACCTTATCTTTGGATAATTTAAAGAACCAAGTGACAGGATCGTCTGCAGATCCATGCTGCGCGTACACATTCAAGAACATGCTCTGTAAAGGCTCAGCAGCCATCCTAGTCAAAGCTGTTGTGAAGCACTCCTTGTAACCTGGACCATTCCTGAACAAACGTGAGCTCTTCCATATTAAACCCCTTCCAAACCAACACCGCGAAGCCTTTGAGCTAACTAACCACCGGAAGCACATATATCAAAACTGAGATACTAGTCTTCGGGAAGTGGATCATCGATCATCCATCTGCAATTAGGGTAATAGAACTTGGCCCACTACCACACTCTTGAAAACAAACAATGTATCTGAGGGTAATTTTGGAGTCTTATCTCTTCTTTGCAGCACAAATTAACCAAGTGCCCATGGACTTTGGAATTTTCAGGTCTAGACTATGCCAACGCCACATAGCTTTGAGACCCTCGCCAACTCATTTGTAAATTGATATTGGAGAGAATTTGGAATACAGCTGTTTGAGTCTGATTTGACCTGTTTTATTAATTTTTCTGTGTATCGTATTAATATGTGTCTTTTATGGACTCGATTGGCCGAATAAAGATTCTTTGTATGGAATTGAATCGAGTCTGATTAAAAGTGTCCCGTTTACCCTGATGAGGCTGGTAACTTCTGCCCCCATTAGGATTACAAGTAACGCAGGAGCACGACGGATCCTGAGTTTATCACCTGGACACTTCACCTGCTCAAAGTAGGTAAGAAGCCTACACGGATATCCGCATGTGTGAATCAGTGCAGAGACACTGATTGCTGCATGGTATACTGATCATCAGGGAATCAAGAGCAATTCTACCGCTGGAATTACAAATGCCTGGTTAAAGGTAACTCCGGCAAAGAGGCGGACTTCCAGCTCACTTGTACTGACCCCTCTGTCTTCCACCGCTCAGCCGGATCCAACCAGTCGGTTTCTGATCTTTTCATTGATTCTTCTTTCTCAAATCCAAGATCTCACACCCGTTGCTCTTTCCAGTAGTTTCTCACTCATCCTAACCATTCAAAGTAGGGAACATCAAATGGAGGTAGGCGGAGGGGAGGCCGGCGCTACCCTTTGGTACTCCTGCACTGCCGTAAACCCCCTATATTTGCAGGGTCCACGGATGATGTAGCAGGAAAAGGATGGGATCAGACCTTTGAGAGCCCGTATTTACCTTCTTCCACTATGCCCTCAGCAGTACATGAGTGACGGTTTAGGGGCTATCAATGGGGCAGCAGGTGCAGTGGCACCCAGGCCAGTTCATGAGGCACCCACTAGACTACACTCATGTCTGTTTTTACAACGCTTGTGGGCCGCGTGGGCCTATATCACTTCCTTGCATTAGGGGGCCATGGCCCCTGCTGTGCCATTAGATAAGGGTAGGCTAAGGGTCAAACGTGTGATGTCATCAGGGAGTAAGGGTCCGCGCTGTCTCTTCCGCACTAGCTCTGTCATAATGGTGACTCGACGTCCAGGCAGGGACTCTGTCAAATAACCCTCTCTGTCTGGTGCGCTCACCGCAACCCAGGGTTTTACCATTTCCGGAACAGTTCATGACCCGGTCCTCTTGTCTTAGGCCGCTACTCCAGCTCTCATCTGAAGCTAACCCTGAACTGCCTGATCACAAGACTGCAAAGGCAACGGCGGGAAAAGGCAGATGAAACTCCCTGGACCACGGGGAGAAAGCTCGAACTGACTGATGAGAGAGAAAACAGCAACAAGGCAAAGACGCTGGAAAAGCGCACGCGCCAGCGTTCGTGCGGAAAAATGAAACATGCAACAGCCTGAGGCTATATATTCGATCATACATCCGCTTAGCGTGACTGAGGACTTCGCGGAGAGCCCAGGGGCGCTGCCTGGCCGCCCATGCACCCCGGAACTGTATAAACACCAAAAGGGTTTCTACACAAGCCTGAAGAGGCCGACTCATTCTGCAGATTGTGAACATACACACATCAAACACATATGATAGATGCTTCTGGCAGGGAGAAGGGGCTCCCACACATCCAAGAACCTCCTGTGATGGACACCGCTCACTCACTGTCTCAGCACTAGGTATAACCAACAACACCCACTTGGATGATATATCCACTGCCACCCTCTGGACACCCCCTCCATCCAACTTGGAAACACCCATCAAGCTGCCCTGATACACCTGTCGCTCCCTTTAGACATGTTTCTCTCTTCCTTGGGAAGTGTCAGAGAGTCTCACTTGGAAGCACCCAGCACTTGTCCTTGCAGGCTCCCACTACTTCAAGAGGGGCAACCACCAACCCCCTCTATATAGGCCACTCATCCAGGCTTGTACTCACTCAGCACTGCCAACAGGTAGCCCCATACCACTACCCCGGACGAATCTACCACTCCCACCTGCCTACCTCTAACACTCGACACTGGACGCACACACCACTCACACGTATGAACCAATCACGCTCAGGTCTCTATTCACAGAGAGCGTGGCCCAGTCGCCTGATCCAGGGCAGATTCAATAAAAATAAAAAAAGCCAATTGGCTGAGAAAGGAGGCGGTGCAATCAGTCACGAGAGCTCCCTGATGTCAGGTATACCCCGTCATCACAATTAACCATCTAGTATACCCAGCTCAGCAAGAGGGACTTCCAGAAGTAAAAACAAACCTCACTGGACATCAAATCCATCCTTTCCTGAAAAGTGTCTGTCCCCTCCTGAGGAGGAAAGTATGTGTGTGTACCCGTGAAGGCAATCTCTCTGTCTCTCTCTCTCTCTCTCTCTCTCCCTCTCTCCCCCTCTCCTTGTGCATGGAGAGAGTGGTTGCTCTGATGCCACCAAGGCAACAGGGAGGCCCACCTCATGCTGTGGATCCAGAATCATAACCATTGGCCAAAGATGATTGGGCCTCCATTGGCTGTAATGGGACAACTATCACTGCACCCTTCAGAAATCCATTCCTTGCTAATCTTGCTCACACCCAGTGCAAGTAATCAGACACTTTGATGTCCCAGGAGAGACACCTTCTACATCCCACCCACGGTGGGAAGGCCATGTGCCCCGGGAACAATTGTTTGTCAGATTATCACATGCACATATATCATCTGACATAAATATTGTGTCAGAAATATAACAATAAGATCTCTTTGGGTTTAGATGTTCTATTGTTAAATGCAGTGGGTGATATTTTGGTAGACAATATATAGGACACTATATTTATGTCAGACAATATTATGACAATGATATTATGGACCACATTCTGGAAGCAACCCCTAACCTGAGAGACTGCAGAAGTAGTGCTTTTTGTCTAAGCATTAACCATTATTTAGGGGGTCCACAATTGTGTTTGACTGTTGCGCTGTATTGCCTTTCATCCTCTGATTTGCATCCTCTTCTGAAATCTTTCCTGCAGCTTTCTCTTTCCAACGCATGGTTTCCAGCCTATCCATTTCTTTGTCTCTGATCTTGCACCCGCTTCACCTGCGGTCTCTCACTGGGGTTTGTTCCTCACTGCCTCACTGCCACCACCAACTACTGTACAGCCATTGGCTTTCTGATTTTTGCCAATTCCAGGGGCTCATGCAATTAAGCCCTGTTTAGGTCCAGAGACACAACCCGCTCCACCAAGGCCTGAATTGCAAAGCAACAGGATTGGATATTTAGGTATGAGTGCCCCCCCTGGTAGGACTTAGTGCACTGGTCCTGCTCTAAGTGTGTACAAGTCGTTGCGCGCTGACATGCTCTAACCTTTCTTTGCTTAGTGAGGCTGAATAAATGACTGTTTGTATCCTTCATTCACAATGATTCAATGGTGCAGGATGTAAAGCGTGGTGAGTAGTGATTGTTTGTTATGTATAATGTGTTGACAGTATTGCTTTCAGCTCTCCTGCAGATGGCAGCGTCCACTCCTATGTCACAGTGTTGTTTCAGAGATGTTCTGATTCTTGGGGTGAGTTACACTCACAACACGTACATTCACCGGCTTGGTGGGGAATCCTGTACGAACCCCTGTTCTGTCCACTCACCAACATAGGCCACCCCTAGCTAGGTGAGCCAGCCACCATCCCAGTCATGGAACTGACCTGGAACTCCTGTTCACTTAACTGTTTCCATGCCAGTGCTCACACTGGGGGTTCACATGAACCCCCTGCCTCCTTAGGGATCCCCCATAGTGTGAGTGACTGCGCTGTGCATGATCTCAGATGTCTGGGTACTCACCGGTAATCTTCATTACTCCGAGTCCTGGTCTTCCCGTTCCATTCCTTAACAGTGAGCAGCTTGTCTGCTCCCCAGAAACCCTATACCTGGCAGAGTTTTAACACTTCCCCCAATATGGCGCCACCTAGCTGGTGAGTATAAAGGGGGAAATGCGTCAACATAACATCCTGAGAATACCAAAGAAACCCAGAAAGCAAAACAATCATCTGAAAAGAAAAAACAGGGAAGGAGGGAAGGACTCAGGAATGGAACGGGAAGACCAGGACTCAGAGTAATGAAGATTACTGGTGAGAAACCGGGCATTACCTCCTCGCCATATTCCTTAACAGTGGGCCCATACCCAAGCACACATGATTGTAAGAAAAAAGACCAGGAAATGCAGCAAATCAGGTCCATTTAATCACAAGGAAAGCAGTATAAATCCCAAACCATATACAGCAGACAAAACATGAGCGCCAAAGGCAGCAGAGGCCACCATCCCTACCTGAAGAGGGTAATGGGAAACAGAGGTATGGGGAGAGGCCCATATGGCAGCATTACAAATGTCACACAAGGAGGCACCTTTAAAAATGGCCCAGGAGGAGAAGACACCCCAGGTGAACCTACTCTGGACAGAAGAAGGGAGAGGACAGTGAGCAGACTCAAAGCCAAAATAACAGCACACTTCACCCAACAAGTTAAGGTGGACAAGGAAGGATGAAGCCCCTTCCCAGAGAGCCTGTACATAACAAACAAGGAATCAACCTTTTGAAAAGTACTTGTCCAATCCAGATAGATGCGGGGAGCCCTCAACTCATCTAAAGAATGCAATCCACCTCCTTCGGGAAGGAGGAGTCCGGGAAAAAAACAGAAAGGACAATATCCTCCTGACAGTGGAAAGAAGACAAAACCTTGGGCAGAAAAAAATGACTAGAACAAAGAATCACCTTATCAGAGCAAAAGCACAAAAAAGGGGGGAAGCCATCAAAGCACCAAGCTCACCAACCCGCCGCCCAAAAGAAACGACCACCAAAAACGAACCTTAGCCGAAAGGAACTTAAGGCCCACAGAGTGCAAAGGCTCAAAAGAGGGCCCAGTAAAGGCCTGCAGAACCAGGGGAAGATCCCAAGCCAGGACAGGAGTGCGTGAAACAGGACGCTGAAGCAAAAAACTCCACAAAAGCTGAGCCATCAAAGGGGAGACAGAAGCCACAGAAGAACCCCTCAAGGCAAGAATGGCTGCCCACTGAGCACGGAGAGTAGAGACAGCCAGCCCCAGGACAAACCCATCACGCTAAAAGTCCAGTGCTTGCGCAGCAGCACAGGAAGAGGAAGACAGACCCCACTTCAGGCACCAGAAGGAAAAGTAAGACCTCAGGCTGGAAGGCCTACGAGACAATTAGAAGCTCTGGGCCACCTCGAGAGAACAACCCCGGTCCAACAAACCTAACCTCTCAAGTGCCAAACCCCCAGCTGTAGGTGGCGCAGAGAGAACATGCAGAGAAGAGGAGCATGAAGTGGGGAGGGACACAGGGAAAACTACCAATGGGGCACACCGACAAGGCCAGAAGAAGGGGAAATCAAGGCCGCCGGGACAACTCCGGCATCACCAGAAGAATATCCGCCTGATCCAACTGAATCTTCCGGAGGACCCGGAGGATTAAGGCAAATGGCGGGAAGGCAAAGAGGAGTCCCAGGGACCATGGACCTGAGAAAGCATTGATCGCCCAGGCCAGTCGAGAAGGAACGAGGCTGCAAAAATTAGGAAGTGGGCCGAATCCTCCAAGGTAAAGAGGTCCAGCCAAGGAAGGCCGAACCGGAAGAGAATCTGATCGAACAGAAGAGGGGACAGACATATGGTCACCGAGGAAGGAAACCCTGCTCAGAGATTCCGCAGGCCCATTCTCCTTCCCCGGAAGATAGACAGCCATCAGAGAGAGGAGATTCCGGTCAGCTCAAAGACCGATCCTTCTGTTAAGGAGAAACAGAGACCGGCACATGCCCCCCTGCCGATTCACATAAGCGCGAACAACCTGGTTGTCGGTCTGACCAGACACAGCATGGCCCAGAAGGAGAGGAGTGGACCACAGAAGGGCCAACCAAACCGCCTTCAATTCCTTCCAGTTCAACGACTGGAGAGCCTTGAACCGGGAACACCGAATCTGAGCCTTGGAAACACCTAGAACCGCACCCCAACCCACGTCACAGGCATCGGTTGACAACACTACCACAGCCTGAGGGAAGAATTGTGAAACCTCAGGAAAGAGACTGAGGGGACAACCACCATTGGAGAGCAGCCCGAATCCCTGGTGTAACAGGAATAAGGGTGTCGTAGTCCTGAGAGGCAGGATCCCAGTGGGCTAGAACATGATGCAGGAGGGGATACAAATGGAGGCAGACCCAAGGAAGGAGATGCAGAGTGGAAGCCATCTCTCCTTGACTCCGCAACCAGAGCCGGGCAGACACCTGGGACTGAGACAGAACACATGAAAGGTGCCTGAACAAAGTCAATTGCCTCTCCTGGGAGAGGAACACCATCCCCAGATCCATCCGGAAGAGAGCCCCCAGGAACTTCAGAGTCTGGGAGCGCAGCAGTGTGGACTTTCTGTGATTGATGAGAAACCCATAGGACTCCAGAAGACGACTGACCTGGTCCACATCTTTATGAGCTTGAGAGAAAGAAGGAGAAACAATCAACCAATCATCAAGGCAGGGAAAAACTTGAAGAGCCCTGGAATGGAGAATACCCACCAGAGGGGCCAAGAGCTTTGTGAAAACCCTTGGCGCCAATGAAAGGCTGTAAGGAAGCACCCGGAACTGAAAGTGCTGGGAGTTGACAGCTAAACAGAGAAACTGCTGATCCGCAGGATGGATAGGTACATGTAGATAAGTGTCCATCAGGCTTAGGGAGGCAAGGAAGCACCCTCGCAGCACCAGATTCAGGATAGACAGCAAAGTCACCATTTTGAAATGACGACGAGGAATATAGAGATTGACCCTCTTCAGATCTAAAACAGGGCGCAGGTCCGCCGCATCCTTCTTGGAGACCAGAAAGAGGATGGAATAACAACCCGGGCCTCGCTGCAAAGGAGGAACCTCCACAATAGCTGCCTTCTCCAAGAGAAGTGCACGCCCTCCAGCAAGGCCGCCCATCTCAGAGGATGACGCGGAAGAGGAGTCTCCCGGAAGACTGGAGGGGGAGGAGAGGAAAACTTGATCCGGTAACCTGAGGACACCGTCTGCACCGCCCGGGCATCCAGAAGACTCATCCGTTGATAAAAAAAGAAGCAAATGCGGTCTTCAACCAGAAAAGGCAGACAGTCATTGCTTTGGAGAAGGAGCGGAGGCAGAACCACCGGACTGGGTTCAGGACTTGGTACCACCAGGGGCCCCCCGGCCACGACCCCTGCCGCGAAAGGACTGCGAAGCACCCCTGGTTAAAGGAAAGCCAAAAGCACAGCGATAAGCAAACCCACAACCCCGAGAAGGAGGCGGAACAGGAGCTACAAGTTCATGATTCTCAGCTGATTGCTTGACCAAGTCCTCCAGCTGGGGCCCAAACACCTTGGAACCCACAAATGGCAATTTAAGCAGGATCAACATCTGAGAGGACTGCGCCTTCCAAGACCTCATCCAGCTATGACAACGAGCAGCATTGGAAGCCCCAGAAGCCAGCACTGCCGCACACAAAGTATCAAAGTTAATGTCAGAGAGATAGCCGACCTGCAGTTCCATAAGAGCCAAGAGATAGGAGGCATCTTCTCCCTCCTGCAACAGAAGAGCCAGGGCCTGGAAATCCTTTAGCAGGGACTGGACCATATAGTTGGAGTAGGTCGTAGCACTGACAGCAAAGTTGGAAGGGGCGTAAGAACACTTCACGGCCCCTTCCACCCGCTTATCAACAGCAGCAGAAGGAAGGGCATCATCTGACAGAACTAAGCCCTCCGTGGAAAACCCAGCCATCAAATTGTCAACCTTGACTGACTGAGGGAATTCAGCTGAAAACCCCTCCAATGGATAACGCTTACTCAAAAAGAGAGGGAAAACTGACTTATCAACATCCTTCCACTCATGGGTAAGTACCTTGCGCGCTGCACTGTGTAAGGGCAAAGATTCAGGATCAGGCTGGTGATACTGAGTAAAAAAGTCATCCTCCAGGACATCCAACTCAGGAGGAGTGAAACCCAGATTGCCCCTGACATGTCCAAACAAATCAGAGAACTCCGCCCCCTGGACAAAACGACCACGCACACAATCCTCCTCTTTGGGGCCCACATCATCAGCCAAGGGACCAGGCAGACTCAGTCCACCAGGAGGCACCTTAGCAGGAGGGCCATCTGCCTCCTGAGCCCGGAAAGCAGCAGCAACAGCCTCATTTATAATGAGGCGCAGGACATTCATACTAGGGGCAGCAAAGCAAGAAGCACCATGCTCCATGGTAGCGTAGCAACAGAGAACAGACCAGTTCAAGCACTGACGGGCCCACATGCAGAGATCAGGACCCAACTGAAACGGACCTGGTTAAAAAGAAAACGAAGTCCCGAGGCACTTGACCACTTGCGTAATCCGGAAGTGTACGGAAGCTCAAATACGAGCCAGCCGAACGGGAAACACCCTAGGGGAGGCACCAAAATGGAACAAAGGACGCTCGGCGTTGCAGTCCTGGGGCAGAGGGCCGCCCCCCCCTTTCGCAGGGCGCAAAGGCACCAGCGGTGAGAAACGGCTGCTAGGACAGGCCACCGCCGCAGCACAAAGTAAGTAAGCAAGCGGAAACACCCGCTGAAGCCGGGCGCATGCATGCGCAAATAATGAAACGCCCCAATGGTAGCACATGTGCCGCCGAAGCGAGCACTGCAAGACAGAGTGAAGAAACGGCCGCTAGAGCAGGCCGTAAAAACACCAAGTCAAAGGAACATATAATGCATAAGAGCGGCTGCTACAGCAGGCCGCCAGTATAAAAAAAAAAGAATGGAAAAAACACTTACCCGATCATCCGCTCTGCTAGGCAAGGAAAACTGACGAAGTCAGAAAAAAAAAGATCAGGATGTTATGTTGAAGCACTTCCACCTTAATGCTCACCAGCTAGGTGGCACCATATTGGGGGAAGTGTTAAAACTCTGCTAGGTATAGGGTTTCTGGTGAGCAGACAAGCTGCTTAAGGAATGGTACGGGAAGACGGATGAGGAGGTGATATGTTTTTTTTTGTTGCTATGGCCAAGGACGAGGACACTGCTAACAACAAAGATGGAGTGGCGGCCCAACCCCACTCTGTGATAAGGTGCGGGAGAATGACATTGAAGCACAGCAGTAAGTATCGGACGGGTTTAAGGACTGAACAGGAAGCCTCCACACTCCCAGGCGATACCATGTGATATCAGGAATTACCATGGAAAAAACGAGCAACGAGGGCTTTAAGTATTTTAAAATAAGCATTGGCATAGCCAATAGGTCTCGCTTTTGGGACCTTATAAGTGATTAGCCATGCAACACTTGATGTTGTTTAATGAAGGATATTGTGCTGGATAACTAAACACTTATAATGTCCCAAAGTCGAGACCTATTAGCTATGCATTGGGGGGCCTTATAAGTGTTTAGGTAGAGCTATTGACTTTGCTAATGTTTATAAGCTGTGCTGTAGAGAAGTCTGGCTGCTGTGCAGCATGTTGAGAAGTTGTAATAAAAAAGTGTAAGAAGCACTGAGTGATGCTGTGGTGACATTGATTGATGCTGTGCTGGCCCTGAGTTATGCAGCGGTGGCGTTGAGTGGTGCTGTGCTGGACCTGAGTGATGCTGTGGTGGACCTGAGTGATGCTGTGGTGGCCCTGAGTGATGCTGTGGTGGCCCTGAGTGATGCTGTGGTGGTGCTGAATGATGCTGTGGGGATGCTGTTTGATGCTGTGGTGGTACTGGGTGATGCTGTGGTGAGGGGAGTGATCCTGTGGTGGTCCTGAGTGATGTTGTGGTGGTGCTGACTGATGCTGTGGTGGTGCTGTGTGATGCTGTGGTGGTCCTGAGTGATGCTGTTGTGGTGCTGACTGATGCTGTGGTGGCGTTGAGTGATCCTGTGCTGGCCCTGAGTGATGCTGTCGTGGCCCTGAGTGATGGTGGTCCTGAGTCATGCTGTGGTGGTGCTGACTGATGCTGTGGTGGCGTTGAGTGATCCTGTGCTGGCCCTGAGTGATGCTGTGGTGGCCCTGAGTGATGGTGGTCCTGAGTGATGTTGTGGTGGTGCTGACTGATGCTGTGGTGGTGCTGTGTGATGCTGTGGTGGTCCTGAGTGATGCTGTTGTGGTGCTGACTGATGCTGTGGTGGCGTTGAGTGATCCTGTGCTGGCCCTGAGTGATGCTGTGGTGGCCCTGAGTGATGGTGGTCCTGAGTCATGCTGTGGTGGTGCTGACTGATGCTGTGGTGGCCCTGAGTGATGCTGTTGTGGTGCTGACTGATGCTGATTGATGATGTGGAGTTGCTGAGTGATGCTGGTGGTACTGAGTGATGCTGTGGTGTTCCTGAGTGATGCTCTAGTGGTGCTGAGTGATGTTGTGGAGAAGGTACGTGATGCTGTGGTGGCCCTGAGTGATGCTGTGGTGGTGCTGAGTGATGATGTGGTGTTGTTGAGTAATGCAGTGTTGGCCCTGAGAGATAAGAGCATTGAAAATAAGTACAGAGATGAAGGACACATGGGCCAAGAGAGGCGGCTGGGGGACACAGCTAGACAAGTAAGAGGGGAAAGAATCACTTGCTCAACCAGTAGGCGTGTGTGGAAACGTATTTCAGTCAGCCCCTTGCTCTTAGTAGCTTTGTATGACTTTCCACGTTCTTCTTATCCCTTGTGTCCTCGCGATGAATCCAGGAGTCTGGAAGGCAGGATGTGGCTTCCGTATAACAGTGCATTTCATTTTTTGTTTACCCATCCTAATCTGGTTGTAGGGCGCCGGAGTGACAGGAAAAATCAAAACCCTGTCCCTTTAAGTGTGCCTGCTCTGACGTTCGCATCACGTGACTATTCCATGCCAGCATTAATGCTATACACTTTTCCCAACTTCTCACTTCTGTTGCAACAGAGTCTTGTAGATCCGGGCCGGGACATTGTGGTTTTGAGACTAAGGTATTTGTGATATATTTGTATTAACGTATTTTTTTGGTGTCTGTGACAGGCTTGTAGGTTGCAAGAAAACGCTAGACAGTTTATGGCGTGGGAGCAGGGGATCGTGGCCGCATAGTTAAATTAGTGTAAAGGACAATAATTGTGCTGCATAGCTACCAGGTGCCTCTGCCCTGTCAGCTGAACACTTCCAGAGTCTGGGCATTATAGCCTGCATTTTTTTGTAAAGCTGAGATTTTGTATTCCATACATAATAAAAAGCAAAACTTTCCAGAATGTAATGTCCTTGTGTTTGTGTAATTAAAAATCTGCATAGTTGCCACCAGTGATACAGCAGTTATGCTACTGCTGAAAGCGAACGTGTTCAGCATGGGGAACCGGCAAAGGGCAGAGTACTCTGGCACTGGCATAGAGGGGTGCATTGTCTGGGTACAAAGGGCTGGTTTGGTTGCAAGGCACACTGGTGTCGCGGTTAAGCGAGTGCCTCGGGATTTAAGTGGGATGAAAAAGCGGCCGCGAGACACGCTCTGTGGTGGGGGAGGGGCATTGCGGCGAAACTTTCTAGAATGTAATTTCCTTATGTTTCCCCGCCTTCCTCGAGCTCGCTCCTCAGTACCACGTGACAGATGGAAGATGGCTGGAGGGCAACTGGGGCGGCCCTCAAGCTCGCCAGGGTTCTTATTGTCTCATACTCTTCCTGTGTAACTAAATGAAGTCAGTGCTGCTAGGAAATCCGTATTTATGTTCTGATTGCAATGTTTCCATTTCCTGTACATCAGCAGAACAGGAAAGCAGAGAGAGGGAACAAACAGCTAACGTGTTTTTATGTTATTAACAACCTGCTGGAGTCGAACCAGAGCAGTGATAGTGAGGCTGTGGTCTTTGGTGAGTCGGAGGGGTCATGTTTCTGTGCAGTTAAGCAGAAATATTCCAGGCTTTCAAAAACGTATTACCAAAGCTCTTGAATGAAGCTGTAAGGAGAATGCAGTAGCTTCTTTCTGCGCTCTGCATTTACCCGCCAGTTGGGACTGTATCCAAGCGTGCCGCGCATTCAGTCATTTTAATTAACAAGTTACAAATACATGAAGAAAAGAACAGACTTGTGAGGGACAAACTACGAAAGCAAGGGAACATTAACAGGAGGCAAGGTTGGGGGAGGGGGCAGACTGAATCCTATGGGTAAGAGCAAAGGTGCAACGGGATGGGAAAGGGGACGATAAAATAAATTTTAAAAAAGGACGCGAGTGATGTGCACGCGCGGCAGCAGGAAAAGGTGAAAGTGATCGCGCTGTAAGGGTGCCGCAAGCTATGTGCTTAATGAGGCATGACAGAAAGGCAGATGGCAGCTGCGCGCGTACCAGCGCGCGTAACCACAAACGCTTGAGGCCAGCAAAAGCGTGTGATAGCACTTTGAAAACCCACTTACTAAATGTCTCGCAGAGCAACGCATGCGCTGGCTCAGGCGAGACCTAAAAAACGAAGGAACTGAACTATAATAGGAGGGATGCACGTGAACACTATAGGACTAGCCAAAAAACTCTGTTTGATTCTCACTTTAAGCAGAAATTGCGCTTGACAAGAGAAATTACACCTGGAAGGAAGGGACAGCAAGTACGGCAACCGTACCCAACCGTGAGCCAGGACCAGACTTGACCTGGGGACACGCTTGTACTGATGTGATCTGAGAGAGAACGGAGGGAGATTGCCAGGTATGCTGGGAACTGCCCTTGTGGTCTAAGGAACCCAACGGCCTGGAGCTCACATGGGCCACAAGGACGTGGCGTGCTGCTGAGCCACTGCCCGGCTCATTGTAAAGAATGACGTCATTTAGAGCAGGATTATCGTTATTGGTGAAAAAGGGCGCAAGCGGTGAAAAAAATCATCGTGCCTGCAACCAGTGGAGAGAAAGAGGACCTTTGAGTCGAGCTTCATCTAGATGACCGGGCAGGTGGGAGTCGAGGCCCTCTTTGCACTACCAGTATATGTTTCCCCATGCAAATGTTGACAGCGATGGTGAGAATCAGGTCGAGTTCATCATGTGGTTCCCCTGAAGCTTGTGCACCCCAACTCCTTGGACGTCCTGATTAAGCACAAACCTCTCCCGGTGTGCTCCACTAAATTGCTATGTGCCTCGAGACCCGAAGCGCGTGGCCGTGCAAATGTCATAGTGCACAAGACATTCCATTCACCAATAACTCAATGGCACACGTCTCACAGCCTGGGTTCAAGTCCATGGTAAATGCGCATTCGCCAGAATCAACAATACGGCTTGGTAATGCCGGCGCAGAAGCTTCTGGCTATTTCGCAGAAGATTAGGCAGCGCATTTACACAATTTCTGCCTTTATTCGGCAGACAGCTTAATGTTTAGACTGGAGGGCCTCCTGTATAGCCGTGGGCGCTATAAGTTATAATTGGGGGGAAAGTAACCCAATGTCAGGCTAATAGTTCCGTTTTACCACTGAACCAAGTGTAAGTCGTATAATTTTTGAAAAAGTTATATATGGCCTGCCACTTGAGTATTATCTGCGCCTGAGTTTTCTACCCCACGCCGCCCTTCAACAGTCAGCCTCGAGAACTCGCAGCCCCTGTCCCTTGACAGCCACAGCCTAAAAGGAGGCATTTGCTTCTTACATGGATTGCCAAGGCCGGCACTGGCCTGACACGATAGTTCATGTATGTGTCTGCCATGTGTGGAGGCCCCGAGACCCCGCGTGAGGAGGGCCGCACTGCACAGGTGCCGCAAATACTGCAGCTATCAGTATCCAGGGAAACCCTCTGCCCCCAGACAAAGCTGAGCCCCCTGCTCCCTCCCAGCATGCATTGGTGTCTTCCCGCCACACCTGGGCTGCCCACCCTGCACACCAGCTTCATCTTGTAACACGCTGAACAGAACATCCGAAGTCAGGCTGCAGACGTATCAATGAACCCGCTCCCCACCAGAGAGGCAGCTCGCAGTACAGCGGATGCCCTGTCTGTGTGAGTGCATCTGAAGACACGAACGTGTAAGGTGTACTGTTTTACTGGGACTCTAACCGCATCAGCGCTCAGTTTGAAACAGAATCAACATTCAAACTGCAATTTCTGACTGTCAATCCTCTGTCCTTTAAAGCTCGGGAGGAGTGGCTTGAAGAGCCCCTATGGGTCATTGAGAGCAGAAGAAAGTCCTCTCTCTATCTCTTTTAATTGTTTTATAGCTCTAGCTTCTTTAGGAGCAGTAGGAATGTTTATTTCGGAAGAAATCCCCTATAAAATACATTACAATACTCATATACAAACTTCATAAAAAATTCAGAGACAAATTTCCCCCCGAATAATATTACCAGCCAATTCACCATTAAAAACCATAAAACCCCAATTCTTTTCAATAATTGTGTGTTTATTTTTCCATGCATGATATCAATGTCAGTTGTTAGAATTCTCAGTGCTACTTCAAACTGTCCTAATTAGGTAAAACCCAAGATGTTCTAATAGAATCGTATAGAGGGCAGGAAAACATCAGATGTGCCTTGGTTTCAGGAAGTGACTTACAAGCCAGGCAAATATTGGCGCTTTTGTTCGCGAACACCACTTACGGCAAAAAGAGTTAACTGGCAGAATCCCATCTCTGTATTTTAAGAATAATGATCTCACTTCTGGCGGCTCTATTTTCTCCAAAAAATGTTCGTAGTCCAGTGTACATATAAAGTCAAGAAAATGTTGTTGTCCAGCTCCCTGAGCTTGACTCCATGAGCCATTGTTCACCGACATACGGCCAATTCCTTAATTTCAGTTGTTCCAGCGTTCCCATGGGGATAGTCAACGTTGTCCTAAGCTTCCCTCATGTCCAACTTGTGAAACCACGACTTGACATAATGAAACCACTACCATTTACTTCTCAGGTCCAATCCTTCTTATAGAGATGTAGAAACTTGCTAGACCAAAGTCCTACCCAATAAATTAGGGGTTTAAAATTAGCAATATGTAGTATGTTCCTTACGGCCAAATCTAAACACAGGCGTGTCGTTGGAACACTTTGAGGCAACCTGAAAAGAGATCTCACAAATCTATTTTCTACTGTAGCTAATTTTGAGAAATTACAAGCCCCCCAAATATCTGAGCCATATGAAGCAGTCCTAACCACTTTTGCACGGTATATCTCTAGTACTGGTGATATGGGGGGAAAGTAGAAGAGTGTTGGTCTCTTACAGCCACAAATGCTATATGCCGCAATATTAGCTGGCCTGTAGTAATCTCTGGTGCCCCTGACGCCGAATTCGACAGCCTTACCCCCAGCTAATCAAACTCATTCACTCTCTCTAGTGCAGTGTCCCCAGCTAAATATTCCCCCTAAAGGATCTCTGGGGTCTAAAGGCCATACATTTAGTTTTGCTTGAGTTAATTTCTAGTCTATGTTGCTTGCAAAAAGTAGACAATTTAAGAATCAATATTCGCAGGCCCATGGGTGTGTTTGATATTATAGGGTGTCATCTGCAAATAAGAGGGTGGGAATTTTCTGGCCAGCCATGATGAGTGAATCATTATTGCGCTCATTAAGTAAGTTAATCGCTCCATTTATATATAGTTGGAGCTAAAACAACGCTCTGATGGACACCTCTCTCAAAGGTGATTCTATGTGCCAGCTCGCCTTTCTTGTCCCATCTTAGTTGGTCATAGTTCTTACTATTAAGCCACATTATTATTATTTCCAAAAGGGTTCCAGCATTTTCATGTTTCTCAGTACAGTCCATAATTTGGCCCCAGGGACCAAATTAAAAGCTTCCCTGAAGTCCACAAAAGTCACATACAAATGCTCTCGGTTAAGAGTAACAGCTTTCTAGATCAGTACAATAAAACAAAAGACCTGGTCAATAGCGTATGTATCAGTCCTGAATCCTGCCTGACAGTGGGATAGAATTTGCAATTCATGCATCCAGTCATGGACTTTGGCCAAAACGTGTCTGCAGAAAATCTTTTGCACAAAATGAAATGATGTAGATTTATGTAGCGCAAAAATTGCCCACGGGCGTCAAGGCGCTGATCGCTAATCTTGAGAGTAGACTCAGCCAATGGAGAGATCCTACAATGGAGTATTTTACCTTCTTACAGAGAGAAGAGCCAGATTTTTAAGGCCTTCCTGAAAGTTGTATGCCACTTCATGCAGGTCAAATGGAGGGGAAGAGAATTCCAGAGCTTGGCAGCCGCAACTAAGAAGGATCTGCCTCTCCTTCTCTTTCTCCGAACTCTGGGAATGACAACGAAATGTGGACTGCCGAAAGAAAGCTATCTACTAGGGGAAAGCCAATAAAACATGGTTTTGATTCCACCCAGGCTAGCACCATACAGTGCTTTATGAACAATGCGCATAGCTTTAAAAGTGACGCGTTCCTGTACAGGAAGCCAGTGATGTTCATGCAATCCTCTTGAGACTGACAGATGCTTGGGGATATCAAATGTCAGCCTTGCTGCTGCATTTTGTACCAGTTGCAGCTTGGCTAGAGTTGTGGTATTAGCATCAAGATATGGTGCACTGGAATAGTCAATCCTGGATGAGACAGTGCTAAGGCTACCTGTTTCCATGCAGGGGAAGAAATAAATGGACATGGAAAAATCTTCCTCAAAGTTCGATTAATCCAGAAACAGGCCGATCCAGTACGATTGACCTGGAGGTCAACTGACAGGTCACTATCCAGGATGACTCCTATGTATGGTGTCAATCAAGATGATTGGCCTGTAATTCCCAGGTGTTTCTCTATTCTCTTGTTTGGATATTGGAATGATCTCTGCTCCTCTCCAAGAAACAGGAAACTCGTCACCAGCTGAGATTGCGTTAGTTAGCATGTTGATGTAAGGCCCCCACCCAACAGACTCTAATCCATAGAGATCCCCTGGACTCTTATCCAGTCCTGGAGCTTTACCAGCCTTTAGGGACTCTATGGGTTAAATAGTGTTTCCAAAGTAAAATGAACAGGGTGTGCTAGACCTGTCAGCCTCAGGGTGCTCTTCCCCAAAACATTTTTCCTTCCTCCTCCATTTTTCTGATCTTGTTTTTGCTGGCCTTTGGACACTGTGCACTTTACCGATGCTAACCTGTGCTAAAGTACATGTGCTCACTCCTTAAAAAATGGTAACATTGGCTTATCCCCAACTGGCATATCTGAGTTACTTATAAGTCCCTTGAAAAGTGGTGCTACATGTACCCAGGGCCTGCAGCACTTATTGTGCCACCCACTTAAGCGGCCCTTTAAACATGTCTCAGGCCTGCTGTTGCAGCCTGTGTGTACAATTCTAAATTGCCATTTCGACCTAGTAAAATAAACCTTTTTTGCAGCCCCAAACCTTCTTTTTTAATACATACAAGTCACCCCACAGGGCAGTGTTCAATGAATTTAAAAAGTCTGACTTATGTTTTTAAGTTTTACATGTCCTAGCAGTGAAAAACTCTTAAATGTGTTTTTCGCCACTGCAAGGTCTATCTCTCCCATGGGATAACACTGGAGTTGCCTCAGTACATTTAATAAGCTGTAATTTCCAAATGGGAGCAGGTAACCAGCTAATTTTTGTTGGATTTGCAATTGTAATGAAAAGTCTTTTCTTATGGTAAAGTCGGATTTTAAATTACATTTTTGAAAATGCCACTTTCATAAGGTTGCAAAAAGAACAATTGATGGACGGAATGCTAAACAATGTCAAGGATTCACCCCCAGCATTGAGATCTGGGCCTAAATCCATTGTTTTTTTGCCCACCATGCCATTACAGTTTAAACCCAGCCATATGCAAATCAGTATTGGCCCTGCTCCCCATGGGAACAGTCCAACCTGAACTGCCGGGCCAGTTCCTCAGTGGACCGGAAACAAGCATTCTGGAACCGGTTTGGGGGTACCACTCATCAGCCAGGCTAGCTTGAATGCAGTGCTATGATGAGCACGAGACCCACGTCTGGGCATACCCATCCCACTGGGGGTGACAAATGCAAAAAGAATAATTTATGGACGGCTGGGTCCAAACTGGGGTGGCGTGCTGAGCAAAAATATTATTGATTAAACTCAGATCTTTGTGACTGGGATGAATGTTTGCATTGTTCGGCATTCCGTCCATCATTTGTTCTTTTTTTCTTTTGTCGCCCTAAGTGGGAAGGGTATACCCAGACATGGGTCCTGTGCTCACTTTGCCACTGGATTTAAGCTAGCCTGGCTGATGAGGGGTGATACCCCAAAACCGGTCCTAAAATACTTGTTTCTGGTCCAGGGAGGACCTGACTTGGCAGTTTGGGCTGGCCTGTTCCCATGAGGAGCAGGGTCAAACCTGATTTGCACATGGCTGGGTCCAAACAAGGGTGGCGTGATGAGCAAACAAAGATGGATTAAACCCAGATCTTTGTTACTGGGGGTGAATATCTGTATTGTTTAACATTCCGTCCACCATTTTACTTTTAAAAAGTTGGCATTTACCTGCCTTAGCCATTTGGGGGCAGATTTATGTTAGACTTGCGCCACTTTTACGCCGCCGTTGCGTCACTTTTGTGATGCAGCGGCGGCGTAAACCATGCGCATGTTGCGCCTTATTTACAACGTGACGCATCTAGGGAGATGCGTCACGTTGTAAAGCCCTGCGCTACATTAAACCTGCGTCAGGTTTAATGTATGCAGGGTGGGCGTTCCATCGGAAAAAGCCGCGGAAAAGTGATGCAGTGAAATCTACAAGATTTCACTCAGTCACTTTTCCGACGCTGCTGCGTCAAAACCTTGCGCCTGCTTGAAGCAGGCGTAAGGCATGACGCAGCATGTTAGGTATGGGCAGCCCCTAAACATTGCTGGAGTTGCGTCGTGCTTGCGACGCGACTCCAGCAATGCGCCACCCTTACGCCATCAGATGCGTCACGCATCTGTTTATCCTTGCGCCACGATGCGCTGCATTGTAAATGCGGCGCATCTGTGGTGGCGCAAGGGTAAACTTGCGTAACGCATCTTTCCTGGCGCATCCCTGCTGATTTGCAGGGATGCGCCAGGAAACATAAATCTGCCCCTTAGTGTCTGCAGCCTGCCTCTGGGTCACATGCCTGGGTGTAGCTGACATTTGGCTTTGTGTATTCCTCCTAAACAGCCCCATACAATAGTGGGCTTAGGTGTGTCTGGATGGGCAATCACTGGCAGGATGGGAGTGTTGAGCTGGGCACTCACCTACGCACACTTGAATGGACTGTGTATCGCACGCCCTTGTCGACAGGATCCTCGAGGACGATCCAGAACCTTGCATCACAGTCTCGCAGCACCTCAGAGCCAACACATCACCTCATCTGTGCGATTCTGCACCTTGGCGCGGGACCATGATATTCTCAGCAACCAGGACTTAAGTTACTCTTGTTCAGCAGGCCAAACTGGGTCCCTGTAGCCGGCCCTCGCGCCATCACTTTCAGCTGAACTCGTGATTCTGTCCTAGTCTGGTATAACCAGATATCCGCAGTTGGCGCTCTGTGCTTTTTTGCGCTATTTTCACTGAAACCTTTAAAATTGCATATCTCCGGGTCAACTGATTGGATTTGTGTCGTCTTGGTGTTGTTCTATTCATTAAAAATTACTTTCTTTTTCTAAGCTGGTGTGGGATCCTTTTTGTGGTGGGTTTTCACTGTGTTACTGTTTGAAGTGTTGCACAAATACTTGACATATTACCTCTGAGTTAAGACTAACTGCTCTGTGCCAAGCTACCAGGGGTTGAGCACAGGTTAATTTAGAGTTTGTTTGTGACTTCACCCTGACAAGGATTGTGGTTCCTGCTTGAGTACAGTTTCACCCCCCTCAACCAGTCACCCAATTTCTTACAGGGTGTTTAGATCTTCCTTACTTGGAGTATTAAGCTGGACACTTACTTCAGTCTAGTTGTAATCTATGTCTTGGGATTTATAGGGATCTGCAAGATGTTGTGACCAAGTCTGAGGTTATATACAGAACTCCTCCTCCTAGCTACTTTACTGCTGACATGAGAGAAAACTTGCCAAAATGCCCTTTGATCTCCAGTTTTTAGGGTAACAGCCAGGTCTCACCATTTATCCTCCTCCCATTTTCTCCTACTAACGTTGTGTACATGCTTGTACCCCTTCATAATGGCCACTATTGCTTATTTGCTGCCACTCTTGACAGCTGCTATAAATTTAGTCTTAGCATGCTAGCAGTCTTTATTATATCTAAGACTTTGTTTGTCTTTATAGGGCAGGTTTGACACTTTCCTACCAAAGATTTCCCCGAGTAGATCAACCATGATACAGTGTGTATCTGTTAACAGAATCTTGTTCTCCTCCAGGACATCAGCTACTAAGGAGTGAATATTAGCATATTATTCAGGTCATTCCCAAATATGAGGCCACCTAATACTTCTCCTATTGTTGGTATGATAAATTGGTGCTTGTGGGGCATTCTGACTGGAAAGATCCACAAGGGCGTGTTCTTTAAAGTAAGGGAGAGCAAATTGTGGTCACTGTCATCTCTATCAAGTACAGTCATATCACTCATATTGGGCCATATGCGTAAATATAGGAGAATATCATCGATTTTACTTATAGTCTGTGACAGTTTAAATGTATGTATGGCTACACAATCTGATACGGAATGGCCATTACAAGCCCGAAGCCTTTGCCAAAGACCAAAATATGCTAGTTGTAGTGTTGCTACAGTTCCTTTCTTTATAGGTGGTGCCATTCTCATAGGGATATCCCATTGCCCATCCTCCTCTCGCATTAGAGTGTAAATAGTGCTTGGGGTTCAAAGATCTCAGTGAAATTCCCTGCAACAAGTACAGGGCAATTTGCATTACCGTATTCCAAGTATTCATCTAGGAAGTGAATAGTAGATGATTTATTAGTCCACTTAGTACTGTGATTATACACATTAAAAAGTTTTATAAATGATCCTTTGGGAGGAAGTGAGTAACCCTAATATGTAAGGAATCCTTAAGTCAAGGCATTTGAGCTTAGAGTAAAATGAGGTCTTTATCCAGATACTTAATTCCTTTGATCAGGGCCTGGTTATTGATGGTCGTGCTTCCACACTACAATTCAGGTAGCCTGATCGGTAAGGAGGTGCTGCTGCCCATATTTCTTGAAAAACACATATCTGGTACCCATTTTTAATTTTTTTTTTTAAGATTTATATAGCGCGAACTCGACCCAAATGTGTTGGAGTGCCTTACATGAGCACCAGTTGCATTACACAAGGACACAGTCATTTTTTTGGTAGGCACGGGGAGATTAAGTGATTTGCCTAGAATCACAGGATGTGGAGTCGACCCCGGGCTCGAACCTTGGTTTCCCAGCTACAAAGTTGAGGGTCTAGCTGTAAGACCACATCCTTCACCTATCAATGAAATCTCACCACCATGAATCTTTAAACTTAGCCCTCAGACTCACCACATTCCATGATAAAAGCCGGTTCTTAGAGGAATCCAATGAGTCAGGGCCTTTTCGATTGGCACGCTTATTCTGGCAGCTCCTGTTACTTAAATTGGACATGCCTGACCAAATACCTAGATCCCCACTCATATTGAAGCTCGAACCCCCGCTTCGCTGAACAGTGACATCACGAGCTACAGTAGGTATGGGTGTCCCTTCCCTAATTAGCTGATGCCTATTTCCATGCCAATCCACCACATTGAGTTCAGAAATTAAACAGTATCTTGGAAAGTTCCAGTCGTAATTGTCCCTCCACCCAAATCATCATGGGAAGCTTTGTTACATTCACATAGCTGATCAGGTAATTGCCAACCAGGTGGTGGCTTTAATTTAACCTGAATAACAGATCTTCTTTACGGGGCTAGTGTGTAGATCTAGATCCACCAATCCCGCCATTATTCCTGCTAGTTTTAAAACAATGTACTCATATGAATCATTAGGTGGCGAATGTCGCTTAACTTGTAAGCAATCTGATCTTATTAAGGAATAGCACTTGCATGAGTGCCTGTTCAAATGGATTACCTTATTTCTAAGGGAACCAATATCCTACCTAACGTTTGGGGGCTGCTTCGGGACATTAATTATGTACCGCTCCTTGCTACTGTGCATTATAGGGTCTTGTGAATAGTATGCAATGCCTCGGTACTTACAAGGACCAGAGGTAATCAGGTTATTTATCTTTGCGGCTCTGGCACATTGATCTTGGCTAACAGCTTCCTGGTGTTTACTTCCATACTGCAAGGGTGGTGGTGTTGGGAAAGGCCTTCTATGTGCGCACAGACTTTGTTTACCGATTGGCTCATTGACCCTATATACTACATCATTGCCAGCCCAACCCAAGTGTTTCTTTCCAACTGAGGCAACAACATGAGTAGCAGCTGTTTGTTTTTGCCTTCCACCCTACGGTGGTTCTGTGGAATTACGTTCCTCTCCACCCTGTGTCTTGCTTACATTTCTGGTACCCAAACTTTATAGTTTGTCTACTTTAATGGATAATTCAAGGGCAAGGTCTCTTAGTGTGCCAATTGAATTCCTAAGTATATTTAAAATGTTCAGTTGCTCATTAATAAAGTTAACTTCCCCGTTAAGATTGGGAATGACCTTAGCTGTATGAACTGGTTGTCCCAATGCTTCTTAGCTCTAGGATGTAACACTTGGTGTCTCCATTATACTTAGCAGTTCAAAACTATTATGTCAGCTTATAGTTGAGACGCTTTCACTTTCGCATTGGTGGTGTAGTATCTTGTGAGTTAGAAGTGATGGAACCCTTTTGGCATTTGATAGACTCCGGAGAACTATGACTAACTGTTAAAGCAGAATGTTGTGAAGGCTGGTTTAGAATGTGGAGTTTGCAGTTACACCCAAACGAATAAAGACGTGTGTAATACTTAGGTCTGTGTGTGGCGTAGTCATTGGTGGGTACCCAGGATGGGGAGGATGCTACAACTGGCAACGAGTTAGAGGATAAGTAACCTGAAGATCGACATTGCTTTCCCAGAGTGTTTGCTGTGGTTCAAGCAAACTGCTCGTGCGTGCCACATACATTCGAAGTACGGAACCGACGCTTAACGCATGTGAAATCAAAGCGCAACTCAAGCCGCTGTAAAGAAGTTGAAAACAGTGAAAGCATTGCAAAGGAATCTACATGTTGGTGACCAAGAATCTGCTGGTGAGACCGTACATAAAGCTACCGCACTGCTATGCAGCATATAGTCAGATGTAATATGGAGCGTTAAAGCTGAAGGCAGATACAAACAGATTTTCAAAGAGCAGCTATCGACAATCACAAATTGCAAAATAACATTAAAATTAGAAAGTGGTGAAGACGAAGAGCGGGCAAAGGGATGCTAAAGAATAAAACAGTTATTTACTCACCTGAACCTGAAAGCTTAGCCCTCAGATCCAACACATGCCATGAAGTGTGCCGGTGCAACCTCAGTGCCAGGTTCCGCAACCCAGGCAAACAGAGGGGATGTGCTTACCAAGCTGGTGACAATCCAAAGCAACTGAAGATATCTTCGGAACTGTGGAAGGCTGAGAGAATGGAGGCAAAGACTGAGGCAGTTTTTCCAAAAGTCCTCAAGGATGATCCAGAGGCCAGCATATCTCAAGGCCTTAGAGAATGCTCACACTAACAGGTACAGTATGAACAGCAAAGGGAGCTGGAGAGAGCGCCACCCTCAACGTCAGCCACTTCTGTAAATGGCTACAATGCTGCTGCTTTCCTGAAACCACCACCACTGTTTGATACCGCCAAAAATATTGGTGACAGATGGACTGCATGGATAGAGACATTTGATGCATTCATTGATGCACTTGAAGAGACTGATAGCAAAAATATTGTCAAGTATCTCAAAAATGTTGCTGGTGATGGTGTAAAAGAAGTAAGAAAGAAAATGCTGCGAACTGATGAAGAAGGCACATATTGTCAGATTAAGGAAGTGTTGAATTTCAAGTTTAATCCAAAGCCAAATGTTGACTACAAGTGATACATTTTCAACCAAAAACACCTGAAAGTTGGTGAAACCATTGATGAATTTGTGGAGAGACTCAACACACTCAACAGACATTGTAAGGTCAATGAATTTAATGATGAAGAAGCTATGTGTCTGAGAGTTACTGATAGATGATTGTCAGATTCATTCAGAAGACAAATTGTGAGAGAAATTCTTAGTTTGGAGCAAGTGTTAATTGCTGCCAGAGCTGAAGAGCGTGCTGATAGACAAGCTGCTGACATGGCGGCCGGAGGTGCCCAGAATGAATCCATCATATGTCTGAAAAGTAAGCCAAAACAAAAGACTGAAGGAAACAAAGGGATGGTTACCCTTAAAAATAAGTTGTCTTTTAGATGTGGATTTTCGTTTCCACATGAAGTTAAATGCCCCTCTCTTGGACAGATATGTGGAGACTGTCTGAAGGAGGACTATTTTGTGACAGTTTGCAAAGTGAAGGAAAAAGTAAGTGCATCACGGTGCAAAGAGAAAATGGCTGCCAGAATGTTCCAGAAGCAACGTTCCATACACACCGACAAGGCCAAGGGAAGACATCAGTTAAGACAAATCGACACTGAACGAACTCGATCGTCATCTACATCATCGTCAAACAGTTCCTCTGTATCATTAACGAGATGAAAGTGATGAAAATGATTGTTCCATGTTGATGTTTACCTCAGAAAAGCGCATGCATGTTGGTTTGGCTGCCTGTGAAGGAAAATGTCAGTCAAAGAAAGATCAACAAGCCAAAACAAAAAATTAATTCAAATATTGTCCGAAGATTACAATGAAAGTAAATGGTTGTTCGATACCTTTCATTATCGACAGTAGTGCATTGATACAATGAACTATCTCCATTGCCGTAACTTACTCCATCGAAAACCAAAGTTTATACATGGGCCGCATCGATACCCTTAAAAAGTCAAGGTTCATTTGTAGTGGTAATGAAACACAAGAAAGTGAAGGTGCAAGCACCCATCAACGTGCTTTAAGGCACAGTGTGAAGTGCCTGTCTATTCAGTTTCAGCACAGCCGCTGATATGGGACTGATTTATGGTAATTACAACATGAATGCTGACCATGAAATAGTAAGTCAGTTCCCTTCGTAATGTCATGGTCTGGGAAAGCGTAAGACTATGGAAGTAAAGTTGCATAATAATGAGGACGTCCGTCCTGTTGGCCAGAGACATAGATGAATTGCTTTTCATTTGCATGAAGCTGTTGAAAAAGAACTTGAAGTGTTACTTAAGCATGATATTACTGAGCATTCAACTGGTCCAACGCCATGGGATTCTCCCATAGTTGTAGTGCCTAAAAAGGACAGTGGAGGAGCTGTACGCATATGCGTTGCCATGTGTCTGGCTAATATGGCAATTGAACGAGAACAACATCCATGTCCACACATTGCTGACATGATAACGCAATTAAAGGGTGCAAAGGTCTTCTCTCTCCTTGATTTAAATAAAGGTTATCATCAGTTAGAACTTGAAGAAGATTGCAGGTACAGTGCAACCTTTTCTACATATGTTGGTCTGTTTCGATACAAAAGCTAAAATTATTTGGCCATATCTTTTCTGATATGGGTATGACTCCAAATCCTGCTAAAGTACAAGCGCTGTCAAATGCTGATCCTTCACAAGATGGTTCTATGGTGCGTTCATTTCTTGGCATGGCCAGTAACTGTTCCAGATACATACAAGACTTTCCACTGTAAGTATTCCGTTGAGAGACTTGATGATAAAGAATGCTTCATTTCATTAGTCGCATGAATGTGAGGAAAGCTTTAAAATAATTAAACAAGCCATTGAGAATGCTACTGAAATGGTATATTTCAATCCAAAGGTTTATACAGAACTTGTTGTTGAAGCTAGCCTAGTCGAGTTGGGCACCATTCTTACACAGCACAGCAAACACCCGAATGCTAGAAGGCATATTGGAACATATGTAAGTAGACCTTTGTTCCAAACAGAACATGATTACTCACAACCAGAAAAAGAACGTTTAGCTGTGGTATGGGCTTGTGAACATTTCCATGTAATCCTGTATGGAAAACCTTTTACGATGGTAACTAATCATCAAGATTTACTGACTATATTTGGCAACCCAAAGACCAAAATGCCTCCTTGCATTGAACAATGGGGTCTACGGTTAGGAGAGTATAATTTTAAAACTGTGCATCGTCCAGGGAAGAATCAGAACCCTGCTGACTACTTTTCCAGAGTACCCCTACGTGGTCACGGTCCTCCATCCAAGACGTCTGAGGCCTATATCAACTTCATTTTAAAAGCAAACACAGCAGCTTACCATTTTGGTAGCCCAGATTATCACTGCCATGAGCCATGATAGTGACATGTTAAAGGTAAAGAATATAATTTAAAAACACATGAGCTTCACACTGTGTGGAGGAGGGAACAAGAGGCACGGGGTTTTAGGAGCTAGCAGCCTCCAACTATGAATGTTTAACCACAAAAGAGCTGCTCCTAAAGTGATAACCACTATAAGGTTTGAGTTATATTGTGAGTGGGGACATCTCACAAAAAGTTACGGACTGGTCTCACACACCACCTGGTGTCATGCTTCATCATTGACCAGTCCTCGCCCTTTAAAACCTTGGTTTGATAGAGGGCGGGCATACACCTGATGACAGGGATGCACTTCTAAACTAAGTGGGGGCCCGTGTATGAGTGAGTGAGATTAAAAATCATTATAGTTATCCTCATTGTGTTTTTTAATGTGAAAGGTAACTATATGATGTTTATAAGCAGGTGACGGTATGTGGAGGAATTAGTGTCCCCTAACCGTTGTGTTTAGAGGTCCTCTAGAAGTGCATCCCTGTCGTCAGGTGTATGCCCGCCCTCTATCAAACCAAGGTTTCAGAGGGCGAGGACTGGTCAATGATGAAGCATGACACCAGGTGGTGTGTGAGACCAGTCCGTTACTTTTTGTGAGATGTCCCCACTCACAGTATAACTCAAACCTTATAGTGGTTATCACTTTAGGAGCAGCTCTTTTGTGGTTAAACAAAGAATATAATTTCACATCAGTCATGGAACCAACGCACACTCCTCTCACCAGTGATGGTGAATATCAAAAAACAGAAATGTTAAGGATGAACTGTCCATAACTCAGGAAGGAGTTATGCTACGAGGGTCGATAATACTGATTCAGGAGAGTCTACGGCAGAAAATAATTGAAGTGGCCCATTAAGGACATCGTGGAATCATTGTCACAAAACAAGCTCTCTGAGACCGAGTCAGGTTTCCTTATCTTGATGACAGGGTTGAAAAGGAATTAAAGGCCTGTCATTTATGCAACTGCCTTTCTACAAAAACTACTCACCATGCCTTGAACATTTCAGAACTCCCAAAGCATGCATGGGAAAGAATAGCCATGGACTTTTCCAGTCGACTCTATAATGGGCATCACCTGCTTGTGATTATAGACGAATACTCACGATTTTCATTAACTGAAGATCTTTCATCTACTACTCAAGAAAGAGTCATTGAAATACTAGTTGGCCTCTTTGTCACACCCCGACTTGATCACAGGTGAAAGTCCTTCGACATTGATGTTCGGGAGAGGAATGAACCCCAAGTTACCTCAATGGTCCAATCAGAGAAAGAAAGATGAGAAAGCAACTCATTCGGTGGATATGGTGTTTAAACACAAGATGAAAACATATGCTGACCAAGGACGACATGCGAAGAACTTTGTCTCTAAGAAAGGAGATCGAGTGCTAGCAGGACAGATGCAGAGAGAAACATCTGATGCTCTATTTGATGCAGAACCTTTTCAAGTGGTGTCTTCTAAGAAACACATGGTGACTGCCCAGCACCCTCGGAAGCCTGTTACGAGCGACTCTTCTCATTTTAGGCACTTAACTTATAGTTCATCAGATCTAACTGTTGAAGGAGAGGCTGGGTCTGAAACAGCAGTGACTGTGACTGTTGTTGAATCTACACCGTTGACGCAGATCCTGGACATTGGTGATGACACTTCCCACTTTCCAAGAACAAGATGAGGTCAAACAATCAAAGCCTCAGAAAGATTGATTAAAGAGATTTAATTGCATATGTCTATCTATATATTTTGGGGGGGGGGGGGAATCACATTTTTTATTTCACAGAGTGGGAAATGTAGTGTCTTGGAGTCAGAAATGATGGAACCCTTTTGGATCCTGAAAGACTTTGCAGAACTGTGACATAAGAGTTGGAGAAGAATGCAGTGAAGGCTAGTTTACAATGTTGAGTTTGCAGTTACACGCAGACAAATAAAGACTTGTAATACTAAGCTCTGTGTGGCGTAGTCATCGGCAGGTACCCAGGCTGGGGAGGACGCTATAGGTGCCAGCCCTGAAGTGGAACTTGAAATCCTATCTTGCGGGGATACTCAACAACAGTGGCGTAGCTAGGCCTTTTGCCACCCGTAGCGGTCCCAGCCTTTGCAGCCCCGTGGCGCCCGCAAGAGTGGGGGGGGGTTGGTTGAGGTGCTGGCGAACAAATCCTGTGTTTGCCGTCCCGCTGCGGCCGCAGGTAAGAGCGGGGGGGGGGGTGCCACCCCCAAAACTCATGCTGCCCAGGCCCACCCTTGCTTCACCACTGCTCAGCAAGAACATTCCCTCTCCTTTTGGGCTCCAATGAGCTATCGCCATACTGGGATTCAGAAGGCACAATCTGATTGCCATCGCATCTTGGGACCTCAAGGGTTAACGTGGTGTCAGTTTTCTTTGCCTCAGTTAAAATATTAACAACCCTGGGGCCCTTTGAGCAGAATTTAAAACCTGATTCAACTTCTTCTGTTAGGTCGCCTGGTACTTCTATGGTAGAGTTACTGGTTACACGGCTCACTATTTTTTAATTTTGGCCACTCAGGGAGGACTATCAGCCGCGTTCCTTCTGCCCATTGTGTGAGGTTAAATAAGAGTCCTTCCTATAATTAAATCTTAATTGAGCCCATTCGCTTCCCTATTCACACACAATAGCATAATAGATTCACATATTCCAAGAGCAAGTCTTTCGGGGAAGCGGAGTAAATTCAACGACCTCTTTGGTAATAACAACACAAATTAAAATTAATTAAGACCAAACAAAAACGCCGAACAAACCCCACTACTGCAAGCGAGCATCAGGCAGCTCTACAGATTACAAACCACGATAGTAAACAGAACAACCTTCCCTCAGCGGGAACTAGACAATTAACTTTTCTAGTCACATAATACGAACTTCGTCATAGCCATTTGTAAAAAAAAACTCCAAAAAGTGCCAATTGTTAATACTGTTTAGCTGTACTGATGATGTAATACTGTCCATGGGAGCTGGAAAAGTGTTGAGTGGCAGACGAGCGGCCCCGCCCTTGGCCTGGGGTCTGCATTGGCCCAATCTGTGCAGTAGGTATGATGGGGCGCTTTATAGCGCTTGTAGGCAATTGGCAGCCGCCTCCTCAGCATTAGGCGCGCAACGCCCATTGGGCTCAAAGGGCTTCAACACCCCCCCCCCGTGTGTGGCAGCCCGGGTGAGACAGCTTTCCGGGCACGCACACAGCCGCACCCGAGTACATCACAGGTCTTTAAAATACCATTTGCTTGTTAATGAGGCTTTGTTGTTTTTTAACCCCTTCCTAGAGCCCCTGCATTCCCTCTCTGCCAGAAATACAGAAATACAGAAATACAGAAGAGGCACTAAGAAAATTAATAAAATTTAATTTTTACAAGCAGCATCATACCTGTGAATTAAATTCCTTACTCATAACAGCCCTGCTTTGGAACAACTAAAAAAGTGTCTCAAACTGTTTTCAGTTTACCTTCTCAAAAAACCGGTAGGATAATTGTTGGAAAACCAGGACAGTCCCGGCAAATCCGGGCCGTCTGGTCACCCTAGCTTTTTTGATAACACTTGCAAGCATTTAGCATTCTGCCTCCTGAGCAGCAGCAGGGAATCTTGGGACTAGTAGTCCCTTTAGAGTTCCCACATCAAGCATCTCTAAAATAACTGAATGAATGAGCAATATTTGTTGAGCATGAACAAACCTAAAGCAGGTATCTTGGTGCTAAGAGAGAGATGTGCATCTCCTTCCATTTCTTTCTACCTCCATCTTTATACATGTGTCTCTGTCTCTTTTTGTATCATTAATCTTTTTCCCTATCTCTGACTCTTATCTTTTTCATCTATGTCACTGTCTTTATCTCTTTTTCTGTTTCTGGGTTCTATCTCTTTCTACTCATATTTCCCTCCTGCTATGAGTTTTGCCATTTTATAATTCTCTCCCAGATGTTGGGTTTCCTTAAAAACTTCTGGATGGTGCTGATGTTGGATCAACCACAGCCCATATTTTCTTCCATATGACTTCCTTTAAATCCTAACATCCTCCTTGTCTGTCTCTCTAGCTCTGTCTATTAACATCTTTCTCCCTGCTGCTAGGTTTTTCCCCAGCCCTTCATATCTGTCTCTCCATCTCTAATGTCTGTTCTCTTCTACTCCTGGTTTTGAGTTTCCCCAACCCCGTCTATATCTTGCAGATACTCCCCAAAAACCTCTCTCTATATGTTCCTGATACAGGATTTGACTGACAGCAAGTGCACTGGAGGCAACGTCTTGCTGACAGGAGTTCCAGACTCCCATCTGATCAGTCTAATAATCTTGCGTCATCTCTCTTCACACAGCTTATGGCCACACACTGCTCTCTGCCTACTGCCTTCCCCTCTCCACTCACGAGCTCTCAATAATCCCCTTTATTGATAAGGCTACCTTCCTTGTAAATCCCTTTTCAGGTCTGGCTTAGTATCACAACTGCCTGCCAGACCTGCTTGCCTCCGTTGTACTTTATAGGTCAATACTATAATGAATCCTCGCACTTTTTTGCCACATTAAATTGTCACTCATTAATTCTGATCATAATCCTTTTTAGGTCTCACCTGAGACAACGCACTTGTGCTGAAGTAACAAAGTAGTGCTTCTAAAAAATAAAAACTTCACTTCTGTGTGCTTTTTTTCTTTCCTGGAGCATGGACCAAGTACTGATTGATTTCTTGATTAATGTTCTTCCGTGCTGTTTGCGCTCGGATTGTTGTACTCTTGTTTTTGCTTGCAAGACAACTTCGTTATTTCCAAGAGTCAAACGCGAAATACTATCAAAAACTAAATTTTGTGGCATGTGACCAATTTCTGAAACATACATTTGGCCACCCGTTGCTTTTATTAATGATGAAGCTGTAAACATATTACCTTTTTTTTGCAGTGCTGCCACACAGAACGTGTTTTTCTGAATTAACGTTTGTCACTGTCACATTTACTTATTTATTGAGTCCCTCTTTTATAATTTAGAGGATGCTTTATTCATCACCAAACATGAAAAGTTTTTAAAAGGTTAACGTTTCACCATTACCTCTATCCACCACTAACCTCCCTGAAATCACCCTCACCTCCTGTGACCTCTACCCACCGCTAAACCCTAAAATCGCCTTTACCAGCCCTGAAACCTAAATTCACTCTCTCCCCCTTTACCTCTACCCGCTCCTGATCCCTAAATTCACCCACACCTCCCTTTACTTCTACTCAGCCTGAACCCTCAAGTGACCCTTACTTCCTTTTAACTCTACTGTCCCCTGAACCCCCAAGTCACCTTTATTAGTCACCCTCACATCCCTTTACCTCTACCCTTTTACTTCTATCCAGCCTGAACCCTCAAATCACCCTCACCAGTCTCCGTCACCTCCCTTTACCTCTACCCATTTGAACTCTCATGTCCCCCTCACCTCCCCTTATCTCTCTCCACACTGAGCTCTCAAGCCACCCTCACTTGCCTTTACCTCTACCGACCCCTTACCCTCATGTCACCCTTACCTCCCATTACATCTACCCACCCCTGAACACTCAAGTCACCCTCACCTCCCTTTACCTCTACCCACCATCCAGCCCTCAACTCACCTCACCTCCCTTTATATCTACCCACCCCTGAACACTTAAGTCACTGTCACCTCCCTTTACCTCTACCTGCCCAGAACGCTCAAGTTGCCTGTACCTCCCTTTACCTCTACTCACCCCTGAACCCTTATGTCACCCTCACCTCCCATTACCTCTACTCACCTCCGAGACCCTAAAGTCACTCTCACCCCTCTTTACCTATACCCACTCTGAACACTAAAGTCACTCTCACCTCCCTTTACGAGGTGAGACCTATTGGCTTTGCAAATCTTTGTTTTGCATTGCAGCACATGAAATGAAGGCATTTGTGTATAACTTAGAAGAGACACAATCAAACAGAAACCTTTGAATGCCTAACACTTTGCCAAATAACAAACCAAACTTCCTTACCTTCTAGGCTTTGATAGCGCTCTATTATTTTCAAGCTAGTGTTGTGAGCTATATCTATATAGACATATATACTGCGCATACATATATTTATATATATTTACAGCTCTGTATTTTCCTTGATGGGATTATGGGGCGACACTGCCATCTCTCAATGACTGATATGCTGTTTTACCTGTTGGCCCTCCACCCTTTGCCCGGCAGAGTTCTTGCACACAGCAGTTGATGGACATCAACACCTGGCACCGGTTGAACAGAGAGCTCCAGAGGTTGGTGTGGTGCATCTCAAGTTTACAGTCAGCCTCATACAACACTGTTCAGGACAGGACTATAAGAACCAGCAAACACTAACAGAACAAGGCGACCACTATTAGCGAAGCTTGCCTCTGTATGTCCATTAACACATTCATCCCTGGTAAAGCACATCCCAACAGAGTAAACTTGCCTTAACTTGGTTCTGCTTCCTCCCATATTATAGTGGGCCCCAGACCCCTGTCTTGAGGTAGTCACAGGAGGTGCTCCCCCTCACCTAGAACACCTTTCTTAAATATTGTGCCTCCAGAATTAACTGTCAGATGCTTCATTTTCAGCAGCGCCTTGTGCTCGGTCAGCAACTAAAGCCGTAAGACATGGGAGTCTTTGGAAGACGTGGCTCAAAAGGTGCATTGGTCTGACACCCATTTATAGCTATAAGTTATCTCTGGCTAACAGAAGTGTCAGCGAAAGTCTTATACCCCTATATCTCCCGGCTGTTTGAATTTCCTGACAGTCTCCTATGTCCTCCTGGTGCTTGGTTCACCTCAACCCCCTCTCTATATCAAGATTTGGATTTTTCCTGACAGCTCCCTCTATATCTCGCAGATGATGAGTTCAGCAGTGCCCCCTGATATTACACAGTTGATATCCACCCTCATTGCACCTTCATCTCTTGTGCTCTCCCTGGTCGTTTCCGATGTTGAACTTCCATGGTGTCTCCTAAGTGTGTGATCACTTGAAATGTTCGTTGATGTTGTGATTCCATCTGGCCCTCCCTATCCCCATGAAGCTGGGATTGCCTGCAGTCTCTTCCACATAAAACTACCCGAAGGCAAGAAATTGACAAAAACTAGAGCAAGAAAACTCCCTTAGTGGAAATTTTCCTTCGATAAAGGGTCCTTAGTACTAGATCTCCAGACATGTGTGAGACATACTAAATTTACAAAAATTGATAGGTGTGGCCTCACACGCCCCCCTGGGTGTCATGCTTCATCATCGGCCATACCTCATTCGCCAAAGAAACATCCAGTGGTGATTGGGCTCCTCACGATCGTGACCAGTAATTTTGAGAGGGTGGTGGTTGTGGAAATAGGATCTAGGCAATATAAAAATCCCTGTGTCTAATCCCACAGAATATCCTTTAATGTGATTAGATAAAGGGGGATGACTAAAAACTATGCTGACACACGAGATTAGCTAAAATCTGTAGAGGTCGACATGTTTCAGCCTATCAAACAGGTCTATGTTGGACAATTTGAAAGAACACAATTATTTATGCAGCAGCATCCATTAAATCACTTGTACTGTAAAATTCAGCTCAATATTATTTATTCATATTGAACATCAATCTGAATGCTCAAAGTCCAGCAAAACATCTGGAACATACATATACTGAAGTGCCCCGAATGTGTAGAAGGGAGAGAGGAAGGACTCGTGTGCAAAGTGAGGGTTAAATGAGGGCGGAAAGGGAGTGACAATATATACATCAAAAATAGTATTCACAAAAGAAATGGTTTGTCCTACATGACAATTATATACAATCAAATTAATTCACTGCGATTATGTCGCTGAAAAGGCACAATGAAAACAGCACTGTTGCCCACACTGGCATATCTACAACAAAATGTCGACGTTTCGACCCCTGACAGACGTAGGTGACCTTGATCCTTACAATGGGGTCTTCCTCAGGACCGTGAAGGGGCATCTGAGAATTTAACAAAGGAAATACTTAGAACTTATTATAGTTTATTCTGCAAGCTCTAGATGTAGAAGGGAAACTGAATTACCATGAACCACCATTGGCTTGGTGGTTGAACTGATCGTAGTGGGCCCGTGGGCTCCTAGGTCAGAGAACAGACAGATGGCAACCTAAAAAAGAGGGGAGGGTTGAGCACCATTAATTATTTGCAAAAGGATTTAAGAAGGGTTTGATAAGGTGCATGCAACACATAATGTAGAATTATCATGAACTAATTCTTATCAAGTAATTTCACATTCCAACTATGTTTCTCTCAAAAATGTTCACTTCAAACAGGGGGCGGAGATTAGATCCAAGGGTTCCCAGTTACTGTGAAGAGTAACAAACAAACAGGGGACCAAAGGTAAAACACCACTCCTAAAAATGATATGAGGCTTTGAAATGTTAAAAAGAGTGTGACTGTAAAAACGATCTGGTTACCTCGTGAAATATAGCTGACATCCCTACATGGTAGACAAAATTCAGAATTCCAAAAAGCCTCAGAGGTACCCAGTTTCTAAACAAAAGGATGGATAAACATTAATTAACCCTCCGTCCAAAGTTTCACTCTTAAATGGTTGGAAACCTGTTTAGGGGAAAGACAGGAGTAAAATAAAGTCAATTACCTCAAAGTAAAGTGCATACGTTCACTGCATCGTAGACCGACCACTGAAAGGAAAAATCCTTAAATACTCAGTCATCAAGACTCCCACGTGTAGCCTGCACCGTGACAGATGCTCAATGCTGCCAGGTGAAGGTCACATTGTGATGAGGCTTGTGTAATGTGGAGGAAAGACTTCTCGCAAATGCTGGTAGTTTTGGGGAAAAATGAATAGCCTTTCAATTCTTTAAAAGACCACAGAACACTGATCTAAATGAAACTTAGGATACTAAAAGATACTTATGTACTGGCAATATTACAATGGGGCGAGAGAAGCAATGTTTGTAATTTAAAAGTTTATGGGCTTGCAAAGTTGCATTTATGCCAAAAAAGAAGAAATACACTTTTGGAGCGGTATCATCACAAGCGCAAAAAATTGCTAATAGTGACCCCTTATATGGCACAATTAAATGGGCATATATTGATGCCGAAACGTTTACTCTTAATGGGTGGTAGATGCACTATGTGGTTTGTGGGATATCGGGAAACGGACATTAATATCGCGTTATATTTATGATTCCACAAAGCACAGATGGTCGCACAGGGCTAAGAATGACATAAATCACAAGTACATGGAAAAACATTCAGAAATGGATATCATTTTTACGTTCTGTTACTAGTCATAATTGCCAGGTATGTGATACAGGGTCAGTTGGGAATAGATATCAGTCTCGCACTACGTACATAATCATATAGTATATTGGTATGGTACAAGACACATTAGTATTGTATAAAATACATCGAACCATGTCTGGTCATTGACACAAATCCCCAAACATAGTAAGACTCCTATGGAACAGAAGGAAATAGGGGACACTATACACTAAAGGGAGTTCAACTAACAGGAATCATTGTTTTCTCTGAAGTTAGGCAAGATAGCTGCGCGCTGCTTGAATTTAACTCATTCAGACCATTCTGGATTGTATCCAAAAGATGCATCCACTTGCACTCTCGGACATTCAAGATAGACTGAATGTTCCCCCCTCTGACTCCAAGTGTGACCTTCTCTAAGACCAGCCACTTCAAACTTTCTGCTTCGTGTTGGGCGTTCTGGAAATGGTCAACCAGAGGTGCTCTTGGTACACTACAACGGACCCTGCTACAATGTTGGAGTATACGTACTTTTACCTTTTGTTGATTTTGGCCCACGTTTACTTTCTCACAGGGGCAGATGATGGCATAAATCACGTTTGATGGGTTACAGTTGGTGAAAGATTTTAAATCTATTACATGTTGTTTGTTGATTAATTGTTTTGTTTGGATTGCCATTTTGCAAGCCTTGCAATGGCCACACTTGTGGTGGCCAAGAGGTGATGGCTGACCCCATATTGATTAGATGGAAGGTTCATGTGGAGGATCCAAAAGAGACCGTACCACATGGTCTCGCACACTCTTGCCATTTCTGAATGAGTGCATGGGTATATCATGTTGTCCCAAATCGTCCGAGATAAGGCCCCAATGTTGATTAATGATTTTCTTGATTGCGTGACTTTGAGTACAGAATGTGGTGACACATATCATCCTCTGTGGTAGATCATATTCCTGTGTTTTTGCAGTCAGCAATATTTTTCTGGGATTGAACCAAGCTCTTTTGCGAGTCCGTTTAACTAATCTCTTCGGGTAGCCCCTCGCAACGAGGCGATCACTCAGTTCTTCGGATTCCTTCATGTAATCCTCTTTCTTAGAGCAGTTCTGGCGTATCCTCAAGAACTGTCCGAAGGGCAGATTGTCCCATAAACCCCTCGGATGATGACTGTTGTACAAAAGTAATGAGTTCTGTTCTGCTGGCTTCCTGTAGAGTGTAGTATATAGTTGGCTTTGATGGTAATGTCAAGAAAATCTATGCTGTGGTGGTTAGAATTGATGGTAACTTTTTTTATTTTTTGCTTTATTGAAATTGATTCAACGTACAGACAAAAACCAACAACCAAAGCCAGCAATATTACATTCACATTACATCTGTAGTATTTGCCCATACAGTCTCCCATGTACAATCATATCTTTGGTGTCCCCGATACCGTGGTCCATCAACATTTTGAGAGTCCATCCGCACATAGCCAGACCAGTTTTCCCACCACCTCCATCCAGCACTATCCATCATCTGGCCCAGGCCCTCCCCACGTCAGTGGAGTGACCCCCAATCAAGCAATCGCCTATAGCATCTCCCCTCTTATCCAGGCAAGAATTGATGGTAACTTGATGTCGTCACTCCTTTGATTTAGCCATGTGTAGAAATCACTCAGTGACACGTCATCGCCAGTCCAGATCAACAGAATATTGTCTATATAGCGCCTCCATAAAGTCACTTGTGCACTGTAAGGGTTGTTGGTATCAAACACATGAGAGTTTTCATAGTAGTCCATGTAAATGACGGCTAAGTCTGGAGCGAAACTGGCGCCCATTGCTACGCCCTTGGTTTGTAAATAAAAATCACCTTGAAAATAGAAACAATTATACATCATAGCGATTTTGAGGAGTCTAATAATGATTTCGGTGGGCACCGCCATAGGTGCTGGTCTCCTGTTGAGGGCTGCCTCCATTACTTTGAGAGCCGGTGCTTGTGGTATGCTGGTGTACAATGACACAATGTCTAGGGTTGCCAAAATGTGCTTGTTAGGGTCAAAAGGTAGACAGTTTACCAGGTTGATCATCACCATAGTGTCCTTCAGGTATGCTCTCGTGGCCTCCGCTATAGACTTCAAGAAAAAATCCGCAATATTTGCACAGTTGTTCGAGTAAAGAACCGCATCCAGAGACGATAGGTCGTCCCGGAGGGTTCTGCATGATCTTGTGTATATTCGGTAGTGTGTAAATCGTTGGTAGGCGAGGTAGCTTTTGGTTCAGAAACAGAAACTCTAGATTGGAAAGGAAACCCTGTTCAAGACCTTCTTTGGTGATTTTCAAAATTGTTTTGACCAGATCCTTGGTGGGATCTGTCCGTAATCTGGTGTAGCTAATCCCATCCCGCAGCTGGTTTAGAACGTCAGCCTTATAGTTGGTAACATCTTGCACCACAATTGTTCCCCTTATCAGCGTGTTTGATCACAATCTGCTTAATGTTTTTAAGTGATGTGAGTGCTTCTCGTTCCAAGCTTGTAATATTGTGGTGGACGTACTGTTTGTTATTAAGTGCCTCGAGAACATCTCGTAAAACCACACTCTCATATGCGAGAATCTTATTGGTCATGGAGTTTGCAGGTGGCATGAAGGTAGATGGTGTCCTTAGGCCTGTCTGTGATGATATTGGGGAGACTGGAGAGTGTTTGAAGAAATAACGTTGTCGCACCTTTCTGAAAAAGCGGTGAAGTTCGTAAAGATGTTTGGATGGGCAGTTGGTACAAAGGATAGCCCTTTGCTCAAAATCTTCATTTCCTCTTCCTTGAGATTATACGAAAATATGTTAACTATGGGACTTTGTTGTTGCCTCATCACTTGTAGGCGCAAGTTCGGATTTGACTATTGACTCACCATCTGTAGGTGCGCCGACTCAGTATTTAAGGATTTTTCCTTTCAGTGCTCGGTTTACGATGCAGTGAACGGATGCATTTTACTTTGAGGTAATTGACTTTATTTTATCCTGTCTTTTCCTTAAACAAGTTTCTAACCATTTAATTCTAAGAGTGAAACTTTGGACAGAGGTTTAATTAATGTTTATCCATCCTTTTGTTTAGAAACCGGGTACCTCTGAGGCCTTTTGGAATTTTGAATTTTGTCTACCACGTAAGGATGTCAGCTATATTTCACGAGGTACCCAGATCATTTTTACAGTCACGCTCTTTTTAACTTTCTAACATTTCAAAGCCTCATATCATTTTTAGGAGTGGTGTTTTACCTGTGGTCCCCTGTTTGTTTGTTACTCTTCACAGTAACTGGGAACCCTTGGATTTAATGTCAGCCCCCTGTTTGAAGTGAACATTTTTTAAAGAAACATAGTTGGAATGTGAAATTACTTGATAAGAAGTAAGTCCATGATAATTCTACGTTATGTGTTGCATACACCTTATCAAACCCAAATGAAATCCTTTTGCAAATAATTGATGGCGCTCAACCCTCCCCTCTTTTTCAGGTTGCGATCTGTCCGTTCTCTGACCTCGGAGCCCATGGGCCCACTACTATCAGTTCAACCACCAAGCCAATGGTGGTTCACGGTAATTCAGTTTCCCTTCACATCTAGAGCTTGCAGTATAAACTATAATAAGTTCTAAGTATTTCCTTTGTTAAAGTCTCAGGTGCCCCTTCACAGTCCTAAGGAAGACCCCATTGTAAGGATCAAGATCACCTACGTCTGTCAGGGGTCGAAACGTCGATATTTTGTTGTATATATGCCAGTGTGGGCAACAGTGCTGTTTTCATTGTGCCTTTTCAGCGACATAATGGCTGTGAATTAATCTGATTGTATATAATTGTCATGTAGGACAAACACATTTGTATACATATGTTCCAGATGTTTTGCTGGATTTTGAGCATTCAGATTGATGTTCAATATGAATAAATAGTATTGAGCTGAATTTTACAGTACAAGTCATTTAATGGATGCTGCTGCATAATTAATTGTGTTCTTTCAAATTGTCCCAATGGGGCCGTCTATCTTTTGTACTATTAATCACCCAGGTCCCGGTGGCATAGCTGGGTCATACCCTTTTTTGTTACTATCAACCAGGTCTAAGTGCGTCCTAAGCTTTCATCAGGACACCAGATGCTTATTTTCCTAACTCGTATCTGTAAAAACTCATTAACAATCAAACATCATCAGGCACACAATACCTATTAGTATGTCCTGTGAACCAGCATGTGCTGGAGTTGCACGGTTTATGTGTCCCGCAAAATTGCAAACTATATGAATTAGAAGGTCATTATTACAGCCACATAACTGGAGACATAGACAAACCAGACATTTAAATGATGAAAACAAAAAGACGTTAAAGTTTTTTTTCTGTGATGGCTATTCGTAATACTTTTTTCACATGTGTTTGGTGCGCACAGCGAACTACTGCACGACTGTGTGAGTAGTGCCAACCATGCAGAAATGCAACCATACAACTCATCTTTCTCTTACCTAACTGCTATCATTAGGGCCCCATGGAGTGGGAATCCTTGTAGTCACACACTGAAATAAAGATATCCGTAAAGAAAATGGTTGTGAGTCATCAGTATTTGTATGAGAGGAAATGAGTCCACCACCAGTGGGTACCCGGCACTTACTTTGTCAAAGGTATTGCCCCTCTGTTGCACCTACAGACGTCTGAGGAACCCTCCATAGGTTAACCAGTCATGCAGCGAACCGGCCTTATAAGAGTTTGCGCCTGATACATGGGATGGGACTCTGACACGGATGATGTGCTGACGTCATTAGGTGCGATATGTGCTGAAGATGGGGATTACTACTCAATTCTTGCCCATATTCTGGAGGAGAACTGGACGCACTAAATGTACACACTTTGGAACGAATATATATATATATATAAAAAAATGTATTTGTATATACTGTACTATGGTGGTTCTGTGTTCTACATCCCCATTGTTGCTTGCTAGAGTGTAGAACTTGCCACTCGTCATGGGATGGTAAATAAATGTAAAGAGATACTGGATTGTGTATAGATTTCTCATAAAGGGCCCAGGCGGTTCCAAGGTACCCTATTGTTATATTTTGACCGATAATGCAGGGAGGAGGTGGACAAATGTGTTTACTTGGAGGGTTCAGAGCCTGGCCTGCCTGTATCCGCATCAATTTAAATATGATCACATATACAATGAATCCAACCCTTTAAAAAACAGATTAAAGCATGGCGAAGGTAAATTGATGATGAGTTCATAATCTGGCAAGGCTAGTATGTCCAAGCCCTAGAATTTGTGGAGTGGGTCTATAATGGTGACCCTTTTTTAAATTCCCCCACACTATTGCTGGGAGAAGGTTTCCTCCTCCAGCAGGATAGCCAGAGGGCTGTGGCCACAGATGACCCCGTTTTAAAGAAAAAGCTGCCTCTGATAGGCCAGTGTGAGTTACACTGAAGTCTGTCCTTCCCTTTGGGCAGGTAGACATGCTGGCATCTCTTTCAAGTGTGAAAACCCATGTCAGCACTAGTTTTCCAGGACGGGTGGCCTCACCTCAAGGGTGTGCCCATAGCTCTGACCAAGGGTAGCAGGGTCTCAACTTCTTGGATTTGGCAGAGAGATGCACTGTGGGATTGTTTAGTGCCAACCTCACAGCAAAGTATGTAAGAGTGGGTGAGTAGGGTTGCTCCATGGGCATCGTAGCCTCATTGACTAGGGAGTCCTACCCACCCACAAACTCAAATTTGGCATAAAAGTGCCTGCCCTGGCTCCCAGCTTCAGAACACCACTGGACACGGACAGAACAGAAGGAGGACTGCACCCGCTGAAACTGTGGACCTCAGTAAGAAAGGCTGCACCAAGGAAGACTGCGCTTGCTGAACCAAGACAGGACTTCAGAAAGAGAGGGGCTGCTCCTGCTGTTGAACCTGTCGCGAGAGGCCCCAAGGGATGGACCGGCTCCCACTAGTGCCAAAGGCCAGTGAGCAGACTCCAAGAGCTGGTTGGCTAGCCTCCTGTTAAGCTCCAAGGACACAAAAGCTAAAGAAGTCTGTGCCCGCACAGTGCCACGCTGACCAGACTTTGCAGCACCTTTTGCACACTGCACTACTCCATGCACACTACGGTACTCTCTGCAGTTATAGCTGCAGCACCCCTTCAGAGCCCACCACAGTGTGCAGTAACCTTTTCCCACTGTCTGCTAACGCACAGTACCCTCTGTACATTGCAGCACCACCCTCTGCAGCCCCTCTGCTTACAATTGCATCCACAGCAGCATTTCTGCAGCACCTTCTACAGCACCATTTGCAGTTCCCGCTGCACACAGCACAGTGCATACCCTTTCGCACTGTAGAAACCTGTGCACACATGCAGCACGCAGGGCACCTGCTGCACACTGGAACGAACCTCTGCAGAAATGCAGCACTAGAACCTTCTGCACGCCGTGTTACCACTGGCACACTGAGCTGCACGGACTGCACACCTGCGCCATCATTTGCACACTGCAGTGTCTGCAAAGGGCAGCAACCAGAGCAGCTGCACCGGCTGCATCTGAAGAGCCAACCGCGCGCTGCAATAGCATAAGCACTCTGCAGCCGCCCGCACAGCACCTTCTGCAGCCCCCCGCATAAGGGCAGCACCCTCTGCAGCCCCCTGCACCGGGGCAGCACCCTCTTCGCCGCCTGTGTCACAGCTCAAGAAGAAGAGTGGAAGCTGTTATTAAAATCCCCGAGAGCATCGGGGAGACAGAGCTCGGTGATTGATGGCTCTGGTCTCCCTTTGACGTCAAATGCTGGAAATCCCGTTTTAATCAAGTTTGCCTGGCTCAGAACTCCCCAGGCAAGAAAGAGAATCCGGGGGGGGTGGGGGGGGGGGGAGTGAAGGAGGGGCGGAGAGAGAGAGAGAGAGACAGAGAGAGAGAGAGGCGGAAAGATGGAGAGGGGAAGAGAGAATCAGGAAGAGGGACAGAGAAGAAGGGAGGGTGGTATGGGAGAAGATAAATATATTAATGGAGGTGAAGTGAAGGAGGAGGACAGTGGCAGAAAAAAAGGGAGAGGTGCAGAACGACCTGTGAGAGTGTGATGAGGAGAAGGGGAAGAGGTAGGCGAGAAGGAAAGGGAGGTGAGGCGCGAGATAGGGAATAAGGCGAAAGTAAAGAAGGGGGAGGAAAACATGGGTATAAAGAGAGGGAGTGAAGAAGCTAGAGGAAGTGAATGAGGAAGAATGCAAAAAAGGAGGGAGACTGATAGAAAGAGAAAAGAAATGGATAGTCGAGAAGGGGAGGGTCCAAGGAAGGGGTCGCGGATTGTAAGTGGAGGGATAGAAGAATGAAGACGGAAGGAGAGGTTTGAGAGATGAGAGGGAGGGGGCGGTGCAGAGCGAGAAAGAAAGTGAGGGAAAGGCGAAGGACGGAAAGAGATGGGAAGAAAGAGGGAGGGAGAGGCAGTGAGGGAGGTGCGAGAGGGAAGGAGAGGAGAAGCGGGGCTAGTGAGGATGAAAGGTGTAGTACAGAGAGGCCTTCGAGGAGAGGAGAGTGGGGACATGGCAGGTGGGTGAGGACCATAGAGACCTGAGAATACCCTTCGACCAAACCCCAAACCAGGTTCAGATAAATCACACCAACACTGAATAGAGACTTCTTAAAAGAGACCAGGTCCAACAAATGTACCTAGAAGGCAAAACTTACCACAGGCCTTCGCCTTAGAACAGAGGGCGGCCAGTAATAAAATAATGCAAGCATTTGTAAAGCCAATAGGTCTCGCCTATGTGAGATTTATTGGCTCTGCCAATGTTTTTTTTAGCTATGTTGTACAGTCGCGTGTCTGTGCAACATGGCTAAAAAAAAATATTAAGACACAGTCAACGCTGGCCGCATCATACCTTTTTTTTTTACTTCCAACCATGCTGCACGGCAGCTGCGCTGCTGTACAATATAGCCTAAATAAAACATTGACAAAGCCAAATAGCTCTTCCGGGAGGATTTTGCTTTGCTAATGTTTTTTTGTTGTGCAGGAAGAGAGCGAATACAAGATGGGGCAAAAGGGCTAGAGGGGGCAAGCAACAAAGAGGCAAGGGGCCGCAGGTTAAAAAAATCTAAAACAAAAAATTAAGTTAGCGGAAAAAGCGGTATGATGTAGCCAGCGCTGGCTGTGTGATAGTGCATTGTTTTTTGTTATGTGGGTGTGGCGGGAAAACATGGACAGTGGGAAGAAGGCAGGAGGGAACAAGGAACCTGTCGGACAGCAGGGCTGCAAAACAACGGACTGCAGGAAGTGGATGGGAGGGACAAGCAGCAAGAGGAACAGCGGGAGGATGGTGAGAGGGGGCAAGCTTCACCACAGCTACTGGGAGGGATAAGAGAAGCATCACAAAGCAGGACAGGGTGAGAGTTACAGGGAAGTAACACAACACAGGAGGGTGTGCAAGGGACAGGGCAACAGCAGCAACGCAGCTGGGGCAGGGCAAGCAACAACAGGCAATCACTATCATTGGACAAAGCAACAATAATGGCAAGCAACGATGACTAGGCAGGCAACTAAACAGAAAAAAAGGAACCTCTAAAATAGCATGCAGTGGAAAACACACAGTCGAACAAGGAAGCAGTACTTGGGCCAAGCTCCAGGGGAGGGACAAATACTCAAAGAGAAAGTAAATCCGCCATGCGCTGATCAAGGAGAAGCAAGGAAATGAGAGGGATGATGAAGCTAATGGGCTGACCCTAAGCCCCCTGTAATATAATGAAATGTCTTGCTAGCGACATTGCATGCGCTGTCTCAGGTGAGACCTAAAAATCTCCTACAGTAAATCAACAATCCGGGGAAGAATAGCATTCATAAGACTAAAGGAAAAAACTTTTTTTAACTGCAGTCGGTAAACCAATACAAAGGGCAGTCTGTTTTTTAGAGCTATCTAGAAAAAGTGCGAACTGTCTTGGTCCAGTTAAAAAGTAAAGATCAGGTGGAGGTGACAACACTTTTAACTGGGATAGCAAAAGCAGTATATCAATGTTACAGATATATGATTATGGTTCAGGACCATATAAGATGCCTCCTTCGCTACTACTGAAATGATGCAAAAACAACATGCAGTTTATTTCCCCAAGAAATGGCAGAAAGGGTTCGAAAGAGGGTGGAAGACCTGCCATTTGTAAAGTCTAAAAGAGGCTAGGGAGTGCAATTGTGTTTGAGAGTAATTTTCACGCAGGCAGCAAACCACATAACATGGTGGATGCACAAAATATGTTTGCAGGCTTTAAAATGAATGCTGGCCAGACCGTACAGATTAAGGTATAATCCACTTTGTGTTGTGGCACTAGGGCTGAGGAGTGTTGCAGGACTCTTGCTGTGTTGTGGCACTAAGGTTGTGGAGTGTTTTGGGACTCATGTTGCGTTGTGGCACCGGGGTTGAGGAGTGTTGCAGGACTCCTGCTGTTTTGTGGCACCGGGGTTGAGGAGTGTTGCAGGACTCATGTTGTGTTGTGGCATCAGAGTTGAGGAGTTGTGAGGTACTCGTGTTGTGGCACCGGGGTTGAGTAGTGTTGCGGACTCATGCTGTGTTGTGGTGCCAGGGCTGAGGAGTGTTGCAGGACTCGTGTTGTGGCATCAGAGTTGAGGAGTTGTTGCGACTCATGTTGTGTTGCGGCACCGGGGTTGAGGAGTGTTGAGGGACTCGTGTTGTAACACCAGGGTTGAGGAGTGTTGCGGGGTTCATGTTGTTTTGTTGCACTGGGGTTGAGGAGTGTTGCAGGACTCATGTTGTGTTGTGGCATCAGAGTTGAGGAATTGTGATGTACTCGTGCTGTGGCACCAGGGTTGAGGAGTGTTGCGGGGCTCATGTTGTTTTGTTGCACCGGGGTTGAGGAGTGTTGCGGGACTCATGTTGAGTTGTTGCACCAGGGTTGAGGAGTGTTGCGGGACTCATGTTGCGTTGTGGCACCGGGGTTGAGGAGGATTGCGGGACTCATGTTGTGATGTGCGGCCAGAGTTGAGGAGTGCTTCGTGGCTCATGTTATGTTTTGTGGCACCGGGGTGAGGAGTGTTACGTGGCTCATGTTGTGTTGTGGCATCAGAGTTGAGGAGTGTTGAGGGACTCATGTTGTGGCACTGGGATTGAAAAGTGTAGCAGGACTCATGTTGTGTTGTTGCGCCGGGGCTGAGGAGTGTTGCAGGACTCCTGTTGTGTTGTGGCATCAGAGTTGAGGAGTTGTTGAGGTACTCGTGTTGTGGCACCAGGGCTGAGAAGTGTTGCGGACTCATGTTGTGTTGTGGCACCGGGGTTGAGGAGTGTTGAGGGACTCGTGTTGTGACACCAGGGTTGAGAAGTGTTGCGGACTCATGTTGTGTTGTGGCACCGAGGTTGAGGAGTGTTGCGGGACTCATGTTGTGTTGTGACACCAGGGTTGAGAAGTGTTGCGGGACTCATGTTGTGTTGTGGCACCGGGGTTGAGGAGTGTTGAGGGACTCGTGTTGTGACACCAGGGTTGAGGAGTGTTGCGGGACTCATGTTATTTTGTGGCACCCCGGTTAAGGAGTGTTGCAGGACTCATGTTGTGTTGTGGCATCAGAGTTGAGGAGTGTTGAGGTACTCGTGTTGCGGCACCAGGGTTGAGGAGTGTTGCGGACACCTGTTGTGTTGTGGCCCCGGGGTTGAGGAGTGTTGTGGGACTTGTGTTGTGTTGTCGTGACACCTGGGTTGAGGAGTGTTGTGTGGCTCATGTCGTGTTGTGGCACCCGGGTTGAGGAGTGTTGCAGGACTCATGTAGTGGACCAGGGTTGAGGAGTGCTGCGGGTCTCATGTTGTGTTGTAGCACTGGGGTTGAGGAGTGCTGCAGGATCATGTTGTGTTGTTGCACTGGGTTTGAGGAGTGCTGCAGGACTCATGCTGTGTTGTGGGGGCAGAGTTGAGGAGTGCCGCATGGCTCATGTTATGTTTTGTGGCACCGGAGTGAGGAGTGTTACGTGGCTCATGTTGTGTTGTGGCATCAGAGTTGAGGAGTGTTGAGGGACTCATGTTGTGGCACTGGGATTGAAAAGTGTGGCAGGACTCATGTTGTGTTGTGGCACCGGGGTTGAGTAGTGTTGCGGACTCATGCTGTGTTGTGGCGCCGGGGTTGAAGAATGTTGCAGGACTCGTGTTGTGGCATCAGAGTTGAGGAGTTGTGAGGTAATCGTGTTGTGGCACCGGGGTTGAGGAGTGTTGCAGGACTCATGTTGTGTTGTGGCATCAGAGTTGAGGAGTGTTGAGGTACTCGTGTTGTGGCACCGGGGTTGAGGAGTGTTGCAGGACTCATGTTGTGGCATCAGAGTTGAGGAGTGTTGAGGTACTCGTGTTGTGGCACCGGGGTTGAGGAGTGTTGCAGGACTCATGTTGTGTTGTGGCATCAGAGTTGAGGAGTGTTGAGGTACTCGTGTTGTGGCACCGGGGTTGAGGAGTGTTGCTGGACTCATGTTGTGTTGTGGCATCAGAGATGAGGAGTGTTGAGGTACTCATGTTGTGACACAGGGGTTGAGGAGTGTTGCAGGACTCATGTTGTGTTGTGGCATCAGAGTTGAGGATTGTTGAGGTACTCGTGTTGTGGCACCGGGGTTGAGGAGTGTTGCAGGACTCATGTTGTGTTGTGGCGCCGGGGTTGAGGAGTGTTGCAGGACTCATGTTGTGTTGTGGCATCAGAGTTGAGGAGTGTTGAGGTACTCGTGTTGTGGCGCCGGGGTTGAGGAGTGTTGCAGGACTCATGTTGTGTTGTGGCATCAGAGTTGAGGAGTGTTGAGGTACTCGTGTTGTGGCACCGGGGTTGAGGAGTGTTGCAGGACTCATGTTGTGTTGTGGCATCAGAGTTGAGGAGTGTTGAGGTACTCGTGTTGTGGCACTGGGATTGAAAAGTGTGGCAGGACTCATGTTGTGTTGTGGCACCGGGGTTGAGTAGTGTTGCGGACTCATGCTGTGTTGTGGCGCCGGGGTTGAAGAATGTTGCAGGACTCGTGTTGTGGCATCAGAGTTGAGGAGTTGTGAGGTAATCGTGTTGTGGCACCGGGGTTGAGGAGTGTTGCAGGACTCATGTTGTGTTGTGGCATCAGAGTTGAGGAGTGTTGAGGTACTCGTGTTGTGGCACCGGGGTTGAGGAGTGTTGCAGGACTCATGTTGTGGCATCAGAGTTGAGGAGTGTTGAGGTACTCGTGTTGTGGCACCGGGGTTGAGGAGTGTTGCAGGACTCATGTTGTGTTGTGGCATCAGAATTGAGGAGTGTTGAGGTACTCGTGTTGTGGCACCGGGGTTGAGGAGTGTTGCTGGACTCATGTTGTGTTGTGGCATCAGAGATGAGGAGTGTTGAGGTACTCATGTTGTGACACAGGGGTTGAGGAGTGTTGCAGGACTCATGTTGTGTTGTGGCATCAGAGTTGAGGATTGTTGAGGTACTCGTGTTGTGGCACCGGGGTTGAGGAGTGTTGCAGGACTCATGTTGTGTTGTGGCGCCGGGGTTGAGGAGTGTTGCAGGACTCATGTTGTGTTGTGGCATCAGAGTTGAGGAGTGTTGAGGTACTCGTGTTGTGGCGCCGGGGTTGAGGAGTGTTGCAGGACTCATGTTGTGTTGTGGCATCAGAGTTGAGGAGTGTTGAGGTACTCGTGTTGTGGCACCGGGGTTGAGGAGTGTTGCAGGACTCATGTTGTGTTGTGGCATCAGAGTTGAGGAGTGTTGAGGTACTCGTGTTGTGGCACGAGGGTTGAGGAGTGTTGCGGACTCCTGTAGTGTTGTGACACCTGGGTTGAGGAGAGTTGCGTGGCTCACGTCGTGTTGTGGCACCCGGGTTGAGGAGTGTTGCGGGACCTGCCTTTAGTCAAGGTGTCACCACGAGGACACCCTTTGTTTTTTACGGTAGAATATACAAATTCGAAATCTGTTTAAAGGAAGTGCAGTCAACTATGCGCCAATACCATTGTACCGCGGATTCTACACCAGGTGTCATCTTGGTTAAACTAATGATTGACGGCCGTCTATTTAAACACGTTTCTACACGCATCCCGCAGACCAGTATCTCTGACACCTTTTCACTGGAGAGACAGGTGCAGCGAGACAGGCGTGGCGGGTGTGCATGGCGGAACAGATGCAGGCACAGCCGATGCGTAGAAAACACAGAGACAGCGTGTGTGCGGGAAGACACAGGCACAGCTTGTGGGCAGGACGACACAGGCACAGCTTGTGTGCAGGACGACACAGGCACAGCTTGTGTGCAGGACGACACAGGCACAGCTTGTGTGCAGGACGACACAGGCACAGCTCGTGTGCAGGAAGACACAGGCACAGCTCGTGTGCAGGAAGACACAGACACGGCTCGTGTGTAGGAAGACACAAGCAAAGCTTGTGTGCAGGAAGACACAGGCACAGCTTGTGTGCAGGAAGACACAGGCACAGCTAGTGTGCAGGAAGACACAGGCACAGCTCATGTGCAGGAAAGCACAAGTACAGCTTTTATGTAGGACGACACAAGCACAGCTAGTGTGTACAGATACATACACAGCTGGTGTGCACAGACACAAGCACAGCTGGTGTGCAGGAAATCACAGCCACAACTGGTGTGCAGGAAGACACAGACTCAGCTAGTGTGCAGGAAAACACAGGCACAGCTGGTGTGCAGTAAGACACAGGCACAGCTGGTGTGCAGGAAGACACAGGCGGCCCAGCTAGTGTGCAGCAAGACACATGCACAGCTCGTGTGCAGGAAGACACAGGCACAGCTCGTGTGCAGTGTGAGAAGTTGGCCTGATATGTAGTGCTCACTATTCTAGTGATCACTGTGTATCATTCCAAACGACCCTTATTGATGATTGGTTGTAAGTCAACCTTATAGACCAGCTATCCTAGTAGCGTGGACAAGAGCAGTCTTTAGGCTAAACTCTAGAGGGCGTGTTAAGCCAGCTGTTTTACCACCACATTTACCCCTTGAACACCACGTGAAAGGACACCACACAAGTTGTTATGAAAATAAAGGATATTTATTTATAACAAGACTACCCTGGCTCTTTATGAGTCAGGGAGCTAAGCACACTACAAAACTCTTATGAAAATACTTCAAGTTGCACAATTTACAAAAATGCCCGAGGGGCACGAGAGACCATATACACTAACAGTGGAATGCGAATGGTTAGAGTCTAAAGTTACTGATTCCAGAGAGATCCGATCAGTGGGACTAAACGAAAAAAGGAGCTGGACACTTGTAGAGCGAACCTGCGATGGAGCACCGAAATGCTCGAGTTACCTAGCCCAGAGGCTGCGGCTGCGTGAGGTTCAGCAAGATGTCGGGAGTCCTCGTTGTCGTCTCAGGAGCCTGAAAGAAGAAGTTGCTGGCAGGCGACCAGTGTCCATATTCGGAGGGATCCAAGCCTGGATCGGTGATGGAGATAACCTGAAAGCAGAGGGGACTCAGTTCCTAATCACTAGCCAGTGATTGAGTTGGCACCAGGATGGCACCGGAGGTAGTCACCACGATCAGGTGAGTGGGTGACGCTGGACTCTGCTGTCCCTCGGTGCAGGAGGCGTTGTCGGCGACCAGGCAGAAGGGGCGAGCTGTCCCACGAAGGTGTCTGCTGTCGGCGATGCTGGACCCAGGATTGGGGCAACAACCCTTGGCAAAGGCAAGCCCACGCGGTGGAGTCACGATGGCGTCTGGAGTGGACCAGGGGGGTCCGGGGTACTCCTCTGTTGAAGGGGAGCAAGAGCCAGTCTGGAGCAACCAGACCAGTGGTGAAAAACTGTTGTGGTGCGTCGTGAAGAGGGCCACAAGCCGGTCGGCGAGTGGCCGGACAACGCGGCGAACAGCAAGGAGCGGAAGGGCCCCCACGCAGATCTCGTGGATGCTGGGGAGGCGGACTTCGGTGCTGGAGCTGCTCAGGGTTAGGGCTTCTCAAACCCTAGGTACACTCACTCAAGGGTCCCTCGGTGGGCGTGCTAGATAAGCGTCGTGCAGGTTCTGAAGATGGCCGGTCCCGCAGGTCTCGTCACACCTACGAATCTCAGCTGGGCTGACGATGTAGGTAGAGGTCAGAGATGGCAGGGAACCCGGGTCTCGTCGAGCTGGGCATTCTTGATCCGTGGGAGAGACGTACAGCAAACCGCAAGCGCTTAGGTGGTGCCTGCTGGTGCAGGGTGGCTACTCCTTAGCCACAAGGGAGAGTCTTCAGAAAAAGTCAAGAGTTCCTTTCGTGGAAAGTAGTTCAAGATTCAGAATTATCCAATTTGGGAAGGGGACTCGCTCCTACCTTTATTCTAGGAAAAGGGGCTGGCCCGTGACTAGGTCCTACCTATGGGTGGGGCCAGGAGGGGGGTGGTTACACCCCTATCCTTTGTCCGGCTTCGCCCCAGCTCAGGGGCAGGGTTGCCCCCGAAACTGGTTTGAGCCGGGCTATGCACAGTGAGCACCGGGGTGCCACTTGCAATCACCTTCCTTTCAGCCCTGCCTACCTGGGATACACAAACCCTGTCTGGGATGGTGCTTACACCGCCCTCGACCGGAAACCCTTTGTCCAAGCTCCCCTCGCTGGAAGGTCTCCCAGCAGCAGGAGGTCAGACTTGTGTCTGGTGGCAGCATCCATTTTGTGATGCTGAGGCTTGAGTCAACTTTAACCGGGGTTCAAGGTTACTTCCATGTCGTGCCCCTCTAAAAGGGGGGAATGCTAACCCCGTCGCCAGAATTGGCGAGGGGTTCGTATTCCAAATCGTATGACACCTTACTCGACATGTGTGGGTGATGCGATGCCAAAGTTAGCAAATAACCGCGAGGATTATAATGCATTTTAAGGTAGTTGGCACGCGTCACCATGGAACGGCTATTAGGACTTGGTTCCGCAAGCCGTCGACGGGCTCAGCTCGCGCCAGAGCACCATCCCACATGATTCCCAGCACTCTGCCCTCAGGATTGATAAGGCCTGCCATAGGAGTGACTGATAGGAATCCATGTGTCCATTTTAGGGTTAGGTATAGGAATACTACACCTACAGCAACGGGTGATTACACCACCTTGCCCCAGCTGTCGTGCAGCCAGTTGTGTCAGATTTGGGCGGCCATCCAGGGGTGGCATAATACATGCTGCAGCCCCTGGTACAAACCAAAGGAAATGATGGACGGAGTGATGAACATTGCAAGCACTCACCCCCAGTCAACTGATCTGGGTTTAATCCATCACCGTTCTTTAGCCCACTCTGCCACCCCAGTTCAGACATGGCCATATGCAAATCAGTCTGACCCTGTGCCTCATGGGAACAGTCCAGCCTGAACTGCCAAGCCATGTCTTCCCTGGACCAGAATCAAGCTTCCTAGGACCGGTTTCTGGCATTTCAGCCGTCTTCAGCCAGGCTTGCTTGAATCCAGTGGCAAAGTGAGCAAGGGACTCACGTCTGAGCATACCCTGCCAACTTATGGCGAACAAAGCACAAACCAAAGGAAATGATGGACGGAGTGATGAACATTGCAAGCACTCACCCCCAGTCAACTGATCTGGGTTTAATCCATCACCGTTCTTTAGCCCACTCTGCCACCCCAGTTCAGACATGGCCATATGCAAATCAGTCTGACCCTGTGCCTCATGGGAACAGTCCAGCCTGAACTGCCAAGCCATGTCTTCCCTGGACCAGAATCAAGCTTCCTAGGACCGGTTTCTGGCATTTCAGCCGTCTTCAGCCAGGCTTGCTTGAATCCAGTGGCAAAGTGAGCAAGGGACTCACGTCTGAGCATACCCTGCCAACTTATGGCGAACAAAGCACAAACCAAAGGAAATGATGGACGGAGTGATGAACATTGCAAGCACTCACCCCCAGTCAACTGATCTGGGTTTAATCCATCACCGTTCTTTAGCCCACTCTGCCACCCCAGTTCAGACATGGCCATATGCAAATCAGTCTGACCCTGTGCCTCATGGGAACAGTCCAGCCTGAACTGCCAAGCCATGTCTTCCCTGGACCAGAATCAAGCTTCCTAGGACCGGTTTCTGGCATTTCAGCCGTCTTCAGCCAGGCTTGCTTGAATCCAGTGGCAAAGTGAGCAAGGGACTCACGTCTGAGCATACCCTGCCAACTTATGGCGAACAAAGCACAAACCAAAGGAAATGATGGACGGAGTGATGAACATTGCAAGCACTCACCCCCAGTCAACTGATCTGGGTTTAATCCATCACCGTTCTTTAGCCCACTCTGCCACCCCAGTTCAGACATGGCCATATGCAAATCAGTCTGACCCTGTGCCTCATGGGAACAGTCCAGCCTGAACTGCCAAGCCATGTCTTCCCTGGACCAGAATCAAGCTTCCTAGGACCGGTTTCTGGCATTTCAGCCGTCTTCAGCCAGGCTTGCTTGAATCCAGTGGCAAAGTGAGCAAGGGACTCACGTCTGAGCATACCCTGCCAACTTATGGCGAACAAAGCACAAACCAAAGGAAATGATGGACGGAGTGATGAACATTGCAAGCACTCACCCCCAGTCAACTGATCTGGGTTTAATCCATCACCGTTCTTTAGCCCACTCTGCCACCCCAGTTCAGACATGGCCATATGCAAATCAGTCTGACCCTGTGCCTCATGGGAACAGTCCAGCCTGAACTGCCAAGCCATGTCTTCCCTGGACCAGAATCAAGCTTCCTAGGACCGGTTTCTGGCATTTCAGCCGTCTTCAGCCAGGCTTGCTTGAATCCAGTGGCAAAGTGAGCAAGGGACTCACGTCTGAGCATACCCTGCCAACTTATGGCGAACAAAGCACAAACCAAAGGAAATGATGGACGGAGTGATGAACATTGCAAGCACTCACCCCCAGTCAACTGATCTGGGTTTAATCCATCACCGTTCTTTAGCCCACTCTGCCACCCCAGTTCAGACATGGCCATATGCAAATCAGTCTGACCCTGTGCCTCATGGGAACAGTCCAGCCTGAACTGCCAAGCCATGCCTTCCCTGGACCGAAAACAAGCTTCCTAGGACCGGTTTCTGGCAGTTCAGCCGTCTTCAGCCAGGCTTGCTTGAATCCAGTGGCAAAGTGAGCAAGGGACTCACGTCTGAGCATACCCTGCCAACTTATGGCGAACAAAGCACAAACCAAAGGAAATGATGGACGGAGTGATGAACATTGCAAGCACTCACCCCCAGTCAACTGATCTGGGTTTAATCCATCACCGTTCTTTAGCCCACTCTGCCACCCCAGTTCAGACATGGCCATATGCAAATCAGTCTGACCCTGTGCCTCATGGGAACAGTCCAGCCTGAACTGCCAAGCCATGTCTTCCCTGGACCAGAATCAAGCTTCCTAGGACCGGTTTCTGGCATTTCAGCCGTCTTCAGCCAGGCTTGCTTGAATCCAGTGGCAAAGTGAGCAAGGGACTCACGTCTGAGCATACCCTGCCAACTTATGGCGAACAAAGCACAAACCAAAGGAAATGATGGACGGAGTGATGAACATTGCAAGCACTCACCCCCAGTCAACTGATCTGGGTTTAATCCATCACCGTTCTTTAGCCCACTCTGCCACCCCAGTTCAGACATGGCCATATGCAAATCAGTCTGACCCTGTGCCTCATGGGAACAGTCCAGCCTGAACTGCCAAGCCATGTCTTCCCTGGACCAGAATCAAGCTTCCTAGGACCGGTTTCTGGCATTTCAGCCATCTTCAGCCAGGCTTGCTTGAATCCAGTGGCAAAGTGAGCAAGGGACTCACGTCTGAGCATACCCTGGCAACTTATGGCGAACAAAGCACAAACCAAAGGAAATGATGGACGGAGTGATGAACATTGCAAGCACTCACCCCCAGTCAACTGATCTGGGTTTAATCCATCACCGTTCTTTAGCCCACTCTGCCACCCCAGTTCAGACATGGCCATATGCAAATCAGTCTGACCCTGTGCCTCATGGGAACAGTCCAGCCTGAACTGCCAAGCCATGTCTTCCCTGGACCAGAATCAAGCTTCCTAGGACCGGTTTCTGGCATTTCAGCCGTCTTCAGCCAGGCTTGCTTGAATCCAGTGGCAAAGTGAGCAAGGGACTCACGTCTGAGCATACCCTGCCAACTTATGGCGAACAAAGCACAAACCAAAGGAAATGATGGACGGAGTGATGAACATTGCAAGCACTCACCCCCAGTCAACTGATCTGGGTTTAACCCATCACCGTTCTTTAGCCCACTCTGCCACCCCAGTTCAGACATGGCCATATGCAAATCAGTCTGACCCTGTGCCTCATGGGAACAGTCCAGCCTGAACTGCCAAGCCATGTCTTCCCTGGACCAGAATCAAGCTTCCTAGGACCGGTTTCTGGCATTTCAGCCGTCTTCAGCCGGCTTGCTTGAATCCAGTGGCAAAGTGAGCAAGGGACTCACGTCTGAGCATACCCTGCCAACTTATGGCGAACAAAGCACAAACCAAAGGTACACCGATGCCCTGGATACCTGTGGTATGCTGATACAGGGACTGATACGGCGGCCCAGTTCCAATTAGTGGATGCACCTAATGTACATGTGTGTTAATTTCGAGAGAGAACAGCTAGGCTGTGGGTCTGATTGGCAGGCCCACAGCCAGGGAAAGTTGTAAACCAATGAAGCAAAAGCAAAAAAATCTGGGTGATCATAGGATTGCAGACCCTACTCTCCTACATGACCCCCCCCCAAACTTTGGGACAATAAGCTAACCTTGACCAGGTGAGTCTTCTTGCTCTAAGTGGAAATACCTGGAGAGCCCATCTGCATTGCCATGATCAGTGCCAGGTCTATGCTCCACTGTGAAGTCCATCCCCTGTAGGGAAATGGACCACCTAAGTAGTTTGAGGTTTTCACCCTTCATTTGATTTAGCCACAAGAGGGGCTTATGGTCGGTCTGAATCTTGAAGTGAGTGCCAAACAAGTATGGCCTCAACTTCTTCAGGGCCCAAACCACAGCAAAGGCCTCCCTCTCAATAGCTGACCAATTCTTCTCTCTGGGGGTCAGCCTCCTGCTAATAAAAGCTATGGGCTGGTCATGACCATCAAAATTCAGCTGATATAGAACAGCTCCCACACCCAACTCCGAAGCGTCTGTTTGGACAATGAATGTTTTGGAGTAGTCTGGACTCTTTAGGATAGGTGCTGTGCACATGGCCTGCTTTAGGTCATCGAATGCCTTCTGACAGCTTGCTGTCCACTGAACTTTTTTTGGCATCTTTTTACTTGTCAGATCGTTTAGCGGGGTCACAATGGATCCATAATTTCTGACAAATTTCCGGTAATAACCAGTCAGGCCCAAGAAAGCTCGAACCTGAGTCTGGGTGGTTGGAGGAGCCCAGTCCTGGATGGCCTGTATTTTGCTCTCCAATGGCTGAACCTGGCCTCCACCTACAAGGTGGCCCAGGTATACAACCTGTGTCTGCCCTATCTGGCACTTAGTGGCCTTGATAGTGAGGCCTGCCTTTTGCAGGGCCTCTAACACTTTCCTCAGGTGGACCAGGTGATCCTCCCAGGTGGAGCTAAAGACAGCGATATCGTCCAGATACGCCGCACAGAAGTCGTCCAACCCAGTGAGAACTCGATTCACCAGCCTTTGGAAGGTGGCAGGTGCATTTTTCAAACCAAAGGGCATTACCATGAACTGATAATGCCCACCCGGGGTAGAAAATGCTGTTTTGGGCTTGGCCTCCTCAGCTAACCTGATTTGCCAATACCCAGCTGTCAGGTCAAATGCACTTAAGTAGTTGGCCGAAGCCAACCGGTCTATAAGTTCATCTGCTCTTGGTATCGGGTGGGCGTCAGTCTTAGTGACTGCATTGAGACCTCTGTAGTCCACGCAAAACCTCATCTCTTTCTTACCGCCCTGGGTGTGAGGTTTCGGCACGAGAACTACGGGACTAGCCCAGGGGCTGTCCGAGGGCTCAATGACTCCCAGCTCCAACATTTTCTGCACCTCTGTCTTGATGCAGTCTCTGATATGATCAGGCTGTCGATAGATTTTACTCTTTACGGGCAGACTGTCCCCAGTGTCGACCTCATGGGTACACCAATTGGTCTGACTGGGTGTCAGAGAGAACATATGTCGAAAGGATTGAAGAACCTGTTTACAATCCTGTTGTTGATGTCCAGAGAGGCTGCCACAAAAGACAACACCATCTACCGACCCATCGTCAGGGTTCTGAGAGAGCAGGTCCGGGAGAGGGTCACTCTCCTCCTCCTGTCCCTCATCTGTGGCCATGAGCAAGCCCATGCCCTCCCTGTCGACATATGCCTTGAGCCTGTTTACATGGAGCACCCGGTGGGGGCTCCGGGGAGTTCCCAGGTCTACCAAGTAGGTGACCTCTCCCTTTTTCTCAATGATCGTGTGGGGCCCAGACCATTTGTCTTTCAGTGCTGCTGGGGCCACTGGCTCCAGCACCCACACCTTCTGTCCAGGCTGGTACACAGTCAGGACAGCCTTTTGGTTGTGCCAAGCTTTTTGTAGTTCTTGGCTCGCCTCAAGGTTTTTAGATGCCTTTTCCATGTACTCGGCCATCCGCGAGCGGAGACCGAGCACATAGTCCACAATGTTTGATGCCGGCTTTCTGAGAGGTATCTCCCATCCTTCCTTTACCAAACAAAGGGGTCCCCTTACAGGATGTCCGAACAGAAGTTCAAAAGGGCTGTAGCCAACCCCGTTCTGCGGGACCTCTCTGTAGGCGAACAAGAGGCAGGGTATCAGGACATCCCATCTCCGCCGAAGCTTTTCAGGTAGTCCGTGAATCATCCCTTTTAGGGTCCTGTTGAATCTCTCCACAAGCCCATTGCATTGTGGGTGATAGGGTGTGGTGAACTTGTAGTTGACACCACACTCCTTCCACATTGCAGTCAGATATCCCGACATAAAGTTTGCACCTCTGTCTGAGACAACCTCCTTAGGGAAGCCCACTCTGGAGAACACTCCAACTAGGGCTCGTGCCACAACAGGTGCTGTAGTGGTCCTAAGGGGAATAGCTTCAGGATACCTGGTGGCGTGGTCCACCACCACCACCAGTATAAACTTGTGCCCTGAGGCTGTCTGGGGTTCCATTGGTCCGACAATGTCGATCCCCACTCGTTCAAAGGGTACCCCCACCACCGGCAGTGGTATGAGGGGGGCCTTTGTCGTGCCACCTGACTTACCACTGGCTTGGCAAGTGACACAGGAGCGGCAAAACTCCTTCGTATCTTCGGACATGTGGGGCCAGTGAAAGTGTGGAACAATTCTGTCCCAAGTCTTATTCTGGCCTAAGTGACCTGCAAGGGGAATCTCGTGGGCCAAGGTAAGAAGGAAACCTCTCAGAGACAAGGGGATGACCAGCCTCCTGGTCGCGCCAGGTTTGGGGTCTCTTGCCTCGGAGTACAGGAGTCCATCGTCCCAGTACACTTTGTGGGTACCTGTGGCGTTCCCTGCAGCCTCAGCAGCCGCCTGCTGTCTGAGGGGTTCAAGTGAGGGGCAGTCTAACTGTGCCTTCCCCAGGTCTTCCCTGGAGGGTCCCCCTGAGCCCAGAAACTCAACCTGACCAGGTTCAAGCTCTTTTGGCTCAGTTTCCCTCAGTTCTTTAAGGTCAGCCTCCTCAGAGACTTGATCCACGACCTGGGGCAAGGGGGAAGGCGAGGCCTTACCCTTACTGCTCCTTTTCTTGGAAGGTGTCTGGTCCGTTCTTCCAGGATCCAGCACCTGTTCAGTGGGGCATCTTTTGGCCTGTGACCTGGTCACAGCAAGGACATGCGCTGGCAAGCCTAACATTTCCATGTGAGTCCTCTGCTCCACTTCTGACCATTGTGACGTTTCCAAATCATTGCCCAACAGACATTCTACGGGGAAGTCTGAACTAACCACAACTTTCTTCGGGCCACTTACCCCTCCCCAGGAGAAATCAACAACTGCCATACTGTGATTGGTAGTGACATTGCTGGCATTGGTCACTAAGTAATCGGTTCCTAGCATGATCTGTCCAGGGTCCACAAAGTTAGGCGTCACCATGGTGACACTGGCACAAGTGTCCCTGTAGGCCTGAGCCACTTTTCCATTGATCAAAGGCGTCTGCCTGTATTTGCCCAAAGTATTGGGACTGGCATCAGGGGACATATCCATATCCCCTGTACAGACAAGGACGGCCTGAGTGAGCGTGCCGACTAAGTCGTCACCTCCCTCGGTTCCCAAGGTTAACCCAACTAATGCCTTGGGAGGCGCACTACCACTGCTGACTGTACTAGGGGGTGCAGGTGCCTTAGGGGCTGCAGTGGCAGGAGTTCGCCCTCCTTTCTTGGTGCACTCACTAAACCAGTGAGTCTTACTTTTACAGTATTGGCACCACCTTTTTGACTGGCCTTCTTGAGTCTTCTTCTTCTGTGAAGCCTGACCCCCACCCTCTTTGGTTTGTTGGGGACCTGTCGAAGACTTCTGGTCATTTTGTTCGTTCTTGTTACTACCCTTTTGGTCTGCTTTCTTCTGACCACCCTGGTTCTGAGTCTGGTTCTGCTTGACCCTTGTTCTGACCCATCTGTCTGCCTTCTTTCCCAATTCTTGGGGAGAGGTCAGATCCGAGTCGACAAGGTGCTGATGCAACAATTGGTTCTGACAGTTGTTTAAAATCTGTTCTCTCATGATAAGATTGTACAATCCTGTGTAATCAGTAACCTTGCTACCCAGCAACCAGCCTTCCAAAGCCTTAGTGGCACAATCGACAAAGTCAGTCCAATCCTGAGACTGAATTTTCTGGGTGTCCCTGAACAGCAACCTGTACTGTTCCGTGGTTAAACCAAACCCATCAATCAGTGTATTCTTCAGGACTTGGTAGTTGTTTGCATCCTCAGCTCTAGTAGTGAGGAGCTTGTCTCGCCCTTTACCTTCAAAGGAGAGCCACAGTATAGCTGCCCACTGACTTGGGGGAACGCACTGGACAGTGCAGGCCCTCTCCAAAGCAGTTATCCACTTGTGGATGTCGTCCCCTTGTTTAAAGGGGGGCACTATTTTACTCAGGTGTCTAGTGTCTATACCCCTGTCTTTCTCTCTAATGAGAATGCTGCCACCAGTGGGATCTAACCCACTTAATTTCTTCTCTCGGGCCAAGGCAAGTCTTTCTTTGGCGAGGGCAAGTTCTTCCCGCTCGATCCTCAGATTGACTTCCCTCATCTTCGCTTCATGCTCCCTTCTCTGAGGGGACGTCATTCCTCTCTGAGAAGATGCCTGAGAGACATGTGTTCGAACAGATCTGTTAGAGCCTCTGGAGAGAGACCTAGCTCGTCCGTTCCCAAGGTTAGGCCTGCTTGAGCGTGGGCCCGGGGCTCCCCCAGTTCCATTCTCATGCCTGCTTAAGTTGGTCCTTGTGAGCCTACTGACTACTACGGGACCTCCGTCTGCCTCGTCTCCTGCTAACTCTTCTTCCTCTTCCTCATCACCATGGAGGTCGAGGTCAGGGTCACCAAGGGTTCCCTCTAAGGGAGGCATGTTCCCATCAGCATTGGGGGGACCTGTGTTAGAGGACCTCCTAGCATCGTAAGTCTCTAAGAGACCTATCAGAAATGTGATGGTAGGGTTAGAACCCTGGTTTAGCTTCCTGGAGGCACACATTTGTCTCATCTCCGTGAAGCTAAGAGCTGCATATCGTGACATGACCTGTGGAGGGTCAATGACCACTAAGGGAGTCTCCGCGGACTCTCCGTGGACCGACATGCTTTCTAGTGAGGTGTAAGTGATGCACCTACCTACACTATGTGTTTACCTACTGATCCCTTGCTAAGAGTTGTAGTCAGGGTGTGCTAAGCCCTGTTCCACTACAACAGCTGGTTCAGTAGAACTCAGAGTATTCTAAGTTAAGTTATATGTACCTGGGTACTTATGTGATCTTTCAACTTGATATTCTTAGGATACGTGTGTGGTAAAACAACAGCAAGCTCAAATCCCAACCGCTGCTCACCAATGTGAGCAGTTGGCCTGATATGTAGTGCTCACTATTCTAGTGATCACTGTGTATCATTCCAAACGACCCTTATTGATGATTGGTTGTAAGTCAACCTTATAGACCAGCTATCCTAGTAGCGTGGACAAGAGCAGTCTTTAGGCTAAACTCTAGAGGGCGTGTTAAGCCAGCTGTTTTACCACCACATTTACCCCTTGAACACCACGTGAAAGGACACCACACAAGTTGTTATGAAAATAAAGGATATTTATTTATAACAAGACTACCCTGGCTCTTTATGAGTCAGGGAGCTAAGCACACTACAAAACTCTTATGAAAATACTTCAAGTTGCACAATTTACACAAATGCCCGAGGGGCACGAGAGACCATATACACTAACAGTGGAATGCGAATGGTTAGAGTCTAAAGTTACTGATTCCGGAGAGATCCGATCAGTGGGACTAAACGAAAAAAGGAGCTGGACACTTGTAGAGCGAACCTGCGATGGAGCACCGAAATGCTCGAGTTACCTAGCCCAGAGGCTGCGGCTGCGTGAGGTTCAGCAAGATGTCGGGAGTCCTCGTTGTCGTCTCAGGAGCCTGAAAGAAGAAGTTGCTGGCAGGCGACCAGTGTCGATATTCGGAGGGATCCAAGCCTGGATCGGTGATGGAGATAACCTGAAAGCAGAGGGGACTCAGTTCTTAATCACTAGCCAGTGATTGAGTTGGCACCAGGATGGCACCGGAGGTAGTCACCGCGATCAGGTGAGTGGGTGACGCTGGACTCTGCTGTCCCTCGGTGCAGGAGGCGTTGTCGGCGACCAGGCAGAAGGGGCGAGCTGTCCCACGAAGGTGTCTGCTGTCGGCGATGCTGGACCCAGGATTGGGGCAACAACCCTTGGCAAAGGCAAGCCCACGCGGTGGAGTCACGATGGCGTCTGGAGTGGACCAGGGGGGTCCGGGGTACTCCTCTGTTGAAGGGGAGCAAGAGCCAGTTTGGAGCAACCAGACCAGTGGTGAAAAACTGTTGTGGTGCGTCGTGAAGAGGGCCACAAGCCGGTCGGCGAGTGGCCGGACAACGCGGCGAACAGCAAGGAGCGGAAGGGCCCCCACGCAGATCTTGTGGATGCTGGGGAGGCGGACTTCGGTGCTGGAGCTGCTCAGGGTTAGGGCTTCTCAAACCCTAGGTACACTCACTCGAGGGTCCCTCGGTGGGCGTGCTAGATAAGCATCGTGCAGGTTCTGAAGATGGCCGGTCCCGCACGTCTCGTCACACCTACGAATCTCAGCTGGGCTGACGATGTAGGTAGAGGTCAGAGATTGCAGGGAACCCGGGTCTCGTCGAGCTGGGCAGTCTTGATCCGTGGGAGAGACGTACAGCAAACCGCAAGCGCTTAGGTGGTGCCTGCTGGTGCAGGGTGGCTACTCCTTAGCCACAAGGGAGAGTCTTCAGAAAAAGTCAAGAGTTCCTTTCATGGAAAGTAGTTCAAGATTCAGAATTATCCAATTTGGGAAGGGGACTCGCTCCTACCTTTATTCTAGGAAAAGGGGCTGGCCCGTGACTAGGTCCTACCTATGGGTGGGGCCAGGAGGGGGGTGGTTACACCCCTATCCTTTGTCCGGCTTCGCCCCAGCTCAGGGGCAGGGTTGCCCCCGAAACTGGTTTGAGCCGGGCTATGCACAGTGAGCACCGGGGTGCCACTTGCAATCACCTTCCTTTCAGCCCTGCCTACCTGGGATACACAAACCCTGTCTGGGATGGTGCTAACACCGCCCTCGACCGGAAACCCTTTGTCCAAGCTCCCCTCGCTGGAAGGTCTCCCAGCAGCAGGAGGTCAGACTTGTGTCTGGTGGCAGCATCCATTTTGTGATGCTGAGGCTTGAGTCAACTTTAACCGGGGTTCAAGGTTACTTCCATGTCGTGCCCCTCTAAAAGGGGGGAATGCTAACCCCGTCGCCAGAATTGGCGAGGGGTTCGTATTCCAAATTGTATGACACCTTACTCGACATGTGTGGGTGATGCGATGCCAAAGTTAGCAAATAACCGCGAGGATTATAATGCATTTTAAGGTAGTTGGCACGCGTCACCATGGAACGGCTATTAGGACTTGGTTCCGCAAGCCGTCGACGGGCTCAGCTCGCACCAGAGCACCATCCCACATGATTCCCAGCACTCTGGCCTCAGGATTGATAAGGCCTGCCATAGGAGTGACTGATAGGAATCCATGTGTCCATTTTAGGGTTAGGTATAGGAATACTACACCTACAGCAACGGGTGATTACACCACCTTGCCCCAGCTGTCGTGCAGCCAGTTGTGTCAGATTTGGGCGGCCATCCAGGGGTGGCATAATACATGCTGCAGCCCCTGGTAGGCCCTGGGTACACCGATGCCCTGGATACCTGTGGTATGCTGATACAGGGACTGATACGGCGGCCCAGTTCCAATTAGTGGATGCACCTAATGTACATGTGTGTTAATTTCGAGAGAGAACAGCTAGGCTGTGGGTCTGATTGGCAGGCCCACAGCCAGGGAAAGTCGTAAACCAATGAAGCAAAAGCAAAAAAATCTGGGTGATCATAGGATTGCAGACCCTACTCTCCTACATGCAGGAAGACACAGGCACAGTTGGTGTGCAGGAAGACACAGGCACAGCTGGTGTGTAGGAAGACACAGACCCAGCTAGTGTGCAGGAAGACACAGGCACAGCTCGTGTGCAGAAAGATAGTGTGCAGGAAGACACAGACCCAGCTAGTGTGCAGGATGAAAAGATTGAACCTGGTGTGCAAGAATACACAGGCACAGCTAGTGTGCAGGAAGAAACAAGTGGAGCTTGTGTGCATGGGAGATACAGGCACAGCAAGTGTGCAGGGAGCAGGGGCAACACACAGTGCCCACATCCCCCACTGTGCTCCCTCTCCAGCGCTCCTGCTCCGCGGGTCTCCCCTTACCTACCTTCCATCTTACTCCTAAAAGACTATCTGGGTGCGAGGGTGGATTTCTCTATGTACTTTGCTGAAGGCCCTGAGGTTTCGTCACACCCCTGAAAGTTCATGTGCAGATAGAAAAAGATGCACTTGTGTGCTCGAGGAGAAACAAACATACCTATTGTGCAAGGAGAAACAGGCTACTGTACATGGAGAAACAGACATAGCTACTGTGCATGGAGAAACAGACATTGCAACTGTGCATAGAGAAACAGGCATGGCTACTGTGTATGGAGAAACAGACATGGCAACTGTTCATGGAGAAACAGGTATAGCAACTGTGCATGGAGAAACAGGCATGGCTACTGTGCATGGAGAAACAGACATAGCAACTGTGCAAGGATAAACAGGCATAGCAACTGTGCATGGAGAAATAGACATATCTACTGTGCATGGAGAAACAGACATAGCTACTGTGCATGGAGAAACAGACATTGCAACTGTGCATAGAGAAACAGACATAGCTACTGTGCATGGAGAAACAGACATTGCAACTGTGCATGGAGAAACAGACATAGCTACTGTGCATGGAGAAACAGACATAGCAACTGTGCAAAGAGAAACAGACATAGCTACTGTGCATGGAGAAACAGACATTGCAACTGTGCATAGAGAAACAGGCATGGCTACGGTGCATGGAGAAACAGACATAGCTACTGTGCATGGAGAAACAGACATAGCTACTGTGCATGAAGAAACAGGCATGGCTACGGTGCATGGAGTAACAGACATAGCTACTGTGCACGGAGAAACAGGCATAGCAACTGTGCATAGAGAAACAGGCATGGCTATGGTGCATGGAGAAACAGACATAGCTGCTGTGCACGGAGAAACAGGCATAGCATCTGTGCATAGAGAAACAGGCATGGCTACGGTGCATGGAGAAACAGACACAGCTACTGTGCATGGAGAAACAGGCATGGCTACGGTGCATGGAGAAACAGACATTGCAACTGTGCAAAGAGAAACAGACATAGCTACTGTGCATGGAGAAACAGACATTGCAACTGTGCATAGAGAAACAGGCATGGCGAAACAGACATTGCAACTGTGCATAGAGAAACAGGCATGGCTACGGTGCATGGAGAAACAGGCATAACTACTGTGCACGGAGAAACAGGCATGACTCCTGGGCATGGACAATGGCAAATAAAGGTTCCAGTTGGTCATTTTTATTTTGAAAGGGCAATACAAGAACTAGAAGCTCTGGTTTTCCCAAATTAGCAAATAAGCAGGCTAAACTTCCATCAATCAAGCAAGATATTGAAGATTTAAGTGAAAATGCATATTAATTTGTTCCCTAGGCTAAATGAAGAGCAGAGGGTCTCACATGATCTTAAGCAACCTTGGCCACTGGAGCAGTGAATGCCATTAATGAGATACCGCTTTAGGTTGACCCCCTGAGAGGACTTTGGTATGGGAGGTTCGAGCAAGGCTCAGACCGTTCCTTTCGTTTATGCGGACCAAAGTCTGAGTCACTGAGTCATCTGTATCCGCCCTGTCCTCCTTACAACTCGAAAATACAGGCTGAGACCAATGTTCAGATGATTATCTATTCCAACTTGTCAGACAGCAGTTGAAACTTACTCGGGTGAATCTGGCCAATTGACGCCTCGCTTTTAGAAATTCATGACATTTGCTGTAAATAAATTAATAATTGCGAGTAGTTTCTTCCCGGATTTCTAAATTAGAATTTATATCCCAATGTGTCTGTATCGATCATTTTAATTAATTTTATTTATTTGACTGCATGATTGCACTTTAAGCCCCCTCTCTGACGTAATCATTTTGGCAGAATCTGACTTTATTAAGGTAGATTATATATGTAATGGCATAATTGTAAATTCTGCTTTTGGTTCTATTTTGATGAGATAATGAATTTTATCTGTGATGGTCTCTTTTAATTAATCTTATGCATTTGACGGCACAAGTGCACGTTTGGTCCTTTGGCCACATAACCATTTTAACCTATAAAGACTCAGAATATTAACATTTAATTTTTCGTTACATTATTATTTTTTTTAAAACTCTGATGCATTTTATCTGTTGATGCATGTTGCTCATATGCTTTCTTTCTTTTTTTATTTTTTTTTATTGGATTTTCATATTATAGCACAGCAAGAATCAACTTTTTTATACATGAGAAAAAGAAAACTGCACATCTGAGTTATACATGCAAATCATAAAGGTTACTACCGTAGCACCAAAAATAAGAGAAAAGGAATAACAAAACATTACAGATTCTCCTTCCATCTTGAAATAGGCTCCCAGGCTCCCAGATACGCTTCCCAAGAATTCTCCCCTTCTTTCCCTTCCTCGCATAAATCCCTTTTTCGAGATTATACACCGAAAGCAGCCTAGCAAGCCACTGTTGCATAGTTGGAGGCACTTTATCTAACCACGCAGTTGCAATACACATTCGCAAAACCGACATGGCCATAAATAAGAAGTGCTGTGATGGGTAATGCTCGGGGTTGCCGCTTACCCCAAGAATAATCCAAGTCGGAGTAAGAGAGATTTTGATTCCTAAGGACCTATCCAGAAAGGCTTCGATAGCTTTATGTAGTGATGCAGGTGAGGACAGGTAGCAAAAATATGAATTATATCTGCCTCCAAGCAATCACACCGGGGACAGCTAATACCTACAGGTCCCCCCCACTGAGCTATCCTTGCAGGTGTATAGTACAAGGAATAAATCGTCTGGTATTGCTGAGCCTGAAGCCCAGCAGAGCACAGCATGGTCCGTCCCAATTCAAGTGAACCTTGGAAGCATCCTGGATCTATCCCAAGTTTCTCTGCCCACTTGCTGCTGTATTTTCCCAAATCATCACCCTTACTTGCAGAAAGCTCTAAATAGAACCTGCGAATAGTGCAGTCTTCACCACCCTCGATGACATCCAGTATCTTATTTCCACTAAACCCAGCGGGACCTCCCCGCTTATTAGCGAAGAAACTCCGAACTTGTGATATTTAAAAAAGCTCCTTTTATCAGTGCCATTAACAGTCTGTATCTCCGCAAATTGAAGAAATCCGTTAATCCCCATCAAATCACCCAATTTCTGGATTCCCTGCCTACCCCATTCAGCCAGGACAGAATCTCCAAAAATGTCCCCTGGCAGGGATGGATTTCTAACCAAGCAGGTATATGCATTGAACCTACCAAGCCTGTATTTTTTGCAAAAGGACCCCCAAATTTTGTAGGCAGCAATTAGTGTTTTAAATATGGTTCTTTTGTAGTAGCTAGGATCAGTGTATTTAAGAAAACAATTCTCCGCCTCCTCACCGATGAGTATAGCGTACATATCAGTGGACCCTGACTTGACCTTTGGGTCTGTCGCTTCCCTGCCTAGTAAGCCACGCATGTACTGGAGGGCGGCTGTCCAATAACACATCTTAAAATCAGGAACCGCCCAACCCCCCTAGCCCTAGGAAGAGTCATAAAGTGGAGAGCCATCCTGGTTTTACCATGCGCCCAGATAAATCTATTAGTTAGGTGCTCCAGTGCCAAAAACCATTTAGCCTCAAATATCAAAGGTATTGCCTTAAATAAATAGAGGAACTTGGGCAAGATAATCATCTTAACCACGTTGGAGCGTCCAACTAAAGACAGCTGGAGATTGTGCATCCTGTCAAGGTCCTTTTTAGCTTTGGATATTATAGGTTCGATATTCCTATCAATAATTTAATCCAGATTTGTCGAAATACTAATACCTAAATATACGGCGGAGTCAACTACTCGTACATCATTACAGACTGCACCCTTATTCTTAATTATCTGGGTCTAAGGCCCATTTAGTGCATAGCCTGAAGCCTGACCAAATATCTGAGCTTCTAATTCAACCTCTACGATAGCACTAGCGGGAAAAGGGGTCACTATAGCAACGTCGTCTGCGCATGCTAGAGTTTTAAAGTCTTGACCTTGGGCTTTTACTGGGATAATTTTATCGTTTGCCTCCAGCTTACGGATCAATGGGTCGATATATAGTGCGAATAAAAGTGGCGAGCATGGGCACCCTTGGCGAGTCCCACGCTTAATCTGAAGGGACGCAGTATAACCTCTATTAATTCTAAGTCGGGCTGTAGGCGCACTATAAAGAGCCTGAACTGCTCTGATAAATCCTTCACCGATGCCCACCCACCTCAAAACCATCCAGAGACAGTTCCAGGAGACCCTATCGAATGCTTTTTCTGCATCCAGCAGCATGACCGCCATAGAGTCTCCTGAAACTTCCATTGCGTCAAAGAGGGTGATGACTTTACAGACATGCTGTGTTGTGCCCCTCCCTGGGATGAACCCATGTTGAGTAGGACTAACCAAATCCCCTATAATTCTGCAAAGTCTTAAGGCCATTGTCTTAGAATTTTTTTTCGCATCTGAATTCATGAGAGTAATAGGTCTATAAGACCCTGGTTCTAAGGGTGATTTACCCTTTTTCAATATTACCAAAATATCTGCACCTGCCCAGGAACTTGGTCTAGAATTTCCAGTCTGAGCCTGTAATATCGTATCTACTATATCTTGACATATAACCTCATAAAAGACCTTATAGAATTCAGCGGGGATCTGATCAGGGCCTGCAGCTTTACCTGGAGAGAGGCTGTTTAATGCTACAGCTATCTCATCAGGAGTGAAAGGTACGTCGAGTGCCTCCCTATCCTCCTCGGACAGCAGAGGAGCAGAAATATTCCTGAAATACCCTTGAATGACTGCCGGATCCTTTTGATGGTCCTCACTGTACAACCCAGCATAAAACTGCCTGAAAACCTCACGGATCTCATCAGGGTCAGTTACTGTGGCCCCTTTACCGTCCGAGATCTCCTTGACCTCACCCGAGGCCGCCTTCTGCCTTGTGCGGACCGCCAGGGTATGCCCCACACACTCACTCAGTTCATGAAATTGCTCCTCTTTTATTAAATAACTAGCAGCCGCCTTGCTAGCAATACCCTCGACTGCTTCCGCCTTTGTGCAAATAACTTTAAGGAGTGCTTGATCCAGGGGGGCCCTGGATAGAATTGCTGAATTCAATTCCACATCCGCATCAGTAACTTCCTTAGCAATTGCTTTTGATCTTAACTCCTCTTGTTTCTGCCTATATAGGCTGAAACTCAGCGTCTCCCCATGAATGACTGCCTTAAAGGCATCCCATGTCACCCCAGAAGAAGCACTTCCTCTATTAATCTCCCAATATGTTTCAATCCAATACTTCATATATCTAATATAATTTTAATCCTTAAGCCATCCTCTTTCAAAAGTCCATATCTGCTCCCGCCTACCTGCCCTTGTAAATTTTAGTGTTAATACCAATGGATTATGATCAGAGATAATCCGAGGCAGTTTCTCAATCTGAACTCTTGACATCAGGGAGTTAGAAATAAAGAAATAATCCAGCCTAACACAAACCTTGTGCGGGGCTGAATAGTAAGTGCTACCGGTGCATTGAGGATTTAATCGTGCCCACACATCAGTTAGAGAGTTGTGCCGGGCCAAGTTGACTACCGCGCTACATGTTCTTTTTTTACGACCAAGATAACTATGTCCTACCTCCGTACCCAGCCCATCAAGCCCGTTTATATTGAAATCCCTGCATAGTATGACCGTCTCAGGCCATAAGGGTAATTCTAAGTCCAAATACTCAAAAATATCTGAGTCATCCTCAGTAGACCCATATACCGATCCTATAGTAAATACTTCACCATTAATTATACATTCAAGAAGAACCCATCTACCCCATTGATCTTCAGACTTCCTTTTAACTGTGACATCATTCCTTTTTGACAATATAGCGACCCCTCTGGTCTTGACCCCCTGTTTTGTATGGGCTAGTAAAAAAAAAAACCAATTGTTCCAACAAATAACCCCTTGTCCCCTCTACGTGCGTCTCCTGCAAACAAACAAAATCTAATCGCATTGATCTCAGAATAGCGGCAACTCGCTGTCTTTTTAGGTGATCATTGAGCCCACAGATATTAACAGAAGCAATCTGCAGACTCATTAAAACACATCAAAAACCTGTCCCATCCATTTAACCAGGAAATGAAGATCCAAGTTCCTCTTCGCTCGTCCTGCATTCCTTCTTCCCCAACCCTTACAACACCTTGTGTGTCCAACCCCCCACCTCAGATGCCATGCTGTGCTATACTGTATAAACTCCCCTCCTCCCCAGCCCCCTCCCCCGTCTAACATCCCTCCCCACCAAAGCCCCCACCCCCCTTACAGGCAAATAGGTCATTCATGACCTATGTGTAACAGCTTAGCTCGCAGCAAGTCGCACGCTCCCCCCTTCCACTATTTCCACCATTTATGTCCCTTGATGACACCTTAATTTCGGCTACCCAGGAAAAGAGAAAGAAAAAAGAAACTAAAGAGACCAGAGGGGCACCAACAGGAACAAGACCCCTGGCTAGACCTTATTCTCGGCAAAAGGCCCCAACCCTCATCCACCCTTCTGTTCCTTCAACTCAGCCAACTATTGTTGAGCCTTGGCCTCAGAAAAAACATTCTGACTTGTCCTTTGGTAAACACTTTGAGCCTTGCAGGGTACAAAAGGTATGCCTCACAGCCAAGGCCCTGAAAAGGGGCAATCAATTGCCTTAACCTCCATCTTCTTTCGAGAGTCACATGACAGAAGTCAGGTCGGGCAAAGAATGTAGTACCATCAAAAGAACGCCTAGCTTCAGGCTTTGCCTTGTCCATAACTTCTTGCCTCAAAAGATAATTGCCAACATAGACAAGGATTGCCCTAGGTCCTTCAAGCTGAGATGCCCCATGACTTTTCCTCTGAACCAGTGGAAACCGGTGGGCTCGCTGCACCTCATTCTCCCAGTTCCAAGCACTCAACTCAGGGAAGGCGTCCTTCAATAAATTAATAACGAACAACCTAACGTCCTGCCCTTCCGCCCCTTCAGCCACCCCCAGCAACCTTATATAATTCCGTCTCTGGCGGTTCTCAAAATCCTCCAATATCCACTGGACGTCCTCGACCGCTTTTTCTTGTGCTTGTTTGAAAGTCTGCCATCTGCTAACATCATCTTTCCAATCCTCCTGTTCTCTCCTCCACATGGGCGACTCTGTCTGCCATGTCCTCGTATAACTTGTTAATCTTCCTCAGAGAACTCTGTATCTTTTTAGTAGACTGCTTGGCTCTCTGACACTCTATCCTAGCTTCTCCCTGCATTTGCTTCAGGGTAGTGTAGAGGAGATCAAGTGACGGAGCCTGAGGCGGACTGCATGGGTTGTTCTGCCCTGCCTGGATATTTGCGCCACTTTCATCTTGGTATAGCTGAGATGTGGCTGAATAGTCCCACAGGAGCTTCCTGGCAGTCTCAGTGTTTGAGGGACTGTCTGGCAATTTGGACTTTGATTTATCCCTTTTTTTCTGTTGAGTAGCTCTATGATGTGCCGAGGCTTTCTGGACCGATGAACTCTCTGCCGAGTCAGAATCACTAAACAAACTTCGCTCACTTGAAAGCAAAGAGTCCGAATCGTCATTCAGAGAAAAGAAGCACTCGCCGTCAAGCGAACCAGTAGCCCCCTTGTCCTGTAACCTGTGTAACTGTCTAAAGTTTTCAGAGTCCGTGGGTATAGAGGAGGCTGCTGTGGGGATCGAATCCTGACTACTTGCAAAACCCCCTGAGAAGGCTTTTTCTGCTTCAGACCTACTCTGAGGAGGTTCCCCCTCAACACCCCCAGTTTTGTTAATGGCACCGGGGTCGGATTTTCTTACCTCGGTATTCAACACATCATGAGCTGTGCCTGATGGAGCAGCGAGCTCAGCGCTCTGCTCACGCTGACTCGCGTCTGCCCCGGGAGATGCCTGTAACATTGTATCCGCATGTTGCTCAAGAAACAGGCGTGGCTACTGTGCATGGAGAAACAAACATTGCTGCTATGTATGGAGAAACAGACATGGCTGCTATGCATTGAGAAACATGCATGTTTACTGTGCATGGAGAAACAGACATTGCTGTTATGCATGGAGAAACAGACATGGCTGCTATGCATTGAGAAACACACATGGGTACTGTGCATGGAGAAACAGACATTGCTGTTATGCATGGAGAAGCGGCCATGGCTGCTGTGCATGGAGAAAAAGGCAAGGCAGCTGTGCAAGGAGAAACAGACATGGTCGCTGTGCATGGAGAAACAGGCATGGCTGCTGTGCATGGAAAAAAAGGCAAGGCAGCTGTGCAAGGAGAAACAGACATGGTCGCTGTGCATGGAGAAAAAGACATGGCCGCTGTGCATGGAGAAACAGACATGGTCGCTGTGCATAAAGAAAAAGGCATGGCCGCTGTGCATGGAGAAGCATGCATGGCTGCCATGCAATGAGAAAAAGGCATGGATACTGTGCATGGAGAAACAGACATGGCTACTGACATGGAGAAACAGGCATGGCTGCTATGCATGGAGAAACAGACATGGCTGATGTGCATTGAGAAACAGGTAAGGCCGCTGTGCATGGAGAAACAGGCAAGGCAGCTGTGCATGGAGAAACAGGCAAGGCAGCTGTGCATGGAGAAACAGACATGGCTGCTGACACCAATCTTATGCATTTGATGGCACAAGTGCACGTTTGGTCCTTTGGCCACATAACCATTGAGGTTTTCGTTAATGAATCTTATTCATTTGACGGTACGATTGCTCTTCTGATTCTTCTGCCACATCATTATTTTAGCCTATGAAGACTCAGAATATCAACATTGAATTTTTCGTTACATTAATTGTATTATTTTTTAAACTCTGATGCAGGCATGGCTGCTATGCATGGAGAAGCAGGCGTGGGTGCTATGCATGGAGAAGCAGGCGTGGGTGCTATGTATAGAGAAGCAGGCATGGCTGCTGTGCATGGAGAAACAGACAGGACTGCTGTGCATGGAGAAACAGGCATGGCTGTTATGCATGGAGAAAAAGGCATGGCTGTTATGCATGGAGAAAAAGACATGGCTGCTGACATGGAGAAACAAGCATGGTTGCCCTACACGGAGAAACAGGCATGGCTGCTGTGCATGGAGAAACAGGCATGGCCGCTGTGCATGGAGAAGCAAGCATGGCCGCCATCAAGGAGGAACAGGAATGGATGCTGTGCATGGAGAAACAGATATGGCCGCCATGCACGGAGAAATTGACAAGGCTGCTGTGCATGGAGAAACAGACATGGCTGCTGAGCATGCAGAAACAGACATGGCTATTGTGTATGGCAAAACAGGCATGGCTACTGTGCATGGAGAAACAGAAATGGCTACTGTGCATAAAGAAAAGGGTGCAGCTGATGTTCAGCAGCTAGCCCGCAGGGCGAAATGATCACTGCGCTTGAGGAGGGAGTTAAAGACACAGCTAGTGTGCTGTGAGGAGATCACACATAGTGCGCAAGGAGAGATCAGGTGGTTCCTGTTATCTACTAACTGAAATATGTAAGCTGTTGGGACGTGTGTTGTAAAGTAGGCAGTCAGTGTTACAATGATACCATTCTGGGGCGAGTATCCCTGTAATAAGAAGCATTGTAAGGCAGAAGAGCATCGCCCCACTGCTCTGTGAGCAGTAGTTAAGGAAAACTAAAATGATAATAACTAGGGTTAAGTTTTCCTTTCCTTGTGTGGGGCGGGGTAGGGTGGGGCTGCCAGAGCAGGGCTGGGGAGGAGTGGTTTGCTCACTCCAAGGTGCACAATGACACTTTGACCAGCCCTGTAGGGCCGGCCAAACCGTCATGTGCACTTTGCATGTTCTGCACCCAGGGTTCTGCACCCAGGCTGCATTACAGCCTGGGTGCAGAACATGCCCCAGGCACCTATTCCCTGCCTTAGCGCTGATCCATGGCACTCAGACCAATCACAGCGCTGCATTGCAGCGTTGTGATTGGCGAGGGGAGTCAGAAGCCTAGGTGCTTCCTGTTCCTTCTTCCAGGAGCGAGAGGCGGCGGCGGCGAGCAGACCGATCGGAGGTGGTCAGCCTGAAGGTAAGTGTTTTTTTTTTTCATTTACAACCCTCGCCATCCTCCTCGCACCTCCACCCCCTGTAAATAGTGACAGCCACTGCTGGTTGCATGTTCAGCGTCTCAAGTTATGTGCCAGTGTGGTTATTCTGGTATCCAGTGAAAATTTGACCTCTCCTTCTCATTGTCCCCGGGGTCTTTCCTGCCATGTATTCACTATACAAGGATCATTGACTTGTAGTTGTATGACTTTGCTTTAAATATGCTTTCATTTTTTTGTGATATTGTGATTTTGTACTCATGGCCAGGTATTGCCCAGTTTGCACACTTACTGCAGCAGTAAGTGTTTGTTTCTAATTAGCATCTGTGAGAGGCCTACTCACTGTTTCCATGCATTTGCAGGCGGCTTTGTAAATGTGCCCTTATTCCCAGTAGTGATGGTACTGACCGACCCTCAAGAAGGATCTAAATGAGTTTCCATTGTATTGTATTATAGCATTTGAACAGTGCTTACTACCCATCTGTGGGTCCATGGAGGGTGTGTGGGTGGAAGGCTGTTGGTTTTTGTTTTGAGCCTATGTGGGGAAGTGTTTTCATGTCATGCGTAATGATCTCCGAGGTGCGATTATCGTGTTATGGGACTCAGAGCCCGGCGGTGTGATGGGTAAGGGTTTTGTGAGAGATAGACATGCAAATTGTAATCATGACAAGGAGTAACCAGCTTCGCCACAGGGGCAAAGGATGCAGTTTGTCTTTACACAAAAAATGGGTTTATTAGAGATGACCTAGTAATCCACATGGTGAAATGTGGCCGCCAGAGATATTGTAGAATGGGCAAAAGATATAATGAAAATTCCAATTTATGTTTTCGTTTCACTAGTGACACAGATAGCGAGTGGGGTGAGTCATATGGATCTTGTCTTTTCAGATGCAGTTGTGAAGGATTGCTTGGTTGTAGGTCACTGCGTACTGCATGATATGCATGAAAACATGTCCAGTGCTGGCAGTTCTTCTGGCTTTGGGTATTTCAAACACTCTAGAGGTGTCCAGAAGGTGTATGTTACTCAAGGAGTATTACATTGTATAGGATTGTAGAATTGTATGGTGCTCCACAACTTGTGGTTCAGAATGTTACGGTAAGAGGCTACTTCATTTGTTGTCTATGTTTACCGTATAGCCTATGTAGGAAGTGTGGGGTGGTATGCATGAGTTTTGAATGGATGCTTTAATCTGTGGCTGTGAAATGTCTGGGCTGGTAAGAAATGGTACATGTAGGCATTATCTGGCTGGTTTTCATTATGAGAGGATTTCTGAATTCAGGTCAAGTTGCCAAGACAAGATGTAAGCTGATATATGTAGCATCTCCAATGGTCACCTTTTAATCAAAGAGCTCTTCACACCTGTATAGAGGAAGTTAAGGGCCAAAGGAAGAACTTTTAGGTGTCTCCCATTGAGAGGAAAGGGTTAGGTCCCTACGATTGAAGACTAGATTAATGGTGCTGGGTCCTACTGAAGGAGGTAGACTACTTGGGGCCTTATTACAGGCAGTGGCTCTGCGGCGCCCACATTATGTGCCCCTGCCAGGGACACTGCTGCATTGCAGAAGTGGCTGCACAAGCTTGTGTGGCCCCTTCTGCAATACTGATAAAACACTACCACCAAATGATTGGGGCCACCAAACGCACTGCTCTGGCGGACCTCGTAGATGCCATCACCAGTAGTAGCAAAGAAATCTTCATAATTGTGAAGGTTTTCACCTCAACAGTAGCCGCCTCCAAAATGATCACCCACTTGCAGGACCTCTGTGACAATTTCTCTCAATTCTCCAGCAACAAAATCACCACCATTTACAGCAACTTTAACCTGCAACCAGACAAGACAGACCTCAACAAAAGCCTCCCACTCTTATCCAAAGAACCATGGCTAACCACATGGCCCATCACCTTACCAGAAGCACCTGCCACCACCCTGAAGTCCATCCACTCAGGGGCCCCATCGAGTCCCTGCCCCCACCACACCGACTCCAGAGGACTGCAAAACATCAGCTCCAACCTCACACCCATTCTTAAATGCCTCCACCTATTGCCTGGTGCTTGGAAACACACAACTGTCCTCCCATTGCTGAAAAAAACCCTGTGGAAGACCCTCTAACGCTTGCCAACTACATAACAATCTCCCTGCTACCATTCCCAGCAAAGGTCCTAGTATAAATCATCAAGAGACACCTCACCAAATACCTCAATGACCACCAACTCCTCAATACCACTCAGTCTGTTTTTCAGACACAACCACAGCATGGAAACTACTGTCATTGCCACCATGGATGACAACCACCTGACTGTAGACAGAGGAGACACAACGGCCCTCTTCCTTTTGGACCTCTCCACAGCATTTGACAGTCTCCCACAACAGCCTCATCCAACCCTACAAGACATGCACTCCGATGGATTTGCTCCTTCCTGTCTGGAAGGACCCAGATAGCCTGGCACCATACGCCTTGGACGCATACAACCTCATCTGCAGAGTTCCACTAACATCCTTCCTGAGCCTGACCCTCTTCAACGCATACACGATCCCTCTAGCCAGCATCATGTGCTCTCACGACATCAACATCCTCGCCTATGTCAATGACATGCAACTGATCCTCTCCCTCATGAATAATATGCCCAGTACCCAGATCAAATTCAATACCTGCATGATTGAAATCACCTACTGGGTGAAGACCAACTGTTTAAAGCTGATCACCTACAAGACCACAATTGAGATCATCGGAAGAGCACATCACTGTGGGACTACGTCTGGTGGCCAACAGAGCTATAATTGACATATCTTGCCCCCCACCACCCACACTAAGAAATTCAGGATCATCATAGATAAACTCGATATGACCTAAGAAAAAATGGAGCAGTGCACTACCATATTGTTCCGTTTAAGTCACACCAAGTGGTCAATTTTCTTCAATGGAAATGTTCTTTATTGTAATAATCCAACAGTGATATGAAGACAGTCTCAGCCAACGCGTTTCGTTCAAAAAGTGAACTTCGTCAGGGCATGCACGACAATGAATAATAATTCCACAATAGGACAACTCTCTGTGTTGGTAAGAAGAAGTCTTCTCAAGAGCAGCCAATGGTGTCACCGCCTCATGCTTCCATATTCTGAAGATGCGGGGAACATTTTCAAAAGGCTCCCAATCAGCACCTGGAATAATAGTCAGGCAGGCCCCTGTCAAAGCAAGCTGAACTATGGTAACGCCCTCTATGCCGAGATCAACAACAAACTCACCAGAACTCTAGAGACCATTCATAACTCGGCGGCTAGAATCACTCTCCACCTCCCACGCCATACTCACATCACACCTGAAGAAGCTCCAATAGCTCACCATTCACAAATGAGCACAATTCAAACTCTTCATCCACACTTTCAAGACCCTGCGTAACACTGGCCCAGCATACCTCAACCATTGCACCTGCTTTCATAAACCTTCTAAACCCCTGCCCTCATCTGGACTCCTATTTGCTTACATTCCACGCATACAGAAAAACAGATCTTGTGGTCGAGCCTGCTCCTACACCGCTCCTAAATCATGGAACCACCTGCCACTACGCGTGAGAGCCTCCTCCTCCCTACTTCAGTTCCCAAGAAGCTGAAGACCTGGCTTTTTGAGTAGTTCCACTGGGCCCTCAGCGAGGCTACACTCAGACCGCTCAGCACTAGGTTACCCTTCCAGGTGATAGGGCACTATTGGCTATCTGCCACTCACTCTTCAACCATGACCTTGGGTCAGTCCCAAAACAACAATGTCCTCAGGGAGAAGAGAAGTCCAGAAAGGACTGCAGCACCGCACACAGCCGGCGCATGGTACGCGCGCTTCGTGTCAGGAGAGACAGGGGAAAAACAGGAGGTGGGAGTGTGGTGGCGGCTTTTTGTAAGACTTTTTACATCACATGGTAATGGGTGTCTGGTGAGGCAGGGATGCCTCATATGTGTAGTGAAGGGAAGCGAAGGCAATGGATACTCCAAGACACCTCCGGGTATTCGTGCGCTCAATAAGTTTTATTAACATTAACTATTGCCGACAGCAGCTTTGACGTCCCTTACACAGGCCACTGTCTTTTGGGCCACATATTTCGTGCCTCTCTGGTAAATGCTTCGGCATTTTACGGATGCTGAGAAAGTTCCTTCCTCTTTTGTCTGTTCAGCATAGGAAGACTATTGTTCAGGCTTTGATTGGATTGCGACTGGACTACGCAAACGCCCTTTTTTTGGGCCTACCAAAATATCTTCTGACCCGTCTGCAAGTGGTCCAGAATTCGGCAGCCCGTGCTATTTACTGGCTCCCAAGAAGAGCCGGCGCCACGGCCCTTTTGAGAGATTTACACTGGCTGCCGATCACTAAAAGAATTCTTTTTAAGTGCCTGACTTTTGCCTTTAAGGCTCTACAAGGCTCCGGCCCCAAGTACATAAGGAAACGTCTTTCCCGATATGTACCGGGCAGGGCCCTGAGATCATCTTTACTATCTAAAATGACAGTCCCGGTCATTAAGCGTGCAAGGATGGGTGGTCGATCCTTCCGCTACCTAGTCCCGAAGGAGTGGAATGAATTACCACTCTCTCTTAAACAGGCCCCGAGTCTCCTTGCCTTTAGAAAGGAGCTTAAAACGTGGCTTTTCACTAATTAAGTTCTTCTAGATAACTTGAGTCCCTCTTCTGTCTCTTTTTTTGTAGTCGCTATGTTTCTGTTTTGTCTGCCAATTGTTCTTCAGCAAAGCGCCGGGACGCTCCTGGGAGTAGCCGTGCGCTATAGAAGAAATAAATTAACATAACATAACATAACATAACATATTGCACTTTGTACCCTTTTCCTTATTCAAGCTGATTTTGCCCAATTTATAAAGGGGCCTATATTCTCTCTGAAGGTGAATTTTCATTGGTTAAGTAACACTGGTCTTTGGTTTAACAGAATATTGTTCCTGCATAGTAACCTTCATTTCTATTAATCATAGGACACCTTGTACCGCCTGCATGCTCTTGGAAAATATTCTCAGGACCATTCTCCGTGATACCAGGCAAGTGTTGTTATTAAATGATACCATACTTTTTTGGGCAGTTTACTCTCTGCACCCTTCAGGCAGTTTATTAATTATTTTTTCTTATTCTTTCCTTTTAGTCTCTAGATACTGGGGCACTTGCTCTTGTCCTGATGATGACCTTTTAGTAATCAAGGTAGAAACGCCTTCGACAATAGACCTATATAGCCTTCGAGCACATCATTCATTTTAAAAAAGGAAGTCAGATGTCTTTCTAATTGGGATGCACTTTGTTTTAGTTCTTCTCTCCTCACTGCACTTTCCTTCACTATAAGTATGAGCACTGGATCTTCCAAAAAAAGAGTAAAATAGTTTTTGATATTATAAATATACAATGAATAAATTAATTGCAAAATAAACCTACCTGTATTGTATGACTTGGTACAGAATAAATATAGACGTGGTGTTCTACTATGAGAAATGTCCCTATGTGTATGATTATGTTTTAAATCCAAGTGAACCTTTGTTTCCTGTACCTTAATAATGTCAACATAACTCTGGTGATTGATGGACCTGCTGCAGAGGGATCTTTTGTCTAGTGTAAGTTTTGAGTCATCATAAAGTAGTGCAGGAGGTTAAACTTCCTGCTGCAAAGCACGTTTACCATGCAGATCACAAAGTGCATACAATATAAATAGGCCAGTGTATTACTGCTTCTGTCAGAGAGCCCCTTTTTGTTACTTGTAGTTTATAAGTTTAAATCCTTATATAAAAAAGCTATTAACTATCATCATAGAGCTGCATGCAAACTGCAAGGTATGGATTAGAGTGTTATGATTTTTCCCCGTCTTATATTATCCTAATGTTGCAAAAAGGGTCAATTTGGGTAGAAATCAGTTCTCATTAGTAGAGCCAAACCCCAACCATGGTGTTACGTTTTAAATTATGGGTGTGTGCTTCCCCAGACTAAGCACTCTTAAAGTATACTATCTAACAGAAGGGAAGACATGTGACTCCTGCACCTTGTAGTCCTCTGATGTAACATTTCCTAAACAATGATTTACACACTTGTGATTCATTGTTTCTGTGTAATGTGTAAATGATGTAAAGTGCTCTGACATCTTACACTGGTATGAGTGGCGCTATAAAACAACATAAATGCATGAGAGAGAGCGGGTGTGGAGACTTGAGGGGAACTGTTAAAGGGTGCTAGTGAGGGAATCCGTGGAGAAGAAGATCACCGGGAGCGGCAACAAACATTTTTGTACCGGGCATCACCAGCGCTAAAGCCGGTCCTGACTTTGTGTTTTCTTTTGCCAGTGAAACTATCAAATTCCATCAGTAAAATCAAAAAATATGCTTCTATTGTCAGATTCTGGGGGGCAGAAAAAAGACAGGGATGAAATTACAGCAAAACTGATAAACATAAAAAGTGTGGGCAGGAGGTAAAGTGAATATCACCTTGACATTTATTTTACAAAAAAAGGGGAAACAGAAGGGAAGCTTGAACAGAGTTGGGTATGGGGGATAAAAGTATCCCACTCCACCTCCACCACCAAAATCGAATGGAAAAAAGGATACACCATGGATTTTGCTATGCTAGTTCTGCATCGTGAAACAATATTGTATAATCTCAAGACAGAATTTCTGTTATCTTGATGGCCTAGCTGAAGATCACAGACTCCAGTCTGTGAGTAGGATCAAAACTCTTGCTCTGCCTATAGTGTGCCTGTCTGTAAATTTCTGAAAGGGGTATTCCTATGTGCATACTGCACACTCTGATTTATGAATACCATTGTGTGAAGTTACTTGCATTAATTGAATGTCCCAAAGCGAGTTGTACGCAGGTGTAAAAGTTCTTCAAATCTGCATGAAACTGCTCCGGTGAGTCACATAAGCCATCCAGAGAGGTATAATATATGTAAGAAATGTAGGCCAGTGGTATCTGTTGTTGGATCAAGAACTCCTCGTCCAGGTCAGCCATCAAAAGCTTTGCATATTGTGTGGCAAACTAAGCTCCAATGACAGTTCCACATTTCTACAGAAGCGTTTCTCATTGAATATGGTCTCTGATGTCCCACATTTTAAAATACTGACAGCTTACCCACTGCCTAAGACAAGTACAGGGGCCATCTCCTCACTCCCTACCTGTTTATCCTCTCCTCATGTTTCAACAGAACTGGCATGACTGTGAGGGACTGATCTCAGGACTATAGACTACGCTTTTGACTCATGATCTCTCTATGGTCATCAGGAAGCATGTGTACTTACAGTGGTCTGATCTGCTAGGCCACAACTACCCAAAGGAGGGCTGGGCCTTCTTTCATTCCTGACATGAAAAGGAACTGAGAGAAACAAGACTGGAATAACTCTACTTCAAGATCCTATACATCTGGTACTGGCCTCCGGCTAAACTGTGTGCTGTGAAACAGGTAATTTCTGACACTTACTGGAGATGTCTCTCCACAGGATGTAACTTTGCCCACACTCTTTGGTCTTGGCCACATATCTCTTCCTATTGGGAGAGTGTGTAGCAACTCCTGCATGACACCAGTGACACCCCTTTCTCAGTCCACGTACCCCTTTATCTTTATGTGACAAGCATAGAAAGTAAGGATCACCCTTTTGTGAACCTGTCTTTCTTCACAATTTAATAAGGACTGTTATACGTTTGCCACATCTGTGCAATAATGTTTGCAATATGGACTTTTTCATTCCATTTCACATCAAATTTTAACCTAGATACAACCTACAACACACACTGAAGAGAAGCATATCACAGCCACCTTCCAGTAGTAGTCTTATGATGGCGACTCTAAAGGTCATTCTCGGTTGCCCAGTGCTACACCTCTTTGTCGCATCCTCACTCGGTAGTAGGCCTTCCTCATTTCTGGGTACAGTGAGCAATGAAGTGCCTTCTAGTCTTCCTCCAGCAAAGAGAGTCAGACTGTGATCTTGCTTAACCACAGATTGCTTTTTAAAGGGCAGCAGACCACATCTGGGCACTGAGGTGATAAAAATGCATAAGGACAGCAGAGTGGATCGATGAGGAACTGCGAAGAAACAACAAATAAAGGCAAGAGATTTGAAAATGCGGCTTGGCGAATGCAGAGGATCCGGTGAAACTGAGGATTATGGAACACCTGCGTGAAGGGTCAAAGAATTCTCATGTCCCTCCCCAAAAAGGCACAAAAGTCACTTCTCTGACAAAGTTTTGCCATGATACTGTGAAGCAGGAAATTAGCTAAGAACTGTGAGGATTCAACTTTGTTCACCAGAAAGAGAAGAGAGGCGGTTTCTCAGATTTCACTTTCCGCTTGGAAATTTTGTCTGCCTCTAACTGTCATGATCTGTGGACCCCATAAAGCCGCCAGCATCGGCTTTCTAGACCCTAGTGCAAGGACTTAGCTCAATGCCCAACACGAATTTAGATCCAGTTGGACTGCGACCTATACACAACCTATTAAGCGATATTGAGCATGCAGTTTTTTCTGCTCACAATTAGTCCCTTCACATGAGTTAAAAGACATGGCGAAACTCCAAACCCTCGTTCATAAATTAATAACACACTCAAAATGGCACTAATAAACACAGAATAAAACTAAAAGCAGCTTTTTCTAAAACTGTAGCCAATTGCGTCATAAGAACCAGTAACCACACAGCATGAGAAAATAAATGCAGTAATACATGACTTGGCCAGAAACAACATGAGCATTTCTAGCATAGTTAGCAAGTTCCCAGCATCTTAACACCCAATCTCTACTATAAAGCGCTATGCTAAAATTTAGCAGGAACTAGCAAGCTTCAGGTTTCGTCAGATGGATTGCCCAGCACACCTTTTCTCAGTAAGAAATAGCTGTTCATCTATTCTTTTTTACAGCCCTTGCCTGGGAATGATAGGCAGTGCTGGGCTGACAACCACTTCTCTATGCAGCTCTCGAAGCCCCGGAGCAATCTCGACTGGGGCTGGCTTGTCGCAGCAAACCAGAGTGACCTCTGGCCTGATAGTTGTGTCACAAAGCCTTTCAAGTCTCTAATTAGTGGCCAGATACTTGAGTTTTTATAGTATCTGAGCCCTGATTTTTTATCATGTTTATAAGTTTGTTGACACTAAAGTCCCAACAAGACATATAAAAATGGCGATACATGCGTCGTCTCGATTCACATGTATGCTTTTTAGCCTTCACTGTAAGCATTCATATTAACATGTCAGTGGCCATTACACAAACAATGAAAATATGTCAGCTTACATAGGAGGTAGAAATAATGCTAATACTTCTGCATGTGTCTAAATTTCACACTTTCTAATAGAAAGACATAAAAGAATTAAATGAATCTGTAGACAAGCATTTGATAAAACTAGAAGAGGTTTGAACAGGCCGTGTCACAGTGTTCATGACATGCCTGCTCTAAAGAATACACCAGGGAACCTTTGAAATCAGATCTCCAATAGGTGACCATCTATCTGGCACTTATGGATGGTGAGCAGGTTACGGTACAACTATCTGGCACTTATGGATGGTGACAGATATAGGTTCTGTTCTTTTTTGGTTTCATTTGCATATGTGGTGGTGGGAGATAGTAGGTGGTGATGGCTGGCATGGTATTTGTTACTTTTTATTTCTGCAGCCTTTTTGCTTCGTTTCTGCTTCCTAATAGTTTATGCCGTTACATGATGATTCACGATTATTTTCATTGCAAAATTATTTAAAACCATTACAAATGTGCAAGCCAACGAGCATGCACCTACGAAAAAGACAATATATTCTCACTTTTTAAACCTAAACATTTCTAAGTCCTTTTATTATTTTTCTCAATGAATATGATGTAGCCAAATGTCAATACAAACTATGAAGAAGCTAAAATAGCCATCTGTAACATTTTAGAGGCAATCAACATATACTTATGAAAACAATTGCATTGTGATCTTTTCTTAATGTCAATTTGACAAACATTGGTCTGAGTAAGGTTCTCCTGGGTGGGTTAACATCTCACAAGATCACATTTAATGCATGAGAGTCTCTTTTGTCAGGCCACAAAGAAAACAAGTAGGATCAACATCTCTCTCAAGTCTGCTGCAACAATGCCGTCTTTATGGAATCAGAAACTAACCTTACTCTTTTCAGAGCCCTCTTTTCTTTTATAGACGCCATTTGATCTAGATATTTTTGTTTTGCCATCACTTCATATGATTTTACAACCATCCAGGCATGACTCCTTAGTTCACCACTCATCATATTGTTATAGAAGCATAACAACTTGGCTTGTTTACTTAACAATTTTGAGGTCTGACAGATTGGTTAAGTACTTCAGAGGTTCTCCCCGTTTCCTTATAGCTTGCCACATAATTCTTTTCAAAGAGTTTGGGGAAGTATTTCTCAATTTTGCATAATAGGACACTCAATGCTCTTCATCAGGCTGGATTTGGTGAGGGTTTGCTGGCTTGACTTTCAAAGAGCTCCCGGTCAAACTCTGGAAGTCGGACATCCGGAGCTCTTCAGCAGGACGAACCTAGAATCCGGGCCAGGTCACAGTTGAAGGTGGACGGCTTATGGAGCTTTTTTCCAAAGTTGCTCTAAACTTCTCTAAACTTCTGGAACTTCTTCCTGAAGTTCCTCTTGAGGGTCCAAAACACAATCCAAGGGTCTAGAAGCTTCAAGATTGTCTTTGAAAGTTTGGGACCAATATTTCCACAATGCACCTAGACAAAACCCTTAAAGGTCCACTGGACACACTCCAGGCAGTGAGGCTCTGCACCTGTCACATATTTATTCAGTGTTCTCTGGGGTCAAACAGGACAGAAGTTCTGTCAAATGGGTTGCAAGGCAACACCCTAGAGCATGACCACTTCCTCCAAAGTGTGGCATAATCTTCTTGCAGAAACCACTATTCCTCCAAAATTCAACATTGCTGACATCTCAGCAGAGCATGAAGAGCTAACTACACCATCTCTCAGTATGGCTCATTCCCATAGATCTCCATCCCCTAACATCTGCAGATTCCTTCCTTAAGCCCCCTATCTGGCTGGGTCAGAGGGGATGAGAGTAAGTGGGCCTGGCATTCCCTGCCTGCCCTATTCCGCCATTGAAGCTTCATGCTTTACGAACCCCCACCCCTGTTCTGGAATTCCTGTGTGGTAGAGCCCTCTTCACCAGATAGCCTCTCCCCTGGTGAACCACTTATCACGTCATCAAAGCAGCCAGGCTAATCCTGTTAACTCTGACCAATCAGGGAAGACTGCAGGAAGGCTGAATTTTGGCTTACAAATTATTTTCTGCATATTTTAGGAAGAATTCTTCAATGGCATATTGTTGGATTTATCAATACCATTCTCCTAAGTCCTTGAATGATAGGTATTCAATTCCTAGCAATATTTATGAATTCATAAACTATTACAATGTTATCCTATGGGGCTAAGCATATACAATGGGGAAACTGCAATGTGCAATTTCTCCATCATCAGGGCATATAAAACGTGTGTTATAGTGGCCCTGCTTATAGTTACATGACCCCCCACCCCTAGGGACACTTAGGGGGGACATTTGAGGTCGTGAATATGCAACAATTGTGTAGATCCTCACTACACAGTGCTCACAGCACCAAAGTCGGTTTGGGGAGGCACTTTGCTACAATGGGGGATGTGAAATGTGCAATTTCTCTACCCTCGGGGCATATAAAACATCTTTTATAAGGACGCTGCTTATAGTTACACGACTCCCACTCCTCGGACACCTATGGGAGACCCTGGGGGTACCTAATATGCGCAATATTGTAGATTATTTATTTTTAAGTGTCCCTACCAACAACGTTGAGTTTGCAGTTAATTTACTTTTGAAAAATAAGTGCTGCAAGGCAGGGCCACTTTTAAAATGACCTCAGGCACTCAGCAGTTCACATGTGCAAGTGCAGAAAGGGCTGCTGGCCTCTAAATTGCCATGTCCCATTATATACCAGGGACTTATACGTAGTTTTAACCCCCTCTGCCCTATTGCGCACTAGGGACTTATAGGGTAGGTCATGCCAATGGTAAGTGTACCCTAATACATAGTGTACCCTAATGCATGTGTTTATTTTCAACATAGCACTGGCCCTAGGCCTGGTTAGATAGAGTCCAGGGACAGTCAGAGTCAGTTACCACCAGTACCAGTCAGCGAAAAATGGGGGTGCACAGGGCACACAGGATGACTTTGCAACAGTATAGGATTGTGATTGGTCTCAGTAGGAGAGAAGGGATGCCCCAACATTTCACCTTTACCCATAATTTCCACGTATCAATGTAGTCAAAAGCCATAGCAACATCTTTGAAGGCAGCGCAGAATAGGTTGGCCTCTGTTTTGATTGTTGAGTGTATAAAGAAGCAAGAGTGCCATGGCATTATCTTCAATGCTGCAGCCTTTTTGCAATCCTGTTTGATACAAGGGCACTAATCCTTTGTGCGAGGATCCGTCTTCCAATTCTTTATCCAGAATTTAGCAAAGCATTTATCCTCTACATCTAGTAATGTAACCAGGTGGTAGTTTGCCACGTCATAAAGATGGCCCCTTTTGTGGACTGGAACAAGTAATGAGCCTTTCCAACTGTCAGGAATGGACTGGTGTCTACACAGCTCTTGCACTGAGAGAAGAAGAGCTATGCCCTTTAAGGTATATGTGATTCAAAAGCCGCCGCAGGGATTCCGTGTGACCCCGGGGAGCCTTCACTGTGGAGAAACTTCAATTTCATTTGCACCGTCGTTGACTGTTGTTGGTTTAATTATGACCCCTTCCACCAAATTGCATCCTCGGGTAAGTGGCCCATTCTGCTGGAAGAACAGACCCCCCCCCTCTTTCTTTCAGTTATATGTTATTTACTAATTTTCAAAACTTTTGCGTGTCTCGTGATTTTGTAGTTTCATAAAAATTGACCCCCATTCGTTCCTCTTTTTTGATATCTTGCTTCTCAGCGTTTTTTTTCCTGTACTCGGATTTAACTCTTATTACTTCCTTTTTCCCATTAGGGTCGTTTTTCCTTTTACTGTGATTCCTCAACGTATTATTAAGTTTGTTTTTTAAAACCCTAATTTCTTTTGAATGTGCCTTTCGAGGCGTTACGGTGGTATGAGACCTTTAACTGTCTCTGAGGGTCGAGACTATGACTGGCCATGAGTGTACCCAAGGTGGAAGGATTTACCCTCTGCTCCTCCCCTTCTACCCCAGGATTCAGCTGTTTGGATAAAAAGACTCATTTTCCCTGCTTCCCATTGTAACCTTTCAGTCGGTTCTGCACCTGCTGGGGTCCCTAGGCGTGGCTGTGTTTGTAACTAACCATCATATGTTGGGGTAAGCAGCCACTGCCTAATATCGGAGACATTTTTTATTGGATTGTACAGCCCCACTAGAACGAGAGTGTCATACAGTCTCGATTTTCTTTGAGGAGATATCTGGGTCCATGCAGGAAGTTGGTTCACCGTATATTTACCTCTTAGCAAACGGAAACCGAATATGGTTGTGGCTTTTAAATTTAGGCTTGATGAGTGGGTTGGCACCGAACGTTCACATCAAATCTAAGATGGAATATATTTCTGTTTTGCTTGTTATATTGTGGGTTTGGTGATGTTCTCTTTTTATAGTTTGTTTTCCTGCTTTCGCGGTCTCAATTCCTGCAACTAGCGGGGCTGCTCGTTTGAGTGTTTGTGTGTCCATTTTATGAAATTAACAACCGATCCTTTGCTCCCGACAGCCACTGAAGCGCACTTCTGCAACATCGATAATGGGTTTTAGTGCCTGCTCTTGATCAGAAGAAGGCTGTGCCCATACTCAGCATCCAGAATACAGTGGGTTGTCCTAGCAGCCTGGGCCATGCTGGTGACTCTAAGATCATGGTCGCCTGGAGGGGTGTTTCACAATCAGTAGGAGACATTAGTTGGCACAGACGGCAGTGGGACTGCAGAATCTGGCAGCAGACGAAGGATATCAAACTTGGTCTTCTTCACATATTTAGCTGACACCAAGAATTGAAAGGTATCTCAAGCATATAAGTTTCAAACACAATACTTGGTGATGGATCTATAGAATAGCACCTCACTTTCTCACTGCTGTCTTATAAGAGTTGCTTGGTCGTGCACAAATCTCCAGCACCTGTCACTCTTTGGTGTCACTGGACACAGATTCACTCAACAAATTCAACAAAAGGAGGTCACCAAACAGAGTACATGTCAGTCCATTTGTATTTTCTTTGTTTTCATCCCTTATTTTAACATCCACATGTGATCATAAAAACAGCCAACGCGTTTCGTTCTTTTGAGGCACAAGCCTTTAGAACTTCTTCAGGGCTCATTGGAAAGAAGCTCTTTCCACAGAGCACGAACGGAAGGTTGGAGACCACGTATCACAGCAGACCACTCTGTTATTTGGAGCTTCTCGTGATTACCAGGAGTATATCCTCAATTCACCTTATCCAAGACGTTTCAGTCACTCGTCTTTGCTATGAGGTGGGATGACTTGGCCTACCGAAGTATTACCACATCATGAAAGGATTATTGCATTTCGCCTCTGACTACGGGATTATCGATTTCGACAATTGAGAGTTTTACATTCTGCTCTTCGAGCCCTGCAGAAGTTCTAAAGGCTTGTGCCTCAAAAGAACGAAACGCGTTGGCTGCTTTTATGATCACATGTGGTTGTTAAAATAAAGGATGAAAACAAATAAAATATAAATGGACTGACATGTACTCTGTTTGGTGCACCTCCTTTTGTTGAATACGCTTCCCAAGTTGGTGTATTGTCCAAAGATTCTATTGATGATTCCCGATCCAAGATAAAACCGATCCAAGATAAAACCTGAATCTTTCCTGTGATGTCAGTTCCAGTTTGAATCATGTATCACAGATAAAAAGCATGAGCAAAAGATGTGTCATTACAACTTTTCTCACATTTTATGTTTTGTTGATCACCCAATTTTCTCTATTTCGCTCCTTGATTTTCAAATTTGATTCCAGGATTCAATTTGGATTCTTCTTCTGGATTCTTTGTTCTGGCTCTTCTCTCTGCCTGACGTTAGTGGAAGTTTGATGCCTGGCTTTTCTACTTCAACATAAATGTCCAACTTCAATCAAACACTATCAAATTGTCAAGGAGGTGTTGTACCTTTGTGTTTTTCCTCTTAACTAGGACCCCATAAAGGACACACTTGACACGTTTAATATGTGGTGTACTGTACATTGTGATGCTGATGCTTCTGAGAAAAGTCACTCTTCTTTGGGCATTTAAAAAGGAAACTGGACAGACCCTTACCACTTTTTGTCCTTGACAAAATCTTAGACTGTTTTAGCAGACAGGGAACCCAGAAGTGTCCATCTGCTGTCCTTCAGGGAATGCTATCACTCAATAGTCTCATGACATGGCTACCTTGTTGCTGGCACTGATTTGTATATTTGAGGGTATAGCCTTTTTTACTGTCTCCCTAGAGGGAGGACTGTTAATCCTGGCATAAAATCCAAGTAGCCTTAATCCCAGAGGGACCAAAGCTACATCTCACTGATGAGAATTTAAAAAGACTGAAATCAGTCTGAGGTTTTTTGTGTTCCATTTGCAGAGAATGTGGCCTAGTACTTTAGGAGGATTGTTCCTATGGAAGCGGGAAAGAGGTTGGTTTGCATATGGTTAGTCCCATTCTGTAATGACACATGCAGGCTGAAAAATGAGGGTACGGAATGTGTGCAGGGTAATTACCAGTTTTTCAAGTTAGTTAAAGATGTTTAGTCCATCACATTTTGTCCACACAACGTTACTCATCTTCCACACACTGAATGTGAACTTTGGAGTAAATTATCTTTGGGAAGGAATGATACCGGTAAGAGTGACAGTAGCCGGAGAAGGGCAAGTGATGTGGTTGTGGCTACTGAAAGTCCCTTTCCCTGCTGCCTCCTGCCTTGGCTGTCTTTCTTGGCTGTAGAATACCCAGAACGTTCTGCCCAGCAATCCCTTTAAAGAAAGTGTGGGAAGAAGCTTGCTTAATTGAAACCGCCACACCTCCATCCTCCATCGGTTCCTGGCTCCTGGCAGCACCCAGGCTCACAGACTCCCCTAGCCAATCATGACGCTGCTGTCACCAGCATGAGAGCAGCTATGTGATTGGTCTGAGCGACTTGGTTCGGCGCTCAGATGGGGACTGGGTGCCTGTGCATGTTCTCCACCGTGGCTGTGCAATACAGCCAGGTGGAGAGCATGCTAAGTGTGCATGACTGTTTGACTGGCCCAAGATGGCCGACCAAACCGTCAGGCACACTTAAGTGCCCACCAATCCTCCCCCTGCTGGCTGTGATGACAGCCCAGCCCCACCACACCCCATAAAACTGCCTGAGTACAGAAAAATAAAATGAGAATAACATTGTGTTATCGGAGGAGCAGCCACTGTAGTAATGCTTATTTCTGCCTGACTCAGCATAAGATGCTGCATTAGAACTACTTTACCCCACTTATTCTCAGCAAAATATATTAGCCTAGATCGGATTAGTGTCCCTGCTGTCACCAATGTGGGACGGATTTGTGTCACATGATTTGAAAGTGCCCTGTGGTTAGAGAGTACTGGGAAAGATGGTGGTGGCTATCTCCCGGGTTCCGAGGGTCCGTGTTGATAGTTTCTTGGCACACTGTATATGGAGGTTGCACCCCGACATAAAAAGGTATAATCTGCTTTAGGTTTACATTCCAGCTATTTGTTCTTGCCAGGCACAGAAGTATGATGCACTGTATGCAGCCCCATGGCCCCTACTGTGGCACAAAGAAGCCTCAGACTGGTCTGTGAGGCAAGACATATTAAATGTGTTTTAAAAACAGATACTTTTTCACTAAGAGCAACAAGTTTCTATCATGTGAATAAACTCCATTGACTAATATTAACTTAACACCCAGGCTTACTAGACTACATGTCCATGTATTTTAGCTCTATGCTCCAACTGATCATTCTGTAGCGAGAGCCCTGGTCAGCTGAAATGACAATTGTCTTTGATATTGTGCTGCTTGTTGTTTTGCATTGAGCCCTAGTTGTACTTCCGGCTTAATGACTTGTGTTTTATTTTTGGTGCCTGTGGTGTTGGGAAAGCAGGGACTGCTAGACAGAGCACCACACGATGACCACAGAGGCTAGAGGCAAAGGTGAAGTGTCTCCAGTGGATTTAGGGTGGAGACGAGTTGGCTAAAAGAATGAGTGTGAGTCGAACCAGAATGTTTAGGTCAAGTCGTACAGTGCTTACTATTTGTTTATTGCTTGCTTGCATGCCTTATATTATTTGTGGCTAAGGTAGTGTCAAAGAAGGTGTACACAAAGGTCATCTGGGTAGGAGACGATGGGAGAGAATGGTTACGTAAGCAGAAGAAACAGAAAAGGATTACCATTGTGAACCCAACTGTCTCCCAACCGACTGTGGCAAACTCAGGGGCAGATTTACAAGCCCCTGCGCCACTTTTGCGTCACTTTTCCCAAGTCACGCAAAAGTGACGCAAGGGGCTTGTAAATCTGCCCCTCGGTGTCCTAAATTTTGAGCACTACTACCTGGCTTCCCAACTTCAGTGGGTGTCACGCTGGTTTGCTGGCACAAACCTTGCTGACACTGCCTCACTTCTCCCCTCCTGGGACTTGGAGCATATATTGTCCTAATGTCACCCAGTTGCCAGGGCTCCACCACCAAACATCTTTCTCCTTCACGTTGCTTATCGGTGCTATCGCAGGGCACTGTTCCTCACTCGGTCGACCACACCATATGACTCCGCACTGCCACTGTTTGGCATGCTACCCTCTAATATTCACCTTCCTTATGCTTTTCACCCAGTTCAGTTGTTGGTCAGAACTGCTTTTCCCTATTGACATCCTACATTGTTCTTTGGACCTTTTATTCAATGCGAATAACCTCAAGAGAGACATGTTCCTTGCCTCCTCAATTGCTGACACCACTGATTTATCCTCCTATCACCCATGCATATATATTGTACTGGTTTTGTATGCAATTCTCTTGAGCATATGTTGTGTACACAGATTGTACTAAGCTGTATAAATCACGCTGCACTGGTCCTGTGCTCCAAAGAAAAGAAAAAGCCAATAAAAACCTATTCAAGAACAAAAAACGGGAACCCGAAATATAGAGCAAAAATACACTAGAAGCAGTGCAGTAGCAGGGATGATAGGCAGGAGTGGCAGGATCTGGAGCACAGACCCTTGAAGGATGAACATGTGAGAGATAGAGATCCCCTGATCTAGCCACTTTGACTCCTTCACAAGCACCTTTGGGAGTGGACCGAATGCATGGGGGTAACTGAGTGTGAGTGCAGAATACTATCACTATCCCTCTCCATGAAACCAGTTAGAAGAAATATAACTGTAGGGAACCCTATCCTATTTTTCCATTTCCTTAACTACCTTCCTCCACAGGATGAGCTGTGGGCACCAGGCCTGTAGACCCACTTCCCTGGTACCCGCGTAAGAGATAACAATGGGGACCAGACAGTCTAAACGTAGTGAGCCCCACCAAAAGGGACTCTTGTCTATACTACGTATCAACAATATGGTAAACACACCTGTAAATGTTTAGAAGAGTAGGTGGGACTCACTCATGAGGACTGGAAGAAGACCTTTCCAGAGCACGGGCCCTTTGATATAGAAAGATTAGCTAATCTCCAAAAGAAGCAGAAAGACAAGCATTACAAGCAAAATAAGGGTGAGGCACCAGCTGATTCTTTGGACAGACTTAATGAGGTGTTTGAAAGGTATTCCAACTTCAACTGAATGTTTTCTAGTGAGAGCCCTAGTTAGTTAAAATGACATTTGTGATTTAAAAAAATGTTTTGATTGATTTTCTAACAATATAATCAACACAGGAGAAATACATCGACTTATATAAAATCACAGGATCCTTAGAATCATCCCGGTCACTAATACATTGTAGTATCTTTGATATCAACCCCACCCTGCATAGTGGCATTTCCAACTGTGAGTGTATCCCCCTATATTAAGTCATTATTAGTGTTAGAAATTGAACAGAACCCTGCACCCTGTCCAAGGAGGGACCACAATCCTAGTCAGGGTAAGCTAGATACACACTAAAAGATAACCGTGCTCATCCTCTGGTAGCTTGCATATGGCTCGGTCCAAACAGGGGTGGCGGGATGAGCAAAAAAACTGTGGATTAAACCCAGATCTCTGACTGAGGGTGAATTTTGGATATGTTCAGCATTATGTCAATTATCTGTTCTTTCTGTTTTTGTCGCCTTACGTGAGAAGGGTATGCCGGGACATCGGTCCCGTGCTCACTGTGCCACTGGATTCAAGCTAATCTGGCTGATTTGGGGTGATATCCCGAAACCAGTGCCAGTATGCTTGTTTTTGGTCCAGGGAGGAACTGACCTCGCAGTTCGTGCTGGACTGTTTGCACGGGGAACAGGGTCAAGACTGATTTGCACATGGTTGGGTCCAAACTGGGGTGGTGTGTTGAGCAAAAAAACGATGGATTAAACCCAGATCTGTGACTGGGGATGAATGTTTGATTCCTTCAGCATTCCGTACATCATCTGTTCTTTTTACCCTCTGATAGCTTGGCACAGAGCAGTCAGGCTTATTTAAAGAAGCATTTGTGAAACGCACACACACAAACATACAGTAAGACAATGAAAACTCCACAAAAATACTCCACACAGTTTTAGAAAAATAGAGAATACTATGAATAACACAGGACCAAAACAACCAATATCCAATAAGTAGAACCAGAGTTATGATTTTTTAAAGAATAAACCAAACATAGAGCTTAAGAAGTCAGTAGCACTAAGGTGTAATTTGAGGTTGCGTAGACCAGGGTTAATCCAAAGTTGAGGCAGACCGCGATGGAGGGCAGGCCGGCTACAGAACTCATGCAGGTCCTGCTGACAAAGTATCTTGGATGGAGCAAGCGTAGATGTGGAAGGCTCGATGCGGGAAGTCGTGGAGGTGCTGCGTCATCATTGATCCTATGGATGGAGAAGTATCAGCGCCGATCCGTACCATTGATGAAGGCTTCGGCGTTGAACCCCTTTACGATGCAAGAGCTGCGTTGTTGTTGAGCTGTGCTACATCGTCGTCGAGCCACGCTGTCCATCGTCATCGAGCCGCGCAGTCTGTCAAGACAATGTCATTGATCTGTTTCTGCGTTGGCATTGAAGGGCAATTCGTCGGTTCTGATTGGCACAAAGTCATCACCGCATCAATTTTGATGGCTCTGGACAGAAGAGATCTCCTTTCAAGGGCCCAGGACTGGATTGGCAACATTTGGTAGGGCAGGACTCAGATGGCAGGGTCCAGGTGCTGTAGCAGAGTTGAAGGAAGTCTTTGGTGGCACTGAGACTTCAGAACAGGGGGCAAGCCACCAAGCCCTTGGAGTCACTCTGGGTCAAATGAGATGGGTTCAGGCCTTGTCCCCAGCAGGGCAGCTCAGCTTAGCAGAAATCAGTTCCTTCAAAGCACCAGTCAGGCAAAGTGGCTATCCTTGTGGCACAGCAGTCTTTACTCACGCCAGTTTGCATGATGGAGTTGCTGCCTCACTGTTACTGAACTACCACCCTAGAGGAACTGTACGACACTTCAGGGAGACAGCACTAGAAGGAAAGAGGTGCCCCTGTCTGTGGTGAAAAAGGTAAAGTGTATTACCTGGCTGGTATGGATGTGACCCAATAGGGCCGGAGAGTGAGGTAGACCATGGATGTGTTCACAATATAAGTTCCTGTAGTAAGCTTTCCATACAGCTGTGCTGGTTATAGCTATGAGCCATGCTGCAAGAGGAGCTTGTAAACAAACTACCTAGAGAGTTGTACCCAGGCAGCTTCATGTGTGATTCTTATTGTGGGAAACATGCAGCAAAGAAGGTTTCTCGGGCCCACAATCAAGATAAAAGCACCAAGAGCCTTTCAATAAAGAGAATTGTATAACTATAGTACACCTTATAGCCAGATCAGAAAGGGTGTGTGCCCAGGTTAGAGCCAATCAGTACCACATAATAGCAGTGCCTCCTAAGGGGGGTTAGCGCACCAATGGAGGAAACAAGGGCTACATAGTGATGTTTATGATGTTGTCGATTGATGGGTGTGGTGTGGAAAGTAATGGTCTGGCAGCAGTTGCAGGTTCAAGTAGTTTATTCCATTATTAGGAAAGCAGCTCTCTCACAACTCTGCTTTAGTTTTTCCACTGCTGAAGTCTGTTGGCATTCAATACACAAAAAGGAAAAGAGAATATCTAAAAGATAAATGTAAACCTGTAGGTTAATCAAGAAAACTGGTTATACATAAAGAAAACTAAAATAAAGCTGACACCCTACCCAAAATATCAACACGTGTCACTATCACAAATATAATCCTTCATCAAAACTGAAGGTCTACTTTCACATTATGGAGTCTACTGCAGAGACACCCCCACACCATCTGTAATGTCAGAAGCAGAGGGAGACACATTCACACAGGGATTAAGGCTATTCAGATCTGAACTACCGGGAGGATTCTTCAACTCAACAGATGAGATTCCCATTAATACTTTGGCGAAAAATCCTGGTTACATGAATAGTTAGGAGAAAACAGCCTGTGGCGATTTATTAGGACATATAGTAGAAAGGAAATTTTCCTCAAGAACATCATCTTTCCAAAGTCCAACACCATCATGACCATGTTTGTTGTCGTCACAACAAAACCTGTGGCATTTAGCAGCTCTCTTCGGATTCCAAACCTTTGCCATCACTCAAACGTATTGCAATCCCCAAAACCTCTACACCCCCCATGGGCTCAAAACAATGACTGTCCCCCTCAGGAATCTTACCAGGTTTATTAACTCTAACCCACCGAGCAACACTAATGTCAACTGTCCTAATGGTGTGTATGAGATCATATTGTGTCTTATGCTTGAATTAATTGGATTCCAATTTCTCACTGACTTCATCAACCTTCCAGTGTTCCACCAAAGACGTAAATAACTGTCCTGGATTATATGTGGTCCTGGGATTCCTGCCTCTCAAAATACGAAAAATAGAAAGACCTGTGGCATCATTCTCAGAAATTCTGTAGGCCCATACTGCCTTATCTAAATGAACCTCCCAATTCAGTTTACTATTCAGGAGCTAATTGAATAGCATTCTTGATAACTCTGTTAAAGCCCTCAATCATACCATTCCCACTACAATCATACAGGTGTTTGGTTTTATCCTTCAAACAAACCCTTTCAAAGTACTCTTTGGCTTTGTTTGATAAAAATTTAATTACAGTGTCACGAAGTGATGGGTATACCTTCACTGGTAGACACTTGATCTAAGAATTTCAAAACAGAGTCAGTGTAAGCCTTATCCACTAATTCCCCCTAGAAGCCACCCAGAGAATAAATAAATTATAGCTATTATGTATTTATGAGTTTCCTACAGGACCCATAAAGTCAATTGCAACGGATTACCAAGGACATTTAGGAGACAACCTCACAAGCATTGGAGGCCTAAATGTTTTTAAAAATTTATCAGCCTCCAAACAATGTAATCAAGACCATACAAATTCTAATGTCCATCGCAGTACTCCAGTACAAGTTTTTAACAACTCCTTTGGCTCCTACAATACCAAAATGACCCTCATGGCACAAATTAACAATGTCATTGCCCAAAGAGTCTTGCAGTATTAATCTTTCCCCTCTCTAATATGACATCATCAAGAATAGACAATTCAGAATTTACTTCCCAAAAGGGATCAACATGAGGATCCATCATATGTTTACCTGGCCAACCTTTATGTATATATTCCCACACTGCTTCTAAAACCGTATTCTTTTTTTCCCTCCAATGTCCATTTATCGTTATCAATCACAGGAGAACCTAAATCGTGAATCTGTTCCGCTTGAAACTCATTCCATACTTCATTCTCACATTCTTCCATTTGTTTTGGCATTCTGGAAAAAACATCTGCAATAACATTCTCCCTTCCAAGAACATAAACTATTCTTGAATTTCTAATCTTGAAGTTTAACAGACAACCTAGCTAACCTCAGAGGCATATTCACAGTACTTTTTATAGTAAGTATCCCTATTAGAGGTTTGCGGTCATATCTGATAGAAAAGAGTTTACAACACACAAAAGCTCTAAAGTTGTTGGATGCCCAAGCACTAGACAAGGCTTCTTCCTCAATGATGGAATGCTTTTCTTCAGTGGGAAAAATAGACCGGGAAGCATAGGCAATAATAGATTCCTTAGCATTTCTTGCAACTTGAATTAACACCCAAACATTTGTTGCTAGTATCTGGGATAATAATGGAGCTGACATAAGGGTTGAATCCTTTCAAGGAAGCAACATTCTCAATAGATTTGTTAATACTTTCAAAGTCTAAATCATACTCAGTTGATGTTAGACATGGGGGTCTCTAGTTGGCAGAGGTAGGTACCTTTGTCCAAATAGGGGCCCTTGCTTCTAGTCAGGGTGAGGGGGATACGCTCCTAAAATAATCCCTGCTCACCCACTTGATAGCGTTGTCACGAGCAGACAGGCTTATCTCAGAGGCAGTGTGTAAAGCATTTGTGAACACATACAGTAACACAGTGAAAACACTACAAATGGACACCACACCAGTTTAGAAAAATAAGTCATCTTTATCTAAACCAAAACAAGACCAAACGACAAAAATCTACGGTACAGTATTAAAAATAAGACTTTCAAATGGTAGAAATAGTTCAGTTCAATGCAAGTTGTAAATGCGACACTTTTCTCAAAAGTACCTTAGATGCATCACGCAAAACAAACAAAAGGGTCGCAGGAAAGGTGATGCGTCAGTTCCTGGCTTCGGGGAGGTGATGTGTCGGTTCCGTACTGCAGTGCAGGGGAGGTGATGCGTTTTTTCCTTACCGGAGAGGAGGGGATGCTTCGGTTTCTTACTGCGTTCCGGTTACGATGCAACAAGATGGCGCCTCGATGTGTAGCGACGATCCGGTGCGATACGACAAAATGGCGGCTTGATACGATGCGACGATCCGGTACAATGCGTGATCTTTTGCAGCCGCACGGCAGGTGTTGCGACGGTCTTCTCAGCGATGCATCGGGACCCGGTGTGGATGCGGCACGCTTCTTCTTGGTTGCTCGGCGAGGTGTCAGACCCAAGTGCGGATGCGGCAAGCTTCTTCCCTGTGGCTCGGTGATAGGTCGGGAATCGGTGCGGATGCGACACACTTTTTGCTCGTTGCCCCGCTCTTACAGCTCCCAGCAACAAACAGTCTCTATAGGGCCTAAACAGCAGCAGGCACCTCTTTGCAGGTTAGAATTCCCAACAAGGAAATTCAGGGGAGCTGGTGGTGAAGTCTTTGTGTCCCTGAGACTTCAGAACAGGAGGCAAGCTCAGTTTCAAGCCCCTGGAGATTTTTTTTTCAAGCAGCTGACAAAGCAAAGAGCAAAGTCCTTTTTCTCCTTTCCTTGGCAGCAAGCAGCCACTGCAGGCCAACCCCAGACAGCAAACAGCACAGGGGCAGTATTCTACCTCAGCTTATTCGGCTCTTCTCCTTGGCAAAGGTTCCTCTTGATTTCCCAAAAGTGATCGTAGGTTTTTGGGGTCTGGGTCCCCCTTTGTATACACACAAATCCTTTGTTCTCTGAAGGCAGAGAGTGTCTGTACCCAGCCAAAACCAGTTCTGTCCTCACTGGTGCAGCTTCCTGGCAGGAGGTGGAGGCAGCATTGTTGAAAGCAGACCTGGCCCAGGCAGGTGAAAGGAAATCTCCTCCCCCTACTCTAAATTTAACCCAGGTCCATTCAGCCCAGCCCTGACTCATCAGACTGCCGGAGCCACAGCCCTCTCCAGCCCCCTGTCATCCAAAAGCCAGAATCGCAATACCCAAACCTAGCAGAGGCATACTGGATGGTTAGGCAAGAAAATACCCACTTTCTAAAAGTGGTATTTTCAAACACAGAATGTAAAAATCACCCTCACTAAAAGATACATTCTGAGTTCAGGCATACTAAACTTCATTTTCCGATGTTGTTCCTAGGGCCAGTTATGTTTATAAGATGTTATAAACTAACTGCCCATTCTGGCCTATGGGAACAAATAGCCTTACAATATTGAAAAAACAAATTGGCAGTATTTCACTATCAGGACATGCCACAAACATCAGGGCATGTGCTACCTTTCACAAACAATGCACCCTGCCCACAGGGGTACCTTGGGCCTACCTTAGGGGTGACTAACATGTAGAAAAAGGAATGTTTAGGGACTGGCAAGTGTGGGCACTTGCCAAGTCGACATGGCAGTCCCAGACTGCACACAGGCTCTGCAATGGCAGGCCTGAGCAACGTTTTATAAGCTGCTTCTGTAGGTGGCACAATCAGTGCTGCAAGCCCACCAGCAGCATTTGATTTATAGGCCCTGGGCACACATGGTGCATTGTACTAGGTTCTGACAAGTAAATCAAATCAGCCAATCATGGAATCACTAATCCATGACATCAATTTACAAAAGGGAGAACTTTCTCACGTTGGCGCTGAATAGCAGATATATGGTTGTCTGCATCACAGACAACCCCGGAAAATAGGTTCCGAAGGCTGCAGAGGGGCCCTACTCATGCAGGGGCACCCGCTAACATGAAACCCAGCACCTTGCCTTCAGGATTGTTAAGGCCTGCCATAGGGGTGACTGATAGGTTTACATTTGTAGTGATTTAGAATAGATATAGGGAACCTATATCTAAGTAAGGGGTGCATGCACCTCCTTACACAGGCTGCAGTAGTAGACCTGGGGTGTCATTTTGAATGGCCTCTCAGGGCTGGCACAATACATGCTTCAGCCCCTGGGAGGCCTCTGGGATACCTATGCCCTGGGGACATGGTGTACCATATACTAGGGACTGATAAGGGTACTCCATAATCTAATCTGGAGTGTACCTAAAGTACATGCAATCGTTTTACAGGAGAAAGCAGATAGACTGGGGTCTTGAATAGCAGGATCACAGTCAGTCTAGGTAAAAAACAGTGATACATCAGCAAAAAGTGGGGGTAACCATAAGAGGCAGATCCTACTCTCCTACACAACCCCCTCAAACGTAGGGACATTAAACTAACCTTGACCAGTTGAGTCTTCATTCTTCTGAGTGGAAATATCTTGAGAGTCCATCTTCATTGGCATGGTTACTCCCAGGTCTATGTTCCACTGTATAGTCCATCCCCTGTAGGGAAATGGACCACCTCAAAAGTTTGGGGTTTTCGCCCTTCATCTGTTTTATCCATAAGAGGTGTTTGTGGTCTGCTGAACAATTAAGTGAGTGCCAAACAAGTATGGCCTCGGCTTCTTCATGGCCCTAACCACAGCAAAGGCTTCCCTCTCAATAGCTGAACAACGTTTCTCTCTGGGGGTCAGCCTTCTGCTAATAAAAGCTACTGGCTGATCCTGACCCTCTTAATTCAGTTGTGATAACACAGCCCCTACCCCCGACTCAGATGCATCAGTTTGAACAATGAATTGTTTGGAATAGTCAGGACTTTGCAGAATAGGAGCAGTGCACATGGCCTGCTTCAGGTCATCACATGCCTTTTGACGGCTAACTGTCTTCTGAACTTTCTTAGGCATTCATTTGGAAGTTAAATAATTCAAAGGGGTCATTATAGATCCGTATCCTTTGACAAACCTCCTGTAATACCCAGTCAGGCCCAAGAAACCTCTGATTGGAGTTTGGGTAGTTGGAGCAACCCAGTCCATGATGGTCTGGATTTTGCTCTGCAATGATTGAAGCTGACCTCCACCCACAAGGTGGCCTGGTTATACAACCTTACTCTGCCCTATATGGCTCTTGGTGGCCTTGATAGTGAGGCCTGTTTTTTGCAGAGCCTCTAAAACATTTCTCAGGTAGACCAGGTGATCCTCCCAGGTGGAGTTAAAGACAGCAATATTATATAGATAAGCTGCACTATAGGCTTCCAGGCCTGTAAGGACATTGTTCACCAACCTTTGAAAAGTGGCAGGTGCATTCTTCAAGCCAAAGGGCATCATCACAAATTGGTAGTGCCCACTAGGGGTTGAGAAAGCTGATTTTGGTTTTGCATCCTTAGCTAATCTGATTTGCCAGTAACCAACTGTCAGGTCAAATGTACTCAGAAACTTGGCTGAGGCCAAAGTATCTTTAAGTTCATCTGCCCTGGGTATTGGATGGGCATCAGTCCTAGTGACTGCATTGAGACCCCTGTAGTCAACACAGAACCTCATCTCTCTCTTACCACCCCGGGTGTGAGGTTTTGGTAACAATACTACTGGACTAGCCCAAGGGCTATCTGAGGGCTCAATTACTCCCAGCTCCAACATTTTCTGGAATTCAGTCCTGATACAGTCCCTGACATGGTCAGGTTGCCTGTAAATCTTATTTTTAACAGGCAGACTGTCACCTGTTCCCACTTCATGAGTGCACCAGGTAGTCTGACTTGGAGTCAGTGAAAACATGTGTCTGTACTGATTGAGGACTTTGCTACAATCAGTTTGCTGTTGGTCAGTGAGGCTGCCTGCCAAGGCTACACCATCAACTGAACCATCATCAGGGTTCTGTGAGAGCAGGTCAGGGAGTTGATCACTCTCTTCCTCTTGCCCCTCATCAGTAGCCATGAGCAAGCCCATGTCTGCCCTGTTCACATATGGTTTGAGCCTGTTCACATGGAGCACCCTATGGGGGCTCCTGGGAGTTCAAAGGTCCACCGGGTAGGTAACCTCTCCCTTCTGCTCAAGAATAGTATGGGGTCCACTTCAATTATCTTGGAAGGCTGCTGGGGCCTCAGGCTCCAACACCCATACTCTCTGTCCTGGCTGATAAAGAGTTAAAACAGCCTTTTGGTCATGCCAGGCCTTTTGCTATTCCTGGTTAGCCTCGAGGTTTTTGGATGCCTTCTTCATGTACTCAGCCATCCTGGAGCGGAGACCAAGTACATAGTCCACAATATCCTGTTTAAGGGGTTTGAGAGGTAACTCCCATCCCTCCTTCACTAGACATAAAGGACCCCTAACTGGATGTCCAAACAGAAGTTCAAAAGGGCTGTAACCAACCTCCCTCTGAGGAACCTCTCTGCAGACAAAGAGAAGGCAGGGCAAATGGATGTCCCATCTACGCCTGAGCATTTCAGGTAGACCTTTAATCATGCCCTTGAGGGTTTTGTTGAATCTCTCAACTAACCCATTGCATTGTGGGTGATAAGGGGTGGTAAATTTGTATTTTACTCCACACTCCTTCCACATAGCAGTCAAGTAACCAAACATGAAGTTTGCATCTCTGCCTGATACTACCTCCTTATGAAATCCCACTCTGGAAAAGATTCCCAGGAGTGCTCTAGCCACAATAGGAGATGTGGTAGTCCTAAGTGGAATTGCTTCTGGATACCTAGTGGCATTGTCCCCACCACTAGTATGAATCTGTGCACAGGTGCAGTTTGAGGATCCATGGGACCAACAATGTCAATCCCAACCCTCTCAAAGGGAACCCCTGCCACAGGTAGTGGTATCAGGGGGGCCTTTGTAGTACCTCCTGACTTACCACAGGCTTGACAAGTGATACAGGAGCAACACAACTCCTTTGTGTCCTCTGACATCTGACATGTGAGGCTACTGAAAGTGAGGAACAAGTCTGTCCCAGGTCTTGTTTTGGCCTAAGTGTCCTGATAATGGGATATCATATGCCAGTGTCAATAGGAAGCCCCTAAACTTCAGAGGTATAACCAACCTCCTGGTGGCACCAGGCTTGGGGTCTCTACCCTCTGAGTATAAGAGTCCATCATCCCAGTAGATCCTGTGGGACCCACTGGCACTCCCAGCAGCCTCAGCAGCAGCTTGCTGTCTGAGGGGTTCAAGAGAAGGGCAGCTTCATTGCTCCTGGCTCAGATCTGCCCTGGAAGGACCCCCTGTCCCCAAGAACTCAACCTGATCAGGTTCACGTTCCTCTGAGACAGTTCCTTCTTCAGGACTAAGATCATCTCCCTCAAGAGACTGATCTGTATTCTGAGACGGGGGAAGACGCTGCCTTACCCTTACTGCTCCTTCTCTTGGAAGGCACCTGGTCCATTATTCCAGGATCCAGGGCCTGTTCAGTGGAAGACAGTTTTGCCTGTGACCTAGTCAGGCCCTTTCTAGTGCAGTTATCCATTTATGTATGTCATCCCCACTCTGGTAGGGAGGGACTATCTTGTTCAGGTTCCTATGATCATGAGACTATTCTCAGAGGGAGTTCTGGATCTTCTAGGCAAACGCTGTAGTCTTCCTGGTGGAGTAAAGAGAGGGCCACTGGGGCCTTCTCCCCCACCTGAAGGAAGAGTTGGATTTTCCAGGTTGGAATCATTTTGATCCCCCTGACCAGGGTTTGATTCCAGATCAAAGAAGTGTTCACTTACTGCTCTGTCCTCACCTCCTGTCCCACCCACTCTTTCTACTTCATCAGACCCTTGGGTCTTTCTGAGGTCATCTAAGAGCAACATCTCTATGAGACGTTGGGTGCTTGCACTTCTCCCTGTCTTCAGCTTCCTAGATGTACACATATTTCTCAATTCCTGGAATGTGAGATGGTCATACCTAGTTGGCAGAGAGCCACTGGCTTCTCCTCTAGATGACATGCTAGTGTTATGTGGTGTAGGCACCTACCTAACCTAGTGGAGACTAAACTCTCTTGAGTTGGAGAAAGGGTGTGCTAGACCCTTGACTTACTTAACTCCAAGTTCAGTAGAACTTAATTTATTCTAATATTGATGTATTATATGTACCCAGATACTGTTAGTGGTTTTCAGTTAATCACTCAATGAGATGTAACTGGTAAAACAATTGTAAGCTTGAATCCCAACCGCTGCACACCAATGTGAGAAGTTGGCCTGGTATATGCTGTCCACTAATAAAAGTGGGCACCTTGAACCAGTCCAAACAACCCTTATGGTGATTAGGTCAAAAATAACCTTTATGAAAGCTATCCTAGTGGTAGCTATGGAGAGCAGCCTTCAGGCTAAGTCTTGAAGGAATGTAAAGCAGCTTGTTTTACCAGAGCAGAACCTCCTGAGTGATCAAATGAAAGGAGAACCACACATGTGTTATATAAAAAAATATGTATTTATTACTAAACACTCTCTACTAACCTCTGTACGAGATTAGAGCTCAAAGCACACAATACTTAATCAATAGAACAACAGTAAATAGCACAATACACAGCGGGCTCCAGGGGGAGACCGAACCATATACCAACAAAATTGTATAAAAACAACAAATTCAATAGACACAGTGCCTAGAGCACGTAGAATCGCTGGGACCCCAAGGAACCACCCAAAGGAGTGACACAGGGAGCCCACGGAGGATGGGTGCAGTGTGGGAACACAGACGCGTGCTCCGTACAATTCTATGGGAAAGTCGCCGTAGGAAAATTACAGTTTAAGGACGCTTCGGAGAGGACTTCAAGCAAACCCTTTGGAACATAGAAGGTTCTAAGGCCAGCAAGCCATGTGAGTACCGAGGTACCCGTGTTACCTATCCCAGAGGAGCAGGGTGCATAGGGGTCAAGAGGTGTCGGAAACCCTTGTCGTTTTCAATGGCGTGATGCAAAGAAGTGCTGCTGCCGGACAGATGAAAAGTGTCCAGTGGAATCCAAGCCTGGATCCGAGGTGAAAAGAACCTGAAAGCAGAGAGGACAGAGTCTGGGTCACTTCAGGGTGTTGGATGGGCATCAGTCCTAGTGACTGCATTGAGACCCCTGTAGTCAACACAGAACCTCATCTCTCTCTTACCACCCCGGGTGTGAGGTTTTGGTAACAATACTACTGGACTAGCCCAAGGGCTATCTGAGGGCTCAATTACTCCCAGCTCCAACATTTTCTGGAATTCAGTCCTGATACAGTCCCTGACATGGTCAGGTTGCCTGTAAATCTTATTTTTAACAGGCAGACTGTCACCTGTGCCCACTTCATGAGTGCACCAGGTAGTCTGACTTGGAGTCAGTGAAAACATGTGTCTGTACTGATTGAGGACTTTGCTACAATCAGTTTGCTGCTGGTCAGTGAGGCTGCCTGCCAAGGCTACACCATCAACTGAACCATCATCAGGGTTCTGTGAGAGCAGGTCAGGGAGTTGATCACTCTCTTCCTCTTGCCCCTCATCAGTAGCCATGAGCAAGCCCATGTCTGCCCTGTTCACATATGGTTTGAGCCTGTTCACATGGAGCACCCTATGGGGGCTCCTGGGAGTTCAAAGGTCCACCGGGTAGGTAACCTCTCCCTTCTGCTCAAGAATAGTATGGGGTCCACTTCAATTATCTTGGAAGGCTGCTGGGGCCTCAGGCTCCAACACCCATACTCTCTGTCCTGGCTGATAAAGAGTTAAAACAGCCTTTTGGTCATGCCAGGCCTTTTGCTATTCCTGGTTAGCCTCGAGGTTTTTGGATGCCTTCTTCATGTACTCAGCCATCCTGGAGCGGAGACCAAGTACATAGTCCACAATATCCTGTTTAAGGGGTTTGAGAGGTAACTCCCATCCCTCCTTCACTAGACATAAAGGACCCCTAACTGGATGTCCAAACAGAAGTTCAAAAGGGCTGTAACCAACCTCCCTCTGAGGAACCTCTCTGCAGACAAAGAGAAGGCAGGGCAAATGGATGTCCCATCTACGCCTGAGCTTTTCAGGTAGACCTTTAATCATGCCCTTGAGGGTTTTGTTGAATCTCTCAACTAACCCATTGCATTGTGGGTGATAAGGGGTGGTAAATTTGTATTTTACTCCACACTCCTTCCACATAGCAGTCAAGTAACCAAACATGAAGTTTGCATCTCTGCCTGATACTACCTCCTTATGAAATCCCACTCTGGAAAAGATTCCCAGGAGTGCTCTAGCCACAATAGGAGATGTGGTAGTCCTAAGTGGAATTGCTTCTGGATACCTAGTGGCATTGTCCCCACCACTAGTATGAATCTGTGCACAGGTGCAGTTTGAGGATCCATGGGACCAACAATGTCAATCCCAACCCTCTCAAAGGGAACCCCTGCCACAGGTAGTGGTATCAGGGGGGCCTTTGTAGTACCTCCTGACTTACCACAGGCTTGACAAGTGATACAGGAGCAACACAACTCCTTTGTGTCCTCTGACATCTGACATGTGAGGCTACTGAAAGTGAGGAACAAGTCTGTCCCAGGTCTTGTTTTGGCCTAAGTGTCCTGATAATGGGATATCATATGCCAGTGTCAATAGGAAGCCCCTAAACTTCAGAGGTATAACCAACCTCCTGGTGGCACCAGGCTTGGGGTCTCTACCCTCTGAGTATAAGAGTCCATCATCCCAGTAGATCCTGTGGGACCCACTGGCACTCCCAGCAGCCTCAGCAGCAGCTTGCTGTCTGAGGGGTTCAAGAGAAGGGCAGCTTCATTGCTCCTGGCTCAGATCTGCCCTGGAAGGACCCCCTGTCCCCAAGAACTCAACCTGATCAGGTTCACGTTCCTCTGAGACAGTTCCTTCTTCAGGACTAAGATCATCTCCCTCAAGAGACTGATCTGTATTCTGAGACGGGGGAAGACGCTGCCTTACCCTTACTGCTCCTTCTCTTGGAAGGCACCTGGTCCATTATTCCAGGATCCAGGGCCTGTTCAGTGGAAGACAGTTTTGCCTGTGACCTAGTCAGGCCCTTTCTAGTGCAGTTATCCATTTATGTATGTCATCCCCACTCTGGTAGGGAGGGACTATCTTGTTCAGGTTCCTATGATCATGAGACTATTCTCAGAGGGAGTTCTGGATCTTCTAGGCAAACGCTGTAGTCTTCCTGGTGGAGTAAAGAGAGGGCCACTGGGGCCTTCTCCCCCACCTGAAGGAAGAGTTGGATTTTCCAGGTTGGAATCATTTTGATCCCCCTGACCAGGGTTTGATTCCAGATCAAAGAAGTGTTCACTTACTGCTCTGTCCTCACCTCCTGTCCCACCCACTCTTTCTACTTCATCAGACCCTTGGGTCTTTCTGAGGTCATCTAAGAGCAACATCTCTATGAGACGTTGGGTGCTTGCACTTCTCCCTGTCTTCAGCTTCCTAGATGTACACATATTTCTCAATTCCTGGAATGTGAGATGGTCATACCTAGTTGGCAGAGAGCCACTGGCTTCTCCTCTAGATGACATGCTAGTGTTATGTGGTGTAGGCACCTACCTAACCTAGTGGAGACTAAACTCTCTTGAGTTGGAGAAAGGGTGTGCTAGACCCTTGACTTACTTAACTCCAAGTTCAGTAGAACTTAATTTATTCTAATATTGATGTATTATATGTACCCAGATACTGTTAGTGGTTTTCAGTTAATCACTCAATGAGATGTAACTGGTAAAACAATTGTAAGCTTGAATCCCAACCGCTGCACACCAATGTGAGAAGTTGGCCTGGTATATGCTGTCCACTAATAAAAGTGGGCACCTTGAACCAGTCCAAACAACCCTTATGGTGATTAGGTCAAAAATAACCTTTATGAAAGCTATCCTAGTGGTAGCTATGGAGAGCAGCCTTCAGGCTAAGTCTTGAAGGAATGTAAAGCAGCTTGTTTTACCAGAGCAGAACCTCCTGAGTGATCAAATGAAAGGAGAACCACACATGTGTTATATAAAAAAATATGTATTTATTACTAAACACTCTCTACTAACCTCTGTACGAGATTAGAGCTCAAAGCACACAATACTTAATCAATAGAACAACAGTAAATAGCACAATACACAGCGGGCTCCAGGGGGAGACCGAACCATATACCAACAAAATTGTATAAAAACAACAAATTCAATAGACACAGTGCCTAGAGCACGTAGAATCGCTGGGACCCCAAGGAACCACCCAAAGGAGTGACACAGGGAGCCCACGGAGGATGGGTGCAGTGTGGGAACACAGACGCGTGCTCCGTACAATTCTATGGGAAAGTCGCCGTAGGAAAATTACAGTTTAAGGACGCTTCGGAGAGGACTTCAAGCAAACCCTTTGGAACATAGAAGGTTCTAAGGCCAGCAAGCCATGTGAGTACCGAGGTACCCGTGTTACCTATCCCAGAGGAGCAGGGTGCATAGGGGTCAAGAGGTGTCGGAAACCCTTGTCGTTTTCAATGGCGTGATGCAAAGAAGTGCTGCTGCCGGACAGATGAAAAGTGTCCAGTGGAATCCAAGCCTGGATCCGAGGTGAAAAGAACCTGAAAGCAGAGAGGACAGAGTCTGGGTCACTTCAGGGTGTTGGATGGGCATCAGTCCTAGTGACTGCATTGAGACCCCTGTAGTCAACACAGAACCTCATCTCTCTCTTACCACCCCGGGTGTGAGGTTTTGGTAACAATACTACTGGACTAGCCCAAGGGCTATCTGAGGGCTCAATTACTCCCAGCTCCAACATTTTCTGGAATTCAGTCCTGATACAGTCCCTGACATGGTCAGGTTGCCTGTAAATCTTATTTTTAACAGGCAGACTGTCACCTGTGCCCACTTCATGAGTGCACCAGGTAGTCTGACTTGGAGTCAGTGAAAACATGTGTCTGTACTGATTGAGGACTTTGCTACAATCAGTTTGCTGCTGGTCAGTGAGGCTGCCTGCCAAGGCTACACCATCAACTGAACCATCATCAGGGTTCTGTGAGAGCAGGTCAGGGAGTTGATCACTCTCTTCCTCTTGCCCCTCATCAGTAGCCATGAGCAAGCCCATGTCTGCCCTGTTCACATATGGTTTGAGCCTGTTCACATGGAGCACCCTATGGGGGCTCCTGGGAGTTCAAAGGTCCACCGGGTAGGTAACCTCTCCCTTCTGCTCAAGAATAGTATGGGGTCCACTTCAATTATCTTGGAAGGCTGCTGGGGCCTCAGGCTCCAACACCCATACTCTCTGTCCTGGCTGATAAAGAGTTAAAACAGCCTTTTGGTCATGCCAGGCCTTTTGCTATTCCTGGTTAGCCTCGAGGTTTTTGGATGCCTTCTTCATGTACTCAGCCATCCTGGAGCGGAGACCAAGTACATAGTCCACAATATCCTGTTTAAGGGGTTTGAGAGGTAACTCCCATCCCTCCTTCACTAGACATAAAGGACCCCTAACTGGATGTCCAAACAGAAGTTCAAAAGGGCTGTAACCAACCTCCCTCTGAGGAACCTCTCTGCAGACAAAGAGAAGGCAGGGCAAATGGATGTCCCATCTACGACTGAGCTTTTCAGGTAGACCTTTAATCATGCCCTTGAGGGTTTTGTTGAATCTCTCAACTAACCCATTGCATTGTGGGTGATAAGGGGTGGTAAATTTGTATTTTACTCCACACTCCTTCCACATAGCAGTCAAGTAACCAAACATGAAGTTTGCATCTCTGCCTGATACTACCTCCTTATGAAATCCCACTCTGGAAAAGATTCCCAGGAGTGCTCTAGCCACAATAGGAGATGTGGTAGTCCTAAGTGGAATTGCTTCTGGATACCTAGTGGCATTGTCCCCACCACTAGTATGAATCTGTGCACAGGTGCAGTTTGAGGATCCATGGGACCAACAATGTCAATCCCAACCCTCTCAAAGGGAACCCCTGCCACAGGTAGTGGTATCAGGGGGGCCTTTGTAGTACCTCCTGACTTACCACAGGCTTGACAAGTGATACAGGAGCAACACAACTCCTTTGTGTCCTCTGACATCTGACATGTGAGGCCACTGAAAGTGAGGAACAAGTCTGTCCCAGGTCTTGTTTTGGCCTAAGTGTCCTGATAATGGGATATCATATGCCAGTGTCAATAGGAAGCCCCTAAACTTCAGAGGTATAACCAACCTCCTGGTGGCACCAGGCTTGGGGTCTCTACCCTCTGAGTATAAGAGTCCATCATCTCAGTAGATCCTGTGGGACCCACTGGCACTCCCAGCAGCCTCAGCAGCAGCTTGCTGTCTGAGGGGTTCAAGAGAAGGGCAGCTTCATTGCTCCTGGCTCAGATCTGCCCTGGAAGGACCCCCTGTCCCCAAGAACTCAACCTGATCAGGTTCACGTTCCTCTGAGACAGTTCCTTCTTCAGGACTAAGATCATCTCCCTCAAGAGACTGATCTGTATTCTGAGACGGGGGAAGACGCTGCCTTACCCTTACTGCTCCTTCTCTTGGAAGGCACCTGGTCCATTATTCCAGGATCCAGGGCCTGTTCAGTGGAAGACAGTTTTGCCTGTGACCTAGTCAGGCCCTTTCTAGTGCAGTTATCCATTTATGTATGTCATCCCCACTCTGGTAGGGAGGGACTATCTTGTTCAGGTTCCTATGATCATGAGACTATTCTCAGAGGGAGTTCTGGATCTTCTAGGCAAACGCTGTAGTCTTCCTGGTGGAGTAAAGAGAGGGCCACTGGGGCCTTCTCCCCCACCTGAAGGAAGAGTTGGATTTTCCAGGTTGGAATCATTTTGATCCCCCTGACCAGGGTTTGATTCCAGATCAAAGAAGTGTTCACTTACTGCTCTGTCCTCACCTCCTGTCCCACCCACTCTTTCTACTTCATCAGACCCTTGGGTCTTTCTGAGGTCGTCTAAGAGCAACATCTCTATGAGACGTTGGGTGCTTGCACTTCTCCCTGTCTTCAGCTTCCTAGATGTACACATATTTCTCAATTCCTGGAATGTGAGATGGTCATACCTAGTTGGCAGAGAGCCACTGGCTTCTCCTCTAGAGGACATGCTAGTGTTATGTGGTGTAGGCACCTACCTAACCTAGTGGAGACTAAACTCTCTTGAGTTGGAGAAAGGGTGTGCTAGACCCTTGACTTACTTAACTCCAAGTTCAGTAGAACTTAATTTATTCTAATATTGATGTATTATATGTACCCAGATACTGTTAGTGGTTTTCAGTTAATCACTCAATAAGATGTAACTGGTAAAACAATTGTAAGCTTGAATCCCAACCGCTGCACACCAATGTGAGAAGTTGGCCTGGTATATGCTGTCCACTAATAAAAGTGGGCACCTTGAACCAGTCCAAACAACCCTTATGGTGATTAGGTCAAAGATAGCCTTTATGAAAACTATCCTAGTGGTAGCTATGGAGAGCAGCCTTCAGGCTAAGTCTTGAAGGAATGTAAAGCAGCTTGTTTTACCAGAGCAGAACCTCCTGAGTGATCAAATGAAAGGAGAACCACACATGTGTTATATAAAAAAATATGTATTTATTACTAAACACTCTCTACTAACCTCTGTACGAGATTAGAGCTCAAAGCACACAATACTTAATCAATAGAACAACAGTAAATAGCACAATACACAGCGGGCTCCAGGGGGAGACCGAACCATATACCAACAAAATTGTATAAAAACAACAAATTCAATAGACACAGTGCCTAGAGCACGTAGAATCGCTGGGACCCCAAGGAACCACCCAAAGGAGTGACACAGGGAGCCCACGGAGGATGGGTGCAGTGTGGGAACACAGACGCGTGCTCCGTACAATTCTATGGGAAAGTCGCCGTAGGAAAATTACAGTTTAAGGACACTTCGGAGAGGACTTCAAGCAAACCCTTTGGAACATAGAAGGTTCTAAGGCCAGCAAGCCTTGTGAGTACCGAGGTACCCGTGTTACCTATCCCAGAGGAGCAGGGTGCATAGGGGTCAAGAGGTGTCGGAAACCCTTGTCGTTTTCAATGGCGTGATGCAAAGAAGTGCTGCTGCCGGACAGATGAAAAGTGTCCAGTGGAATCCAAGCCTGGATCCGAGGTGAAAAGAACCTGAAAGCAGAGAGGACAGAGTCTGGGTCACTTCAGGGTGACCAGGGGCTTGATAGACGAATGCCCATCGATGTCGGGTGCTTCAATGTTAAGATAGGATGCTTGATTCTGCAGCCACGGGGACCAGGAGACATTGACGATGACCAAAGTCTGGAGGTGAGCTGTCCCACAAAGGATGTCGAGTGCTGAGGGGTCAGTGTCCGGATTGAACACAAACAAGCCTTGGCAAAGGCAACCTACACAGGCAGAGGAAACAGGTTACAGTGAGGACCAGCAAGGTCCAGGAGACTCTCCAAACTATAGGGAGTCAGGGCACATCTGGAGCAACCAGAGAAGCCCAAGGAAAATCAAAGTGAGCCTCGCCAGGACCCACAGGCCAACAGACATGGGGTCGCGAAGGGACCTCAAGCGGAATCACAAAGCACCAGCCCACAGAGCACTCGTGGAGTGGAGGCCGGAGATCTTTGGTTACAATACTGCTCGGGGTTGAGACTACACGTAGTCCAAAGCACAGCCAAAGGGATTGCCAAAAAGCATATGCTGCTGCAAAAGTACACGGTGCACAGGGGTTCAGGTTGCACGGTTCCCACGAGGGATACTGGTCTCACGATTGCTGAGAGAGCAGATCAACCTCAGAGATGCTTGGGAACCCACCTCCTGTGTTGCAGAAATCTTCGAAGGCCTCAGGAGCTCGGGAGATGCAAACCGGTCAGATATGTTTAAGTGCCTGCTGCTGCAGGGGAGTAACTCCTATACCCCAAGGGAGATTCTTCTGTCGTCCAGCAAAGAGTACACCGTCAAAGTAATTAGTTTTTGCTTGCAGAGTTTAGTCCAGTCAAAATCCAAAGTCCTGTAGTCAGGTTTCTCACTTTATACCCAGGGAAGGGGTTGGACTAACTTTGGGGACCCTCCTAGGGGAGGGTCAGGACAGAGGGGTGGTTACACCCATGTCCTTTGTCCAGTTTCACGCAAGAGCAGGAGCAAATGGCTCCTGCAACTGGTTTGAGATGGACTATGCAGGGGGACACCAAATGTGCCAAAAGTGCAGACTTTCTGGCACTCTCAGAGTGCACCCACCCAGCCCCAATACACTAACGCCTGTCTGGGAGGTGGTCACACCTCCCTGTGACAGGAAGCCTATTGTTAGGCCTTCCTCTGCTCGAGCTTGGCTCAGCAGCAGGAGGGCAGACTCGTGTCTGTGGCTGGCAGCATCCATTTTGTGATGCCCTGGTCGAGAAAGCTGGCACCGGTGTTTCACATAAGTCTGTCTACAAGGGTGGAATCATACCTCCCCCGCCAGTTACTGGCGGGGATGTATGATTCCAAGATGTTCGACACCAAAAATGACATGCTTCTAAGCAGCCATTTTAAAGTTAGCATTTACTGCGAGGTTATACAGACAACCCCGGAAATAGGTTCCGAAGGCTGCAGAGGGGCCCTACTCATGCAGGGGCACCCTCTCACATTGAACCCAGCACCCTGCCTTCAGGCTTGTTAAGGCCTGCCATAGGGGTGACTGATAGGTTTATATGTGCAGTGGTTTAGAATAGATATAGGGAACCTATATCTAAGTAAGGGGTGCATGCACCTCCTTACACAGGCTGCAGTAGCGGACCTGGGGTGTCATTTTGAATGGCCTCTCAGGGGTGGCACAATACATGCTATAGCCCCTAGGAGGCCTCTAGGAGATCTATGCCCTAGGTACATGGTATACCATATACTAGGGACTGATAAGGGTACCCCAGAATCCAATCTGGAGTGTACCTACAGTACATGCAATCATTTTACAGGCGAAAGAAGATAGACTAGGGACAACTACGTCATGCACAGACTGGGATCAAAGACAGAACCTCAAGAAAAAATACAAAAAGGCATTGTGGGAACATAAAAGAACAAGGGAGGATGACTTTTGGGCAAAACTACTTTGCACGGCAAAAAACACCAACTCAAGTGCGTTTTGGAGAATAATAAATGGGCTGAGCCACCCCACAAACCCTACCACTTCAAGCGTATAAGAAGCCGATTGGGCCACACTAATAACAAAGAGATTCACAGACACAGCACCTCCGAAACACCTAGAATGGAGGCAGATGACACAAGTGTCTCCCAAGGAGTGCGAGGAACAACTAACCAACAATAGGAGGGCCTCACAAACAACAATCAGCTCACCAACCAGCGGACGACACACACTGTACAACATAGAAGGAGTATACTTGAGAGAAGAATGGAGGGCAGTGCAAGCACCAGGACTGGGCCAATGGCCTACTCTGCACTACGAAGAAGAGGCACAATCGAGTGAAAGCTATAAGGCAGTAGACGCATTCGGACATCCAGGCTTCGGCGACGAAGATGTAAGAAGAATACTTAGGAAGAGCCATGGTAGCGGGGTCCCAGGTCCAAATGGCATCCCCCCAATAATCTTCAAATCTGACCCAGACTTCTGGAGCGGAAGACTAAAAAACTGTTCGACGAAGTAGAGAGAGAAAATCAAATCCCGTTAAGCTGGCAAGGCTCAGTAATTACTCCGACTTTCAAAGGTGGAGACAGAACATCCCCAGCGAGCTAGAGGCTGATATCGCTTTTGAACGTGGACGCGAAGTACTATCCCTCATTACTCTTGGAAGATCTGACCACTTGGTCTGACAGCACAAAACGAATCCCGCTTCAGGAAAGGGTGTGGGACAACAAAAAATATTCTATCACTCTCACTGATAGCCGACAAATACATCCGAAGAAAACAACAGTTGCATCTCCGCTTCATCGACCTAAAGGCGGCCTTGCTTAGCGTGGACCGTAATATTCTATGAGGAAAACTGCACAGATGGAATGTCCCGAACAAAATACTCTGAGGAATATTGCTCTTATACTCCAACACGGATGAGAGTAAATTTGGGAGACGGAGCAAGTCTATCAAGAAAGGTTAAAACCAGCAAAGGGCTCAAACAAGGTTGTACCTTGGCCCCGCATCTTTTCAATCTTTTCATGGCAGACCTCATGCCAGAGCTCAACAAAATCATTTCACATCCACCTAAATTAGGTACTCTACCGTTAACCCACTTATCCTACACAGACGATGTCGTTTTGATGAGCCTAACCAAGATCGGCCTACAAAGGGCACTTGCGGGAATGTCGGAATTCATAGTCAATTATAACTTAGAGATAAACATTCCAAAAAGCAAAACAATGCTCATCACCAGACGAAGGACTGCCAATCAACAATTCCAACTGGAGGGCAAAAAGTTATAAGTAGTATCTAACTACAAGTACCTGGGGTTCTACTTCGATAACCGGCACAACCACCTGCCAGCAAAAAGCCTGCATTTCTCAGAGAGCAAACACCTTGGGCCCGATTCACAGAACTAACTTAAGACAAAATCCTAAACTTACTACCATTTTCGTATTCACAGAAGGCACTTACTCATTTTGGTATTCACAGAGGACACTTACTCACTTCGGTATTCACAGAAGTTAGGAGTCCTAACTTTAGGACTCCTAAATGCCTTCTGTGAATACCGAAAGTCTTAAAATTAGGATTTTTCTCAGTTTAGGAGTTCTAAAGTTAGGACTCCTAACTTTACTACTACTAAACTGAGAAATATCCTAATTTTAAGGCTTTCTGTATTCACAGAAGGCATTTAGGAGTCCTAAAGTTAGGAGTCCTAACTTTACTACTAATAAATTGAGAAAAATCCTAATTTTAAGACTTTCGGTATTCACAGAAGGCATTTAGGAGTCCTAAAGTTAGTAGTCCTAACTATACTACTACTAAACTGAGAAAAATCCTAATTTTAATGCTTACAGTATTCACAGAAGGCATTTAGGAGTCCTAAAGTTAGGACTCCTAACTTCTGTGAATACCGAAATGAGTAAGTGCCTTCTGTGAATACCAAAATGAGTAAGTGCCTTCTGTGAATACCAAAATGGTAGTAAGTTTAGGATTTTGTCTTAAGTTAGTTCTGTGAATCAGGCTCCTTATCATTCGCCTTCATGTCCTTATCAAAAAAGCTCAAGGGGCCATCATTCAAACCCCTACTGGCAACAATAAAAGCCAAAACGCTATCTATGCTATCCTACGGCAGCATAGCTCTCCATGGGAAAGATGCGGATCAACTTAATAAATCACAAGTGGCAAACTACAAAACAGTCTTCCAAATCCATCAGGGAGCTTCACCAGTGCAGACCAGATTAGAATTTGGGGTAACAAACGAAACGTTGGGAAGAAAGTATGCAACCATCAAGCAATGGTATAACTTGAAACAAAACATAGTAGTCTCTGAACTGAACAAGGCTCTGTGGGATGAAATAGAGGAAGACGCATAGTCCCCATATAACCAATACCTAAAAAAGGCTCTAACAGACACTTGTCCAAGAGAACTCTGGGAAATCAATCTGCCCTACCCGGCCTTTAAGCAAGTTATAAACAAATCAGTAAATTTCCACTCGCTGCTAGTAGACAAAACTACCTTCAGCACGAGAAAACATGCTTGGATGGTAATATCTCATTACAAATCACTAACCCCAGCTCCATACTTAACTATTACATTCTCGGCCCACAAAAAACTACAATTAATGGCCCTGCGTATGGGTAAATTTCCATCCACCATGGACCAGCCAATTTGGGTCCATGACGGGCCCAAAGACTGCAGACTATGCTTGTCTGTATTTGTCCAAACTTATCCCAAACACGAATCACTTTCCTAAAAAAAGCCATGAACACTAGAGGCATAAGAACATGCAGATCGGCAATCATGGCGACCCTGGACCCAACTGACACCTAATTGAACTGTCAACTAATAAAGTTTCTCTTAGCTCATGCACAAGAACTAAAAAGTAACCCTGTGCCCTGCTCGCAAAAAGCAAATAAGACGGCCAACTCAGAAGCAGACCGTACTCCCGAACACAACGCAGAATAACATCAGAAAGTTGGAAGGTACACCTGGGACTAATCAATGCTCCAGAATTACTAAACTGCACACCATGCATGTTAAAATGTTTTATTCTTTTAGGAAACAAAAAGAAAAAAAAGGGGGAAAATAGTAACTTCTTTTAATCACAGCATTTGTTTTTAGTAAATGTATTGTTATGGTTTAATTAACTGAAACAATAAACTTTTTTTGTATTTGATTTGACTAGGGTCCTGTATAGCAGGATCCCAGTCAGTCTAGGTCAAAAACAGTGATACATCAGCAAAAAGTGGGGGTAACCATAAGAGGCAGATCCTACTCTCCTACACTCTTCACCAGCTCAATGTCCCTGAATCACCACAACTCTGGAAAGAGAACTACGAAGCTGTGATCCACAATACAGAATAGCTATATGCAATAATCAGGACTAAAGCAAGATAGTTTTCAAAATAAGTCTATTATCAAATGAGACCCAAATCTCATAAAAGTACCTCAAATTGTGCAGAATGCAGAAGCTGTCTCTCCGGTAATCTAAATATTGTCGTGTTGGTACTCACCAAGAGAGGAAGGACACAATTGCGATGCTTCCACTCTTTCTCTTAATTGAAATTTCAGAAATAAAATAAACCAAAATGGCCGACACGCAAGGCCATGCAACAAAACCTCAGTCTAGGCCACAGATGGAGGTTTGGAACACAACTATACAACAGAAAATGCGATGTTCCAAAAAATGAGCCTCTACTCAACACCTAGGAGTTGAGGTTAGCATGTGTCCAGTAGTTGCCATTTTAGTGTCTATCTAGGGCATCCCAAATAAGGATACTAGAACCCTCACCCTTCTAAGTGGCATTCATCATCATCGGGTTCAGCTCTTTCGATAGGTGGATGATGCAATGCCTAGCTGGTCCTACTACTCCCACAAAGTGGAGGGAAAGCACTTTTTAATGGGAGATCTTTTCACTATTCAATATTGTAATTGATGCAACAGTGATATGACGGGTGAATGTGACGATAAGAGATTAGTGTAGGTTAAAATGGTTCTAGAATCCCTAGTGCCCATGCTTTATTTACAGGGATCCCAGACAAGATTAAAAACACTTAAGAGGACCAGTAGAACACATATAATGCTGAGATTCCTCTGAGTCAGTCCACATGTTTCACGCCCATTTTTGCCCAGTCAGGTCAAAAGGTGTTTTATCAGGACTAAATTTTATTTTCGCCCTACCCTAAGGGGGTGCCAACTATCTCAGAAAGAACATATTTCCAAACGTGTTCAGCCATGACCCTCTTTCTTGAGATTAGGGTTTTGCAGTCCTCATTTACTTGTTTTTTATTATATTTCATGAAAGTTAATTTCCAGATTATCTCAGAAGGGCAGTCTGTACACATCATGCATATTTTATGGTGGGTTTGTCAAGAAAAATCGAATATATGTTTAGAGCCCTGGGAGCATTACTTCAGTAACTGTCATCACAAAGTCCTATTTCACTGACAGTATCTGTCAAATCCTCTCCGAAATAATAATCTTTGGTTTTATAATGCCATCAACAGTATTCTCCCCAGTACCAATACCCTTCAGTATCAATATCTGTCAGCACCAGTATTCACTCCAGCATCAATATCTTTCAGTGCCACTGTCTGTCACCACGATATCCTCTCCAATAATATCTTTCACTGCCAGTTTCTGTCAGCACCATTATTCCCTCCATCATCAATATTCTACAGTTTCACTATCTGTCAGCACCATGTCCTCTCCAACAATATCCTACAGTGTCTAAGTATCCGTAAGCACCATGTCCTCACCAACAACGATACCCTTAGGTGTCTAAGCATCTGTCTACACCATATCGTCTCCAACAATATCCTTGAGTGTCTAAGTACTAATAAGCACCACATCCTCTCCAACAACGATACTCTTAGGTGTCTAAGCATTCGACTGCACCATATCCTCTCCAACAACTATATCCTTAGGTGTCTAAGCATCCGCCTGCACCATCTCCTCTCCAACAACGATATCCTTAGGTGTCTAAGTATCCGTCTGCACCATCTCCTCTCCAACAACGATATCCTTAGGTGTCTAAGCAACCGTCTGCACCATCTCCTCTCCAACAACGATATCCTTAGGTGTCTAAGCAACCGTCTGCACCATCTCCTCTCCAACAACGATATCCTTAGGTGTCTAAGCAACTGTCTGCACCATCTCCTCTCCAACAACGATATCCTTAGGTGTCTAAGCAACCGTCTGCACCATCTCCTCTCCAACAACGACACCCTTAGGTTTCTAAGCATCCGTCTGCACCATATTGTCTCCAACAACGATATCCTTAGGTGTCTAAGCATCCGCCTGCACCATATCCTCTCCAACAACGATATCCTTAGGTGTCTAAGTATCCGTCTGCACCATCTCCTCTCCAACAACGATATCCTTAGGTGTCTAAGCATCCGTCTGCACCATCTCCTCTCCAACAACGATACCCTTAGGTTTCTAAGCATCCGTCTGCACCATATTGTCTCCAACAACGATATCCTTAGGTGTCTAAGCATCCGTCTGCACCATATCCTCTCCAACAATGATATCCTTAGGTGTCTAAGCATCCGTCTGCACCACATCCTCTCCAACAATGATATCCTTAGGTTTCTAAGCATCCGTCTGCACCATATTGTCTCCAACAACGATATCCTTAGGTGTCTAAGCATCCGTCTGCACCATATCCTCTCCAACAATGATATCCTTAGGTGTCTAAGCATTCGTCTGCACCATATCCTCTCCAACAATAGGCTTCAGTATCTAAGTATCCATCTGTACCATATCCTCACCACCAACGATATCCTTAGGTGCTGGGGCGCAACTAGACTGGGACTTTGGGGGGGGGGGGGGCTGACACACCAAGCAATGGAGGCGGAGCAAATACGTCAAGCAGTTGGGGGTAGAGTTATCCTCAGAGCCAATACCACAAAATTTTCACAAACTGTGCATTTTAAGCATATTGGACAAACCCAATGCTATTAGAACAAACATGCTTTTGTGGATTTTATAATGTTTATAGGCTGCCTCCGGGGCCTCAGCGCTTGGGTACCCCCAGGGGTGATTAGCTGAGCTCTATCAGCACTGATTGATTGACTCACAGAGAACTTTAAAGGAGGGTTTAAAAGAAACGCAGTAACACGCAGTTTGAACAGATTTCAGTGCAAAGCACATTATCCCAGTTTTTATAAAGTTATTTCAAAATGTTAGCCCTTATTATTAGTATTTGCCAAGTCTCGGTCAATTGTTTCTTTGCAGGATAACACGCTCATTAAGTATTTATAATTGCATGCCCAGACAGTGGTCTTGCATGATTGTTGACCAAACGTATGATTGCTGCAACATATACTTGTTGGAGGCTGCACTTATGCACAAGTTGCAAAAAACTGGGCATAGTGGGTTAACACGCCTGGTTGAGGTGTATGACTGGCCAAGTGACAGGTTTGATTCTCGATTCATTGTTCATTCCTCTGAAAAGAATGAATGTCACTCAACTGGCAATATTATAACATTTTAATTATTTTGACATAAATCTGTGCTATCTTAACATCGCAAAAAAACACATATAATCCGGGGTCTATTGTGCTAACAAGGTGTGCCTCAAGTGAGCAAAAGATGTCTCAATATATGTGTCAACTTAAAAGTGCTAAGAGAAAATGAAGGATTAACAGAAAGAAAGATCCTTCCTTGTAATTGGATACCCATCATTCACCAATGTGATCATTATCATCATCTGGGTTTTCCAACCAACCTCCCGTTGTCCCTCTTGATCATAGAGGGGTACTGGGCGGATTGTGACCTCTTCTGGATCATTCAGAGGAGAAAGAGCAGGAAAAGAGCAGGAAAAGAAAAAAGAAGAGAAGTAAGAGACTTACCTGCTCTATTATGGAGTCGCAAAGTATTGTGAATCTTAAAATCAATATAGTGGATTTGAGCACTCCACTTTGAGCAGTTCTTTTATGCAATGCATGATGGAGCTACATCGATGAAGGAAGCCACCAATCTCATGCTTTATCCTGTGAGAACGTCACTCCGAAATAGACAGTAAAAGTACCTCATAATAACAAACATTATAAAAACCAGCTTTCAATTCTCTTCTAAGACCCACAACACATACAATGTCAAAACCACTTAAATAATCAGGGTTAAATGTTGGATGGAGAATGTGCTTTATAAAATGCATATTTTTGTTACCAATTTCTTCAGACTGCTTCGGGAAGACTGTCCACATTCCCTGTAATGGTGGTCCTAAACATCTATACTAATTACAGGAAATAGTATGATGTACACCCTTATTTTTGAACTGGAATATGTTGTGCGCAAAGAAATATGGTTTCCTTGTATAATGCATTTGTATTGGTAACCTGTTATGCTCGGCGTTATGCTGCATTTGACAGGCCTTGGTTTAGTTTCACTGGAGACTTAGGGTTCACAAGTATTTTGCAGCCAAACTACACTAGGTTGAAAAGGCAAGACACAGTGATGCAGTCCCTATGCATGAGGAGTGCTGTTGTTATGCTAACTTCCTCTGCATAGGCAACAATTCCAGCAAATTCTGCAACTGTTTGCAATATGAGAAACTGACTGCCGAGTTTCTTGCTTTAGGCAGCAGAGTTTATGCTTCAAGTTACACATACATTTTACATACAGCATTCACACAGCCAATATATCTCTCAGTTTACCCACAGATCAGGCTCCGGACACCAAAGATAACCCTCAAGGGACAACGCTTCTCCACCAAAAGACAAGAGCCACACCCCACTAATCCTGCTTGATGTATTCCGAAATTGCCACCAGCCCGTTATTTGACACCAGTCGGCATCCACTGACCAATAAAAACCTATTCAGGCCATGTATCACCACAAATGGCCACAGCACAGAAGCAAAGCTCATCTCCAACACAGATGGCTTACACATGATCCTGCATAGAGGGGACACAACGACCCTAATCCTCCTTGACCTCTCTACAGCATTTGGCATGGTTTCCCACCCCATCCTTATCTGATGCCTGTGAGATATTGGTATCCAAGGACCTGCTCTCCAGTGAATATGTACCTTCCTGACAGGCAGAACATAAGCTGTCAGCCTGGCCCCATACTCATCGGAAACCCACAAAATTATCAACGAAGTGCCACAAGAGTCGTCTCTCAGTTCAACCCTCTTCAAAGCTTACATGATCCCTCTAAACAGGGTGGTCCATGCCCACACCAACATCCTCTCCTACGCTGACGACATGCAACTCATACTCTCTCTCGTACAAGACCCCCAACACATGAAACTGGTGCACAGCCCACATGTCGGAAATCACTAACTGGATAAAATCTCATTATCTCAAGCTAAACATCGAGGAGACAGAAGTAGTGATTTTAGACAAAACCACCTCACTATGACACGCCACCTAGAGGCTGGTCGACCTTGGACCCACACCCACCCCAAGCACCCATGCCAGGAACTACGGGATCATCACTGACAACAAACTGGACATGACCGCGCAAGACAATGCAATCACATCATCCAGCTTCCTCCCACTCAAGATGCTGAAGAAAATCTTCAAATGGCTCCAGAGCAACATCCAAAGGACTGTCACATATACCGTAGTCACCATCAAGCTAGACTATGGGAACACCCTCTATGCAGGAGTCAGCAAGCAACTCTCCAGAAGACTTTGAACCATCTGGAATGTGGCAGCCAGACTCACCCTCAACCTCCCATGTAGAGCCCACATCATACCACACCTCATGCAGCTCAACTGGTTCCCGATACACAAACATGCTCAGTTCAAACTCCTCACTCAAACTTCCATGGCAGTGCACGACATCAACCCTGCATACATAAACAGTCGTATCTCCTTCCACGAGCCCTCCAGATACCTCTGCTCAGCTGGACTCCAACTCACACACATTCCACGTAGACACAGAAATGGATCCGGAGGCCGTGCCTTCTCCTAGAGCCTCCTCCTCCTCTTCTCTAGTTCCGCAAGAAGCTAGTTTATGTTAACAGAAAATGTGTCTATCTCTGAATTGCTATTACTATGCCCCTATAGTGCTGTAGGGTTTCGGTATATAGTACAGTAGTTTAATTGTATTTCTATAAGGCTCAATTCTCCTTACGAGACGCTGAAGCTTGCTGCTTTGTGAGAGTGCTTTGGACTGAGCGTGTTTGTCACACGGCCTATAAAGATTGTGTGTATGTTGTGCATGATGATCAGTTGTGCTCTTGCCATGTATTAGTGAGATAAAAGGTTCTATCCTTCAGAGCTGCAAAGATAATGATTCCAGAAGTTAAAAGGCATGGACATTTAACCAATTACCCCAAGCAGCTTCCAAGGAAAGAAACTTCCAGATCCACTTCACAGTTTATCCAACCCTACTGCACTGCAGAAGAATAGAGAGAGTGGAGGGCTAGGCCATTCATTAAAATCTTAAATAGAAATTCATGACAGAATGCAACGTTTTTTATTCACGATTCTATTTAAGCAGCGCCTTATGTTAAAAATGGTTAAAGGTACTAAGAAAAAGAAAAAGGTTCAATAACACGTATATTCTATTATTATAAACAGTACTTTTACTTTTATTGGAATGCAAAATCCTTCTACATTTTTTTCTGAGGTAAAAGCGCCTTGGGCCTCACAAGCATAAGGAGAGTTCTATAAGAACGACAATAGAGCTGGTTTGCTCAATTACATTCTATAGGATTGATACGTATGGCATCTTTTAAGAACTTAAGCTGTGACCCGGTGTCAGACTGTTAATCTAAAGCAGCCTTAGCAATTTTGTGTCAGACAAGCCCCCCCCCCCCCATCTGGGGAGCGGAAGGGAGGGGGTATGTGCAGCTGTGAAGAACTACTGCTTTTGTTACTAGGGGCCAATATTGCAGCACTGCTGCAAAACAGCCCCCACGGCTGCAAAAGCGGCCCTCACCCTTCCAGCCTCCTGGGGGAACACCCTATGCCCGGTACAGCCAGTCCGGCCCTGGCTGTGACAAGGTACCCCTGCAGGGTATTTGTCAATGGGGAGAGATATGCTAATGTAGATTTTCATCCCCGTTTATCTGAAGTGGGCTGACGAGAGAGGGACTGCAGGGGGCACAAGAAGAAATTAAAAAAGCAGAGCCTCGTCCACTTTTCAAAGGCATTGGATGGCCTGCGAAATACACTAGCCCAGCGCACACTTCAATTAAAGGAATCCTGTGTGTCCTGGAAGCAGCAGCAGCCCGGGCTACAGCAAAGGATAGTGGGGGGAGGGGGAGGGGGGGGGGGTTGAAGCCCCTTTAGCCCAATGGGTGTTGCACGCCTGCTTAGGTGTCTAAGTATCCGTCAGCACCATGTCCTCTCCAAAAATAATGTCGTCTCCAACAACAGCCTCCAGTATTTATACCTACCAGCACCAGGGCCGGACTGGTCGGACCAGGCATCGGGCGTTTCCCCGGGAGGCTGGAATGCTGGGGGCCGGTTTTGCAGCGGTGCTACAATATCGGCCACAGTAACAAAAGTCGCAGTGCTTCACACTTGCGCCCCCACCCCTCCAAAGGGCTGGTCCGACAAAATTGTCATGGCTACTTTGAGTTCCCAGTCCGGTCCAGGTCAGAACCAATATCCTGCAGGCTTTCAGGTTTCATGGTGAGCGGGATTACTTCTGCAAACCATAAACTTTAGAATTTTCTTTGACATAACTCTACAGAAAGGCAACTACAACTCTATTGCACACCTGCTGATGGCTACACTTCAGAATAGTGAACGGTGATAGGCTGGGCATTTAAAAAAACTTGGTTTATTTTTATTTGCTTTTGCTCGACAGTATCACCTTTATCCGGAGGGTGATTTCTTTGTCACATGAAAATAAAGGCTCCACTTTGATATCCGCATATAGCTGTGACATGGAAATCACTGCGAAAAGCAGACACTCGCGCGAAAGGTGCCAATCTCAGGCAGCTGGGTGGGAGGAGGTGTTGAGTTTGTCTACTTTTAAACGCTGTTGATGTCACACGTCCTCAGAAGCCAACACATGCAGCCGCCCTGATGAGGTGGGGCAACCTGTGCTCTGTGAAGGCCCCGCAGGTTCCACTGACCATTGTACAGTTTCCTGTAGTAATGCCCCACTCGTGTTTCCTTTCCAGGCTGAGTGACACCGGAAGCGTGAGACGTCGGACACAGATAGACAGGGCAAGAATGGGGGCAGGCGCGCGCACAAACGACGCTCATACGCACGCACGCACGCACGCACTGTAATGGAGATTGTCCCCCACACCTGGGCTGATGCGTTTAAGTCATGTTGCGCCCTGAGGGACGGCTCTCTGCAGGGCAGCAGTGTCCTTCTCCGACACGGTCAGGTAGAGGCTCCCTTCTTGTTCACGGACGGCTGAAAGACCCGGGGCAGGTAACGCCCAGAGCCTTCCATATAGGTGCATGCTAACTGGTGTATTCATTAGAATCATATGGCATGCACCAGGCACCATGTAGCAGGCGCGCAACGCCCATTGGCAATGAGCCCCCCCCTCCTTTTGAAATTTTTAGAAGCCCCCCCCCCCACGAAATTTGGCTCAAGTTGCGACCCTGCCATGTAGCAAGTTGGCCCGTGTAAACATAGACTATGCAAGAACTGGTCCTGTACAGAGAAAACAATATTTACATTGAGGTTTAATGACACGTGGCTATCGAAGGGGGCACTTGAGCACTTTTTCAGGACAGCCTTTTCAAGCTGAAGTTTTTTTTTAAACGTGACCACATTAGAGAGCTTTTTCTGCTGAAATATTACATTATATCTAAACCGTTTGGCTGGTACACACATTTGTAATTTTCTCTCCATTTAAGATTTAGCCTGGTAAAGGATGCCGGCAACTTAGGCAGCGCTCCGTCCAGTAACAACCAGATTTTGTCATCTGATATAGGAGAGCAGGCTCTTCTAGAAATGATGTGGCCCTTCTACCAGCTGCGGGTAGATGTTTTCACCATATTACCCCAGCGCTGATTTCCCTTACCTATCCCCTACTGGACGCCTTGGGGCAGATTTATGACGACTGGCGCATCCCTGCATATCAGCAGGGATGCGCCAGTTATTATGCGCCACAGCTGCGCCACCATGGATGCGCCGCATTTATAATGCGGCGCACCATGGGGCAAAAACGGCACAGTAGCGTGACGCATTTGTGCCGAAAAGTGGCACATTGCTGGAGTTGCATCGCAAGCGCGACGCAGCTCCAGCAATGATCTGGGGGGCCCTATCTGTACAATGCTGCGTCAATCCTTACGCCTGCTTCAAGCAGGCGCAGGGTTTTGACGCAGCATGGGCCTAAAAGTGACTGAGTGAAATCTTGTAGATTTCACTCAGCCACTTTTAGGAGGCGTTCCTGCGCCGGAACGCCCCCACCTGCCCTGGAACGCCTACATGTGGCGCAGGGCTTTACAACGTGACGCATCTCCCAGATGCGTCACGTTGTAAATACCCCGCACCATGGCGCAGGATTTGCGCCGCTGCTGCGTCACAAAAGTGACGCAACGGCGGCGCAAAAGTGCCGCAAGTGCAACATAAATCTGCCCCTTGTATTTTGACTAAACTGCTTGCTTGCTTCAAAACATATTCTACTCCCTTTACCTGAAAAGTGGCCCTATCTGGCCAGCGTCATCACATGAGAAGTTACACCTTTTTATTCACCCGCTTCAAGAGACAGTGCACTTTGCACTAATCCATCTCAGTTGTCAGTCGGGAAATCTCCCTTAAGAACTTTGACTGACCTCCTCTCACCAGGCCTTTAAAAAGTCCTAAAACAGTTCGAACCTCTAATTTGTTGCTTAAATACTCTCCTTGCAATATGACTCTGCTTCATAGCTGAATACTACCTGCTTCTCGAGTGCATTGGAAGTTGCTGCCTTTTTAGGTCTCGGCTCGAAGGCTGCGCTTGCGCAGTCTCGATCCGAGATTTAATGACTTGGAGAAGAGGGGCTTGAAACCGCCCCTCTTATCCCCTGTTCTCCATTGGCTGGCCTCTTGAATGCTGGCCAGCCATTGGAGAAGAGGTCCGTCATTCCGATTAGGCCCCGTCCTTTTCGGATCGGGGGGTGTGTTTTTTTCAGAAAGTCTAATTATCTCCTCCAGCCAATGGCAAGAGGAGATAAAAGCAAAACACGCCCCCGAAAACGCCACTGCGTTTCTCCGAGGCATTTCTGCTCTACCTCGGAGAAAGGCAGTGGTGTGCTTGCCTTTTGCTCTGCCTTGTTTGTTTTGAGAATCTGGTCACTCTAGGTACAAGCCCCACCTGTGGCCGGATCCCACCATTTGTGCATTGTCCCTTTTCGTACATTTGTGCCGGGGCCTATTTTCTGTCGTAGTCCGACCCTGCCTGAGCTCTGTTGTCTCCGCTCCGTTTATCTGTACCCACACACAGCAGCACGCGCTGCCCCGTGCCACTCATGATTTCCCCAGGTGCAGAGAGTTAAGCCGGTAATCAGAGGCGCCCGGCCCGTGCCCTAGCCCGGCGCTCCTCACCGCTGCCCCCGTGCCCAGCTCCTGCCACCAGCGCTCAGACACGGCCTTGTGACCTTGGACAATGCCCTCTGCCTGCCGCTGGCACGGAACCCGTCCTCTGACAGCCCTGCCCCAGCGGCTCGCGATGCAAGGCGCAGCGCCTGCTCCTGCTAATGAGGCGGGCACCCGAGCACCAAGGGCCACGAAAACACTGCTTAATGGAAGATTCCACGAAAAAAGGCTCTATTAAAATGGGAACACTTTGCAACATTTGACAGCTCGATGTATTACTGCGTCAGTCCGGGAGCGCATTCTTCACTTGCATACAGACATCTGTTGCCGTGTAATTACAGTCCACCTTTTTGTGTGTCTGAATTTTGAATATTTTTCATGTCTGTCTGTCTAGCTGTCGCGCCACCTATAGAAGTTCTCCAGTCTCAAGCCCGCTATGTAAATATACACTCTCACTCGTTCTTTCGAGTTTAGCCCTCATTACGGGACATAACCTGTGAATTCTGGCGCCTTTCGCGCCAAAATCTGCTTGTTTGGGTATTTACAGGGCCTTTTCCCTTCGATAAATGTCAGCAGATTCGACATGCCAATATTTAAATGGGGTACGCAGACTTTATTGAACCCAGTAATAAGCTCTGACCCACTGGTAACTGCAGCACCAACGGCAAACAGGGGTTTGTGCAGGATTATAATTACAGAGGCATCTGTAATCCGTGCATTAGGTGTCTCTAGGGTTTCAGTACATTGAGTCCTGAATAGAAGTGCCCATTACAAACAAAAGTTTGTACAGGGATCAGAATTGAGTTGTGTGGCAATTACCTCGTTTTCGTACTCACAAAGGAGACCTCGGCAGCTGTAAACGGGCCTCGCCTGCTTAGAATCCCTCTGTGAATTCCCAGAAGGCACAACAACAAGCATTTACAATGCAACGGTCTCGGCATTGTTAAAGTTAGAGATATTGGCATTGCTCCTGACATTATTTTTGTTTATGTTTTTAAAACATGTAAAGAAACGGCATTGTTATTTACAATGTCAATAGCTTAATCTGTGTGTGGGTGCAAATGCAATAGGTCTCGCATTTGAGAGTGATTAAGCTATTGACATTGTAAATAACAATGCCGTTTCTTTAAATGTTTTAAAAACAAAAACATAAACAAAAATAATGTCATGAGCAATGCCAATAGCTCTAACTTTACCAATGCCGAGACCATTGCATTGTAAATGCTTGTTTAGGTTTCGCCTGGCGAAAAGCAGCGCATGCGCTGCTCTCGTCAGAGAGACCTTTTGGAATCGATTCTCCACCATGGGCTCATGCACGCGCCTGCATGGACAAAGATGGCTGCTCTCACCAACTGTCCATAGCAGACAGCATGCGCGTGTCCGTGGGACAGTGGACAGTCCCACGCCATTTTGTTGTCATAGCTCGGGCCTTCCCGTCGCACACGCCCGCGCGCGCATGGCGGTGTGCTTTTAAAAAGCGTGGCCTTAGCGCGATCGCTTTCACTTTCGCTTGTTCTTGGTTGTTCTCCCTCTTGGTCATCGGCTTTTCGTGCTCTGTTAGGGACCACCGTACTGTAGCACATCTCGCATCTCTGGCCGTCCACCTTGTCCAACCGCAGTTTGTTGGGTTTTTTCTTCACCTCTGGTGATGCACTTCTGGGGGATGCGCTTCTGGCTGGCACCATCCTCTGTTGCCAGCCCCCAGCGAGCCCCAGCTCGGCCTCGCCTCCTCTCCGCTGGCAGTGGGGTAGGGGGGACCCTCCTCTCCCAGAGCTCCAGGCATAGGGCCTCTAGCCAGACCTTGGGATCTCGCCCTGCTGCAATATTTTTCCCTGGGTGGCAGCAGGTCTCCTGCACCACTATGCTGTGGGCCTTCTATAGTGCTGTGCTGTTCTGTGGCGGTGTTGTTGGGGGGGGCAGGTGGCGAGGCAGTCACCAGACATGGACACTAATGCCCCAGCTCCACTCGCGGTCCGCTCGCTCTCTGGGCCATGTAGTAAGAGACCCGCACCCCCCACCAGGCTTCAGCGCTGCACTCCCGATCGCGGTCTGAGGGCGCCCTGCTCGCGCAGTTACCAGGCCGCCCAGCTGGGAAGCAAGGCAGGGGGGTGGAGGAAGCTCCCCCTCCGCTACTCCAGGGCCGAGGTGCCGCCTCCCCGCTCCTCTACTGCCCCTGGATCTCAGCGGCACATTTCTCCCTGTCGTCCGGCAATGCAGGCACATCCACCCCTCGTGGGAGTCGTCCCTGGCCCCTCTCGCAGTCATGGCACAGTCACCGGGCCTCTTAAGTCCCCTGTACGCTATCAGTTAAATAGCCCGGCTGCCATTTTGCTGCAACTCCTCATCCCTGTCAGTGGCCCGGCCGTCTCTTAGCTTGGGCAGCGCAGTTCAGCAACAGCCCCGTCTCTAGGGGTCCGTGGGTTCTGACTGGGTGGGTTCTGTGTTCCAGGTATGGAACGAGAAGAGCGAAAGAAATAGGAGGGTGAAAGTAGCACAAGAAAGGGTAAATAAGCACCCACTAACAACGCAACAGTTTAGAGAAGCAAACAAGATGAAAGGTGTGCTGATAACAGACAGTTTGGAGAAAGGGAATCTGATAACATGGCCGTACACGCAAACGTTTTCTTCTCTTTTGTTTCCCTTTCAACAAAGACACCGCCATACCTAACACCTTGGAACATGAACATATGTTTTTACCATGGTGTACTGTCACATGCCTTACCTCGAGCTCACCAGCACCTGCATCACTGCTTTCCAGGAAGAGGCCATACTGTGCTTTGGAATTCTACTTGGAGTCACGCAACCCTCCACCCTTCCTCGCGAGACTTTGTCATAGGATGCAGGTCAGGAAGAAGTGTTGCCTTCAGAGGCTGCGGTGCGGACATCCTGAAACTACCACACCTACGGGAATGTTGCTTTCTTTCTGTTTAACATTGCAGGACTCCGGGAAGGGACAAAGGAAAAGGAGAACAGAGAAAAGAGGCGAAAGAAAAAGAAAGAGAGATCTGGTGAGGAAGAGTCAGAGTGTGAGGCCTGTGATGAGAAAATGAGTGAAAAGGAGGTTAAGAATAAAAAAAAAGTGTGTTTGAGAGATCAAAGAGTACTAAACGTGTGTGGGTATGAACAAGAGGCCGAAAGCTTGCTGTCTATAAGAGCATTACTAGCTATAGAAGTTACACATTGTGGAAGCATTTTATTTGGGGCTCGGCTCGTTCTTAGGCTGTTAGAGCCAAGCCAGAGCCCTGTCTTCACTCTGGCACTGTTCTTCTCACACATGTTCTCGCTCGCCCACCTCTGCAGAGCACTACTAATTCACAAGTCACTCTTCCTCCCTGCTCTAACCAGGATTCAATTTTGTGACTGGTTACTCACGCAGACAGTGATCGAATTAACCAATAGAGGTTTCAGAATGTAAAATAGTGCATTTTCCAGTGGTTAGTTTAACTAGCATGTTTTTTTTTAGGTGTGTGTTATTTTATAGGCAGTTCCTGGAAAGTGACAATAGTTACAGAATATTTTGTTCTTTTAGTTATTGCTTGTGACCCCAATCCCACACTCACAGACCCCACCCCTATTGCACTCATGATAGCAGGTCAATATTTCTGAATGCACTTTGACTGCTGGATTCCACAGATGATCGGGCACCTCTGTTCATTTTGCCCTTCCTACGAAGTTCTTTTCCGCCTTTCATTCTCCCAGGGTCGAGCAAATAACTACAATTGGTCTGGGTAACAATGAACATCTGTATTTTGTCAGGATATCATGTGACTGTTTTTTGAAACATTCCACAAACATAGAAGTAGGACTACAATTTAGCATCCATGGAGGGCTATAGAATGATAGTGTTCAACAACGAAGACTCTAAGGGAATAAAACACACTGTTATAAACATAATTTGTGTAAGCTAAATTGCTTTTGTGCTGAATACTAATTCTTTCTGCACTGCAACACCTAAAATCTTGCCTCCATCCTCATTCAGTCGAGCCTGTATAAAAAAACAAAACGTGCTATAGTTAGTAAATTTTGCCTGGCACCTGGTCACACTACAAACACCTCGAGGTTAATTCACGGTTTTATTAATTACCTTGTGTTGGTTTTCTGTCTAAACACTGTCATTAGGCCAGCTGTCAAAGTGCATTAAAAAATTAAGGGAACTGTAATGTTGGGCACAATAGGGGCGGGTAGAAAGGCGAGGCTAAAAAAAAATATTCTAACTTTTTTTGGTCTTTCACCTTCTGGTAAGTATATGTAAAATAACACACAAATCTAAATTAAGTCTAAACTAAGTTAATCAGTGGGAAATACACGCTCGTAATTTATGAAACCTCTATTAGTTCATGCACTGCAGGGGTCTGTGTCTGTAACCAGACAGCCAGGAATTGAACCCTGATTGGAGCAGTGGAGAATAGTTAGGAGCATAACACCGACCCCTGCAGCTCCTTCGGCACAGAGGGCTGTGTAACGCCCATTTAAAAAGCACACACCTCACAGCTCAGCTGGTAACTCCTCTCCAATACCACTAAAACAAGCATTGAAAATGCAATAGGTCTCGCCTCTGATTAAGTTAAAGCCATTTGCTTTGCTAATGTATAGCAAAGCAAATGGCTTTAACTTAACGAAAGGCGAGACCTATTGCATTTTTAATGCTTGTTATATTTTCTTTCCACTCTTGTTATGTATTTTGAATGGATCGACTCATATTCTTTTTGTACTCTTATCCAGTTTTTTTTTCTGTCACTTCCCTGTTGTATGCTTGTACACTTTTCACATGCCCTCTTTAACTGGATCTCTTTTGCATTCCCATTTTTTAGGTCTCGCCTAAGCAGCGCGCATGTGCTGCCCTAGGAGATGACCTTTAGAAATTGGTCAGCTCTTTTCAAGCACTCGTGCTTGTACTGGCATCCACCTTGCGGGAGTGAGCAGCGGCACGCTAATTGAAAACAGATGGCTCGCGCTGCTCGCTCCCGCAAGGTGGTTGCCAGCACAAGCACGAGTGCTTGAAAAGAGCTGTTTGCATTTGCCTGCATTTCTCACCAGGCAGTCGCCTCTCACGTCCCACTTCAAAGTGTTAGTTTGCACATGCTGTATTCCTATGGCTCCGTTTGTTCGACTTACAATGCTTCAAGCGTGGGAATCTTGCAGCACACAATTATCTGTACTGTTCAATTAAAGGCATTATTTTACCTTCTTCAAAAAGTCCCTGCCATCTCGTTGAAAACATAGCGGCCCTTGTGCATCGATTTGCACAACCCATTGCAAACCTGTCCCATTGGTAAAAGCAGGAGTTTCCCTAACAAATGTGTAAAAGCTCTGCCGACTTTTGACTGCACTGTCCCTATAAAAGTGTAATAGCTCTGTCTGCCCATTTTAAAGTGTTAATAAAAGCCTAACAACTTTTCCAGCAAAACTGAGTACGTGTGAAATATGTGGCAGTACTGCGAGCTAGCCACCCCCTCTGCACTGTCTTGACACCTCCCTACACCGATGGTCCAGTGCACTCTGCATTCCCATCGTCTCACCCCGCTACAGTTCAGGCCGGCCCCCCGCCCCCCATGATTCAGACTGTGACTCCCAGACTCGAGCCCGTGTTGCTCTACGATCCGGTTAAGACATGTTTGCCTTTATCACCCGATCTAATCAGTGCATTCCTGAATTTACTGCCTTTAAATAACTCTTTTCGTCTGCTCAGGGAGGCTAATGGATGGGTGTATTCCGCATGGCTGGTCCTTTTGCAAGCAGTAAACACGACCAGAGAACTCTTTTGAACGTATGCAGATCATAACTGTGTTAGCAGTTCAATCTCACTCATGCAAACTGCTGTAATCGGCTTATTGGAGAGTTAGGGAAACGTGCTCACAAGTTACATTTTGATGCAAATCATCTGAGTAAATAAACAATAGCATGGTGCCGTTGGGAGTCCTTGACTTGATCTGTTTTTATTTTGTTTTATTTTGCTATGATTCTCACACGTGGTACGGTGTACCTACTTGAGTAATAATAAGTGCCATAGGCTAACTGAATGGTACCTAGACACTATCCTGTATCTGCTTTGCCGCACTATGCAACCACTGTTATGTAGAATATGACTGAATGTTGTTTGCATCCGTGCGGCGCAAGGAGTTCCATCAGTATGGCATCACATTGTGTTGTCTAGGTGTGACTTTCCAAAATTCAGTCAAGAGATGGGTTGAATTCATCATTCTTTTACTCACTATGCCACCCCAGTTTGGACACAGCTATATGCTCAGCCTTGGCACAGCTCCTCATGGCAAAAGTACAGCCCAGACTGCCAAGCCAGGTCCTTATTGGACCGTAAACAAGCATCCTAGGACCGGTTGGGGTTTCGCCTCTCATCAGCTATGCTAGCTTGAATCCAGTGACCCCGTGAGCAAGGGAACCACGTCTCGCCTTTGGGACCTTATAAGTGTTTAGCCATGCAATAGTTGATGTTCTTGCACCAAGGATATTGTACTGCATAACTAAATACTTGTAAGGTTCCAAAGGTGAGACCTATTGGCTATGCCAATGCTTGTGTATACTATTACCCTCTCTCCACTTTCTCCCTGCCCTCTAGTAGATTTGTTACTAACGTCTTCCACTCATGATAATATCTCTGTTGCTATTTGGTCACTTGGTTAACCTGTCTCCACCTTTTGCTATATTATTTTTCACTTGCCTGGGCGCCCTCTTTCACCCCACTCCCTCTTTGTTTTATCCTCTTGTTTGCTTTCACGCATGTGTCACTGTTTTGATGATTACTTTTTTATGTAAGCGTTTACCTCCGATTTTTATCCTACAGCCATTGTGCTGTTGTAGGGCAATCTGATGTTAAATCAGTGCTTAATTTGAGCCAGTGGTTTTCAGTGCTCAGCACCAGCACTTACTTGTCAACACAGTCTGCTACAGGTGGTGGTGTCTTGCTAATTTAGAGATGACCACAACAACAGTTAATTATTAATTCAATATACATTAAAAATGACTATTACCTACTGCCCAAGCCATTCTTTTAGCTTTGTAGGCCTGAAATAGTCAGAATTGTCACACTTGTAGGACTGTGATGGTTAGTAGTTGTGTTGTTACTATCGTTGGCAGCATAGCAGGGGCAATGTGTGGTGCAAGTTGTAGTGGCCTCCTGGCGAGAGCCCTGGCACTTATTTTTTGATGAATTAAGCACTGTGTTAAATGCCTTGGGCTGGTATGTGCTTAGTAAAAAAGAGGAAATAGAAATGTAAGAGTGGGCCAATCAATAGCCGTCAAATGAGCTACCTCCCTGTGTCTTGGTTTTGCAATTGACTTTTTTTAGTTTATCTCTTGGCACTATCTGACTCACTACCAGGGCATGTTCGACTTTGAGCCACGCCTCTGTCCAAAGTAAACAGTCAAAGCTGCAGTCTAATTGAAGGCGCATGGGCATAACATGCTTTGCTGAGCACACTGGCATGCAATGCAGAGAAACATTGTATTTCACTAATGTGTGTAACTTTGAATCACTTTCATCTCTGCTGACAATGATCAGGAATTTAGATTGCAGCAGGTTGTTTCTCCGTCTTATATGCAGTGTTTGAGGTGATGTAACGCATACCCTATATCCCCAGAGTGAGTACAATCTGAAAACAGAGTGACCACATTTACAATACAATCTCAAATATCCTATTATACATGATTGGGGTGTAGATTAGAAAATATTCAACTCCCGAGGCACTGATATAATATCACAAATTATATTCCACTTAATAGTACTTCATTCAACACATGAATAAACATAATATTGTATACAAATTACATAATACTGCTCAAATGGTGACAAACGACAGTTGGTTCAATCGATCAGTTGCCTGTGGCAATTGAGATATCCCAGAGCTAAAAGGGAGCCAGAAGTAAAACACTTCATGAGAGAGGTCTAGTCTTATATGCACTGTTAGTAGAAAACAAGACTCTGGTCTTCCATTTCAATATATAACAAAACAGAAAGAAAATCGACCAATGTTTCGACCACTAAAGGTTGTTCATCTGGATCTTCATCAGGATCAATGTAATGATGGAAAGGCAATGTGTGCAACTAGATATGGTCATCAGAAGTTTTTGGAAATAATAAGTCCAAAAAAGAACCAGTATCCTTGCACAAAAGTCCATTAAATGCTTTATTATCTCTCAGGAATGGATGTCACTTGACGGTTCACAGAAAGGGCTCTTAAAGAGTACCCATAGAGTCAGCCCCCACATGGTCAGCATTCTAAAAAAACATGTGGAAAGAGGAGTTACAAAATTTGTGAAGACAATAAACAGTATTCAAATGCTGGAGAAGCCAGTGAACATACTGGGCAAATAACATATGTGGGTCTCCTAGAATACCAGAAGCATCAGGTGCCACCCAGACAGCATGTCAGTGTGTTTTACAACATTTGGATCAGAGATTATTTAAGAAAGGCAACAGATCTTAGACATCACTTGATCAGGGCATTCGAAAATCTCCCTGTGAGCTTGATAATTACAGATCACATATCATTTGGACTGCACCTCTGTATATGCTGAACCGGTTTTGATCTTTAAGTTCCTCTAGGGACCCTGTCTACATTTTGCATATGTTGGAGCATCTCTCATCCTCAATATCCTTGTGTTCCCTCTTCTGTCACCACAGACTGGTGTACTGGACTGATTGTAGAGCTTCCCCTGCCAGCAGGAAAACGTTGAGGCCGTGGTCCAGAACAAAGCACTTATCCTGCCTTCCAGCCTGTTAAAGCAGTTCCAGATGACAGGATCACAGTGAAGCAAAGCTACCCCACCCAGTGAGTTTTGTCTGCAGATATTTTGAATACCTCAAGATAAATGGGATCCTGTTGCTTTCATAGAATGAAATGGAAGCTTAATAGGTTAGTTTGAATATGTATATAATATCGAACCCCCTGATCTTCTTTAGTATTGATGAATGCCCATGTTCTTCAACGAATATATACAATATATCTGTGCCTTGTATCTGTAATGTAGAAAAGACTTTCCAGGACAGTGAATGGGGCTTTAATACCACTGAAGACATCATTCCTTTTTAAGTTGATGCAACAGGAGTATCTGGAGCCAGTGTTGAATGGGTTCATTATTTTCCCCTAGTTCGATGTTTCATTCAAGAGATATCTACAATACATGCCTTCGGCTCTTTTAAAAGTGACCCGTAATAGCTACAAAGTCACTGTTGTTGTGTATTTCTGATCATTCCGGTTTCCAATGCCCCATTACAAGTGTGGAAGCCAGGCGGAGACATACTGTAAGTCTATTCCTGTAGAGACGTCAAATATACAAAAAATCAAGGTAGGGTTGGGCCATTGTATACATCAGCAAGGCTAGGTTTAGGAAAGTAGGATCTGCTTTCATGGTTACCCAAACGTTTTGTTGCAAGTTGTGTTCTGTTTTCTGACTAGTCTGACTGGGATCCTGCTAATCAGGACCCCAGTCTCTGTGCTTCCTCCCTAAATTTAACAATAGTAAGTACTTTGGTACCTTCCCAATTGGTTTCTGGTGTACCCCTGTAAGTCCCTAGTATATGGTACTACGGTATCCAGGGCATATGTACACCAGGGATCTCCCAAGGGCTGCAGCATGTATTATGCCACCCATGAGAGACCAATTAAACTGTGACTGCTGGCCTGCCATTGCACCCTGTGTAAGCTGGTGCTAGCACCACTCACATCAGATATAGGTTTCCTTATTTATGAGGGCACTACACTTAAAACCTGTAAGTCACCACTATGGCAGGCCTTTCAGTCCTGGGGACAGGGTGCTGGGTTGCAAGCGTGAAGATGCCCCTGCATGAGCAGGGCCCCTCTACAAACCCCAGAGTAGATTCTCCAGGCTTTGTAAGTGTGGTCAGCCATTTAATACATATAGTGGACATCAAGTCAGATACAAGATGTCTAACTATATACTGGCTGCACTGAAACTGGTCATGTTGGGTATCAAACATGTTGGAATCCTACCCCAACACCGATTCGAGTGTTGGGTGTAGGAGTGCATTTACTGGGGGGCTCACCTAGGGAGCCCCCTGTATTCCCGGTACCAGCCCTTTAGGGTCTAACAGCAACTAGTGCTGCTGCTGACCACATACACATTTCTGCCCTCCTGGGGCTGAGCTGTGCTCGAGCAGGAGAAGGCAGAACAATAGGTTTCCTGCCACAGGGAGGTGTGACCACCTCCCGGACAGGACTTAGTGTATTGAGCTGGGGTGGGAGCGCTTGCCAGCTTCACCAGACTGCTTTGTAGGGCACATTTGGTGCCCTCCTTGCATAATCCAGTTTGAGCCAGTTCAGGGAGCCCTTGGCTAACGCTCTGGTGCGAAACTGGACAAAGGACATGGGAGTATTTTTCCCTCTGTCCAGACCCTCCTCTGGAAGGGATCTTTGAATCCAAGGGTACTTAGGGGCTTACCTGTGGGTGGCTCTTCAGATTCATGGAGGGACAAGATTAAAACCTGAAACCACTTCAGCTTCTACCGCCTGCGCACTCTGGACTTCGTTGGACTTTACCTAGAAAACAAGACTGCACCAAGGAAGACTCTTGCTGCTCCTGGTTTCGTCGTCCTGCCAGTCTTCTGTGTCATCTGTGCCTGTGCTCCATCCAGGTTCCTCTCCAGGCCTGTGGGCATCAAGGACACCTGAAATAATCTCCCTTGAAGTGAAGGAATCCCTCCCCTGTATCTGCAGGCACCCCAACAAAGCTGACCAGTCTGCTGCTCTTGATGTCCCATGGACTCTGAAAGGCTCAGAAACACAGGTGGTGGTTCTGCAACTCCCTGACCTGTCGTCTCTGTAAGTTTGAGGCCAGTATCCCTCGTCGTAACCACTGGAACAGGACCCCTGTGCACCGCATTGACTTGCCGTTGCCAAGGTTTGTTGACTCTATGCTCCAGAGATCTTTGGGCTAAAAGAAGCTCCAGACTCCAGCATCTCTTTCTGCTAAGATCTTCATCCTCACCACATCCTCTGCATCGTGGGCATGCATCTTTGATGAGCTGCTATGGGTCCTCTTGCAACTCCTGTGCCTTCAGCCTGTCGGTCCTCTTGAGGGTTTTCTTTTGCTTCAGGGGGCTCCACTGCTTGTTTAGGGCCTTCTCTGACTCTCCTGCACTTGGTGAGTCCCTTGCTGGTCCCAACGCTGCACCTTCTTTGTTTACCATGTCTGTTGCTGCTGCCAAGGCTTGTTGGTGCTGCCACTGGATGTCCTAATAGCTGCTCCTTTTGTGAACTAAGATTGGTGATATAATGTTTAGCAAATTGTTGTTATGTATCACTCTTCATATATTGTTTGTTACATCACATTACTTCATCACAAAATCTGTATGTTTTTGTTTTATTTCTTGCCTTAATATGTATAATTTGTTCTTGACTAAAACGTATCCGCACTTACCTGACCTATGATTAAATGTGGAGTAAAGTGCATAGAATGAAGTAGAAAATAAATGCTTTAAGCCTCGATCAATTGAATTAATAGCCTTCAGTCTGTTATATTGGTTTAGCAGCATTTGAATGTGACAGCTAGGACACCTTTTCTCTTAGTTTATTACAGACCCGTCCAGCCGCCTAGGGCCAGACCCCTTGTTGCTATTACACTGAGCAAAGTCTGGCGCATACTCTCTGGGAATCACATATGACACCAAAACTCTACACTAATACATGTGACTTCTCCCATGGATGTAGCAATTACTCATCCAACTCAAGGAAAGCGCTAGAGGACTAAAACATAGGTAGAAAAATGCGATTGCAATGCCCAATACAGTATAATTTACACATTATGCACTACACACTTCTGGTTCTGTAGTTTGCTCATAGAGTCACTTTAGCCAGTGCTTACATTCAGTGCCACATTGTTTTCGGCACTTCACCTTACCTGGAACTTCATTAAAAGTGTATCCCGCACATGTAAAAAAAATCAGACTGCTTTAATAATCTGACGCTGGAGGGCATGTAAACGACCGTACATTGCAGGACTGTGATTGAATGCATTGTCTGACTCCACGACGCTTGTGCGATGAATATGAAATAGACAGACTAGTTTGTTGGAAATGAACCTTTGAAAGGGAAGTGCATCTAAATCTATTGGACCTTGGTTGATATATTCCTATTGATATCTAGAAGAACTGGTGGAGTTATGATATTACCCTGAGGACGCCTTCGTTAAGGTGAAATGCGTTGGCTGTGCTTTTTGTAACATGAAGAATCTTTAAAAAAAATACACTACATGGACATCAAGGATCTTTGAGATATAATTTGAAGTTAATTACCTACTTTGAAAATTGTGTTTGCTGCCTCTCTTATTTGTGCTTTAATAAGATCTGTTTTCATTCTTAGAAAAGTTTACAAGGTCTCTAACTACCTTTGGTGACTGCAAAGGTTGAGGGAGCAGATAATAATCACCTTTAAAACAACTTGCACTGTGCACAAGTTCATCTTTGGGTCCAGATTTTTGGCAAAACACATGTGAAAGAAGTGCTGATACACCTGCTGCGGTCTAGTACTCAGCTTCTGTTTGAGGTTCTCACCTTTTAATTGAAGAGATTGTGAAGTAGATCCTTGTCAATACATGGTGCTTTCAAGGACTGGTTACTGAGAAGATCTGTCGAGTCCACTAATTGATTGTCCAAGGAAAGTGTGACTCCCACCAGTAGCCACGGTGGGCTCTGCACAGAATAGGATACATGAAGGGGGCCAAGTTTTTTGTTAAGAGTGTCCTAGTTAGGAGGAAAAATCAACATAGGGGAAAAAGGTTTCTTGGCAATCTTGTAGCTACTGATTGAAAAGTAAGATTTATACTGAAGAAATCAGCAAGACACGAAACTCCCCCTGAAATCAGAAAAGAACAAAGAGCCAAGCAATAATCTCTGGCATAAAATCGAAAAGATCAAACTGCTGGAAGCTAAAATCTGGGACAAAAATAGTACCAAGGAGATGAAGAACACGATCTAATATATGGGAACAATTATGTTGCATCACATCTTCCTCTCATGATGACCTCCTTATATATGATTTATACAGGAACTGACATCAAAGGAAGTGACTCTAATTCATCTTAGATTGTGAGCCTCGAATATCAGCCTACACACAGACCACCACCTTGGAAATTTTTTTTTTTGTAAGGCTTGTCCATGGCTCTTTTCACAAAATCCTGGTGTTTGTTTGGTAGATTTAGAAACCCAAATTTGACATTCTCTGTCCATTGGATTCCAGAGTGCCACCACCGCCTTTTAAGCCTCCCTCTCCAAGTAGCTTGCAGAACTCCCCTCTGGTTGTTCAGACACACCAGAGCAGTCTGGGCGGCATGGACACTCAGCCATGCAGTGAGTGCAGACCTGAGGCATGAGGAGCACCAGTAGCGGTCCGTGGAGGGAGTTCGGTGGGATTGTGAGGCGGGGCGGGGGAGGGGCAGGATGGGGAAATGTAAACACCGGAATATGGATGAACGGAGGTAAGTACACATTTCAATACATGAATTTCGTTGCGCGCGCTGCATCGCATTTCGCGATGCAGCGTGTGCAAAGGAATTCGTTTTCTGTATTTAAATGTGTACTTACCTCCGTTCATCCATATTCCGGTGTTTACATTTCCCCGCCCCGCCTCACTGCCCCACCGAACTCCCTCCACGGACCGCTACTGAGAAGCACTCCTTCCCTCTTCAAACACTCACAGGCCTCAGTCATCTCTTTACACTGCTCTCAGCACAGATGTGACATGTGAATGCATTTGAAACACTAGGCCTGTGGAAATGTGCTTGGATTCCAGCATTTCAAAGTCACAATCCAAACTTAGATTCTTAATCAGTAGAGTTTTAAGCCACCTCAGAAGCAGAGGTAATGTAGATTTTCCTAATAAGTTATGACGGAAAGTCTTAATTTTATTAAAGACACGGAGGCGAGTATTATGCATTCTTTTCTTGCATTTATTATAATAGCAGCAAGATAAGAAAAACAACTACACTCCCCAGAAGGCTGCAGGAGGAAACTACTGGCCAATGGGGAGAACACTAACAAAAAATACACCAATCAGGTCAGCCCAACTACATTAGGACCTATCTGACCGCAAGCAGTCCTCTTTTCTTGTGCGAGTTAGTAAGAAGGTGAAAACAAAGGAACCAAAAATAACAGTAGATAAACAGTCAAAATCCAGGTAAACAGATCTTGAACCAGGAACACCATGGAGGAAACATCCTGAGGAAACCACATTGGTAGGCAGTTAGACGTTGATGCCAAGAAATCTGGAGAGTTAGGACGACTCTCACGAGGAAGGTGGTGGTAGAGCCGGAGTACCTAAGGGGGGGAAAAAACAGAACAAATTAGAGTGTTGTGGAGGGATAATACTCGCCTCCGTGTCTTTAATAAAATTAAGACTTTCCGTCATAACTTATTAGGAAAATCTACATTTTATGGCAAGACCGGAGGCTCCTATTATGCTAGTTCAAAGCATATCAACAACCAAAGAAGAAGCAGTAATCACAGGTTTACAATAAAAGGTCTTAAACACATTATCATTAGACCAATCTGCTGACTTAAGGATATCCTCCAGGCGCGAGCCTGACCAAAAGGCCTTTGAAGCCATGACATCCCTGGTAGAATGAGCGCCAAAAGTAGAAGCGTCAATGCCCGCAAGAGACATGATCCAACGGACCCAACGGGCCAGGGTAGCAGAAGAGACGGGGAGGTGAGGTTTGCGGAAAGAAATGAGCAATTGAGTATGGGAAGAAGACCTAAAGTCAGCAGATTTGTTTTCATAGGCTTTTAGGCAACGACCTACACATAATTTTTTTGGTTGAGCTGGAAAATAAGGATAAAACACTGATTGTAAATTTGTTTTAGTGCGTCTCCGCACTTGAAACAGCACACCAGTAGGAGAAAACTGTCTTGAAGAAAGGTCTAAAGCTCTAACATCAGAGACACGTTTAATGGAGATTAAACACAACAACATAGTAAGTTTTGCAGACAACATTTTCAGGGAGAGAGCGGTATTGTCAGGCCAATCCAAAAACAATTTGAAAACCAAATTAACGTCCCATAAAGAAGAATACTTAGCCAACGGAGGTTTGGAAAAGCGAACTCCTCTTAACAAACGGCAAACAAGTGGATGGGATCTGACGGGTTTATTGTCAACTGGACAATGATTAAGAGAAATAGCTGATCTGTATAAATTCACTGTGCGATAAGACTTACCAGCGCTGGCCTCCGAAGCCAGAAAATTGACTACAAAAGTCACAGAGGCTGAAAAGGGATTGACAGACCGTTCAAGACAGCAGCTTGACCAAAGAGACCAAGCGGATTTGTATGCCCTGGAAGTACCGGGAGCCCAGGCCCGGCTGATAAAGATTGAAGCTTCTTGAGAAAGGAGTTGGTCAGAAGAGAGAGACTGGACAGCTTCCAGGCCGATAGGGTCAAGGACCGATCGAGAATGAGGTTGTGAGGGGAACCTCGAGGATCCAGGAGAAGATCTGAGGAATGAGGGAGAAGGACCGGAAAGTCCACTGCTAGTTCCAAAAGGGACGGAAACCATATCTGGGATTGCCAAAAAGGTACCACTATGACCAGAGACGTCTGTTGGCGTCGAATCTGAGAAAGGACTGTGTTGATCATAAGAAAGGGAGGAAAAGCGTAATTGAGATGCAGTGACCAGTCCTGGAGGAAGGCATCGGTCGCTAAAGCCAGCGGATCCGGGCGCCAACTGTAGAAACGAGGTAACTGAGAATTGAGGCGAGACGCGAAAAGGTCGATGAAGAAAGGGCCCCACTTGAGAGAGAGAGAAAGAAACACGGAGGGAAGTAACCTCCAGTCACTGGAATCCCGGAGATACCGAGAGTGCCAATCCGCGATGGAATTGAGATTGCCGGGGAGATATTCTGCTTGAAGAGAGAGATTGTGAAGGAGACAAAAATGCCACAGACTCTTGGCGAGTTCCGCGAGGGGTTTGGATCTTGTGCCACCCAGATGGTTGATGTAACGGACCGCAGAAACATTGTCCATCCTGAGAAGAATGGAACAACTTACCTTGTTCTTTGCGAGGCTGCGGATTGCAAAGGAGCCTGCAAGCATCTCTAAACAGTTGATGTGCAATGACGACTCCTCTAGAGACCATGTACCTCCAGTCGAGATCGGTCCACAACGGGCGCCCCAACCCGCCAGGCTGGCATCTGATTCTAATACAAGATCTGGGGCCGTGGCTAAGATAGTTCTTCCGTTCCACGCATCTAAATGGTCTATCCATCATTGCAGCTCGGACCGCGAGTCTCTGTCTAGAAGGATAAGATCGGAGTAAGCCAGACCCTGACGCAGATGTCTGATTTTTAAGCGTTGAAGGGCCCGATAATGAAGAGGGCCGGGGAAGATTGCTTGGATGGAGGCTGAAAGGAGCCCCACAATCCTTGCGAGGGAACGAAGGGAAATATGGGATAGAGAAAGAACTTGAGAAATTTCTGCACGAATAGCCGCGATCTTTTCGGTAGGAAGGAAGAGAGACGCGGAGGGGGAATCCACGCGAAACTCCAGAAATTCTACACTTTGAGAGGGAGTTAATATGGACTTCTCCGGATTGATAAGAAAACCGAGATCGAGAAGAAGGGATTGGGTCACCTGAAGGTCCCGCAACAGACCTGGTTTGCTCGTATTCATTAGAAGAATATCGTCCAGATAGATGATCAGGCGAATACCCAAGGCTCGAAGATAAGCCACCACTGGCTTCATGATTTTGGTGAAGCACCAAGGAGCCGAAGAAAGTCCGAAGGGGAGCGAACAAAACCGATAAGTTACGCCCAGCCATTGAAACTGGAGGAACTTGGAATGCGAGGGATGGATAGGAACTGTCAGATACGCATCCTGAAGGTCCAAGCGGACCATCCAATCGCTGGCTCGCAGAGTGTCTCTTAGATGGAGAATGGTCTCCATCTTGAAATGCCTGTAAACGACAAACTGATTGAAAACTTTGAGGTTGATAACCGGTCGCATCTTTTTGTTCTTTTTGCGAACCAGAAACAAAGTGCTGAGAAATCCCGAGAGATCGAACGGAAGTCTTTGGATAGCTTTCTTTGCCAGCAGGGAAAGAATTTCCTGAGATATCAGAAGTGAAACGTCGGCAGAAAAAACCAGAGGAGGAGGCAAAGTATCCTGGAAAGGAGGAGCGTAAAATTCTATAAGATAGCCTTGGACAGAATTGAGAACCCAAGGGTCGGAGGTTAAAGTTTGCCATTTGCTTAGAAACAGAGCCAAGCGCCCTCCAACGGGAGGGCCAGAAGACAGGCTTACCTTGTTGGGAATAGTTGGAGTTGTTGACGTTGCCTCTGTGGCCCCTCTGTCCATGACCCCGGAAGCCACGGCCACGTTGGGGGTAGAATTGAGGCTTGTACTCTTGGTATCCGGAGTTGGAAGCACCTCTGGAACCTTGGTAGGAGGAAAAACGGCCGGAAGAGCGATTCCTGCCTCTGACGGCCCTGCCAAAAACCCGAGGGGCAAAAACTTTTTTGATTGAAAGTTGTGCCTTATCCAACGAGGCGAAAGTGGAAACAAATTTCGAAAGGTCCTTGACTAAGGAGTCACCAAAAAGAAGACCATCTGCCTTTACTCCAGGGTCCTGAGATGCCAGATTAGCTAACTTAGGGTCTAACTTGATTAGCAGACCTTTGCGCCTCTCGTGAGTAATAGCCGCATTGGCGTTGCCCAATAAACAAAAAGTACGCTGGGCCCAAAGCGAAATATCTTCTGGATTCAAAACCAGCTCTTCTGATCGGGCTGTCTCCGCCAGATCCAAAATGCGGGCAAGAGGGCCTACCATATCCAAAAGTTTGTCCTGGCAGGAGGACCAAGCTCTGTCTACCCCCTTACGAGGGTCTTTGCCAAACTTGGAGAAGAAGGTGAGGAGCGGTTGATCAATGGCGGGAGTGACCGTGATGTGAGAGGCCAAAGAAGGTTTGGGGCACTCGGATTTTAACTTAGCTCTGACTGACTTGTCCAGAGGCTGTCGCAGCTTAGAAAAGATGTACTCCCCTACATGGGGAACGGGAAACCATTCCGTAGAATTGGGATGTCTAATCAGGGCAGGATCGAACATAGGCAATCCCTCCGAGTCCAGAATAGGTTCTGACTCAAAAGGTGATAATTTTTGCTTTTTGGGCGAAGAATCGCCAACTCCAAAAACATCAAAGAGATCGTCGTCATCTGTGTCACCCAAATCGTCATCCGTATCCTGGATGGTATCAATGACCAGCTTCTTAGGCACCTCCACATTCTTTTTCTTGGCTTTGCTTTTGCCAAATGTCAAAGTAGACCCCTCCTTTGACTGAGGCCTGGGAGGAATAGCATCCTCAATCTTGCGCGAGGAAACCTCGCTAATCAAATGTGACACTTTTGTAGAACTAGTGGAAGGAACTAGTTTACGTTTTCTGCTTTCCCCCGCAGAATGGGCCAAAGCTTTGGTCATGAGACTAAGAAAAGAATTTTCCATAGTCTTAGAAACTTTCCTCATGGAATGTTCTACCGCAGTTTCAACAGAAGAGTTGATAAAATGACTTAAATCCGATTTAAAATTGGTAGTATCGTCATTATCAAGCTCAGGAGAGCTGGGCACATCCATTTTCAGTAAAACTGGTGAACAAAGGGTTAATTGCAGGCAAAACAAAAAGGGGGCGTGTACAAGCAAGCTTGCCGGTGAAAAACGAACTGCAGAGGAGACAGGCAGTCGAGCTCTGAGGCGAGCGTGAGAAGGAAGCTTCGCTGAGGAGACAGGCAGTCGAGCTCTGAGGCGAGCGTAAGAAGGAAGCTATGAGGGAGCGAAGCGTCTACAGGAAAAACCGGTAAACAAACAAAGCGCGCGCGCGTGTAGACGCGCTGAATATGAAAGGCGAGGGGGCGTCAAAAGAGCAGACCGCAGGGAAGCCGAAAGCGCACTAAGCAGCACGTGTAAACAGAGCGCGTGAGAAGCGCTAATGAAAATATTCAATTTAAACCCAATTAATCAATTTAAACAAATTATTCACACAGCGTAATGAGGAGAATATATAAAATCGACTTATCTGACTGCGAGCAGCAAGAAAAGAGGACTGCTTGCGGTCAGATAGGTCCTAATGTAGTTGGGCTGACCTGATTGGTGTATTTTTTGTTAGTGTTCTCCCCATTGGCCAGTAGTTTCCTCCTGCAGCCTTCTGGGGAGTGTAGTTGTTTTTCTTATCTTGCTGCTATTATAATAAATGCAAGAAAAGAATGCATAATAGGAGCCTCCGGTCTTGCCATAAAATGTCAGACTTCAGGCTTAGGCCTTGACTCTGCCAATGCACTCTCTGTCAGTGGTTCTGTTGCGCTCTATAAATCCCAGTAATAATGATAATAATATGATGATGATGAAGAAGAAGAAAGAATTCTCCATTACAAGTCTGCAGGGCACACGTGGAGGGCGCTACCAAGTGGAGGGGGTATCTCTATTCATTGTAGGTGTTCCCTTTAGTCCAAGACCTAGGGAAAAGAAGAGAGCAATCTCCATTCTAATGTAAGCTGAGGCTGCCATGAGGCCACCTTTCACAGGTGGGAAAATGAGTAAACATTGTATGTCGCTACAGAGCAACATAACTAATACTCAACTAATCTCAAATTTACAATTAATCGGAACGGAGTCGCCGCTCTCCTTCTGATTGACCTCTTTGGGCCTCTGATATATTGCAGCACTCAATGTGAGAATAAGTGACTTCCAATCAATGGTCAGTTTTTGCCTTGATCTCCTCATACCTTAGGACAAGATATTATATGATCACTCTCCTTCCATTGGTCATCTTTCTTCACTGACATATTTGCCCCGCAACGCTCAACCCTCACTCCCCTTCCCTTACCTTACTCCAAGTCAACATCAGTTCATTTAGCCACTTTTGCAAAACAACACTGAACAGATCCAGATAATCGTCAAACTGGAAAGGTCTTCGGATCTAGGCTCCTGTGCTCCAGGCCTTTGACTGCTACGAGGGACCACTGGATGCAGGGGCGTGGCTTGGTCAGTAAGATTGGGGGGTGGTGAGCTTCAGATTTTTCAATATAATGTTATTATACACTATACCACAATCAAGGCACGTGAGAGGGGCTTAAGGGGCAGTGAAAAGGGAGAGGAATGTGGATTGGTAGGGGTACTACGTGAGGAAAATCACAATATTTTGTAAATAACCAACAAGACTTTCAAAACCGAGAGAGGGAGAGAGAGTGTATGCGTTTTTGTCTGTGTGTATATTAAAAGTTCTGGTGAACTTCACAAAACCTGACTGAAAGCACATGTACCCAACTATTTACCAGGAAAAAAATACATTTATTATCCTGCCCCCCCCCCCCCCCCTCTCAAGCTACACCCCTGACTGGATGTCATGAAACCACTTAAAGCTCAACTTAAAAACAGGTCATCATTTGCAGACCTATCAATGAACAACTCCAGAGCTCATTGGCTCTGGACCTCATATGTTCATCATACTCCCCGCTGAGTAGCCGGCACTAAATGCACTTGAATGACACAGGGCCTGATTGACAGCTGTAAAGTAACATAAACTCCTGCCGTTAGTGGAGTAAGTGCCACTCTTCGGCGGCGGGGACTCTGCCAGTGGAATTTCCTCCATCCTTGGGGTTATATGGGAGCGGGTTCTCTGCAGTGTACGCCATCTCCGCTGGACTGGCGTGCCTTGGAGCAGCAGCCCAGCCCGTGAGGAGGCGCAAGCACTGTTTACATATATATCGCAAAGCCCTTTCAGGAAGCCTAGAGAGAGGCGCCGGCACGCTTTGCTCCATGAGGGGGAAAATGCGATTTTCCTACATGAGTGAACTTTCAATGGGGAAGTGCCATGGAGAGGGCCTCTGTTTACATTCAAAGAAAAATAAAGCATTTAACTCTTCGGTTACTTTGTTTTGAGGGATCCCCTTTCGCACTGTCTCTGATAGGTCAGTCAGTCTGTTCAGAGCTCAGTCAGTGAACTGATACCAATTACTGTGAATGGATTTATGCGCAGTGAGTCAATACCAACTGTTGTCAGTGTGTTCTGAGTGCAGGGAGCCCGCTCCATCAAGTGTCAGCTTATTTAGGTTGTGGTGAGGTGAAGACAAAAGTGTTGGTGTTCTCAGAGTGAGCCCCTTACCTGCAAAGTTGATCTCCAGAGTGTGGATTGAGCCTGTCGGTCTCCAAGGAGATTCTGAAATGAGGAGCAGCTTCCAGCCCCCTCCTCAGCAGCCTGAGCTGACTGATTGGTTGTCTCTAGTTCCCACGAAACCCTGAGCCCCCAACTCACACCTGCCTAGGCCCCTTAAGGTTTGTGGAGGGAACCCCAAGTCGGCCACCTCCAGTTTGTGAGCCACAGCTTCCCTGTGTCCAGCATCCCAGTAAAAAAAGAACCAGAAGGTGGTAAGAAGACAGACTTTGTGCTGTTTATTCCTGAAACTTTAAAAGTGTTTTTCCTCTACTCCTGACTGCTTAAATTGACCTGTTGGCTTGTGGGCTTTGTAGTTTAAAATCTGCTGTTTCTCCTGCCCGTGACTGCTTACATTTACCTGTTGACTTGTGGGCGTTGTAGTTTAAAATCTGCTGTTTCTCCTGCCCACAATTTCCCTCCTAGTTTTCCCCTATAGTGTGCTAAGACCTGTGAGAAAGCAATCCACCCACAGCTCCCTTATTGTCTTAGCAAGGGGAAAAAAGTCCAAATACACCTCAGAGGCTAAGAAGGGTGCGCTGTGAGACTGCAGAAATCTGCTCTTAGGGCTTAAATTGTGTTTGGAAAGTGTATGTAGCACTCGTTGGCTAAGAGAGTGAGTTGTTTAAGTGTGGGAAAAGCAGTATTGTTAGTGGCTTAGATTTGGCCCTCACCTGCAGATTTAAACTCCAGAGTGTGGATTGAGCCTGTCTGTCTCCAAGGAGATTCTGTTCTTCAGGGGCAGTTCTCTATCCCTGACCATCAACCTGTGCTTGAGGTTAAACACTCCTTATATAAGTTTGCCATTCAACGTTACATCTGTGCTCTGATTGGCTGCTGTATCTGGTGTTTCTATTGGGCTTAGGGCCTTGTTTCTGATTGACAGATAGGTCAAGGGCTCTGATTCATCTCTGGGTAGGGTTTCTATAGGAATTAGGATTAGGGTTCTGATTGGATAGGCCAAGGGTTTGAATGGTTCCTGGGGCTAGGGTTTCTATTGGGCCTAGGGCTTAGGGTTTGCTCTCTGATTGGCTGCTAAGTCTAGGGCTGTGATTGGCTATAAGGGCCTGGTCTGCGATTGGCCCTAGGGCTTAGGGCTAGTGTTGTCAGTAGTTAGGGGTAGGGCTATGGTTCCTATTGGCTGATGGGTGCTCCTGATCACTTGGGCTATTTAAGGTCAGGGTTCAGGGTGTCTCAGCTCAGGCAGATAGGCTAAGGGCAGAAAGGACAAGGGCAGTTGCCTGTTTGGGCCTATTAGGGACTGATAAGGCCTAGGGCAAGAGATGCTGTCCTTTGTGCATACATTTCAATGTCTCAACACCCGCTATAAAACCCCACAAACCTCCTGTATACACCCTTCTACCCCAGCTACCACACAGTGGCACCTTCACTCACACAAAAAACACCACCCTGTCCTATTACACTAACCAATCCATTCATCGCCAACACAACCCAAAGCGACACCATACTTAACTATATTCTTTCCACACACTCTGCTCATACAAGCACCAGCTCTACCCTCTAAATACCCCTCACAGACCCCTTTCTGTCACTTCCAAACCGATACTCAACCTTCCATTTTTCATCCACTAACACCCTCCTCCTTTTTTTTAATCAAAAAAACACAACCCCACAACCCTTACACTCTACTCCACCACACATATTACCTCTTCCAGCAATCAAATTTAACACAAACACTCTTAACTCATGTCCATCCCCTCTCACTCACCATATGCACTTTTTTTCAAAACACATCAACACCCCCTTTACCATGCAGCTTTTACTCGTCAACAGTACTTTACATACAAGTACTTCTCAGAAAAAAATACATCATCATCTCCTTTCACTACGCCTCTAAAATAAAACATAACACACACACACCAGCACAACAAAATCTCACACACACACTACCTCATAATACTGTCCGTTACAGACCAGAAACATACACCCACTTCCACTTTCCTGACTGCACACATAATACACGCCCTAAACAAACTCTACTACCAAGCTTTCCAGGGGCGGCTGGTGGTCATGGGCGAGATGGGTGCCGCCCTGCCACCCTTGGGGGATTAAACAAATGTGAGCTTGAACACCCGAGGAGTTAGAAATAAATTGTGCTGGCTGCTCGGTGAACAAACATGGGCAAATCCGGGTATTTTTCTTTGAGGGGGTGGAGGATGATGGCTCTTGGCTCTGCTGCGCATGCTTTTGGCTGGGCGAAGATTTCTTCAACCTGGAGCCAGAAAGCAGAGCAGTGACAACACACATGTGGGTAGGATCTGTGTGTCACTGCCAGAATACAGCATTTAATTTGGGCGTTATTCGTAAAGCCCAGGGAGGAGTCAGAAGCTCCCCATTAATTCCAATGGCTGGGGGCAGGCCAGTCCGGCTATGGGAAAGTAGTGGGGTGTGGCAGTTGCCTCTGCCTCTTCCTATAGAGATAGACCCAGTAACAGTTGTTGTTTATTGAAGTGATTGGTGTGCTGGGGTCTGGGTAAGGGGTAAATCCAGCATTTTCCAGTTTGTTTGCGAATTGGGATGTGCCTGCGTCATTAGCACGCTGTCTTCTGCACTCTGCAGTCACAAGTCAGTCGGAGTCAGAGCCCAGCATGAGAGAACATATCGAGCTCGTAGGATGGAGGTAGTTGTGTTTCACTATTTATTTCGGTGTGACTGTGTTGTTCAATTTACCAGGACTTTTGCTTTTCAGCACAGCGTCATCATTGGCATGTTTAATGACTGTGACCGTGACAAGCACTGACTAAGTAACACAGCCGAGTGTCGTGACCTGACCTGACTAATAGTAGCAGGACTGCATGAAATACGAGACCAGCTACACAAACTGCTGTGCCGTTTAGTCCTCCAGAATGGTTTGATATACAAACAGATACATCAAATTCACTTGAGGCATAGCCAGAAACTAGAGTGGAGCTGTTTATTGGTGAACTTTAGCGGCTTTCACCTCTTAAAGGATTGCACGAGCATACTAGAAGCTCGGCGGGCGCGAGGGCGGCCACGCAACAGCTACTAGAGAGAAATGCAAGGTAATCTTCAATAGCACCGCGATGCGGGCCCCGGGAGAAGTGAAGGTCGCAGACCAGTCTTCCCCCGGGGTATTCGCGCAACGGCCGGAAGGACATGGTGGGGGTGGGATTATAGGAAGGAAGGGGGCGGGAGTTGGGAGGGTATTTAGGTGTCAGGAGAGGAGTATCCGGCCTCTTCCTGACACCTGAGCACCACCGGGAGGTAGAAAAGAGTTTGAGGTCGGGGTTTAGCGTTATCGTCTCGGTTTGCGATGTCCCTGGGAGAAAATACGGCGCGGCGGCTGGCTTGGACGGAAGGTGAGCGCGGGACCAATCGGCCGGGTGCAGAGTTTGCGGCCGGGCGTGTCCAGCAGGCGCAGGCCTGGAGTGTCGCGCTGAGGGTGGCGCACGTGCGCGGAACGAGCTGCTGCGGCAACCACCGGAACGTTGAAGGTGGCAGGTAGGGAGGGGGCATCCTGAGCGGGGGAGAGGGAGCGGGAGCCGGAGTCCTGCCGCGTGTCCGCCGGCTGGTTTTGTGTCATGCTGCCTTCGCTCGCAGGGTGGGGGGGGGGTACTGGAGCCGGTGCGCGCGTCTGCTGTGGGCCCTGTAGTGGCGGTGGGCGGGTTGCGGCGGGGACGGCGAGATCGGCTGCGTCGCGCATCGGTGACGGGGTACCAGGGTTCGAGCCTCGAGGTCGCGCCCCCATCTTATGGTTCTGGGCTCCTCTCTTACCCACCATGCGGGAATGTGTAGCTTTGTGAGGCGCTCCGGTGCCCTCGGGTTGAGTTCGCGTATGCATCCTGTAATTCCGGGCAAATTATTTAATCCCTCGTGCCTGAATGGGCGATGTACGCACGGAGCTAAGTAAAGCGCTCCAATACCTTCGGGTCGAGTTCGCGCTCACGTCCACATCCGGGGATTCTGGGCAAATAACTTAACCCCCCCTGCATGACTGGGTAATCTGCCCACGGAGCTCTGTACAGCGCTCCAATGCCTTCGGGTCGAGTCGCACTCGGTAGTTATGCCAAAAACAATAAATACCAAATAAAAAAAATAAAAAATTATTTATATATATCTATCTATATGTATATACAGCTTTGCGGTGGTGTCTCGCTTTCGGTGGCATTCCATCCCGGACACATTAGTTCATAGCAGGCATCGCGCAAATTTGGGCAGGCCAGGGTTTGTGGGTAATCTTTATTGGCGAGGTGCGGAGCCGGCAGGAGAGCCCCCATGCGGCTATCCACTACCAGCGGCTATGTGTAGGTATGGGCCCACCGATTCTTGGCCCTTCACCATTTATTTTGTTTATGGTGCACTGGGGGCCACCCGGAGGTTTCGGCATAGGAGGGTGGGGGGGGCAGGTGACGGGTTGCTGTCTGGGTCGGTCGTGCTGCGAGGGGTGTCTAGGACAGGGGTGAGGGACTGCCAGCGCGGCATGTGGCCCGGTGGTGCTTGGGCCCACCTGGTTGCGGCGACCCGGTGGGGGGGGGGATCCATGACCAGCGCATAAGGCTGGCAGATGGGGGTGATGCCAGCGGAGCGCACAACGGCTCTGAGACGCTGGCCAGAAGCAGTAGGGGGGTCCGCGGCGGCCTGCCCTCCTTCGAGGGATTCGCGCATTGAGGACTACAACCATGTGATCATTTCCAAGTTTTGAGTATGTGCGGTGTGAAGGGTGGCATGGAAGGTGTTGGGGGGTGAGGATGGAGGACTGTGACGGTGTGCGACGGAGTGGGAGTTGGCGGGCCGGATGCAGTGCGATAGACGGGGATGTCTGATGGGGCCTTGAGTGGGTGCGGGGGGGGGGTGTTCGGGTAACCAGTCCAATTTGTTCTTTGTTTCAGGCGAGTGCACCTAAGACGGAACTCTGAGGGGGATGGCAGCTTCGCTCAGGAAGAGGAGGTCCCGGACGGACACTCAGGTACATGAATTGGGGGTTAAAGTCTTGGAGTTGTACTGGGGAGGTTAGGTGTTCACGCCCTGGTTGTCACCGGGTGCTCACGTGTAAGTGTATGCAATGGTATTCCTCAGTAAGGTTGAATTGGGGGTCAAATCTTGGAGTTGGGACTTGGAAGATTAGGTTCACGCCCGGGTTGTCACCGGGTGCCCATTTATCAATGTATGCAATGGTATTTCCTTCTGTAAGGTGGGGACAATGCTGGGGGCCTGGGAAACCCAAGGTCCAAATGACGCACAGCGGGTCAGCTGGGGAGTTCGTGGTGATACCAGCAAGGAGAGGGCATTACGTCAGACGGAGGGAACTTTGGGGGCCACGCGAGGAGAAGGCTTGGGTTTCGAACGGCCGATGGGGATATCAGGCGAAAGGAAGGCTGGCTGCCAAAGGGTGGCTTGTCCCTATTTGCCGTGTTTAGCGGCTGTTTGCCATGCTTGGAGGTTGACTTTTTGAGCTGGGGGTGCCAATTGACGCAAGTTGTGGCTATCGGTCTCGGACACATGGGGCAGCATGTTGAAGGGCGCGGCCCAGGGACAGCTGGGGGTCTTTATCAGATGGATGGGGGTGCCGGGCTGGAACGGTGGTGGACAGGTTTACGGTCAGCCCGAACGTAGCTCGACTTGGGGTGGTCTTTCTTCGCCGTAATAGTCAGCCGCTACCCACAGCTGGGAAGGCAGGCAGGAGAATTTTCTCGGCACTTCCGTTGATGGGCAAGTACTCAGACGAGGGGTGGACCTGGAGGGAGGGGGTGTGGGTTTTCGGGGGAATTTTTTCCAAAGGACAGGTCACGAAGCCCTTGGGGGTAGGCAGGGGCCTGGAGGTCCTTATCGAAAAGTTAGAGGCCATGGGTCCATGGCACCATTTGACTCACATGAGGCGAATATGCGGAGGCAACGGGATTGCCGGACTGACGGTGCAAACTGGGTGGGGGCTGAGGTCTTGAAGAAAGGCGGGGCGCCGAGGCCGCAGTATCTGGAGCGCGAGCGTCGCGAAGCGTGCCGGGGGGCAGGGTTATACAGGGGGGACTTGCTGGGGAGCGGGACTGGTAGAGGTAGTTTGCTGGTCACGGGACAAGATACTCACCGTTCGGTAGGCATCGCAGTAAAGGAGGCTGAGGGGATGCGCCGGAGGGGGTGCTGGTGAGACAGAGACGGCTTGGGCCGCTGCTTAGGGGACCCAGACAGGGTTAGGGGGCTTTCGGGCACGGCACGATGCGTTTGGGGTGGAGATGGTCACCGGGTTTGTAGTGGGGCAGTAATTTGAAAGCAGGGATTCTGGCTGACAGGATGCAGTTTTTAGTCGGGGGTGTGGAAATATGTTGTGTGTCGGGAGTAAGGAGCCAACACAGTGACACTGCTGACAATGTGGCGATTTCGTCAAGGGCATCTGGGAATATGGTAGTGCAGGGCACAGGAGCCGCACTGCTATGGTACCGGTGGGGCGGCAGACACTGGTGCGGGGACTGGGGTGACGGGCGTTTGTGCATGGCTTGTCTGGGTGTAACAGGGACACAACGTTTTCAAAATAGGGCAGCGTGGGGCTTGCGGCGTAGTGCAGAAGGTAGTGTAGGGGTGCTACAGGCTATTCAGGTTTCGTTCGAGGGCTGGGCCGACGGGAAGTGGCTCCCTTAAAGAGAGGCACGATTCTTCCGCCTGAGGGCTGGCACATAGGTGTCATCAGGAGGGCTGTTCGGGGGTGGAGGAGGAAGTCGGTGAGTGGGGAGCTGGCAGTGTAGTAGGGTGTGTGGTGCCGTTATAGGTCAACGTAGGGGTTGGGGGGGTGTTTTTTGGAGAGACTGGGGATGGACGGGACAGAGACATAATCCAAACGGGACTAATCTTTCTTTTTTCTACTACAGGTAAGGGGAGTGGCCTGGGATCCAGTGTGGTCGCATTGACAGGCAGACATTCTCCTGAACGTTGGGCAGCCACAGAGGCGACATGGCGGGTGTACGGCTGTCCTCAGGCGGGGAACGCAGTCATTTGGGATGTTTGATGATGGAGGGGGAACAGTGCATTGACTCAGGGTGAGCGTTGCGGCCAGTGAGAGTGTCTGTGTCATACGATATGGGAAATGGCTCCACGACCAGCAAAGGCGCTGGAGAGACGGTACTCAGGCAAATGGCAGGTCTGGTTTATCCGAGAGGCATGGCAAGGGATATGTTTCAATGACTCGGAATTTAGGAGGTGGGGTAATGGGAGGCACTGCGCCTTGCACTGAAGGGTCTCTGGGGACGTTTAGCATGCTTACAAGGAGATGGCCTGCAGCGAGGGGGACGGTTTGACGGGAAACTGGTGGCCTGGTTGGGGATGGGGCACTTTCAGGGCTGGGGGATGGTCCTGAACACGTTTCTTGTTTGAAGGGGACACTGGCTTTATGGGTGGATGGTCGTCCACCGATGGTGCCTTGCAGAGAATGGAGTAAGGGTGGATGGTCATCCACCAAGGTTGCCTTACAGAGGAGGGAATTATTGGGGGCTGTTGAACATGCTTCACGGCTAATAGCGCTCAGGTAATGGGGACTGTTGGAGGGGACACGGGGCGATTTTGGTCTTGGTTTGGGGATGGAACACTTTTCATGGATGGGGTTTGCCCTGGAAGTGTAGCTTGTTTGAAAGGGGCACTGGCTTTGTGGGTGGATGGTCGTCCACCGTTGGTGCCTTGCAGAGAATGGAGTAGGGGTGGATGGTCATCCACCGATGGTGCCTTGCAGAGGAGGGATTTTTGGGGGATGTTGAGCGCGCTTCACAGCTAATAGCTCTCAGCTACGGGGGACTGTTGAAGGGACCCGTGGCGAATTTGGTCTTGGTTTGGGGGTTGGAACACTTTCATGGATGGGAATTGCCCTGGAAATATAGCTTGGTTGAAAGGGACAATGGCTTTATGGGTGGATGGTCGTCCACCGTTGTGCCTTGCAGAGAATGGAGTAGGGGTGGATGGTCATCCACCGATGGTGCCTTGCAGAGGAGGGATTCTTGGGGGATGTTGAGCGCGCTTCACAGCTAATAGCTCTCAGGTACTGGGGACTGTTTGAAGGGACACGTGGCGATTTTGGTCTTGGTTTGGGGGATGGAACACTTTTCATGGATGGGGATTGCCCTGGAAATATAGCCTGGTTGAAAGGGACGATGGCTTTATGGGTGGATGGTCGTCCACCGATGGTGCCTTGCAGTGGATGGACTTTGAGGGCTGTCGAACATGCTTACAGGGGAATGGCCCGCAGTTAATGGGCTATTGGAGGAGGCACAGGTGGTCTTGTCTGGGGTTGGGACGCTCTTCAGGGATTGGGGATTGGCCTGGACGGTTACTGGATTGCAACGGATACTGGCTGTACGGGTGGATGGTCATCCACCGGGGGGGGGGCCTTGCCGAGAAGGGTGTTTGGGGGTCAATGGACCAGGATTACAGGGGAACGGTCCGCGTTTGAGGAGACGGAGGGAGGAAGACAGGGAAAACAGTTTCGTTTCAGGGTCCTACACCCATGCTATGGTGTGTGCACTGGTACAATTTTGTCACGGACGGGGTTTGTTTGGTAACTGCTCCTTAGTGACACAGGACACAGTTTTCAAGGGTGGATGGTCATCCACCTGGTGCCTTGAGGGGTGGGGAAGGCATTAGGAACGCACCCTGGGGGGACAGGTAGTCCTATTTCGAATTGGTGCACCTTTCGCAGTCTGGGGTATCCCGGCAATAGTGAACTTTATAGGGGACGCAGGTTTAGGGGATGGAGGGTCATCCACGGGGGCCGCAAGGTAGACTGGATGGAGGCGAAAGGTGCACTAGCACTGGGGGGTGGGGCAGGGAACCGCCCTCCGGGGGTTTCCCTGGTTGGCGGTACTTTGGAGGGGTGGTAGTCACATACGGGCGGATCCACCCCTCGGGGGGGGAGAACGGTACACAGGTGACTGATAGCGGGCGCGGGAAGCAATGACCAATGAAGGAAATTACACAGAGGATGCTTGGAGGGCAAGTGAAGGTGAGAATGGGGAGAGGAAGGAGGTCACCGAGTGAATGGGGGAAGAGTCTAACAGGTGAGATGGTTTTGAGATGGTTTTGAGAATGGATGAAAGGAGAATGAGTCGGTATGGGATGGGGAAAGTATATTTATTGCAGTTATGTACTGTTGAATAAAGCCTAAATGATTGCAACTATGTCCTAATAAAATGGCCTTTTACGCTTCAAGTAACAGCGTGGAGTGTGGTTCTTGCGTGATGCGGCCCCGGGGGAAGTGAAGGTCGCAGACCAGTCTTCCCCCGGGGTATTCGCGCAACGGCCGGAAGGACATGGTGGGGGTGGGATTATAGGAAGGAAGGGGGCGGGTGTTGGGAGGGTATTTAGGTGTCAGGAGAGGAGTATCCGGCCTCTTCCTGACACCTGAGCACCACCGGGAGGGAGAAAAGAGTTTGTCCGCCCACCCACCCTACAGACGTTAAGCGAAGGGTTGGGATAGATTTGGGCTAAGCGAGCCAGTTTAGGGCAGGTTGCAGAGTAGAGGCGTCACGGTACTTTGGAGGGGTGGGTAGTCACATACGGGCGGATCCACCCCTCGGGGGGGGAGAACGGTACACAGGTGACTGACAGCGGGCGCGGGAAGCAATGACCAATGAAGGAAATTACACAGAGGATGCTTGGAGGGCAAGTGAAGGTGAGAATGGGGAGAGGAAGGAGGTCACCGAGTGAATGGGGGAAGAGTCTAACAGGTGAGATGGTTTTGAGATGGTTTTGAGAATGGATGAAAGGAGAATGAGTCGGTATGGGATGGGGAAAGTATATTTATTGCAGTTATGTACTGTTGAATAAAGCCTAAATGATTGCAACCATGTCCTAATAAAATGGCCTTTTACGCTTCAAGTAACAGCATGGAGTGTGGTTCTTGCGCGATGGGCCTCGCGCCCAAAGATAAACGGGTCAATTGAACACTCTCCCGCAGAAAAAAGGAAAAATTAGAAATACGTTTTCTTTTAATTTTCAAACGAGGGACACGGGTTCGGTTTCATGAATGAATTACAGCTGCCAACGTAGCTTATTTATCACGTTTTATATTTCCTCAGTGTTACACAGGTGGGCTTTGGAGCGCTAAAGCCGTGCAGGGGGATGCAATGGATATAATGTTGATATTCTTATCCTGTAGGTAGCGCTGACATTCTTACCAAAGAGATAAAAAAGTTTATAGCAGAAACACATATTACTGTCAGCTGAGAGATAAATAGATAATGATTTATACTTATGGATTTCAGTGCCTTAAAACATAATTGTAAGCACAGAGTTGGTTAAGGTAACTTACAGTGGGAGTATGCAGCGCTTGGGTTAACAGGGTTGGGGCTTCGAAGTGTTTCCAAAGAGCAAGAGTCCGATGTAACATATATTTCCATGCGTAAACCAGGGATTTACAATTTGCTCACTAACTGGTTTGCAAATAAGAATTGCATTTGTGATGCAGCCTATGTACTAATATGTTGCTGTGCAACCTATATACTCGGGGATATTAATTAAGCAGGTGTGACACCCTGTAAATGCATGCCAATGCATGGATGCAGGCCTGCAAGGGACAGTAGATCCCTCATTGTCCCTTCAATTGCTTTCCAAAATGCAAAGCATTTTTTAAAGCATCTTGTGTCCATCGAAGACACAGGCGTTGCTTTAAAATTTTTTATCACCTTTGGGAAGACAAGGTGGGAGCAGGAAGTGCTCCACTACTTGTTCCCTTGAGGCTGACTCAGAGGACACCTTCCCCTTTGTGTATCAGTTACCACCCTAGCTTATTGATCTCTAATTCGTCAATGGTTTGTGACCACAGTTGCGGCCACTAAGTATTGATATATTTATTTCCTAAACATAAGTAAGTGGAGGATGCTCCTTTCATGCCCCGTCTTATTAGCGATTCGGAAAGGATTGCAAAACGCTTTTTATGAGCTGGAAAGAAATTTCAAACCTGTGATGGGCTTTTGTACAGTAAGAAAATCCCCTCTGCTGTCACCTGTGATTTTTGCGAATTACAGGTTTTGGGGCCACCAAAAGGATTTTGGATTTGTACATCGGGCACAAAGTTCTCTAGAATGTTCTTGATGGTTGGAAGTGAATGCATTTCTTTTTTTTTTTTTTTTTTTATTGAAGTTGAATGGTGTCATACATATACTAAATATAAAATACCAGATATATACAATGAAAACAGAAATGAAGCACAAAAAAAAAAAAATAATCTTCACAAAGAAAATATCCTGCTTTCAGCATTAAATATAGACAGCTAATGAGTTTAAAATTAAACCATGGTAAAGAGACAGACACAATATTTGAAAAAATTAATCAAAAAAGGTACCCCAAATTTTATCGAATTTCCTCCCCCCCCCCAGTCCTCAGAGCGTAACTTCGCTCACTTCTCTTTACTCTTTGCATTTTAGAAAGCCATTGATGAATGGATGGAATTTGATTTGTGCGCCAATTTTGAAGTAGCAGAGATCTAGCAACGGCCATACAAATATAGACAAATTGAACCAATGGTACAGATAGATTGAGGTGCGGATCAAAACCATAAAGCATCAAATTGACATTTAAGGATATCTGAATATAACAATTAGAGCTTAAGAAAACAAAAATTTCATCCCAAAATGTTTTAACCAAGCTACAATCAGCGATTACATGAGTCCAGTTTGCAGGGGCGAAGTTTAAACATCGAAAACAATTTGGAGAATAACTACTATACATTTTGGCGATTCCCGCAGGAGTACGATACAAAAGTCATTTTCCAAAAAATAACATTCTACGCCAATTGGCTCCCCTTAATGTGGAAAAATTCAGTTTATTAATAGATCGCCATGTAGACACTGTCAGAACGTGATTTTCTTGCTCCCACCATTTTTTTACAGCTTTGGCACCCAGATCCCTTTGTCTTGATTGAGCAAGACAGCGTTTCCACTCTCCAGGTTTTCTTACAAGGTTATAATTAAAAAAGAGATCGTTATTTAATGGCGAGATCTGAGTAAATAATGTGGGGACATATTGCTGCAAGAGTTGATAAATGTGAATATAGGAGCCAATTAACAAAAAATTTCTTGGAATGAGTAATCTCATCTCCATCGGGGATATCCATCTTGTATTTTGTAAAAAATCACCCACTGTACTAAATCCAGCTTTTGTCCAGTGACCCATTAAATCAGAACTAAGCGCCTGTCCATCAAATGACAGTAGGTTAATAAACGGAGACAAGGAATGAAACAAGGATAAAGAATATCTTTTTAACATGGCCGTGCGTTTCCTAAAAAACCAAGCAATTATTTTATACCTGACCAATTTAGGGGATTTAGTAACCTGGAGAGGGGGGGGAATTTGACTTTCCGAAAAAATCAAATCAACAAAAAAACTACTAAAAACGTTGGAGTTTGACCTTGGAGATTTAAATCGGGTCAAATACAGAGCAAAATAAGCATCATAATAATCTCTAATATTGGGTAATGTGAGACCCCACTATCCAAATCCTCATAAAGAGTATTCAGCGCAATGCGAGGCGTTTTGTGCGCCCATAGAAAGCGCGAGAAGGGAATGCATTTCTGACGAGTGCCATGACTTCCATATGCTTGGTGCATTGTGGAAGGCTTTTATTTCCAACCAATGGATTCAGAGGCAAGGTTTCTCGTGCCTCAGAGGCTCCATGAGCCACCAGTTTCATGTTGGCGAGGCTTATTGAAAAAAGTGCTTGCTGCTGACGTTTGTGAGTGAATTGAAGGCCAAAAGACGGTATCCTGGAAGAGCTAGCTCAGTCTTTCATTATTACACTGTCGATTGTTTGAATGCCATTAAATTGAGCAACATAATTGGTGCTGAATGAACAATAAGTTCATATGAGTGTTGCTGAGTATATGTGTTAGTGTAAGAAGAAGAATTATGTGGACTCTGCTAGAATCGGTTTCTAAACTGCAATATACTGATTAGAATACTTGGAACGCTGAGGTACCAGCTCTTCGTCCCCTGTCGCATGGGTGATATATTTCGCACACCAACTGAAAACATTCAAAAGAAATAAGATTTTTTTCGCTTTCCCATGAATTTAACTACCACGAGGCTGTAAGACTATCCAAGTTCTCAATACAATTTTAGTCACAGTTTTCAAGTGGCCGATCTTCCTATTCCATGTTCTCCTATGCTATAAAACACAAGACCAAAACCATAAACCTTTACATTTTGTCTCCAATAATGCAGAGCGGGAACAAACATAGGATATGCAAATACATAACAAAACTCTGTGGGTGAACACCTTGAGATGTGTGTGCACTAAGTAAATTGCAACTAGAGAACTGACATGAACAAAATTGGAATTTGGGGTAGAGCCTGAGTGTGGTAGAAGCAGATCTGTGGACATCCTATTGTTAATAAGTTGAAAACAGATATGCAGGTGTTGCAGACTTCCCCTTCCTGAACTGGCACAGGGATTTTGAAAGAGAAGCCACTGTGCAGGCAGGTAACACAAATTACACGTAGCTGTGTTGTAGAACCATTTAGGCATTGGGTGTTGGTGGTCATTTCTAACCCATTTTGAGAGGTAAACGTTAAATAATTTACATTTATTTGCACCAGCCCCTTACAGCCATTCAGGGAGAGGAACATCAAGACCTCCTTGGGTGGAAGAGCAAAGTGCCTGCAGTGCTGATATGAGCAGTCTCTGATGTGTTACAGGTAGATAACACTTAGAGGGCCTGTTTCCATTGGTTGTGTGTGCTTGGCTTGGGGGTCATTTTGCAAGCAGACCAGTTAGAGGATTGGGCACATTTTTGATATTTTTCTAATATTTTCTTCTCACTGGTGCTTTAAAATTCTATATTTGGACCCCGTCTTTGCAACAATTTGCAGTAAATATGTGGTGTAAAAGCCACCATTTGAATCCATTTTTTGAAAAATGTTCTTGTGGGAGGAAAACCCTCCCCGCACCCTCCTTTTGCAGTTTGGGATCGCTCACTTCGCTCGCTCGTTATACTAGGATACAATTTTTCGCCCCACCACTGAAGCTTTCTCTCTTGCCATACACTTAACACATATACAGCAACACATCAACCTTCTTTTAACCACCTCTCATCCATTGGGCAATTTAGAACCTTACAACATGACCCACACGCTTCATCACCATCCTTAACTCATACACTTTTAACCCAAAACAGACACAAACAAAATAAAAAACATGCCACTCTTCACAACTTTGCATCTCCATGTCTACTGCACAACAAGGCTACTCTACAAAAACAACACAGTTCACCAACTCACTCTCAAACACCATCTCCCCGACCTACACATGCAGACCCATTAAAATGCCTTCTTAGCCTGCTGGACAAGGAATACGATACAGAAAAGCTACACTATTGCTATCCTCATACAGATAATACGGATGTATGACGTTACAACGCATACTTTACAACGCATGCACTTACAACGCAAATTTTACAACGCAACATCCACTACAATGCATTCCATTACATCGCATGACACTACAACGCATTTTTAAAAACTACCTTTACAACGCATTCCATTACATCGCATACTACCTTTACAACGCATACCATTACAACGCATAATATTACATTGCATTTAAGGTAAGTATTGGATAGTATAGGGGTAAAAATTACTATTCTTACTCCAGGGGGTGCAACAGTAGGGTAAGTGTTGGATAGTATAGGGGTAAAAATTACTATTCTAACTCCAGGGGGTGCAACAGTAGGGTAAGTGTTGGATAGTATAGGGGTAAAAATTACTATTCTAACTCCAGGGGGTGCAACAGTAGGGTAAGTGTTGGATAGTATAGGGGTAAAAATTACTATTCTAACTCCAGGGGGTGCAACAGTAGGGTAAGTGTTGGATAGTATAGGGGTAAAAATTACTATTCTAACTCCAGGGGGTGCAACAGTAGGGTAAGTGTTGGATAGTATAGGGGTAAAAGTTACTATTCTAACTCCAGGGGGTGCAACAGTAAGGTAAGTGTTGGATAGTATAGGGGTAAAAATTACTATTCTAACTCCAGGGGGTGCAACAGTAGGGTAAGTGTTGAATAGTGTAGTGTAATATTATGCGTTGTAATGGTATGCGTTGTAAAGGTAGTATGCGATGTAATGGAATGCGTTGTAAAGGTAGTTTTAAAAATGCGTTGTAGTGTCATGCGATGTAATCGAATGCGTTGTAGTGGATGTTGCGTTGTAAAAATTGCGTTGTAAGTGTAGTGCGTTGTAAAAGTTGCGTTGTAAAGGTTGTTCCCCAGATAATACCAGCACTAAGGACACACCTGCTGCAAGTCCATAAAGCACTGCTCGCTCTTCTACAAAACAAAGTCTCACCATCACCAAAAGACATTCCTTAAACTGCCTACTAATAAATGCTCGATCACTGTCAAAAAACAAGCATCATATCTACGACCTTCTCACTGATGCACAACCTGACTTGCTCTTTGTTAGAAATGGGATCTCTGGTTGGCTAAGGCTTGTGCCAAAGCCAGGCAGAGACCACCACTCTAGTCATTGGTTGTCAGCGGTGAGGATAGGACTTGCGTTTGCGCAGTACCACAGCGACAACTGGTTACCCTACAAGCTCTGCATTTTAGATAGCCACATGGATGGGGATTATTGTTTCTGAGTTTGTTTAAAGTGTCATTTCTGTTGAGATGTGTTTCTTGTTGCACTATGAGTTGGGGGTCCTGCCAAGGACAGAAACCAGGGAATCTGGAGGAGTGACTACCCTTGTACAGACTGCTATTTCTTGGGTTGGTCTGAAGCTGAAGGAGGGACTGCCCTTGTGCCATCGTGCTATTTCTTGGGTTGGCCTGATGCTGAAGGAGTGACTGCCCCTGTGCTGTCTGCTGGTTCTAGGGTTGGCCTACAGTGGTAACTGAATTGGCATGGAGTAAGTAGCTCAGGAGGGTAGATTATCCCCTAAGTGCAGTGTGAGTTGTCTGGATTCACCAGTAAGGATGGGATCCAGTGGTGGCAGCAATGTGTAGTCCAGTGCAGGAAGTCCCAGTCCCAGTACACAGAGTATGATACCTTGTTCCCAGTTAAGAGGGGGTCAGGTTGAGACTCAGGGGCAGTGAGGAGCTGTCTCACAAGTCTGGGGGGGCGTATGTGGATGAGTGGTGTGTTGCACTGGACGATCAGGTGTGAGTTCTTTGAGTAAGGAGCTTGCATTGGGGAGTGACCCTAGAGGAATGGTGTAGGTGTCTCCCAACCCACGTGGTGCATATGGTTCAGAGGAACCCAACTAGGTGCCCTTATAGTGAGACGGTTGCAAGGCCTCACATCATGTCCTTAGAGGAAGGTGTGAGACTGGGCCGTATTCCGAGCCTCAACCGCAGTCTCCAGTACTGTATGTTTCTTAGAGGGAACACCAGGTAAGGAGCCTAGCCTGTCCTGTTGGACTGTTCTTGGTGGGGGATCTCCCCGTGGTAGGTGAGCTGAGAGTAATCTCCCAAGGAGTGGCTGAGGTATCTTCTGGCCTTGCGTGGTGGAAGAGGTTCAGAGTAGCCCAGCTAGGTCCCGGTGTAGTGGGAGGGGTGTAGGGACTCACGTCCTGTCTCAGACGAGAAGGAGTGAGTGTGGGGCTGCGTGCCCAAGGTGCCCAAAACCACGTCTCAGGGCCTGGAGGGTTCCCAAGGGGAACACCAAGTTGGGATCCTAGGCTGTACTAATAGGCCATTTGTGGGGGATCTCCCAGTGTCTAGAGGACGTGGAGTGTCTGTAACCAGAGCTCCCGCGGTCCTAGTGTCTGGCAGTACCGCTCCAGTTGGGAGGGTACAGAAGTCCAGAGTGAGGGGTGAGAGGGAGAAAGAGTCTCCAGCGGAAGAACCAGTGGGTCAGGGGCCAGCCAGAAGGGCTTAGTTGCCAATGATTGACCATGGTGACGCCACCTCTGTCCTGGGGGATCTTCGTGCACTGTCAGATGGACAGGGGTCGGGAGATCTGTGCCAGGCAGACTGTCACACGACACATGAGGAATGTGTTACCCTCAAGGGGGGGCATGTTTCCTGACCTGGACAGCAGGGCGACTGTAATCAGTGTCCTGACCGGTTTGCCTTCTAGGAGCACCCCTCTGAACACAGACGGGCCCATCTTAAGTGAAGGGACCCTGTGTTTCCCAGAAGGGATGGTGTAAACCTCTCTTTCACCCTGACCCCTGAGCAACAGAATGACTGCCGCCAGTTGCTGGGACAGTTTTCTGATGTGTTCTCCCTGATTCCCAGTGTCACTGATTGATGCATCCATGATGTGGACACTGGAGATAGTCCTCCTGTGAAGCACAAAACTTACAGGGTGACTGACAAGGTGAGGGCTTGCATTAAGGAGGAGGTCTCCAAGATGCTTGCGTTAGGGGTGATTGAGTCCTCTAACAGTCCTTGGGCCAGCCCAGTGGTCTTGGTCCCAAAGGCTGCCGCACCGGGTGCCACGCCAGAACTCCAGTTCTGTGTGGACTACCGAGGGCTCAATTCAGTAACGAGGACTGACGCGCATCCCATCCCCAGAGCTGATGAGTTCATGGATCGGTTAGGGGCTGCCCGGTACCTCAGCACGTTTGATCTAACGTCTGGGTACTGGCAGATCACCTTGACTGATGGGGCAAGAGAGAGGTCAGCATTCTACACACCAGATGGGCACTACCAGTTCCGGGTGATGCCCTTTGGGATGAAGAATGCCCCTGCCACCTTTCAGAGGTTGGTCAACCAGGTGTTGGCAGGATTGGAAGAGTTCAGTGCTGCCTACCTGGATGACATTGCAGTGTTCAGCGCCAGTTGGGAAGAACATCTGCGCCACCTCTGGGAAGTGTTGATGGCGCTGCGGAGGGCAGGCCTCACGATCAAGGCAAGCAAGTGCCAGATCGGGCAGGGTTCTGTGGTGTACTTGGGACACTAGGTTGGGAGCGTCCAGGTGGCGCCCCTACAGCCCAAGATTGAAGCCGTCCTGGCATGGGAACCCCCCAAGACCCAGATAGAGGTGAGAGCCTTTTTAGGACTCACTGGGTATTACAGGCGGTTTGTCAACGGGTATGCAGCATTGTTGCACCCTTGACAGAGCTGACTTCCAGGAAGCAGCTCAAGAAAGTGATTTGGACTGACACCTGTCAGAAAGCTTTTGAGGCCCTGAAAACTGCTATGTGCACGGAGCCCGTGCTCCTGGCACCCAACTTCTCCAGAGAGTTTATCATTCAGACAGACACTTCAGAGCATGGTGTGGGGGCTGTTTTGTCACAGATGAATGAGGAGGGCCTAGATCAACCTGTAGCCTTCATCAGTAGGAGGTTACTTCTAGGGGAACAGAGATGGAGTGCGATTGAGCGTGAGGCATTTGCTGTGGTCTGGGCACTGAAGAAGCTGAGACCAAACCTGTTTGGGACTCACTTCCGGGTTCAGTCAGACCACAGGCCCCTCAAATGGTTGATGCAGATGAGGGGTGAGAATCCAAAGCTGTTGAGGTGGTCCATTTCCCTACAGGGGATGGATTTCACGGTGGAACACCGCCCTGGTACAGAGGACGCAAATGCTGATGGTCTGTCTAGATTTTTCCGCCTTAGTGATGAGAACTCCCAGGAGGTAGGGTAGTTTTCCCCACATTTCATCTGGAGGGGACACGTGTTAGACCTGGTACCTTGGCGTGGGTCTCACTTCCAGTTTTTTGCTGTTGCCTCATGTGTTTTTGCTGGTGTTAGATGCTTTGAGCACTGTGCCACTGCTATTCAGTGCCACAGTGCAAGTGCTCCCTATTGTGAATTGATGTATGGATTAGTGATTCCATGATTGGCTAGTTTGGTTTACCTGTCAGACCCTAGTACAGTGCACCAGGAGTGCCCAGGGCAGGTAAACCAAACGCTGCTTGTGGGCTTGCAGCACTGGTTGTGCCACCCACAGAAGCAGCCTGTAAAAGTGTGTCTCAGGTCTGCCATTGCAGAGCCTGTGTGCAGTCTGGTACTGCTGTGGAAATATGGATTTTTCTGATCAGTTATGTCCCCTATCTTGGACCCCAACGGTTTCATGTATGAATCACAAGTACATGTATGCTCCCTCCAGTTCCAGTTCTGAAGACGCAAATACATGTGCGTCCACCGTTAACATGTCCTCTTTCAGATCCGCCATGAATGGGCCGGATATTCCATTCCTAAGTACAAAAGGCCACCGCCTTTATATGGTTCACTTATGCCATTTTTACAGTCTAGGCAAGTAGGCCCTGATTCTGTCATCAAGCTTTTCTTGCTTTCTGCCTCTGAAGCTCCAGTCTGAGCCTGCATCTGTGACCATGAACTTTGTCTCATTCCCTGCGCGGCTCACGAAGCCTGACATCAGCCTGTTGCCTGCCAAGAAACTGTATTTCACCTTCGAAATTATCTGCTCCACCCCCTGCCCAATGCATTCCTGTCTAGTAGTTTCAGTAAACATTCTTCCAGCTACCGAGCAAAGGCCCGGCTTCTCTGTCTTCATGCAAGTAATTCATAGCCCTGTTACTATGGAAGATTCCTGCCCTCGCATCTAGTGTAGACACTTAGACGCTTGTACACGCACTAACAGTCAGTATAGTCAGTATAGAATAAGATTCTACTCTAAGAGACCTCTCTTCTGGATAACATAGTTCTTTAAACATAGGATGTTAGATATGATTTGGGATTAGGTTGACTTGACCCTCTAGACTTCTGTCGCCACATGTAGAGTTAAATGTCAAGTCCCCTTCACCCCCTAGTTGCACGTCAATCACACGTCATACTGCTGCGTGCGCATCTCTGCCAAGTATTTCTGCTGACATTGCGAAATTATTTCATAGGTCCACCCATATGTGACATCACAACCAATGACGTTTCCTTGTTACTCCCAATTACGCCTCCTTCAGCTACGCATGTGAAATGTTATCTTTGCTATCAATTGTTACGCCTCTTGCATTTGCTTAACTGTAATGCCTATTGTATAAAAGTGATTAATTATCAATAATGTATGTACTTCACTTCCTGAACCTTCGTGGTGATGGAACTTGGAGCAACCGATTCGAATCATCCATTGGAATAAAGCCCATTCCGAACCTCTAATACCACGGATTCTGCCTCTTATTTACTGAGCTATTTTTATTATGTTTCTGTATCAAATTAAGTCCCGGTAATTAAATTATTTACCACATGAATGGCGCCCGAACAGGGACACTTTCTCATCTCACGCGCCGGCGGTGCGTTGCAGGCCCGGTCTCCTGCCACAGCTGGACGGACAACAACGCGTACCAGCAGGATTTCCTGTATCTCCCTCCGGTCAAGCGGGGGCGACTGAGGCTGCGATCAACACCCAGACGAGGCGGTGAGAAGTGCGAAGTATCCCGACCAGAGCCTAGCTGAGAGAGCAAGATCCGAGGTATACAGAGGCCCACCAGGTTTCCGATGTCCACCAGGTTTCCGAAGTTTTCGAGTCGAGTCCAGTCCGGTCCAGTTCAGTTCAGTTCCGTTCCGAGGCCTTCCGTTCCGAGCTACCCGGTGAGTACCATTACTAGGGAGGCGTTCTGACGTGCACATAGGTTGTGCCGGTCAAAACGGGTTTGGGTACACAAATCCGGTCTGCACTGTTTCAGCAGTGTATCTGTACTGTTTAGCAGTATATCTAGTATATCAAGTATATAAATTCAGAATAATTCAGATAATGCCGAGTATTATGTTTACTGATTAAGTTTTCCTTAGATCGTCATCATCATTGTTTGCTCATTTAAATGTTAAATGTTAAATGTGTTAATACGTTCTGCATATTGTGGTATGAATGACTGTTCATTATCGTGTTTATTGTATTAAGTTTGTTCAAGATCAAGTATCAGATCAGTTCTCAATATGCCGCTCTTTTCGAAATTAAGACAGATCACAACTAGAAAAGGGGTACTCGAAGAAGCTGTTCCTATTCCTCCTAGGGACACTCCAGGGTACTTCATGTATCATAAACACGGCTTAGACGCTATATTATTTCTTGATTTATGGGTAGACTACACTAAGGAATTACCAGAAAGTCAGAGGTGGCCCGCGGCTGGGACCTGGGATGCAGAGTGCATCGTGAAAGTAGAGGAAGAATTATGGAAAAAGAAAGCTAGACAATCACAGAAAGACGCCATTGAATTATGGCGTAAAGAATCGTACAGACGTACAGAAAAAGCACGTAGACAGGAAGAGAAGAGTAAAGAGAATTCAAATGAAGTCCGAGAAAATCTATTAATTGAAGAAGGTACACGAGTGAAATCAGAACAAGTAGACAGACAAAGACATGCCCTTATGAAGGGTATGTATCCCCTTCTGGCCGAGGGATTACCTAAGGCTACTGCGGGGATACCAAAACACTTGCCACCCCCATTATTTCCAATAAAAGTACATCCCAAGGGGCATCCTAGAACCGCAGAAGATGTTTTTCTTTCCTCATATTTAGATGACGCAGCTCCCGAGTATGCTAACCCCGCCCCACATAGACCGTTGGCCGGGGAGGTTCAACGCCAAGATCCTGTATCTGTATCTCTACAGCACCAAATCCTGACACAAGTTCCGGCAAGCACATCTGTTTCCACATCTGTTCCTACAGCTACTTCTATAGCTGTGCCCACACCTATAGTTGCTGTATCGCGTTCAACGAATCCTTTCACGCCCGATACCCCAGACGGGGCTACGGGAGGTGCTACCAATATTTTTTCTACGCCACCCAGAATAAATAAACGTACTTTTCAGGAGTCAGCACATCCACGTACCCCCAAACTCATAAATGCCCGCACGCTTAAGGAACTTCTTATAGATTGTAGATATGACCCTGTGCCCGGCAAAGAGGACGAAATGATCCTGGCATCATTACGTATCTGACGAGCCGCGGTGTATTTAGGGAAGTTACCAGGAATGACTATGCATCTAGATAATATATACCATTTTGTCCAAACAGGGCGAGATTCTGAATGTATTAACAGAGCTATGGAATACCAGAAAGTGGAAATACAGGGGGAACTGTTACGTTTCCTCATAAATTGTGTGATCAGAAATCAAGACCGACCGGGGGTAGACCCGGAAGCAATGCAAACTCTTACCAGATGGAGCCAGAATATATCAGAAGGGAGACATGATAAGCAAAACTGTATAATAACCATGTGCCGAAAGATCCGTAAAGAAATAGAACGCCTACACGAAGAGAGATTAGCGGTAGACCAGTTTGAACAAAATGAGGAGGAGGAAGGATCAGGACTGCCCACAGGACAGTCAGAAACCATAGCCTATGTAGGTAGAGGAAGATCTTGTAATAGTACTAGATGTCTTACTGACCCGATACGTCCGATATGTCTAGAAAATAACAGGAATTTTCAAACACCTATAATAAATATAAGGTCCCCCGAGCATTCGTTCCAAGCCGCTGACAAATTACTGCGAGAACGAAGGGGTTATCATTTTCTCGATTCTATGGATGAACAAGAATTAGCCAGGTCAGCCGTTCATTGGGTTGACAGTCCCGGAAAGTATGATGATGATACAGTAGCACACACATTTTTGAATCTCACCCCAGATGAACAGCGTTTAGCTGGGATTTATATGATTCGACAACTTCTTATACTATATAAAAGCCAACATTCAGATCCTGGTCCCTTACCTGATATATTGACTGAATTACTCACGAATAAATGGAGAGGTTCAGGTACTAACCTAATTAAAGAAATACTAGAATCAAGAAAGCAGTACATTCTTTTCGTATGTCCAGAACATGTCTCACTGCCCATCAAGGAAAGACCGATGTATTACATGGACAGACAGAATCCCTTACGAGAAGTACACCCAATAAAGGGCGAGGACAATGAGTTTAAACGTGTATTTGTATATACGCCCATATCGAAAATAGAATTGTTAGAAATGAAGAAAGTGGTACCCAGTCATGACAAAGACCCAGCGGGTTTCCACCGAGAAATTAAAGACATGTTACTCATGGGAGAGTATACCTATCCCGACATTATGACAATATTAAAGGTATTGATGCCTGCTGGCATTTATGAAAAACTCAAGGAAAAAGAGTGGGAGGTGGGAGACCAAAAGATAGACTGGACAGCATTAGAAAATGAAGAAAAGGCCCGAGGTCCAGGTTCGGGGCTTGGGGACAAAACTAAAGCACTACCAGGTTTATTAGTACAGGTACTGCCACGTTTATTAACCACGAAAAAGGAAGACTGGGGTGCAATTTCAGCCTGTAAACAAAAGCAAGATGAAGACACTAGTGATTTCTATGCACGATTTGAAAAATGTTTTGGTATAAATAGTGGCATAAAAGCAAGTAGCGAATCATACCCACATCTGTTTGTGACAAAATTAGTTGAAAATTCCTTGCCCCAAGTGAAGAATAGAGTATTAAAATTCGAGAGTACCTGGCAAGGTAACACCCCATCACAAATGTTACAAATGTTACAGTATCATCACAATAGAATTAGAGAGGAACAAGATCATGAACAAAGACGCATGAAAGACACGAAAATGAAAATGCTAGTCTCCCAGACAGTTCCAGCTGAAGGACATAAAAAGGGTACGACACATTCCGGTGAATCAGCAGGACCTGTAAAAGGGACATGCAACTACTGTAAACAACCAGGTCATTATATACACGATTGTCCAGTCCTGAAGCGTAATATCGCCACAGGTATTACAAAAGAAAGACCACGGCCACTTAGACAGGATCAGAATGAACAAGGAGCCCCGCAGCATGCACAGTCCATGCCAGCTCCACAACAGTCTATACAGTTTGTGCCAGCTGCACCAGCGCTGCCTGTTGCTGCCACACAAACCACGACACGACAGCTGTACCAGACCGCACAGTACGACTACCCTGATTATCAACGATACGCATGAACTAGCCTAGAGAGGGAAGTTGACTTACCCCTTATCGAGGTCCCTGTAGACCAAGAAGGACCTTATGTACATAGTGAATTATTAGGCCAAGATAGAAAATTCCTACTAGATACAGGGGCAAGTCGAACAACTATAAAACGTAGTGAAGTTCCAGGGGCACCCCTCTCAGGCTCACAGAATATTTCCCTTGGTTTTTCAGGAAAACCTATTGTTAATGAAGTATCACAGCCTCTTCCACTTACGATAGGACCCTTGACCAGAACTACAGATTTATTGCTTACTAAATCATGTCCAGAAAACTTGTTAGGTATAAAAACACTGAAAGCTCTAGGAGCTATAATATGTTGTTCTCCGGAAGGAGTAAGATTGTTTTTACGTGATTTCAAAGGTCACTATGTGTCTAGAGACATGGATCCCCGACTGCAGACTTTACCTACACATCTATGGGCACAAGGCCCTACTGATGTTGGTTGCATGAATATTACACCATATCGAGTTACACTAAAGGCAGGAGTGGTACTACCACGAATGCGACAATACAAGTTACCACCAGATGCTGTAGTGGCTTTACTACAAATCATTGACGAGCTCATTGCCCAAGGAGTGGTTGTGGAAACAGACTCCAATGTATGTAATTCACCGATAATTCCGATTCTTAAACGAACAGATCAAAAGGCCCCGCCAGTATATCGATTGGTTATTGATCTGCGCGAATTAAACAAGTGCATTGTGCCACAATTCCCTGTGGTCCCAGATATCTCGTCATTACTGACAGCTATTGATTCTGAAGCAACATTCTTTACTGTAATTGATCTCAAGAATGCCTTTTTCAGCGTCCCTATAGATCCGGAAAGCCAATACTTGTTCGGATTTAGTTTAAATGGACGTAGCTTTAAATTCTCACGCGCACCTCAAGGATTTACAGAAAGCCCCAGCATCTATAGCCAAGCACTGAAACGAGAACTCGACAGTATCCACATGCCAGTAAACACTGCCCTGCTTCAATATGTCGATGATCTGCTGATCACCGCTAGAAGCGAACCTGAATGTGAGAAAGCATCACTGACAGTTTTACAATTTCTAGCCGAAAAGGGGCACAAGGTGTCCCCTTCTAAGCTGCAATTCTGTGTCCAGCGAGTTGTTTATCTTGGACACTCGCTGTCCAAGGAGGGAAGGCAGCTTACACCCGACCGCATTCAGTTAATAGCTAACATGCCTATACCCAAGACACAAAAGGAGGTGCGGGCTTTTATAGGCCTCACTTCATATTGTAGGCAGTGGATCCCTCAGTATGCATTTCTAGCAAAACCACTCATTCAGTTGACAACACAGGAGGCAGCCACATCGACTGTTCTCCCTTGGACTCAGGAACATACACAAGCTTTTGAAAGCTTAAAGAAAGCTTTATGTCAAGCACCGGTTTTAGCAACACCATGTTACAAAAAACAGTTTATACTTTTTGTTACAGAACGCGAAGGTACTGCCTTGTCAGTACTCACACAGGAACAGGCAGGATCCCACAAACCATGTGCTTATTTTTCTAGTACATTAGATCCCGTAGCTCAGGCTTTGCCTGCATGCCTGAAATCGGTGGCAGCAACAGCTTTAGCAATAAGACAAAGCGATGCCATAGTGTTAGGACATCCATTGACAGTTCAAGTACCACATGCAGTAGAGGTTCTCGTGAATCGAACGCAAACACAACATTTAACTATAGCGCGACTTACAGGGTATGAATTAACATTGTTCCAGCCACATATAGAAATCAGACGTTGTAACACATTGAATCCTGCCACACTTTTACCCGTAATTGGAACAGATCCACTAGCGCATGACTGTATTGACGTTATTACAATAACGACGAAACCCAGACAAGACTTGACAGATGTCCCATTGTCAGATCCAGACCTGACGTTGTATGTAGATGGCTCATGTATGAGAACAAGTACAGGAGAGTTAGTGGCCGCTTACGCAGTCACAACAGACACTGAAATCATTGAAACAAATTGCATAAATACCTTGTCCGCTCAAGCAGCAGAGCTCGTCGCTCTGACACAAGCCTGTATTCAAGCCACAAATAAAAAAGTCAACATATACACTGATTCACGTTATGCATTCGGAGTTGTACATGACTTCGGCGTGCTGTGGCGAGAGAGAGGTTATTTAACTTCTCACGGTGCCCACATTCAGCACGGACCCCTCATTCATGCTTTATTAGATGCAATACATCTACCCACTGCAATATCAATTATGAAATGTAAAGCTCATACGAAAATTACTGATATCATTTCTCAAGGCAATGATCTAGCTGACAGAACAGCTAAACAGACTGCTCAAACTCAAACATCCGACATGACAAAGACAATAGTCCAGACACCAACACATTGCATGACGATTAAAGATCCCGCTCTTGACGTAATTGACATACAGACACATGCTACACCAGACGAAATAAAGAAATGGACTGAATTAGGTGGGATTCAAACGGACCAAGGATGGATGACGAAGGAAAAATCTGTGTGGTTCCTTCCTGATTCAATGGTCCAAGTTATTATTAACACTATACATAGTCCAGCACATCTAGGAGAAAAAGCTATGCTAGACAGCATCCAACACATTTGGTTCAATAAACATTTACGAGCAGCAGCTAAACAAAAAGTTCGTACCTGTATGATCTGTTGTCAGTTCAACCCAGGAAAAAGCGTTCCCGTAGAACAGGGTGGATTTCAGTCTCCTGATCACCCTTTTGAAGTCCTCCAGATGGATTATATCCAGATGGAACGATGTCGAGGATTCAAATATGTTCTCGTAGTTGTCTGTGCTCTTTCCCGTTGGACAGAGGCATACCCGGTTTCAGATTACACTGCCCCGACTACTGCCAAACAGTTAGTTCGAGAATTCTTCCCACGATACGGTTTACCACGTGCTGTCTACTCAGATAACGGCCAGCCGTTCTCATCCGAACTAATGAAACACGTTTCACTTTTGTTAGGCTATCAGTGGAAATTCCACTGTGTCCGACACCCCGAGGCAGCAGGTCTCGTGGAAAGACATAATCAGACCCTGAAAATTAGATTGTCCAAAATATGCAGGGAGAAAGGTGTCGACTGGGTAGTAGCATTACCAGTTGCACTCTTTTACATGAGAATGGTAGCACACTCTCGAACAGGGCTATCCCCGTATGAGGTGATCTTTGGCAGACCACCAAATATGTGGGGGACGCCTATACCACGCAAAATAACTGATGTTGACTGTAATATGCTGACAGATTATTTGGCTTCCTTGATGTCTGCACTACAATCTTGTCGTTCACAGGTAGCTGCAGCTTTTCCTGACAACACTGAGGTGAAACCCCATGACGTAATTCCGGGGGATCTCGTTTTAGTGAGGAACTTTGATCGAAAGACTCAGCTGGATCCTAGGTGGAAGTCGCCGAAATTGGTCCTGCTCACCACAAGGACAGCCGTGAAGATCGAAGGCAGGAAAGGCTGGATACATTCAAGTCATATCAAGAAATTTCATGGACTACCATCGGACGTAAACACCACACCTTGTGTGTCTTCACCCATTGACTCAAAACTTCCTTTGGTTGAATCAAATAGTCACGAACATTATAAACTAAAACTCAGATCTAACCGGTCGGGAAATTTGATTGTTTAAGTCCTCTCCAAGGTGAAGCGGTTGAATTTGTCCCTGACATGTATCCCTTAGATCTGAATAGAGAAAAAACACGAAAAATGTTGAAACGACATGCATACTGTAAATCACTGCGTAGTCATTGCACAGTGACGTTATTAATTTTGTTTTTCCTAAGTTTCTTAATAATTACTGCAAGTATATTGTTGCACATATATTATCCTATTTCTAGACATGTTTATAATGTTACTGCTGAACATTCTTTTAGTGACCTACCCCCGCATGAATTATCGTATAGATTTGCGCTGCGCAATAACACGTTTATTAGTATGTTACATCATTCCCATCAGGTTAGCAATGCTACAAATTGTTGGATATGTGGCCGACTCCCTCCCTATCAGAACTATAAAGGAATTCTACCTCTTTTTCCATACCCGTTCACACACAACGGCTCCTGTGGAGCATGGTTTAGTTTAATTAATTCCCTAGATTCAAATTCTGCAGTTTATCAAGACAACTGGGTATGGGGAAATTTGAACTTAGTTTTACTTAAAGTCTGCTACCCTAACAAGGAGGGACTTCCCAAAAGAACAGGAACTGATCTAGAAAATGAAGTATATGGATTAGGTAATTTTACGCTTAATCTCTTGATATTGAATGTCGAATCCAAAGCTACTCCAATTTTGCCCGCCATGTCAGTATTTCCAGTAAAAGGTGAATTATGTGTAAGAAAGAATGGTTCCATACATATGGGCCATAGTAGATGCACCACTGTAATAGAATTCAGTGATCAAGGCAAGTCGACATTTAGAGCTTCCCGCCATTCCTATTTTATATGTGGTCAGACGGCATATGTACGCCTACCTCTAGATTGGGATGGTACCTGTTACATTGGATTTCTTTTGCCACCTGTTTTCCTAGCTCCTCCTGATTATCACAGAAATACTCATTTAGTACACAATAGAGAAAGGAGAGATCTCCCAATTGTCGATTACACTGAAACAGCATGGGAAAAATACACAGATTTCAATAAAGGTCTCTTTCCCTATATAGGTACCGTTACCAATAGTAAGCTGATACGTAGATTAACTAGAACCCTTGAAGCAGTAGTGAACGAAACTATTTCTGCCTTAGGCAATTTAACAGAAGAGCAGTCTGCTATGCGGATTGTTGTGCTTCAAAATCGTCTTGTCCTTGACGTCATCCTGGCCGATAGGGGCGGAGCTTGTAGGGTCATCGGATCAAGTTGTTGCATTTTCATACCAGAAAATTCGCCATCTGTATATAAAGCCATAACTCGCCTTCATAAGATTGTAAGCCAGATACACCAGAATCCAGGCACCTGGACTTGGTCCGGTTGGTTTTGGAATGTATTATCTACCTTTGGATGGAAGGTCCTATCCTTCCTAGGTATTGGCTTCCTCATACTATTCAGTTGTTGTCTATGCCTACAATGTGGACCAGCGATTTGTGGTCTGTGTGCCACATCGTGTGTCCCATCACCAAGATTTCATTCGTCCCAGAAGAAAAAAGAAGAACAAATGATGCTATATGAACAGATCAATGGATTGATGAAGATTGATATCTCTTGACGGGCAAGTAGGGGACAAGGAGGGAATGTGGAAATATGGATTTTTCTGATCAGTTATGTCCCCTATCTTGGACCCCAACGGTTTCATGTATGAATCACAAGTACATGTATGCTCCCTCCAGTTCCAGTTCTGAAGACGCAAATACATGTGCGTCCACCGTTAACATGTCCTCTTTCAGATCCGCCATGAATGGGCCGGATATTCCATTCCTAAGTACAAAAGGCCACCGCCTTTATATGGTTCACTTATGCCATTTTTACAGTCCAGGCAAGTAGGCCCTGATTCTGTCATCAAGCTTTTCTTGCTTTCTGCCTCTGAAGCTCCAGTCTGAGCCTGCATCTGTGACCATGAACTTTGTCTCATTCCCTGCGCGGCTCACGAAGCCTGACATCAGCCTGTTGCCTGCCAAGAAACTGTATTTCACCTTCGAAATTATCTGCTCCACCCCCTGCCCAATGCATTCCTGTCTAGTAGTTTCAGTAAACATTCTTCCAGCTACCGAGCAAAGGCCCGGCTTCTCTGTCTTCATGCAAGTAATTCATAGCCCTGTTACTATGGAAGATTCCTGCCCTCGCATCTAGTGTAGACACTTAGACGCTTGTACACGCACTAACAGTCAGTATAGTCAGTATAGAATAAGATTCTACTCTAAGAGACCTCTCTTCTGGATAACATAGTTCTTTAAACATAGGATGTTAGATATGATTTGGGATTAGGTTGACTTGACCCTCCAGACTTCTGTCGCCACATGTAGAGTTAAATGTCAAGTCCCCTTCACCCCCTAGTTGCACGTCAATCACACGTCATACTGCTGCGCGCGCATCTCTGCCAAGTATTTCTGCTGACATTGCGAAATTATTTCATAGGTCCACCCATATGTGACATCACAACCAATGACGTTTCCTTGTTACTCCCAATTACGCCTCCTTCAGCTACGCATGTGAAATGTTATCTTTGCTATCAATTGTTACGCCTCTTGCATTTGCTTAACTGTAATGCCTATTGTATAAAAGTGATTAATTATCAATAATGTATGTACTTCACTTCCTGAACCTTCGTGGTGATGGAACTTGGAGCAACCGATTCGAATCATCCATTGGAATAAAGCCCATTCCGAACCTCTAATACCACGGATTCTGCCTCTTATTTACTGAGCTATTTTTATTATGTTTCTGTATCAAATTAAGTCCCGGTAATTAAATTATTTACCACACTGCCATGCTGACTGGGCAAGTGCACCCACTTGCCGGTCCCTAAACCTTCCCTTTTCTTCATATCAGACACCCCTATTGTAGGCCCAAGGGCAGGGTGCATTGTAAGTATAAGGTAGGACATGCCCTGGTGTGTGTGGCATGTCCTAATAGTGAATTACAGCCATTTTTATGTTTCCCTATTGCAAGGCTGCTTGTTCCCCATAGGCCAGAATGAGCAGTTTGATTATTACATCTTATAATCCTAACTGACTCAGGGAACTAGGTAGAAATTCGAGTTTAGTATGCCTGGACTCAGAATGATAAAATGCATCTTTTAGTGAAGATGGTTTTAACATTCTGTGTTTGAAAATACCATTTTTAGAAAGTAGGTATTTTCTTGTCTAACCATCCAAGCCTTCCTCTGCTAGGTTGTGTGTTCCTGGTCTAGATTTTGAGTGACAGGGGCTGGGGGATTCCAGGAGACAGGGTGAGTCAGCACAGGGCTGAATAGAAAGATCTGCATGTAGATGGGTGGGATGAGTTGAATCTGGGACCTGAATAGGGCTGGGCCTTCCCTCCACAATTCTGGCTCCACCTCCTGTGGTGCATCTGATGTCTCTGCCCTGCACTGTGAAAGGAAAGAAGGAGTCATGTAAACAGAGTGCTCCAGGACTGACCAGAAATGGTTTGGACTAGGCAAAGGCCTCTCTGCCTTTAGAGAACAAAGAGAAACTGAGTATAGATATTGGAACCCAAACCCAAGAACTTTAGATCACTTTTGGGAAACAAGAAGAAACCTTTGCTGAGGAGAGGAACCAGGGAAACTGAGGAGAGACTATCCCTAAGCTTGAGGGATTGGCCTGCAGTGGTTGCCTGACTGCCAAAGAGAGGAGAAAGGAACTTTGTGTGTACTTTATTCAACTTGTGAAGGATCTCCAAGGGCTTGAGAAAGAGCTTGCCTCCTGCTGAAGTCTCAGGGACAACAGACTTCAACCACCAGCTCCCCAAGAGTTCTTTGGAAGTGCCTGCAGTTGTGTTGGGCTTTCTGAGGGACTGTGTGTCGCAAGGAGCTGGAAGCGTGACTCGCGAAGAAGAAGCATGTTGCCACTGCAGCCGCTGTCGTCGCATCACTAAACAAGGGTGTCGCCGCGGTAGCTGTCGCATCGCAGAAGCGTCTCGCAACACCGAAGAAGTGTATCGCAGCCGCTGTCGTCGCATCACTGAAGAATGGTGTCGCCGCTGTAGCTGTCGCATCGCATCGCAGAAGCATCTAGCATCACCGGAGAAGCATGTCGCCACCGCAGCCGCTGTCGTCGCATCACTGAACAAGGGTGTCGCCGCTGCAGCTGTCGTATCGCATCGCAGATGCGTCTCGCATCACCGAAGAAGAGTGTTGCCGCCACAGCTGCTGTCGTCGCATCACTGAACAAGGGTGTCGCCGCTGCAGCTGTCGCATCGCATCGCCGAAGCATCTTGCATCACCGGAGCAGCGTGTCGCAGGGCTGGTCACGGCTCAGAAGAATCGTTGAGTCTCCGCACCGCCGTCGGGCGTGTATGCCTCGTGTCGCAGCAAAAAGAAGACGCCATTTTTGTTGCATTGTACCGGATCTTCATCGCATCACGGCGTTGCGGGCAGCATCGCCACGGAAGCGCAGTAAGGAACCAACGCATCACCGTTCCTGCGTGTAAGGAACCAATGCATCACCTTCCCTGCAACACTTTTGTTGTATAGAGTTACGCATCCAAAGGTACATTGAACTCAAAGTGTCGCATTTTAACATCTAAAGAGAACTAAGCTAATTCTACCATTTTAAGTACAGTATTGTGGATTTTTGTCGTTTGTGGTCTTGTGATAAGTCTATATAAAGAATACTTATTTTTAATATATAACTTGTGTGGTGTCCATCTGTAGTGTTGTCATTGGGTTACTGTATGTGTTCACAAATGCTTTACACACTGCCTCTGAGATAAGCCTGTCTGCTCATGCCAAGCTACCAAGGGGGTGAGCAGGGGTTATTTTAGGAGTGTGCCCCCTTACCCTGACTAGACACAAGGGTCCCTATTTGTTAAAGGTACCTACCTCTGCCAACTAGAGACCCCCAAATCTAACACTCTTCAAAACTGAATCATGGTTATGAGATTACATGGCTCCAGTGTTGCATAAGGCCATTCCTCTAAGCTATCAAACTATCACACACAATCGTATAGGCAAATGAGGAGTTGGCCTTGCTGTTGTTTTCAAGCAATATCACTAAAGCTAATGACGTCTCCATACAAGGCTGTGAAGCCCTCTTCGCCAAATGCAACCCTACAGCATGTTACTCCTGCCACCTCCTACTCCTTTACGGACATCCACCTAGCAATGCAACATTCCCAGACACACTTCTAGACACTGTTTCAAACCTGATAACAACACACTCCAACCAATGCATTCTTGGTGACCTAAACATTTGGCTTGACAAACAAAAAATGCCCCATCCAAAAGCAATCATCACTGGCCTAGACACACTGAACCTACATCAGGTCATCCAAAAACCCACACACATCGCTGGACACATCCTAGATGTCCTCTTTGCAAACCCAGAAATAGTTACCTTTCAAACGATTACTCCAGTCACATGGTCAGACCACCATTTGCTTGCTTTCCAAGTTGAAACACCACAAAGCAACACGCCTAAAATAGCCTTATATGCAACCACATATCGACCGTCGAACAAACTCATTGAGAGGACTGCTCTCGACTGAAGCCCATCCAACATTCACAACAGAACAAATGTCATTCATACCTCCTCTTTTTCATCCAAACCATGCTTCACAAAAGCATGGTTCCCTCAAGGCTCTATCATCTCACCCATTCTTTTCAACATCTACATGAAGTCATTACCAGCACTGATCAATTAATTTCACATCACATGCTATAACTATGCAGATATTTGCATACAACAGGGACAACCATAGGACCTGAACCAGGGGTAATTATCAATGTAGTCCCAACAACGGTTCAGGTACACCACTTAGGAAAAAAGCACTTTTGTAAAAAGGGTGAAGGAATACATTAAAAAATAACAATCAAGAAAAAGAAAATGTATATATACTACCCAAATATTGGGCTTCTGCTACACACAATACCCATGTACAAATAATCTTTACAAATATAGAAAATAAATTTTAATATTATCATCAACAAAAAAAACACATGTAAATATAATAATCGGGGCACTCATACAGTTACACAGACGCGGTGACAATTGTGAACATTGACAGGTGTAAACAGATAGTGGCTGAGGGAAAATCACAAAAACAGGTTTCTAAACAAAACAAAAATACACAACAAAAACAATAGTATCCTCATTCATTGAAGCCACATTAATGGCGTCAATGGCGTTTCAACCCTTTAAATGATTCGAGGGTCATCATCAGGACAGAAATATCAATTTTGAAGAGAGTCCACTTTAGTTCAATAGAAACTTCTAGGGATAAAATATATGTACATGGGTTTCAAAAAATAATTCATATTGAGTACACAGATATAGTCACGGTGGTGATCTGAGTCAGAAAGAACCTTTTCATATACCCCAAAGAAAAGAATTGAGAAAGAACCCAAAGAAGTGTGGGACTTTGAAGATAATTCATGTTAAGTTCCCAAGTATGATCGAATTTCTAATATAAAGCCAAATAGTCCATAAAGTAAAAAATTAAAAAATTAAATGGTGTGCATGAAAGAGAAAGATCCAAGATTTTATTGGAAAAAATAATAATCACCTCAATCTACATAAACAGTCAGTCACCGTAAAAGATATATGGGACACAATAGCATTCGTAGCCTCAAATACATTGAGGTAGATACATAATCTGTCAAAATACAAAACAAAAAAGACAAAATATAAATTACAGCCATTTAATCTTAGCTTAATATAGAGCAAAACACCATAACTCCACATACCTGCTGTATTATCAGAAAAATCTGCAAGAAATTATAGGAGATAGAAACCAGACATAGGCTATCAAAGTACAGTCATCAGATGGATAAAGAAGAATTTAGAAATAAATGTGAAGTCCTTATGATAGAATAAATCCAATGTGCCCAAGTTACTCCTATTGAATACAACACCTAATGGCCTTGCATCAAAAGTACACAGTCATGTTGGGTCAGAGGATGCCAGTCGATCCATTCAATGACGCTGTAATAACAGAGGACACCCAATAAGCGTCCAATGTAAATAGTTCCAGGACTGCAAACATTTAAAAAAACGTATTCTTCCATTAAGGGAATGTATATAACATTAAAGGTCATACTGCAAGTGCCCACAATATACCAAATTAAACTATCTGCGGTTGCAACCGAACTGCTCAGTATGTACAGAGCCTGGTGCTCAAGCAGGCAAACTAGTTACCGATAACTTATAACGCATGCTATTTAAACAGCTGTACAAAATGGTCAAACATTGACCTAGCCAATTCTTTGGACCACTCGACTCGATTGGAAATCAGTAAATGGCTACGAAGTGGCAAAAACCAGCTCAGAGGCCTGTCATTCAACACATTCATAATAGTCCAATCACTTGTGAACAATGCCCCCAACCTATTTGTAACGCTACACATCACGGAGAAAAGTACTCGCTTACTATTTAGTGTCGACCCGCTCGTCCCACCAGATGACACAGAAATACTCTTTAAACTGGAAAACCCGAAAGACATTGGAAACTCACAAATCTTAAGTTGCCTCAGAGCCGTTGATCAGTGGATGATATGGAGCAATCTCAAATTGAATGCTTCCAAAACGGAAATACTCACATGTGGCGATTGGAAAAACGATGACCCACTCGCCGCCTGGCCTGACGAACTGGCAACAATGCCTAAGGAAGAAAGAAACCTCGGAATTACCATGGACTCCAAGCTATCAATCAATGCCCAAGAGAACAAACTAACAAGATCAAGCTTCCTTACTATAAAAACTCTGCAATGCATCTTCCCCCACCTGAGATTTCCACGCAAGGTCCAGGCTACCATCTCTCTTGTTCTGGCTAAACGTGATTGCGCCAATAGCCTCTGCTACGGATCATCTTTAACAACTATGAAAAGACTACTCTGACATATAAAACCACAAGCCCACATTTCGCCTGCCTTGAAGGCCCTATATTGGTTACCGATTGCCAAAAGATCCACATTCAAGCTGCTTTGTTTCACCTACAAAGTGATACGCGGAACTGGCCGGCTCTTTATCAAGAACAAAATCACCAAATATATTCAACAAAGATACTTCCGCTCTAAATTGGTAGTTTGCCTCAAAATCCCACCATACAAGAAAAAAAACATAGGTGGGACATCCTTCTCTGTTCACACAGCCAAACTATGAAACTCTTCACCCCCAACATAAGGATCCATGGATAACTACCTTACCTTCAGAAGACTACCCAAGAGTTGGCTCTTCCCCACATAACCTCAATACTCAAACATAAAAATACAGTTATTTGGATTATAAATGTGTACTTAGATATGTGTATTCCTTTGTAAAATGTGTAAAACAATCACGTTTATCATCGTGAGGAATACGAGATTTTAATAACGCCAACTTATGTTCGCGATAGGCTGCTAATAAAGTTTTCTTTGTTTACACTCCGTGGATCACGTCCTCACCCAAAATGGCTGCCATTCTTCTGAAACTCACCGTTCGCAAAAGTGCTTGATAGTGGCAATACAATCACGATAAAAAACCAGTACTTGGGGCCTCATGTTTATACTACATATCCTTGTATTAGTAGGATATTAGAATAGATTTATGCATGACTGCTGCATACCTTACTACGCGACCTCTAAATACTACCGTTAGCTCAGGTTGTACATACACATTCTTTTCCCGATATAAATGATACAAGGTACTAATACCTCTCATTTTGGGGTTTTCTGACATTATTGGAATACTATCTTTAACCCTCTTATATATGGCGCCTGTTGTGGGAACCCCGTATATATGTACGTATGACTGATTTCCGGTCATGTGACATCGTTTTTTTGAGATAAACACGCCGCGTCCCATCTACCGGCAACTCGGATTCGGAGCCAGACGCGAGGGGGTAGCGTCACATCTCAGATACGTTCTCTTCGACCCAGAGGTAAGAAAGAACTTTTAGCACTTTGGACACATTCATATATGTGGCTTACCTTCTCTTGATTTAGGGACTATATCTTTCACAGTTAGAATAGACGAACTCGTTTTTAAACGGAGACAATTGTATCTCTTTCTTACTAGATGAGGTTCGAACTAAAAAGTACTGAATACCGCCTGTAATTGGAAGTCCATACCTTACAAGGGCCTGCCCCCTACGTCGTATGAATGTATGACTTGGAATTATCGTCATACGTGATGTACGTATTAATCATCTTGACTTACAAAATTTTCAGCATTGTTATTATTTTAACTTGTGTCCTGAGACATAGGTATTGACAGCCATGTATCCTTTTCTCTTCTGTTCTTGCACTTTGACAGATATTCTTTACAAGACAGTGTTCAGGTCAGTTACTTATACATTTCCAATTGTCCAGTATAGCGAATTATTGATTTATACCCCTAGCGAGCCCATATTTTACGAGCCCATTTCTGTCTGCACTCTTGGCCCGCCCTTTATAGACTACACATACTGCATGAAACATTTGGGAAATATCACATGGAACGTACCCTCATCACATCTATAACCATTTTCACATACACCACTATATCTATACACGTTCGGATAGTCACCATCTTATATGATAAGGCTATTACTCACCTGAATTCACGGTGCAAGTCTGTACACGATAGCCTTTGGATACCGCCACCTACTTAAAAAAAAACCATAACTCTGTCACCTACCCTGGGAGCACATTTGTTTGCATTTGTTAACAAATGTCTGCAACATCTATAATAACATCTGACTAATGTGGAATATCATATTAATTTGTACCTAGCCGTGAACAAGTCGCATGTACAATATTACTAGAGGCGACGAAACACGTGTTGGCTTGGGAACCACTGTGAAGACTGTGAAACCACTATGAAAACGAGAATATTAAATTGAAGGAATACACAAGGAAGAAACGAAGACTTGTTTATTGTGTTACATGCCTAAATTACATAACAATTTTTGTAACCATATTTCTGCGTGTGCTTGGGTACTCTTAACCCTATTTCTTACCCTATATCCCTCTAAATATATCCTCTACCTCCACTCTCTGACTCATACCAAACCCCATTCTACTACTATGAGCCCCAAAATAACCCTTTCTAGACTCTTTCCTCCTCTTACCCTCCTTGCATCCTCTCAAACCTCTTAATATTCAGATCTCCCAAATAAGCCTTTCTAAACCCTCCCCTCTGACTCTTCACCCCTACCCTCTACTCATCCCAAGCCTCCTCCTGCTGCTATGATCTCTCCGAAGAAGCATTTTCTAGACCCTTCCCTCTTCTATCCCTCTTCTATCCTCCCGCTATCCTTTTCAATCCAACTAACAGACTTACATGTCTACCGCTCAAATTAATTTAATATTCCCCTATACTAATTTATCAGGGATTATTAATACGTAACTAGCCAGTGGCAGTGTGTTGCAGACATGGTGGGATGTTAGCAACCTGTGTCAATCTGTCCAGGGTGATGTGAGACGATACCAACAAGTGTATGTTAAGGGCACAGTGCGTAAGCCAAAATCCATCAGGTGTCATTTTGTCCCAAGGCAGTGAGCCACTACCACCAACAGCTAGTTATGAACTGATTGCACATTCACTGAGGCGAGCTCCCAAAGAGGGATTGGAGACCAGGAGGAGGCGAGCATGGCCCTTGGGCCCCACATTGGGGTTGGGTGGAGGTCAATTCAGGGTGGGGTTTAGCGGGACTTAGGGTGGTGTGCTGTTGAATCCAGGCCTCTTAGCTTTGACAGCCAGCATGCCACTCCCTCCTTTAGGGAGTTACAGAATTTTGGATGTAGGCCTCGGATAGTAATAGGTTAGGAGCACTGGTCATTGTTTCCTCGTTTTTAGTGTTTTGGGTTCTTCTTGGTGTGTTGGGATGCTGAGCTAGGGTTATAGCTAGTCAGGGTCAGAATGTGGTGGCGAAACACAGGCCAAGCGGACCTGGTTGTAGACCAGGCTTGGGTTTTCAGAAAGACTTGGACCCCCAACAGGCTAGGGGGTGGTGTGGTTAGCTTGTTCGTTGCCACAGAAATAAATGTGAAAGACGGAGTCATAGGAAGTGGCTGAGGCAATGCCTGCCAGTGCTGACAGGCCCCGCCAAATGGCCATTAAAGCAGTTGCCTGGGAGACCGGGACAGTGAAGTAGAAGGGGGAGATAGGGCCTTTGAAAGTCCTATCACTTGTAAGAGTCCTATCAGCGAGCATGGGTGCATCTTTGCTGTGACAGCCTACTGACAGGACACGAGGGTGAGCCTGGGCATGGAGGCGGTGAGCAGTGCTCATCGCCACCTGGCACCTGTTCCAAGTGCTGCTAGTTCTTTAGCTGTGTGCTTCACTCACACAGGCAGCAGTGGGTAGAGCTTGTAACTCACAAACAGCAGCAGAAGTGGAGGGGCAGAGAGGGAGACTTCAAGAGTCATGAGGTTGGAGGTAGGAGGCGTGAAGGGTTGTATGGGGCATCAGAGGGCACCAGAGGTGCATGAGGGTTTCCAGAGAGGGTGCTTTGATGGCAAGTGATGTGTGGTTAGGGAGCACAAGAAGGGCAAGATAACGTAAAGATGGGTACAAGGGTATTTTACAAGGTAGCAGCGATTTACCCAGCTGTCGGGTAAATAGTAATTTTCTCAGCTATTTACCTGCCCGCTGGCTAAATAGTAGAGATTATTTACTATTTGGCTAGCAGCCTTGGAAATAGCACAGAAACATCACTATTTACCTGACCACTGGATAAATAATAGAGATTCTGCACTGTTTGGCTGGAGGATGTGGAAATAGCAGAAACACTTCGTTATTAACCTGGTTGCTGGCTAAATGATAGAGATTATGTTTTGTTTAGTTGGCAGCCATGCGGATAGCAGAAAAACATCACTATTTACACGACCGCTGGCTAAATAGTAGAGATTATCAACTGTTCAGCTGGAGCCCTTGCAAATAGCAGGAAAAGTTCACTATTTTCCTGGCCACAGGCTAAGTAGTAGACATTCTGCACTGTTTGGACGGAAGCTGTGCAAATAAGAAAGAAACATCATTATTTACCTGGCCACTGACTAAATAGCAGAGGTTTTGTACTAGTTGACCAGAGTCTAGTGAACAAAAAACTTCTTTCATTACCCAGCTGCTGGCAAAACAGCAGATGTGCAATTAAGCCTGCAGCCATGCAAATAAACGTAATTATTTATTTGGCTGAAGGTTAATTAGTAGAAATGTTATTTTATTTGACCAGTAGCTTGCCAAGCAGCAAATAAATTTCAATATTTAGCCAGTAGCTGGCTAAATAGCAGAAATAATATACTATATTGCTGGTGGCTAACTTGGTAAGAAACTTCATTATTCACCTGGTGGCTGGCTAAATAGTAGATAGTGTGCACAACTTGGCCAGTATCCATGCAAATAGCAGAGCAACTTCACAATTTCCTGGCTGCTGTCTACAGCTTATTTTTATTTATTGTGCCTTATACAGTTTTCAACAAGTTTTCACAAAAGTAGAACTGCGAACAAGGAGTGGACACATTTGGAATCCGTCTCCTTTTGAAAACTAGAATCCAGATATATTATTATTTAATTCACAACTAGAGGTAGCAAATTCTGCACATATGTTTTGAAAATGGAACAGTAGTATGCAAACCGGAATATGTACTGTTTGTTCAGTGCACAACATACTGAATCACAGGGGGTTGGAGAACGACCTGCCTAATTAATATTCATTAGACAGGCGCAAATTTGCGACCCTCTGTGATTGGCTGTAATCACAGAGATGGTAGCCTACAAGGGACAGCACACCATCATGGAGTGGAGAAGTGGGGCTCACTGGTTAGAGGAGGCATACCCTGAAGCAGAGGTCAGACCTGGGACCAGGGTTCAATTCCCGACGCGGCAGGGTCTGAGCCCAAGTGTCCACGGACTCGATAATTCTCACTTCGGTGCCTACTCGAATCATGGGTTCACACTCTGCAACTCTGGGCAATAGCTTGCTTAATCTCCACTACGGCCCCCCCCTCCCGCGGCGGGATGCCTGGCTTTCACCTTGGGGATGCCCAGTACGGGTTATCTCGCAGGGAAAAAGCCAGGACGGGTTCCCAATGCAAGCGCCGAGATGCCCAAGGGTAAGTCGAGCGCTATATAAGAACTCACATACATACATACACATACATCATCCCTATGACCAGAACCAATAGTGGCACCTCGACCGAGAGCCATCACCTCTAATTCCAGAATCACTAACCAGCCTTCATCACCTGCAGAGATTCAATGCAAGCACACCCAAGCTTCTGCAGCATCTAGCTCCTTTCCTAGGCCCTGAACTGTTGGGGTGCAGGACCATGGTACCTACAGCAGTGTCTAGTGAACACTTCTTGGCACTGGGTATAATGTAATGTATCTGAAAGCTGGTCCTGTCATGCGAGGAGACTGTGCCTGCCGCTCTGATGAAGGTTCTGCTGGAAGATGCAAGACAGCACCACCCAGAGCAGGTTCAGCCATTCTGGGCATCAAGAGTGTGGACACCTGGAGGAAGCAGTTGGCAGAGTGAGCTGAAGATGACTCAAGCCTGCTGTAAAGGGTCGGTAAACATATTTAGTGGTGTGCCTTTACTCATCTTAGTTCTTGATGTAATGCTTGACTTCTCTTGCTTTGCTCACTGTTCCATGTTTGCGTTTCTTGTGCCAATATACTTGTTGAGGACTGCACAGCTCCCATGTGCAGCTGCCTCTCCCCTCTCTTCCTCATGTCTTCTCTATCAGCTTGTCCGGGTTTTCTTCCTCTCTTGCCCCTGCTCTCTGTTTTTTGCCCCTTTCACACTCTTATACATCATTCTCTACCACCTGGTTTTCCTTTCTCTTTTTCTCTCTGCCTCCTCTTGCTTTTATCTCTCCCAGGCCTATATCGTTGCCCTAGCTCCCTCTTTCCTTTTGTTTTTATCTCTGCAGTTCTTCTTTTTCTCTCTTTCTCTGTTGATGTCTCTACCTCTCTGGTCTCTCCAATCCCCCTTTCTCTTTTGTGCTGTTTCTCCCCTGTTTCTCTGTCCATATTGGTCAGTGTTAAATAATTACACTCATCATCAGCTTGTGGAGCTCTGATACCACTGTCCTGAAAACGTAGTGGTGACTTGATGTGTTTTGCCATGCCAAGAAAGCTGTGATCTTCCTGAAGCCCGTGTTCTCTACAGATGAAAATGGGAAGAGGTCTTCAGCCAACATCTGGCAATAAGGGTATTGAGTGGCCAAACAAAATGGTGCAACTTGTCGCTAGGCAACTGAAACTCCAAACTCTTCAGCCATGGTTGGCTGCCACAGGCTGGTATTGCATGGCACCGGTGGTGGTGCTGATGTTGAGGGCCCCCTGAAGGAACAGAACAGCACATTTCATACATTGCGCCCCTGGAATTGCACCTTTTTGGTCCCTCCCAGGCAAACCTTTGGTGATTCTAGATGTGGACACTTTGCCATGATCTCCCTAAACCTTAACCTAACTTCCCCTAACTGACAGGCCTGTGTAAAATAAGCAAGTTGCTATGTTCTGTTCGATCTAGTCTACGGTTACGTCTTTCCAGTGAAATGGCAGGAAAGGTTGATGCGGCCCGGCCGCATCGGGTGCACCTGGTTGATGGGTTGACATGGGAACCCCACACCCTTCCCAAACAGCGTGTTCATGTCCAAATATTCCATAAGCAGTGTAGTGTTGCAGCAAAGCTATTGGCTGATGTGCTGAGGTTGGTGAGTTCGGCTGCTCCTCTCAAAACTAATGACCGCCATCTTGATTATTGCCATTACACAATTGCCCTTTGGGCCCAGATAGTGGTGCCACCAGTTGTTGCTATTGTCATTGTGACAATCACAAGCTGCAGGTTTTTGCATGAGTGACTCCAACTCTAAACCGGAAGAACTCGTCAACGAATGCCTCCCCAGCTTGCTAATGCCACCACTAGCCCTGGCACCAGTATTTCCACTTGGAGCTTATGATGTCAGCTGAAGCAAGTTTGGCGCTAAACTGGCGCCTTTTGTCAGGGGGCTTAAAGGGTTCTGGAAAAAAAAACAAGTCCCTGTGCCACTCACCCCTCACATAAAGTTTATTTTAGCTAAGTGTCAGAGGGGCATATTATCAAGCACGGCGTTAAAATCATTGCCGCTTTAGCGGCAGAAAACTGCAGCTAAAACGGCGATAATGGGCTTGATAATATGCCCTTGAGAATTCCAATTGAAGTCCATGTTCTGGTGTGAACCTGGGCTCCTATTGGAATTCTCAAGGGCATATTATCAAGCTCATTATCGCCGCTTTCACAGCAGTTTTCTGCCGCTAAAGCGGCGACAATTTTAACGCCGTTTCTTGATAATATGCCCCAGAGAGTCTCTATGATAATACTAATTTTAGGGAGCAAGCCTGCTCTGGTACTACTCAGGGTCAGGCAAACTATAGGGTGGACATGGGAAAGAGAGGATCTACTGCCAGCAGACCCGACACCTCATAATAAAGGATTACTTGTAAAAACATATATGAAGTGCCTCAGGGAAGCAACCACCAGGAGCCCAAGGGATCCCAAGAGATTTATACAAAGCCATTGTTGAGTGATCCTTTGGATTGTCCTTCTCTCAAGGTGTATCCCAGGGTTTTGAAGAGTCCGGAACCTGGCAGGAAGCACAGCAGTCAGAACCACAGGAAGAACAACAGTAAGGCCCTCATTAGAAGTCGGGAGGTAATCGTGATTGAGTCGGTCACCAGAGTTAGAGATCTGATCAGGATGAAAGCTACTGTGATAAAAACATTCTAAAAGGACCTTAGTACACAAAGTGCCCCTGGGGTGCAATGGGCATGTGCACCCACTTTCTGCAATCCCATGGCTTCTTAGTATTGCAAATGGGGCTGCAGGCACTTGTGCAATCCCTTCTGTAATACAGAATGCTCCATAGCACATATTGCACCAGCGTGATCGCTGGAAGGCATTTCTTTATTTGAACAGGGGCCTGGCCCATGTAAATGAGGGAACACTTTGCCTCTCTACCTGTGCTGTATTATTGACATGTGCAAAAAGAACAGATGATGGACGGAATGCTGAACCAATCTTAATCAGTCTTGATACGGCTCCCAATGGGAACAGTCCAGCACAAACTGCCAGGCCAGGTCCTCCCTGGACCAGAAATACGCATCCTGAGACCGGTTTCGAGGTTTCACCTCTCATCGGCCAGGCTAGCTTGAATCTGGTGGGGTAGCGAGCATGAGACCCATGTCTGGGCATATCCTTCCTACTTAAGGCAACAAATGAAAAAAGAACAGATGATCGACGGAATGCTGAACCAATCAAATATTCACCTCAGTCACAGATCTGGGTTAAATCTATCATTTTTTTGCAAGCCACGCCATCCCAGTTTAGAATCAGCCATATACAAATCAGTCTTGACCTTGCTCCCCATGGGAACAGTCCAGTCTGAACTGCCATGCCAGGTCCTCCCTGGACCATAAACAAGCATCTCGGGACCGGTGAATGTTTGATTGGTTCAGCATTCCGACCATCATCTGTTCTTTTTGCATTTGTATTATTGACATGGGCACAAAGAAAAAGCAGCTCTCAAGGGGAGCACTGACTTCTTCCTGCAAAGAGATGGGGCACAGTCAGTGTACCCTCCTAGAGTGACCAATGAAATGGGGAAAATGTGATTCAATGATTCTCTGCAGACATTCCCCCTGCATGTGATTGTGGTCACTCAGTGCATCCACCTACAGGGAGTTCTCTGGCACCTTTTGCAAGGCAGACTGTGTTACCACCTCTAAAGGAAAGGCTGACCAGTTGCTTCAAACAGTTGGTCCACCTTTCTCTAATGTGTTACCCCCAGGACAGGTGTGACTTTGAGGCTGCTCTGGGGCAGTGCATTAACTGCAATAGGGTGCACTGACCAGGTATGTGCCCGGCACACCCTGTTCAAGGTGTGCCACAGTGCAGTGGGACAGTGCAACCTTTACATAATATGTCCCCTTGTGTTTCTACCATGGACTTTTCCCCAGCTAAAAGCTGGTGAAATGTTCAGGTGGGAAACTGGCTGAAATGGAGTATTATTGTAGGAGTTGTGCGTGGAAATACCATTTTCCTTGTAAGCCCCCATTTTTCAAGGACGCTTTGGGTGCAAGTTGGAATACCATGACATTATCACATCTCAAAATTATTGATACCTATTTTGGAAATTTAGCTTGCAAACTGAACATTATCTGCGCCATCTTGCCTCTCCCCAGCGCCACGCACAGCGAATGCACGGCCGCCATTTTAGGCACCCCACTCTCTCCCCGCTCACTCTCGATCGCCAGCGCTTTCCCCTGGCGCTGCGAGCATCCCCCGCGCGCCGACCACCCCCGCTCTCTCATACAGGCCATAAACCCTCTCTTTCTGCGCGACCCTGCTACGGAACCACATCCGACCGACATCCCATACATGGTCATGCCTCTCCTTTGATAACCCCCATCCTCTGCGCCCCATTGTCTGAACTGGTCCCAGGCCATCACCTAGCCCTGCGGATGCAGTTTATTGCCCCTACTGTAAGGGAAACACCCCACATCAAAGAGATTACAGTAGATCAAAGCCCCTACCCCCTGAGACCCGACCGGTCACACACACCCCCAGGAATTGGCGGAATACCCTGCTGCGCAATAGCCATCTCCTACTGTGGGTGGGGTGGGAACTTCTACTGTATCTATGTGTGGGATCGGATCTGAACCGGGGCTTCAGGGGATATTCTCCCATACATCAAGGGGACCTCAAGAATGTACTATGTGTAATAAAGCAATAAACCAGTGTATAAGAGACCAGGTCTCAGAGATGCAGTTAGAGCACCTCGTGACGATACCTTGCTGTCTGATCTGATGTGTTCTGCTCCGACGGAATAAAACTTTGTTTCCTGCCTTCCAGTCTCCGGCGCCTGCCTCTTTCATTGGTAAATTATCGAGTGGTATGAGAGGCGATTACCGCCGGGCAAATACTTGAAAGGTTATCGACTGAAACTGCCGCTACCATTTAACAATTGGCGTTCCAAACGTGGGGCCCATCAGCGACACGTGGATCCAGTGGGAGAGGTCCCGACGACAGAGTGAACGACTGCAACGATCGGGAGAGCTCCTGCCCAATAGACCCTCGTCTGGCAGCCGATCATCCGAACTTCACTGGTTCCGAGCAGACCTCTCTCGAGTGATCTACGGTCCTGACTGGGAACCATCAGGAGTGCCGCGGCAAATACGGAGAGTAGAGGACGATCGGGCGCTGGAGGCGGAAGACGAGAAACTGTCCACGCGGTCCGGGTAAGGTCGTGATACACGACAAATTGCGAAATAATTGATTGATTGTTTGAAGCTTTGGAAATACTAGTATTGCTCATTGATTGTTCTCTTTGAGATATTCGCTGTCTACAAACGGGGAGGAGTAGAAATACTCTCTCTCTCTCTCCCTTTGCAGATAGTGAAGGGTAGGTAACGCAGACTTTTGTCCCCGTTGAAACCCGTCGTGCCTATCTTTATCTCCCCATTGATTGATTGTCCGAACATTGATTGTTTTGAAGAATAGTGCTTTTTGAGATATTCTCTGTTTGCAAATAACGTAGAATAGGAATATTCTGTCTAGTCTTTGCAAATAGTGAAGGGTAGGTAACGCAGACTTTTGTCCCCGTTGAAACCCGTCGTGCCTATCTTTATCTCCCCATTGATTGATTGATTGATTGTCCGAACACTAGTTGTTCGATATTGGTTCTTTGGAGGTATTCTCTGCTTACAAATAACGAAGAATAGAGATATTCTGTCTAGTCTTTGCAAGCAGTGAAAAGATAGGTAGTGCAGACTTTTGTCCCCGTTGAAACCCGTCATGCCTATCTTCTCCCCACTGGTTGGTAGTTGGTTCTGCCCGGACCGCTTATTAGAGGTGAACCATCCGGCTCCACTGGAAGGCACCCCTAATAAGGACATGTTCACTAAATATGGACTAGTCGCCGTAGCTTATAGCAAACTGTGGCATAAATATACCAAGAAGGACCCCGAGAGTCAGTGGCCACTGATGGGATCCTTCGACGACCATAAGATAGAAGCGCTAGAAATAGCTCTGCGTAGCAATAAGACGACGCCTACTATGCTTGACAGTATCGGCATGTGGCGCAAAGAAGCAACGCAACGGAAAAAGAGGGAAGAAGTAAAAGCAGAAAAGGAATTACGAAAGGCAGCTCACCTTGCCGCTAGAAGGTTAGAAGAAGACATAAAGGAGAGAAGGGAAACTAAACTAAGACAGGAGCCCGAAACCTCAGGCCAGTACGCTGTTAGGACCCCTTCTTTGCTCTACCCTGAGTTGTCCTCCAAGCAGCGAACGAATGACGAATTACTGTTAGGTCCCCCGATCATTTACATGCCCCCTCCGTATGCACCCTCCCAATCAGTAGTGCAACACCCACAACCCCCGAACACGAGCGAAAGCAGTACAGGGGCCTCGGCCCTCATGGCCTCCGCGCCGGCTGAGCCTCTTGTGCCGAACCCAACGTCGGCTATAACGCTAGATGACCATGAGATGAGAAAGAAAGATTCCACCAGAATGAATCGATTAACTAAGGATGAACGAGCAGGAATTGATAAGATAGTAGGGACGCTGGTGGAGCGAAAAGAAAGTGAGGAGTATATAACAGACGTGTATAACTCGTATGCCGACAGCCGCAGACGACACTTCGTCGTACGGCTCTGTTATCACGCCCTGAATGCATATGAGGACAGATACCACGATAAAGGTCCCGAAGGGTTAGCGGCCCTATATAGGAAGGTAGACATTGGGGAAGAAAGAGAGGGCGATGTAACGAACCTCTTCACTCGTACACTCGAGGTCTACCGACACCTTAAAGAACATGGACAGACCACCAAAACAGAAACCCCCATAGCAACTAAACCCCAGGGAGGAAGGGCTGATGCCATGATGCCCATTAAAGAAGCTGCCCCCTACTGGGTCCCCCCACGGGGTCAGGGAACACACGACGACATCAACCACCAAGATGCGAAGGGAAGGGTTGTATATAACTGGGTCTACCAGCCGTGGGACCGGCAAGATATTTTGACTTTTAGAAAGACTCTACCCGACTTGAGAAAGAACCCGACTGCCTTCTACACAGAATTGGGTACAGCCTTAGGCTCAACGATAATGACGTTAGCAGATATCGACTTGTTCTTTGGGCTATGCCTGCCGGCTGATGTGTGGAAACAAATCCGGAAAGTTGACCAGGCTGAGCCGTTCGGATATACCTGGGTACAACTCGATACCATAGATAAACAGCGAGAACCAGGACAGAAACCCCCGAAAGCCATCTTAGAGCTCCCAGACAAGATTGTACAAAAACTGAAGACTCTAATCCCAGAAAGAAAGGTAGACTGGTCGATAGTGACGGCTTGCCGCCAGAAACCCCAGGAGGATGTGTCTGAATACTTCTCCCGATTCGAGACTCTGTTTTCCGATTACAGTGGCCAAGACATGACCACCGCAACCGGACACCACCTCTTTGTCCAGAATTATGTAAAGGGTCTGTCACAAGAAGTTTCCCAGAAGCTACAGACCAGCGAGAGTAGTTGGGCAGCCTCCAAACCCGCAGCAATTCTCCAGATGGCCCAATACTACGAAAACCAGAAGAACGAGAACGATAGGGCGTCAGAGAAGAAGAAAAAGGAACTAAAGGAGAGGGTAATGATAGCACAGTTGCAAGGGGTGACCATAGGAAGGGAACCCCCGAAAGAGAATTACCAACCAACCGCCCCTAGAAAGCTACCCCCTAGAGACCATACCCCTACACCCTACAACGGACGGAGAGACTTAGATGGGAACCAATGTGCATTCTGCAAAGGGTTCGGACATTGGAAATCCCAGTGCCCGGTTCTTCTGGAACTGAACAAAAATAGAGACCCCAATAGACACAACCGGAAGTTTGTTGATACCCACCATCAACGTCACCAAACTTGATTAGGATCACGTGCAATCGAACAAACGCCATTTTTTTTCAAATACACTGACTAGATCACTGATACGTACAACGCTTCAACAAAATAGTATGGTCAAACATTTTTTAATAACTTATAAGTATAACAACATTCCGACAAGATGAACAGGTTAAAACATGTTTTAAACAACTATTTACATGACAGTCTGCTGTGACCTGCATCCCAAAGCATTCACGTCCACGTGACACCGTCCTCGCCTCTCCTTCCTCGAAGTTGCAACATTGGCCTGTTTTTGGGCGGTCCTTTTAGTTGACTTTGGGCTATAAAAGCCATGCAAAAATCCCTTGACATCAGTGGCGGGCGACTGTGCGAATAGGCCGGAGGCTATACGAAGCGCCGAAGTTCTGGCAACACCAAGGCGGAGTCCGCCACGCTGTACGGACCTTCCCGTCTTCTTTCTTCTTTTTTCAATAATGGCTGATGCCCTGGCGGGGGGAGGCGACGCGGACGGGCCTCCCCCACCTCCCCAGGTGGAGGCTCGCCAGGCACCCCAACCATCTTTTTCATCGGTCTGCTGAATTGCACCCTGGCACGCTGTGCGGACCTTCCCATTCTCCTCTTCTTTTAAGGGCTGACGCCCTGGCGGGGGGAGGCGACGCGGACGGGCCTCCCCCACCTCCCCAGGTGGAGGCTCGCCAGCAGATGAGGGCACCCCAACCGCATCTTTCACACGTCAGCCAGCTGAGTTGCGCCCTGCCACTTCATTCGCCGTTCGGCTGAGCCGGCGCCCCTGCACGCGGCCGCCAGGCAACCACCCAAGCACAGGGTTCACCAGGACTGCCACTAGCACCCGACGCGAGGAGTGGACCCCCGTAGCCAAGTAATCGGGGACCCACCCCGGTGGTGATACCATCCAAACTGCTGTCGTCGCTGCTACTGGAACCACTCCGGTGGCAATACCATCGGAACTGCCGCTGTAGCTGCTGTTGGCCCCTCTCCGATAGCCGTACCGAAGAGCTGCTGCTACTGCTGCCCTTGGACTCCGGCGGCGGACCCCTCCGGTTCCAGGCCTGGCCCACCGTGAGACAATTCTGGACTCGAAAGCTTGTCTGCTTGGGCGTAGGCCCCACCCTTGACAAAATGCTCCCCTCAGCTTTTGCAGAACCGGCTGGAGTCATTTGACACTCGACTCCCGCGGACTTCCGGTAAGGACAAACCGCCGCCATTGCTCTTTGCCCCGGGCGGCAGCCACCTTGCCTCCGCTTGGTGCAGTGAGAAAGACTGGTTCAAAGCGTCGGCGGAAGAGCCCGCCTGCTGCCCCGCCCCGAAAACGAACCATGGCATTGCTACGAGGTCGCAGTGACGCCATGCTGACGCAAAGTTGACGCTAACGAAAGTTCTCGAACTATCGAAAGGAATTCTGGTCCAACAGCTAATTCATGGAAAGACTTAGACTGTACACTGTCCCGACCCCGCCCCAAGATGGCGCCGATGTAGGAGTGGCCTACAACTCCTTGTGGCGTTCCAGTCGCGTGATATTTGTGTTAAAGATATATATATATATATATATATGCGATGCTTTCACACATGATGGGGGGAGGGGGGGGGGAGGACCGATTTTATGCTAATATAGTGCTGCTCATGTTGCTCGACGCCTCTCACGCCATGGCCGGCCTATAAGCGGTTGTAGGCCCGTATTTGTATACTGACATCGTCTTAAATAAAGGGCTTCTTAAAAAGGAATTACGGAATCAGTGTCATGACAACTCATCTAGGTTGTTGAAGGTCTTTCTTTTGAATAAATGATTGTTACTCCTAAGCGAAAGCATACAGATAATACAGACTCAATTTGCCTAAAAATCTTTTTGTTTAAACGGAATTTGTACCCATCACACCTGTCCCTTTCCAAGAGTTGTCACATCGGTGATCAATTATAACTTAAGGTATATGCCGAACGCAAGGTATGGTATCTTGCACCATAATACACGACCGATTGAGAAATGCATGTACGACCAGGGAACCCGAATTTAGGAGATGAATAAACTAGAACATCTTTGCCTCAAACAAAAAGAATAATAGGTCTGTGGTATTACCCACTCCTGCGGCTAGCCTGGTACATGGTAGGTAGAACTTTTTCGTGTCTGCGCGCGCTAGGGTATTTTGAATACTGCACCTCCCCTCCCCTCTTTTTCCCCTCTATAGGTCACGACGAAGTTCCGACTGAAGAATGGAGTGGACATGGACCGCACCGAGTTCAATATCAGAGAAAGCATAGACAAACGTTGTGAGATAGTGCGTAAAATACAGACCACCATTGGGAACATGAAAAACTGTATGATATGATTGTGCATGTGTGCTACGATTATACGGCATGAATGTGTATGCATTTTATGCTTGGGTCACTTGAAGAGAGCGTCACTGTATGATTGAAGTGCTCGTCCACCGATCAAAGGGGGGAGAATAAAGGGTCAGACACCCCCTAAGATAAACTACAAAATACTAAAGGTACGCAGCATGCATAGGAATAGAGGATAGGAAAGGAGAAGTCCCCATGCTCAACGCAGCCCTGAGTCTCCGTCTTAAGTCTCCGTCTTGATGCATGTACTGTCACACCCTATCCGGCATTTGTGTTCACGTGATCACCGAATTATGTCTTTTCCCCGCTTGTGTTTTCTTACATAGAACAAACCCATGCTACTCCATGTTGTGTGTGCACCAAGTGGCCTATTATCTTACCCATGTCTCTCTCTCTCGTTTTGTGTCGTATGTATGCCAAATAGCCTACTTGATGCACACGTCTCTCTCTCTCTCTCTCTCTCTCTCTCTCTCTCTCTCTCTCTCTCTCTCTCTCTCTCTCTCTCTCTCTCTCTCCCCCTCCCTCACAAAAAGGCTCTTTCTTGCCCTCTTTCTTCTTGAATAAGTTAACGACACATACCTTTTCGGTAAGTGTATAATTGGCCTGAACACGGTGGTGTTCGAACAAATTGACAGAAACAAAACGACCATACTTTACCACGTTACTACCTCTCCTTTTTGCAAATGTTGAGCCTAATCGGCTGAGAAAGAAAGGACAGGTAAGACGACTGATGTCCCCCAATCTGACCCTCAACACGGGGACTATATGTCAGTGGTTTTTGTTTTTAAGGGACACCATCTCCACCACCCAGAATTACCCCTGACCAATTAGCCCGAAATAGAATGTCTAAAGCACCCTGCTCTCCCAAAAATAACCCCAGCCCTATACTAGCCGTCTCAGAGTATTTCGAACGAAACGGCTGATGGCCCTATTTTCTAATAATCCATCGCCTAAACTGATACAGGGTTACCTATTGTCCCCAACAGAAATAGTGCTTAGCTTATGTTCCTCCCCGAAAGGGATACTCGTGAACGCATGACAGTAGCACCTCGCACTTACTTTTTCATAAACTTAGTAGTCCTCGGAGGAAGATGTGTATTACCAAACCTTATGTTGAGGTGAATGAGCCTCCACCGGAGAAGCCGGTTCGAATTTTTTAATAAACCAGAAAGTTGACAGATGTCAGGCTTCCTGCAACGATTATAGGGCGCAGAAATCGACACCTAGAAGGCCAGACGATGGACAGGGACACCCACAGAACCCTGCACCACAGCAATAATTAATAGATTAGTAACACGCACATTAACATCAGAGTTAATAGACACCAATCATACAGTAACAGATAAGAGCATTTCCGCAACTACTCGGTAGTTGGGAGAGAGGATGAAGTATGTAAATGTCTTCCCTGCCAAAATCTCTAAGACTTTCGTTTCTTATAACCCATTCAAAGATAACCTGCAGCCATCGGAAGAGAGGGGTCGGACGTGACGCACAGCCTGGCTGCGGACCATAAAGCATCTATGACATCGACCAAGGGGGAAGCTACGAAGCAAAAAGGGCGTGAGACGAGACACCATTATCAGAATGTTGAGCGCGAGGGGCTACATCAAGGCCCCTGCTCACTGACCAGCGTGCCTGAAGTCTCAACCCGTCGGGCCCGATTGATGGGCCCAGTACTGAAAGATTCTGCTCTCCTTGGTCTGCATTTTTGATCCGATCCCACGCCACCCCTCTTCCCTCGACATCCCGAAGCACGCCACCCCCCTTCTCTCTTCCTCTTTCATTTGGATTATGACTTTGACCTACTACCGAAGAACAAAAGGCCGGCACCCTGTCTCAAAGTACCTATGGTGAACTGTGTTAAGGAACAGGACTGTGATCAGAGAACAGTGAGTGGTCACACCCTGCCACGTGAGAAATCAGATTTGAGCTGGACCTTAGCTCCACCGCCGGTGCTCAACAGTGCCAACGAAAGAAGAACAACAACAAGAGCTTACCAGTGATGGCTCTTTATAATAGGACACTGGCAAGAAGAACCTATGTTAAGTTAAAAACCCTCTCCCAACCACCTTTTTATTAACTATCCCCCTATTGAGTTTTCATGATGCTGCATCAATCACTTCCGACTATACACTGGGACAATATCCTATTCATACTCGAACAAGCTCACCTGGGCCTGACATGCGGCACAGCTAATGTAATTTTGAATGTACTTCCTCCTCGCCTACTTTATCAAACTGTATGAGACAATGTACAAATGTGTCAGATTACTCCTGCCTGCCCTAACGACTCTGTATCTTTAAGAAATGTATGACGAACATTGACGATACTATAACTGAAAGGCTAACAAAGGTGAATATTGGCCAGGCAAGCTGACGAGATATGTTAAAAGGGAGGACTGTGGAAATTTAGCTTGCAAACTGAACATTATCTGCGCCATCTTGCCTCTCCCCAGCGCCACGCACAGCGAATGCACGGCCGCCATTTTAGGCACCCCACTCTCTCCCCGCTCACTCTCGATCGCCAGCGCTTTCCCCTGGCGCTGCGATCATCCCCCGCGCGCCGACCACCCCCGCTCTCTCATACAGGCCATAAACCCTCTCTTTCTGCGCGACCCTGCTACGGAACCACATCCGACCGACATCCCATACATGGTCATGCCTCTCCTTTGATAACCCCCATCCTCTGCGCCCCATTGTCTGAACTGGTCCCAGGCCATCACCTAGCCCTGCGGATGCAGTTTATTGCCCCTACTGTAAGGGAAACACCCCACATCAAAGGGATTACAGTAGATCAAAGCCCTTACCCCCTGAGACCCGACCGGTCACACACACCCCCAGGAATTGGCGGAATACCCTGCTGCGCAATAGCCATCTCCTACTGTGGGTGGGGTGGGAACTTCTACTGTATCTATGTGTGGGATCGGATCTGAACCGGGGCTTCAGGGGATATTCTCCCATACATCAAGGGGACCTCAAGAATGTACTATGTGTAATAAAGCAATAAACCAGTGTATAAGAGACCAGGTCTCAGAGATGCAGTTAGAGCACCTCGTGACGATACCTTGCTGTCTGATCTGATGTGTTCTGCTCCGACGGAATAAAACTTTGTTTCCTGCCTTCCAGTCTCCGGCGCCTGCCTCTTTCATTGGTAAATTATCGAGTGGTATGAGAGGCGATTACCGCCGGGCAAATACTTGAAAGGTTATCGACTGAAACTGCCGCTACCATTTAACACTATGTTATAGGTAATTCTAGGTATTGAAATACCACATTTGTATTCCTTCACTACATGGAATGAGGGCCATACATGTGCATCACAAGTAGGGGCAACTGGCTATGGCTTGGGCCCTGCGACCTCTCCTACTAATTGTACTGAGAGAGCAGGAATCCCTATCCTAGTGGTTTGCCAGGAGCATGCTTAGATGGTCTTAGCTCAGCCATTAAGTAGCCCAATGTCCCCTCAAGTGGATCCATTACCCTGCACTTCCTTTCCCGCAGAACGATTTCCACATTCCCAGCTAGCGTGTGAGCCCCTTGGGTAATGATACACAAGGCACTAGCTCCTGAAGACAGGAGAATCTCTGGAGTGTTTTGGAGCTAATAAGGATGATTTAAGAGTGGATATGACTCACAGAATGATTATCAGAGCCTGTAACAGCATCCGAAGAGGTCCATGTGGCTCTGAAACCAGTGCTGGATTGAACCCTGTGGAGGCCCCTAGGCAGTGGAAATTTCGGGGGCCCCCTCACACATTATCTCCCAATACGTTTTTAATTTTACCAATCAACAATTTTAATAAACCAATTTTACTACACATAACTAAATAATAACAATTATTAATGTTATTAAACAAAACATTTTCGTTTCTTTAAGTTCATTCATTTTTCCTATCTTTTGGGAACAATTTAGGAAAGCTTGATTGTAATTTTCTTTCAAGATTAAATCAATATTATTTTTATCCATTGTTGAGGGACCCCTAAAAGGAGTGGGGTCCATAGGCCGGGTCCTACTTTGCCTATTTGGTAATCCAGAACTGTCTGAAAAGTTCCCCGGTGGTATCGCAAACTATAAACACTGAATGTAACCCTCGAATAAACGAGTACTGGCTCAGACTTTACTGCGTCAATGGAAGGGAATCCAGACTGTCCCCAGTAGCTGGACTAGTAAAATTCCAGAGGAAAGCACTTTGTCGTATTCGAGGGTGTGGGAGTGTTCAGTAGCATAGCAAGGGGGAGGTGGTCCGCCCCGGGTGGCATGAGTTTTGGGGGTGTCAGCCTCCCCCCGCTCTTACCTGCAGTCTCGGGCGGCAATCCTCCCCCCCCTCCGCCCGCCCTTCAATTGCCCACCGAGGAACAATAAATGGAAACAAAATCTCACAAAAACCCACCCCCACTCTTTGATGGAGGCACAGCGGGGCGGCAAACATGGGGACCGCCAAGGGTGGCCAAAGGGATAGCTACGCCACTGAGAGTTTACTTGGGAAGCCTTGTGCCCCAAACACCCATGATCCAGATCACCAGGGCTGTCCTAATAGACACTACATATTGTACTGCACCAGCTCTGGATCCTCTGGCTCAGGGAACTACACCCTGCAAGGTGACTCCGATTTCTCTCTGGGGGGCACGAAGCCTAAGTACTCGGTGATGCCAGAGGAGAGGGCTGCTCCTCTACAAGCAGGGGGGAGAATAGAAGAAGTGTAGAAAGAGGATTTACAGAACAGGGAACCAGAAAGGAAATGAAGTGGCCAGTCGTGACTTTGGCCACGCGCCCCTGCAGGGAAGGAGCTGCAAGTATATGCCACCCTTTATGCAAGGGCTCTCTTCTCCTACTCCTCAGCACTGCCCTCATATATGTGTAATCTTCTTACCCCCTTTCTAGAAAAACAAGCTTTTCTAGACAACCATCCTCTGAAGCGTTTGCAGTTGCGGCCGGCATTACTCGCGGGTGGGGGGGAGAGAGTCGCGCAGGGAGGGAGTCGCGTGGGGGGTTTCATTTTTTTAAAAATTAAAAAAATGAACTTACCTTCGCGGCCCGGTCCTACGTCGCCCTGTGTGTCTCTGCTCCACACATGAAGCAGACAGCCTCCCTCCCCTCCCCTAAGTCAATCACAACGCTGCAATGGCACTGTTATGATTGGCTGGGACACCAACCGCACAGGCGTCTATGGGGAGGCCATTTTCTCCATGTAGGCTGCATGCAGCTTACATGGAGAAAAGGACAGAGTAAGTATGACTGGTTTGGTCAGCCCTGGGGCCGACCAAACAGTCAGCGTCCACAACAGTGGGCAAGCAACTCTTCCCCTGCCCTGGAGCAGGGCTGTCCCTCCCCCAACCAAACGCTTCTGCTTTCTCACAGTGCGAGAAGCAGAAACAGAAAATGGTATGGATAATACCAATTTATGTTTCTGCTTCTCGCACTGCGAGAAAGCAGTGGGGCGACGCTCCTCTACCCACATGGAGGAGCCCCCCTGCTTCTTCTGCAGTATTTCTTCAACTGGTTTCATTTTTGCTCTCTTCTGAAGTTTTTTTATGTTTCTGTCATATCTCTTCTCTCTATAGTTCTCTATAGTTTTTTATTTACCCCTGAGGTATTTTGCTGTCTTGCTTGTTTTTCGCCTCTCATCTCGTTTCCCCAAAGTCTTTATCACCCCAGTATCTCTGCTCAGCAATACATGTAGCTGTGAAGTACTTAAATGTCTCTGTTTCATTTTTATCCTTTTGGTATTTCTAGTCTTAAAGTACTTAAATATATCTCTCTTATCCCTTCCTGTCAGTATAAATGTGTCTCTCTGATCTCTTCGTCTCTGTATTTTTAGACCTGAAGTATTTAAATGTTTTTCTCTCAATTCTTCCTGTCAGTATTAGTTGTCTTGAACTAGTTAAATGTCTCTATCTTATCACTGCATCTCAGAACATGTGGTCTAGGAATACTTAAATATCTCTCTGGTATCTCTACTTCTCAGTATTTGTAGGATTAAAATAGTAAATGCCTCTTTCTTACTCCTGTCTCTAAGTTTAAATGTGTGTCTCTTATCCTTTCCTCTCATTCTTTTTAGACCTGATATATTTAAATCTATCTCTTTTGATTCTTCTTTTGAGTATTTTTTGGTTTGAACTATTTATATGTCTGTCTCTTTTACCACCCCAGGTATTTGTAGTCTGGAAGTATTTAAATGTTTCTCTCTTATCCCTTCCTCTCAGTATAAATGTCTCTTTCATATCTCATCTCTCCATATTTTAAACCTGACTTTTTTAATGTCTCTCTTAATTCTAACTCTCATTATTTGTTGCTGTGAAGTATTTAAATTCCTCTCACTTATTTCTCCATCACAGTATTTGTAGTCTTGAAGTCCTTGAGTGTATCTCTCTTAACTCTTCCTCTCCGTATCTGTACTGTACAAGAATTTAAAGGCCAAGTTCTTATATCTCCCTCTCATTATTTGTAACCTAGAAGTATTTAAATGTTTGTCGTGAAGTATTTAAATACCTCTATCCTGTTTCTCCATCTCCGTATTTGTAGTCTTGAAGTCTTTAAATGTTTCTATCTTATCTCTTCCTCTAAGTATTTGTAGTCTATGAGTAGGTAAATGCCTCGTTCTTGATGCTAATGTAACTGTTATTGGCATCTCTCACACCCTCCATCAATACGGTCCCCAGCTTGACGACCACCTCTCCGATTGATTTATCAATACTTTCCCGCTCAGTGCACAGATCCTTCAGAAAAGCATAGCTAGACGTCTTCTAGACCTGTCTCACCTTGCAACTATCCCATTCAGGCAAACTGGCTTCATTCTTGTACTACGGCTCCGTCTGAGGTTTCAGATTTCTGTCGCGCATTGATCGAAGGCAGATCGTTCTCTGTTGTCACTGCCAAACTATGCAACTCTCTTCCGGGTCACGCCCGCGTTCTCAAGAATTACCACCAACCTAAAAATTCCCTTGAGGAAAGAACACAAAATATGGCAAAAACTAGACTCACACACCTCCATAGATGCCTACCTACCTTTTCCCCACTCCCCAGCTCCCCCCTCTCCTGCCCCTCTCCCCTCCTCCATTACTTCTTCTTTCTGTATTTTTTTCGTTCCTCTTCTCCTCTCTCTCTCGCTCTTCTCATTCTAATACCACTCTGGGGTATTCCATCCCACAGTACTCTAGCTAGACTCTCATAGGACCTCGCTCACCTCTAGCGATGACGGTAATTATGATACTGTGTTTCATTGATATCATGATATATTAGGAAACTATGGTACCATGACAACACAATTCGACAGCAAGTCGTGCTACACCCTCTCTCACCCACCATTATGAGATTGTTGGTGCTATAACCTATTGTTGTTAGTTGGTGCATCTTTCTGATTACTGTTCTGTCCCTTGCTGCTCAGCCATGAGTGATGTCACTTGGAATGTTGAGTGTGTGGGACTGGAGCAGATGGCAGTTGGAAGAGATGGGCTGAGCAGCAGGGAGGCTGCTCCTGGTGGGGCTTTACAAGGGATCTACATGGGCTTTACTTGGGACTTTACTTGGGGTTTTACTTGAAGCTTATATATGGACTTAACCAATAAACCTACAACCTGTTTCTAAGTGACCTGTCTACGAGACATCTTTCATTATTACAGTTGTTTTTTTTTTTCTTTCTCTACTGGTTTAGTACTATTTGTCTTATAAAATCTCCATAAAAATGATTTCGAAATATAAAAGAATTGCCTAAATTTTCACAAGCATAAAATTAGGCTTTTTGCTGCTGCTGTTTCTTCCAAAGTTTGGGGTTTCGACCCTGCCTTCTCTTTTCATTTTCTGCTATGTTTTTTTATTGGCCTTCTCTGCTGCATCATCAGTGCCAGGGCCAAGGAAGTGCTTCATTTGTTAAAAATTCGAATAATAATATTAATAGTAAGCGCGTGCCAATTTTTTTCTTGGAAGCCTGCCGCTGGTGCGGACTAATAGTGGTGCCAACAAATACCAAAGCTGCTGATTCCACCTCATGCCTCTCTCTTCATGACCCCACACTTCCGGTCTCTGTATCCCACTGTTGTAGGGTCTTCTGCATCCTTTCTTTCTCCATTTCTGTTTCCCGTCCTTCTCTTCCTCTTCCTTTCGCCATTTTCTGCCTCTGGCTTGGTGTGGATGAAAGCCTGATGATAAAAACATAAGTCATGGTCTCCAAAAACAATTGACATTCCCACCACTGACAACCACCAGCACAAATTTGCACTGAGCACACGGGTTGGGTACTAGCACACCTTAAAAACGCATAATCAATTAGTCTTATCCACAATACATGCAGTCCTGAATTATTTAAATGTCTTGTTCGTCCAATTCACAATATGTATACATTCCCTATTGTAAGTATCTCTTGCTGATATCTTTCATCAACCGCGTTTTTGTACCTCGGAAGCATGTGTGTACGTCTCTCTTGCTTCTCGTCTCTTCTTACAGTACGGCTACTCGTAAAAAAAGCCTTTTCTTTGTCACGTTCCGGTATGCTCCTGCAGAAATTACGCCCCTTGCTTCTCCTGCTGAAGAGTGTCTCGAGTGCATGGCCTCTTCGTGAGGCTGCGCACGCCCCAGGCAGGACACGTCACTGCTTTGTGAGGCGGCGACAATAAGAGAGTTCTTGGAACAGACCCCGAGGGCACGCAGCGTGGTAGTCCCGCGCCACCCCTATGGACACACCACAGCCCTGGGCACGCCGTATCCACACTCACTTCAAGCGGCACATCAATCAGATGTTATCCATCTGAAGTATTTGTTGGCAAACCGCTCTTTGAGGGTGAGGCACTGGCTTTGGGGAAGAGCCTCTCACGTGAGCAGCTCGGTAGAGAGCCAAAAAGCACAAGCAAAGGCGAACTCCTGTCTTTCCCAACAGGGAACAAAGACATCTATGTGTTCCTCAAAGGAGCCTCGCCCGGACAGCTGTACATTTGGGAAACTTCGTTCAACAATTACTTCTGACTCCCGCCTCACAATGGGGCCGTGTGTTCCATGTTACCTCACACGAGAGCTTCCGTTGAACCGACGATACATTCAACGTCCTTCTTTTATTTCACTCACCGGAGCGCCTTGAGGTCGTATCCATGGTGGCTCGTGATGAAGAGGCGTGGTCAGGCAGTCGCGAGGGAGCAGTTTAGTGTTTCAGTGGGGTTCATGTATTCAGTTTGTCCATCGGCTGTCCTGCACCTGTCCTCTCACCTGCAGACCTTTAGCTCCCAAGGTGTAGTGTCCTGCTGGACACGTTCTAGTGTTCCGCTTGGTGTTACCCAACACTGTACACCCACCCATCACAGGTGTAACTGGTCAGGTGACCCTGCTAATAAAAGGGGCTGGGCGCATGTGCCCTGGGCCAGGTGCAGTACCCTACCGCACTGTGTCTGTGTCCGTGATTGGTAGCAACAGTGCTTTAAATGGGCCAGTACTCACCGGTACGGAGTACCAGCACTTCTTATTTTTACTGATCAGACTACCGGCACTTCTCCATGCTAAGGAGAGTACCGGTACTCATTGAAGTAAGCTAATTGGTGCTAGTGCTGCGGAGCTCGAGGCAGTCAGAGTAGAGCAGACCTGTACAGCACTCTGACAGCCAAAAGCGCCTCTCTAGCTCGTAGGTGAGTAACTGCTGAACCATTCAGCAGCGGCTCATGTGCGCTATGCAAGGGGTGTCCCTGTTTGGAATTTTCACGCTCTTCTGTGTTTGATAGAAAAGGGCCCATTAAGGCCCTTTTCTGTCAATCACATTCACACTGTGCTTGCTGTAACAATCCCAAGTGAACCTTTTTGGGAGAGGGAGCTGGAGCGAGAGTGAGTTCGACAGAGAGAGTGCGTGCATGCGCGCGTTTGCCTGCTTCTGTGTATGTTTGAGTGTGAGAGAGAAAGCGAGCTCAGAGAGGAAGAGAATCTGGACACACTCAGGAGGTAGTTTTAAAGAAATGCGTGGAATGCTTTTGTGTGTGCATTGTCTGCTTGTTTCTGTGTATATTAGAAGTATTGTGCCAAAAGCAACCAAGTAGAAACAGTATGACAGTGAGAAGCTGCAAATATTGCAAAACAAGGAAATCTTAACATATCGTGTTAGGTATTTATTTTGTGTAATGAGTTAACACGTTTTGTTTATATTGATACTTTTCTCAAATGTTTTGGTATGTCCTGCAACTGGAGCAGTACTCATTATTAATGCTGCTATTCCAAACTCTCGTTTGTTCTGAGGCACACTGATAATTAGCCAGAATAGTGCTGGTGATGGCTTGACTGCATTCATTGAAAAGCTCCTTCTATTGTGATTTAGGGCCTGCTCCCAGCAGGTATTCACACCACTATTTATCATCATATGCAGCTGTTAATCCGAATATATGGGAAATGCACGGGCAAAATGAATACTCTTTTTTTTATTTTTTATTTTTATTGAAAACCATATAGAATACATCAATTTGAGTCCAGATATACATCCATTAAAATCCATCATTGACATCCGAAGGGGTAATAAATAGCACTAATTAATCAAGAAGCAACCCATCCAATAATCAATAAGCAGGGGGATCTTAAAGAAACATTATTAAGCCGTAAGATAAAAAGAACGCCTACAATCTTGAAACTTATGTCCACTGCCTCAAAACAATACCAAATAAGCAAGACATTACATTTAAGATATCTAAAATACATGTAAAATAGTGAAAAAATGACATGAAGTATACTATGCATGTTAAAGTGCCAAGTTCTGCGATTCATAAAAGTAAGGACAGTTTGGAAGAAGAAAAAAAAACGGCAGGTTATATACTAACTTTCAGAAATCACAGTCAAAATACAGTGCCCAGTTCTCCTCAAACTTCTTAAGTCCCCCAATTCGTGAAGCATAGATTTGTTCGCTTTTTTAAACCTGACCCATTTTCTGAACCCATTAATTTTTAGATGGAATTAAATCCGTTTGCCATCTTTGAAGTAAAAGCGATCTGGCGACAGCCATTCCAATATACAATAATTAATCAACTTCTCTGGTAGCCGAAGATCTGGGTCATAGCGCAGCACTATCAGCCTAGCGTTAAACCCAATCGTTATCAAACATTCTGTTGCCAGATAATCAAAAATATTGTTCCAAAATTTCTGGATCGAGGGGCACTGTAGTATAATATGAGTCCAATTGGCTGAGGGGTGAATGTGGCACCGGAAACACTGCCCAGATTGATTGGGATAAACCTTGGCTACAAAGCAGGGGGTTCTATACAGTAGCCACTTGCTAAAATATAGCATCCTTCGCTAGTTAGCCCCTCTAACTGAACTAAAATGAAAGTTATTGATTGTAGATCACATATTTGCAGTAATTTCCAGGTCCTCATATTTGCCCCATTTTGTTATGGCCTTGGCCTCAAGATCTATCCCTTTGATTGAGGCTAAACACTTTTTTTCATTCCCCCGGCTTTTTCACTACCCTATCTTCTAGCAAGTCATGAACTAACTGTTTCTGGCCCATAATCTGGAGCAGATCAAGTTTGCTAAAGAACTTACTGAGAATATTATATGACCCAAGGAGGAGGAAATCGTCTGGGATTAATTGAAATATTTCACTAATATTCAACCATCTACCATTCCGAAGAAAATCGGAAAGTTTATGAAAGCCAGCCTTGGTCCAATTTTGTATAATTAAGAACGAATCTCTAATTCCTGCTGACACGAAAAGATCAGCTATTGGAGTTGCAACATTAATAACTGGAATGGAATACCTTCTATAGAAAGCCTGACGTTTATGAAAGAACGAATGTAGACACTTATATCTTACTAATTTAGGAGATCTAAATATTGATAATGGGCAGTGGATCTGATTTTCTTTGCATATTAAATTCATAAAAAAGTTGATAAAAAGACCCGGATGTAAACCCTGCTTAAATCTATTCATGTATTGTGCAAAATATGCAAAGTAGTATTCCCTCAAATTGGGGGGGGGGCTAAGCCACCATCTTCCAGTTTCTCATATAAAGTGCGAAGTGCAATTCGGGGAGCTTTATTGCCCCACAAGAACGATGTAAACATTGACTCTAATTTCGTAAAAAAGGAGTTCACTAAAACACAGGGAAGTGCTGAAAAAAAGGAAATTAAACAGTGGAAGCACTGACATTTTGATCAAAGAGACCCTACAGAGAATGGCTAAAGGGAGAGAGTTCCATCTCGAAAATAAATCCTGGACTTTTCGTAACAATGGAACAAAATTCAGATCATATAATTCCGAAATTAATGGCAAAAAATAGACACCTAGGTATCTCTTGGGATTAAAATTTAAGCACGGAAGAATATTGAAAACGGAAATAATTTTGTGCGGGTGTGCATCTAGGGATTTACACCCGCACAAAATTATTTCCGTTTTCCTTTTATTAATTTTGTAACCACCAAACGACTCATAGAGGTAAAAAATCTGGAAGGCTTTTGCCTGCACTTCTTCCTCCGGCTTTATAATAAGCAAGATGTTGTCGGTGTATAATTTAACTTTGCCCATGATTGGAAGCGGAGGGCAGATATCCCCATTATTCCTGATTGCTATCGCGAGAGGCTCAATAAAAAAAGCGAATAGCACCGGGGATAACTGACATCCTTGTCTAGTTCCCCTTTTGACTTTTACTTGGCCAACCTCAGTGGCATTAATAATAATATTGGTCTCTGCATTCAAATATAATTTCTCAACCAACCCTATAATTTTAGAGGGTATGCCAAATTTCGCTAAAATACAAAATAAAGTCTCCCAAATCACCAAATCAAATGCCTTCTAGGCGACTAAAAAAACAGTACTAATGCTGGTGTCTTCCGGGTCTCAAAATAGTCTAGTGCCTTGACTAAAAAATGCGTATTGGTTCCGAGCTGCTTCCCGGCTATAAAACCATTTTGATCAGGATGGGGTAAATATGAGGCGATCCCGTTGAATCGATTGGCTAAAAGTTTAGTAATTTAATTTGTAGTCAGAATTTAAAAGCGTAATCGGGCGATATGAATTAAGATCTTCACTGTTTTTGCCTTTTTTTTAAAAAACTGACTACATTCCCTTTTCTAAAAGACAGAGGTATGAGCCCTCCTTCAAAAATTGAATTTACCAATAAAAGGAGATAATCCACAATTACACTAGCGAACATTTTAAAGAACTCGGCAGGGAGACCATCCGGCCCGCAGGCTTTACCATTCGGGAGATTTTTATTAACCTCCCCTAGCTCTTCTTTTGTGAATGGTCTCGCCATGTTTCTTTTTTCTAAGTCTGTTAAGACGGGAAGTTCATTTTCCTGAAGAAAAACTCCCAAAGATGACATATCGATGGATTGTTGTTGGCCATATACCCTTTTATAATGTTGTACCATTATGTCTCCTATCGCTCCCAAGTCTTCCAAATGAGAACCGGAAGTGGGGCATCTCAGTGCGACTATTTGGTTACTAGCAGCCCGTTCCCTTGCCTGCCGTGCCGGAAATCTACCTGTATAATTGCTTTCCTCATAAATCTTTTGCCTATTATGCTGAAATAGGGATTCACTTTTAGCATAATATTTTTTGGCCAGGTTCCGCTTAGCCTGATCCAGCTGTTGTTGGCTCACCGCCGAGGGGCTAGAAAGGAATGTGTCGAAAGTAGGGGTGGGCGGAATTTGCGAAATTCATTTTCGCAAATTATCGGGAAAATTTTAAAAATCTCCGCAAACACGCGGAAATATCGCGAAGATGCAGAAGTTTTTTTCCCGCCCGTTCGCGGTATTTTCTGCGTGGTCGCGGCTCGCCAACTTACCCATGCGGTTGCTCGCGGGCGCGGCCATCTTGTTTTCACTTGTCTCGCGGTGCATGATCGCGAGAAGAAAGACGTGATCGCGCGACACATGACGTTACTGCGGGCGCGAACTGTCGCGAGACAGCGCAAATGGCTACCAACAATCCAACATCTTGTGGAGAACGCGACCGGATCGGGAAAACTTGTCGGCGAACGCGGGGATTCAGGTAAGGCGATCGCGCGCACGCGAGAATGTATTATTTTACAGCGCGAGCAAGAAACAAATTATCGCTAAACTGCGGAATGCTGAAATTTTTACATTTTCACGCTTTCCGCGGAACGCAAAAATGCCAAATTATCGCAATTTCCGCGAACGGAACGGAACGGAATTTTGGCCCAGGCCTAGTCGAAAGACCTTTGAACTTTTTGCTCTAGGGTTTACTTCTCCTCCTTCCTATTCCTTGAGCTCTCCGCATCTTTCCCAATAGCAAGCCCTCGGAAAAAGGCTTTAAATGAATCCCAGACCACATGCAGTGGTGCTGAGTCATGGTTTCGCTCAAAGAACTCTCTGATTTCTTTTTTTTTTTTTGTTTTTTTTTTTTTTGAAAACCTTTATTTCAAAATTCAGGACACAGCTATTCAGCCGACAGCCCGGAGGTTCGGCAGCATTGAGAGTTAGATACAGTGATGTGTCCCCAATACAGTTCAAAGAGTAATGCAAAGGTCCAATTTTAAGTAAACACAGAAAAACTCACAACAAACCCCAGCAAGGCAAGGACATTGAAAGCCCATGGCGAAAGCCCCCAGGGGAGGCCGGACCCCACTCATCTACTAGTTACAAGACTGTGTACGGAGGAAGAAGGGGGACAGCAGAGGCCCAAAACGGTTCCTAAAACCAAACTGTGCTGGAAAGTAGGTCAGGGGGAAAGCTGTTCCTCGGGAGGTTCCAGATCCGGGGCAAGACATATTCCCCCCCTGTATTGGTTCCACCGCCCCCAGATGGCATGCCACTTCCGGGGGCGACCTCTAGAGCAGTAGACCGTCTTTTCCCTAAACATGCTCCAGTCCATGTTCTCCTTCCACGCGGTCAGTGTAGGGGGTCCCGAGGAGCCCCACAATCGCGCGATATCCCTTTTAGCAACCATGTTACCCAGAGTCACCCATTGGGTCTGCGCCTCATCGAGGTCAGTGGGCCCCCAGACGTTCAGGAGGCAACACCGTGCCTCCGGCTGTACCGCAGTGCCCGTCACCTCCCCCATAACTGCATGGACTCTCCTCCAGAACTCCACAATGACACCACATTCCCAAATGATGTGCAGGAAAGTACCCACCATACCACATCCCCTTCTGCACAGGCCGTCCTCCGAGAATCCCATGTGGACCAGTCTTGGCCCCGTCACATACACCCGGTGCAGTATTTTAAGCTGCACCAGCCTCAGACGCGACGGGATCGCAACATCCTTAGGAGAAGAAACCGCTGACTGCCAGTCCTCATTATCCAACTCAAGGCCATCCCTAGTCCACTGTTCTCTCAGCCCCAAAAGCATGTCTGCCCGGACGTTAATCAACTTCTTATATATGAGCGAGATCGTGCTCTCGGGCATATGACCATCAAGGACTCGGTCCTCAAGGGGAGAGGACTCCGGCACCTTCTCACCCTCCACGAGGACTGATCGGAGGGCGTGACGCAGCTGGATATACCTGAAATACTCTGAGGGCCCTAGCTCATACTCAGTCTGCAACTCCTCGAAGGACTTCACCCTCCCCTTATGCAGCACATCTCCCACCTTGGATATACCTATCAGGTCCCACTTATCAAAGCCCTTCGTATGCCAGAGTCTTCCCAATCTTTCCGATTCAAACAATGGGGTAGCAAGGGTGAGCCTATCCTTCCAGCCCAACGAGTCAGTCGCCATCTTCCATACACGCACCGCCACACCTGTGGGCACCGTGAGGGACGAGTCTAAGGACCGAGAATACAACGCCCTGTAGTAGTTGCCGCCACGCAGCAGCCACCTATCCATGGCATACCCAGGGCTGAGGGCAGGGCCATAAAGCCCATGATTGATCGCGCTCAGCTGCGTGGCCCAATAGTACCGTCGGATGTCGGGGAGCGCAATGCCCCCATCGTACCATGGGAGCGTCAACTTTGAAATAGCTATTCGCGGCCGCCCATCCCACAGCAACGTCCGTTGGAGGCCTTCGACCTCCCGAAAGTATCTGGCCGGTACCCAGTCCAAGGTGTTCTGGAGGGCGTAGAGGAAGCGGGGAAGAGACTTCATTTTGAACAGGGCCGCACGCCCAACAAGGGAGAGCGGCAGCCTCCGCCAACCTTCAACATCTCGCCTCAAGCGTGCCAAGGGGGGGAGCAGATTCCTCTCATAGCGCACAGCAGGATCCATGGATATAAAAATCCCCAAATACACGAAACCCTGCTGGGCAACCTGTATCGAACATGTTCTAGGGATCGGTGGGACCTCGCCAATAAGAACGTACAAGTACGATTTGCCCCAATTAATCACAAGCCCCGAGTTCCTACCGAACGATGCGAGTACGTCACAGACCACTATAAGTGACTTTTTAGGTGAGGCAAGATACAACAGGATATCATCGGCATAAAGCGAAATACGGTCCTCGTGATCAGGCGACCACCGAAGGCCCCGTATATCCGGATGCCAACGTATCCACGCAGCCAACGGTTCAAGGGCGAGGGCGAACAACAGAGGCGACAGGGGACAACCCTGCCGAGTACCCCTACCAAGCTGAAACGGAGTAGATGCCCGACCATTCACCACAACATTCGCTAGTGGCCCCTCGTACAGCAACCGAACCCAACTCACAAAACCGCGACCGAAACCAAACTTGGCCAGCACGGCCCATAAGTATGCCCACTCCACCGTGTCAAAGGCCATCGTGGCATCAAGAGATGCCACAATAGCCGGTTCACGCAGCGTGCCCGCCCTGGCGATGACGCCATGAAGACGCCGAAGGTTTAATGCTGTGTTTCGGTGCGGGATGAAGCCAGATTGATCCGGGTGGACCAAATCGCCAAGTACCCTAATCAAACGGGTGGCCAGGAGTTTGGCCAGAATTTTCGGCTCAGCGTTGAGGAGAGAAATGGGCCGATAGGAGGCGCACCTATCTCGGGGTTTACCCTCTTTATGTATGACAACGATCGACGCCAGCCGCTGATCCAACGGAAGGATCCCATCCCCCGCGCCTCCAAAAACATGGCGCGCAGGTGAGGGGCGACCCTATCCGGGAACAGTTTGTACAGGTCGATCGGCAGTCCATTCGGTCCAGAGGCCTTACCCGAGTTTAAGGCGCGAATCGCCCCCGCCACCTCGTCAACCGTTATGTCACCATCCAAATCGTCCCTATCTATGTCAGAGAGGCAGGGCAACTCGATATCCCGGAGGAGATCAGATGAGTCCTCGGGCGGCCTGTCCGACACCGAGGAATAAACCCTACGAAAATACTCCGCGAAACACTTCACAATCCCCTCAGGTTCCACAATCGCCTCTCCCCACTCTCCCGTCAACTCTGGCACCACTCTATTGACCCGTTCTTTCCTGTCCAACCACGCCAGGAGTTTCCCTGCCTTATCACCAACGTCATACAGGCGGCCCTGTTGTTCCCTACTGAGGGTCTTAGCGGCGTTCGTCACCAGGTCCCTATAATCCGCCTGCTTCAAGCAAAGCTCATGCAGTGAGGACTCTGTAACCTCCTCCTCCATAGCCCCCTCAAGGGCCGCGATCTCCTCCTCCACTTGCCGCACCTCGCCATCCCTCCGATTCTTGGCAGCCACCACCAGGGAGAGGGCTTCCCCCCGAAGCACGGTCTTAAAAGCTTCCCACAGCGACACCGCCGAGTCCACGGTTCCCAGATTGTCCTTAAAGTAATTATCTACCTTCTTTACCAGGGCGCTGCGCATCTTGGGGTCTCGGAAATACCATGGGTTAATGGGGGCCACCCTCCCTCCTCCCTCCCGACCTAGATCCAGCCGGATCCACACTGGCGAATGGTCAGAGATACCGCGTGCCATGTGCCTCGCCTCGGATATCAACGAGGCATGTGCGGCCAGAGTGAGCAGGTAATCAATCCTGGAGAGGCTACCATGTGCCCCGGAGTGAAACGTGTATTGACTCTGTGTGGGGTGCCGGAGCCTCCAGCAGTCTATCAGACCAAACGTATCCAGGAAGTCTGGAAGCCATTTCTGAGCCCCCCCTGTGTCCCTGGGCGGGTATCTATCCAACAGTCCGGAGCCCACAGCATTGAAATCCCCTCCCACTACCAGCATTCCCCCCGGGAGAGTTAGCAAAGCCCTGCCCAGTTCAGCAAATGTGGAGGCCTGCAGGGCCGGCGGGACATAAACCGAAACCAAAACCAAAGTCCTTCCTTCCCACCGCCCCGCCACCGCCACAAACCTCCCCCTATCGTCAACAATGGTGGAGTCCACCTCAAAAGGCAACGATGCTCTAACAAGGATGCCCACACCCCTGGACCCAGAAGAGAATCCCGAGTGTGCAATGAATTTATACCCCTTCCTATTCAGGGCATAGCACGTATTACCTATGAGATGCGTTTCCTGCAGCAAGACAACATCTGGCATTGAGCGTTTCAAAAATTGCAAAACAATCCCCCTCTTGATGCGATCCCCCAAACCATTAACATTCCAGCTTATAACACTTAAGCCTCTACCCCCCATCCTCAAACGGAAAGAGGCCCACCCCACACCCGAGGAGCCACCATGGAACAGCCCTGAGGATAATCATCATGCCTTGCAGAAATAAACCCCCCAACAACAAACTCAAAATCCCCAAAACTCCCCCCACCCTGCACCCCTGCTGCAGCTTACAAAGCCCCCCCAACTTGCAGTGTGCCTGTCGCCCTACAAAAACAAAAAATCTACAAAAAGTACCCTAAGGGAGGAAAAAGAGCAACCCTCGTCCTCCCGCAACCCTCCACAGTTACTGCACTCTGTTCAAGTCTTCAAGTATGGTCAATTCAAGTCAGGCCGGCTCTGAGATATCAGCCCTGTCCATCCCGGCCACTGTCTCCATGCTCGGCTGTGTCATCCCCCGTCCGTCGCCGGGGCAAAGCGTCCAGCCATTCGTCGGCCATAACCGGAGAGTCAAAAAAGAATGTCCGATCTTCATGCACCACCCGTAGTCTGGCAGGGAAAAGCATGGCATACTTCAGATCCAGTTCCCGAAGTCTCCGCTTCACCACCAGGAAGCTCTGTCTCTGTCTCTGCACCTGCTGGGTGAAGTCCGGATAAAAATTCACCGACGCATTCTGGAAGGGGACTGGGCCCATCACCCTCGAAGCTTGCAGGATAGCGTCCCGATCTCGAAAATGAAAGAGCCGGGCGACAATCGGCCGCGGCGGGGCACCCGCCTTGGGCCGCCCGCCCGGCACCCTATGGGCCCTTTCCACCGCAAAAAACTTTCCAAGGCCCTTAGGCTTCAGATGATTGAGGACCAAATCCTCCACCAGCAGGTCCGCCGAAGCCTCATCCGAGGACTCCGGGACCCCGATGACGCGCACGTTGTTGCGCCTGGCCCGGCTCTCGAAGTCCTCCAGCCGGCGGGCGGCGAGGTCACTCTCGGCCCTCAGCTTCCGAACCTCGGTCTGCAGATCCGCGACATCATCAGTGAGGCCCGTGGTCTTGTGGTCCAGGTTCTTAACGCGCTCGTTCGTCTTGCCCAGGTCCGAGCGGATCAGATTGACATCTACCAGGATGGCATCCACCTTATGCGCCAGGGCCTCGAACTGTCTCCCCATCGAGGTCTGCATCCCGTCAAGCGCGCCCATGACATCCTGTAGGGAGAGCTCCGGTGTCCCAGGCGAGTCCTCCTTCTGGGCATCCGGCGCCTGGCTCGATCCACTCGGCGATGCTTTCAGGAGGGCGTAGCGGTCCATACTGTTGACTTGGGAATACGTTCCCCGCCTGGTGGACTTAGTCTTCAGCCGATCCCCTTCTGCCTTGCCCGACATAATGGACTCCAGGCAGTCCAATGCAGTTAAGACTGTTCCCTCTCAGAGAGAGGAATAAGGAGTGAGCAGGTCTGCCTTGTGCTGCCAGAGTAGCCCGCCGAGCGTCCTTGGGGTAATAAAGCCACCCAGAGCTCTGCAGTGTCCGGGCAGACAAAGGGAACGAAATCGAAAGTGAAAGAGCGAGGACCTCCGTCCGACAGTTCACACCTCGCCAGGCCGTTGTTGATCAACTAGGAGTCGGGCATCCTGACAACTCTAGCCCCTGGCATCCCCGGGAGTTAGGCCGCAATCTTCCGCCAGTCGTAAGTCCGGTTCCCGATGGGCGATCCGACCGCGGGTAGCTTCAATCGCCTCCCTGACAACTCAGCAACACGGTGCCATGCATACCATCAGGATTAGAGACAGGATAGTCGACGGAGGGCGCGAGGGTCTCGGGAGCTCTAAGCTCACGCGGCCATCTTGGTCAAGCGCTAGGCTCCTCCCCCCAACTCTCTGATTTCTGTTTTGATAGAAGACACCCAATTTTCCTCTAATAAGTATTGTTGATTTAACAGCCATCTTTTGGAGGTTTTACTGCATTCACCCAGTTCTAACACTAAAATGATCAGTGCATGGTCCGAGAACCCACTCTGAAGGATTTTCTGCGAACTAAAAACCAAACGCCTGGAGATAAGAAAAAAATCAATACGTGAAAATGTATGGAATCTCCCTGATAAGCAGGTATAAGCGATTTCAGTAGGAAATGCAGCCCGCCAAGGATCAGCTATATCAAGCATTAAGCTATAGCTTTGTACAATTTTAAAGGATTTTCGCTTTAACTGTTTTTTTGCCTTAGATGAGGAATCAACTTTTGAACTCATTAACGAATTGAAATCCCCCCCCACAATTAAATCACCTGATACTTGGATTAATGATAGAAAATATTCCTCGTACGGGGTGGGATTATCCTCTACTGGGGAATAAATACTAGCGAGCGTCAAGGATCTGTGTCCTTAATTACAGGTGACCCAACACCTTCTTCCACTTTGGTCACTCACCAAATTGACTATCTCCGCCTGAAATTTGTTACTAAGAAAAATCGCAGTCCCCCTGTGGGTTGCAGAAGATAAAGAGAAACCCCTATACGCTGCCCAGGACTTAAACATTGAACAATCTGCTGTTTTCTCCCCTGGTATATGGGTCTCTTGTAAAAGGATAGTAGAAGGATTCTCTGTCTTAATCCAGGCCTCAATGGCCCTAATTTTCTGCTTATTATTGAGGCCGTTTACATTAAAAGAAACCACCTACAGTATTTCCTTATTTCCCATTTGCCTTATTTCCAGTTTCTAGATACCCCAATATTCTGATAAAGAAAAGAAATTTCCCACTTTGGTGAACAGTTTCCAACATAGGGCCAGCCAAATAACTTGTCAACCCTTCTTCCTTTCTAAATAGCAATGGACAGATGAATTGTGACCTAAAATATGGTTACAGGTACACATGCATCAAGCTAAGAAATAGCGAGTCCTTATTTGCGATTTTTAAGGAATCACAAATAAGGATTCGCTATCTCCTATGCATGACGCAGATACCCAAAAAATACCGAATCGGTAAAAATCGCTAAACGCGATTGCGAAAAAACCCCAAAAATCGCTATTCGCAGAAAACTCACAAATTGCGATCTCGCAAATAGCGAGATCGCTATTAGCGAGATTGCAATTAGCGAAATCGCCAATTGCGAGTTCACATTTTTACCGAGTCGCATTGGGAGCAGCCTGATGACCTCACAACCAGGAAGTAACTCTTCCCATGGTGCAGTCTGTGTCCATAGGAAGCCAGAGCAGGAAGCAGAGTGCCTGTGGAGAGCTGTGGAAAGGAAGACTTGGCATCCAGACTACTGCAAACACAGGAAATGGCCAACACATCAGCAGAGGAGGGGGCAGGTGCCAGAAAAAGAAAGATAAAGTTTAGTGAGAGGGAACTGGAGTACCTCATTGAAGAGGTTGTGAAGAGCCATGACAAGCTCTTTGGGAAGCTCTCCCTTAAAGTCCCAGAGGCTGAGAAAAGACGCCTCTGGAACAAGATCAAATCCAAAGTCAATGCTGTGGGTGTGACACACCGCAGCATTGATGAGTTAAAGAAACGCTGGTACGATCTGCGGAGCCGTGCCAAGGAGCGAATTGCCCAGAGGCTGAGGGAGGCAAAGAGCACCGGAGGAGGACCCTCGACAGTCCCGGACAACACAGCCCTGGAGGACCTGGTGGAGGGCACAATCCTGCCAGAAGCTGCAGTGGGAGTGACGCAGATGGATACATCCGGCGCAGCTTGCAGTACACAAGGTAAGAGGCACTATAATATACCCATCAATGTAAATTAAAATAGCGCCCATACAGTAATAAGAAGGCAAGCAGCTGTAACCAACCCCAGTCCACAGTCCATATACAGCTACTAATGCATCCTGGGAGTTGTAGTCCCCTGAACCAATTAGTGACTCACATTGCATTTTGTGTGACCATTGTGCCCAATATGCATTACAGACAGTGATTACAGAGAGTGAGAACGTAAGAGCAGACAAAATCACCATGTTGCAAAACATTGTCCACATTTTTTTTTAAACCTGCACTGTTTCACACCACAGGTGCTGAGGAAGGAGACAGTGATGGGAGCGAATGCAGGGAGAGCACCCAGTCAACTGCAGAGCCTGCCGTTGCCAGACCAGTCACACCTCCCAGCACATCCCAGGCACCCACACGACGCAGGGCTACAGTCCCTCCCCTTCAGCCAATGGAGTGCCTTCCGGAACCTGAAAGGGCAATTGCAGAAAGCCAGCCTCGTGTCAGATCCACCACCACCACCCCGCAGACACCGGTCCAGACGATGCGAAGACGCAGGGCAAGGGGCCACACATCTGCACAGGAGGCATTGACTCCAAATGTCTGGGGAGCCGTTGAGATGCAGATGACGAGGGTGCAGCGCCTGCAGGCACGCCACATGGGAGCCATCAGCCTGCAAATGGCCAAATTAAACAGGAACCTCTCCACCATGGCCGATCGCATGAGTGAACTCACTCAAGCAGTTGTGGAGGGCAACAGGGACACCAACGCCACATTGCACGAGCTTGTGCGTGTGATGCAGGAGGGACAGGACACCGAGCGGAGGAGGCATCGACAATTCATGGGGCACCTGGCTGGATTTACACGCTCCAACCACAAGTTGTGCAACGCCACTGCACTGCTGTCACGTCGGTCGGTGGCAATGCAGATTGACATGGGGCATTGTTGTGGGGACGTGGCCAGGGCCCTTGGCCAAGTTACCACAGCTGTTGAACAGCTCCAGGCTGGTGCAAGTGGCCTCAGCAATGCCACTGGAGATGAGGGGAATGAGGGGGCATCCAGCGTGAGCAGCATGTCTGCGCCAGTCAGCACCGGCAGAAGGTGTAGTACACGCCGTTCTACACCTACAATTGCACCAATGGGTGGGGATGCCGCTGCAGGAGATAGACACCTCGGTGTGCGTGGGAGGAGGCGCTGAGCACTCACATCCCTCCGGACAATTAGCCATGGTGGCGTAACCATGGTCAGGACATACTGAGGGACTGCTAATAAAGTCCCAAACCTTATTCATGATAGTGCCTCGGTACATGACGTGAATGTATCCTTAGGCTACGTGTATGTTTAGACACACAACAGTCCATGTGCACGTGCAAATAAAATCTTTGCATGTAAAGAATGTTCGTTTCTGTCTCATGATTACGTACCTTTGAAGTGATGTTGGGTGATGTGGGCACGTATCAACTGCCCCTCCGCTGAGCTTGCAGGATGCGGGTGTGGTGGGTGTACAGGGGGCTGATTGTCCGCAGTGCCGTGGGCATCTATGGGTATGCGTCTCGTGGGAGCTACATTGGGCTACATTGCACATGCTGCCACTGTCCTACAGCAGGTCACCGGCTGGTCCTGCATCGCACCACCAGGTCTGTGCAGGATGTGGAGGCGAGTCTTGACCTATCCAAATGTCCGTTCAATCACATTACCTGTCCTGGTGTGTGCTGCCTTGTACCGCTGCTCCTGTTGGGCGCCTGGGTTCAACTATGGAGTCATGATATAGTTCCTCACGGCGTATGCACTGTCACCTACAGGGTAGTGTGGAATGTGTATGTGTCAGGTATGCATTGCCATTACAGAATGATTTTGTGTGCATAAGTATATTGTCTGACCTAGCAGGTGTCCCTCGCCATATCCCCCCCTGAGCAGGCGTGTGTGTATGCCAATGTATCGGAAGACGTATAAATCATGGATGCTCCCAGGATATTGCGCTACGATGTCCGACATGATGTCATTCAAATTGCACATTGGTTGGACGTTGATGGAGTGATAACAATTCCGGTTACGGAAGCTCTACTCATTGACTGATGGTGGACATATGGCTCGTGTGTGCAATCTAGGAATTCACATCACATTAGGGAACAGTGCAATTCAATATGAATGGAGTTTGGGTGGGTTCAATTCCATTTGGGTTTTGGGGAGGCTGATGTGGTCGTGGGTCTGAGTCATCATGGCAGCCAGGAAGGTTCTCTAGACACGTGAGTGGGAGCCTAGTGATACCCCTCCCGCTAATGCCACTACCCCCTGGACACCTCCTGATGCAAGTAGGTGCAGGCAACATTACACCTGGACATGGGGACGGATGGCATGGGTCCTACGTGTTTTGCGCTGCATTGGTGTTTCCAATTCAGCAATGTGGTTGAGTTGTATGGCAGCGTTGATCATGTACTAATCATATATGTCCTCATCAGTGTGTCACATCTGAGTGATGCGCAGGCAGAATGCCCTCTCCTGGAATCTCCTTCTGCCCTGGCCTGCTGCATGGATCCTCATCCTCCTCACAAACAAGTAGTGTGCCGCCTTTGTGTGCGTCCTCTATGGACTCATTGGTCAGTTGCAATACCCCTCACCAGCTCCATCATTTGTATTGTAGTGAAATGGCAGACATTTTTTTTACCACCTGCTTCTGATTCTCCTTAATCTGCACTTGCTAAAATGTGATTTTTGAAGAAATCGCTATTAGCGATTTTTGATGCATCCATTAGCGATTAATTACTGCGATTCGTTATTTGCTCCCGCAATTCAGGTTTTTGCTAATTCAGGTTCGCTATTTCAGGATTTACGGTATTTGCGAGTCGGTATTTTTGCGAATATTGGTTATTTGGTTGATGCATGGGGAATCGCTTAAAGGCGCTCGCAAATAGCTAATCGCTAATTTTGCGAGCACATTTTGGCTTGATGCATGTGCCTGTTAGTTTTTTCCCACATGCTCCCTTCCCACCCCCGTGCCCCCACCCTCGACCCATTTTCCCCCTGAGCAGATGGCCGCCCCTGCTCAGAACCAGACAACCTAGCCCACCCACCCTTCTACTGGCACAATGACTTGGTGCCTAGTGCTGCCGGACAGTCTACTCCCCCCTCTACCCTCCCCTCCTCCTCTTTGACGAAAAAAGCAACATTTAACAGCATTAAACATCTAGAAAAAAGCAGAAAAGAAAAAAGGGCAATAACAATCCTCTATAAACAAGGAGCTCTTTGCCTTTCCAAGAGAAAAAACGGCCAAACACCCCACTGAAGACTAACATAATGCCATTAGGGTTTATCCATAGACTGTCTTTGTTTAATGGCTTTTGATAAAATCTGTTCCTTGACCCTAAAGTCCCCGAAGTTGACCAAGATAGTCTGTGGGAATTTAGCATTAGGAGGAAGGTGTGCTGGAACGCGATGGGCTCTCATTATCGTCAAATCACCATTGAATTCTGGGAGGAAATTTTTCTTTAGAAATTTGTCAACCCATTGTAGAGTCTGCTGACCCTCAATGCCCTCCAGGATGCCCAAAAATACGGAGATTTGAGCACCTGGAATGGTTCTCTAACTTCTCCAGCTTGTATTCCAACATAGTTCTCTAGGACTGAAAGGTGGCGACTTTGAGTTTCATAGATGACACTTGATCCTCCAATTGCGAAATCCTAGTTTTGGCCTCTGACAGCCGTACCGGGATCTGAGCCATATTTTCCTCAATCTTTGTCAAGCGGGCATGGATTACCGCAATCTCAGCAGATTGGGTGGTTTTTAATTCACAAATTTCTACCAGAATCAAATTAAGAAGACTCTCAGCGTCCCATTGCATGGAGAAAGAGCTACTGTCTAGGGAAGGATTAATCAGATTTTCTTTAGGCCTTTCCTCCGCCTGCAAACCCTCTGGATCAACAAGCACAGACTCCGCTGGTATGGACACAACGGACACCTCTGGAGCCACCGGAATAGAATGATACACGGACCCACCTCCATCTGATGGATCTAACACACCTGAGGAAGGAAGGGAGGGATGACTACCAATCTCGGAATTTAAAGTCTCCGGACCTGAGCCCAATGAATTGTCGGCTGATAAGAGGTAATTCCCTACCATCTCCTGCTCAGCTTCACCCAAGAGCCTACCCTGCTTGGCTTAAAAAAATATAGGGTACTTTCTAAAATCTGTAGTTTCCCCCACTGCTCCATCAGGTGTCATATTCACTTTAGTCGAAGCTGAAGAAATTTGTGAATCTGCCCTTAAAGAAACCAACCCACTAGGGCTAATGGTAGAATCCGAATCTGCCGAGGCTGCTTCGTGATGGTCTTGTTTAGTAGTCTCAGTACATGCCATCTCAGCAAATTCAGTAGGGAGGGGAAGGTCCTTTCTGAAGGCTGATGCGTAATTGGACCGAGCTGCGACCTGGGCAGCTCGCTTTTTAACCTTTTTAACCTTTTGGCTCAAATTTGGAGACTCGGACTGGGCAAACCCTTTAGCTCCTTTGATAAGCTTTCGCATAATGTACTGATTACGAAGCCCCTCAACAGATCCCTGACCTGAATTACTGCCAATTTTACTTGTGGGACCTCCTCAGCGACCCTCAACCAAGGGGAGCAAGGACGAAACCTTCATTTACCCCCTCTTGGAGAGAAACCTGGAGTACCAAAGAAAGTCCCCAGTCCTCGAGTCCGGGGCCACAGCAGTCCCAGCGTCCATTGAATCAGACCGAGACCAAATATGTCCTGACTCTGTAGCCCAGCAGGGAGTATTTTGCTTGCTTTGCGTTTTCACCAACACCAGCTCTAGTATAATCCAGTGTGTGTCCGAGGCATCTAGAACCACTTATCTTGGTTTGCAATCTCAGAATAGCACAGCTCCAGAGTCATCCACTTCCAGCTCCCTGCGCTAGGTGGAACTGGCAGAATAATGCTTTGAGAAAGGGAAGAGATAGAAAAACCCTTTTCCTTGTCAAAGAAACCAAGGCCGCCACTGCTGTGACACAGCCTGCCCGCTAATGCATCCGAAAACAGGCTTCAGTAACTTCGTGGCTCCTCTCAGCGGCTCCGTCAGCGGCAGCTTCGATGGCCTCGCGCGTGGCTCCTCTCAGTGTCTGACTTCAAGGGGAAGTGAGGGGGAGTGGTTGCGGCCTCTCTCTCAGCCTATCAGCATCATCCATCGGGCTGCACAATACCGGCAAAATGAATACTCATGATGATATTAAGACATTTCTATCGAGTAGGCAAAATGAATACTCAATAGAAATGTCTTAGTATCATCATGTCTTGTCCCGCCTCTAACCCCGCCCACTAGCCACGCCCCTAGCTCAATTTAATGAGTACCTCCACTTATTTGTTCCCATTTAAAGCACTGGATAGCATGTGGGCCCAGGGCCCACAACACTCCACAAGGTGCCATGGTGGTGGCAATTGTTATGGTAACATCTGGCCTGGCCTCTAGCTGCGGCCAGCCAGCTTGTAAAGAAGCTTGTAAAGAAGGAGATGGAACCTGAACAAGCATTGTCAAAGTTAATAGGTCTCACCTATGGGAGAGCTATTGGCGTTGTCAATTTCTATTAGCCGTGTTGTACAGCAGTGCGGGTGCAGGGCAGCATGGCAGAAAGTTAGAAAAAAAGCTCCATGACACGGCAAGTGATGACCGCGAGGGGCCATACTCTGTTTTCTTAGTATGGGATTACTCTATGCCTTCACAAAAAAACTGTTTAATGATTTTACATCCTAGGTGAGAGTTTGCTGTGTTGACTCTGCATGAGGACAGGGCCAAACGCAAGGAGCGTAGTGACATTTGCATCTTTGTAGCACCTTGAAATCCATTGGCGTGACTTTTGGGTGTTTTTTCTGTTGAGACTGGAGGGGGCAAGCAACTAAGGGGTTGGGGTTGGGTGATCATGGTGAGCAACATTGCCGGAGAAGGGAGGGAGGAAGGGTGTGCAAGTAAAAGAAAAAAAGTACCTCTGAAAGTAGAGGGTTCTGGTTAGGTAGAGGTGAAGGGAAGGGAGGGTAAATTGAGAGTTAAGGACTGGGTAGAAGTAAAGGGAGATGAGGGTGACTTCATGGTTCATGGGAGGGTAGAACAAAAGAGGGGTGAGGGTGCCTTGATGCTTCAGGGTGGGTAGAGGTAAAGGGAGGCAAGGGTGAATTGAGGGTTAGAGGTAAAAGAAGGTAAGGGTGACTTGAGGGCTCAGTGGTGGGTAGAGGTAAGGGGACTTTAGTGCTCAGTGGTGGGTACGTAGAGGTAAAGGGAGGTGATAGTGACTTGAGAGTTAAGGGCTGGGTAGAGGTAAAGTGTGGTGAGAATGACTTAAAGGTTCAGTGGTGGATAGAGGTAAAGGGTTGGGAGGGTAATTTCTGGGTTCAGTGATGGGTGGAAGTAAAGGGAGGTTAGAGTGATTTGAGGGTTCAGGGGTTGGTAGAGGGAGGTGAGGGTGACTTGAGGGTTTGGAGACTAGAGGTAAGGGGAGGTGAGGGTGACTTGAGGGTTCAGGGTAGGTAGAGGTAAGGGGAAGTAAGGGTTACTTGAAGGTTCAGGAGTAGGCAGAGGTAAATGAGGATAAGGGGTTCTTGAGGATTCAGTGGTGAGTAGAGTTGAGCGTTCTGGGCAGGTAGAGGTAAAGGGAGGTGCCGCTGAATTGAGGGTTTAGGGGTGGGTAGAGGTTCAGGGAGGTGAGGGTGGCTTGAGTGTTCAGGGGTGGGTAGTTGTAAAGGGAGGTGAGGGTTCAGGGATGAGCAGTTGTAGAGGGAGGTGAGGGTGACTGGTAAAGGTGACTTCAGGGGTGGAATGCGGTAAAGCGACAAATTGTCAAAAGGTATGGTTTAGAAATTGGTCACATGCCATAGAGTGTCATTATTGCTAGCTTTTTTCGTTGGGCTCTTGAAAATACTGGCAAACACAGCTTTAACACTGATGGTTTCAAGTTGGCTAGCAAGCAAAATCAAAAAAAAAAAACACCACAATCCAAGCGCAAGCAGCGCAGTAGAACGTTAATCAAGAAATCAATCAGTACTTGGTCCATGCCCCAGGGAAGCATATAAAACACACATAGCTGACGTGAAGACGACAGGCGCGGACATGCACTCACCTCTGAAAAAGAAGAAAATAAGACTGCCAATAAAGCCAACCAATAGCAAGCTGGTAAGAAATGAATGGGCTTAGGGTCCATTATAAGTTTTTCTTTTCAAACAATAGATTGTTGCAAGCGACAGCGCATGCACACTGTCTCGGGCAAGACCTAAAAACCGGGAGTGATGATGAGGCCTAATGTGCAAAAATAAGACTGTGCCATGGAATAGAATGATAGTGTATGCAAGGCTGGGATTTAGGGAAGATGAAATGGTGATGTAATTTGTATAAGTGTGTATTTTTTATTGAAACGTTTTTGCAAGCTTTATATTTTTTATAATGATGAAATCAATAAAAGTATGTGATTAACCTCTGTAGTGCTGGAGAACATATGTGAGTGACGTGATAAACCCAGAAGTGATGATATTAGGAAGCAGAATGCTCTCCTTTGAGGCACCTGCCTGAAATCTATAACTTGTCCACCGCAATTGCCAGGCAGTGACACTCTCTCTTCCTTAGGCTCAGGGCGAGGTTCCTATGTTGCCGTTCGACATCCCCAGGCCAATACCACTGTCAAACATTGCATCTCCACCACTTTCAACTCGCCCAAACATTGGATCTCCACCACATTCGACTTGCCCATCCTCTATATGTGCATACCATTCGGAGATCTAAACCTTTCTCACTTTGATTCAGCAGTCACCAAAACTCTCTTAAAAAATGCGTAGCACTGGAACGTGTTTGGAAAAAGTTCTACTACTCCACAAACATGCCCCCAAAATCTGGGACCTCCTCGACAGCACCACCCCGGACTTAGCGTTCTTCACTGAAACCTAGACCAACACCGCCTCGGGATTGAACATCGCCATCGCCATTCTCCAAGGATACAAGATCACCAGAAAGGTTTGCCACACCCGCCTGGGAGGAGGAATCGCCATCGTCCACAAATCCACCCTCTGCCTGAGCACACTCCCCGACGAGCCCACAGACATAATGGAACATCTACACTTCAAGATACAGACCAACCCTACCACCACCCTCCGAGGAACCCTCATTTACCGACCCCCTGGACACCGCGTACCGTTCACCAACTCCATCACGGACATCATCTCCCCACATGCCATCGCATCCACCAACTACACCCTGCTGGGAGACCTCAACTTCCACATCGACAACCAACTGGACCCCAACACCACATCCCTCCTGGAAAACCTCCACAACATTGGACTCTGCCAAATCGTGACTGAACCCACGCACTCAGCAGGACACACCCTCGACCCCCTCTTCCCAACAATAAACTCCATCACCTTCAGCCGCATCACCGAACTCCCATAGACTGACCACCGATGCATCCACTTCACCTTCAGAACACCTACCATCCACAGACACCAGCACCTGCTCCGACGAAGAAACTGGACCAGAATCACTGACGACCAGCTCACCTCCTCACTCAGCAACTCCACCCCAACCATCACGGAAAATGAGGACCCCAACACAGCAGCTCGAACCCTGCACAGATGGATCTCCAACAGCGCCAACACCATTGCCCACATCAAGAAAAACAACAACACACACGCCAAGAAAGTCAGATGGTTCACCAGTGAACTGCGAGAGTCCAGACACACTTGCTGCCGCCTCGAAAAGGCCTGGAGGAACACCAAATCCACAAAAGCCCACAATAACTTCAGAGCCCCTAACAACACCCACCACCAACTCATCAGTAAAACAAGACAAAAAGCAATTGAAGACAGAATTTCCACCCACGCACACAACAGCAAAGAACTCTTCAACATCACCAAGGAGTTTGCCCAACCCACTAGCGAATCAACTGACATCCCTCCCTCACAAGACCTCTGCGACAAACTCAGCACCTTCTTTCACCACAAAATCTAGAGCATCTACGACAACTTCGACGAAGACAGCCCACACACAGAACCCCCACCAACCACCCCCGACACCCTGAAGCCAACGATTGACAGCTGGACAGCCCTCACCACCGATGACACACTGAAGACAATGAAGTCAATCCACTCCGGGACCCCCACGGACCACTGCCCCCACCACATCTTCAACAGAGCCACCGACACCATCGCACCTATGCTCCACCACACCACCACGACTGGAAACACGTCGAGGTCGACCCCCTCCTGAAGAAACCCTCGGCGGACCCCACTGACCTCGAAAACTACAGACCCATCTCCCTGCTTCCGTTCCCGGGCGAAAGTCATCGATAAAGCCATCAACAGCCAACTCGCCTCATTTATCGTAGAGCACAACATCCTCCACTCCTCCTAATCTGGCTTCAGGAAAAACCACAGTACGGAAACCGCCCTCCTCGCCGCAACAGATGACATCCACACCCTACTGGACAAAGGAAAAACAGTAGCCCTCATCCTTCTCAACCTCTCAGCGGCATTTGACACAGTCTTCCACAGCACCCTGATACACAGACTTCACGACGCAGGAATCCAGGACAAGGCCCTCGACCGGATCAGCTCCTTCCTCTCTGGCAGAACGCAGCGGGTCAGACTCCCCCCCCTTCCTCTCGGACCCTACACCAACCACCTGGGGAGTCCGCCAGGGCTCCTCCCTCTGCCCAACACTCTTCAAAGTCCACATGGCTCTGCTCGCCCCCATCATCAGAACCTACGGACTGAACATTGTGTCATACACAGACGACACCCAACTCATCCTCTCCCTATCCAACGAACCCAACACCGCCAGACACAACTTTCGAGAAGGCATGGAGGCCGTCGACAAATGGATGAAGAACAGCTGCCTACAACAAGACAGAAGTACTCCTCATGGGCCCAAACCCCGACACCTGGAACGACACCTGGTCACCCTCCGCCCTCAGAAACCCGCCCACCCCCCCACGGACCATGCACACAACCTGTGAATCATCCTGGACTACGAGCTGAAAATGGACCGCCAGATCAACTCAGTCTCAGTCTCCTGCTTCCACACCCTCCGCCTCCTATGTAAGACCTTCAAATGGATCTCCTTCGAACACAGAAAGACCGTCACTCACGCCCTGGTCACCAGCAGACTCGACTATGGCAACGCATTCTATGCCGGAATAAGCAAAAACCTCACCCGCAAGCTACAGAACATCCAGAACGCCGCCGCAAGACTGGTCCTCAACCTGCCAAAACACTGCCACATCCCCCAGCACCTGCACACACTCCACTGGCTTCCCATCGAGGCAAGAGTCACCTTCAAGATGCTCACCCACGCACACAAACCCTCCACGACACCGGACCAGCATACCTGAACAGCCGACTCAAATTCCACGCACCCCAAAGGTCTCTACGATCAGCCCAGCTCTCGTATGCTGTGGTCCCACACACCAGAAAAAAATGATCGGGAGGACGCTCCTTCTCCTACCTCGCGGCCAAAAGCCTGGAACGCCCTTCCGCTCCACCTCAGACAGACAACATCGCTTCCCATCTTCGTAAGAAACCTCAAAACCTGGCTCCTCGACGGACACCCTCCTTGATGGACTAGAACCTGCACCCTCCACCCCCAGCACCTTGAGACCCTTACGGGTGAGTAGTCGCGCTTAACAAACGCCTGATTGATTGATTGACTATGATTCCCAACAATAAATTGCAGCATAAGAGGCCATTAAGTCTTAACACAAAGCCATTAGAACTGCGCATTCTGATTTTATGGAGCAAAGATTGACGCAGACTCAAATTCCCTCAAAGAAATATTTTCTATACTAAAATCACCACTTGACCTAGCAGCCAGATCCCATGGCCCTGCCATCAGAGAATATGCGTAATGACCTAGCGTCCTTTTTCTCAACTCTTTTGATCCCAAGAATGTTAGCATTGGATGGTAGGGGCCTTGAGACCATTGGATTTACTCTTATTAAGAAAGGAAATTGTCAGTATCTGGATAAAAAAAGACATACTTGTCCCACTCCACTCTCTGAAAGCGACAGACCTAAACAGCAGTGGTGCCTAACATGGAGACAGCAGCCAGTGTCGGACTGAGACAGAATAAAGGCCCAGGAACCACAATAAAAGCTACCCTAATGAGTGAATTAGATATCTAAAAGAAATGGCTGGTGTTTGCAAATTAGGGCAGTGTTGAGCTGATAAAGACACAGGGGCAGATTTACAAGAAAGTGACGCATCTGTGAAGATGTGTCACTTTCCCTGCGCCACTTTGAGTAACCCTTGCGCAAACTATGGATGCGCCGTATTTACAATACATGGCGCAAGGATTGACAGATGCGTCAGAAATTCTGACGCATCTGTTCACGCAAAAGTCGCAAATTGCTGGAGTCATGTCGCAAGCATGACGCAACTCCAGCAATGCAGGGGGATTCCTATCCTCATTGTGCTGCGTCACTCCTTACGCCTGCTTCAAGCAGGTGTAAGAATTTGACGCAGTGGCGTCCTAGAAGTGGCGCAGTGAAATCTTGTAGATTTCACTGCGTCACTTCTATGAGGTTTTTTTGCGTTGGAACGCCCACCCTGCATACATTATACCTGACGCAGGTATAATGTGACGCAGGGCTTTACAACGTGACGCATCTCCCAAGATGCGTCACTTTGTAAATGGGCCGCATTTTTATGCTGCTGCTGCATCACAAAAAGTGACGCAACTGCGGCACAAAAATGACGCAAGGGGCTTGTAAATCTGCCCCACAGTGTACAGGTGTTTACAAGGTATGGAAGACTGAATGGATATGAGCTTGCTGTAAGCAATGTTTGTTTTAATATCAGGGAAATCAGAAGTAAAAGCCAGCCCAACAGACCATAAAATAGGCCCAGAAACAACCCACACACACACTGACCTGTCAGACCAGCCCATCAGGCACACCCAGATTTCCATATAGGCCAGTCCGACCCCTATAGCAGCCAGTGGTGGCCAGAGATGATTCATATCGGATGATGCACAAAACACAGACAACGCTGAGGCACGGAACCCGGTTTAGATTCTGTGTTTGTGCCCCGAGATTGAGCGCCAAAGTGAACCCCACTAGTTCCGGACAGACGTGGAAGGTGTAAAGAGCCGTCTGGCAATGGCCAGTCAGGGTGGGGTTAACCTAAGATCTATTCGGGTCTTTGATCTCTGAGAAGGTAGGGGCTCAGCAGTTAGGTTCGTCAGCTGCTCGTATTCTGCCTGTTAATAGGGTTATAAAAAAAACCCGCGCAGAACAAACATCAAAAGTAGCAAGCATGGCCGATGTACCACATTAAAGCCCAACCGGCAAAAGGTGTACATGCAGCGAGTCTCGTGTGAGAATCTTTTCAACTTTGACATCCTCACCGTGAAATAATTTAACGATGCCCAAAATATCCCCCTATCGTTCCTGTTTTATAGATCTACATTATTGTGTAATACCTCAGTCAAACAAATGACAAACACCTTCCTGCGGATCGCAAAATATTTTTGGTGCTAGCAGTTATGAAAGAATGAATTCTACCGAGCCTGGCCACATCTAAAAGGCAAAAACCTTGAGGCATGGAGGGCAGCCAGGACGTTGCGTGTGTGAAGCCTATTGCTTGGTTTCAGGGCCTCGGGCAATCACTTTGTACTTTAAAAATTGATTAAAACAGGTTCCGATTGAATTTTCCCAGACCTTACGAGTTTTTCGTAGCGATGCAACTGGTCACCTTTGTAGAGCAGCGGAAGTAATACGTGCGGCGTCTGTAGAGAATCGGCGTAAAGTACGGAGGTCACGTTATTAACCCCCGTCCTGGATCACCTGCAGAAGGTTACTGATAAGGAAGGGGGCAGGCGAGCGCTCGCGCCACCTAAGCAGGCACGCGGCCAACACACTGAGCTTGTGGTGTGAGAAAAACATCTGGGGTCGCATTTATTTGAACAGCATAATGTAAACAAAAAACAATCAGAGATTTAGACATAAGAAATTCAGATATCTGGACAAAACGCTATTTGCTGTCTGTGATATTATGCTCATAATACAAAGTTATTTAAATAAATTTTAAATTAGGTAGTTTTATGATTTGTAGTCCCACCACCTCCCTCTCCACATACTCACACTCTGTACTCTGGCAAAACACAGCCCCATGCTAAATGTAAAGTCCGTTTCCCAAGGGGGAGCGAATCCTGCTCTTAAGTGGACTCCCAAAAACATGCTGTAAATGTACCCCACCCCTTGTAAGATGACCCTTGGCAACTGGGACATAACTTGGTCCCCTGGCTCCAGAGTCATCGCCCCACACCCCATGGAAAATTGTGCGGCACCTTCATGAGCTGTGTAGTGTACGCACCGCTAAGGTCCCTAGAACCAAGATCCTGCCAAAGTTGCCACCTGGGGGGAAAAAACAATCACAAAGTATGGAATTTTTGCTGAGGTATATAAATGGTGACCTCCAATATGTATGCAGATCATGAACCCCCACTTCACATACACTCAAGAATTAACCATCTATACAAAACAGGATCGCAAAAGGAAACAGGTAATTTATATTGCTGAACGTACAGGAGGGTCCAGAGATGGTGGGCAGCCATGACGGCATTCAGGAACAAAGAAATCAAATGACCTAATTGCTGGTTTTTTTTGCAGCGGAATTTTTTAGTGTTTGGACGGCTTAGCCAAAGTTATGTGTTTGGTTAAAATTGATCTAAATGCGTGTCATTAATTTTTTATGATATTTGGGATTGTCTGTTTATGAATTGGGTAATGTGCAATATTTCTGTAAGAAGTTCATTCTTGGAAATAAAGTATTTTGATTGATTGATTGATGAATGACCTCACCATGGGATTTTTAAGCCTCTTGCCCCTGCGACCAATGCGTGTCCCACAAGCCCCCACATGCACCTCAGACTTAGAATTAGTGACCTCCATCCTCATGGTGGGCTTCACCAGGAAGGTGGAGCTGCAGAAAGCCTTGAGAGCCTGGGAAGAGAAACAAGTTGCAGGGAATGACATCCCAGAGGACAAGCGGGAAATTCCTGAGGAGGATGACCTGATTCTGGAGTCTGATATGGCTCCTGAACTGCCTGCAGAGGGGCCCGACAATGTGCTGGAAGCTGTGACGATTCACAGAGCAGGAAGCAGTGTCTCCTCAAGGAACTTGTCCCCAGAGGAGCAGGCAGACAGGAGGGAGGAAAGGAAATGAAAGCTGGAGCTTGTGAAATTGGAGCAGGCGAGAGAAGAAAGGAGGCTGAACATGGAGGAGTGGAAACTAACCCATGAGCTCAACCTCAAAGAGGTGGACAGTAGAGCCCTAGCAACAGCGATGGTGGCAGCATACCTGCTGTGTCTGCTGCAGAAACAAGAGTCAGAACCCCAAAGGATTTGGTGCCCAGCTAAGTGGTGGGGGATGACATAGACATGTGGTTTGCAGCCTATGAAGTGGCTCTAAGAGTGCACAAGATCCCAGAGGAGTCCTGGGGTGGTAGTCTTTGGAGGTACAAGCCCACAGTGGGTAGGGACTCACTTCTGGCACTAAAGGTAGAGGACCAGGCATGCTACACTGCAATGAAGGCCATCTTGGTTTGCAAGTTAAGTTTGGTTTGACACCTGAGAAATACCGACAGAGTTTCAGGACCAGTCACAAGATCACATCACAGCTCTTTTTAAGTATGCTAGCAAGGCATTGAAGGGCTGGGTGAGGGGCAGCAAAGTAGATGATTTTTCAGGGCTGTGCAACTTGATTTTGAAGGAGCACATGCATGATCATTGTTTACCAGAGCTGCTCCAACACCTTGTTGATAGCAAGCTTTCTGTCCCCAGGAAGCTTGCTGAGGAGGCAGACATCTGGGTCAGCACCAGAGTGTCCAAGAAAGCATCTGAGGGGGCTCCAAAAAGGATGGTCAGTGTTCCCACGAGAAGAAGGAATAGGGAGAGAAAAAGACAGAGTTCTCTAAAGTCCTGCAAAACAACTCACAGAAAAAGGGTCTGGTTCTTATTCCCAATCTGGCTACCAGAATAAAAACTACCCTGCCAAAGATCAGCAGCCCAAGTCCATTAAGTGCTATGAGTGCTACGAGCACCACCTCCCACTGGAGGGAAGATTCCAGGGGTGACTAGTATAGTGCTGAGGGAGGAGTTTGTTCTAGTTAATGGGGGGGGGGGGTGGTAGTGGGGTTACCCTAGTGTCCCTGGGTGACAGTGAGATGGTTCCTAACATCCAAGGTCGGATGACCATGGTCTTAACCAAGCGTGTTCCGACTATGCAAGCTCAACCACACTTGCCTTAACCACGCATATGCATGGTTAAGACAGTGTGCAGTCTAGCTGCTGGATGCTGCTGCTGTGGTGAAGGCGAAAGCAGAAAGACACCAGGAAGAGACAGGCCGAGGTAAGTGGGGCTGGGGAGTAGTTTTCAGGGCTGGGGGGTTGGGGTAGTTGTAGGGACAGTGTGGGGGCGGGTCAGGGTAGTGTTTGTAAAGGGGCAGGGTTTTAGGCCTTAGGGCAGGAGGAGGGGAATGAATAGTCAGAGTCATTTTTAGGGCTGGGGGGTCAGGGTAGGCTTCAAAGCAGTGGAAGGGGTTGGAGTAGTTTTAGGGACAGTGCAGGATTGGGGGGTCGGGTAGTGTATGTAAAGGACCAGGGTTTTAGGCCTTAGGGCAAGGGGAAGGGAATGAGTAGCCTGGGTAGTTTGTAGGCCTGGGGGAGGTCAGAGTAGGTCTCAGGGCAGTGGAAGGGGTTGGTGTAGTTCAAGGGACAGCACAGGGTGGGATGGGTCAGGGTAGTGTAAGTAAAGGGCCAGGGTATTAGGCCTTAGGGCAGGGGGAGGAGAATGGGTAGACGGGGTAGTTTTAGGGACAGCTCGGGTGGGGGGTCTGGGTAGTGTTTTTAAAGGGGCAGAGTTTTAGGGACAGTACAGGGGGTGGGGGGCAGTCTGGCAAGTGGGGTGTCAGGATAGTGGCGACCCTAGCCACACATACCCCTCTACCAATAATGCCTTTACCACAAAATAGTGGTAAAGGCATGCGTGATAAAGGAATGTGTGGTTAAGACACATTTGTGGTTTGGGCTGTGTGGTAGAGGCACGCGTGGTTTAACCATGCATGCCTCTATCATATAACCTACAGTATGACTATGGTAAGGAGTCCACTGGTTTCCTCAGAGCAGGTAATTCCCAATGCATTCCAACAGGTTGTGGTGGCTGACAACAGAGAGGGTCACTACCCCGTGGCCTTTGTTCCATTTGAGTGGGGCCGGGGGGGGTTTCAGGTCTTCTGAAAGTTGCAGTGACCATTGACATGCCTGTGGACTGTTTGTATGGTAATGACCTTGAGCAAACTTTCTGGAAGGAAGTGGAGCTCGATGCTCATATGGAGATGTTGGGGATTACCTGATTGGATCTGTGCTACGACAAGGCCCATGGCTGCCCAGGAAGGAAGTCAAAAAGCTCTGGGGCCTGGAACAATGGCCCGCCAGCTGCTAAGAAGGGGGAAGCAGGGGTCGTGGGAAACCAGCCTCTGAATGTACTCCCAGTAAGGTGTTGGGGCATCTGCGGTGGCCGTCCCGAAGCTCACTGTGGAGAGCATTGTTTCCCTTGGTATCCTGCCTGGCATTGCTGGGTGGCATGTGGAAGGAGGACCCACCAAGGAGGAGTTCTGTAGGGTACAGAGAGAGTGTCACACACTTGAGGGCATGAGGCAAAAGGTTGAAGTCCAAGCAGCAGGTGATGCCTTTGGTACTCACTAAATTTATTGGGAGGATAGCCTCCTTTACATTGAGCCTAAGGTTCCTGTGCGTGAGACCACAAGGGCCCTGGTGGTACCGCAATGCTACAGGGCCTTTCTACTGGAGCTGGCACATGAAAGTCCACTGGCAGGACACCTTGGCCAAGGCAAGACCTTTGCAAGGGATGTGCCACACTTTTATTGGCTCAGAATCAAGACTTCCTCGGATATGTTCTGTAGGACTTTTGTGCCAGGTTAGTGGGAAGATGGGGCAGAGGCTTAAGGCCCCCCTTAGTCCACCGCTTGTCATTGGCACACTCTTTGAGAGGATGGATATTGACATTATAGGGTCTATGGATCCCCAGACTGCTTCAGGCAACAGGTTCATCCTGGTTCTGGTAGATCATGTCACTAGGTATCCAGAGGTAATCCCCCTTAGAACCATGACTGCACCTGCAGTCAAAGGCCCTAATTGGGATTTTTACTCGAGTGCCTTTCTCCAAGGAAGATGTGTCTGACAAGGACACAAACATCATGTTTACATGCATGCTGTCAATGTGGCAGGAGTGTGGGGTAACCTACATGTTCTCCACCCCTTACCATCCACAAATCAAACGGCGTATTGAAAGGTTCAACAAGACCCTGAAGGGCATGATTACATGCCTATGTGAGGCCTTCAGGAATGAATGGGACATCCTCTTACCATGCCTGTTGTTTAGCCCTTTCAAGCTTCTGTTTGGGCACCCTGTTATAGGACCACTGAGTTTGCCCAAAGATGCATAGGAGCAAGCTCCCAGGAAAACTACCCAGGATGTAGTGAGCTACATGCTGGCCTTCAGCAGCCAAATAGCTAAGTTATGGAATCAAGCTTCTAGTAACTCTGAAGCCAGCAAGGCTATCATGAGAGAGTGGTATGACAAAAAGTCTACCACTGTGAATTTGTTGCCTGGTCAGAAAGTGTGGGTGATGGAGCATGTGAGTCCCAGGGCCCTTCAGGACCACTAGATAGGGCCCTATGGTGTGATTCAGAAGAAAGGGGAGACAACCTACCTTGTGGATCTCAAGACCCCCAGGCATCTTCACCGGGTGTTGCATGTCAATCTTTTCAAACCCCACTTTGAGAGGTCTGAGGTCACCATGCTGCTGGTGACAGATGGTAAGGAGGAAGAGGAAAGTGAACCTATCCATGACCTCTTAGCCTGCAAGGAGAAAGATGGATCTGTGGAGGGAGTAATCCTTTCTCCCACTCTAACTCCTGAACAATGGAGAGACTGCCACCAAGTGTTGGGACAGTACTCCTTTCTGTTCTCCCTTATCCATGAGACTACTCGCCTGTGTACCCATGATATGGGCGCAGGCAACAACCTCCCTGTTAAGAATAAGTCTTACAGGTTGTCAGATAAGGAACCAATGTCTCCTGCCAGCAGCAAAGGGCAGAGCTTTTGTAAAGGCCAGGAGTAGTCTAGCATTTTAATTTGCAGAGGCACCGACAGGACTGGGGGCACGCACTGGATCCATAGGCTAGATCAGACATAACTGGAATTTAGGGTCAGTAACCAAGTGCAACAGTAAACTTGGGTAGCTTCAAGACGATCATGTTTAGGAGGACTATTCAAATGTTCCAAACTATAATGTATAGTATCCCTCTAGACCTATATTACTTTTACTTTTTGTGGGTTCACATGAAGAAAAACAAAAAACAAAAAAAAAAAAAACAACAACTGTATATATTTATTTCGTCTATTATGTTTATTTTTATATTTGTTTTTCGTTTTTTACTTTCTGTTGTACATTCTTCTCTTATATACATAAAATTCTCCTCTTATTGCTAAAGAACAAACCATACAGAATTAATCATTGCTACTTTGTGTGTACACAACTCTATTTCCACAGTACACACATGTATAGGTTGTTTTTACAAATCAACTAAATCTCAACATTGATTTGAGAAATATCCCCACATCGATCACACCTCTAACCATACTGCATACATGTCACTTTCATACAAAACATTCACACTACACCCCAGAAAAGCACCAGTGTGTACAAAGTTAGCCAGGCAGGGACGAGTTACTCAGCCCTCTGATGTAATGCGGGACACTGGGGTGTATCACTCAAACTGGTCGACGCACGTTTCGGTGGCTCAATCTTCTTTGGTTGCCACCTTCCTCAGGACCTGTTGCTACGTATTTTTTATCACGGGCAAGGATGGGGAAACTGTTTTTCTGAAAATCAATTAAATAGTATTAGAACCATGATTTGGCCTAAAGTTTTCTTATCTGTGTCCCACAGGAGAATATATGATTTATCTCCAATATATGCAATTAAAAATAGTTTTCTATACTGTCTAGTTCGCAATTGTAACACTGAATTTAATGCTCTCTAAACAGAAGATACAATTATTGTAAAGGTGAAAAGAATAAAAAAGAAAGAAAGAACATACATTCCTAACAATCACACTTTTGCAGTAGTTCTCATATTTATCTAAGGACCTTTATCCCTTTATACTGATTATTGATATTTCATGTGGTTGACTAAGATTCGCTTAACCTTGTTCATTTCGAATCTAAAGAGATAGAAAAGATAGTGGAGTCTACCTGTTCTATGTTGATATTGGGATGGCAGTGCTCGTTTTCTGCGTTAATTTTTCATGTAATTCCCTTCTGTATTCCTGATTTGGCCAATGCTGTGAAAGCATTTTACCATATCGTCACAGATCGAACTTGCTATGTACATACACTTTTTATCCTATATATCTGAATTTTACGTAGACTATATGTACCTTAGTCGGTCTGGGTCTCAGTATTTAGGTTCGGAGACGATAAATCGTCGCGTGGTTAGTATTCCGGATCTTGTCTCAGAGGAGCACAATAGTAATCAACCTTCAAATAATCTTTGTATGCCTGCATATGACGATAGGAATTGAAAATAGTTACTATTTACAATCATGATTACAACCCTGTGAAATAAACTATCCATTTCGTTTTTTTAAAAGAAAATGGTCCGTTTGTTTAAAATTACCTAGATGGTCTTTACAAGTCCTGTTAGCTTGTCTTTGTATTGTGTACTTATTTCTATTTTCTTTCTTCGCAGACTCCAACTTTTACGGTTTACTGCATGGGGATTTGTGGTTCCCTTCCTGTTGGGTGCTCTAATCAATAGTCTGGGAGAGAGAGATATAAGTCACATTATACGGAAATCCTATTGGAATGACTTTGCAAATAAGTCCCACAATTATTGTCAGTCGCAACAATCTTTGGCCGTTATATTTTTATTCAAGGCGAGCCATATGTGGTATCAGGTCCGCTCGCTACTGTTCGTGCCTCTTAGTGAGGTTTACTTGTATCTCACATATATTACTGATATCACTACGTCAAAGCCTTGTCTAATGTGGTCTTACTACGACCAAGAGTAAGATAAGGCTTAGTTGCATTGGGGGGCTCTTGTCTGTGTAATCTCTCAACACAGCGTCTTACCTGCCAGCAGTAACGTGTGTCCACCCGTCAAAGTTCCTGACGTGACCCAGCTCCGATGAGGTTGCCTGCGATACTGTTGCCGTTTTATATGCTTGGCAATAGTGATACAAAATTGCTAATGCCAAAAACCTGTGGCGCACCATGACGGGCTACACGGCGTAGGTATTCACATAGTCTGCTTATAGATGCCTATGTTGCCAGCAGTTCCATCTTGGAGTGGTGATATTAGAGTTAACCTCTATGTGGTTTCTTACTATTTACTGAAATGTTCCGAACTGTTAATACTAGTGTTTTCCCAATTTTTCAGGGATACTGTAGAGAAGTTTTTCTGTCGTGTTCTCATCTCCGTATTAGTCAACGTCATAATATGCTGGTTACTTTAATTACATCACAAGACCATAGCCGCCATCTTGGAACGGGACAAGAATAGTTGCCTAATGTGATACATATTTTTTTATAATATCAGTCAAACATGGTCGCCCTCTAAAGCCGGGGCAACACCAGTTCGTTTTTTTGAAACAAACTGTTTGCTCTTACTTATATTGGCGAGATGTGGTGCGAGAACGAAGCCGCCATCTTAGACAGAGCTAAAAGAATTTTAGTACGTACACTGAATTATTTCCGGAAATGAAAAATGAGTTAGGCACAACGCATCAGGGATTTTTGTGCGTTTGTAATATTATAAAGATTGGAGGATAAGGTAGGTGCAACACGTCAGGATTTTCACTTTCATGGGTCATCATTTGCATGTATAGGTGACCCAAGTATATATTTTGAAGTGGGTACACGGGTCCCTGCTTGTTTTCACGATCTCTTAATACCACCATGTATGTTATTATACATCGTGAGATGGCAAATATTACAGAGGGAATTGCCATAGTTGGATCAGAAATACTTGTAAAAATACAACAGTCATAATGATAGTATAGGGTCTGTTGATAGTTGGTAAGAACAGAGAATATAGTTGAAGCAACTTAAAATCTTATCTTGTATGCCATACTATTTCTTCATTTAGACCCGTTTTGACCGTGTCTAGAGTATAAATCCAATAGGTCTCACGTGTTTTTCTTACTTCGTGTATATCTTTCCCTGGAATACTTTTTACTTTTTCTAAAATCAGCCATCGCAGTTCATTCTCATTGTGTTGGAGGTCAATGCAATGTTGAACCATGGGGCTTAGTAATTTTTTTGTTTTAATGGCAGATCTGTGTTCACTATAGCGAGTCCTGAATTCACGGCCTGTCTCGCCTACATAGCCTAGTGCACAAGGGCACAATATGAGGTATACGAGATTTTGGCTCTTACAGTTAGTGAAATCACGTAGTTTGCCTACCTTTCCTTGGTAATCCCAGAATTCAGTGACAATAGCGCTATCACATGCAACGCATGTGCCACATTTGTGGTTGCCTAGGATCGGGGGTCCTACCAGCGTTGTCTGTAGGTTCGCTTGTTTCCGTCTAGGCCTTGTATGTACAAGGCTATCCTTGAGATTCCGATTCCTACGGTATGCAAGGATAGGTTTTGGGATGGTCTCTTGCCCTTCTCCGGTATTTAAGATGTGCCAATTTTTGTTTAGGACCTTCTTTATTTTAAAGTTTAAGGTCGAATGATTCACAATACACACCAATTTGTCATTCTTGGGGCGAGAATTTCCTGCTAATAGGGCATCGCGTTTGTAATAGCGTGCCCTTTTGTACGCAGATCTAATCAAGCGTTTGGGATAGCCTCGTGTAAGCAGTCTCTGTTTTAGGTCTTCCCCATGTTTATCAAAATCTTGGATGTTAGAACAATTGCGTCTTATTCGTAGGAACTCTCCAAACGGAATTGAATCTTTCTGACAATTTGGGTGATAGCTAGTATGTGACAGAATAGTGTTCTTGGATGTTGGTTTTCTGAAGAAACTGACAGAAATCTTATCATCCTCTGCTTGTATGATGATATCTAGAAACTCTACTGATATGGTACTTGTATTGCTGGTGAATCTCAGATTCTCATCGCTGGCATTCAACCAGTCTATAAAAATATCCAGAGTTTCTTTATCTCCACGCCAGACGAAGAAAATATTGTCGATAAATCTATACCAACTGTGGACATTCTCATAGAATGGAGCAATTTCATTGAAAATGTGTTTTAGTTCATATTCCCCCATATATATGTTGGCCACACTCGGGGCACAAGATGCCCCCATACTAGTCCCTTTGATTTGGTGGTACAGGTCCCCTCTAAAATCAAAAAAGTTATTTTTCAGCACTATTTCCAAGCATTCAACTATAAAGGTGTTAGGTCTGTCTCCTGGTGATCTTTCTAGGAGGGTTTTTACTGCTTCCACTGCTTGTTGTTGCTGTATATTAGTATACAATGCTTCGATATCGAGAGTGACCAAGATCTCATTAATAGGGTCATAGGGTACATTTTCCAATTTTCTAATGATGTCCCCTGTGTCCTTAATATATGATTTGTATTGAGTTGTTAGTGGGCATAAAAACGTATCCACATACTTGGATAGTGGTTCAGTCGAGGAATTGATGGAAGAGACTATTGGGCGTAGTGGTGGATCACGAATATTTTTGTGTGTTTTGGGCACACCATACAATGCTGGAATAATTGCATTTGTTTTGTTCAAAAATAAATATTCTTTCTCACAGATGATTTCTTCTTCATAGGCTCTACTGGTTATGTGATTGATTGTCTCTTTCAACTTGGTAATGGCTCCTGGTTTAATGGGCCTATAGTGTTCAACTACGTTCAACATTTGATGAACCTTTTCCTCATATTTCTTAGTGTCCATGAGGACTATACCCCCTCCTTTGTCACAGGGTTTTATGGTAAGCTCCGGTGATTTTTGAAGTTTGAGGAGAGCAGTACTTTCTCCAACTGTCAAATTGGGTTTACTATGGTAATTATGTCTCAACAGTTTATTGATATCATTTAGGACAGATCTTTCAAAAATGGATACCTCCGTACCTACCATTTCCAAGGTAGGTGTGAAGGTTGATTTCAGTTTGCACCCTGATAGGTTACGATCTAGCTCTTCTTCATCCCTGCCTGTGAAAAATTTCATGTATAACTGATTTTATATTATTGGAGGAAAGGACTATACTAACACTTCTAAGTAAGTAACTTACGAGCACATAATGGAAGCCCTACAGACCTTTGGCTTCACTGATGCAGATTTTACAGCACTAATTGGAAACACTAACAATTCCAACTGCAATACTATACTATCAAACACTGCTAACAGTGAATGGCAAGCATTACTCAACCTAAGGAAAAAATGCAAGAGAATGGAATCCCACGCCACATTTATGTTAGAGTATCTTAGGGCGGGAGTTATTCCATCAGGCTTACGAGTTCGTAACATTTCAACATTATTTGTGGAGCTACGTAAATTCCTAGAGAGATGGTCTCATATAAGTAACAGATGCTCAAGAGACTGGATGATTTTGATCATCGAGACAGCGAAAGAACTAGTTGCAGCCCTAAACATACAGATTCAAGAACTAGAAGACAAACTCAAAACCAATACAGCTGTGGATGAGGCAAAGTTAAAACTAGATAGCGTAAATGCCGAATTACACGACTTTGAGGAATATATCCTAAAGAAAAAAATGGAAAAACTCAAAAAGGATATAAAATGGTTCACTCAGGAGAAAGCATATCCATACCTTAGAACTAACTACTACCAAGAGTGGCATAATGAAAATGACTTAAACGCATATGTACAGAATAGTAAGAGAAAAGTGGTTACCTTTTCAGACACCAATTCATCGGAATCTGAAGGCGATGTCCCCAATAACTATGAGGATACCTTCCAAGGCCAACGACCCTATAGAGGGAGAGGTGGAGACTATCAACCCTATTATCAAGCCCCACCTCCTTTTTTAGGGAGAGGCCGAGGTCGGAACAGAATTCGTTATACGAAATCAGACAGGAGAGGGTACCAGACAATGGACCCTCAACCTCCTCAGATGTATATGAGGACCAGAAACCAACAATACTGGAGGAACTGACAGAAAGACCTGGAACAGACACCATACCTATTTTTAACATCTCGACGCACATGCTGAAATCAGAAGAAGTAGCCATCCTGAGTAGAGGACTATCCTTCGTACCTAACACACACTGCAATAATTTTAAACTTATGCAAGACATCTTTGCCTTTTTTAGGAAAATACGTTTGAAGAAATTTTTCACAGGCAGCGATGAAGAAGAGCTAGATCGTAACCTATCAGGGTGCAAACTGAAATCAACCTTCACACCTACCTTGGAAATGGTAGGTACGGAGGTATCCATTTTTGAAAGATCTGTCCTAAATGATATCAATAAACTGTTGAGACATAATTACCATAGTAAACCCAATTTGAGAGTTGGAGAAAGTACTGCTCTCCTCAAACTTCAAAATGCACCGGAGCTTACCATAAAACCCTGTGACAAAGGAGGGGGTATAGTCCTCATGGACACTAAGAAATATGAGGAAAAGGTTCCTCAAATGTTGAACGTAGTTGAACACTATAGGCCCATTAAACCAGGAGCCATTACCAAGTTGAAAGAGACAATCAATCACATAACCAGTAGAGCCTATGAAGAAGAAATCATCTGTGAGAAAGAATATTTATTTTTGAACAAAACAAATGCAATTATTCCAGCATTGTATGGTGTGCCCAAAACACACAAAAATATTCGTGATCCACCACTACGCCCAATAGTCTCTTCCATCAATTCCTCGACTGAACCACTATCCAAGTATGTGGATACGTTTTTATGCCCACTAACAACTCAATACAAATCATATATTAAGGACACAGGGGAAATCATTAGAAAATTGGAAAATGTACCCTATGACCCCATTAATGAGATCTTGGTCACTCTCGATATCGAAGCACTGTATACTAATTAGGGGTGGGCGGAATTTGCGAAATTAACTTTCGCAAATTATCGCGAAAATGTTTAAAATTCTCGCAAACAAGCGGAAATATCGCGAAGATGCGGAAATTTTTTTCCGGCATGTTTGCAAGATTTTCTGCATGGTTTCGGGTCGCCAACTTACCCATGTGGTTGCTTGCGGGCGCGGCCATCTTGTTTTGAGTTTTATCGCGGTGCATGATCGCGAGAAGAAAGACGTGATCGCGCGACGCATGACGTCACTGCGGGCGCGAACTGTCGCGAGACAGCGCAAATGGCTAAAAACAATACAATATCTCATGGAGAACGCGACCGGATCAAGAAAACTTGTCGGCGAACGCAGGGATTCAGGTAAGGCGATCGCGCGCGCGCGAGAATGTATTATTTTATAGCGCGAGCAAGAAACAAATTATCGCCAAGCTGCGGAAACCGGAATTTTTGACATTTTCGCGCTCTCCGCGGAACGCGAAAATGTCAAATTATCGCAATTTCCGCAAACGGAACGAAATTTTCGCCCAGGCCTAAAACTAATATACCGCAACAACAAGCAGTGGAAGCAGTAAAAACCCTCCTAGAAAGATCACCAGGAGACAGACCTAACACCTTTATAGTTGAATGCTTGGAAATAGTGCTGAAAAACAACTTTTTTGATTTTAGAGGGGACCTGTACCACCAAATCAAAGGGACTAGTATGGGGGCATCTTGTGCCCCGAGTGTGGCCAACATATATATGGGGGAATATGAACTAAAACACATTTTCAATGAAATTGCGCCATTCTATGAGAATGTCCACAGTTGGTATAGATTTATCGACGATATTTTCTTCGTCTGGCGTGGAGATAAAGAAACTCTGGATATTTTTATAGACTGGTTGAATGCCAGCGATGAGAATCTGAGATTCACCAGCAATACAAGTACCATATCAGTAGAGTTTCTAGATATCATCATACAAGCAGAGGATGATAAGATTTCTGTCAGTTTCTTCAGAAAACCAACATCCAAGAACACTATTCAGTTACATACTAGCTATCACCCAAATTGTCAGAAAGATTCAATTCCGTTTGGAGAGTTCCTACGAATCAGACGCAATTGTTCTAACATCCAAGATTTTGATAAACATGGGGAAGACCTAAAACAGAGACTGCTTACACGAGGCTATCCCAAACGCTTGATTAGATCTGCGTACAAAAGGGCACGCTATTACAACCGCGATGACCTATTAGCAGGAAATTCTCGCCCCAAGAATGACAAATTGGTGTGTATTGTGAATCATTCGACCTTAAACTTTAAAATAAAGAAGGTCCTAAACAAAAATTGGCACATCTTAAATACCGGAGAAGGGCAAGAGACCATCCCAAAACCTATCCTTGCATACCGTAGGAATCGGAATCTCAAGGATAGCCTTGTACATACAAGGCCTAGACGGAAACAAGCGAACCTACAGGCAACTCTGGTAGGACCCCCGATCCTAGGCAACCACAAATGTGGCACATGCGTTGCATGTAATAGCGCTATTGTCACTGAATTCTGGGATTACCAAGGAAAGGTAGGCAAACTACGTGATTTCACTAACTGTAAGAGCCAAAATCTCGTATACCTCATATTGTGCCCTTGTGCACTAGGCTATGTAGGCGAGACAGGCCGTGAATTCAGGACTCGCTATAGTGAACACAGATCTGCCATTAAAACAAAAAAATTACTAAGCCCCATGGTTCAACATTGCATTGACCTCCAACACAATGAGAATGAACTGCGATGGCTGATTTTAGAAAAAGTAAAAAGTATTCCAGGGAAAGATATACAAGAAGTAAGAAAAACACGTGAGACCTATTGGATTTATACTCTAGACACGGTCAAAACGGGTCTAAATGAAGAAATAGTATGGCATACAAGATAAGATTTTAAGTTGCTTCAACTATATTCTCTGTTCTTACCAACTATCAACAGACCCTATACTATCATTATGACTGTTGTATTTTTACAAGTATTTCTGATCCAACTATGGCAATTCCCTCTGTAATATTTGCCATCTCACGATGTATAATAACATACATGGTGGTATTAAGAGATCGAGAAAACAAGCAGGGACCCGTGTACCCACTTCAAAATATATACTTGGGTCACCTATACATGCAAATGATGACCCATGAAAGTGAAAATCCTGACGTGTTGCACCTACCTTATCCTCCAATCTTTATAATTTTACAAACGCACAAAAATCCCTGATGCATTGTGCCTAACTCATTTTTCATTACCGGAAATAATTCAGTGTACGTACTAAATTTTTTTTTAGCTCTGTCTAAGATGGCGGCTTCGTTCTCGCACCACATCTCGCCAATATAAGTAAGAGCAAACAGTTTGTTTAAAAAAAACCGAACTGGTGTTGCCCCGGCTTTAGAGGGCGACCATGTTTGACTGATATTATAAAAAAAATATGTATCACATTAGGCAACTATTCTTGTCCCGTTCCAAGATGGCGGCCATGGTCTTGCGATGTAATTAAAGTAACCAGCATATTATGACGTTGACTAATACGGAGATAAGAACACGACAGAAAAACTTCTTTACAGTATCCCTGAAAAATTGGGAAAACACTAGTATTGACAGTTCGGAACATTTCAGTAAATAGTAAGAAACCACATAGAGGTTAACTCTAATATCACCACTCCAAGATGGAACTGCTGGCAACATAGGCATCTATAAGCAGACTATGTGAATACCTACGCCGTGTAGCGCGTCATGGTGCGCCACAGGTTTTTGGCATTAGCAATTTTGGCATTAGCAATTTTGTATCACTATTGCCAAGCATATAAAACGGCAACAGTATCGCAGGCAACCTCATCGGAGCTGGGTCACGTCAGGAACTTTGACGGGTGGACACACGTTACTGCCGGCAGGTTAGACGCTGTGTTGAGAGATTACACAGACAAGAGCCCCCCAATGCAACTAAGCCTTATCTTACTCTTGGTCGTAGTAAGACCACATTAGACAAGGCTTTGACGTAGTGATATCAGTAATATATGTGAGATACAAGTAAACCTCACTAAGAGGCACGAACAGTAGCGAGCGGACCTGATACCACATATGGCTCGCCTTGAATAAAAATATAACGGCCAAAGATTGTTGCGACTGACAATAATTGTGGGACTTATTTGCAAAGTCATTCCAATAGGGTTTCCGTATAATGTGACTTATATCTCTCTCTCCCAGACTATTGATTAGAGCACCCAACAGGAAGGGAACCACAAATCCCCACGCAGTAAACCGTAAAAGTTGGAGTCTGCAAAGAAAGAAAATAGAAATAAGTACACAATACAAAGACAAGCTAACAGGACTTGTAAAGATCATCTAGGTAATTTTAAACAAACGGACCTTTTTCTTTTAAAAAAACGAAATGGATAGTTTATTTCACAGGGTTGTAAAGATGATTGTAAATAGTAACTATTTTCAATTCCTATTGTCATATGCAGGCATACAAAGATTATTTGAAGGTTGATTACTATTGTGCTCCTCTGAGACAAGATCCGGAATACTAACCACGCGACGATTTATCGTCTCCGAACCTAAATACTGAGACCCAGACCGACTAAGGTACATATAGTCTACGTAAAATTCAGATATATAGGATAAAAAGTGTATGTACATAGCAAGTTCGATCTGTGACGATATGGTAAAATCCTTTCACAGCATTGGCCAAATCAGCAATACAGAAGGGAATTACATGAAAAATTAAAGCAGAAAACGAGCACTGCCATGCCAATATCAACATAGAACAGGTAGACTACACTATCTTTTCTATCTCTTTAGATTCGAAATGAACAAGGTTAAGCGAATCTTAGTCAACCACATTAAATATCAATAATCAGTATAAAGGGATAAAGGTCCTTAGATAAATATGAGAACTACTGCAAAAGTGTGATTGTTAGGAATGTATGTTCTTTCTTTCTTTTTTATTCTTTTCACCTTTACAATAATTGTATCTTCTGTTTAGAGAGCATTAAATTCAGTGGTACAATTGCGAACTAGACAGTATAGAAAACTATTTTTAATTGCATATATTGGAGATAAATTATATATTCTCCTGTGGGACACAGATAAGAAAACTTTAGGCCAAATCATGGTTCTAATACTATTTAATTGATTTTCAGAAAAACAGTTTCCCCATCCTTGCCCGTGATAAAAAATACGTAGCAACAGGTCCTGAGGAAGGTGGCAACAAAAGAAGATTGAGCCACCGAAACGTGCGTCGACCAGTTTGAGTGATACACCCCAGTGTTCCGCATTACATCAGAGGGCTGAGTAACTCGTCCCTGCCTGGCTAACTTTGTACACACTGGTGCTTTTCTGGGGTGTAGTGTGAATGTTTTGTATGAAAGTGACATGTATGCAGTATGGTTAGAGGTGTGATCGATGTGGGGATATTTCTCAAATCAATGTTGAGATTTAGTTGATTTGTAAAAACAACCTATACATGTGTGTACTGTGGAAATAGAGTTGTGTACACACAAAGTAGCAATGATTAATTCTGTATAGTTTGTTCTTTAGCAATAAGAGGAGAATTTTATGTATATAAGAGAAGAATGTACAACAGAAAGTAAAAAACGAAAAACAAATATAAAAATAAACATAATACACGAAATAATATATACAGTTGTTGTTTTTTTGTTGTTGTTTTTTCTTCATGTGAACCCACAAAAAGTAAAAGTAATATAGGTCTAGAGGGATACTATACATTATAGTTTGTTGTGCCTTGTTCCCCCTGTTCCCTGACCTCAAATCAAATTCTAGGGGGTTACCTTATCTTAATGGACTATTCAAATGTTCCTCAATTAGGGCAACCAGTAGCAGGATACGACCCCATGACCTGAACTGAAGGAGTGGAACCTCTGGCTATCTCTTGCTCTTTATCCTTCTGGTCATTCTGGCCGAAGGCCTGTTCCTTGCCTTGCATAAAGTATTATTGCTTTCTCTTTTCCCACTGGTGGTCAAATCAGCAGGGCTTCTCCGGAGTCCAGCATAAATCCCAGCCTCAAAAGGGAACCGCCACCAAGTTTTTTTGCGGGCAAACGTCTTCTTTAGGCTTGTTCACAGAGCCTCCTCAAACATACCCATGGTAATGGCTTCCTCCTTCATGTCCATTTCCATGGACTGGGCATCTGTGTCAGAGTTCCTCAGAGGACATGCACGGTCTCAGGATAGAGGTTTAACCATCAGCAGTGCACACAGAGGTGCCATCTGACGAATTAGTGATGTAAGTTGAGCCTGCGTTGGTCCAGAAAGAGCAAGTAACTGTACAGGGGAGATGGAGATGAATATGCCTTGGTAAGACTGTAAAGTAGTATTTCATGAGGGCAAAAGCCATGAACCCATTGAATGTTCCCGAAAGCAGGATCTCTAAATAAGCCATTAGGGGATCTTCCAGTGAGTTGAGTTCCATAGACAAAGGAAGTGTACTAACAAAGGTAAGCCCTGGGTGAGAGTCTATGGCCCTGATTTCAAGCTGTCCGGACTAGGGTAGGGTGTTTACCTCACCTGGTAAATACCATTACCCCAGGGTGACATGTTTACAAGTGCGGTAAATATCTTGTATTCCTAGTTTCAAATTGGGATTAGGGCATGACATGCAGCAATGGTATTTAACACACCAAATTGTGCAAATTTTACTTTTTTCCAAGACAGTTTACCCTGGTAAATGTAGGCAAATTTAACCTGCCTGAATCCATGACCATTATTTTAAGCTCGGAGTTAAGTTCTGATCTCTGTACACACAGGCCTTTATGTAGAAGTTCGAAATCAGAGTTTTGTGATAATTATCACCCCCACTATTTTCCGCAGACAGATTTCTACAGTTCAAAACTACTGACATTTGTTGCGGAACAAGGCAAAAAAGGCAAAATATGGAGCATTTAGTGCTTTAGATACCGATTCTGCATGTTATATATTGTTTAAAAGTGAAAAACATGGACTGGGAAATATTTCCTCCACCTGGTAAATACTTCACCTCAGGGTAAGGATATTTCTGGGGTATGGTAAATACCTCATCCCCTTCTGGCCTACTTGTATTTAGAGCCTTTCAGTAATAACTCTGAGGGTGTCATACATATCCAACTACTCATAATTCTGATCCCTCTGGACTCTCCTGATTGCAGATGGTTGGACATTCCCCCTTGAACTTGCAATCAGGGCCAATGTCAGGTGGTACCCGTTGCGGAAAATTTCATGTCACCCCCGCCCACATTGAAATTATTAAAATAAGGAAAAAAAAGATAGTTACACATATTTTTGCCATTTTGTCACCCCCTTCAGTGCCAGTTTGTCACCCACCTCAGTGATGACACCCGGGGCGGCCCGCACCCACCACACCCCCCTTCCTACGCCACTGAATGTTTGCACTAGAAGAGTGCTCAGCCTAGGAGGTGCTTCAAGACGAGGCAGCTACACCACGGAGAAGTAGTCGAGGTTTTCAGAGCGAAGCGTTCCTGTGACAGAGGGTCCCCTAAAGAAGGTAGAGGTTCTTCAGAGTGCCCGGTGGGCTAGGGCCTATGGTATAGCATGGGTGCAGCAGTAAGTGTTTTACCGGGCTTCCTAATCTACACATTTTTATGCCATGCAGCAGTGCTACAAAGCAACATAGTCAGGGGTTTGCCTTGAGGGTAGAGAAAAGGAAAACTGAAGTACAAATACTCCTGAACCTGTCAGAAGAAGTTGCCTTGACAATTGCAGGGCGTTAGTACCTATGATCAAATAAGATCTGCAGTCAGGACATCCTGGGATCCTTGAAGGGCAGTGTATCTAAGGTCCTGGTTCTATGTCCAGGACTGGACCACTCACTTTCTATTTTGTTTTTGTTTTATATAGCACAAACTAGACCCGAAGATATCAGAGCGCTTTACATGAGCACCAGTTTCGTTACGGATGGACACATTCATTTTTGTTCGGCACGGGGAGATTAAGTGATTTGCCCAGAATCACAGAATGTTGAGCATCGTTGCCGAGACTTGAACCCAGCTACGGGGTCGACCGCTCTAGCCGTAAGACTACATCCTCTCTTCTTTGCCAAGGTTAAATTCTTAGTTTCGCCCATATCTTGAACAGCCCACACCCACAGGAGAGACCAATGGCACTGGCATCAATAAATGTTCCAGGCGCTATTAGGAAAACATTAATGTTGTAAGCTGCAAAAAAAGTATTCCATATCGACTAGGGTTGAAGGCATTTGAATCCATATTTTGTTTGAGTTGAGATATTGCTTGTTAGTGCTAAAGATAGTCCTGCCTTATCTGTTCATTGAACATAAAAAACAAAGTGATGGATGGAGTGCTTAAATTAATCTCAGCTACTGGCAAACGCCCGGAGCAGCATCCCAATCCATCAAACTACGCCCACCACGCCACCTCAGTTTGAACCCAGTCATATGCAAATCAATTTCGACCCTGCTCCAATGGGAACAGTCCATCCCAAACTGCCAGACGTGGGCCCCGTGCACACTGTGTCATTGGAACTAAGCTATATCTGGCTAATGAGCCATTATTAGGGCGAAACTGGTCATGGGTTGCTTGTGTTCTGCCTCAGGGAGGAGCTGGCCTGGCAGTTCAGGCTGGACTGTTCCCACTTGAGCAGAGACAAGACTGATTTGCATACGGCTGGGTCCACACTGAGGTGGCAGTGTGTTTAAAATAGCAATGAACTTGGATGCGGCACTAGCAAATATCAGTGTAAGGAGAAGGAAAAGATCTGAAGGTCTGTGAAGGCAATAGTGTCATGTCAAGTGGTTTGGATAGGGTACTGCTGGGTAGAGGAATGTCTAGTCCATAAAGGGACATTGGTGATAGTATCAATGTCGAAGTAATCAGGTCTTATCTGGCCCTGTCAGTGAAGACCATTTCATGACAGGAACTTAAAGAAAACAGTGATCTGGCAGCTAGATCTTGTCTACGATCATAACTAGCTTAGTACAAGGAAGGTGTTAGCATGGGAGTGATGTAAAGGAATTTAAATTTTTTTCTTTGCAGGTTGTGCACAGTTATGGTGGTAGTTGAGGTTGTAGATAATTCATGGCTTAGAGTTTCTTTCCTGGCTTCCAGGGATGACTCTCCTGGGTCAGTCAGTAGAGGAAGATCACTTTTCAAGGCGTCATATAATAGTCCCTAATTAGGAGTGGGCTGATAGTTCCTGATCTGTGCAGTAACACTGGTTACTGCACATGTTCAATTTATGAGATTTGGGTTTCTTATCACTCCTGGTATATACTAGGTACAATAAAAACCGCATCCCGTAAAATGTTGGCAGGTCAAAGTTGCCAGAGTTCAAATGGAGATAAATGCCTGGGATTTAGGGACACACCGATTTGAGTGCCATTAGCACCAAAAATCACATTTTGTCCAAATCAAATATCTTTGTTTCGGCCAGCTGGGCCATAAAAGTAAAAATGCGAGCATGGTTAAAATAGACATTGTTTAAAATGTTTCAGTTCTTTCCATACAGTACAAGTTTTCGTAAAACTTCTTACTGTTAAAATATCAGTAAAAGGATTTTTTTAAAGGTACATTGATCAAATTTTAACATCGTAAAAAAAGTCTTCCAAACTTTTAGGCAGAAGATAAAAGTTTCCTACGTAGGATCCACATGGCGCCTGAGAATTTAGCAAGAGGTATGGCATATGTTAAAGAATAATCTGACCTCAAAATTCAAAGGGCAGCTAAGTGGCTACGGTGACATGTTCGCCCACAAATGGGAGCTAGCCAAAACTTGCGCGGGCGGGCATAAGCTGCGCAAACAAAAAACATTTTGTCCTATTTCACAATTCGTAATAGGTGATTTTTATTGGTCCTGATAAATTCCGAACATCATGGTGTTGGATTTTATTGATGCGATTGCATCTATATCCAGGCCACAGGTATTGGGGGAATCAGTAGAGAGTTGAAGGTAATATTTTATGTTTGGTCTTATGGCGTTTGTTGGCCGAGAGTTCTAGAGTCTACAGTCTTGGTGGATTCAGGGTGGAATATTGCTCATGAACGGGTACAGAAGGAGAACTGATATCCTGCGGTATAGGGAGAGCTAAGCAGACAGCTCTTGAGGATGAATCAAGTTCAGGGGATCTGAATTCCAGGACTGATGCGTGAAGATTTTAAGTTTGACGGAGCGAAAGAGGTCCTCGAAGAATTGAAGCCAAGCGTTTCACGTGGTCAGTGTCACTGCGTGTCTCATTAAGTCACACACGTGGGGCGTGGATACACTAGGAAAAGTGAACAACGTGGAACTCATGCATATTGACTTTATGTGCTGTTTCTGCAAATGTTCAGGATGCCATCTTTCTATGAAACCTTGGATTCCTTTGACTATCTGCACAAAGTCTACAGTGGTTTGCTCACATTATCGTTTCCTCAGCATTGTGTAATGCTTAGTTTTGTGTCAGTAGGGGGTAAGTGCATGGAAGGCCTCCTAGGGGTTCTACTAATGAGATGCACATGCAAATGAGACTATGGAACAGATATAAAAAGACATTTTATATTCGCAAACCCTGTGATTCGTATCATTGTATGGAATTCAACCACAAAACTGCTTTTTGCCATGCACTAAATACACTTTGAAAGTCGGAAAAACATTTCTGACTCAAAAAACGGGTTTTAACCAACCCATTTCGAATTGCACTGAGGAAAGGACGTAAAAGGCACCTACCCTCCACTTGGGATTCGGTGTAGTATGTTACAATGGTCGCAAACCATTGGGAAGTTACTGACTCCACAAAGGAAGTGGTAGCAAATCAGATGTCTAACACGGGCATAGCTTCTCCTTTGGGAATCATGTTGGACAACCGTAGCGGGAGCCGACAGTGCTCCCTGGGACCACTGGCTGCCCCCGATATGTTCTTGAAAAAGTTTTATTTAAATACAGCACTACTTTCTATAAGAAACACAGACTGCTTAGCACCAAGTGTCTAATGCAAAAAGGATACTTCACTGTAGTCCAGAGTGCATACGCAGAGTAGCAGCTCACTCCTATGTGTCTTAACCTGCACGTGCACATCGAATAGCACCATGCACCAGAGTGAGAATGTAATCTAGTATTGTACTACTGAGAACTTATGCACCTAATACCCTATTCATGCATGCAAGTAGCACCCTAGATTCACATGCATGCTTAACCTAGAACCCAGTGCGCTTGCAACCTACCACACTCTGAGAGAGTGCAGCGTGACCTAAGGACATTTAATCCAATGGACACATCCATCCATTCGGCCATGAATTTCTCTATTTCATTGCAAGTTGTGGCCGGGGGCTCACCCTGTTTCCTATTTTTAAATGCAATTGTTCAAAACCGGTTTGTATTTGTAGCTGCAGTGGATGCCTGGTACCAGAAAACCAGATGCACCAGTCATGTGACCACCCAGTGGCACCCTGGTGCCACTGCCGGCTGGAGTGAAAGGGATGGAGGGATTAGTGAGGGGTAAGGGAGGTACCACCAGAAGAAGAGAGTGTCTGTCCTCTGCTCAGACAACTTTAGCTTCTGGCACTAGGTCACCAAAGGGATTTTACTGGTGGAGTCCTCCTGTATTTTTTGTGTTAGTATTAATGCTTAAGTGTTCCATAATCCTGCAGCCTAGCCTGTGACCCTGGGTCTGTACCTACTCTAGTCCATGGCTGTTGCGCCTACCTATTATCCAGAGGTGTTTACACTCCAGTCCATGGCTGTTGCACCTACCTATTATCCAGAGGTGTTTACACTCCAGTCCACGGCTGTTGCACCTACCTATTATCCAGAGGTGTTTACACTCCAGTCCATGGCTGTTGCACCTACCTATTATCCAGAGGTGTTTCCACTCCAGTCCACGGCTGCTGCACCTACCTATTATCCAGAGGTGTTTCCATTCCAGTCCACGGCTGTTGCACCTACCTATTATCCAGAGGTGTTTCCACTCCAGTCCACGGCTGTTGCACCTACCTATTATCCAGAGATGTTTCCACTCCAGTCCATGGCTGTTGCACCTACCTTTTATCCAGAGTTGCACCTACCTATTATCCAGAGGTGTTTCCACTCCAGTCCATGGCTGTTGCACCTACCTATTATCCAGAGGTGTTTACACTCCAGTCCACGGCTGTTGCACCTACCTATTATCCAGAGGTGTTTCCACTCCAGTCCACGGCTGTTGCACCTACCTATTATCCAGAGGTGTTTCCACTCCAGTCCACGGCTGTTGCACCTACCTATTATCCAGAGGTGTTTCCACTCCAGTCCACGGCTATTGCACCTACCTATTATCCAGAGGTGTTTACACTCCAGTCCATGGCTGTTGCACCTACCTTTTATCCAGAGGTGTTTCCACTCCAGTCCATGGCTGTTGCACCTACCTATTATCCAGAGGTGTTTACACTCCAGTCCACGCCTGTTGCACCTACCTATTATCCAGAGGTGTTTACACTCCAGTCCACGGCTGTTGCACCTACCTTTTATCCAGAGGTGTTTCCACTCCAGTCCATGGCTGTTGCACCTACCTATTATCCAGAGGTGTTTCCACTCCAGTCCATGGCTGTTGCACCTACCTATTATCCAGAGGGGTTTCCACTCCAGTCCATGGCTGTTGCACCTACCTATTATCCAGAGGTGTTTCCACTCCAGTCCACAGCTGTTGCACCTACCTTTTATCCAGAGGTGTTTCCACTCCAGTCCACGGCTGTTGCACCTACCTTTTATCCAGAGGTGTTTCCACTCCAGTCCACAGCTGTTGCACCTACCTTTTATCCAGAGGTGTTTCCACTCCAGTCCACGGCTGTTGCACCTACCTATTATCCAGAGGTGTTTTCACTCCAGTCCACGGCTGTTGCACCTACCTTTTATCCTGAGGTATTTCCACTCCAGTCCACGTCTGTGGCACCTACCTTTTATCCCGAGCTGTTTCCACTCCAGTCCACGGCTGTTGCACCTACCTTTTATCCTGAGGTGTTTCCACTCCAGTCCACGTCTGTGGCACCTACCTTTTATCCTGAGCTGTTTCCACTCCAGTCCACGGCTGTTGCACCTACCTTTTATCCTGACGTGTTTCCACTCCAGTCCATGGCTGTTGCACCTACCTATTATCCTGAGGTGTTTCCACTCCAGTCCATGGCTGTTGCACCTACCTTTTATCCAGAGGTGTTATCACTCGAGTCCACAGCTGTTGCACCTACCTTTTATCCAGAGGTGTTTCCACTCCAGTCCATGGCTGTTGCACCTACCTATTATCCAGAGGTGTTTCCACTCCAGTCCACGGCTGTTGCACCTACCTTTCATCCTGAGCTGTTTCCACTCCAGTCCACGGCTGTTGCACCTACCTATTATCCTGAGGTGTTCCCACTCCAGTCCATGGCTGTTGCAGCTCCCTTTTATCCTGAGCTGTTTCCACTCCAGTCCACGGCTGTTGCACCTACCTTTTATCCTGAGCTGTTTCCACTCCAGTCCACGGCTGTTGCACCTACCTTTTATCCTGAGCTGTTTCCACTCCAGTCCACGGCTGTTGCACCTTCCTTTTATCCTGAGGTGCTTCACACACCCTGTCCTGCCTAATGCCCCCGCCTGCCAGACATCCAGCTCCTGCCCTTAATCCTGGGAACCTGCAGCTAAACTACTCCTTGCCCTGTGCTCCAGCACCCGCCCCGCCCCTGGAGTTCTGCAAGGTCCAGAGAAGACACAGAATTAAAGGGAATCAAAGAAGGGATCTCAGAATTATTGAAAGTTCGGCATAAACTAAACTGCTGGAAATAAAACCCCAGTTAGGCACCTTGTCTGTCATTAAAGGGAATGACACGTAAAAGGGGAGGGTCTCAGATCTGAAAGAACAGGCCTCACCTCCAGCTAGTGCAGTGGGACTAATTGGGAAAGGAGTAGCTGCACCTCCCATTTGGGAGGTAAAGAATAGCGCAAAATATAATCCGCTTAACCTGAATCAAGAGGCTCAAGGCACTTGGACATCGAGGGGCATATTCACAAGCCCCTATCGCCATCCCAATGCTACTTTTAGTGACGATGTGATGTATATACGGGCCTCGCCTTATTCACAAGGCAGTTAACGTGGCTTAGCGCTGCCTTGTGAATAAGGCACCCTTTCACGCTGTATGTAGCATGAAAGGGGGGGGCAGTGGGTGTTGCGGTGGGCGTTCCCCCGCAACATCCATTGATTTTGGCGCTGCCCCCTATTCACAAGGGCAGCGTAAATTCCTGGTCTTAAGTTGCCGAAACGAGGAGAAATGCTTTATTTCTCATCGTTTTTGCTTTTTCCACGTGTGCTGCCTTGTGCAGCACACATGGAAAAACCAAATTGCCATGGTTTGTTTATGTACAAGAAGGTGTCCCTTCCTGTACATAAACAAACCTTTTTTTAAAAAATGCCATTCTGTTACTTTCATGCATGCTGCATAAAGCAGCACACATGAAAGTGAGAGAATTGCATTTAGGATTGTTTATGTGCAGGAAAGGACACCTTCCTACACATACACAATCCTCCCCTGCACACAGACACACTTGCACTCTGGTGCAAGGGTGCCTGCATTGGCGCTAAGTTGTTAAACTTAGCGGCATCGCAGGGGGAAACCCATTTGAATATGGTGCAGCCTTGCGTTTCCAAAGTGGCGGAGAGAGGCGTTATGCCAAAAAGGATAATGCCTCTCTCCGCCACTTCCTTGTGAATATCTCCCTGAATATTCAGAAGGTCCATTTGATATTCCGAACCAGCACAACATCTTGAGGGTCTTGCATTGTTTCCCAGATCTGGAGCCTCTTAGATCAAACGACCTCCTTTCAGTTCAATTCCCGCTGGACCATAAGACTCAAACATGCTACCCGACTTGACTACTACGTGGTGGGGGGAATCCTATTTGCGAACTCTGCATATGCTATACTGTTTTTAAAAACTGTGATTGTGTTTATTGACTTGCGGGATCATTCAAATTGCTGGAGCCATAGCCACGCTATTACGTGGTGGGGGGAACTCTAATTTGCGATTTTTGCACATATTATATTGCCTTTTTAAAAATTGTGATTGTGATTGTGCTTATTGATTGTGTGATAGCCACGATATTTTAGTTTTAAAAAGAACGAACCCGCGGTGTCTGCTGGTAAAGGCGGACCCGTTAACATCGAGGTCGCTTGTTGTCGCTTTATGCTTCTTGTTATTGCGTGCCCTTGCTTGTATTCCATTCTTGGTTCTCATTGGCACCTCCTGGTCCTTATCATCATTTTGCCATGCTTGTCACGTCATCACTTGACCTTATTAGCCTCTCATCGCTGCTCGACCTTGCTTGTTCACTGCTTGCTGTCGCTTGTTGTCCCTTGTCAGTGCTTGTAAGTACTTAACGCTTGTCACTGTTTCCAAGTGCTTGTCACTAGCCCCTACTTGCTCTCGCTTGTAGTAGCTCTTTACTGCGTGTTGCTGCTTGCCCTTGCTTGTTGTGCCTTGCGGGTGGTTGTCAGCACTTGCTGGTGCGTGGCATCACCTGCCTTTCGTTGGCACTTGTCATTGCTTGTCGAGGTATGCCGGATCTTTTCCCTTGCATTCCTCTGCCCTGCCCCTCCCGCTCGCGCTGAGCGTGTACCAAGCCGTGCCTCTGCGCGCGCTGATTAATATGCGGTGAGGTGCGTGTGACATTCCGCAGCGCAGCCTCCCGCTCCTGGGACTTGATGAGTCACGCGCAGAGGTCTGGAGTTTCTGCAGGGCTCCTCTGCACTTCTTCCGCCATCCCTTGTCGCTGCCTCGAGCAGCGCGAGATTGTGTTATACTAGACCGTCAAACAGGAATAAAAATAGCTGTATTGGGCGCAATGACACATAATGATCGGAGATTTCACAGCTCCAGCTGCAGAGTTTGAGAAGGGAGAGGGGCCTGGCAGGAGTGGGGCGGTGATAGCCTTGCTACGTTTAACCCTGGCCATGCTGCGCGCAGGGTACGCAGTGCGGGAGGGAGCGATCGTGGGTTTAGGCATGGGTTGTGTTTTGTTCGTTGAGGGGTGAGGGGGGGAGGTTGGAGGTGTCAGGGCTCGCGGGGTCGCGATGGCCAAGGAACATGAGGATGTCTGAGTCAGGCGCTGTTGCTTGTTCTCGTGTTAATTGTTATTCGGCCGTGAAAATTCAATACTCACATCGAGGCATCTGAAGGGTTAGGAAACGTGTAATTGATATGACTTTGGAACAGCGCGAGGCTAATGATTACCATGGTGATGCAGGATTAGACGGGTGTTGCGCAAGAAAAAAGAGGGACTGGCGCTGTCCAATCAGCACCAACCGATCTAGGGCACCCGGAGCTGTCCAGTCAGCACCGAGGCTTATGGATACCTGGAGCAACAGAGGCATAGATGAAGGGGCAGACCATTCCGGAACAGTCCAATCGACACTATGGAGGAGGGAGTGCTCTAGCACGGAGCTGTCCAAACCCGCACTCGTGAAGAAGAGACACCTACAGTTGGAGATTCAGGGCTGTATGAGAGACATCCCGCGCTGTCCAACAGCACCGAGACACAAGGGTGTCTGGAGCTATCAGATTATTACTGAGGATGATAAGATACCTGGGTCTGGCCGATGAAAGCTGTAGACGAAATACCAGGGTTAAAGAGACACCTGGAACTGCTGAGGATAAAAAACACAAAGAGCTATCCATTTGGAGCTGTGTGAGAGAGCGGTGTTTGGTGCAGTCAATCAGCTCTAAGGATCACATATAAACCTACAGTTTTCCAATAAACACGAACAGTCCTATCAGAATTGTAGAAGTGAACATCTTTGCAATCAAAGAGACAACTGTCATTATCCAGTCAGAGCAGCCAACTGTACAGAAGCAAAAGGAACTGTCCAAATCACCAACAGTGAGAAAACACACATCGAGTGATGCTATCAAAGTGACAGGCCATAAAGACCCGCCCCAGCAATTCAACAACAACCGAGGGTCTGAGACACATGGTGACATGTTTACTGAAGTTTTACATTAGTCTTCAGGCGTCACAAGCAAAGCAAAGCGCAGCACCTATTTGGCTACACATTGTAGAGGGTCATGCGCGCAGCGCCGCAGAGGCCCTGGCACAGATGATGGTAAATACACCCCGTGGTGTTATCCAGGCAGCTCTGGGTGATAAAGACCCGGGCACGGCTGTTCAATTATAACTACGGGATAAATAGACACTTGGAACGGCCAAATCAGAGCAGACGGATGAAGAGACGTGTACAGCTCTCCATTACAGAAGGATAGAGACACCCACAGCTCTCCGGAGCAGAAGGCTAATGAGACACCCACAGCTGTCCAGAGCAGAAGGATAAAGAGACACCCACAACTCTTCATAGCAGATGATGAAGAGATGCCTACAGCTCTCCAGAGAAGAAGGATAAAGATACGTCCACAGCTCTCCAGAGTAGAAGGATAAAGAGACGCCTACAGCTCTCCAGAGAAGAAGGATAAAGATACGTCCACAGATCTCCAGAGTAGAAGGATAAAGAGACACCCCCAGCTATTCATAGCAGACGGCTAGAGTCACCAACAGCTCTCCAGAGCAGAAAGATAAAGAAACCCCTACAGCTCTCCAGAGCAGAAGGATAAAGAGACCCACAGCTGTCCAGAGCACAAGGATAAAGAGACACCCACAGCTCTCCAGAGCCGAAGGATAAACTGACCTACAGTTGTCCAGAACAGAAGGATAAAGAGATGCCTACAGCACTCCAAAGCAGAAGGATAAAGAAACACCCACAGCTCTCCAGAGCACAAGGATAAAGAGGCCCACAGCTCTCCAGAACAGAAGGATAAAGAGATGCCTACAACTCTCCAGAAGAGAAGGATAAAGAGATGCCTACAGCTCTCTGGAGCAGAAGAATAAAGAGGTGTCTACAGCTCTCTGGAGCAGAAGAATAAAGAGATGCCTACAGCTTTCCAGAGCAGAAGGAGAGAGACATCCAGAGCTCACCGGAGCAGAAGGATAAAGAGATACCTACAGCTCTCTAGAGAAGAAGGATAAAGAGAAGCCCCCAGCTCTCCATAGCAGGAGGATGAAGAGACACCTACAGCTCTCCAGCGCAGAAGGATAAACTGACCTACAGCTGACCAGAACAGAAGGATAAAGAGATGCCTACAGCTCTCCAGAGCAGAAGGATAAAGAGACACCCACAGCTCTCCAGAGCAGAAGGATAAAGAGACACCTACAGCTCTCCAGAAAAGAAAGCTAAAGAGATGCCTACAGCTCTCCAGAGCAGACGAATAAAGAGATGCCTACAGCTCTCCAGAGTAGAAGGATAAAGAGACGCCTACAGCTCTCCAGAGTAGAAGGATAAAGAGACACCCCCAGCTATTCATAGCAGAAGGCTAGAGACACCAACAGCTCTCCAGAGCAGAAAGATAACGAAACCCCTACAGCTCTCCAGAGCAGAAGGATAAAGAGACCCACAGCTGTCCAGAGCAGAAGGATAAAGAGACACCCACAGCTCTCCAGAGCACAAGGATAAAGAGACACCCACAGCTCTCCAGAGCCGAAGGATAAACCGACCTACAGTTGTCCAGAACAGAAGGATAAAGAGATGCCTACAGCACTCCAAAGCAGAAGGTTAAAGAAACACCCACAGCTCTCCAGAGCACAAGGATAAAGAGGCCCACAGCTCTCCAGAACAGAAGGATAAAGAGATGCCTACAACTCTCCAGAACAGAAGGATAAAGAGATGCCTACAGCTCTCTGGAGCAGAAGAATAAAGAGATGTCTACAGCTCTCTGGAGCAGAAGAATAAAGAGATGCCTACAGCTTTCCAGAGCAGAAGGAGAGAGACATCCAGAGCTCACCGGAGCAGAAGGATAAAGAGATACCTACAGCTCTCTAGAGAAGAAGGATAAAGAGAAGCCCCCAGCTCTCCATAGCAGGAGGATGAAGAGACACCTACAGCTCTCCAGCACAGAAGGATAAACTGACCTACAGCTGACCAGAACAGAAGGATAAAGAGATGCCTACAGCTCTCCAGAGCAGAAGGATAAAGAGACACCCACAGCTCTCCAGAGCAGAAGGATAAAGAGACACCTACAGCTCTCCAGAAAAGAAAGCTAAAGAGATGCCTACAGCTCTCCAGAGCAGACGAATAAAGAGATGCCTACAGCTCTCCAGAGTAGAAGGATAAAGAGACGCCTACAGCTCTCCAGAGTAGAAGGATAAAGAGACACCCCCAGCTATTCATAGCAGAAGGCTAGAGACACCAACAGCTCTCCAGAGCAGAAAGATAACGAAACCCCTACAGCTCTCCAGAGCAGAAGGATAAAGAGACCCACAGCTGTCCAGAGCAGAAGGATAAAGAGACACCCACAGCTCTCCAGAGCACAAGGATAAAGAGACACCCACAGCTCTCCAGAGCACAAGGATAAACCGACCTACAGTTGTCCAGAACAGAAGGATAAAGAGATGCCTACAGCACTCCAAAGCAGAAGGTTAAAGAAACACCCACAGCTCTCCAGAGCACAAGGATAAAGAGGCCCACAGCTCTCCAGAACAGAAGGATAAAGAGATGCCTACAACTCTCCAGAACAGAAGGATAAAGAGATGCCTACAGCTCTCTGGAGCAGAAGAATAAAGAGATGCCTACAGCTTTCCAGAGCAGAAGGAGAGAGACATCCACAGCTCACCGGAGCAGAAGGATAAAGAGATGCCTACAGCTCTCTAGAGAAGAAGGATAAAGAGAAGCCCCCAGCTCTCCATAGCAGGAGGATGAAGAGACACCTACAGCTCTCCAGCGCAGAAGAATAAACTGACCTACAGCTGACCAGAACAGAAGGATAAAGAGATGCCTACAGCTCTCCAGAGCAGAAGGATAAAGAGATACCCACAGCTCTCCAGAGCAGAAGGATAAAGAGACACCTACAGCTCTCCAGAAAAGAAAGATAAAGAGATGCCTACAGCTCTCCAGAGCAGAAGAATAAAGAGATGCCTACAGCTCTCCAGAGTAGAAGGATAAAGAGGCGCCTACAGCTCTCCAGAGTAGAAGGATAAAGAGACACCCCCAGCTATTCATAGCAGAAGGCTAGAGACACCAACAGCTCTCCAGAGCAGAAAGATAACGAAACCCCTACAGCTCTCCAGAGCAGAAGGATAAAGAGACCCACAGCTGTCCAGAGCAGAAGGATAAAGAGACACCCACAGCTCTCCAGAGCACAAGGATAAAGAGACACCCACAGCTCTCCAGAGCCGAAGGATAAACCGACCTACAGTTGTCCAGAACAGAAGGATAAAGAGATGCCTACAGCACTCCAAAGCAGAAGGTTAAAGAAACACCCACAGCTCTCCAGAGCACAAGGATAAAGAGGCCCACAGCTCTCCAGAACAGAAGGATAAAGAGATGCCTACAACTCTCCAGAACAGAAGGATAAAGAGACATCCACAGCTCTCCAGAAGAGAAGGATAAAGAGATGCCCACAGCTCTCTGGAGCAGAAGAATAAAGAGATGTCTACAGCTCTCTGGAGCAGAAGAATAAAGTGATGCCTACAGCTTTCCAGAGCAGAAGGAGAGAGACATCCACAGCTCACCGGAGCAGAAGGATAAAGAGATGCCTACAGCTCTCTAGAGAAGAAGGATAAAGAGAAGCCCCCAGCTCTCCATAGCAGGAGAATGAAGAGACACCTACAGCTCTCCAGCGCAGAAGGATAAACTGACCTACAGCTGACCAGAACAGAAGGATAAAGAGACATCCACAGCTCTCCAGAGCAGAAGGATAAAGAGACACCTACAGCTCTCCAGAAAAGAAAGATAAAGAGATGCCTACAGCTCTCCAGAGCAGACGAATAAAGAGATGCCTACAGCTCTCCGGAGCAGAAGAATAAAGAGATGCCTGCAGCTTTCCAGAGCAGACGACAGAGACATCCACAGCTCACCGGAGCAGAAGGATAGAGAGATGCCTACAACTCTCCAGAGCAGAAGAATAAAGAGATGCCTACAGCTCTCCGGAGCAGAAGAATAAAGAGATGCCTACAGCTCTCCAGAGAAGAAGGAAAAATAGATGCCTACAGCTCTCCAGAGCAGAAGAATAAAGAGATACCTACAGCTCTCCAGAGCAGAAGGAGAGAGACATCTACAGCTCACCAGAGCAGAAGGATAAAGAGATGTCTACAGCTCACCAGATCAACCAGAGCAGGAGGATAAAGAGATGCCTACAGCTCTCCAGTACAGAAAGATAAAGAGGCTCCCACAGCTCTCCAGAGCAGAGAGATTTATTTATTTATTTATGTGCAAAGTTTTATATAGCGCTGGCTAGACCCGGAGGTATCAGAGCGCTTCACATGAGGATCAGCAAGTTACAGGTTACATAATTACTTCAGTTCCAAGTTCCAAGTATAGAGATAGGAGAAAGGTAGTGGGAAGGAAACATAAATGGTAGGCGAGGAAAACAATGTCAGATGTCCAACTGGGTAGGCGACGGCCGAGGGGGTGAACCAGGGCCAAACTCCTCTATAGCTGCAGAGGACAGCTTCACTGGGCATCGGCCAAGGTTGCTCGGACTCCCCAGTGGGAACAGACAGAACAAAAACATGAGATTACACAATAACATAAGTAATTTTCATGTTGCCTAGCAAAGACAAAAGGTCTTATGTGGAATGAAAGGTAGAGGGGGAAAGGTAAAAACAGGGGAAAGGAATGCAGATACTGTCAGGCAGACCAGAGAGGGGAAGGGAATTTAGGGGGAAAAAAGCAGTCAAAGTGAAAGACAGACAAAACCGTGAAGCACCATTAAAAACAATGTCTGATGTCCAGCTGGGTTGATGACGGCCGAGGGGGTGAACCAGAGCCAGACTCCTCCATAGCTGCATAGGACAGCTCCACATAAAGAGAGACCTACAGCTCTCCATATCAGAAGGATAAAGAGACACCTACAGCTCAGAGCAGATCAGCAGTGGATATAGACACAAGGGGCTGCCCAGTCATACTTGCGCAATAAAGTAATACACGAAGTTGTCCAATGGGCGGTTTCTGATAAAGTGACACCTGGAAAAGTCCAATGAGATTGGAGAGATTACCTCCGTAGTTCAATCACACCTATCAAATAAATCGATATCTGAAGCTTCGAGGTGTGTATTGAGAGATATTAGGCAAAGAGGCTCCTGGGCCAGTCCAATCACAGTTTTAAGACAAACTCCGGGAATTGCCAAATAAGAAATGAAGGAGCGAGAGACACTCGAACCTGCCCAGGCAGAACGGAAGATAAAGGGACCGCTAGAGCTGGCCAATCAGCACTGCGGGCAGACGCCCAAAGGATGGCTTTACCGAAAGCGCTCAAAGTGAACCTGCTGGGCATTTGTCCTGCGCAGGCCGCAGATCGCAGCACGGAAGGGGCCAGGAGGCCCACGCTGTTGGTTTGCGCGCGAGTTATTCAGCACCTGCGCATGTGCTCCTGGCCGCGCGCTCCCATGCACAGGTGCTGACAGTATGGCAGGGTGCACGCTCTTAGCATTCTGTAACCTGCCAATTGAGGGGTGTCCTGCAGACTCTACAGAGACGTGTACCGCTTGGAACTGCCTCACACCTGGGGCGTCAAAGACTGGGGTCAACTGCTGTTGACAACTGCGCAGCAGCGGGATCCTCGCTCCTTGTCTGTACACTTTTTTGGGGCAATAGAGCACTCCCCCCACCCCCACTCTGCGCCCCATTGATCATTAGGCCACAGGAGATGTGTAATAAGTGTAATATGAACAGTAGGCTACCGAGGTACATTTCGCTGTCTGAAGAGCACTGAGGGATACAGATGCACGTTGAGTGTGCAATCATCAATGAGGCCTAAAACACACCAGGAGCTGTCCAATAAGCACCGAAAGAGAAAGTTACAGAGCGGTTTAATCAATAGTAAAGAATACAGATACAACTGAAGCTGTCCAATTAGCACCCTGGGATAACATCCACTTGCGGCTACACAAACAGCAAGGAGGGATAAAGATACACCTACGACTGGGTATGAAGACGTACGCGGGAGCTGTCCAATCAGCACTGAGAACTAGTGAACTTACGTCTGGCGCTGCCCATTCAGCCACAAGGGAAAACGCTTTACCTGGACCTAGAGTTGCAGGATACGCTTATCTGTCCAGTCACCAATGAGAATAAACATGCGCACGCGGCTGTCCAATCACCGTGAGTGAGTGTTCATAGTGTGACCTATGTGCGACCATTCGCCTGTCCTTTGTGAGTGTGAATTGTGGGTCACGTGCTTCAGATATTGTGTCCCCTGCATGAGGCGCTGACGGTAGTTCTTCGAATGACTTCTGTCGACTCGGCAGCATTGGGTTGGGGTCCAGTCTCCGCATGCCGTCACGTTGGTGCTTGTGTAGTGCTAAATAAAGGGTTCAACTTTGGATATTGAACTGGGACATCAAAACGCACTTATATCACTTTATATTTAATACCAGCTCCTAGATTTTTTCCTCTGCCATAGAGAAAGCAACTATCCTCTGTGTTAGCAGGAGGTTGCGTCATATCAAATTGTCGGACATTGATCCACCAATGACCTCAGTGACCTTGAAGAGTGCACAATTGTTCTCTCTGAGCAACCCATGACCTGAAAAATCCAGAGAGCAGTGGAAGCAAAAGGAAGCCTGAGTATGTGAGATGTCAGGAATTCTCGCAACAGTGGGCTAGTTGCTCTTTGGAGAAGTTTACTATACGCTGTAATGCGCTAGCAGGGGTGGTCAAAAACAACTGTTTTACTCTACACCAAAGTCATTAATGGAGGAAGTGGGGTCACAACACTGCGGAACTTACTAAATGAAAATGGTTTATGCTGATAACGTTTTGGGACACCGAGATAAGCACGTTCGTGCTGTCATGATCGCCGATGACCTTCTACTAATAACACCTAATTGGCATGATGAAGATAGGGCCTATTGTTTCTAAAACAACCCAACAAAAGCTAAATATGGAGGCGAAGAAATGCATGGCAACTGTACTCCTGTCTGCAAGTGCAAATATGGAAGGACCTTGTGTAAAGGTTAGGTGGCACTTAGGATGGCGGACGGATGGGTGCCACCGGTCCGGCGGTGCAACCGCTGGACCGACGGCAACCATCCGCCCGCCATCGAATCCCAGAAAACCACTGGTCCGATTAGCATCTTGGTCGTGATCACCACGGTGTGATTTTCCGCCTGCCACTTTTCCGCCGGTTGCAGTCCCCCTGCTTGCCTGGCGGGCGGAGCTGGACCTTTACAATTGATGCGGATCAGGGCCAAGCACCGCGGCCACGATTATAATACCAGCGGTAGCCAGCCTTTCCACTGCGGTGGAACCGCCATGGAAAAGCATGCGGAGGCATGTTCCGGGGGCCCATTGTGGGCCCCCAATGTGTTGGGGGGATGGGTGCACTGGGGGGTACCCATGATACCCCCCTACATATCCATGTACCAGGTGGCAGGCACTGTGCAGTGCAGAGATATCCAGGACATGCTCTTTTTGATATTGCGGCGGTGCTGCTGGCAGCAGCGACCGCCTCAATGTTAATCACCAGAATCCGACCGCCGTGGTCGGATTTCGACCGCAGAGCATCCTAATTGGACTGGCGGTTATGCCGCAATCCTTTCGGGTAGTCTTTTCCCGCTACCATGGCGGTCGGGGAGATTTTCCATCCGCCATCCTAATGGGCCCCTAGATCCCTGAAGCAGTTCAGTGCTACATATGGTGCTACAGTGATGGAATGTCTCCATGAAGATATATTTCCAAGGCGGAGTCAAAACCTACATGTTGATAAGGATTCCAGGACAATTGACTCAGCGTCTAGATGACGTTCCCCGTCCATTTGCTGTGCTTAAGAAATTCCTGTAATAGAACAATGTTTGCCCTCAAACAAATGCCACTCTACCTCCTCTTTACTTTTTCCCAGGAGTATGCCACGCCAATATTTTAGGAAAGGAAGTACCACACATCATCCCTAGTGCACATCCATTTTTATCACACCAGCCATTCTTCAGAATATCCATTGGGAGTCATTAAATTACTGTAAGGAAATACATCAGAGGTACCCTTACATCGCATCTCAGTATGGTACATCGGAGTGACTTAGATGTATAGTTCAGAAGAGGTAAATCTATACTTACCTCTGTGCACTGACCTTCCTAATATTGTGGTGGTAAATAGTTTGGCCATGAAATGTTGGTAGCATGATGTTTCTGTAGTCGATATTTCAACATGCAACTAAAAAATGGACAAGGTATGTGAGAAACCAGGACATACAACCTAAAAATGAAGCTACGTATGTGGTGGTGGTTCTGAGGGTGGCTATAAGGAGTTCACATGAGGTTTTAGGAGACAAGGGTACCCCGATATGTGAACCTGGGGTGATAATGAAGAGTTAAGAACAATGGTTCAAGGATGGCCCAAAAGGGTCCAATAGAAAAGGTGACCCAGGCAGGGTCACTTGTTTTTTAAGATAAGTGAAATCAATTCCGTAGGGAGCAGGAGACAAAGTACGTAAAGGGTCATGTAGGTCAAAAGATAGCAGGTATTTATTTAAACAAAGTCAATTTTAGAATGCTCACAAAATAAGAAAAGCGTGGTGTGAAATAGTGATAGTAGTTTTAAAAAGACATCGCATTGACAACAATATAGTAGTTGAATTCCATAATTGATCTTTACAAGTTATAAAGAATTCATGTTGTGGGGTGGTCGACGGCGTTTCGAACCCAATTATTGGGGTTCATCTTCAGGACAGTGGTGAGCATGCTGAAATTAAAGAGGGGGGAAGGGGGATGGGAACACATTTGTTTAAGACCCTGTGTATATGTAAACAAACACATTACTGCATACATTCTAGTAAATACAACAATAGCTCCCTAGAAGGAAAAAAGGAAAATAATTCTTACATTTGGTAGGCATTATAATCATGCATTTGAAACAAATTATCAAGAATTAGTGCTTGGAGTCCATAAAAAATGACAAAAAATTGAGTCAAAAGGCGAGAGGGCAAAATTGCAAAAGTAGGTATTTGTTTAAATTAAATTAAGGGATGACAACGTATGGCGCTAGATTTTACCAGCTAAGACATGGCATTTCAAAAAGAGTAACAGGTGGTGCTAATTAGATGAAGTCCGGTGCTGGGAGCAGTCACAAAAAGCAGCTAATTAAATAAACTTGGTTTACTACTGGCAGTGAATCCGAAGCAAGCACACTATAAAAAATGAAGGCACAGGGGTGACTTGCTTAATTCTATTCGAAAAAGCTGTCAGTGTTACAGGGATAAGTGAGGGAAAAAGGGGGCTGAATTAATCTGTCTAACATGGATGAAACAGGGAGCACATGTGAAAGCATTCCGGCAAAGAACCATGAAGTGTCTAAGGTCAAATGAGGGGCAAAACACTTACTATTTTGAAGTTAAACTGCCCGTAAAGTTCCTAGAGTCTCCAAAGTGGGAGGCAGGGGCTTCAAAGGCTGTATTGAATGAGAGCCAGAGTGTGGAAAAATTAACTGTAGTTGGGAAATGAATAATGGGATGGGTGTGAGGGATTTAAACACAAGTGAGAAACTTACTTAATTATTTGAAAACAAGCAGCTTGGCAGTACATAGATCCGCCTGGAGAATGTAATTCTGAAATGTAGAGAGATGTGAAATATGAGCTCCATAGGTGATGTGCTCTGCGAAGTTATTATTAGCTCAGGGGAAGAGACCGGAGAAAACTTACTTCTTTAGAGGGGCGACAGGGCAGTGAATGGGAGCCTGAGGCCGAGCAGTCAGAGACGTCCTGCAGCTGTTGGGGCTGGCTGATGAATGCGGAAATAGCGTTGCTTGCCTGTGTGTTTTATAGTAGGGCTCAGCTGGAGGGAGCCTCGGGGCAAAGCTAATTAGTGAAAGAATAGCGCACGTGAAGTTAATTGTTTAAAGGAACCTGCAGCTGAGTGATTCAAAATAAGCATGTTAGGGGTTTGTAAACGAAGGATAGTAACAATTAATTGTTACTATCCTTCGTTTACAAACCCCTAACATGCTTCTTGCATAAACTTTAAACTCTCCTATTTATTTACTTTCATTAATTCACTACCGATAAATCCACTAGAGGCAGAATTACAACACACCTATTTTGAATCACTCAGCTGCAGGTTCCTTTAAACAATTAACTTCACGTGCGCTATTCTTTCACTAATTAGCTTTGCCCCGAGGCTCCCTCCAGCTGAGCCCTACTATAAAACACACAGGCAAGCAACGCTATTTCCGCATTCATCAGCCAGCCCCAACAGCTGCAGGACGTCTCTGACTGCTCGGCCTCAGGCTCCCATTCACTGCCCTGTCGCCCCTCTAAAGAAGTAAGTTTTCTCCGGTCTCTTCCCCTGAGCTAATAATAACTTCGCAGAGCACATCACCTATGGAGCTCATATTTCACATCTCTCTACATTTCAGAATTACATTCTCCAGGCGGATCTATGTACTGCCAAGCTGCTTGTTTTCAAATAATTAAGTAAGTTTCTCACTTGTGTTTAAATCCCTCACACCCATCCCATTATTCATTTCCCAACTACAGTTAATTTTTCCACACTCTGGCTCTCATTCAATACAGCCTTTGAAGCCCCTGCCTCCCACTTTGGAGACTCTAGGAACTTTACGGGCAGTTTAACTTCAAAATAGTAAGTGTTTTGCCCCTCATTTGACCTTAGACACTTCATGGTTCTTTGCCGGAATGCTTTCACATGTGCTCCCTGTTTCATCCATGTTAGACAGATTAATTCAGCCCCCTTTTTCCCTCACTTATCCCTGTAACACTGACAGCTTTTTCGAATAGAATTAAGCAAGTCACCCCTGTGCCTTCATTTTTTATAGTGTGCTTGCTTCGGATTCACTGCCAGTAGTAAACCAAGTTTATTTAATTAGCTGCTTTTTGTGACTGCTCCCAGCACCGGACTTCATCTAATTAGCACCACCTGTTACTCTTTTTGAAATGCCATGTCTTAGCTGGTAAAATCTAGCGCCATACGTTGTCATCCCTTAATTTAATTTAAACAAATACCTACTTTTGCAATTTTGCCCTCTCGCCTTTTGACTCAATTTTTTGTCATTTTTTATGGACTCCAAGCACTAATTCTTGATAATTTGTTTCAAATGCATGATTATAATGCCTACCAAATGTAAGAATTATTTTCCTTTTTTCCTTCTAGGGAGCTATTGTTGTATTTACTAGAATGTATGCAGTAATGTGTTTGTTTACATATACACAGGGTCTTAAACAAATGTGTTCCCATCCCCCTTCCCCCCTCTTTAATTTCAGCATGCTCACCACTGTCCTGAAGATGAACCCCAATAATTGGGTTCGAAACGCCGTCGACCACCCCACAACATGAATTCTTTATAACTTGTAAAGATCAATTATGGAATTCAACTACTATATTGTTGTCAATGCGATGTCTTTTTAAAACTACTATCACTATTTCACACCACGCTTTTCTTATTTTGTGAGCATTCTAAAATTGACTTTGTTTAAATAAATACCTGCTATCTTTTGACCTACATGACCCTTTACGTACTTTGTCTCCTGCTCCCTACGGAATTGATTTCACTTATCTTAAAAAACAAGTGACCCTGCCTGGGTCACCTTTTCTATTGGACCCTTTTGGGCCATCCTTGAACCATTGTTCTTAACTCTTCTATAAGGAGTTCACAACACATAATTTAAAGCACCAGGTGTGCTCTGCCTGTATTAGGAACCAACAGCCATGTTTGCAGTGCCAGTGCAACATTGCATTATTTGCCAAAGTAAGAAATTGTGTTTTTGATGGACAGGTGTGAAACCCCTTCTCAAGCAACACCACAATCCTTGTCAGGTTGAACCACAAGAGTCACTACATTTTTGAAAACTTGCTCCCACTCCTCATTCACCAGACAACAGGTCCCCTAAAAAGGTGATCATAGAGGAGCTCAATGGGCTAATCCGGGGGCGTGGCCGAGCAAGATGGCCGGACGATTGTAATCTAAGGAGCTACCGCTGGCAGGACAGTAATCCAGCATTACCCTGGCACAATAAATAGACATTAACCCCGCAGTCGGTGTCCCGGAGCACAGCTAAGTGTCTGGAGAAACTTGAGAGCGTTTTTTAAAAATTATTATTAAAAAAATAAAGACAATCGCGGAGGACGACGATCTCCAGCCCAGCTCCGGATGCGGTGCCACGTTGGAGGCGAGGAGCTGAGCCGTGGAGTTCTACGAACCCGCTGACATGGGGAGGTTTTCTGGGAGTGCATGATCAACTGCAGGAGGTGCGGGCCCAAGCGGTGAGGTGCGACCGGGAAAAACAAGAGGGCGCCGGGTAACAGTGACAGAGCTGGGAGCTGGCTGGAGACTCTGTCGGCTACACGGAGCACTGCAAGTGCCGCGGGAGTACCGAGACGGGAGTTTCCATGCTCGAGAGAAGGAAGAAGCCCCCAGCCATCACTGGAAGGCACAGGTACAGCATGCAAAGTGAGGGGCAGTGGCGTGGGTGACCCTCTGAACGCCCTGGAAGTGTCTGGCACGTTGGGAATACTAGGACCCGGGGTAAATACGTGGCACCTCTGGGCTGACGGCGCAGAAGGCCCGTGAGGGTGATTGTATGCTCCGATAAGAACGGCACAGTAGGGCCTGCAAAACAAAACTACATAGGGCCCGCGCTACCTCCTAGGCGAAGCTGTGTGTTAACGCTCGCCAGGTTGGTTACCAGTTGGATACTCTCTGTTCAGTAAACTCATTGCTCATTGCTTTTAAAATTGAAAAATTGAAAACTGCTCATTGGTTTTAAACTTTTAACATTGTTTTGCCTGCATTAGCATTTTTAATAACTGTACTTGCTTTGTTTTACTGCCACTTGCACCTTTTGCACAGGCACCTGTAGACTTCCGTATCTTCGCTCGCTGGGTATAGTTACAGGGCTACCGCCATCTTAGAGGTTAGCGGTCTAGTTTTTTCATCTCGTTCGCCTTCAAAGGCACACGCTGACGCGACCGCGCAGCGGACGCGCGCCGAAGGCTCGCCAAAGGTAAGCCCGTCTGCGCCCGTCCGCGCTCGGCCCGGGCTCAGGGCTTGTCCCCCTGGTCCGTCTGTATCCCATTCTATTAAATATACACGGAAGGAGCTCTTGGCATTGGCTTATGCGCCTGCAAGAACCAGCTGCCCCAGATTAGACCCATACCAGATGGAGGAGGCGCAGGAGTCACACTGCCCCAATTGCTCCTTTTGTCTGACTAACACTTCGAGGCAGAGTAGTTTACTCTACGCTCACACTAAACCGACTCCATCTGCTCTGCCACCCATTAACTGTCTGCTGCTAAATGCCAGGTCCCTCATTAAACATAACGTGGAATGTGCACTTTTTATGGAGGAAAATGATATCAAGTTGGCCCTGATAACAGAATCCTGGTCCCACGAAGCCTCTGGCCCTGACCTTAATCAAAGCTACCCCTCTAGGCTTCCACTGCTTCACTCAAGACAGACCATCCAGAAGAGGTGGTGGACTGGCAGTCCTCTATCATGACTCTTTTAAACCCAAATTTACCAACGCCTCTAATCCAGCTTGTGAAGCCCTACTAATTAATATCCGAATCTCAAACCATGAGACTTTTAATTGTATTCTCCTGTATCGCCCCCCTGGGCCCAGAAGTGCCTTTCTGGATTCCTTGGGTTCCTTTCTAGAAGAGGGACTAAGCAATAACAACTTCAATGTAATGGGCGATTTCAACTTTCATCTGGACGATGCGAATGATCCTGATAGTCAAAAATTGTACCAAATATTTAGTGGAGGTGAACTTAAACAGTTAGTAGAAGATCCCACCCACTCTGCTGGCCATACTCTGGATGGAATATTCTCTAACTATCCCAACCTGGCTTACTCAAAGTCACTGCCTCTCACGTGGACTGACCACACAGCCATATTATTTCAACTTAAACATATCTTACCTAAAAATCTCAAACCATTGGATACAGCCACTTTAAATTCAAGGTGCTGGAAAAACATCAGCAGCCTTACTCTAAATGATCTCTTACATGGTTCACTGCCTGCACCTGTTACTGACATAGATGAGGCAGCTACCATCTACTCAGACTGGGTCTATCTGGCTTGCAGGAAATTGGTGCCAGATAAAATCTGCACCACCAAGAGGGTACATCCTTCTGCCCCTTGGTACTCTGAAAACTTAAAGAACCAAAAACTAGAATGTAAAAAATTGGAACGCGCCTGGAGAAGAGAGTACAGCGACATCAGCAAGGAGGCCTACAAGATAGCCTTGGCGAAATATAAAAAATCACTACATGAAACAAAAAAGCTTTACTATGGGGAACAGATTAGAGGTGCTAGTTCCTCCTCTAAAGAGCTTTTCAGAACTATCTCCCAATTAACCTCTCCCACTAGTCCTAGAATTGAAAGCACCATAGAACTTTGCGAATCCCTAGCTGCATTTTTCCTACAAAAGGTTGAACTCATCTTTTCATCATTCACCCTCTCGCCGTCACTCCCCTTACAATCGGTGCTAACAGGCAATCGAGAGTATAACAGATGTCGTCCAACTCTCAACCATTTTACCCCTCCGGAACAGCCGGGGGTCACGAAACTCCTCTTTGAGATTCGTTCAGGTTCTCCAATGGACCCGTGCCCTGCCTCTGTCCTGAAGCTGGTTCCAGATATCATTGGGAAAGTTCTTACCCCATTGTTTAGCTCCATCTTTGAATCCGGCTGCTTCCCTGCTCTCTGGAAAATCACTTCAGTTCTCCCTCTATTAAAAAAACCTAATTTGGACACTAGTGACCCGAATAACTATAGGCCTATCTCGCGTCTGCCCCTCCCAGGCAAGATGATCGAGAGAATTATGAATACACAACTCAGCCAATTCTTGCAAATGAATGCATCTCTTGATCCGACGCAATTCGGGTTCCATGCAGAACATAGCACTGAGCTGGCACTTTTAAAATCCACTGAAGAGATTAGGGGGGCCTTGGATCAGGGTGGCGCTGCCATCCTCATCCTTCTGGACCTTTCGGCCGCATTCGATACGGTCCATCACGATGTTTTGATGGACTGTCTAACAGCGGTCGGGGTCGGTAAGACTGAGGTCATCCTTTTCGGCAATACAGCCAACCTATGGTCGCCAGACTGGTGGCCAACATCTATGGGTAGGCCTCCTATCCCAGTATTAAAAGCAAAAAATCTTGGGGTGCTTATTGATGCCAAACTCTCGTATGAGGATCAGATTAGCAGGGTTGTATCCTCCTGCTCCTTTGCTCTTAAACTCCTACGCAAAATCAGACCCCCTCTTCCAGAAGACTGTCTAAAAACTGCAGTTACGGCACTAATCCTGTCACGGTTGGATTATTGCAACAGTTTCTACATCAATAATAAAAAAAAACAGTTATCGAGACTTCAGACCGTGCAAAACGCTGCTGCCAGATTACTCACCGGTATACCCAGGTTTACATCAGTAAGGGCAGGACTTAGATCCTTACACTGGTTACCGGTGGCAGCTCGAATTCAATTCAAAGCCCTATGCCTAGTCTTCAAAGCCCTCAATGGCATTGGCCCTGACTTTCTTAAACATTCCATCCAGTGGTATGTCCAAGGGCGAACCCTGAGATCTCTGCAGTCCAAACGTGCTATTCTTCCCCGCTATCACAAACTTAGTTGGGGTGGCAGAAGTTTCTGCCACTGTGCCATTAAGACCTGGAATAGCCTTCCCATTCACCTCAGGAACTCCCCTGGACTCCTTCCATTCAGAAAGAGCCTGAAAACCTGGCTTTTTTCTTGAACCCCCCGTCTTCTGCTTGCTTAGATAGGTAGCGCACAGCGCCAGGACACCTCAGGGTAACAGTGCGCTTTAGAAATCTCAATAACATAACATAACATAACATACTGGTGATACCGTGGGCATGGAGAAAATAGGAAACAGCCCTGGATGGTACCACAGGAGCGGTAAGACATAGGCCCATGCAGCTGATAAGGTGGTACCGGTGGGCTCAGCAAAAAGGCCAGAAGATCCCTGGACCGTCTAAGGAATAAAATGGAGTCCCACCCAATAAGGTCCTGTGTGGAAGATATTTAATTAAAGCTGTATACGGAGGGAGGTACCAATTGGGGCAGTCGGAGCGAGACCCGGGTGGGCATCCCCTGTGCAGACAGTCTAAAAACTCCATATTGTACCTATTGAACAGAGACCCGGAATTCTTGCCCTACAAAAGCACCTTGTGCCAGTGCAGAAGGAAGAACTGAGCTCTAAAGCTGAAAACTGTCAGCGGGCCCACCTGAGCTACGTGAACCGCAGGAATGCATAGGGGGGCCGAATTTGGAGGAAGAGAGAGGTGTGTTTCCCTAAACTGGAGTGGGGACCGGTAAGATAACCGGAGCTTCATCATGGTGAAGGGGTAAGGCCATCGAGTACAAGCCAACAAAATCTCTAACTATACGCAACCTTGCCCACTGGAGCAAACAAACCACGGTGACGCTGCGGTGTTACAGAGAGAGGAGGCCGGGCAATCGGCGGCTATGGACCGATCGCTGGCGGAAATCATGGCTGCCATACAGTCTACCAGGAACAGCATGGTTAACAAAATCGACACTGTGGCCACCAATGTCAATTTATTGAGGTGTGATCTACGGAAAGTGTCCGGCAGGGTCACTGCAAATAAACAAACTATCGAGGCCCTTCAGACGGAAGTTAAGCAACTCAAAGAGGCGGTTGTGGATTTCTCAAAGAGGGTGATTACTCTAGATGACAGGGCCAAAGATCAGGAGGGACGATCACGGAGAAATCATCTGAGATTCGTGGGGTTTCCGGAGCGAGCAGAGGGGCCCTGGACGGAACTGTTCTTGGAGGAATGGATAGTTAAAACCCTGGCTCCTAAAAGACTGTCGAAGTTTTTTAATAAAGAGAGAGCGCACAGGGCGCTGGTTCTTTCTCCTCGACCTGGTGCACCCCCGCGAGCCATAACTGCACCCTTCTTCAACTTTAGGGATAGGGACGTGATATTGCAGGCCTCCAGACAGAGAGATGCGCCTACTTACGAGGGGCACCGGATTGCCATTTTCCCGGACTGCACGCAACGTGTGCAAGACCAAATACAAACATTCCTAGCGGTTAAAAGAAGATTGCAGGACAATGGATTCAAATACAGTCTTTTATTCCCTGCTAAGCTGAGAATTGAACACAATGGAGGAGCATTGTTTTTTCTCTCGGCAGCTGAGGCAGCGGACTGGTTGGATGGTCTGGGGGCAGGGCACTCGAAAAGGCAGAGCTTTACAGGGATCAGCCCAAGCAATGACCACTGAACATCAGGACTCTCAGGGCAGCATGGTCACCAAGACACAGCGGACCTCAGTGGTCACCTCAGGCCGGGGCCAGGTGGGCTCAGATGGAACTCTATGCATGGCGGATCCCTCATCTGAGTATGATACTTCTACACAAGATCAGCCGGTGCCCCCCAAGGACCTCCAAATGAATGTATCCTGAAGGGTCAGCGGAGAACGAAAAATACTTCTCATAGTCACAGATAAGTCATGTGAGCTTGATTGAGAAGAGGTTGAGATACTATGGGAAGTTTTATTATGCCATATGTTTACTGCCGGCGGGGTGGACATGCCCCTTTCAGAGGTTGAGGCAGGTACGAGGAGCTGGAGAATTATTTCTCGCATCTCGACAATGGCCTGACCACTGGCAAACCACTTTAAACTCAAAATTTCAAAGTTATATTGTACAATGCCAGCCAGTGTTGTTGAGATTGTTATTGTTTGTACTAAACTGGCTGGCCATTGTAATGGAAGAAATTGGGTGGGATGGTATGGGGCGGGGGAGGCGGCTCATGACACCTTGTCAAGGGAGACTGGGGATCGCACCACTGCCCAAGGGGTGGAGGGGTTAGAATGTGGCGTTTGATTGGCAAAGGTCTGCAAGGGAGGGGGAGGGGCTTTATGTCTATTATTGGTTTAGTTATATCAGAGTCGCCCTTTAGGAGGAGTTGGATGTGGGAACAATGGACAAGTGAAAAGAAGTTCCTGTTATGGAAACTGTGTTTCCCTCCTTGATTAAGCTAATTACATGGAATGTGTGGGGATTGGCAATGTTACATAAGCGAAGACTGGTGTTGTCTTATCTAAAGCAGTATAAGATTGCCGTTGCATGTTTTCAGGAAACTCATGTATGGGAGATACGATATCATGTATAAAATGAAGATGGAGGGGGCGGCTCTATGCGATGTCCTATTCGGGGTTCGCTCGGGGGGCTCTCATCTGGGTTTCTCCTGGAGTGCTGTTCCAGCATCTGCACCATGGTGTAGACCCGGAGGGTCGTTATGTGGTCTTGCATGAAAGGTTGGATGGGCGGGAGATTTGTATTATTAATGTGTATGCCCCTAACTCGGACTGTCCGGTTTTCTTTCCAGTGGTGGTTGCCGCACCAACCTCATACCTAGGGGACAGAGTGATTCTGATGGGTGACATTAACTGTGTGCTTGATGGGGAACTAGATTGGGAGCCCCCCAGACAGAACACTAAACCAAGACTCACAGGCACACTGAGAGACACATTGCAGGGATTGCGGGTTGAGAGATGTTTGGAGAAGTAGAAATCCCTTGGGGAGGGCTTTTCCCTGTTATACACCCACATCCAACACACACAGTCGAATAGATCAGTGTTTTTTAACTGATGAGATGTCCTCGGAAATTCAAGACATATCATATTTACCTAGGTATAGTTCAGATAATTCCCCAGGGCTACTTACGCTGGACTTGAGGCGCCCACGACCGGCAATACCGACATGGAGGTTGCAGGTGGAAGCGTTATCAGACCCACCATTTGCCAAGACAATAGAGGAGGGACTTACTAATTATTTTAGGGAAAACTGGGGGACGGTGGCCGAAGGGCTACTGAATGGGAGGCGATGATGGTGTTGAGGGGTTTGTGTAATAAAACTTCCTATGGAGTGAGACAGCATTTGGAACAGGTTGTGAAACTACAGGAAATAGAATTACAGAGACTAGAGCCCATGCTTCATACATATCCCCAACGTATAGTGGAGTGAAGTGAGGCTCATAGGGTCCAGATGGAATCCTTTCAGCGACTAGGTAAATTTAACCGAGTGGCATACAAACAGCGGCTCCACATGGAGGGGGATAGATTGAGAGAGTTGCTTGCGAAACTGTTGAAAAGCGAGAAACATACATGTAGTATGGATATGGGAGCGAGTAGTTAAAACAAATTGTGAGACACGCCCCTTATGCCCCAGACATGCCCCTATGGGTGGTTCAACCACTTGCCAAAATAGAGGCCTCAATGTCCATCTGCAGATGGAAGGAGGGTGAGTGCCTGATGATGGGGGATCTCTTCCACAATAAACAATTCACTACTAGGGAAGATGTGGAGTCAATGTTTGAGCTGGGGACAGGACAACATCTCCAATATGGGAAGATTAATCAAGTCGCAAGTGAGATCTGGACTTCCGCCCCAGAGGAACCTGCGGTAACCAGGGTGTTGCAGCTTATGCTATATATAGCATAGGGGAGACATTTCATATGCACTTGTATAGGGCATTGCGAGAAGATCTGACAGTTGCACCCCTACTGGTTCAAGCTAGATGGGAGGAGACACTTGGGGAGTCCCTTTCCAAAAAAGACTGGATTAAGGTACACAAAGGGGTCAAAGCTATAAATTCAAATGTTAGGTTTAAGCTAGTCCAGTATAACTTTGTACACCAGGCATACCTCTCCCCAAGAACACTTCGTAGGATCTTTCCGACAAGATCTGATAGATGCTCCAGATGTGGAGCTGCTGACTCGGATTTTATCCATATGGTATGGACATGCCTGATGCTATCTCAGTATTGGACCTCGATATTGGAGAAAATAAAGGAGGCGACAGGATGGTCCGTACCCAAAGGTATACGGGCGGTATTACTGGGTCTCTTTCCTGCTCCCAAGAAAAAGAAACTGAGTAGGAAATTTGTAATGCCTGGGTTAGCATTGGCCAAATGACGAATTTCTATATCTTGGATGGGGACTACTCCCCCGAAGATTCAGTCTTGGTTGAAGGATATGGACAAATGGGCAGCGGCGGAGGTGGTAAGAATGAGGAAAGTGAGACGTGATGAGAAATTGGAGGACGATTTGCGGGCATGGGTGGCCATGATAGCAGACATAAAGGACCTACAAACACCGATGATAACATCTCCTATAAGAAATCCCCCACAAGACGGATAATAATGCACTGTACAGAATTCGACATTAAAGGAATTGATGCTGAACAGTTGTGGTTAAATATGACGTTGAGAGGGGGTGGGGTAGGGGTAATGGGGGAATTGCATAGTTATCCTTTGACTTCGGAAACAAGTTGGCGTATTGGAACGATAATGAACCTGATGTAACTATGTTTAAAAATGTAAACAGACTGTATGAAATATATGCAGATGTCTGATGTATGTATATTGAACAACGTAAGTTCCTAAACTGTCAATAAAGAAATATTTTAAAAAAGAAAATGGGCTAATCCCAACTCCCTTCTGTAGGCAAAAAGCAGACATGACAAGAGGACATCCCACTTCACCTCATGGGCTCAGGCAGGTGCATAATCATGATTGCAACATCTTGTTGAACCTCTCAAAAAGCCCTTTGGTCTGAGAATTATAAGGTGTGGAGAACTTATATGTTGCCCCACACTCATCCCACATTGACTTCATGTAAGCACATACAAAGTTTGTGTCCCTGTCAGACACTACTTCTTTGGGGGAACCCCACCCTGGTAAAAATTCTCATAAAAGCCCTAGCCATTGTAGGTTCAGTACAGTCCTCAAAGGGATGGCCTCTGGGTACCTAGTGAGTCACACCAAAACCAGGATACACTTATTGCCTAAGGCAGTTTTGGGGTGCAGGGGCCCAACCATGTCGATGCTCACCCTTCCAAAGAGGGTGCCAATGACAGGTAAGGGAACCAGGGAAGCCTTTAGCTTTTTTTCTGACTTACCACTGGCCTGGCAGGTGGGACATGATCTGCAGAATGCATCTGAGGCTGTTTTTATACATGGCCAATAAAAATGGGTGACTAGACTGGCAAAGGTCTTGTCCTGCTCCAGCTGTCCAGCCTGGTGTATAACATGAGCATGACCTAGAAGTAAGACCCTGTAACAGAAGGGGACCACCAACATATGAGTTGCCCCAGGCTCAGGTACTTAGAACTCACTCTATAGGAGGTAATTCTCGTAATATATGATCTCCAGAGGTGTTACCATTTGCCTGGGTCCCAGCTTGCCGCCTCAAACCCCTAGAGTTGGGCACTCTTTTTGAGCTTCAGAGAACTCATTCCTGGTGGATCCACCCACAACTTGCCATCCAGGAAGCTCAGACAGGTCTCCCAGTGCAGCAATGTCCTCCCCTGTAATGTTTCGGGGTGGCACCTTCAGGTTCAGCCTCCTCCTAGACCATGGGAGTTTCAGGGGCTGGTTTCCCATGCCCCTTTCCCTTCCTCTGTTTGGCAGCTGTCTGGGTCACATTTCCAGACTCAAGGCCTCATTGACTTCCCTCTCAGGCTACCATGGACTTGGTGGTGAGGCACACCCACTCAAGTAACCCTTACATCTTCATGTGGGACTGGTGCGTCACTTCTTTCCAGACAGTGTGCTCTAGGTCATTCCATAGCAGACAATCAACAGCAAGGCAGACTCACAGATACTCTAAGAGAACATGAACCCCCCAACTCAAAGGGAACCTTAGCCGCTGCGTAGCGTCTCTCCCGGTTGTCTGCTACCACAACCCGGTGGAATGTATTGGAGATTACCTGCTCTGAGTATACCAGACAGCACCTTACAGTAGTCATACTGACTCCTGTGTCTCTCAGAGCCTCCACCCTCTGATCATTGATGGTGACCCACTGCCTGTACTTAGAAGTATTAGAGGGCATATGGGCTTTGGGCACCATCTCCCTATCACCCAGGGACACTGAGGTAACCTTTGATCTGCCCCCCAAGTTATCTGGGGCCACCTTCGCCCCAGGTGCTACACAGGTCAGCCCTGGGATCTGCCCACCAGTGGGAGCCATGCTCTCTGGGGGCACTTGGTGTCTCCCTTCGTGTGCCCATGCCAGTAACATTCATAAAACTTGGGGACAAGCTTCCCTGTCTTCTTATCAATCAACCTATTCATTTTCTGGTCAGGCTGGGGCTGGGCATCCTTCACCTGGTAACTATTTTGGGGGCCTTTAGAGAAGTCCTTATTTTTGTTTTTATCACCCCCTCTTTCTTCCTTTAGGGACCCTGTCCCCCCTTTTGCCCCCTCCCACCAGATACCCTTTTGGACACTCTGGTGCAGACCCAGAGGTCTGCCTCCTTTGTAAGCTCCCTGGGGTCAGTTAAGTTACTGTCAAACAGCTGTAAAGCAAGTACTGAGCATGTGCTCTCTGTTAGAACTGGGGGTCTCTAGTTGGCAGAGGTAGGTACCTTTGTCCAAATAGGGACCCTTGCTTCTAGTCAGGGTAAGGGGGTATACTCCTATAATAACCCCTGCTTACCCCCTTGGTAGCTTGGCATAAGCAGACAGGCTTATCTCAGAGGCAGTGTGTTAAGCATTTGTGAACACATATAGTAACCCAGAGACAACACTACAGATGGACACCACACAAGTTGTAGTATAAAAATAAGTATTTTTATATAGACTTAACACAAGACCACAAACGACAAAAATCCACAATACTGTACTTTAAAAATGGTAGAAATAGATTAGTTCTCTTAAGATGGTAAATGCAACACTTTGAGTTCAATGTACCTTAGGATGCGTAACGCTATACAACGAAATTGTTGCAGGGAAGGTGATGCGTCAGTTCCTTGCACACAAGAACGGTGATGCGTCGGGTCCGTACTGATGCATACGGGATGCGTCGGTTCTTCTGTGCGAGGGGAGGTGATGCGTCGGTTTCTTACTGCGCTTTTGTGGCGATGTGACCCGCAACGCCGTGATGCGATGAAGATCCAGTGCAATGCGACAAAGATGGCGTCCTCTTCTTGATGCGACACAATGTGTGCACACCCGATGGCCGTGCGGTGACTCAACGATTCTTCTGCACCGCGACAGACCCTGCAACACGCATCCCGGTGATGCGACGGCATCTGATGCAACAGCGACACTCTTCTTCGGCGATGCGAGGTGCTTCGACGATGATGCGACAGCTGCAGTGGCAGCGACGCGCTTCTCCGTTGATGCGGGGGCATCTGATGCAACGTCGATCCTCTTCTCCGGCGATGCAATGACAGCGGCTGCGGCGGCGACACGCTTCTTCTCCGTGAGTCGCACTTCCAGCTCCTTGCGACACGCAGTCCCTCAGAAAGCCCAGTACAGCAGCAGGCACTTCTAAAAGACTCTTGGGGAGCTGGTTGGTGAAGTCTGTTGTCCCTGAGACTTCAGCAGGAGGCAAGCTCTATCTCAAGCCCTTGGAGATCCTTCACAAGTTGATGAAAGTACACACAAAGTTCCTCTCTCCTTTCTTTGGCAGTCAGGCAACCACTGCAGGCCAATCCCCCCAAACAGCAATCAGCTTAGGGATAGTCTCTTCCTCAGTTTCTCTTGTTCCTCTCCTCAGCAAAGGTTTCTTCTTGTTTCCCAAAAGTGATCTAAAGTTATGGGGTCGGGGTCCCCATTTTTAAACACAGTTTCTCTGTTCTCTGAAGGCAGAGAGGCCTTTGCCTAGTCCAAACCAGTTCTGGTCAGTCCTGGAGCACTCTGTTTACATGACTCCTTCTTTCCTTTCACGGTGCAGGGCAGGGACATCAGACACACTGGAGGAGTTGGGGCCAGCATTGTGGAGGGAAGGCACAGCCCTATTCTGGTCCCAGGTGCAACTCCTCTCACCCATCTACATGCAGATCTCTCTATTCAGCCCTGTACTGACTCACCCTGTCTCCTGGAATCCCCCAGCCCCTGTCACTCAAGCTCCAGACAAGGAATACACAACCTAGCAGAGGCAGGCTTGGATGGTTAGACAAGAAAATACCTACTTTCTAAAAGTGATATTTTCAAACACAGAATGTTAAAACCAACTTCACTAGAAGATGCATTTTATCATTCTGAGTTCAGGCATACTAAACTCAAATTTCTACCTAGTTCCCTGAGTCAGTTAGAATTATAAGATGTAATAATCAAAGTGCCAATTCTGGCCTATGGGAACAGGTAGCCTTGCAATAGTGAAAAACGAAAATGGCTGTAATTCACAATTAGGACATGCCACACACACCAAGGCATGTCCTACCTTATACTTACGATGCACCCTGCCCTTGGGCCTACAATAGGGGTGACTAATATGCAGAAAAGGGAAGGTTTAGAGACTGGCAAGTGGGTGCACTTGCCCAGTCAACATGGCACTACCAGACTGCACATAGGCTCTGCAATGGCAGACCTGAGACACACTTTTACAGGCTGCTTCTGTGGGTGGCACAACCAGTGCTGCAAGTCCACCAGCAGCATTTGGTTTACAATCCCTGGGCACACTCAGTGCAATGTACTACGTTCTGACAAGTAAACAAAACCAACCAATCATGGAATCCCTAATCCATATATCAATTTACCATAAGGAGCACTTGCACTGTGGCACTGGACAGCAGTGGCACAGTGCCCAAACCATCTATAACCAGCAAAAACACATGAGGCAACAGCAAAAAACATGGAAGGGAGACCCACGCCAAGGTGTCAGGTCTAACACTCTCTCAAAGTCAATTGGAGTGCTGTCACCATTGTTAGTGGGCTCTGTTGCTTGTTTTGATTTTATTTCCATCTCTTTTAGACTCACTTCATGAGCCCACAAACGTTTCTTCTCAGCCAAGGCTCTCTCTGCCTCAGCCTTCTCCTTTGCCAAATCTCTCTCTGTCTCAGCCTTCTCCTTCGCCAAGGCTCTCTCTGCCTCAGCCATTTCCCTTGCAAAACCTCTCTCTGCCTCAGACATTTCCACTGACAGCCTCTCCTCTAAAGCCAATTTCCTCTCCTCCAAGGCCATAGTTGCAGCAGCCTCCTCCTTGGCTGCTTCTATTTTTAGCTCAGCCATTTGCAGTCTAAACTCCCTCTCTGCTTTTCTGTCTTCTGGCTCCTCTGGGGACAGATTGTGGGTGGCAATACTACTGCCTGCTGGCATCACAAGAAACATTGCCAAACCAATTTAGAATCAGGGGAGAGCTCTGAGAAGCAAACCCAGCCTCAAGCATCAAGGGAGTCCTCTGGAGTACAAGGCAGTCCTTTTGTAGTCTTCTGCAGATTCCAGGAGAGTACTGAAGAGTGGGTCTGAGAGTCCTATTTTATACCTGGTACCATCTTTGGAACGGGAGAAACTTCTATAGTTTTCCTATCATCCAACAGTTGGGTTTGGAATTTCATTCCTCCCTGCCCAGGCTCCAAGAGGTTTGTGGTGGCAATTGATTAGTGTCAAGTTCTTTTTGAGTGTGCCAGAGGCATCCTTTGAAATGTAAGTGGAGCAGGGATCAGCTCCGCTCCTGCCATCCTGGCAGGATGACCCTCTTCCAGCTACACCTATGTCCTATTGTTTACTGTCTGGGCCCAATATGCATTCCTGATGGGGGAGCAATTAACAGGCCCAGGCAGCTTGAAACTCCTAGAATGCCTTAGAAAGTTTAAAGTACGGAAATGCCAACTTTCTAAACATTTATGCTGCAAAATCAATAATTGTGGTGAGATCAAATTAAAAATAAATCCAATTGTAATTACTATGGGCATTTTCCTGCATTTTTCAAAGACAGATGACTTTAAATTGTGAAATCTATGGGGTATTTTGTTTCTAAGCATTGTCCCGAGAATGGTTTAGCATATTAACTATATAAGAGATGGAAATGTTGATGTCTGTCCACTACTTGCTTCTTAGAAACCAGTTCAACTTTTGTCAACACACAAATAATTTTGTTATCAACAGATTCTGACCGGTTCAAACTATCTTCTTCTAAGAGGGTATCAACAGTACTTTTGGCCCTATCTAGGGATGATATTTCTACCTGATCTCAAACAAAAGTTGGAACTTAATTGCAATAAGGTAACCCAATGTTATCCTAAGGAAGAGGAAGGTCTACAGTAGTGAAAAACAAATTTCTTTTTTTTTCACATCAGTTTATCGCCACTCTTGATTGCCGAGGATCGTCTCTTTCCTAGCGAAAGGAGACTCCTTGTCATTGCTTAATTTTTAGTGGTTATAGATATAGGCTCCTCGTCCTCTCAGCTGCACTATGGTGGTATCACTGGACCATTATCTTCAGATTTCCAGGTTATATAATGGCTTCATGTTTTCTCTACCAATGTATTATTGTAGACTATGTACAGCTGACTGACATAATTCATTTAACCCAATGTATTGGGTGAGGAGCAACAGTCGACGTCCCTTTTCTACATGTTTCTCTTCTTGCTAACAGAATCAGGAAGAAAATCAGTCCCTCTTGGTTCTTGCTTAGCACTTTTTCTAGTGATAGGTCGAAAACAAACAAAATTAAAGTATGGCTTCAACTCCAAGGATGTAACTTAAGATAGTACTTACTTCACTCCAAAAGAATACCATGGTGGGACAATCGACAATGATGTGTTTATCATCTACTCCCAGTAGATTACATCTCTTACATCTTGCGTGAATGTAGCCAGTCTCTGACACGTCCAATAAGCTCTATGAAGAGTAAAAAGGTGGTTCCTTTTTAATGGCTCAGGCTTACCTGGTGACTAAAGTAAGCCTAAAGATGCTTGCCATAAGTCTTCAGTCTTGAGCTCCGGCAAGTCTTTTTCCGATAATCGATGTGGTTCTGCTAGCTTCTTATCCTCAGTTTTAACGATGCTCCAATATCATAGAGTAGCTTCTTTTTTGATCTGCACATTGTCTTTCACTAGGTGTTCGAGGTGCCAATACATAATCTCTGAGAGTTTTTGTGATGACCACCATGCACATAACTGAAGGTATTTAAATGTTGCTAAATATTGATCTTTTCGACCTGAGACCGCTTGCCAGTCAATGTGGTCCCTACTATCCCTTAAATCACCCCAGATAATAAAGCTTGTATTCCAAAGCGGACAACTCAGGTTATCTTGGAGCCATTCTGATGTACCTAGAGAATCCCAAATGGAGGATGGTTAGGTATAATAATGAATTCCAAATATTTTTCTCAGACAAAACCAAAACAAAAGTGCTGCATGGAGGACCTTCTATTGCACTAATTAAAAACGTTTTGGATCCCAAAACATGTTGAGAAACTTGTCCTGCCCCAGTTGCAGCAGCATAGCCTTAAACATTTGTCCTATCTGAGGCTTATTGCGAGACAAACACTCGGAACTTAAAATCAGTGCGAACTGCGTGAGGTAGCCCACTTCGCTGCTCGTGGAACTCCAAAAGCTTGGTGGAGTTTTTTTGTCATTTTGGGGAGTTACGAGTACTCTGCGAACTCCGCCCAGGCTTAATCTTGAACTCATTTAGCAAATTTTCTAACTGTGATCTCAGAGTAGGACTAGCTCGGGATGACTTCATTGTATATCTCTGTATTTCTCTTTCCTTTTGGGTGATTCGCTTAATAAGTTCATTGGCATTACCACGCATCTTAGAATCCACTATCTACAAGATCTTACAAATGTAACCCCTTAGATATGCCTTATATGCATCCAAGACCATTGCATATCTAGCGGTTCCTATATTAAAATCACAGAAATCCCTCGTTTCCTGCTTAGCTCTTCAATGATAGATTCGTCCAGGAGGAGAGTTCTATTTAATGTCCACCTGGTGTTTGATTTAGCAACTGGAAATGCTATAGGAAGCATACCAGCAGAGTGATCAGACACTGTTACTGGGAGGTGGGTTATTGACTGCACCATTTATGTCATAGACTTAGCTAAAAGAAAGGTATCAATCTGATAATGGTGTCCATATTGTTTTACTATAATATGTAAAGCACTCTGATTTCCTGATTTGTTGCACCAAATATTGACTAGGCCCAGGCCATCCATCATATCCCTCAATCCAACGTTACCCTTAAAGAGGATTTTAAATTACAAATCATTTGAGACCAAACTTGACATCCCTATCTGTCCCAATCAAAAGTTAACACTTATTAAAATGTAATAAGGTAACTCAATGTTATCCAATGGGAGCGATAGGCCTTCCAGTAGTGAAAAACGACTTTAGAAGTTTTCCACTACCAGGACATGTAAATTGTAAAAGTACATGTCCAACAATTTAAATACAATGCCCCTGCCCTATGGGCTGTTTAGGGCCTACCGCAGGGGTGATTTAAATGTATTAAAAAGGGAGGTTTGGGCCTGGCGAAAGGTATTTTATGACACTCAAATTGGCAGTTTAAAACTGCACAAAGGCTGCAATGGGTGCCCGAGGCATCTTTTAAAAGACTGCTTAAGTGGGTGACATTACAAGGGCTGTACGTTTAATCAATCAATTAGGGTTTTTTCTAGCAAGGCTACTCACCTGTGAGGGTCTCAAGGCACTGGGGGTGGGGGGGGCTGCTGAACCGACTGGGAGCAGGGGTTTCGTTGAAGAGCCAGGTCTTAAGATCCTTCCTCAATTAGGTCAGCGACGGGGATTGCATGAGTTGGAGAGGCAGGGTGTTCCAGGTCTTTGCGGCAAGGTGGGAGTAGGATCTTCCTCTGGTTTTGGTCTTGTGAGACGGTGGCCAGGGCCAGTTGTGCGGAGCGAAGGTGTCTGGTGGGTACGTGGAATGAGAGGCAGTGGTTCTGATATGCAGGTCCTGTGTCATGGAGAACTTTGTAGGCATTTGTGAGAAGCTTGTAGGTGATTTTTTTGTTGACTGGAAGCCAGTGGAGTTCTTGAAGGTGTTGGTGATGTGGCTGCAGCGGGGGAGGTTGAAGACCATTTTGACTGTGGAGTTTTGAACGTTCTGTAGTTTCCTGATGAATTTCTGGGTGATGCCGGCGTAGAGTGTGTTGCCATAGTTGAGTTTGCGTGGGTGACCATCTTTCTGGATTCTCTGAGGATCCATCTGAATGTCTTTTGAAGCAAGTGGAGTGTGTGGAAGCAAGATTAGGATACGGCGTTGATCTGGCGGTTCATTGTGAGCGAGGAGTTCAGTATGATGCCGAGGTTATGTGGGTGGTCTCTGGGGGTGGGGGGTTTCTAGTGTGGCGGCCACCAGGAGTCATCCCAGGCTTCGAGGGTGGGTCCCAGGATGAGTACTTTGGTCTTGTCTGAGTTGAGCTTGAGGCGGCTCTTTCATCCAGGTGGCAACAGCCTTCATCCCGCTGTGGAAGTTGTTTCTGGCGGCTGTGGGTTCATTGGTGAGGGAGAGGATCAGCTGGGTGTCGTCAGCGTGGGAGACGATGTTTAGTCCATGGTTTCCGATGATGGCAGCGAGGGGGGTCATGTAGACATTGAAGAGGGTGGGGCTCAGGGAGGAGCCCTGGGGCAGTCCACAGTTGATCTCTGTAGGTTCAGAGAGGAACGGAGTTAGTCTGACTCTCTGTGTTTGGCTGGTAAGGAAGGAGTATATCCAGTCCAGGGCCTTGTCGCAGATGCCCGCATCATGGAGTCTCATGATTAGGGTGCAGTGGAGGACGGTATAGAAGGTGGGCGAGAGGTTTAGTAGGATGAGGGCTACGGTTTTGCCTTGGTTGAAGAGGGAGGGGATGTCATCAGTGTCGGCGAGGAGTGCAGTCTCTGTGCTGTGGTTGCTCCAGAGGCCAGATTGGGAGATGTACAGGACGTGGGACCCTTCGATGAACTTGGAGAGTTGGGCGTTGGTGGCCTTCTCGATGATCTTGGTTGGGAAGGGGAGCAGGGAGATGGGTCTGAAGTTCATGAGGTCTGTCGGGTCAGTGGATGGATTCTTCAGTAGGTGGTTGATCTCAGCGTGTTTCCAGTCATCGGGGAAGTTGGCGGTCTTGATGGAGCAGTTGATGGTACAGTGAAGCACGGGGGCAATTGAGGTGGCTCCTCTATGGAAGATGTGATAAAGGCAAGGGTCCGATGGGGCTATAGAGTAGATGCCCCTCATGGTCCCGAGTGTGTCGTCTGTGGTGAGCGGAGTCCAGTTGAGCAGGATCTGTTGGGGTGCAGTGTGGTTGCGTGGGTGGTGACGGGCACATTGGGAGTGTCTTGGGTGTCAAAGCTGTCATAGATCTACCTGATCTTGTGGTGGAAGAAGGTGCCGAGTTTGTTGCAGAGGTCAAGGGAGGGGGGGGACATCTGTGATCTCGCTGTTGGGCCTGGCAAACTCCTTGACAATGGCTAAGAGATCTTTGCTGTTGTGTGCGTTGGCGTTGTTTCTGTCTTGTGGTTTTGAGAAGGTGGTGTGCTTTGACGGCGGTTTTGAATATTGCATGGGTTTCTAGGGTTTTGTTGTTCCTCTATCACTTTTCAAGTTAAATACAGGTGCGTCTGGACTCTTGGAGGGCAGGAGTGAACCAGCAGGCTTTTTTTGGTTTTGCTTGCTGGGGGCCTCCCTAAGGGGTGCCAGATTATCGGTGCAGTTGGATATCCATCGGTGGAGGTTGTGTGCTGAGGTGTTAGCGTCTGCTGATGTCGGCGATGTGGTAGTGCTGCGGAAGGTGGTGAGATGTTCTTCAGTGAGCTTGTTCCAGGTAAGACGGGGGGACGGTGAGGGCAGTTGTGTATGGTGGGTGTGGTGAAGGCAAAGTGCACCCATGGTGATTGGTTCAGAGGAGTTCAGTGGTGTGGCTGTGGGAGATGTTTCCGCTGGCGGAGAAGACGGGATTGAGCATGTGTCTCAATACATGGGTTGGAGCAGTGACTAGCTGCTTGAGTCCAATTTTGGCGAGGTTCTCGAGAAGGGATGTGGTGTTCTGGTCACTGGGGTTGTCCAGGTGAAAGTCGAGGTCGCCAAGTAGTATGTCTGTGGATGCGAGAGCCTGGGTTGCGATGAGGTTGATGATGACATTGGTGAAGGGCAGGCGGAGGCCGGGAGGCCTGTTGACGAGGGTGCAGTGGAGGGTGGGGTTGGTCTGGATCTGGATGCGAGGGTGTTCTATGGTTGTTGTTGGGTTGTCTGAGTGGTCAGGTGGAGGGTGTTCTTGTGGATGATGGCTATGCCTCCTCCTGGTTGGTCGTTTTAGCTCCTTGCAGGTGATTTTGTAGCCATTGGGGATGGTGGTGGTGATTTGTGGGCCAGGTTTCCTTTAGGAAGGCGATGTTGAGGGAGGCATCGTCAAGGAGGTCCCAGATTTCTGTGGCATGTTTGTGGAGGGAGCGCGTGTTGAGGAGGATTCTGCTAAGCTGGTCGGGTGCACTGCTGGTCAGTTGGGTGGCGAGAGGAACTTGCGTGTGGAGGTGGGCGAGGGTGTAGCTGTAGTTTCGGCAGGAGAAGGGTCCTTGTGTGTCCTTTGGTGATGCGAGGTGGCAGGCGGCGCGGCGTCCTGAGTTGAGGGTGAGTTGGGTGCACTTTTTCATGACCTGGCTACAGGTTGTACCAGTTTACTCGAGGCATATAAGTAAATTAAATGTGCCAAATAGGTGTTAGTAAACTTTACCATTACCATGTTTAGAGGAGTGTTCACAAACACTTTAACCGGTTAGCTGTGGTAAAGTGCACAGAGTCCTAAAGCTAACACAAATGAATTCCAGCAAACAGGGGGGCAAGGTAAAAGGTTTGGGGGAAAAACACCCCAAAGTCTGACAGGTCTAACTGCCAATGTGATCGATTATAGGTAGGGTGAGTACCCAGGAAACAGTCTTGGAGCCCTTTGCAGCAGTAGTTGGCTCAGGGGGAGAGAGTGCTCATGAAAGAGCAAGCACTTTTCGAGACCCTTCAATACCAAACTAAGCACCATTTAGACACACCAATGCAAACACATTTGAATGCATAAGAGCTGAGAAGCTGGTAGATCATCTTTTGTTTTTCTTTGTTGAAAATCAGGGTTTCTAAAAGTGTTTGCACATTTGACCTGATGGAGCAGGTAAAACAAAAGTTTGTATACCGCCTCTAATTTGCATGAAATCAATTACGTAATTATTCTAAAATTAATTTACAATACCATGTTTGCGGTGGAAGTGTTATTAATCAACTTTTACACATTAATAAACATAAAATACAAGTGGGACTAAATTGTAAATTGTATGGCACAATTAATTAATTAACAATGGTACGCAAACTAACCATAGATTGTGGTGAAATAGTAAAATTGCATGATTTATGTTGCTTTGTGATCGTTTGTGCATTAAAAGATATCAAGTGGTAAGAATTATCACTTTAAATGTTGCTACAGCTAGGAAAATACTAATATACATTGGTATTAGTGTGGGTTTCAACATTAGCACCTTCATTTCTATATTTTAATTACTGCTATGTCTATTTTTGCTTAAATTGGCATTTGGGACTACTAGGCCGCAGTACCCAAGATGACGTTCTTTAAAGCAGATGCTACCATATGCAGGTGATGACTTCTGCGCATGCCCAGATGGCTCTTGAAATCACGTGGTAGCTTGAACTCCTGACATCGTGTTCCCTGCCAAGTCCGAAAGTCAGGAACTTGACCGCCAGCCAAGGGATGAACAAATGAAAGTCAAGGAAGAGAGGATCTATCCGTGGGACCCTTTTACCTTGGGAAAAGATACAGCTACTGTTCCCCTGCCTGGGAACGGAACAGAAAATGACAATTTGAGAACTTTGTGAAAAGTCACTATGGAGAACCAGTTTGCACTGGGAAAATTTCAACAACTACTGATAACCCCGAACTGTCCAATCAGAACATTTAGTCTGCCCTAATCTAAAATGAAGTAAGACAGAAAAAGATATAAAAGCCCTTTCATCAATCATTAAGGGTCAGGAGAGTTGGAAGGGTTGGTTGCTGCAGCGTTCGTTCGGTTCATTCATTGGGTCGCGGTTCTGGCTGCATGTATCTTTGGGTTATTTCTTTGTGTTTCCTAAATTCTATGCTATCAGTCTGAGTGTGGAATTGGTCCATGCTCCGGACTGATGTTCGGACTTTGCTGAAATTCTGAACTTTTCTACGCTGTATTCTGTATTTTGCACGCCGGTTTGATCCTTTGGTGAGGACTGGACTGTGCGTTCGAGGGAGCCTTCATTTGAGAATGCTGATAACTCCCTGTTTGATTTGAACCTTTCATCATCTTTAAATTGGTAAATGATTCAATGTACTTTTCTGAAAATCTATGTCTAAGAGAAATTTCTGAATGTTCATATTTTCCTTGATAAATGTACTGATCAAATAACGAGCTCTAGAAAATAAATGACAACTTAAGAGTTTAATTAATGGTAAGATAAACAAAATTTGAATTAATAAGAAATGAGTTTGTGGTTCTTAAATTAATTACAGAAAATATCAAATGTTTCCTAGGCTTTCATTGTGTCTTAGCTGGTTCTATTTCACCATCAACCAGTCCAACTAATTTGTCCATCGACCAAATAGTGGAGTGCCTTGATGTTAAGGTCAGGAGTCTGAAGATATATATAATGTGTATATAATGTAAAGCAAATTAATCCTGATAGGTAATAAGGTACCCACATGTCCAGCGCCCTTTTCTCCTGTGTACAGATTCGAGTGAGTTTGATTGAATGATGAGTGCGTTGGTGTTATGGGCCCCACCAATGAACGAGTGTATGAATGAGCTGTTGTGAATAAGAATCTGTGACATAAGGAGAATATGTAAATCTTGTCACATGCGCTGCATCAGACCCCACAATGGTAGATTCCAAACAACCACTTTTGTGCTCCTAGATCAGTGCCAGAACATTAGAAGCAGGTGATTACGCAGGGTACAAAAACACACCAGCTCATGAACATGTGGATAATAGTAACCAGAGCATGGATTAATTGGTCCTTTCAGCTAATTTCAAATTGCACCAAATGTGCATCACAGGTTTCACAGAAACTCCATCCAATCCCGATTTTTCCATGCTGTTTCCTGTGTCTGCAAAATAGTGCCTACAAGAGAAAACAATGCAGATTAACAGTCACAAAGACCAATTTGCATGCTTTTCCCATTGCCAGGCAAAACTGTGAATCGAGTGCCAAAATGGACCTAATAACAAGCGAAAAAGGCATTTCTCAGGGCATTTTTGGGGTCCGAATCAAACGTGCGGTATATGGTCCCAGAATGTCTGTGGCAGAAAATCATTTGATATGAAAATGATTCCCTAGTTATTGATTTAAAAAATGTCACACTTTCAGAATGAATAATCAAAAATCTGACCCAGATGGGACAACATTTTTTGTAAATGATATTTACAGCTACGTCTGACTGGCCTACAGTTCAATCAGGCAGTTCGCAAAAGGCTGGTCTGACAGGTCAGTGCGTGAACTGATTTTTTCGCTCTTTGTTGGCCTGTTTTATGGCCTACTGGGCTGGTTTTTACTGTTGATTTCAAACATTGCCTGCACCAAGCACAAATGCATGCAGTCTCCTGTACATTGCAAAACACTTATACAGCATGGACCCGATTCACGAAGGGACTTACAACTCGTAAAGTTACAAGTGTGGAATGTCTGCACTTGTGGCGGATCTCCACACTCGGGTGGGATCTCTGTACTGAGCACTGCAGAATGGAGAGTCCGCACGAGTGCGGGGATTCCACCCTGAGCGTGGCAACTCTGCACTCGTAACTTTACGAGTCATAAGCCCCTTTGTGATTTCGGACCCATGTCTTTACAAGTTCCAAACTGCCCCAATTTGGAAACATAGGCTAAATGTTTAGCTATCTATTGAGGGCCACTTTAATTTTGGTGCCCGGGCCTGGATTTTGTCCCAGTCCAACCCTGTTTTATGGCACAATATTTATGTCAGATGATATTTCTGTAGGCGATAATCATACGTACTACCACGGTTACGCACAGATTGTGGTCGTATATCGAATAAAACTAAGATTGAGTGATATTTCAAATAGGCAAGCAACCGTGGGCATACGGACTTTCAATAAGTTGTCACTTAGTACACTAGCATTTTTACATTTGAAGCAGTGAGAGATATGTGGCTCAGGCCTCTTTCTAAAATGGTAGCTGTTTTATGGCAAACAATGGCAGCAACTTCATGAGAGCCTAGTACCAGCTAATATAAGCCACACTCCTTGTTGTGTACATGCAGTTGATTTAGTGGTGATCAGCTTCTTTGACTCTTCCAGTGCTAATGAAATGCACACTTGTACATTCAAGCTCTGCTTACCTTGGGCTAATCAAGACTTTACTCATAATGCTTTGTTTGGGGACTAGAAAAACACCATCTGCTCCAAAGCCAAATGTACTTGTAGACCAAAACTAGACAGGATTGGTAACTGTATATAGACTGCAACTACTCCTCAAGCAATAGATTTCCCTCTCAGGGATTTGCACAGGCGTACTGCTTGCTAAGGCTACAGTTAAGGCCATTGGAATTATGCTATTTGGTAGATAAGTATGGATTTGCAGCATTTGCCACTCAATCTATCATCTGCTGCATAATCTGTCAGATTTTAACGAAAAAGAATTTGTTTCTCGCTCAAACGGATTAGACGTAACTACAAACACAGCGACATGTGTTGCTGCACAGTGGTAGGCCCTTCACAAAGGTTGACCAGGAACACAGCTATATTTGTGTATTAAACTGGTACTTATGAGGTGACACCTTGGCTCAGACAGTGTTAACATGGGTAAAAATGATAAAATAATGGAGTATTACTATCACAAAAAGTGCCTCATAGGGCTGTATAATTTTCTCTTTGTTGCTGCTTAATTTAGGCAGCCCTTCTACATAATTTGATCATTTCCTTTCGTGTAACTCCAGTGAACCTGGCCATTGGGGGCACTGCCTACACAGCAAGCCAGTAGGATCCAATTCAGTTATTGGGATAGGTCCTGAGGTCTTTAGAGACAGGCACCATGAAGGTGAGTCACAAAGACATTGGTTTGAGACTAGGCCTATGCAATAATTTTCATTACACTCGCAAAACTCATGATTTTACATGAACATAGCAGTCCTGACATTTCACAGCTAGTTTTCTGCTGGAGACTGGTTTGAGTAGAACATTTCTTGACTAAGACATTTGTTCCTCCAAGCAATTCTCCTTGCCTAAATCTTGAGTGACTACTGAACTAGTGGTAAGCCCTTATGATCTATTTTCAGGCTAAATATTGCATTGTGAATTTGGTAAAGTTTCACAGGTGTGGGTCCGGAATATCAAACATGGACTATGGTGTAATCTTAATGTCAGTCAAAATATCTAGGATAAATATAACAACAGATAAGTATGTATAGATTTTCTATATCTAACTCTACATATATGTACATTGATAATATATATCTTCAAGGTAGGTAGAATTGGAGTTAAGAATAGTAAATCTATAACTCCCTCTGTGCACTTACCTGTTGATATTTTTGTCCTTTAAATTTCAGTTATATTAAGGTAGCAAGCTATTTCTTACTCTATATTCCGTACTACCATCACTCCACATAATTTCACGTTAGTGAAATTTAATGAAAACAAAATTCTTGCATCAATGAGACCGTGCTGATGATGTGGAACATCATACATAGAGTGAGCCAAGTGATGAAGCTGACGAATGCAGCAACTAACTTTTCAAAGAAATACTTGTTTGAAAGGGACTCCAAGATTGTTTCAGTGAAGGGCAACGGTAAGTACTTTATACTCGTATTTCTAACTTCCGTCTTAATGCTGCATCTTTCTGTTTTTATTATTATTTTTTTTGCTGTTGGAGACCAATCAGCTTCATTTACGCCACCACCAAAGAACATCAAGATATTGTAAAGGCAGCACAGCAGGGGCGCTGCTGCTGTAATGAAGGGAAGATGGAATTGTAGTTTCTTTTTCCTAAAGGAGGTCATGATGAAGAAGACTTTTGGGTTCAGTGGAGCTTCATTCCACTGCAGCTACTATCACTTGTCCTTGACACCATTTGGAAAAAGATATGTAAACCATGTAGCAGCATTGCTAGTCCTACAGGCAGACCCAATCTTCCTTTCCAGGGTAGCTCACATCCTGGTGGATCTTGATACATCCTCATCAATTTATTCAGATTGTCTTGGAGGACATGGTACATCCTAACTTTACTACTACTACTGAATGCCTTCTGTGAATACCAAAAGTAGTAAGTTTAGGATTTTATCTCAGATTAGTTCTGTGAATCGGCCCCCTCTTGTTAGACACACCAGCAAACACAAAATTTCAACTGCACCCCACTGCTGATTATCCTATGCATAGCATACATTTCTTAATGGAGGAGGCACCCCAAAATAATCCTCAAATGTAGGTTCTTTTTAATACCAAATCTCAGATTTATTATTCAAATACATACATAGTATGGATAAAATGTGCCTATCATCATGCTTTAGTCAGAACATAATACAGTCAATTTGTTCAGAGCATAATTCATTCACAGCCTAATCCAATACACAAACATCGATTATAGATATACATTGCATCAAATGTTTTCAATAAACGCATAGAAACACCAACAACTGGTTCCGCGTTAGGTACAATTCACAGTAGTAGAGCCTTCCACTCTGTTGAGTCAACACAAGCATAAAACAGAAATAATGCCAGCCAACGTGTTTCACAAATCCTATTGCTTCATCAGAGCTGAAATAAAAATAAAGATAACACATAAGCTTTTATAAGCAGAAGGGATCCTTATGTGGCATGAAGTTGTTAAATTTGAGTCATGCACTATCCACTAGAAACTAGATAAGCAGGTGAAGAAACTACAATTCAATTTAGGTTAAACATAACAAAGTTCAACACATGTATTTCCCAAATCATAAATTTGCGTGGAAGCGAGCACTTAGAGTTACGTGCTACTACCCTATGGTACGGGACAATTTACAAAACCCTTTTTAAGCATTTTAAACCTGTTTTAAAATTTTTACTTGCCTTCTATTGAATTTGCCTGTACTGTGTTTATTGCTGATCTGGCCCAGTTGCTTCCTGGTGTGACGCGGGTCTAGGCGCCCAATCACAGCGGAGGGGGGTGGAGCCAAGGCTGCTAGCGACATTAAAGCCGGTTGCAGCGCGGGAGCGGGCACTTAGAGTTACGTGCTGCTACCCTACGGTACGGGACAATTTACAAAACCCTTTTTAAGCATTTTAAACCTGTTTTATCAATTTTACCTCAATAAACACACAAAAAGAGAACTGGGGGTCAACAGCACAAGCACATATAGAGATGAACGCAGATTACACTAAACAATTATGATACCGCATAGGCATACAGAGCAGAGCAAGGATTGCCATCAATCTACCTCTCAAAATAGAGCATGGATATGAGTCCGTCCAGCTCTAATGATCAATATCATCATTTGGTCATCCGCCAGGAGTAGAAGGTCTGTCCCTTAATCAAAAAAGCACTGCTTCGCTGGCAAGCTCTGTTGCTCAAAGTCAATGCCTTAGCGGGACCATACACAAAGAAAGAGAAGGTATGCTCATGTCCATGATGAAAAAATCCTATGTGGTGCAGTGCAAAAAGTAAATCTATGAATGAAACTTAAAAAGGTTGTGTGGAGAGACAAACTACTCTGAAAGATACCACCCTCCTCACACCTAGTAAAAACGGTGCGGAAAGAACTCTAGCAGTAATCCCAAGTGACTGCTATCTATAGGTCGACATGTTTCAGCCATAAGGGGAAATTCCACACGGCTTTCTTCAGGACCTGTCTAAGTCACACACAGCTACTGCATACACACTCTATTTGTAATATAGTGTGAAAAAACAAAATCAGGGGTTGAAACAGTGATACAACCTCACTCTGTACTAATCCTCCGATCATAGGGTGCATTCGTCACCCATTATGAACGGGGATCAAACCTCACCTCCCTGAAACCTGTCTCAGGTGTATGAGACCCCGCTCTGTCCGTCGTTACCTCTGGACAATTCTGAGTCAACAATTTTACCTGCCATGTATTGAATTTGCCTGTACTGTGTTTATTGCCGATCTGGCCCAGTTGCTTCCTGGTGTGACGTGGGTCGAGGCACCCAATCACAGTGGAGAGGGGCGGAGCCAAGGCTGCTACCGGACATTTAATGCTGGTTGCAGCGCGCGAGCACAGTGGATGCGTGCAGTGGGTGTGCCGGTGGCGTGCCAAAGGCAAGCGCGTCTGAGCCTGTCCGCGGATGGCCGGGGCCAGGGGCCAGTTATGATGCTCAAAATACTGCCTATTCCTCAGCTGATCTTAAACAGCTTCATTCTGTCAAGCTCACACCCAATCTCTCCATCTTTACTAGCTTGGCCAAGTATGGGATTATGGCAACTAGGACATCTTTCCCTGAACTACTACATAATACCGTCCCTTCCAAGCTACAGGACAGAAATGAACCACTGAAGTTATCCGTTTTATATCTCAACAACTGCTCTATGGTAAAGCACCAACTAGATATATTTATTTTACTAGAAACTGGGCAGCCTGATATCCTTTTGCTGACTGAGACCTGGCTCTCCCAGGGCTCCTCCCCTGATATACTGGCAGCCTTACCCAAAGATTATTATAGTCTTCATGCCAACCGCCCCCAGGGGAAAGTAGTTGGAGGAGTCATCGCCATAATACACCATGCCCGGAAACTCACTGCACTAGCACCACTAGACCTACCGTCAGTTGATAACTTGGTAGTTTAACTAGAATCTGAGGCAGCTCCCCTGATCTGCGTCTTGCTCTATAGGCCCCCCCCCACAGCATGTCCTTATTCCCACAATCTCTGGGCAAACAGGTAGCTCACCTCACTACTAACCATGCAAAAATCTTACTTATTGGTGATTTTAACTATTGGGCCAACAACATAGCGGGTGGCCCTCAATCTGCTGAACTATCCAACTTACTCATGGGGCTCAACCTCACCCAGCAAGTGTCCTCAGCTACACACATTAAAGGGCACACACTGGACTAAGTCTGGACAGCTAATCCTAACATGTCCACTCTGTCGATTGCACCCTGCACATGGTCCGACCACCACTAAATTAAATTCACTATCGATAACATCCCTTTAGTTAAAAAAAGCCTTCTGATGGGGGAACTGTAAGGAACTTGAATAAAGTCAACAAAACTCTATTCCTTAATACTTTGGCCAATACTGTCCCGCCCAATCAAGTATCCGTCAACCTTAGCGATGAGAACCTACCAACCTGGCTATCAGCTGCCAGCAACAAACATGCACCCCTAAGGAAATTTGAAATGAGGTGGAGACGCAACTACTGATCAGAGGACAAACAGACTTTCTTGGAGGCGATGAAAAATTACAAAAAAACTATTTTGGCCACTAAAGCTTCCTATTTTTCCTCTAAAATGTTAACCACCACCAATAAGTCCAAAGAAATTTTCTCCATCGTTAATGAGCTGTCCAACCCTGACAGAATTACGATAAAACCCACCCCCTCCGAAACCTTCTGTAATTCCTTTAATTCCTTCTTCATTGAAAAGATCACGGAAATTAAGGCTAGCATCCCGAAACGTCCCAACCCCGAGGCCAGCCCCACTGCACACAGAGATCCCTGTATTTTTAATCAATTTCCAATAATAAGCAACCAGACGTTCTTGGATCTTCTACCGAAAATAAAATCAGGCTTACCTAGGGACCGCTACCCTCCTAGCATTTTGAAAGAAGTATTCACTGCCCTTCCCGGACCAGCTCTCTCCCTTTTGAACGAGTCACTGTCCCAGGGCTGCGTTCCCACAACCTTCAAGGAGGGAATCGTCATCCCCCTCCTGAAGAAATTAGGAGCTGACCCCCGAAATCCCGACAAACTATCGCCCTATATCCCTACTCCCATACCTGGCTAAGGTTTTGGAAGCCTATAGACTAGTTGTCTGTCCATTTTCCTGGAACAATCTGAGTACATTGATCTCCATCAAGCAGGCTTTCGCCCAGCACACTTCACTGAGGCCGTTATACTGTCGGTACTGGATACTCTCTGGATGAAGACGGACAGGGGTCCCCCGCAAGCCCTGGTGCTGCTTGATCTTTCTGCAGCTTTTGACACGGTCGGCCATGACATACTGGTCGATCGTGTCAGAGACGCAGGGATTCAGGGGTCAGCCCTCAGCTGGATCAGCTCTTTCTTGGAAAACCGCTTTTAAGTCGGTCTTTATTGCTCAGTTCACTGCTCCCAAGATGAGGACTTCCTGCGAAGCTCCGCAGGGCTCATCACTTCCCCCCCTCCGATTCAATAGCTATCTTCTCCCTTTAATCCGAGCCTTGAAAGAAAGGAAAGTCTGCACCTTTAATTGCCCTGATGACTTTCAACTAATCTTCCCCATCAGCAACTCCCTTGATTCGGTTCACAACTTTCAGACCACCATGCTGTTCATCAGTGAGTGGATGAACAGTAATCACTTAAAACTATAATCCGGATAAAACTGAGCTAGTTCTAACTGGTGGCACTCAGAACCCTTGAATCCCCCACTTTTGGCCAATAGAATGGGCCTACCCCCTTCTTCTACCTCAGCCCAAAGTCTTGCAGTAACAATAAATGGTGATCTCACCATGAGGTCCCAAATAGGATCCGTGATATCAACCTGCTTCTTCCAACTGAGGAAAATAAGAAAGATCAGAAGATTTCTCACGCAGAATGCAGGTGGTCCTTGCCATGGTGATATCCCACATTGATTATGCCAATTCCTTATACTTTGACATCCCACCGTACCAAGCCAAATGACCACAACTTGCACGGAACCAGGCAGCGAGACTGATTTTTCAGCAACCTAGGCAACAACATGTTACCCCCCTCATGAGGAAGCTGCACTGGCTCCCTAACTCACAGTGTTGCTCCTTCAAAGTATGCTGCCTTATCTTCAAGTGCCTCAACGGAAGGAGCCCCAAATTTATGGACAGCCTTATCCAAAAGCATACACCTATGCGCAACCAGCACTTGGCTCACAAGCACCTTCTGTCCACTCCCTCTTTTAAACTGAAGCATCTGGGCAGCACCTGGTTCGCCGTTCTAGCTCCTAGATATTGGAATTCTCGCCCTGTCGAAATCTGCTCCTGCACTGGCATCCTGAGCTTTAGGAAGCTCCTTAAAACCTGGCTGTTCAGACAAGCTTACGAGTAAATCCCCTGGGCCTTGGCACCTCTGTATGTAGCGCCATGAAACCAATCTGGTTTACGTGCGCTTTATAAAAAAATTTAACATAACATATATACATATCACAAAGACATACATCCAATTCATGCTAGTGAAAATTTAATACATACATTTCAAGTATAGCCTATACCATATAAACAGTTGTAATCGTTGCTCCCCTATATTGAAATATAAAATAGATCAATGAACACATATCAGATTCATATATATATATATATATATATATATATATATATATATATCAATCCAATTGCACGTAAACAAAGCACACTCAGAGTCACGGGTATTCCAAAGTGGCAGTAGTTTATTCTTCGCTACGCGTTTCGACACACAGAGTGTCTTGATCACACGAATCTACGAACATTTTGGATAAATTTAAATAAAGTTCAATGAAGTGAATTCACACAAAGCATGGTAATAGAAGTGGGACTATCCCTTAGTTAGTCAATTCCGATGTTTTAGTGCGGCAGACATATTGGAAGGTCCAAAATCAACGTTTTTTAAATTTACAGATTATAGTCATACTTCATTTGTTAAGCGAATCGCTCAATAGACACCAAAAAATTATTTGTGTTGTGGAAATACACGTTCGATATGCATATATTCACATATTTACAGTATTTACATTAGCGAATACATTGCTGTACATTAATTTCAATTTCGTTTATGTCCTATTTCAAGGCTGAATAGCCGTTATTGATATAGTAATCATTCCGTGTGACAGTATGCAATCGACACATTATGGTACAAGTTTTATTTTGCCCCGGTGTGTCCTTTACACGCAATCTGGATGAGGAACTAGCCTCTCATCTCCATATAGATTAAACAACCATCCAATATTGCGACTGCATTATGAGAAATCTTATGAATATGCTGTTTTCGTTTCTCTTTTGGATACTTTTGTCCCCTTGTTTCTCTTCGAGAAAGTAATGGCTATATATCTCTTATTTGTGTTTTTTACAGGAGGAAAGGAAGGGGCCCACTACGTGTCTGACCTCTCACGGGTTCCCTAACCTTTTCTTCCCCGGGCTCGGGACTGCACTGTACACAGATAAGAGAATTTTATGAATTTCTATCTATTTTGGAAATAGAATTGGTTATGTTGTTTAGTTTTGGTTTCTTTTGTTTATTTTGCACATTTGACGGTGTCATGGATTGAGTTGGGACAGTAACCTGCAATCTAATTTTAGTCTCGTAAGATGTTGCAAATAATATTTGATTAATGCCAAATCAATGTCACGTTTTGATATATAGTCTCCTTTCGGCACTAGACCGCCAGAATACATGAACAATAGACCCTTCATTTACTTTGCCACTAGAGCGATTGAATACAAATGCGTGTAAAGGACACACCGGGGCAAAATAAAACTTGTACCATAATGTGTCGATTGCATACTGTCACACGGAATGATTACTATATCAATAACGGCTATTCAGCCTTGAAATAGGACATAAACGAAATTGAAATTAATGTACAGCAATGTATTCGCTAATGTAAATACTGTAAATATGTGAATATATGCATATCGAACGTGTATTTCCACAACACAAATAATTTTTTGGTGTCTATTGAGCGATTCGCTTAACAAATGAAGTATGACTATAATCTGTAAATTTAAAAAACGTTGATTTTGGACCTTCCAATATGTCTGCCGCACTAAAACATCGGAATTGACTAACTAAGGGATAGTCCCACTTCTATTACCATGCTTTGTGTGAATTCACTTCATGGAACTTTATTTAAATTTATCCAAAATGTTCGTAGATTCGTGTGATCAAGACACTCTGTGTGTCGAAACGCGTAGCGAAGAATAAACTACTGCCACTTTGGAATACCCGTGACTCTGAGTGTGCTTTGTTTACGTGCAATTGGATTGATATTGATTTGCCGGTTTTTCTGGTTTACCGGTATCTGTGCACCAACTGACAACGGGCTCGTATCCGAAAACAAACCCGTCTGGAGAAAGTAATATATATATATATGTATATATATATGATCCAAATCCTTATTCAGCGCAAGGGTTTTCACGAATAAAGGGACGGCACACCAGGAAACGGCACAAAAACTTTATTGTGCACTAGCAGTTAAAGGACGACGCGTTTCGGCGTTTGCCTTTGTCAAGTTACTTCCTGCATGCCCACAAGCCATAGAAATACATTCGCAAGGTTCATAACAATAGACAACATACTTCGACATTGTGTTTTTCTGGCAATCGCAACCCAACTCAAATTGAATTAAATTCATCGAAAACATATTACAAATTCAGAATGCCTATGAGCGTAACTAAAATTGCAATTGCAAAAAAAGGGGGAAGAGAGACTGGGCCGCATGCTCTTTCAATGAATGTTATGACCTTGCTGGCACTTGCCGAGGGAAACAATAAAGTTGGAAACAAATAGAAAAACGGGATCAGTGGTGTAATTAATACAGATACTTCACTCATTATGACTCAAACTGCGTGAGCATACCATTACATTCTGGATATTTCAGCTTGGTTCGTGATAATGAGAATCAAAACGATATTTGTACAATATCTAATCAATGCAATCAAGGCTACAATAGCCAAACTATTTGCAGGAATATTGCGTTTTTTCATTACCCTGAACAGACACGCAGTTTTCTTTAAAATTAGAGTGAGCCGGGGCGTGGCCAAGATGGCGGGGTGAGCGGACGCTTCCTCCCGTAGCTCCTCCGGCCCGGCCAAGCTAAAGCCTTTTTGTTATGCTTTCCTCCCCCCGCTGAGGCTCAGCGCGGGAGAGGAGCGTGGCGGAACATCAGGGGCACACATCGGTGCTGTTGTGGTCCGGATCGCCCCGGGGGAACCCCCCCAAAAGTTCGTCTGAGATCAGGGGACGACGGCGGTGAGCCCGAGGGGCGGAGCGTATTGGAGAGCTGTCCGGGCGCCTCGGTTGGGCCTGGTGCTGAAAGCTGCGGTCTGGAGGGGATCTGGCCCGCCGCTCGACGGTGACTGAAGGAGCCTGGCGGGAAGGGGCCCGACGGTGTGGAGGGCTTGGGACGGGTGCCCCGGCACTCGGACTGGTGACGGCGACACCTGGCACTGCGGAGGCCCTGACCCCTAGCCGAGGTACGGCGGACTCCTTGTTGGGGTCGGATCATCTGGCCCCCTGTGCGTGACTAACGGGGGCCGGTGGTGGAACTTATTTCACGGCGGGGCACCTCGGAGGCCCCGGGGGTGTCGCCGGGCCTAGTCGGTGTGGCTTACTCCGCCCGGCCGCCATTTTGTCCCCGAAGGAGCAGTGGTGGCGACCTCCGCTGAGCCCTGGATGCTGGCTGCACACGACCTCCCGATATTGCTGTCTTGACTACCGGAGGGATGAGCTGTTGGGACCCCCTCGCTGCGGCCCCCTTGGTTGTCTCACGCTAGCTCTTGCGGCTGACGGTGACCGGGCTCGGCCGCCATTTTGTCACCTGTGACGCAGCGACCTCACTTGTGGGGGATCCCCCGGCCCGAGTGCTTGCCGGCGGCTGAGCATCTCTGGGGCGCCTGGATCGGGGCCCGACTGCGGAGCTGGCGATGGCTGGGAAAGGAGGCCCGAAGAAAGGGGACCGTACTCTGCCGGACATGCTTGGCAGGGCCCAGCACTTGCGGGACAGGACACAGCCCTCGCCGGGGCCCTCCCGGGCTCCGGCGGATGTGACTGGAGGGGAGCCACCCGTCACGAGGGCCTTCATGGAGGAACTGTTTAGCTCCCTCAGGGAGGACTTCCAGACACTGAAGAGGGAGGTGGCCAGCGAGGTCCGAGAAGTGCGCAGAGAGGTGGAGGGCCTAGGTGAGCGTGTGGAGGCGGTGGAGACGGAGGGCCAACAGCGAGCGGAGGAGATAGTCCACCTCCAGCAGGACGTTCTTCGCCTCCGGGAACAGTGTGTGGAGCTCCAGGCCCACTCTGAGGACCTCGAGAACAGATCTCGGAGGAACAACATCCGAGTGCGTGGCGTGCCGACTGCGGATGAGGGGTCCGATCTGGGGGGCTATCTGCGGGCCCTGTTCCGAGAAATCCTGGGGGAGGCCGCGGACTTTCCCATCAGCATCGACAGGGCGCATAGGGTTGGCCGCCAGCGCCAGCCATCGGCACCCCCACCGGACATTCTGGCTTTCCTGCCCGACTTTCCACTAAAGGAGCGTATCATGGCTGAAGCCCGCAGGAAACAGCCCCTGACCTTTCGGGATCGGCCGGTGGCGCTGTACCAGGACCTCTCTGCCATCACTCTACAGAAACGCAGGTCCTTTAGGATTGCCACTGACTTTTTGCGCGAGCATGAGACGCCGTACTCTTGGGGTCACCCCTTCCGCTTGATTTTTCGGTGGAACGGGGTATTGCATCAGCTACGCTCCTTGCAAGACATTTGTGGTGTCCTGGGGCTCACGGCAGCGGAGGAAGAGGGAGCTACGCCGTCGTGGAGGTCCTCGGAGGGACGGAATCGGCGGAGGTCATCGAGGCGGCGCTCAGCGACCAGTGCAGGGCGCCCGGACTCCCCTACCATTAGGGCGGACATGGCAGACGCCCTGAGGGCGGCGGCTGGGGACTCGATCGGCTCCTCTAGCGTGGCCTTGACGGCCTAACATACACTCCGGGGGGAGATGTCTTTAGCTTCTTAACATGCTTGGCACGGGGCGGGGGGGTTGGGGGGGAGCGGGCGGAGGTGAGTGGCTGGACGTCCACTTTGCTATTTTCTACGGACTTGCCCGTTTTGGGGCTTGACTGAGACTATGGGGTGTTTGAGTTTGGGGATGGCTAGTTGCCAAGGTTGTGTTTTGGGTGGGGGAGGGGGTTGTTTTGGGGTTGGGAAGGTCCCGTCCGATGTTGTCTTTGCCCGCTTTGTCTTGGCTTGTCCCGCGCTGCGGCCCCGCGCGCCCCACCCGCTGATTCCCTACCCATTGCATGGCGCTCCCGATCCCTGCGAGGAATGCCGGGCCTAAAGGTAGTGACCCTTAATGTTCAGGGTCTGAATAACCCGGTGAAGCGCAGGGCGATCCTGTCGTTGCTGGAGGGGACGCAGGCGGACATTTGCCTTTTGCAGGAGACACACTTATTGCCCCGAGACTGCCACAGGATGCGCTCTGCTAAGTTCCCCACCCAGTTCTTTTCCTCGGCAGCGAACAAGACGGCAGGGGTAGCCATTCTCCTAGCGAGCTCCTTTCGGGGGGAGGTGTTGCATAAGTGTGCTGAACAGAAGGGGAGGCTCCTTGCGTATCGCATGAGCCTGGGAGGCATAGCATTTACGGTTGGCTCCGTTTATAGCCCAAACGAGCACCAGGAGCGCTTCCTAGACTCCGCGCTGGTGGATGTCACTGCTTCCCCGGACCGACACGTTATCTTGGGCGGAGACCTCAACATTGTCTTTGACTCTGGGATGGACAGATCGGCGCAGCGCTTCCCGCAGACGGGGGAACTGTCCCAGGCTGGGAAGGCCCGAATTGCGGACATGGACTTGCATGATCTCTGGCGCTCCCTGCACCCCACGGATAGGGACTACTCTTTCTTCTCGCACGCACACCGCACTTACTCACGGCTGGACTACCTCCTGGTGAGTGGACCGATGCGTGCCGCTGCCACGGCGGCGGACATCGGGGTCCTGACCCTGTCTGACCACTCTCCAGTTATCGGCGTTTTCCAGTGGCCGGCGGCCTCCCCCTCTCGGGGGGTGTGGCGCCTCCGGGACACACTTCTACACAAAAAATCGGTGGTGCAACGCATCGGGGAGGTCATACAGGACTATCTCACTCACAATAGCAACACTGACACCTCGCAGGCGACACAGTGGGCGGCATTGAAGGCCGTCCTACGGGGGGAATTCATCTCTATCTCTGCAGCCGAGAATAAGGAGCGACAACTGAAGAGGGATGAGTTGACGGCTCAAGTTCGGGAGCTTGAGCAGGTCCACCGCCGTACGGGAGCGCCGAGGGTCTGGAGGCAGTTGAAGGCAGCGAGGAAGCTCCTCTCGGCTCTGGATCTTGATAGGGCGGAGTACGCCGCCTTACGTTTGAAACATGCCTACTACACTGGGGGGGACAGATGTGGCAAGCTCCTAGCACACCGGCTCCGGGTCGCGCAACAGCGCAGCGTCGTGAAAGAATTGGTGGGCGCGGACGGGGGGGTTGTCTCCGGGGACGCGGAGGTAGCGGAGTCTTTCCGCGGCTTCTACGAGGCGCTGTATGCTGAGGAGCCCTCCCCGCCACGGGAGACCGATAGCTATTTGGAGTCGGTGACCCTCCCGGTACTGGACCCGGCTCAGGCTGACCACCTGGAGCGGGACATCCATGTGGAGGAAGTGATTTCAGCTATTGCGCGGCTGAAACATGGCAAGGCCCCGGGCCCGGACGGGTTCACGTCGCTATTCTACAAGACTTTTTGCACGGCCGTGGCCCCTGTCCTTACGCGGCTGTTTAACTCTTTCTCCGCACCGGGAGCCATCCCTCCGGATCTCCTGAGGGCGACGGTCGCGGTAATCCCGAAGCCTGGGAAGGACCGGGCCCTTTGCGGCTCATACCGGCCCATCTCTCTCCTAAATGTCGACCTCAAGTTGTACACGGGGATTCTCGCAGCCAGGCTGGGTCCACACCTCCCCGACCTGGTGGAGGCGGACCAGGCTGGTTTTGTGCCCGGTAGACAGACGGTTGACAACACCAAGAGGGTGACACATGTTCTGGAGAAGGCCTCAAGGATCTCGGGGGAGCGGATGTTGTTGTCCGTTGATGCAGAGAAGGCCTTCGACAGAGTTCACTGGCCGTATCTTGAGCGGGTCCTTAAGAAACTGGGAATCGGCGATAAGTTCCGCACCATGGTATTTAATTGCTATAAGCATCCTTCAGCGTCGGTGCGGGTAAACGGGTGTAGCTCTGGTAGCTTTGCCATCGAGCGCGGCACGCGGCAGGGCTGCCCTCTCTCGCCGCTCCTGTTTGCCCTCTACATGGAGCCGTTTGCTCAGAGGATTCGTGACAATCCGGATGCTGTCGGGGTCCGGATGGGCCAGTACGTCCACACCGTCAGTCTCTATGCGGACGATGTCCTGCTGACTTTGGACGACCCTAGGAGGTCGCTGCCTACTTGCCTCCGAGAGTTGGACGCCTTCGCGGGGGTGGCCGGCTTCAAAATGAATATGAGCAAGTCGATGGCACTGGACGTGTCCCTGGCTGCGGAAACCAGGAGGGATCTTCAACGGCTCTTCCCCATGCAGTGGTCCTCGTCCACGGTGCCGTATCTGGGGATTCTGCTGGCGCCTACACTGTCGGAGATGGTTACGGCCAATTATGCCTCCCTCAGCAGGAAGATCAAGGACGAGCTTGGCCGCTGGAACAAGGGCCTGCTGTCCTGGCTGGGGCGAATCGCGGCGGTCAAAATGACGGTGCTGCCCCAGATACTATATCTTTTCCGGGCCCTTCCACTCCAACCCCCGGTGGGCTGGATACGACAAATGCAGGCTGACATCTCCCGCTTTGTCTGGCAGGGCCGCAGGCCACGCATGAAGAGGGTCCTCTCCACGCTTGCTCCGGAAGCGGGGGGTCTCGGCATTCCGGACCTCCGTAAGTACTTTCAGGCGGCACAGCTCCGCTATCTGGTGGAGTGGAGCAGGTGGGAGTCCGACAAACATTGGCTCTTCCAAGACCAGGCAGTGGCGGGCCGCACCTTACAAGAGGTTCCATTCCTGCGCCGCGCGCACCGCCCCGCTAATCTTTACGCTTCCTTTGTTACGCGGGTCCCCCTGCGTGTGTGGGACGCGGTCTGTGAGGCCCGGGGCCTTACCACCTTCCCTTCGCCGCTCACGCCCATTGCGGGCAACCCGGACTTCTCCCCTGGGATGGAGCCGGGGGTTTTCTCCCACTGGGTGCAGGCGGGCTGCAGGGCACTCTTCCAGATCTATGGCCCGGAAGGAGTGGTTCCTTTTCAGCAACTCCACCAGGAGTTCGGCCTGACGGAGCTGGACAGATTGCGCTACATGCAAGTTCGGCATTGGGCCCTCCAGCCTCAGGTGCGTGCCGCCGCTGCCCGTCCAATTACACCGTATGAGCGGTGGTTGGCTACTCGGACCTCCGACGCTAAACTGATCACTGATCTGTACAAACACCTACAACCCCCGCCGTTTCACTACTACAATCCGGGGAGGGAGCGTTGGCACAGGGAATTGGGTAGGACACTCAGCCACAAGGAATGGGACAAAATTGCGTATCGGGCGCGGCACTCTGCATACCACACGGGCCTTACGGAAACCTTCACTAAAGTGTCCACATACTGGTACTACACCCCGGAGAGACTGTATGAAATGCATAGACACACTGACAAGGGGTGCTGGCGGAGCTGCGGGCAGGAAGGTACCCTTACACACATCCTATGGGATTGCCCAGTGCTGACCGCCTACTGGAAGGAAGTTCTGGACGAGGTGGATGAGCACTTTGGCATAGAGCTGCCGCGCCTCCCGGCGTATGTCCTGCTGGGCCTCCCCAATGACCTAATGTACCCACTGAAGTCCCGCAGGGGTAGGCAGATTGCGATAGCGCTGGGGTCTGCGGTTCAGAACATTCTGATCCACTGGCGCACATCCACCGCCCCCTCCATCACCGGTTGGTTGCACAGACTCTGGCATGTGCTGGGGATGGAGAAGCTGTCGCTTACGGTTGCGGGGGAGATAGACCAATTTGAGGAGCTATGGCAACCCTTTCTAGCGCTGCTGTCCACTGAATTCCGGGAGCTCACCTGCCCGAGGTATCTTAGGCTTCTCAGGCTGCGGCCGCCGGTGACCCCGGCGGACTAGCTTACATGTGAGATGGGGACCCCCGGCGGGGGGGGGGGGGGCTGTGCGGGGCTTCCTGGTTAGGGCTACTTTGCTGCGGGACCATAGGACGGGGGGAGGGGGGAGTGTTGTTGTTTTTGTACTGGGAGGATGGGGGATGGGAGGGGGGGGACTGTGTTCTGTTGAGGGGTTGATTGGGGGGGGTTTTATTGCTCTGCTTTTGGGTGTCGGATACGCGCGTGGGATTCCACAGCTTGTAATTCTAGCGTTCATTTACTGTGTTCTTCCCTCTGAGCCAACGCTTCACCTATTGCCAACCCTCTGGAGATGCATCCCTTCTTCTTTGACTGTATTCCACGTATCCTGCCTCCTGTCCCCCTCCCCCATGGTTTGTTTTGTCTCAATAAAAACGTTTTAAACATAAAATTAGAGTGAGCCAACCATAATTTTGAGATGCAATATGGCCAGTTGATTCAGAGGTATCATATATATATATATATACAGGCAAAACTCTCAGAAGTTGATTTTAACCAAACATAATTATGATGTACATTATCGTCAATTAATTCAGGGGCATAATATACATTAATGACATGAGAATAAAACTACGATACAGGCTAAAATAGCCGAAAAGTTTTTCTCGGTCATATATTCTGTGTACAATGAAAGAATTATATATATCTATGTACTCCTCAATTTTTATTGCTGTTTGAATTCATTAATTGCCAAATGATCAAAATAATATTCGGCTACAATCATCTGTCATGAGTTTCCCATTAAAGGTAGATACAGAAACTGTTCCTCACTGGAGATAAACTTCAAGGGGCAAAGGTGGGAGGTATCCTTTACAGAACGCTAGATATTGAGGGAGTGATGGGGAAGTGCAATATGTGAAGGGATGTCAAATTAAAATAATGAAAATGAGAGAGGAAGGGTATAGAGGGATAACTGGAATGCTAATTGGAAGTGCTTATGATTCCAATAAGTGCTCCCATTTCTGTGCGGTAAATTCTGCCATAATGTCCCCATTGGGAAAACATTTTGTCCAGTGTAGGCCTATATCCCTATCTCGCTAAAAGTGAGTTTAAAGAATTGAATTTTTGAATTGAATGTTCGAGGTCGTTAAAATCCCAAGTACATTTGGGAATAATCATGTATACCTAAAGACAGTGTATCTGAGGACTAGATGCCTATATGAGTTGCAAGTTCCTCCCCACTGTTCAGTCCTTTGGGTGTCTTACAGTCCAGATCTAAAATAAATCTGGACTCGAGTACTCTTAGACGTTTTTCTCGGTCCCCTCCTCGTATGTCCCTGGGAACTCTTTCAACACCAAAAAATCGTAAGCTGCTGCTGTCACTGTGATGAACTTCAGAGTAGTGACGCGCTACCGGATAATTATGGTCACAGTTAGCAATGGCTCGCACATGCTGTAGGATTCTCAGTTTCAGTGGTAATTTCGTACTGCCTACATACTTGAGGCCACAAGGGCACTCAAGTATGTAGACAGTAAAATCGCTGTTGCAGTTAATAATGTGCTTGATTGGACGTTTTTGCTTATTACCAGTGATGTACTCCTTGCAGTTCTCAAAATTATGGTTGGCTCACTCTAATTTTAAAGAAAACTGCATGTCTGTTCAGAGTAATGAAAAAACGCAATATTCCTGCAAATAGTTTGGCTATTGTAGCCTTGATTGCATTGATTAGATATTGTACAAATATCGTTTTGATTCTCATTATCACGAACCAAGCTGAAATATCCAGAATGTAATGGTATGCTCACGCAGTTTGAGTCATAATGAGTGAAGTATCTGTATTAATTACACCACTGATCCCGTTTTTCTATTTGTTTCCAACTTTATTGTTCCCCTCGGCAATTGCCAGCAAGGTCATAACATTCATTGAAAGAGCATGCGCCCCAGTCTCTCTTCCCCCTTTTTTTGCAATTGCAATTTTAGTTACGCACATAGGCATTCTGAATCTGTAATATGTTTTCGTTGAATTTAATTCAATTTGAGTTGGGTTGCGATTGCCAGAAAAACACAATGTTGAAGTATGTTGTCTATTTTTATGAACCTTGCGAATGTATTTCTATGGCTTGTGGGCATGCAGGAAGTAACTTGACAAAGGCTAACGCCGAAACGCGTCGTCCTTTAACTGCTAGTGCACAATAAAGTTTTTGTGCCGTTTCCTGGTGTGCCGTCCCTTTATTCGTGAAAACCCTTGCGCTGAATAAGGATTTGGACCATATACGTGGCTGCTGCTGCCACCGACGGCACCAACGTCGTAGGCAAGAGGACTGCTCTGACAGCAATTCGAGGAAAATATATATATATATATATATATATTCACTTAAAAAACCATAGGTTTCACACATGTTATAGTTAGGTGGACATTTCACTCGTAAAAAACCAATGAAATTCCACCGTTATAGTTAGTTCAGATAACTATAACTCGCGCGCCCGCAATCCAGTGCTCATGACGTCACATATTACATCACTCATGACATGGTCAGTGGCATCACTCATGACATCACTGATGACATCATCCTTGTGATAGAGTGGCGGTCGCGCGAGTTATAGTTATCTGAACTAACTATAACGGTGGAATTTCATTGGTTTTTTTACGAGTGAAATGTCCACCTAACTATAACATGTGTGAAACCTATGGTTTTTTAAGTGAATTTGCAAGGTTTTTTAAATGCTAATTCCTAACTATAATGTGTGTGAAACCTATGGTTTTTTATGTGAATTTGTACGGTTTTTTAAATGTTAAGTTATGTATGTATTATTTATTAATTTTTTAAAATATTTTCCCGCACCGTGCGCGCACCCCGCGATTTTTTGAAAAAAAAAATGTTTTTTCACCCTTCGGGGTCTTTTAGGGACCCCCTGACAAAGGCTAGGGGGTCAGGAACTCTCTACCCAGCCCCCTTTTCACGTTCGCCACCTCTCTTTTTCACTCTCGCACCCACAACAAACAAAATGGCGGCTGACACTTCCTGATTTCGACCGATTTGAACGTTGACTGACATGTAACCACCAATCAGAATTACGCTTGCGCACGTTAGGGTGCGCGCACGGTGCGCGGCTATAGACATTTATGTGCTGTTAACTGCAATTTTCTCAGGAAATACTGAGCAGATTGACTCCATACATGCAAAAGGCACTTCCCTGACCTGAGGACTACCTCTCTGCCAAATTTCAAGTAATTCTGTTCAGCAGTTCGGGCTGTACCTTCGACTAAAGGTCCTATGGGAAAAAGCATGGGGAAAATGCGTTTTGGGCCCCCCCTTTTTTCTCGGCCCCCGCTTGACGAATCACCCCGAGACTTTGAGGGTAGGAGCTGAACGGAGCGCCCCATTAGTTTTGAAAATTTCACGAGGATTCGTCAACCGCCGCCAAAGTTATTCAAAATAGAATTTTCAGATTTCCTATGGAAACACGGTCCTAACTATAACTATCTACTGGCGACCGCCAGTAGATATATATATATATATATATATATATATATATATATATATATATATATATATATATATGCGTCGCTTCAAACAGCGGTCGGAGCTCCTCACACAGCATCCACTCCATCACGCACAGAAGGACAAGGCACCATCAAGGAGGTAATTTTTCAGAGCTGTCATTTATTTAAAATAAACAGCACCAAGGTGAAATGGCCTACGTGTTTCAGCCATAGCCTTCGACTGGGCCATAGAGAAATTGTGTAGAATGTACCTTTTAAAGGGGCAGAGGCCCCCACACACACCTCCACAAAAACGTTATTTACACAGATAAGACGCTAGCACATATAGTAAATCATTCTAACTTAAAAACCCATCCACATAGGTTTATGTGGCTATCAATTAATACAGAAAATTACACATATACCATTTTTTTTTATTTCTATGGTTTTTGAGATTTTTGTGAAAGTCGAGTCATGAGAGAGAGAAAAGATTTGAGAGAGAGAAAAGAAGGGGAATGGTGAAGTACTCCATTTCTATAAAGAACAACAGAAATAATTCTAGTCCGTCATGCTCTTTTACAATTTCTTCAACTTCTTCAATGTTTTCAATATTTTCAATGTTCCTCTTTTGATTCAAAGTGCATAAATATTCATACCCAAAATGTTTTACGTTTGGATTTTAAACTGAGCACAGCGAGGAGCACAGAAGAATCCCTCTCTATTATCCTGGAGCCTCATTAAGTAGACATTTCAAACATTTATTTTTGATCACAGCCCCCAAAGGCCAGTTGTTTCCATTGATTATCTAGCAGATAGTTACTATCAATTACTGGAATAGCTACCCTTGCAGTTTATAAACTGCACTATGAAATATCTCACTAAAGTGCATGATGCTTAGACCTTATTTAGACCGTAAGTATCACTTCCCACAATACAATCATTGCACATTGCCCAATTTGAACTACATATTATTCCACACATGAGCTGCTCTTGAAATTTTATGAAGTGCATTATACTTATTCCCCAATAAGCACATTTTTACCTATAATGCACAAGATAACTACACTTCTCAATACAAGATTATTGCACGTAGCTCATATGGCTATGAGTTACCATCCCCAATATAGGCAACAATTGCCCGATATAGTATAAAAAAGTGCTGTACAATGAAAACGTCTACCCTTTGAAATGGTAAGAAAGTAGATAAATACAGTCACTTCCTGAAGCCTATTAAAGCTCATAAGTGCCAGAACGAACAAAAGGGATTATATGCATCTCTCTCACAGTAAAGTGTTAAAGTAATCATGGATTCTACAAATTAATTCTTCACTGCCCTACACTGCACAAGGCTCGTAAATATCTAGAAATGTCTTTGCACCAAATGTTGTTGTATTCCAATGTCAGTATGGGACCTACCACCATCGGAATTAAATAAAGTGCTATGTGCCATATATTTCCAACAAGGGTTGAGAAAGGAGAAAATGCAAAATATAGCAGCTTCTTGAATTCATCAAAGTGCAATGTGCACAAAGTAAACCATCAGAGTCATATAAAGGTAAAAGTGTAAAGCATGATACACAGTGAAATAAATGACTTTGCATTGTACCAAAGTTCTAAAAAAACATCAAATTGCACAAAAACTAATTACTGCCATCATTCTCTCGTGGGAATCAGGATACTTCTCTTTTATGGACAAGGGAGACCATTAGCTATAGTCCATTACCTCACAACTCTGTTAGAAAGCCTTTCCTGTTTCTTAAATTCACACTGTGTGGGGAGACAGGGAAAAGGGAGAACATGATTTCTTATATTTTATCACATAATGTTCCATGTGACCACCCACAATTCAGTCAAGATGTGCATATAGCTCTGCATCTGTATTCAATCCCCATGGACTTTCAGTGCCCAGGGAGAGTATCCATCTTGATTCAGCTCTCCCTAATTTCATCTTCCTGTCACCTTCTCTTGGATTCACATATATCTGTTGGATTCCATAGTATACAATTTTTTCAGTTTCACCATTGTGATGCTCCCAAATGTGTTTTGCAATGAAGTATGTCTTTGTGACAGCCCGAATGTGCTGCAGTACTCGTAACTTAAGTTTATTGATCATGCTTCCTACATACATCATGCCACATTCGCATTCCAGTGCATACACAACATGGGTGCTTTCACAGTGGATATGTTCTTTGATCCTCTTCAATCTTCCATCAACAAGTTTCACTTCTGTTTTGTTATTTCCCCATTTACAAGCTTTACGCTTTGTACATTAATGAAGCCCACATTTTTTAGGGAGTTCAACACTTGTATTTCCCAAATCATAAATACATATCACAAAGAAATACATCCAATTCATACTATTGCAAATCCAATACATACTTTCCAGTACAGTTTATACCATATAAACAGTTGTAATTGTTGCCCCCTATATCGAAATTTAAAATAGATCAATGAATACACTCAGATTCATCCTTCCTGTTTTACTCAATATAAAGATTTGTGCACCTAGCTACCACAATTCTGTATCCTGTCTCAATATGTATATAATATATATATATATATATATTTTGCACAGCAGAGAAATGTAGACGATCCCACAAAAATCCAGCGGCACACCAGAGGAAGGTACACAAAAACTTTATTGTGCACACAAACAACGCCTTTCGGCGATGCCTTTATCACGTTAGAGAATTGTGCTATAATTTCCATAGAAATTCTGTTGCAAGTTCATAGAAAGAGAAGAAATATAAATGACATTTCACTCGAATGTAAATTCATGATAATGCAAAACAGTCAAATTGTCAAAGTAAGTGTACACATGCATTAGCATAATAATACTTCATCACCAAAGTCTAACAAACTGAGGGATTTTAAATATTTTACCACACTCGATCAATTGATCATAGACAGCGAGGAAATACTTCACGGTTGTTAGCGCTCAAAAAGCTATGCCGACAAATAAATCAATCCTGTCATATTTCTATGTATGTAATAATAATATTAATAATAACATTTCAATCCTTGTCCATGCCAGTTATAAATGTGCATAATTAATAAACCAACCAGTGCTAGTATACATTGCAGGGTAATGTACCCCTTCACACTAAACAAATGACTATTTGCAGAGATATAAAAGAACTGCAGCAGTACACAATTCTCTGTGTATGTGTACGGAAGCTAACAAGTGCAAAGTATATACAAGTGAAAAACTGAGGGTTTGCAAGGAAGGGGCGGAAAGATTCATTATCACTCCCAGTTCAAGGTAAAGTGACTTCAATCTGTCGAATAGGATCCAACTTCAAGGGTGATTCTACACACCCTCTGAAAGAATATGTTGTAGAGCCAATTAATACAGTGTGCTCAAAGCAAGACACAAAGGTATCTTTAAGGGATCCATATACATGAACTGCCTAGTAACCCATATCCTTAAAAAAGGGGATGGTGCAAAAGTGACATAAATAATCAAAATTATAACACAAATAAAAATTCTCAAAGTCATGCTGATTCAGAGAAGAGAGCAAGAAACATAATGCATAAATGGAGCCAAAATTGACCAATCAAATCCTGAAACATGGAGAGAATCATTTCAGACCAATGTGTGTGGCTAACTCTTCCCCACTGTTGAGCCCATAAGGGATTTTTGTGTTGAGCTCAATTGTGTGTCTCGATTCTGCTATCTGTAACTGTCTCTCCCTATCCCCACCCCTCGGGTGTGGCATGATCCTATCAATTCCATAGAATACAAGCAATTTACTGTTGTTTTGATGTTTTTCAGTAAAATGTCTGGCCACCGGATAGTTAAAATCGAGATTGGTCACTGTTCTCATGTGTTGTAGAATTCTAGTTTGTAACTGCAATTTTGTGCTTCGGATATACCTGAGGCCACACGGGCACTCCAAGGCATAAATAACAAAATCACTAGTACACGTAATAAACTTGGTGATTTTCTTAGTTCTAAATCCATTGATTATATAATGGTCTCTGTTCTTACTTTTCCTACAAGCTTTGCAACAGCTACATCTAATGAAGCCTGTGGGTGATCCCAACCACGTGCTGCTTGTTGAACCCACTTGGTAACTATGGACCAGCCGATCCTTAAGTGAATTTGATTTTCTGTACGTTATTTTTTTTTCCAGTATGTTTGCCTATTGCTGGATCAGTTTTGAGTAGGCTCCAATGCTGTTTTAGGATTTTTCTGATCACATACGACCTGGTGTTATAGGTGGTGATCATTCTGGGGATCAGGGCCTTTGTCTTCCAGTCAGATTCAGGGCAAAATAGAACGTTATCCTGCATGGAGTGGAGAGAAATTCCCCCATTATAGTTAGCTAACTATAACTCGGCATTGTGGGGTTAGCGGTCTAGATCTTGACGTGGTGCGTGGTTCGTCAGATGCACGCACCACGTGATGAGAAGTGGAAGAGATATCGCAGGCAAGACGGACATCTGCAGTACCTACACGGCACCGGGAGAGACGATTTTCGGATGTGGCGCACCACTCTTGACGAAGTAAGAAGGAGTTGGCCATATATTTTGGGAGAATAGACCTAGATTACATCTCATTGGAAGGTGTACATGTGACACGTTTGAATGAAAGAATGGGTCACTGACCGAGGTAACAAGTTTTACTTGTGAGTGATTTAGTTAACCCGCATTGATTACGGTCATACCCCACAGAGTCCTCCGCATCAAACCGATGGTGCAGGTGGGGACAGCAGACTGTTCCCTGGTGCCTGTATCACGAAACACGTGCACAGGGGAGTGTCATCCCGATGAATATCTTTAACAATACTAAGGGATGATTGTTTTGAAGTTGTGGGGGAATTGGATATTTTCTTTATTGGGAATCCAACAAAGGAGTGAATATTTTGAGCAATTTAAACTGATTTCCTTCCTACATTGTGTGATTACAGAGGGTCGCCCTCTACTCCAGTGCCTTTTTTTAGTTTTCTTCTTAATAAACTCGGTAAGAAGTGCGGAGTGTTTTACATTGTGAGACCGAGATTTATTGCACCTAGAACCTAGACCTATGAGTACGATATGGGGCAAGATGCCTTCATATCTTTTATTCTATGTTTGATGGTGTGGAGTTTTTCTTTACTTTCTTTCTTCAGCACGTTGCATCTTATTGAAAAGTATGTTATTAGTTTACATGGATATTGATCACAGATTATGTGAGATATATATACAATTGGAAGGGCCATTGATTGCCCGCAAAGTTATAAGGGTGGATTTTGCACTGTTACAAGACACCCTGGCCGCACCAATTGGGTGGTTTGCGAATGTATGGGATTGTTTTAGAGCACACATTAATTAATCTTTCTTTGTATTTTATTGGTGTTGTGGAAACAATTTGCTGTTATTGTTTTGTTTTTTATCTTTCAGTTCCAATTGGAAGAGTAAAGTTACAAATCACTCCATACTCACAGGTGGAGTATAGCCCATCGTAGTGGGCGGTGAGGGTTTAGGAAAAGTAGCATAGGGATCCAACTTGTCCTGATGAATGCTGGAGAATAAGCTTTGTACCGGCAGAAACATGTTGACCACTATGCAGAATGGAGGGGTGATGAGCACCTAATTTACTCACACCACCATTATCCAATAGGTATTTTATATACCTTTTTAACTCTGACTAGGGAGTCTAGGAATAAAACTATTATAGAGATATCCCATAGCCAGTTTTAAATTCACGAATTATCTGCACTATAGGATCCTGTCTTTTCCTTCTGTCTTTATCACTGTTGTATTGTTTACCCCTCCCTATTGCTCCGCCTCTAGCGTTGGTTCTGCGCAGAGGCGTCAGTAGCAGCCCTATGATGAAGCATGCCACAACTTGTTGTGGGTGAGGGCAGTTTTTACAAAGTAAGTGTGCTCTCTCAAATCTACTACATTTGCAAACATACATAGGCCGATTATTGGTTACTCTACCTCTTTGTTTGTGTTTATATACTATTTCTGAGGAGGATGAGGTAGGGTTTTTTCCTTCTCCCCCCTTGTTTGTTGTGTGGATTCTAGTTGTCAGCATGCCACAGCCACTCCCTCACGGCTGCTTTACACCCACACCACACCCATTCAGCACAGGCGTCACAGGACATGTGACCCTGCCAATAAAAAGGTCCGGGCACACGTGCTCAATGCCATTTCCACTCTCTATCTGGGTGTATCCGTGTGCTTATTATGTTTAGGTGCACAGAGATGGTGGCAGCCAAAGCACTTTGCCGGACACTGGCCTCCTGCCACGTGACGATGACTTGAGGTGCACAGAGTTGGTGGCAGCCGAGGCATTTTGGCCGACATGGGCCTCCCACCACGTGTCGATGACTTGAGCTGCACTGAGTTAGTGCCACGAGAGCTGAGCGGGTGTGCAGCCTGTGATGATGCGTGGCCTCAATACGCTATCCTGGCAACCAATACCCGATTTGAATTGTGAGCTCGGCTGGACCGCGTGTACGCCAAAGGCAGCTGGCTGTACAGACATAACTCCTTGGCGCGGTGCAGCAAGATGCGCTGGGGGCCTGTGCTGCGGAATCCAGCGACGGCTGAGGAGGTTGCTCTGGCACGTGGTGGGCCCTCTTGGAGACACGCCGGTGGCAGCAGGTGAACATTGACGTCTGGGTGCGTAGGGTCAGGCAGTCATCGCTGGGCGGCGGACTGGTCTGGGTACCAGGGCTGGGATGCTTGCGAAAGATGTAAGAATCATGCACACTGCCTGAGACGTTTACGACAAGATTAGTGTACAGGCCCTGGTGGTCCAGTTTGCCTGCACATTGTTGGAATGCGTATGGTTTCTGTTGCGGTGATTGAGTGCAGTGTCAGCAGGGGGCACAAATAGTACATGTGTGCAGTCAGTTGCCCCATCACGTGCAAGAAGGGTGCTATGGCGTGGTTGTCTTGCTTGGTCTCCAGTTGTTTCTGCGCAGTTTAGGTGAAGTGAACATGCATGTGTATCAAGCTGAAACGAACCCTGATGCTTACAGGTGTGAAAAATCCTGCATAATGAGACCGTAACAGAAGTTTGTGTGGTTGTAACGTTCCTTTTCTTTCCTACGAACGTTACGACCACACAGGCTTCTGTTACGGTAATTTTGTGCAGGATTGATCAGATTTGTCCAAGTTTAGTTTAGTTTTTAAATTTATAATGCGCGACAGCTACCCAAAAAAAGGGTTTCCCGGCGCAGAAGCAGGTCAAGGCGTGATAGACAGAAAGCATTCTATTTATCGAACAGCCAGGTATTTAGCGACTTGCGGAACTTTATATAGTTTGTCTCATTACGGAGAGCAGTGGGAAGAGAATTCCAAAGTGAGGGGCCTAGGTGTGAGAAGGATTTGCCGCCCATCCGGGCTAATTTGAATTTCGGGACAACAAACCTTCCTTGGGTGGCTGATCGAAGATTGCGAGAAGGAAGGTATGGCTTGGCCAGGGCCAGCAGGTAGCTGGGAGCACTGCGGGATTTAATTTTGTGCATATAGTTAAGCGCCTTGAATTTTATTTGACTCTCGATTTTCAGCCAGTGTAGTTTGCGTCGATAAGTCGAGATGGGGATGGTCTTAGGGACTCCACATACAAGTCTAACTGCGGCATTTTGGGCCATCTGTAGTCTGTGAATTACCGATTTGTTTGATCCCACATAGTGGACATTACCGTAGTCAAGCCTTGATGTAATTAAGACATTGACTACGGTTTTTCTAGTCACTTCTGGTAGCATCCAACAAATTTTCCGCAGCCATTTAATGATGGTGAAGCAGGTTGCTGCAACTTTGACTGATTGGGAATGCATACTAAGTGCATCATCAATTATGATGCCTAAGTTACGGACTTGTGGTGAGGAGGATGGGAGATCACCCATTTTGCATGGCCAATGTTGCTGGTTCCAGAGGTCTTTTTGTTTTCCCAACACCAGTATCTCCGTTTTCTCTCTATTTAATTTCAGAAAATTCTTTTGCATCCATGATGCTATATTGTTTAGGACAGTTTTTAGAGTAGAGGGGGTAGTTGTGTTATGTGAAGATAGGGAGAAAATTATTTGAGAATCATCGGCATAGGAAAACATGGATAAGCCAGATTTCTCAGTCATCTCAGCCAATGGTCTTACATAAAGATTAAAAAAATAAAGGGCTGAGGATGGATCCCTGAGGCACCCCATGGGCAAAAGAATGGACTTCAGAGCAGGCAGTTTGGGAGAAAACTTGGAAGGTACGGTTGGAGAGGAAGGCAATGAGGCAATTTAGGGCGGCCCCTCCAATACCCTGTGATTTAAGTGTATTTATAAGCACCGTGTGGGATATCATGTCAAAAGCGGCGCTCAAATCCAAAAGAATGAGCGCCACTGTGTCCCCGTTGTCTAGATGGTGACGTATGCCTTCCATAACCCCAAGTAGGGTGGTTTCAGTAGAAAAGCCCGCTCTGAAGCCTGATTGAGAGGAATGGAGAAGGTGGTGTGTTGTGGCATACTGAGTTAAGTGAACATGAATATGTTTTTCTAAAATTTTAGACAGCACGGGGAGCAATGATATAGGATGATAGTTGCTGGACAACTCTAGGTCTGCATTCACTTTTTAAGAAGGGGATGTATCATCGCATGTTTCCATGTCGAAGGGATCTTGGATTCCTCTATTGAAGCATTTAGGAGATGGGTTATCACAGATAGTGCTGAGGTGTTTAACTGTTTTAGTATAGATACAGGTAATGGGTCTTTTGGAGATCCAGATTTGATGTTCTTTAAGAGTATAGTTACACTATCTGTTGTAAGTAGAGGCCATGCCCTAAGAGAATGATCTGGGTCATTGAGTTTTTCAGCTTGGTTTGGGGGAGAATGTGCCATACCAAGAGGGGGTTGTGAAGGATGGGTTATGGTGGAATGTGCTGTCTGTTCTGATATAATATCTTGATATATTTTGTCAACTTTATGGATAAAGAAGGAAGCTAACTCCTCACATTTAAACTGAGTTAGTGCAGGAGGCTGCATTACGGTTTTAGATCCGGCTAGTTCTTTTACCGTGTTATAAAGGGTTTTAGAGCCATTTGCCGCTTTGGAAATGGTTGCAGTAACAAAGTTTGTTCATGCCTGTTTGCAAAGTTTATGATATTTGTTCAAAGCAATTTTATAGACCAGTTTGGACGCAGAAGCGTAATCCTTTCTCCATTTTCTTTCTAGGATCTTACAATTCGTTTTTACAGTTTTAAGTGACTCATCGTACCATGGCGCAGGTGAACGATGGTTATTAGTTTTTTGATTAGTCAGAAGTAGATAGGTATCTATGGCATCAGTGAGCCAACTTCGCACTGAGGCTGAGAAATGATCGACATTTTGCTCATACAATGGTTTTTGGGCATCTAAAAGATCATTGAGACTATCCATATTGTAGGAGAGTGGCATCGACTGCATAGTTGCCCCCAACGTTTTGCTGATGTTTTGACTGTTTTTATGACTTTAGCCAGGCTGTGGCCCTGCTATCCAGGACCCCAGCCTATCTGCTTCCTCTGGTAAACTATGTGAGTACCCTAGGTACCAACCAATTGGATGCTGGGCATGCCCTACCAGTCCCTTGTAGATGGTACCCTAGGTACCCAGGGCATGGGTCCCCCAGTAGGCCTACCAGGGCTGCAGCACTTATTGTGCCACCCTGGGACAGCCACCCAAACTGACACCACCAGGCCACTACTGTAGCCTGGGTAAGGTGGTGCTAGCACCCCTTACAGGGACGTAGGTACCCTATGCCCCATACCATACAACACATATACTCTCATAGGTCACCCCTATGGCAGGCCCTGGTAATCCTACAGGGCTGGGTGCTGAGGTATGTGTGAGGGGGGACCCCTACGTGAGTAGGACCTCTCTGCAACCTTCGTAAAATCGTTACTGGGTTGTTTGTAGTGTAGCCATACCATATACTCTTAACCGCATTACAAGTTATTGCGTCATCGCTGTAACTTAGGAATGGCTACACAGAACCATATCGTGTTTGATGTCAAACATGAAGGAATCATACCCCCAGTCCAGCCATGGGCATGGGGGCACGATTCCCCCTTGCTAGGAGGGTGATATGGGAAAAGCGGTAGAATTTGGAAACCAATTTAAAAGTGCACATGTACCACAAAATGGCTACTGTTCGCCACCTACACGACTCTGGCTGGCTGTTGCTGGGGAAAACCCCAGCCTCGCCATCTGGACAATAGGGCTCCTGTGGCAGGGAGGTGCCAGCACCTCCCCAGACAGGATATGTGAATTGGAACAGGGTGGGTGCACCAAATGTCCTTTCAGAGTTGCACGTAGGCAGCTGCAGAGCCCCAATTCTGCATACACCGCCTGGAACCGGTTCAGGGGCGTCCTGCCCCTCGCCCAGGCGGGAAACACACAAAGGGGAGTGGGTGTAGCCACCCTTTCCCGCCTCTACTCTGATTGGTAGGCTCTCTCTTGGACCATCCCCTAATCTTGGGGATATATGGGAATAACTTTGCCCTAGAGCCTTAGATTCGTACAGGACTTCACAGAACTGACCTTCGACGAGCTGCTGCCCAGCTGACTGAAGAAATCTCCCTTGGGATAAAGGAGTTATCCCCCTGCTTGGCAGGCACCTAAAAGACTACAAGATACCCGGTTGGAACTTTGTTGCTCTCACGACCTTCGACGCCTTCCAGCAACCTCAAGGTGGGTCTCCAGTGCATCCCAGCGTCCTGTGAGTGTGCCCAGCAAGTCTGAGCACCCTGGACCACGTGGGTGTCGAGATCCCCGCATACCCCGAGACACTGGCCACCTCTTGTCCAGCACACGACCCCGACCAGTGGGGAAGTTGTGCTTTGGCCCATTCTTGAGCCAACCTTCAAGCAGCATTTGTGCCGACTCTCAGCTCCCTGGCCCGCTCCGGTGGCCCGTGGGAGCCCTTTTACGCACTCCATTTTGCTGCCTTCTGCGGTCCCGTGTCTCTCGACTTGTGGGCCCTGACGGAGGACAATCTTCTTTTCTAAGAGTTCCCCTGGTTGCTCCAGGCCTGCTCTACGCTCCCTGCAAAGGAGAGCACCCTCAGACCTCGTGGGTCTGCACCAGCAGCTGCTTTGTTCATCTTGCGTGGGTTGCGGTTGCCAATGCTTAGTGGATCCAATCGGGACACTAACACCGCAGCAACCCTCAGCCGACGTGGGACAGTCGCCCTCCAGAAGATGGCCTTCCTTGAAGCCTCCCGGAGCCCGTGACTGCAGAGCCCAGCTGTACCTTCCACACCTGAAGCACCCGACATCCACGAGCTCCTTCCTGTGAGCTCCCTGGTCACTGTGCTGTGACCCAGACTCTGTCCCCTCTGCTTTCAGGTTCATCTTTGTCTTTTCCTCAACTTTAATCTTCACGACTTCAACGACACTTCCAGCTAGCAGCAGTTTGGACTCCTTTTCCATAGAAAATCAGCCCGCGACCCGACACCAGAATCGACCTATGCACCCGGCTTCCCTGGGGCAGGTAACAGTGGTACTTCGGTACTTCCGTGGTGGTGGGCTCTCCAAAGCCTTAAGTCTCAAGCCTTAACTTTGTACTGTTGTTAGAAGTGTCCTTAAACCTTAATTATTCAACCGCGACATTCTCCATAGGCTAACATTGCGAACCCGATAGCAACTTCTCGCACTGCACACGCCTCCCGTGGGTCCCCTTCCTCTTAACTGTGGGTGGATTCTTAAGGGGCCAGCGATCCTGAATGCCCTAGGCATTGCCTGTAGAATTGTCGTGGTTCTTATACCACTATTTTAGTATATGGTTTGGTCCCCCCCTGGGGCCCATTGATTTCTGTGCTATTTATTGTGTTTATAAATGCTTGTTTGAAGTGTAACTTTGCCACTAGCCGCATAAAGTGACTGTGGGATTCTGTCTAGAATAAATACATATATTTTATATATATACCTGTGTGGGCTACTCTTTCATTTGGTTATTCAAGAGGTTATTATGGTAAAACAATAAGCTTAACACTCCTTCAAGACTTAGCCTGAAGGCTGCTCTCCACAGCTACCACTAGGATAGCTTTCTTTAAAGGTTGTCTTAAACCTATCATCAATAGGAGTCGAATTGGACTGGTGCAAGGTGTCCCTATAACTAGCAACAGCATATGCCAGGCCAACTTCTCACATTGGTGTGCAGCGGTTGGATTCAAGCTTGCCATTGTTTTACCAGAGAACAAATTGAATTTCTAAAGTGAAAGCCACAAGGTACCAAAGGTACATATAAATTCAAGCTAGAATACAATAAGTTCTACTGAACTTGGAGTTGTGTGTAGAGGGTTTAGCACACCTTGACTACAACTCAAGAGAGGGTTCAGTAGGCCACACTTAGTGTAGGTAGATACATCACTACACTAAACATGTCTTCAGGTGGCACTAAGGCTATGGAAGGACCCCAGAGGGTCCCAGTAGATAAGTATGATAATTTCACCTTTGCAGAGCTCAGGGAAATGTGCACCCTTAGAAAACTGAAGACAAACAAAGGTGCCAACACAAAACGTCTCAGGGAAATCCTGCTCATAGCAGACTTTATGGAGTCCATAGGGTCCAGAGGGACGGACAGAGTGGGTGGGCACCCTTCAGAAGAGGACACTCCCAGAGTGGACTCTGATGAGGAACAGGAAGAGGATGAAAATCCTGACCTGGAAGAAACAGACCACTCACAGCGTGGAGGTGATGGCTCAAGAGGCACTCCCTCCACCCTTAAAAGGAGAGTGGTGGATCCAAGAAGGAACAGATCCCCCTCAGTGGGATCCAACCATTCTAGGAGATCCAAAGGGTCCTCTGCCTCTTCTCAGAGAAGAGAATCCTCCCATGAGAGGAAATGCAGACTGATCAAATTTGAGCAGGCTAAGCTTGAGCTTAAAAGAGAACAGTTAGCATTGGACAGGGAAACCCTGGAGCTTCAGAAAGCTTCAAGAAAGTGGGGTCTAGAGATACCTGGTGGCAGTAATGAAACCCCTAGAGTTAGAGAGAAAGTCCCTGACAATAGGAACCTCCACAAGATTGTGCCCCCCTATCAGAATGGGGATGATATCCACAAATGGATATCTGCTCTTGAAAGGGCCTGTAGAGTACAGAGGGTCCCAGTAGAGCAGTGGGCAGCAATCCTGTGGCTCTCCTTTTCAGATAAAGGAAGAGACAAGCTCCTCTCTGTAAGAGAAGAGGATGCTGATGACTATTATATCTTGAAAGATGCTTTGATAGATGGGTTTGGCTTAATCACTGATCAATACAGACTTAAGTTCAGAGACACCCAGAAAGCACAAAATCAGGATTGGGTAGACTTTGTGGATTGTGCAACCAAGGCACTGGAAGGTTGGTTAACTGGCAGCAAAGTAGATGATTATACAGGATTATACAATCTCATAATGAGGGAGCAGATCCTTAACAATTGTCAGAACCAGCTCTTACATCAGCACCTGGTTGACTCTGATCTGACCTCTCCCCAAGAATTGGGAAAGAAGGCAGACAAATGGGTCAGAACCAGGATTAAGCAGAAGGTCCAGCCCTTGGGAGGTGCAACTAAAAAAGAAGATGCCAAGAACTCTGACAAGGGTGGGGAAAAGGGAAAAGACCAGCAGTCTTCAACAGGCCCCCAAAAAGCAGCATCTGAGACTACCAAGAATAGCAAACCCAAACAACCAAGGAAGCCATGGTGTACGTACTGTAAACAGACTACCCATTGGACTTCAGACTGTAATAAGGCCAAAGACTCCAAAAACACCACACCTGCCCCTAAGGCTCCTGTTCCCCCTAGTACAGTTATAGGTGTTGGTGCACAGAACAAGGGCATAGTAGGGTTGACCCTGGGATCTGGAGAGGAATCTGGCCTAGTCAGAACTCCTACTCAGGCTGTTCTAGTTTGTGATGGGGACTTGTCCCTGTTTGTGAGCCCCAGTGGTCTGGGCAAATACAGACAACAGCCAACCATAAATGGAAGGGAGTCACTAGCTTACAGGGATACAGGGGCTAGTGTCACTATGGTGACTAAGGACCTTGTAGACCCTAACCAGATCATACTTGGAGAGACATACCAAGTGACCAATGCTAGCAACGTTAGTACAGACCATGCTCTAGCTGTTGTGAACTTCTCCTGGGGAGGGGTAACTGGCCTCAAGAAAGTTGTGGTGAGTGCAGACCTACCTGTTGAATGTTTACTAGGGAATGATTTGGAGACCTCAGCATGGGCTGAGGTGGAGCTAAGTACCCATGCAGCAATGTTGGGTATACCAGCAGAAGTATTTGCCCTGACAAGGTCAAAAGCAAAGCTGACAGGAACTGAACAGGCCTTTGATCCTGGAAAAATGGACCAAGGGCCTTCCAAGAGGAGGAGTAGCAGGGGTAAGGCCGAGCCTTCCCCCCAGGATCAGTCTGTAGAGACTCTTTTAGCAGAAGGGGATCTAGCTCCTGAAGAAGGAACTGCCCCAGAGGAACAGGAACCTGATCAGGTTGAGTTCTTGGGGGCAGGGGGACCTTCTAGGGCAGACTTGAGCCTGGAGCAGCAGAGCTGCCCCACTCTTGAACCCCTCAGACAGCAAGCTGCTGCTGAGGCTGCAGGGGATGCCAGTGGGACCCATAAGATTTATTGGGATGAAGGGCTCCTTTACTCTGAGGGTCGAGACCCCAAGCCTGGTGCAGCCAGGAGGTTGGTCATACCTCAGAAGTTCAGGAGCTTCCTGCTCACACTGGCCCATGATATCCCCTTAGCAGGACACCTAGGCCAAAATAAGACTTGGGACAGAATTGTCCCACACTTTCATTGGCCCCACATGAGTGAAGAGTGTAAGAGCTTTTGCAGCTCTTGCATTACCTGCCAGGCAAGTGGCAAGGCAGGTAAATCCACAAAGGCCCCCCTGATACCATTGCCTGTGGTGGGGGTGCCCTTTGAGCGGGTGGGGATTGACATTGTTGGTCCCTTGGACCCACCAACAGCATCTGGGCACAGGTTCATTTTAGTGGTAGTGGATCATGCCACTAGATACCCAGAAGCTATTCCCCTTAGGACCATCACAGCTCCTGTGGTGGCAAGGGCCCTCCTTGGAGTTTTCTCCAGGGTGGGGTTTCCTAAGGAGGTATTGTCTGACAGAGGTACAAACTTTATGAGTAGTTACCTGAAGGCAATGTGGAAGGAGTGTGGTGTCAACTATAAGTTCACCACCCCTTACCATCCTCAATGCAATGGTCTTGTTGAAAGGTTCAACAAGACCTTAAAGGGTATGATTAAAGGACTACCAGAAAAGCTTAGGCGAAAATGGGATGTTCTTCTGCCCTGCCTTCTCTTTGCATACAGAGAGGTGCCACAGAAGGGGGTTGGCTACAGCCCTTTTGAACTTTTGTTTGGCCATCCTGTTAGAGGGCCACTTTGTCTAGTGAAGGAGGGATGGGAGCAACCTCTCAAACCCCCTAAACAGGACATAGTGGACTACGTACTTGGTCTCCGCTCCCGGATGGCTGAGTATATGAAGAAGGCAACTAAAAACCTGGAGGCAAGTCAGGAATTACAGAAAGCCTGGCATGACCAAAAGGCTGTCCTGGTGGTGTACCAGCCAGGACAGAAGGTATGGGTGTTGGAGCCAGTGGCCCCAGCAGCTCTCCAAGATAAGTGGAGTGGACCCCATACCATTTTGGAGAAAAAGGGAGAGGTTACCTACCTGGTAGACCTTGGCACTCCCAGAAGTCCCCACAGGGTACTTCATGTGAATAGTTTGAAGGCATATGTGGACAGGGCTGACATGGGCTTGCTCATGGCAACAGATGAGGGACAGGAGGAAGAGAGTGACCCTCTCCCAGACCTGCTCTCTCAGAACCCTGACGATGGGTCAGTTGATGGAGTAGCCTTGGCAGGCAGCCTCACTGACCAGCAGCAAGCAGACTGTAGACAGGTTCTACAAGCTTACAGACATATGTTTTCTCTGACTCCTAGTCAGACCACCTGGTGCACTCATGAAGTGGACACTGGGGACAGTCTGCCTGTCAAGAATAAGATCTACAGGCAACCTGACCATGTCAGGGACTGCATAAGGACTGAAGTCCAAAAGATGTTGGAGTTGGGAGTAATTGAGCCCTCAGATAGCCCTTGGGCTAGCCCAGTAGTCCTAGTACCAAAACCTCACACCCAGGGTGGTAAGAGAGAGATGAGGTTCTGTGTAGACTACAGGGGTCTCAATGCAGTCACTAAGACTGATGCTCATCCAATTCCCAGAGCAGATGAGCTCATAGATAGGTTGGCCTCAGCCAAATATCTGAGCACATTTGATCTGACAGCTGGCTACTGGCAGATAAGGTTAGCTGAGTCTGCAAAAGCCAAAACTGCATTTTCTACCCCTAGTGGGCATTATCAATTTATTGTGATGCCCTTTGGTTTGAAAAATGCACCTGCCACTTTTCAAAGGTTGGTGAACCAAGTCCTCTCAGGCCTGGAAGACTTTAGTGCAGCATATCTGGATGATATTGCTGTCTTTAGCTCCACCTGGGAAGATCACCTGATCCACCTGAGGGAAGTTTTAGAAGCCCTGCAGAAGGCTGGGCTCACTATCAAGGCTACTAAGTGCCAGATAGGGCAGAGTCAGGTTGTATACCTGGGACACCTTGTAGGAGGAGGCCAGGTTCAACCTTTACAGAGCAAAATCCAGACCATCATGGACTGGGTTGCTCCAACCACCCAGACTCAGGTTCGAGCTTTCTTGGGCCTGACTGGTTATTATAGGAGATTTGTGAAAGGATATGGATCCATAGTGACCCCCTTGAATGATCTCACCTCCAAGAGGATGCCCAAAAAGGTTCAGTGGACTGTCAGCTGTCAGAAAGCTTTTGATGACCTTAAACAGGCAATGTGCTCTGCTCCAGTGCTCCAAAGCCCCAACTACTCCAAAGAATTCATAGTTCAAACTGATGCTTCAGAGGTGGGGGTAGGTGCTGTGTTATCACAACTGAATGAGGAGGGCCAGGATCAACCAGTAGCTTTTATTAGCAGAAGGTTGACCCCCAGAGAGAAACGTTGGTCAGCCATAGAGAGGGAGGCCTTTGCTGTGGTCTGGGCCCTGAAGAAGCTGAGGCCATACTTGTTTGTTACTCACTTCATTGTTCAGACAGACCATAAGCCCCTCCTATGGCTAAAACAGATGAAGGGTGAAAACCCCAAACTACTCAGGTGGTCCATTTCCCTACAGGGGATGGACTATACAGTGGAACATAGACCTGGGAGCAACCATGCCAATGCAGATGGCCTCTCCAGATATTTCCACTTAGAACATGAAGACTCAACTGGTCAAGGTTAGTTTAATGTCCCTGCGTTTGGGGGGGGGGGGGTTGTGTAGGAGAGTGGCATCGACTGCATAGTTGCCCCCAACTTTTTGCTGATGTTTTGACTGTTTTTATGACTTTAGCCAGGCTGTGGCCCTGCTATCCAGGACCCCAGCCTATCTGCTTCCTCTGGTAAACTATGTGAGTACCCTAGGTACCAACCAATTGGATGCTGGGCATGCCCTACCAGTCCCTTGTAGATGGTACCCTAGGTACCCAGGGCATGGGTCCCCCAGTAGGCCTACCAGGGCTGCAGCACTTATTGTGCCACCCTGGGACAGCCACCCAAACTGACACCACCAGGCCACTACTGTAGCCTGGGTAAGGTGGTGCTAGCACCCCTTACAGGGACGTAGGTACCCTATGCCCCATACCATACAACACATATACTTTCATAGGTCACCCCTATGGCAGGCCCTGGTAATCCTACAGGGCTGGGTGCTGAGGTATGTGTGAGGGGGGACCCCTACGTGAGTAGGACCTCTCTGCAACCTTCGTAAAATCGTTACTGGGTTGTTTGTAGTGTAGCCATACCATATACTCTTAACCGCATTATAAGTTATTGCGTCATCGCTGTAACTTAGGAATGGCTACACAGAACCATATCGTGTTTGATGTCAAACATGAAGGAATCATACCCCCAGTCCAGCCATGGGCATGGGGGCACGATTCCCCCTTGCTAGGAGGGTGATATGGGAAAAGCGGTAGAATTTGGAAACCAATTTAAAAGTGCACATGTACCACAAAATGGCTACTGTTCGCCACCTACACGACTCTGGCTGGCTGTTGCTGGGGAAAACCCCAGCCTCGCCATCTGGACAATAGGGCTCCTGTGGCAGGGAGGTGCCAGCACCTCCCCAGACAGGATATGTGGATTGGAACAGGGTGGGTGCACCAAATGTCCTTTCAGAGTTGCACGTAGGCAGCTGCAGAGCCCCAATTCTGCATACACCGCCTGGAACCGGTTCAGGGGCGTCCTGCCCCTCGCCCAGGCGGGAAACACACAAAGGGGAGTGGGTGTAGCCACCCTTTCCCGCCTCTACTCTGATTGGTAGGCTCTCTCTTGGACCATCCCCTAATCTTGGGGATATATGGGAATAACTTTGCCCTAGAGCCTTAGATTCGTACAGGACTTCACAGAACTGACCTTCGACGAGCTGCTGCCCAGCTGACTGAAGAAATCTCCCTTGGGATAAAGGAGTTATCCCCCTGCTTGGCAGGCACCTAAAAGACTACAAGATACCCGGTTGGAACTTCGTTGCTCTCATGACCATCGACGCCTTCCAGCAACCTCGAGGTGGGTCTCCAGTGCATCCCAGCGTCCTGTGAGTGTGCCCAGCAAGTCTGAGCACCCTGGACCACGTGGGTGTCGAGATCCCCGCATACCCCAAGACACCGGCCACCTCTTGTCCAGCACACGACCCCGACCAGTGGGGAAGTTGTGCTTTGGCCCATTCTTGAGCCAACCTTCAAGCAGCATTTGTGCCGACTCTCAGCTCCCTGGCCCGCTCCGGTGGCCCGTGGGAGCCCTTTTACGCACTCCATTTTGCTGCCTTCCGCAGTCCCGTGTCTCTCGACTTGTGGGCCCTGACGGAGGACAATCTTCTTTTCTAAGAGTTCCCCTGGTTGCTCCAGGCCTGCTCTACGCTCCCTGCAAAGGAGAGCACCCTCAGACCTCGTGGGTCTGCACCAGCAGCTGCTTTGTTCATCTTGCGTGGGTTGCGGTTGCCAATGCTTAGTGGATCCAATCGGGACACTAACACCGCAGCAACCCTCAGCCGACGTGGGACAGTCGCCCTCCAGAAGCTGGCCTTCCTTGAAGCCTCCCGGAGCCCGTGACTGCAGAGCCCAGCTGTACCTTCCACACCTGAAGCACCCGACATCCACGAGCTCCTTCCTGTGAGCTCCCTGGTCACTGTGCTGTGACCCAGACTCTGTCCCCTCTGCTTTCAGGTTCATCTTTGTCTTTTCCTCAACTTTAATCTTCACGACTTCAACGACACTTCCAGCTAGCAGCAGTTTGGACTCCTTTTCCATAGAAAATCAGCCCGCGACCCGACACCAGAATCGACCTATGCACCCGGCTTCCCTGGGGCAGGTAACAGTGGTACTTCGGTACTTCCGTGGTGGTGGGCTCTCCAAAGCCTTAAGTCTCAAGCCTTAACTTTGTACTGTTGTTAGAAGTGTCCTTAAACCTTAATTATTCAACCGCGACATTCTCCATAGGCTAACATTGCGAACCCGATAGCAACTTCTCGCACTGCACACGCCTCCCGTGGGTCCCCTTCCTCTTAACTGTGGGTGGATTCTTAAGGGGCCAGCGATCCTGAATGCCCTAGGCATTGCCTGTAGAATTGTCGTGGTTCTTATACCACTATTTTAGTATATGGTTTGGTCCCCCCCTGGGGCCCATTGATTTCTGTGCTATTTATTGTGTTTATAAATGCTTGTTTGAAGTGTAACTTTGCCACTAGCCGCATAAAGTGACTGTGGGATTCTGTCTAGAATAAATACATATATTTTATATATATACCTGTGTGGGCTACTCTTTCATTTGGTTATTCAAGAGGTTATTATGGTAAAACAATAAGCTTAACACTCCTTCAAGACTTAGCCTGAAGGCTGCTCTCCACAGCTACCACTAGGATAGCTTTCTTTAAAGGTTGTCTTAAACCTATCATCAATAGGAGTCGAATTGGACTGGTGCAAGGTGTCCCTATAACTAGGAACAGCATATGCCAGGCCAACTTCTCACACATAGCTAGTTTTTTCCAATTTCTTTTCAGTGCCACCAGTGAGCTGATAGTGGTGCCTTTGTATATTGGCAGTGTAAGGACAAATTTGATCAAATAATGATCTGACCAACTAGTTGGAAGGGCCGATGAGCAGGAAATCGCTGTTAGATTAGAAAAAATAGGATCCAAAAAATGCCCAGCAGCATGTGTCAGACCCAAGTTTATTAAGTGGAGATTCAGGGAGGCCATATCAGAAATAGAATTGGAGCTATTTTTACAAGCTGTGTTTTCTAAATGTAAGGTTATATCTCCTAGAAGGGTGAAGTTGGCTGTTTTTATAGCATGTGGAGCAATAAGTTTGGCGAAAGTTGAAGACCAGGCTGAGGAGGAATCTGGAGGACGATTAACAAGTATGCCTGAAAACGTAAAATTGGGGGAAAGAGTCTGCTTGAAAAGGGCAGCTTCACAATTTGGGATGGAGAGATGTTCAAAGTCGCATTTGAATATATTCTTAAAAATAATCCCGATCCCTCCACCTGTTTTTAAATTGTGATCCTATCTTACTATGGCATAATTTGTGGGTAACGCTGCTGCGATGTCTGGGCCTGAGCTCTCATGGAGCCAGGTCTCTGTAAGGTAAACTGCGTCAGGTTGGTCATTAAATAATAAATCGAAGATGTCAGATTTGTGTTTCGGCAGCGAGCGACAATTAATACTGATAAAGGTGAAGGATTTATTATATAGAGTTTGTGGATTTGGATCGAAAGATGAATTAACGATCCTGGCTTCTAGATTGGGAGTAAAACTAAAACCGCAATTTGCACATGCCTTGAACTCTACAATGGAGTGGGCTCTAGTACAATTAGGCATAAACGGTATCTGGAGAGCCTTCAAAATTTCAGCGGGGTATTTACAATTGCGGGCATGTGTCTTGGTTGGCGGATTTAAGTTATGAGAAAATCATACCTTCTCAATAGCAGGGCCAGGGGATCTGGCCCTGGGCCCTGTCCAGGCGCGGACGGGCGCAGGCGGGCTCGCCTTTTGCGCTCCTTTGGCGCGCCACCGGCGCGCCCGCTTCACGCGTCCGCTGCGCTCCCACGTTGTAGCGTACATTTGTGCCTGGGCCCTGCCTCTGACTCCTCCCCCTCTCGGCCAATTGGCTAAGGCCTAGTGTTGGTGTCTGGAGCGTCAAAAGAACAGCGAACAATTCAGTCCAATTTTAAAAAGGGGGTGAGTGATTCTAAACACAACAAATTCTAATGTGACAATTTTAAAAGCAAAGAGCGCTGGCAGCACCGATCTGCGCAATGACACAAGCCTAAAATCGCTTGCTATCGCGCTACGGCGTGCTTTTGAGCCTGGGCCCTGCCTCTGACTCCTCCCCCTCTCGGCCGATTGGCTAAGGCCTAGGGGTGGTGTCTGGAGCGTCAGAAGAACAGCGAACAATTCAGTCCAATTTTAAAAAGGGGGTGAGTGATTCTAAACACAACAAATTCTAATGTGACAATTTTAAAAGCAAAGAGCGCTGGCAGCACCGATCTGCGCAATGACACAAGCCTAAAATCCCAAGTGCAATACATTGTACCATATTACGTTTGTGACCATACTAACGCTTGGCCATTATCTTCATTTATCCAACAGGTTTCTGAATACGGACTTTTGGGATTTCCAGGACGATCTACAGTTATTTCGATCCACAAGTTGATGTTCCCCGTTGGAAATGTCACTCGTTGTTTGATGTTTTTGTATTGTTAATTTATGTTTTTCTAATAAAGTACAGTTTTTCCACTACTGTTGACTACTAGACTTCATGACCTGGCGCACCCCCATTTCAGAGGTGTGGAGCCGCAGCCAGGGCGACGGACTCCGGAATCTGGGGATCACGGTTCAATCCCCGGCGCCGGCGGCAGATTAGCCCAGCACCATGTGATTCTGGGCAATAGCTTGCTTAATCTTCCCAACGGCCCCCAGCGCCTAGAGACCCTTACGGGTGATTGTTCGCGCTTTACAAAAAATGTGGATTTCAGTGACTGCAATCTTGGATCTGGAGCACAGAGGCGTCAAGCAACAGCTGGGGTTGGGGTTGGTTGTGAAGGAATACTACGAATTGGGACGAGCGGGTGGTACGGATGCAGGGGCCCTAAGTTGCCTTTGTAGACATGCATCCAAGACGTGTGAGGAAGTTTAATAGGGCTGGCTGTGAGACTCCTCTGACTCTCGCAGTTGTTAGTTGGAAGATACCAGAGGCCAACAGGTGCAGCACAGCCAGCAGCTTTGTATGCGTAACGATGTTGATTGTCCGCTGTGTTGGTACCGTCAGCCTGTGGTCAATGTGGCAGTGTGCACCAACTTGAGAATGGGGCAATAATTCTTTTGCCACTTTTGCTGCTCTAAACTGCCGATAACTCGGCGATAAGTCCCAACTGTTGGGCTATAGGGTGACTCTAAAACGAGCCCTTGTTTTTATTAGGACTTTGTTGTAGCTACATGCGAATCACAAGAAAAAAGATGAAAAAACAAGAAAAGTGGGCAGGGTACAAACACCCTGACACCCTAGGCCTGCTCAAGGGATCCCTGTGAGAGGGCCCCGGACATGCCCCTGCCCACACCATCCCAACAAACCAGGGAACGGACCTTACCCGGGGGGAAAAGCCTTGCGGACTCCCGCAGCATGGCCGCAACGTCCCGGACACTGGCCCGCCCCCTCGCGCTCGGACCAGGCCGGGCCGTAACGCATCCATGACGAACCCGGAAGTGGGACTGACTAAACCCGGATGTACTTCTCCGTCACAGGTGAAAAGGGGCACCGAGACTAAAAACGGAGGCACATGTGCCGGAGAGGAGAAGGAGTGCAGCAGAGCGGCGAAGGAGTGGAGCAGAGCGGAGAAGGAGTGGCGTGGAGAAGAGAAGGAGTGGAGCAGAGCGGAGAAGGAGCGGCGTGGAGAGGAGGAGTGGAGCAGAGCGGAGAAGGAGCGGCGTGGAGAGGAGAATGAGTGTAGCAGAGCGGAGAAGCAGCGGCGCGGAGAGAGCGAGGAGAGGCGGAGTAGCGAAGAAGAAGAAGCCCAAGACGAGACGTGGTGTGAGGACTGGTGGACCCCACAGGAGGAGGCTGGAGAGCGGCCGCAACTCGGGAGAGTTGCGGCGGGGCCGGTGAGTGGCTGAGATACGGGAAAAATGGAAAAAACAACAATTGAGGGACAGAATGCAGAACAATGTCATACACTCACCCCAGTACAGAGATCTGGGCCTGAATCAATCCTTTTTTGCTCACCATGCCTTTCCAGTTTGAACCCAGCCATATGCAAATCAGTCTTGACCCTGTGCCTCATGGGAACAGTCCAGCCCGAACTGCCAAGCCAGGTCCTCCCTGGACTGGAAACAAGCATCCTAGGACCGGTTTCGGGGTTTCACCCCTCTTCAGCCAGGATAACTTGATTCCAGTGGCATGGAGAGCACGGGACCCACGTCTGGGCATACCCTTCCCACTCGGGGTGACAAATGCAAAAACAACAATTGATGGACAGAATGCAGAACAATGTCATACACTCACCCCAGTACAGAGATCTGGGCCTAAATCCATCGTTTTTTTGCTCACCATGCCTTTCCAGTTTGAACCCAGCCATATGCAAATCAGTCTTGACCCTGTGCCTCATGGGAACAGTCCAGCCCGAACTGCCAAGCCAGGTCCTCCCTGGACTGGAAACAAGCATCCTAGGACCGGTTTCGGGGTTTCACCCCTCTTCAGCCAGGATAGCTTGATTCCAGTGGCATGGAGAGCACGGGACCCACGTCTGGGCATACACTTCCCACTCCGGGTGACAAATGCAAAAACAACAATTGATGGACAGAATGCAGAACAATGTCATTCATTCACCCTAGTACAGAGATCAGGGCCTAAATCCATTGTTTTTTTTTGCTCACCATGCCTTTCCAGTTTGAACCCAGCTATATGCAAATCAGTCTTGACCCTGTGCCTCATGGGAACAGTCCAGCCCGAACTGCCAAGCCAGGTCCTCCCTGGACTGGAAACAAGCATCCTAGGACCGGTTTCGGGGGTTTCACCCCTCTTCAGCCAGGATAGCTTGATTCCAGTGGCATGGAGAGCACGGGACCCACGTCTGGGCAAACCCTTCCCACTCAGGGTGACAAATGCAAAAACAACAATTGATGGACAGAATGCAGAACAATGTCATACATTCACCACAGTATAGATATCTGGGCCTCAATCCATCGTTTTTTTGCTCACCATGCCTTTCCAGTTTGAACCCAGCCATATGCAAATCAGTCTTGACCCTGTGCCTCATGGGAACAGTCCAGTCCGAACTGCCAAGCCAGGTCCTCCCTGGACTGGAAACAAGCATCCTAGGACCGGTTTCGGGGTTTCACCCCTCTTCAGGTAGGATAGCTTGATTCCAGTGGCATGGAGAGCACGGGACCCACGTATGGGCATACCCTTCCCACTCGGGGTGACAAATGCAAAAACAACAATTGATGGACAGAATGCAGAACAATGTCATACACTCACCCCAGTACAGAGATCTGGGCCTAAATCCATCGTTTTTTTGCTCACCATGCCTTTCCAGTTTGAACCCAGCCATATGCAAATCAGTCTTGACCCTGTGCCTCATGGGAACAGTCCAGCCCGAACTGCCAAGCCAGGTCCTCCCTGGACTGGAAACAAGCATCCTAGGACTGGTTTTGGGGTTTCACCCCTCTTCAGCCAGGATAGCTTGATTCCAGTGGCATGGAGAGCACGGGACCCACGTCTGGGCATATCCTTCCCACTCCGGGTGACAAATGCAAAAACAACAATTGATGGACAGAATGCAGAACAATGTCATACATTCACCCCAGTACAGAGATCAGGGCCTAAATCCATTGGGTTTTTTTGCTCACCATGCCTTTCCAGTTTGAACCCAGCTATATGCAAATCAGTCTTGACCCTGTGCCTCATGGGAACAGTCCAGCCCGAACTGCAAAGCCAGGTCCTCCCTGGACTGGAAAAAAGCATCCTAGGACCGGTTTCGGGGGTTTCACCCCTCTTCAGCCAGGATAGCTTGATTCCAGTGGCATGGAGAGCACGGGACCCACGTCTGGGCATACCCTTCCCACTCAGGGTGACAAATGCAAAAACAACAATTGATGGACAGAATGCAGAACAATGTCATACATTCACCCCAGTATAGAGATCTGGGCCTCAATCCATCGTTTTTATGCTCACCATGCCTTTCCAGTTTGAACCCAGCCATATGCAAATCAGTCTTGACCCTGTGCCTCATGGGAACAGTCCAGTCCGAACTGCCAAGCCAGGTCCTCCCTGGACTGGAAACAAGCATCCTAGGACCGGTTTCGGGGTTTCACCCCTCTTCAGCCAGGATAGCTTGATTCCAGTGGCATGGAGAGCACGGGACCCACGTCTGGGCATACCCTTCCCACTCGGGGTGACAAATGCAAAAACAATTGATGGACAGAATGCAGAACAATGTCATACCTTCACCCCAGTATAGAGATCTGGGCCTAAATCCATCGTTTTTTTGCTCACCTTGCCTTTCCAGTTTGAACCCAGCCATATGCAAATCAGTCTTGACCCTGTGCCTCATGGGAACAGTTCAGCCCGAACTGCCAAGCCAGGTCCTCCCTGGACTGGAAACAAGCATCCTAGGACCGGTTTCGGGGTTTCACCCCTCTTCAGCCAGGATAGCTTGATTCCAGTGGCATGGAGAGCACGGGACCCACGTCTGGGCATACCATTCCCACTCCGGGCGACAAATGCAAAAACAACAATTGATGGACAGAATGCAGAACAATGTCATACATTCACCCCAGTACAGAGATCTGGGCCTAAATCCATTGTTTTTTTGCTCACCATGCCTTTCCAGTTTGAACCCAGCCATATGCAAATCAGTCTTGACCCTGTGCCTCTTGGGAACAGTCCAGCCCGAACTGCCAAGCCAGGTCCTCCCTGGACTGAAAACAAGCATCCTAGGACCGGTTTCGGGGTTTCACCCCTCTTCAGCCAGGATAGCTTGATTCCAGTGGCATGGAGAGCACGGGACCCACGTCTGGGCATACCCATCCCGCTCGGGGTGACAAATGCAAAAACAACAATTGATGGACAGAATGCAGAACAATGTCATACATTCACCCTAGTACAGAGATCTGGGCCTAAATCAATCGTTTTTTTGCTCACCATGCCTTTCCAGTTTGAACCCAGCCATATGCAAATCAGTCTTGACCCTGTGCCTCATGGGAACAGTCCAGCCCGAACTGCCAAGCCAGGTCCTCCATGGACTGGAAACAAGCATCCTAGGACCGGTTTCGGGGTTTCACCCCTCTTCAGCCAGGATAACTTGATTCCAGTGGCATGGAGAGCATGGGACCCACGTCTGGGCATACCCTTCCCGCTCGGGGTGACAAATGCAAAAACAACAATTGATGGACAGAATGCAGAACAATGTCATACACTCACCCCAGTACAGAGATCTGGGCCTAAATCCATCGTTTTTTTGCTCACCATGCCTTTCCAGTTTGAACCCAGCCATATGCAAATCAGTCTTGACCCTGTGCCTCATGGGAACAGTCCAGCCCGAACTGCCAAGCCAGGTCCTCCCTGGACTGGATGGACAGAATGCAAACCGACAGGGAGAGAGACAGGGAGAGATAGAGGGAGGGAGACAGAGAGAGAGAGAGACGGAGGGAGGGAGACAGAGGGAGGGAGACGGAGGGAGGGAGATGGAGGGGGACGGAAGGAGGGAGAGGGAGGGAGGGAGAGGGAGGGAGAGAGAGGGAGGGAGACGAAGGGAGACAGGGAGGGAGAGAGACGGAGGGAGACAAAGGGAGACAGAGGAAGAGGGAGGGAGACGGAGGGAGACAGGGAGGGAAGGAGGGAGACGGAGGGAGACAGACGGAGGGAGATGGAGGGAGGGAGACAGAGGGAGACAGGGAGGGAGAGAGACAGGGAGGGAGGGAGACGGAGGGAGGGACACGGAGGCAGGGAGACGTACGGAGGGAGAGGGAGAGAGAGGGAGAGAGACAGAGGGAGAGGGAGGGAAACAGAGGGAGAGAGACAGAGGGAGGGAGACAGGGAGGGAGAGAGACCGAGGGAGAGAGACAGAGGGGGAGAGACAGAGGGAGACGGAGGGAGGGAGATGGAGGGAGGGAGGGAGATGGAGGGAGCAGAGGGAGGGAGGGAGAGGGAGGGAGGGAGACGGAGGGAGAGAGACGGAGGGAGGGAGAGGGAGACAGAGGGAGAGAGACGGAGGGAGAGGGAGGGAGACGGAGGGAGGGAGACGGAGGGAGAGGGAGGGAGACAGAGGGAGGGAGAGGGAGGGAGGGAGACGGAGAGAGGGAGACGGAGGGAGGGAGATGGAGGGGGACGGAAGGAGGGAGAGGGAGGGAGGGAGAGGGAGGGAGAGGGAGGGAGGGAGACGGAGGGAGACTGGGAGGGAGACAGAGGGAGACAAAGGGAGACAGAGGGAGAGGGAGGGAGACGGAAGGAGACAGGGAGGGAGGGAGGGAGACGGAGGGAGACAGAGGGAGGGAGATGGAAGGAGGGAGACAGAGGGCGACAGGGAGGGAGAGAGACAGGGAGGGAGACGGAGGGAGGGAGACGGAGGGAGGGAGACGTACGGAGGGAGAGGGAGGGAGAGGGAGAGAGACAGAGTGAAAGGGAGGGAGACGGAGGGAGGGAGAGGGAGGGAGATGGAGGGAGACAGAGGGAGGGAGACAGAGGGAGGGAGAGGGAGGGAGGGAGACGGAGGGAGGGATACGGAGGGAGGGAGACGGAAGAGAGACGGAGGGAGAGAGACAGAGGGAGAGGGAGGGAGACAGGGAGGGAGACGGAGGGAGGGAGATGTACGGAGGCAGAGAGAGGGAGACAGAGGGAGAGAGACAGAGGGAGAGGGAGGGAGACAGAGGGAGAGAGACAGAGGGAGGGAGACAGAGGGAGGGAGACAGCGGGAGGGAGACAGAAGGAGGGAGACAGAGGGAGGGAGACAGAGGGAGAGACAGAGAGGGAGACAGAGAGGGAGACAGAGAGGGAGACAGAGGGAGGGCGACAGAGGGAGGGCGACAGAGGGAGGGCGACAGAGGGAGGAGGGCAACAGAGGAAGGAGGGCGACAGTGGGAGGGGGCGACAGAGGGAGGAGGGCAACGGAGGGAGGGCGACGGAGGGAGAGAGACTGGGAGAGACAGGGGGAGAGACAGGGAGAGAGACAGGGAGAGAGACAGGGGGAGAGTGACAGGGGGAGAGAGATAGGGGAAGGGAGGGAGGTGAAGGGAGGGAGGGAGAGAGAGGGAGGGGGAGAGGGAGAGAGAGAGAGAGATCTGTGTATGCTGGGTCTGGTGGCTCAGTGGACGAAGGCGTCTGCTGCAGGGACCTGTGTTCAACCTCATGGTCACAATTTTTTTTTTGCTTTAGCCCCGCCCCTCCCCCTCTGACCCCGCCCCCACTGATGCGGCCCTCGGCCACAAACCACACTATAAATTTGGCCCCCGAGAGAAAGTTTGTGAGTACCCATGGTCTAGGCAATCCTTCTATACAAACCCCTCCCCTTTTCCTCACAAACCCCTGCACTAGCAAGTAAGAGATACGCCCTGCACATTCCCTAAACACCAACCGGGTATGGTGACGGACCTACGGTCGCCTATGGGCGAGACAGGTCAGAGCCCCTGACGGCTTCTTGTTTGTTTGTTTTGTCTCTCACATGAGCCTCCCTGGGAGAACCACACAGCCCATCCCAGAAACGCCATCCACAGAAGGGGACAGTCCAGACACAGCGGAACAAGAGGGCACCCGAAGACCTCGCCAAGACTCCCTGAGACCCGCACCGGCAGGCCCTCTTCCTACCTTGTTAATAAAAAAACAGCAACTGGCTCATTATATCCAGCCTCCGCGTCTGTTTGTCCGGTCTGCAGTCCCACAATCCCACAAAAAGCCCAAGGGCCGAAAAATTATTAATATATTTTTTTTTAAAGCGGCTGGTTTCACAAATTCAGATCAAAACATTTTTAAAAATGATGGGGCGTATTCTCAAGAACTTATCGCTGAGTTATCGGCACTTCAACGCAGCAAAAGAATTATCATCCCATTCTCAACCTGGTGAAAACTGCCGATATCGCCACTTTTTCAGCGATAGCTTCCTCAAAAAATCATCGGCACCAATGAGAGCGACAACTAACGCTAATGATATGCAGAATAGGCGTTCCCGTGCAAAAAAAACCATGAAAACACCACTTCCCGATATTTTCAACAACCAGCGAAATCTGCGATGCGATCCAAAAACAGGCGATAAGCCGCGTTAGCAGTAGGAATTAAACATCTGCCTTTTACTGGTATAAAGCAGGGCGACTACCTACAGTATGAAACGGAGCCCAGCCCAGAACCACATCTGAAGACCAACATATGTCATAGAGCTACTGACCATGCAGCTCCGACACCCAAGAAGGCCACAACACCCATTGCCACCACCCCTAGGACCTCCCCCTCGGACCACCCCCCCTCTTACTACCATCGAGGCAGCGCAGAACAGAGGACCTTCCCAAAACGGCATGGCCCCTCAGCCACACAATAGCTGAATGTTGGGAGACGTGGGAACCAAGTATGTGTGAAGGAGGCAAATCTCCCATCAATAACAATGCACACAATGCCAAGTGTAGCGGTAATGTATTGGACAGACCTCACTATGCAGAACACAGACCTCACCATATACTGCTGGTGCTTGTTCTGTTGTGGACAGTGGATGCAACCATGTTACCTCAGGCAGTGGGGAAGATCTCGGTCATGTATCTGTGTCGTCCCCCCCTGTAAGCGGAACAGGAAGCGGAGTGGGCTGGTCCAACGTACGCCACTCTAGCGTAGAAATGTGAATAAATAGGACGGGGCTCTGGGCGTGGTTCACTTCTGGGAAGGCCAATGCGTCTGGCAGAGCGGCGGCCCTCACCCTGCCAGGAGGCCGCCGGCCTCCTAGACACAGGCCCCCTGCGAACCCAGCGGCACAGTACCACAGAGTTATGCCTGTACAGACTACTGCCTTCGATGTACACTGCGGACAGCAGGGCTCACAATTCAGATTGAGTCGCGATTGCAGATGACGCAGTCCAGTAGGGAAGAGACATTGCTCCCAGTGCAGCCCGCCCGGACCACACATCATCGCAGGCTGCGCACACGCTGAGTGCTTCAGGTGCCACTAACTCAGTGCACCACAAATCATCGCCACGTAGCGTTATTAAGGCAGAATTAATTAGGCAAAAGACATTGCTACTAGTGCACCCGCCCGGACCACGCATCATCGCAGGCTGCGCACACGCTGAATGCTTCAGGTGCCACTAACTCAGTGCACCATAAGTCATCACCACGTAGACTTAATAAGGCAGAATTCATTAAGCAAAAGACATTGCTACCAGTGCGGCCCGCCCGGACCACGCATCATCGCTGGCTGCGCACACTGAGTGCTTCAGGTACCACTAACTCTGTGTACCTCAAGTCAACGCCACGTGGCTGTGGGCTCTTGCTGACCGCTGCCTCCGGCCTACACTGCGCTCAGCAGGGCTCACAATTCAAGGTTAGTCCCAATGCCAATTGTGTAAGAGAGTATAATCGGTTAAGAAGACCAAATGCTCCCAAATCTGTGCAGCTCAAGTCAAAATCACATGGCTGTGGGCCCTTGCTGACCGCTGTCTCCGGCCTACACTGCGGTCAGTAGGACTCACAATTAAAATTGATTCTTGATTCATTCATTGCAGAGTCCAGTAGGCAACAGACATTGCTCCCATTGCGGCCTGGCCGGACCACCCATCATCGCTGGCTGTGCACACGCTGAGTGCTTCAATGTGCCACTAACTGTGCAGCTCAACTCAATGCCACGTGCCTGTGGGCCCTTGCTGACCGCTGCCTCCGGCCCACACTGAGGTCAGCAGGGCTCACAATTCAAATTCAGTCTTGATTCATTAATTTCAGAGTCCAGTAGGCAACTAACTATAACGTCTGTGAAACCTACACATTTCGACAATGTATTCCATACATACTTCATCTTTTATTCCAAAACGCCTACACTGCGGTCAGCAGGGCTCACAATTTAAATTCAGTCTTGATTTATTAATTGCAGAGAGAATTGTACTTTATGTCCTCGGATTTTGTCAAGAGGAAGTGACAAAAAGCATTCCTCGATGTCTGCGCTGACTACTGCCTTCCATCTACACTGCGGACAGCAGAGCTCACAATTCAGATCGAGTCGGGATTGCAGATGATGCAGTCCAGTAGGCAACAGACATTGCTCCCAGTGCGGCCTGCCCGCACCACGCATCATGGCTGGCTGCGCACACGCTGAATGCTTCTGATGCCACTAACTCAGTGCACCACAAGTCACCGCCATGTGGCCTTATTGACGCAGAATTAATTAGGCAAAAGACATTGCTGCCAGTGCGGCCTCCCAAACTACGTATCATCGCTGGCTGCACATACGCTGACCGCCACTGTTGCCACTAACTCAGTGCACCACAAGTCAACACCACGTGGTTGTAGGCCCTTGCTGATCGCTGCCTCCGGCCTACACTGTGGTCAGCAGGTCTCACACATATCCAATCCTGTCCTGCAAGGACACGCCATCATCGCTGGCTGCGCACACGCTGAGCTCTTCAGGTTCCACTACTCATGGACCCTTTATGATTCACTTTCATGCTGTAGACACCGGACGCAACAATGTCACCTCATGCAGCAGGAATATCCCGAAGGGACATTAACAATTTCTTCACATCAGCACGCTCATTTCTGGTGCCCCTACCTCAGTGCACCACAAGTCATGGACCCTTTACGATACAATCTTTTCTGTGTAATTTAAGATCTGGTACCCCTACCTTAGTGCGCCACAAGTCATGGACCCTTTATGATTGAATCTCTGTGTGTGATCCGATTATCACTGTTGTAGTTGTTGCCAGCACCAACCTTTCCCTGAGGGCTGGCTTACACTCACCCCACACGCATCCAGCACAGACATCACTGGACATGTGACCCTGGTAATAAAAAGGGGCCGAGCACACGTGCCCGTAGCCAGTTCCACTATCTATCTAACTGTGTCCTTGTGTTCATTATATATGCATGATGGCTCTGGTCCCTATCACATTACATTGTGCTGTTGACTGCGCACACAACCATGTAACCTCTGGCAGTGGGGAAGACCTCGGTTATGTAACTTTGTCTAGGTCATTCTATGAGTACATGGGAAGAGACTGGATGATTAGAGTACTGCAAGGAGAGTGTCTAGTGAATTTATAAGTGCTTGGGGATTGGCGGAGTGATTGGATAAGTACATATGTTGGCGGAGCCTAACCCCCGAGCACGAGCTTGGCTCTAATTGGCTGCCAATCAGTGGCAACCCCGGCGGAGCGTCAGGATTGCAAACCAAGCCTCGGGAAAGGCCCAGAATCCTGTCTGCAAGATATTCCCAGCCCCACAGCTGGATCATTGACATACAGCGGATAGAATCTACGGAATTCTGTAAGCGTAAGCGGAGTGGGCAGAGCCGGAGTACGCTAGTCAGGGGCGCAACTAGAACCAAATTTCGGGGGGAGGCTGATAACAATTTCGGGGGGGCGGAGGGACTAATTCTTCCAGCCATAGGCAGAGTGAAGATGCAGGGGCTCTAAGAAGAGGTGAATCACCACAAAACCTCATTTACAGGTAAATGGTATTTTAAAGACCTGTGAATTACTCGGGTGTCGCGCTGAGAGCTGGGCACCCAGTGCGTTCACACTAGGGGTCGCGTTAGGATCGCCACTCCAAACTTTTCTAAAAAAAACCAGTTCACTTCCATTAATTTATATTCGCCCCGAGGACCCCATCCCCCGGGGCATGCCCAATTCTTGAATGTATTTATTAATCATTAGGCCGCGTGGTCCCCCTTTCCTTGTTCACTTCTGGCCCCAGGGAGCCCATCTCCCGGGGCCTGGCCTATTCGTTGGGGACTGTGGGGGGAGCCCCAATGCCCCCACGGTCCCAGCCGGCTCCCCGCCTCCTGCGGGAGCTGGCATTGCTATTGGGCAAGAGGAGCTGCTAAGATACAGCTCCCCTTGCCCAAAAGCAATCCCGGAATATAATTATAGTATTGCCCCCGGAACCTGGCCCAACCGGGGGCTCATTTAAATGAAGTGGAGGAGGCCCCGCCTCATTTTTTTTTTTATCTGTTCGTCTGGATTTGCGCACCGAGCGTGCATTCGGACGTTTAAAAAAAAAGAATTGTGCCTGGGGGTCCTAGTGGGACCCCCTTAGCAGGCCTTGAGGGTCAGGGTATTTCTAACCTGCCCCCTTTTCTTTAATCTTTTTTTGACTGTTTTCTTGTGACTCGGTTCTACCGAGTCACAAGATGGCTGCCAACACTTCCTGGTTTGGACTGTTGGCAGCCAATCACAGTGAAGCTCGTGGTCGTGGCAGCCAATCACAGTGAAGCGTGTTTTCGGGAGGGTGCGCGAACCCACCGCTGCCCCAGATATCAAAATTTTGATTTTTGGAATCTCTCAGCAACTACTAAAAGGATTTACACCATTTAAAAAAAACTCGCTTTCTGAATCAAGCACTACCTTTTTTCCAAATTTGGTGTAATTCCGTTCAGCAGTTCGGGCTGTAGCCTTGGCTAAAGTTTCCTATGGGAAATAGATTTTATGACTTTTATTTTTTGAATCTCTCAGCAACTACTGTACGGATTTACACCATTTAAAAAAAAGGTCGCTTTCTGAACCAAGCTCTACCTTTTTGCCAAATTTGGTGTAATTCCGTTCAGCAGTTCGGGCTGTAGCCTGTAATAAAATTTCCTATTGAGAAAACACTTTTTGGGACCCCCCCCCTTTTTTTCTCAGCCCCCGCTTGACGAATCACCCCCAAACTTCTCAGGATAGGAGCTGACCTGGATAGACCTTTTTTTGGAGAATTTCGCGAATTACGCCAAAGTTATTAGCAAATCAAAAAAGGCTTTTCCTATGGAAACTAGGTTCTAACTATAACTACCTACTGGCGACTGCCAGTAGGTTATATATATATATATATATATATATATATATATATATATATATATATATATATATATATATATATATATATATATATATATATATATATATATATATATATATATATATATGCCTAATTAAACATGGTCAGATTCCTCACCCCCTCTGAACCTCTTTTCCTCTCCCAAGAGCTCGAAATAGTCCCAAAAGTCTTTATATTACCAGATCTCACTGCAAACATCCTTCCCTGTTCCTTCACCTTGGTAATTTTCTGCCACCAGTTAGGGAAACAGGGTACAAGGTCAGACCTCCATCTCTGAAGAATCAGGAACTGAGCCACCAAAATGGCTATATACAGCACCTTCTGTGATATTATTGGCATACCCAACACCAGGCATACGCTCACTAGAGGCAATGCATGGTTTTGGGGTTGCTGGATCCCCAACAAATTGTTTTAAAACCTACAACTACCCTGCCAAAAATGGGTGAGTTTATTACCAAACTAACCTAGGTGGGCCCGACCTCCACCTCCTACTATCCCACACCTAAAGCGTTGGTTCGAGTAATTCTGATTTAATTTATGCATAAATTGGAGGGTCCACTAAACCAGCCATTTTTTGAATTTTTGCATCTTGCAAAAATTGACCCCCCTCAAGGTTGAGCAGGTAAACTCATCGATTCTTTGCTAAACACCCTTCGATATTATCAAGTTCTATTACCTTAGCCATTTAGTTGAAATTTGTGCATGCAGGTATACTTTCTCATAGGGCAACAGGTATTGATTCCACTTACCTATCTGCCTAATATTCGGGTTTTTCAACAAATACAGTATGAGCTCCTTCTTGGTCAGCATATCTTTAGGATCGATCTTACGTAACACATAGAGTAGTGTACTATAAGACCACAGCAGACATCTTTTATTGTAAGTCGCCAATGGCTCTATCTCACCCCAGGTTTTCCATCTGTCATTCTGTAACAAAACACCCAGTTTCGCAAATCCATTCCTTCCCCATCTGGCTACACTAACTGGATCCATAAAGGCCCCTCCCTGTAACTCTAGGTGACTCAGCAGAGTTTCTAAATTTACATAAGGGATATCAAAAACCTTTCAAGTTTGTGCTCTTTTCTTGAGGAGCCCTTGCATGGTCTTATGTTGAACTTTTTGGGGGTATTTTGGCAAGTCCCTAATTTGACATTCTTCCAGCATCTTATCCACAAATTCATTCTGAAGGTGGCTGCATGCAGCATTTGTCTTAATAAATCAGACAATATACTCTGGAAAATGTGCTAAATGGTACATCTTGAAGCAAGGGAGGGCCAGCCCCCCTTCCTCCATGCTACAATATAAAGTGAGTAGTGCTATCCTAGGGTTGGCTTTATTCCATAAAAAAGAAGACATCATTGAGTTAGCCCAAGCAAAACATTTAGAGTTAATAGTGCATGGTGCTGTGGCAAATATAAAATGTAATAAAGGTAGGATTGCCATTTTAATTAAGGCAACTCGACCGAACAGCGTAAGAGGAAGCAACAAACAGATTTTTATCCTTAATCAATAAGGGTCTATAGTTCAAATCATATTAATCATTCACATCTTCCAAAAATAGACACCCAAATACCACTTAGAAAGGGCATAAATGCAATCTCTAAACTCCAGAAAAATTATGCATTGGTACAATTACTCAAAATGACATCAGTTTTTGCTCCATTTCCCTTATACCCTCCCAACAATTGAAAGGCTGTGAGAATATTGTGATCCCTTTTCTGCCCTTCTTCCCTAGGAGCGAGCAAAAGCATGATGTTGTCGGCATGCAATTTAATCTTGGCCATAAAAGGGACCGGTGCTTGAATAGTTATATCATTCTGAATTGCTATCGCCAAAGGCTCAATGAAAAAAGCAAATAAAACTGGTGAGAGAATCCAGCCCTGCCCAGTTCTATGCTGAACCCTCAGCAAGCCTATCTGAATAGAATTTAAAATTAACTTAGCTTCTGCACTCAAATACATCTTCCTAATAAATTCTGTAATCTGGGTCTAAAGTCCAAATTTTCTTAACATGGCAAAAAGAGTCTCCCAGACCACCAGGTCAAACTCCTTTTCTGCGTCCATCAGAATTATTGCATCTGGGGTCTACCTATCCAAGGCCTCTATTAGGTCATTATTATTAGTGCTCAATTGCCTACCAGCTATAAATCCATTCTGGTCCTTATGTACTTTCTTAATATATTGATTATAATTTTAAAGCATTACCTCACGGCAGGTCGTAATTAAGTATAAAGTACCACTGTCTTCATCTTCTTCAAAGTAATACAAAGAATACACATCCGGTCCATAAAAAGTCAAATGGGCGATCTCTTCACTCAATTATAATGACTGCAATTTAGACTATCCAGGTAAGTGTATGCCCTAGAGGGATATCACAAATTTTTAAAAAATGTATGACAATGTATCTCATCCCTTTAATTTCCCAAAGTGAAGCAACCAGATTCCAAACAAAAAAAAATCACAAGGAAGTTATCTGGAATCAAAAAACGTCCTTTAGCACCATAATAATTAAAGCAAGTAACAAAACACCTCAAAAGTTGTGACGCCCACTGTCCATTGCTATCACAAGAAAAGAAACAATCCAAAGAAAACCCAGTGAAACCTTTACATTAAAGCATGTATGTTTCTCTCACACAGCTGCCCATACCTTTACATGTAGCAAACTGTCAGACATAATATTCCTCAAACAACTTCAATTATTGCAACAAACCGATGATAAGGACATGACATCACTGTCAATGAAAACCACAAATCCAGGCAAACATAAACGCCACAACAATCTGATCAAATTTTGAGATTAATCTTAGAAGCTGCACAGGGACTCTGCCGGAGCCATGTTCACCCATCATGTATATTAGAGGTTTGTGGTCAGTTTTTAAGATAAAATGTTTATCCCACAAATATTTCTTACAGTTTTCAACAGCGCAACAATAGTCAACTATTTCCCTTTCTATTGTGCTGTATTTTCTCTCTGTCTCACTTAATGTTTTAGATTCAAACCCGATTGTGCGCTCATCACCATCAAAATACTGACACAAAACTGCTTCAACACCCACATTATTGTTTATATTATGATGGGGGCAGCCCTTGTCAATTTCCCGATGATTTGAATGAAGAACCTCCTCCTCCACAATGTTCCCGCTACTACTGCGCCTCCTGCTGCTAGAGCTGCCGTTCCGCTGCCTGTGCTGGTAGCCCACTCCTAGTGCTGCTGCTGCTTTTGGAGTGTTTTGAGCTACAAATGTTGTTGCGGCTCATGTTTGTGTCACTGTTAGTGTAGATGCTGCTGATGCTACTGCTGTTGCTGGTGCTGCTTCTGATGTTGCTGCTACTGGAGATGATACCATGTCTGCTGGTGCTGGCACCTCTGAATGTATGACGTTACAACGCATACATTTACAATGCATGCCTTTACACCGCAGTTTTTACATCGCAACATCCTTTACAAGGCATACATTTACATTGCATGCCACTACAACAAAACATTTTAAACTACATTTACAACGCATTCCAACACATCGCATTATACATTTACAACGCAAACCATTACAACGCATACAATTACATTGCATTTAAGGTAAGTGTTGGATAGTGTAGGGGTAAAAATGACTATTCTAACTCCAGGGGGTGCAACAGTAGGGTAAGTGTTGGATGGTGTAGGGGTACTATGCGTTGCAATGGTATGCGTTGTAGTGACATGCGATGTAATGTATGCTTGTAGTGACATGCATTGTAGTGTAATGCGTTGTAGTGACATGCAATGTAATGGCTAGGTTGTAGTGACATGCGTTGTAAAGGATGTTGCAATGTAATGACTGCGTTGTAAATGTAGTGCGATGTAATGACTGCGTTGTAAAGGTTGTTTCCCTGCACCACGTACTAGTGGCTGAACTGCTAGTGGGATTGCTGCTCCTAGTGTTGCTTTTGATGTTGTTGTTGCTGGTATTGTTGCTATTGGTGGTGCTGCTTGTGGCGGTCAGCTCTTTGAATTTGTTCCTTCTGTAAGGCAAGAGATACAGATCCCTGCTTGTCTACACCAGACTGTTCCTGTGGTTGACTGCCGTTGCGGGGGAAATATGGAATCACCCTCACTCAGTGCCTGGACCCTGGGTGTCGCTGCCTGCTCCTTTTCCTCATTTAGTACAATGGATTCTACTCTGACAGCAGATTCTCAAAACTAGGTAGGAAGAGTTTTTCTTGCGGTGGGAGGTCCATAGGGAAGAAACTGAAGCAGAAAGTGGGAGCTGCCAAGGTGGTAGTGCGTCTTCCTCCAGTGGGTGTGACTGCATGGTTGTGATGGTGGTATCATTGTTAGAGGTGCTTGTCAGAGACAGGTTGCCTGAACTGTCCCAGCATGGAGCATCCAGTCTAAGAAGTTTATAAAAACCATCACAACACCTTTATAAAAAGGGGGTTGACACAGCCTACTGTGACATATTACCTTGCTAAGGCGCTGATTATAAATGGGTCAGAGTTTTCCAACCCCTGTTTAACTTCTGTTTGCTCAGAGTTCACAATGACGAGATATGTTGTATTTATTGAACCCAGCAATTACTTTATGAGATAAGAACCGCATCCTTTGTTATGTTTTGGGAAGTCAAACGTGAAGGAATTTAAAAAGAGGAAACCTGTATGATATTAACATGGATTCTACTGCAGTAAGCAACAAAATGTGCATGCTAGTCCCCCAAAACTCAGAATATGCAATGAGTATCACACCCACACATTCCAAACACCTCAGTGTTTGATTTTTCATGGACGTGATAAATATTGCATCAGACTTGGGCCACTCATAATTGGGCCCTAAATGTTTCTCCAAGCTAAAATCAATGTAGTGAGCCAGAAGCTACCAGCCAATCCAATGGCCCAAGACACATGCATCAATGTGCAATAGGAAACAGCTCAAGGTGCATTGCCTGACTCTGTCCATGGAACGGAAAATGATTACAGGACTTCCACTCTGTGCAGAAGTGCCTATGAGAACTGCTTCCCGGGGGGAAAGGACATATCTACTCTGGGATACTATTTTAACTTTTCACTATATGTCTTTTGTGCCATCAGCAGCTCTTAATACACCTAGGGGCTTATTTACAAGCCCCTTGGGCCACAAGTATGCACCGTCGGCGCAAGGGGCTTGTAAATAAGCCCCATAGTTTTTAATATCGTGAGCTTTTGAAAGCACGTTTTACTATTTGTATGAGGGCCAGGGCTGGACTGGGAAACGAAACCGGCCCTGGCAAACAGCTCGGCCGGCCCTCCTGGGGGTAAGAAGGGGGGTGCAGACAAGCTGTTTGATATGGCCGATTTCGGCCGTTTTTGTTACAGGGGGCCGATATTGCTGGCCGCCGGTACCAAAAACGGCCCCCCTGGGCCTAAAACCGTCCCCCTCCCTGGCAGCCTACCGGGGAAACGCCCGGTGCCGGCAACGGCCAGTCCGGCCCGATGAGGGTGTGCGAAAATGTAAAGCCTGCTGCTTTGCAATTTTGTTTGTTTTATGAGGCAGCTATTTTTAAATCTTTTTCAAAGGATGGATGGTTTGTGTCATAAACGCAGTTAGGCAGTGAGCTATCTTTGTAAGTTTCACAAAGTGTGAAATTTACTAAGTTTTATAACTAGGGGGCTGCCTTAGCAGCTCTTTGTGGGAAACATCATATTGCTAACGTCTGTGTCTTTACCACGCGCTCCTTTACAATGCAAGTCTTTACAATGACTTGAGTTAGGGAACACGTTGCTGAACTGATGTTGGATTTAAAGTCCAACATCTTTCCTACTGTTGCATAGACTGGAGTTGGAATAATTAACTAGCTTATTCGAAGTTTACAGCTTTCACTAGAGCAAGTCGTTGTAATCACTTGCCTACTAAAGGAACGCGTGGTAAAGATGCAGTCGTTGTTCAGGCTGAGTTTTAAAGGCACGGGTGGTAAAGGAATGCATGGTTCTGTCATACAACCGCTCTTTGTAGTAGCAGAAGACAGTTAATGCTACCAGTCAGAGTCACAAGGGGCAGGTGGTGGGCCTATGCTGGTCAGTAGATGTGCTCTGTCATTCTTTGCCACCAGAAGAATCCTCTGACATGGGAAGTCGCTGGGGCGTGGCTGCCTAACGCCGGCTGCTTACCCGCTGCTGCTGAAGTCTAAGGGCAACTCTGAGTGGCACTGGGTAAAAGAATTGCTTCTGCTTGAAGCCATGTTGTCACAGGAACATTTATTCAGAGGATAAGACAGCATATTCTTAAAGATTAGCTTGGGCACCGGGCACAAATATTTTGGGCCGCTTCTTCGGAACAGCTTTAAATTCTGTTATCTATTTTCTGCTCATTCAAGCCCGCATCGTGCAAAAAAAAAAACTTGCAGAAATGGGGTGAAACGAAAAAAGTTGAATTGTGTCTTTCCTGAGCCCTAGAAATCCTTAAGATGACAGTTGGCAAAGACAGACATAATCAGGAACAGAGATAGGAAGTGAGAAGGAGAGAGGCTGAACCATGGGAACAGACAGAGGTGAGATAGAGAATTCTCCGGGGGACCATGGAAGGTGATGCCCTGTGCAATTGCCCACTTTGTCCAAGCCTTAAAAAGTATCTGGGCTGAGAGACTGAGAGGATCAGCACCAATTGATTCACTGCAGCAGGATGTCCCGCCCCGGAGCGGCACATCCGGCTCCAGGAAAGAGTCACCTCGGGAGACCGGATTGGCTGAGCTCCACCTCATCAAAGGATATAGCTTTAGGTTGCGCTGATGTTATTCTGTAGAGTACAGTTTCTGTTGTGCTATACGTCTCTGGTATTAAGAAACAGCAGAACATTTTTATGTTGGTTGCTAATGGCAACACTTTGTCTGAATACACTGCTGTGCATTTCATTGTAATTCTGAGACAGTAGCACGTTGGATACTGTAGAAACTACAAATGCATGTGGGGTTCACTTATTATAGCTTTCACTGAAGTGCCTAAACGAATGCTTTGGCCCACCGTCCAGATTTACATACGCGATGGAAGAAAAGGTCAATCAATAATCTTGGGGAGAGTCCACAGATACACATTGATTTTTGAGTGCATTGTTATTTATTTTGCAAATAAAATGGATTACACAGTGCCTAACTGTGTAATTTAATTCAACAGTCTATAATTATGTCGGCCATCTGCAGAATAGAGGAAGGGTCATTAGAATTAATCAGGAGTGGTTTCCTCATAATTATGGATGTCCCGCACTTGCCAAATAATCAACCATCTGCTGCTTAAAAAAAAAAATCTAGCTCAAGTGGATCAGAAGTTACTCGAAAGTGTGCTGCAAATGGTGCCGCCCAGTGACATACCGCTTGCAAAGGTTAATAGGTCACCTTTTAGTTTGAAATTGCTGTAGTCAGGTGTCAAACAGACCCTAATGAGTTGACCCTTTGGCTCACACAGTATTGTGTGTTAAAATGTCAAAATAGTGAAATAATGATGTCAGAAAATGCACCGCATAAAGCCACATAATTTGCCTTTTTTCCCACAAAATGGAGTTAACCCAGCCACATAACTTGGTCTTCAATTTACACGTCACTTGAGTGGCCCTGTCACATAGGCAAATCCACTACTTTCTAATCACATTCATTAGAGACAGCATCAGCCCGTGCAGGTAAGAGCGATAGGGCGGTGGGACCGGGTTGCGGGGGATTCGACAGACGACCATGAGGGAAAATTAAATAATTCGTTTTTCTTTGTCGTCTTCCATCGAAATCCTCCCCCCACCCCAAACCCGGCTCCTCTGCCTACCGCTCTTACCTGCATGGGCCGCCGCTGATTACAGAAGCAGCCCCATTACGGGCTGAGCAAAGTAGAATTCCTAGACAGAATTCTGCTCTGGCTCAGTTGTAAATGTGCTGTTGTTTCTGCACCTGGAAGAACACCAGGCTAGATTTTACTGGCTTGAAAAAGAGGCCAGCAAATCGCATTGGGAATGGGCAGCACTGCAGACCAACTCAGGTCCCTGGCTGACCTTCTGATAAGGCACAGGGCGTCATGTAATGCTCCTACTTTGCCTGACAACATCCTCCACTTCCCTCGCCCATCCTTACAACTCCCCTCCCCCGCTCCACAGGTGTTAAACATGTGCATTAAACTCATGGAATTGGGAATTTCATGTAGAACTCTACCCTGTAAATTCAGGTCCCCACAGTTATTCTCCATTCCTGGGGTTGTTATACAATCAATACAATAAAATAGTTGCGGAGATACCTTCAGTGCTTGTTAATCGCGGCTACTCACCCGAGAGGGTCTCAAGGCGCTGCAGGTGGGTGGGGGGGGGGGGGGGGTGCAGGTCCGACTGGGTGCTGTGGTTCATTCAAAGATCCAGGTCTTAATACCTGCTAGAAATATTCACTCCAGTCACCACTGACCTGATTCACAAAGGTAAACTTACGCTTTTGTGTAAGTGTACGATTGTTTGCTATACACAAAGGCATTTTACTAGTAGTATCATTCTGACTGCTGAGTCGCTGCACAGAAAAATATAGGGCTTTCTTTTTATGTGCGGAAGCTCCTCACGTGCACAGATACTACTAGCAAAATACCTTTGTGACTAGCAAACAATTGTTAGCTTACACAAAAGTGTAAGTTTACATTTGTGACTCAGGACCCATGTCTCTAAAGCCCATATCGCTTCTCAATTCGCAATTGGGCCCTATTAGGGAAACCTTAAGAATAAAAGCAGGGCAGCGACAAGCAGTACAGAGTCACCACCTAATAATCGAAACATAAATTACAAATAATCCAAGAGAAAATCTATTCTTAACTGCCTAGATTTCACATTCAACATTCTGTAAATGCTATTGAATAATCCTGCTGCTTGCCCTTTTACAATGGGAAATAGCTACAAGCCATGACATCTCAGAAAGAAAGAAAGAGATAACTGCAGACCGTGCCATACAGCTTAACTCCACGACCACTTTACCTGCCAGAGGAATATGAATGGTCATCTACAGTCCAGTCAAATATTTTACTGTCAGGAGAGGCTAACTACAGTTTACGTCATCTGTCACAGGGCCTTGAAAACAGGCTTGGATGAATCAAACGACTCAGTGTAAGGGAAATCCAATTTATGCAAGCAGACACCGCAACTCGTTCCTCCTCACATAACCTTTTTCAGGGCTATTCAACTTGTGATACTGCAAAAGTGAGAGGAACACAAATCCAGTTAGCACCAGCTCTCATTTTCATTGTGTTGTCCTTTGGGTACTTTCTGCATGGACACCCTTCATAAAAAGTAGTAGACCAAGATAGAGTGATGGAGTGCTATGATTTGTGTCTCTCTGACTTTTGCACATGCACAAGTTGAATAGCCCTCAATACATTTCGTGAAGAAGAATGAAATGGGTTGGCTGTGTTTTTTTAATGAAAAGTATTGCGACCACGGAGATATGACGAACAAAGGTTATTTTTATGAAAATCATGTGACCACGGAGATGGAATAGAAATTGTTGAAGAGTTGAAACACCAATCAAGACTATGAACTAATTATTTCTTTTGGACCCTATATTAAAGGGACTCTTTGGTTGTACTATTTACTATTTGTTAAAAAGTGCCTGTACCCCTCAAGGTATATTATTGCCTGCAAGTAGCACAAATGCATACAGTCTCCCATTCTGTGTAAAATATCTATACACCGTCTACAGATTTAAAACTGCCCTGATTTGCAGAATGTAGGCCAATTCTTTACTTATCTATCACTACTGGGGACACAAAGACATGAAGCCAGCTGAGGGGTGATATACACTGATGATGTGTCCCAGTGCATAGTCCTAAGCTCAAGACCAATGCTACAGTGACAGTGTCATAAGGACAGCGCTGTATAGAGGGTGTTGTGCAGACAATGGTAAAAGGCAGGTAAGATTATTTACATTAAACATAACTCTGAAATGGTGATGGTGACATAAGGAGCAGAGTTGGTGTGTGCACAATATGATTTCCCAATTAAGTTCAGGACGCACAAATCGTACTCTTACAAGAGACACACTTAACCACACCGGAAATAGAGAAACTGCGGGCCAAATGGCGTGGAACCATATGTGCCACGTCCTACTCCGCCTATGCACGTGGAGCGCTGATTTGGATTAGGCCTGGAACCCCGTTCCAAGAAATCAGGAGAGTGATAGACAAGGGGGGAAAGGTATGCCCTAGTGGAGGGGCTCCTTGACAGGCAACCCATACTCTTAGGTAGCATATACGCCCCAAACATCGAGCAAGACAGGTTCTGGGACTGCCTCACAGGAATATTGACCCAATTTGCATCCATACCATGGATATTGGGGGGAATTATAACTGTGCACTAAATCTCGCCCTAGACCGATCCCACCCCCCGCCCCCACATTCTCCTGCCCGCAAGCAAACGGAACATTTTCAAAACTGGGTCGTAGAATGGGCACTTTTAGATGCGTGGAGAGCACATCACCTACGGGCCCAGTCGTACTCGATTCACTCCATCCCACACAACTTACGGGTCAGACTAGATAGATTCCTCTGCACAGCACCGTTAATACCCACAATTCAGCATGCGTATTACCTCGGCCGGGTCATCTGCGACAATGATGCTCAAATAATACGCCTACACTGGAGACCCCCCCACCCCCCTGTTCCCACATGGAGACTACCGCACCACTGCCTGACAGATCACGTTTTTAAACACGAGCAAGAGCTAAGTATACAGGAATACTTCTCTCATAACACGGGCATGGCGACTTCTAAATATTAATAGAGTGGGACGCATTTAAAGTAGTAAATAGTAAATAGTAAATAGTAAAATAGTAGGGGTGAAGCGGACGCTGGAACGAGCACTAACACAAGCTGAAACGACATTAGCCACACTCACCAAACAAGAAGATGCAACTGAGGCGACTGTCGCTCAAGTAGCAAAGGCAAAGACAGACCATCTGGCGGCTATCACAGACTTACGCAGGTACAACTTTAAGGTTTATGAAACCCGGGTGCACAAAGAGAGGGATAAAACAGGCATACTGCTCGCATACTTTGCTAAACAGGACACAGAAGTAAAACCCATTACCGAAGTGATAGATCCCCTCGGAAATACACTGCGCTCGCAAACAGACATCCTATTGGCATTTCAACAATATTACACTAGGGTATACCGCACTCCAGAACAGACCGGACTAGAAGCAATTACTCACTTCCTTGACCCCCTGACAATCGCGCAAATTACGAAGGCAGAGCAAATGGCGCTAGATTCAGAGATACAATCTACTGACATCACCCAAGCAATCCGCGCTTTGGCGCGCAACAAAGCGCCAGGATTGGATGGCTTCCCCTTGGAATACTACACAACCTTCTCCCGCCTGTTGGTTCCCCGCCTTGTATAAATGTTTGCGGCCGCGCTAAAAACGGGAGAACTACCAGGCTCCCTTCGAGCATCAGTTATCGTAACCTTCCCGAAACCCAACCGTGACCCGCGCCAGATGGCCTCTTACCGCCCCATCACGCTGCTGTCCGCCGCTTGTAAGGTACTAGGGAAGATACTAGCAGATGGCTACACGCAAATCCTACGACCCCTGGTCCACCCAGACCAATGTGGTTTTGTTCCAGGCAGAAATACGTCTCAAAACATACGCCGATTATTTCATATTCAAGATCAAGTGAGCACCATGTTTCCTAGAGCGCCCTGTCTCATCCTAGACCTTGAGAAGGCCTTCGATACTCTCACATGGCCATACCTATTCTCAGTTCTAAATCAGACGGGGATAGGTCCCAACCTCCTCGCATATACGCGACTATTATACACCAAACTCACCTCACACATCTGCATGGGACGATACATATCATCACCCTTTGCGGTAGAAAGGGGAACGAGGCAGGGCTGCCCACTTTAGCCCCTACTATTTGCCCTTGCGTTAGAGCCCCTCGCCATACGACTGAGCCAGGAAGGGGAAAATTGGGGCATTCCCATAGCAGACACCGTGCACAGTGTCTCCATGTACGCGGATGAGCTATTATTATATATCCGTGATATCACCACGTACCTGACGTCCATATGGACAACACTAGCGGAATTTGCAGAGGCATCCGGCCTCAGGGTCAACTGGGACAAATCCACAGTCTATCCACTGCACCCCGACCTCGCCCCTCAGGATGTTGGGATGGGCGAGCAGGGTCTACACTGGAGTATAAATGCCCCCAGCTTCCTCGGGGTACGCCTGTACCACTCCCCATCCAACATATATCCGAGGGCAATCACTGCAGGGCGTTGGCCGGAATCAGATTGGCGGTCGGGTTCTGGAAGAACCTCCCGCTGGCCCCGATCGGTCGAGTGGCCTTAGCCAAGATGATAATAGTCCCACGGCTATTGTATCACTTCACAAACCTGCCAGTAATCCCACCCAGCGCATTCTTCCGAGAGTTAGACTCGCTCCTCGGTACACTAATATGGGGAGCAGGCAGACACAGGATAGCACTCGCCAAGTTACAATGCCTACCACACAGGGAGGACTAGGCGCACCCTCTTTTGAGTCATACTTCCTGGTGGTGCAACTGCAGTGGTTGTCCTACTGGACAGCAGGCAGATACATGGGAGACTCCCATCCCAGAAATCCATCGTCTACTACCGCCAGCTACCAAACCGCGGCGCAAATACCCGATACAAGTGTCGGTAGCACGCAGGTGTATGCAGAGGATACATCGGATGTCGGCGGTGGCACCACTATACTCCCCTCTACTACCTCTTGTTGGCTGGCCCAAAAGAGAAATGTACTACACACCAGGCATGCTCCACCTCTGGACAGAACACTCTCTGACTGAGATAGAGTCCCTGTTCGAGGACGGACAGCTGAGACCATTTAGTCAAATAATGGACAAATATTACCTCCCCCGGCCAATTTTTACTCCACAGACAACTCATAGAAAGCTTTCGGCCATATCACGATCTGTCGGCAGGAGAGCCAGCCACCCAACCCGTCGTTCGCACGATCATACGTATGGGGGTGGGACGACACCTAGTCACCTGGCTTTATAAAGCCATACGGGAACTCCTACACAAAACCCTAGAAGAGTTGGGGTGTCAATTGCATGACAAAGAATGGGAAATGGCCCTTGAATACCCTAATATGGTAACTAGAAATGCTTGTTTCAAAAATATCCAATTCTACATCCTACATAGAGCATACCAAACACCCGCGCGTCTCCAACGGTTTTACCCTGACACCAAATTCCTATGTCCCAGATGTCGGTCACTGTATGCTGAATTCCACCACATGTTTTGGAGCTGCCCCACACTACAATCATACAGGCACACGAGACACTCAGGGATCTTACGGGCCTACCACACATGAACACTTGGGAGGCCTGCGCACTAGGAGTCTTCTGGAGATGGAAACAGCACAAGGTGTCCACCCGCTTCATATCACTGGCCACGCTCCTAGCAAAAAAAGGCATAGCAATGTACTGGCGGTCCCCTACGGGTCCCCCGATAGTGGCATGGGTGGGAGCAGTGCACAAATGGGCAGCAGCGGAGGAGGACACACTTAAGGAAGAGGAGGTAAAAGGGATGCGCAAACATTCCATATCTATGAAGTGGACCCTACTGTTGCATCAATTCAAACAGCATCCCGCACGGGCTGAGCCGGGCAACCCCACGCAAGCCCCAGTTGACTCGTAATCGCAAGCCCAGACTGGAAACGCACACATCGCCACTTAAACAGCAATAGACACGTAACGAAGCACGACACAGCAATCACGTACCACACGTGACAGCTAGATGAATAACGACAGCTGGATGGACCCCCTGTAGCAGAACTCTGTCACATCTATCAACAGTAACACAATAGCCCTGGTAGCCCGTCTGTCCCACATGCCTAAGGTCCACGGAATACTACCCCAGCTTCATCCCCTAGTTCAATGTTGACATTGACTACTGAAACGATTGTATTGAGTGCAAGATAGATATCAATCCAGGGAAAGGATTGTAGTGCCCAATGCCGATTGACACATGAAATGAAGCCAATTTCACATGTCATACAATTCACTGTGTTTCTATTACAGAAATGTTAATAAAAATATTTCAACAAAAAAAATTCTTTCCCAATTAAGTTGACTGTGACACAGGCTAGCCCATGCTTTTAGAGGGCCCTGTTTGCATACCGCATACCTTATGGCGGCCAGCGAGGAATGACTGGAGAGATGGAGAGGCATCTGCTACTGCTGTAGTGCAGCCGATGAACAGAGGTCTTGTGACAAAGTGCAGTACCAAGTAAACAAGAATATTCCTTTCCTGGCAGGAGTCAGTCTGTGCCTGAAAGAAGAGGGTGTTGTGTTTGGGGGCATAACAACACAACTTGCTCATGACTGAGACTCAACAATTTCTTGTCTTCCAGACCTGGATGTTGGAGTGAAAGCCATGCCTACATAGACTTTTATACTATGAAGGAGGGTGGTAAACTCAGGTTGATTGGGACAAGTCTGAGGACGTTGAAGAAAAACTACCTAAGTCTTCTTGATTAATTAAGAAAGAGAAGTAGGACTATCTCCATGGACACTGGAGTCAGAAATGTGACTGTTGTTCGGAAGGATACTGTGTCCTGAAGTCATTGGAAGTTGAACACTGCATGCCTGGTATTTGCTGTGTTAAAGTATGACATTCTGTTAATTAATTATCCAGGCTTATTTGGCATTCATGGAGATTGCATTATATTATTAACTTCTCTTAAGAAATATGCCTTGTTTCTCACTGTGAGGTTCATTAAGCTGGGGAACAGTTTGGTTAGTGATTCTTGCCTATTGACATGCGCCTTATACATTTTATTGGTAATGCATGTGACGGGTTAGCAGATTGCTGTGTAAATTGAATTATGTTGTTTGGCAGGTCCATTTTATACTAATGATTGTTGTGGGCCAAATGATTTTTAGTGTAAGACAAGTTGCAAAGTTGAAATTACCCACATGTACGTTGTTTTGGAAATACAGTGTGAGACTTTGCTTAAGCTCTACATGAAGTCTAGTTAGCTGTTAGGGGAAGGGAGTGTAGCACCCATCTGCTTATTGTTGTGTAGATGTGTGCTGGTTTTGTCTGTCCAAGTGTTGTGGAAGTGAGGAAGAGTAGTACTCCATCGCAAGAGGTTCAAGTGTAGTAGACTTATGTGTGTTGGTGCAAACTGGGGAAAGAGTGGTACCCTGTTGCTAGAGGTTGAATGGGAGAGTACCCATTGATATCTGAAGTTGGGAAAGTATAGCACTCTGTCACTAAAAGCTGCATGGGGTTACCCTGAGGTGTGCTAAGTTGGAAAAGGGTAGTACCTTGTCTTGAGACATTGTATGGGAGAGTACCACATCAATGTAATGTGGGAGAACAGAAGTACCATGTTGCGAGAGATCGCAAGATAAAGTAACATGTGGAGTGAAAATGTGGGGAAGTCTTGTGGTACCCGGAAGTCTTGTGGGTAATAACCACAGGAGTTGTGACTTTGTACAAATGGGAACATTTGACAAGTGTGTGGTGGAGGAGGCAGAGTATGTTTGTAATTATTTTGTTTTACAATGTATTCAGATTGAGTATGATGTAGTAAGTCAGTGTTGTGTTTGAATAGTAATGTGTGATGTAGCTCTAGCTTGTTATAGATGGGTAATTATTTACCAGCTGATGTGGTCTGGTGCCAATGGTTATAATGCTGGACTGCTCTACCTTTTGATTGTTGTGTAAAAATAAAATTCAGGATGCAACTAATGAATTATGTCATCATTGTGTTCAGAAGATGCCCCAACATTTTCTAGTGCTGTTTCAGGAGGGTATGTATGGGGTGAAGGTCAGTGCTTTCTCTGAATTAGCACTTGGTCATGTTGTTTTTGCCAGCTAGTGTGAACGGGTGTGGGGTGTGTTATAGTGGTGTGCTGCACTTTTGTGTGTGACTGTGTAATGCAATGTGTTGTATTTCTGGGCATATGTGTGTTACTGGAGAATTTGTGAGAGTTTGTTGTGCTGTGTATTTTAGCAATGTGAGGTAGAAACATTGTGTTTGAGTCTAGTTGGGATGACAGGTTTTGTTTGGAGTCTGGTCAAAGGAATTTTGAGTTGAAGTGATGTAGGGTAAACGTTCCTTTTATGTTTTGTGCCTTGAATGTACAACTTAGGGATGACACATAAACCCTCTGTTGAAGGAAGCCTGTGGGTTCTGTGCCATGGTTGTCATGTGACTAGGCATCCAAGACATTATTTCTTGTGTGTATAAATGTTGTATGGTGTCATCGTGAGAATGCCGACGTGGTGGTAGCACCTCATGAGCAATGGTAGTCACAACGTAGTTGTTTTTATGGTTGAAAAAGAGTGAGATATTTGCTGTCTTTGTGTGTCTGTGTGGTTTTCTAACAAGTCGTTGTAGGGTGAACATGTAAACTAGACATGTTGGTGATTAAGTGATTGTGAATGACGCACTGGGTACTTTATTTGCAAGGGAACGGTTGCTCTTTGTGTTTTTGATTCGGAAGAAAGGGAGGTGTGACGTGTTCCGTGTGACCCCATTCCCTGTATGTCTGAGCTGGTGTCTGGAATGCTGTGAGTGAATGATGCAATAGAATGTTAGTGTGTGGTGTGGAGTAGAAGCTTAGAGATATGGGCAGTTGGAGGGAGAAACGAACCCTAACAGAACCTACCTGCTGTTGATGTGACCTAAGGGCCTAACCTGTAATAAAGAACGTACCTCCTACTTGAATGGCTTCAGTCTCGTGTATGAAAATTGTGCCCCTCAACTTCAACAGTAGGGTTGCTTTATACCATGTGCTACGTACTTTGCACTGAGCACTATGTTGCACTCACTACACCACTATTGCAGTATTGCATGTTTGAAATAATATGTTTCATATGAGCTACTGAGCCTTTGCTCAATAAAAACTATCTGATGAGTTATATTTGTAGGCCTCCATAACCATTGTTCTTTCTAAATTAAATATCTCAAGTAAACTCAATTTAGGTAGGATATGTTTCCCTTATGATTCATAAGGCCTTAAAAGATTTCATGCGGGTCGTATCCATCCCCGCACTTGGAACGTTAGAGCTGTCCTCAATAAGATCAAGCGCGGCGCTGTCCTGCGGCAGGCTAAGAGGTTAGAAATAGACATTCTGCTTTTACAGGAGACTCATTTGCTTGGCACAAAAGTGCAGTGCCTGGCGAGCTTCGCATATGCTCAGGAGTTCCACTCAGGGTTCGTCATGGGTTCCAGGGGCATTGGCATCTTGGTCTACCATAAGCTTCCCTTTAAACTCACCAAAGTTTATACAGATGCTGGTGGTTGATACACGTTAGTGACAGGAACGCTCCATTGCAAGACAGTCACATTGGGCAGAATATATATGCCGCCCCCCCCCCCTTGGGCCCGATGTTTATTGATAGGTTTCTTCTCCTGTGGGGGCGAGTTGTCGAGAGGTTTGTCCATGGTGCAAGGGAACTGGAGTGAAGGGATGACTCCAGAGATTGATCGCTGCCATGCCACTGGTGAGTCCAAATTGAAGGTATTGACTTCCTCTCTGGGCTGGGCTGAAGTGTGGTGGACATTCCACCCCGCCAAAGCTGGCTACACTTTCTTTTCAGCGGTGCACAGATCCTTTTCCAGGTTTGATTACTTTCACATCCCTAATCCTTACTTACATAAAATATCAGCAGTGGAGATCTTGCCAAGGGTATTGTCAGATCACTCACCTGTGACATTATCATTACTTATCATCCCACAGCGATCCCCATTCCGTTGGCGGATGTCGCCTTGGCACTTGCAGAACTTATTGTCTAGGTCACTCTTATGTTGCTTGGTAACTGAATATCTGACTCCTAATGCACTCACGGCCCCCTCTCAAGTCATCCTTTGGGAGTCCCTTAAGCCCACCATACGTGGAGTAGATATTTGTTTCTGTCCAGGTGAGCGTTGTCGCAAGATACATCAGAAAAACAAGCTTGAGTCCCAGATACAGACATTGAATAAGGGTGCCTGTGGCGGGAATAGGGCAGCTGCAACAGTTGCTTTTAGATGAGGCAAAATTGGCGTGACAAGCGGCACAGAGCCGTATCTATCAGTTGGCGGACAAGTCGAGGAAGATGTTGCAATGGCTTTATCAGGCTGCTCAGTTGGTTGCACCAGTACCAGTGATTTGGGAGGCCAGCTGCGTTTTGGTATCCGGCCCGCGGGATTTGGCCCAGGTTTTCGCAAAGTACTACTCCAAAGTCTATACTCAGAGAGACGCTATCTACCATGATCAGATTGTAGAATTCATTTGCTGTACTTCTCCCCATCCTCTGTCAGATGCAGCCCGCAGACAACAGGAAGAACCGATTACAACGGAGGAACTGTGTGGGGTATTGGTGGGACTTCGCTCTGGGAGAGCCGCGGGACCTAATGGATTCCTGTGTGAGTTATTTAAGGCATATATACCGTAGCTGGGTAAACATTTGCTTGGGGTAATCCAATCAGCCTAAGAGGCGGCGATACTTCCTCCAGATAGGTGTCACACAGAGATCATGGTTTTTCACAAGCCTGGTCATCCATCGGATGACCCTTCCACATATCGGCCAATCTAACTACTCAATGTAGAGGTGAAGCTGCTTGCTAAGGTCTTGGCTAATGGGCTTCTTAAATATATCTCGGAATTGGTTCACCCAGACGAGGTCGGCTTTATGCCACACAGACCCACACGGCATAATATTAGATGGTTTCACAATGCCTTAGCACATGCACATTGCCTGGGTGGACCTGCCGCTATATTGTTCTTTGATAGTAATTAGGCCTTTGATTCACTTGGCTGGGATTATTTATTCGCCCGCCTACAGCATCTTATTCTGGACCCTCCGTTCCTTTCATAAACTCGTCTTTTGTACCCGAGTCTATCTGCCGGAGTTCAGGGGGAACTTGGCAGACACAAAATCACCCAAATATATCAAACCCTGATTACACACAGTTTCATCACATTATCGGCCCTCTGAGCGAAATGGCAAGGTGACATTGAAGATTTAGATGAGGATAATAAGCGGAGGCTCTGGCGGCCACCCGCAGGGCTGCTGTCTCTTCCCGCCTTTGCCTGATTCAATTCAATTACCTATGTAGGGCTTATTATACTAGACATTGTCTATGGTGGATGGGGTTAATAACTGATCCCAAGTGCTTACGCTGCAAAACAGATGCGTGAACCTTCCTTCATACTATATGGCGTTGTGCTGCTCTGCAGCGTTTTTGGCGGGGCTGACGTCCTGTCTAGCACAGGTTCTATCTTGGAGATTCCCCTAGATCCCAAATTGACCCTCTACCACAGTACGGCAGCGACTGTGGGGAACAGGTACAAACATCACTTATTGTTCTTGGGACTCACGTTGGCTAAGCGGGACATCGCCCAAAACTGGAAGGCGGCAATGCCGCTGTTAGTGGGTGTCTGGGAGAAAGCGTTGGATCATTGCATGGATGTAGAGGTGGCAGTATTTCGGGCCAGGGGATGCCCCCAAAAGCATACCAAGATATGGCAGAGATGGGCAGAATACAGAGGCACAGTGTTGACGCCGGAGCAGCCTATCCAGGCTTGGTTGAACAGTGAAGTACAGGCATATGGCACAGAATCATAAGGATACACCTTATCTCTTTCTAATGTATTTGTCGCTGCACAGTGGGAAATGGGGCAGGTGTGGGTTGTGACTGTGCCTTGTTCTTGGGGGGTGGTTTGGTACTTATTTTTAGTATCATCAAGTACTGTGATGCTCTCGATGCAATATATATGTGCAGGCCGATCAGGCCTTGATGTACAGATTAAAAACAATAAAAATAGTTGTGAACATTTTGGGGGGATTTCATAACAAATCCTATGGGAACGTTGTTCTTTCCAATTACTAAAAAAACACAGCACAAGCTCCGCGCTACCACTGTACAGGCAGGGTCAAAGAAGCAGCAAGTTCTACAAAGCACAGACTTTGCACCACGAACAGAAAGAAGCTGGAAAATAATGGCAGCCATTAGGCAGTGAGCATGGAAGTTGATTCACCAAAATGCCAGGCGTAGTAGAAGTGACATCATTTAAGTTTCAGCCCCTGATGGCATCATAGGAAGTGCCACCACAAGCGGTTTTGACCCTGATGATGTTAGAAAAGGTGTTGTCATGTTAATTAAGACCTTGAAGCATTTAGTCACATCACTGAAGTAAAAAAGTAACAATAAATTAAAGTTTAAACATTAAGTATAAGATTAATAAAAATAACACTGCAGGTTGCTAAATCAGATACAAATCTATTGTTGTATACAACATATATATTAATTGAGGTAGTGCCATAATATGCCCTCATTGCAACCATTATATGCCAGGAGTGCGACCTTGATACTAAAGGTGTGTAGCACAATGCATCTCCACATGCCTGTGTACATGCCCACATGGCAAGACAGCGCAAAATGCTCACCAAACATATAACCCAGTGCCCACACACAGCATGCAGTGTATTCAGTCTAAAATGAATGGCACAATTGTTATTTCAAGCTCTCAACGCTTATCAAACAGGAAGACCATGGCCAGAGCCGTAAGATGTTATGCAGGCATAACCTGCCCGGTGACCCCCAGGTTTTGTTGAGCTTTTCTTCTCTTCTGGAGGGAGAAGACCTGAAAAGGCACGTGCAAAGTTCAGCCGCTGCAGACATAGTAGAAGGAACTCTGCTGTTGGCACCCATGAAATAAAGTGGGGCTATTGTAGGAGTCCTGAAAAAAAGGCACATTTTCATTCATTGGAATGTTCATTGCACACACTTCATAATGTTCGTCATTTGCAAAATAAAAGCATTGTGAAGTGGGATACAAACTCCAACGAATTTAAAGGTCCCAGGTCTGGTGAAGCAACAGAAAGTAAACAGAGTTTGCCTTGATGCAGGTTTGGCATGGGACTTGCCATGTTGTTCCCAAAGCGACAGAATGGCACTCCACTCGCTCAGCGTGACCTTCAGACGCGATCGATGCGTCTGACGTCAGAGGCAGCTTACGGTAAGGTCATCCAGTGGTCTACGCTTGTGTTAATATTTTCCAGCACAAGATTGAGCCTTGTCGTTCTGAACTTGGATTTTGTGCTCAGCAAAACTGCTGCATACTTTCGGGCCTGCTCAGGACAACTCCCAACAATGGGCGCTTTGAAACAGAACTAATGCCACGCTGAATTACGCATGTTCGCCCCCCGCTTCCAAAAGTTCGGACGTCAACTCATGAATTTGTGTTTATATCGTTCCAAGCGCAAATTTAAAAAAAAAAAAAAGAAAGAAAAAGATGCACAATGGCTCCTTTGCTTATAATGGAACAAACTGAGCCTAATTCAGCTGTATAAAAAATGTGTCAAAGCACTGCAGCGGCTAGTTATGGCTGTAGCAATGCAGAACTGCCTCTCGTATTCAGCCCGACGATGGTAACTCTTCCCGCATCACCACGTGGGAGCCAGTTCCTCCTGTTTTACAAATATGTCTGCGAGATATTAAAAACACTCATGCTCGCACAAACTAGCAGCTAGACTTTGAACATTTTTTTAATTCTTTTTGGTTTTGATTACAACCATTTTTGGTTTTGTTTATAAGCATTTAACAAGAATGAAACATATATATGCCCATAACATTTTCTAACCTTAATAAATTACATGTTTTAAAACACATGCTCTGAAGTCATGCTAGCCAAGAAAACAAGCATTGGCATAGCCAATAGGTCTCGCTTTTGGGACCTTATAAGTATTTAGTTATGCAGCACAATATCTTTGGTGCAACAACATTAACTGTTGCATGGTTAAACACTTATAAGGCCCTAAAGGCGAGACCTATTGGCTATGCCAATGCTTGTTTTTTTTTATTTAAAAGGACAAGCAGTACTATCGGGCTCTGGCTGCCACTTAGAGGTACAGAGAGAGAGAAGTGTGTGTAGAGAGAGAGAGGGAGGTGTGTAGAGAAAGGTGTGTGTAGAGAGGGGTGTAGAGAGAGGGGTGTAAAGAGGTAGAGAGAGAGGTAGAGAGAGAGGTAGAGAAGGGTAGAGCGGTAGAGAGGGAGAGGTAGAGGAAGAGGTAGAGAGCGAGGTAGAGAGGTAGAGAGAGGTAGAGAGAGAGGTAGAGAGAGAGGTAGAGAGAGAGGTAGAGGTAGGGAGAGAGAGGTAGAGAGAGGTAGAGAGAGAGGAGAGAGGTAGAGTGAGGTAGAGAGAGAGAGAGGTAGAGAGAGAGGTAGAGACAGGTAGAGAGAGAGAGGTAGAGAGAGAGGGTGGAGGAAGAGCGGCAGAAAGAGAGAGAGGTAGGGAGAGAGAGGTAGAGAGAGGGTGGAGGAAGAGAGAGAGGGTGGAGGAAGCACGTGTGTGTACGGGTCCAGGAAATGGCGTAGGGTCTCATGACCCAGAGGTAGGAAGTACGCAAAAATGAAGGGTGCCAGGGGTGTGTTAACGAGTGTATGTGGTGTGTAGTGATTGCCTCTTTGTCTGCAAAGTAGTGATCTCAGGGCGGTGAAATGAGGAGGAATGAATGAGATACAGGAGAGATCACAAGCCCAGCCTTGTGCACGAGGCTTTGCATTATTCAGGCCTCTTGTGCCTCGACCCTGCTCTTACACATGGAACCAATCTCACAGGGAGTGCAGGGCCCAGGGGAAGCTAGTGCTGGGGAGGTGGTGCATGCCAGGAGCTGTGTCTCAAAAGCAGGGACTTTGATCTATGCCAAAGAGCATGCATGGTGGCACAAGGCGGGCACCCTGTATATTGCAAAACTACCAGCTTCCAACTGACCTCCGTGTGCTCTGCAGATCACAAGTTTGAATCTAATTCCCAGCCTTTCAAAAACAATAATGAGTAATACTAATAATCTCTACAGAGCTCAGAGTCAGCTAGAGTGTGGTATGAAAAGTTACATAAAAACTGCACATTATCATTAATGAAATAAATCAGCAGATTTTGACTGGCAAGAAAGACAGCGTGCGTTTCCTGCAAGGTGAATATCATGGTGTCCCTGTTGCTGGATAACATGCGCCATGCACATTTCAAAGGGGCGCAAAGCGCCCTGAAGGGTAAGTCTTAAGCGCCAGCCTGAGGATGGGCACAGGTACAGACAGCTGGCCCCTCCTGCTGAGACCCAAGGATACAGAAAGGGTTAAGAGCACACCCAGCTGGTGCCAACCTGCTGCTTCTGGACTTCAGGGCACCGCTAGGAGGGTTGCGCGCGACCCGTACTACACCGCAAATACTAGTTTTGTGAGTTAAACGCTTGCCGCTGAGACATGTGGTGATCTGCGGGTCTCAAGTTCACATCCCCCTCAAGGCTGACTCGGCCTTCCAGGCTTCCGCGGTGGGTAAACCGAGTACCCGTATTTACATAACAGTAATAGCAGCTATGGATGGAGAGCCTCGCTGTCATTAAAGCGGGAAAATGTTGGTGATGGGGAGAGGCCCAGGGCAGCTGCCAGTGGTTAAAGCGGCGTTCACCCTTGTTTGCTAACGAGACTTGGGATAGACCCGAATTATCTGAACGGGACAACACCTATCAAGCTAACATTTCCTCCCAGAAAGGTCACAGATTACATCCTGAATAACTATGTAGAAAATAAGTTGTGAAAATAAATTCGGTGCAACCACACACCTGCGATGTGAATTTGAGGACCACAGCTGCAGGACAGGTTCAAGGTGACATTACTTGTGTCTGAACTACTGTCAAACTTAGAATCAAAGAGCACGTCTGTTGATTGGGGGAACAATGCTCCAGTTAGGCGTTTTAAATACAGAAAAAGTCAAAAGCACTCACCCAAAATGTTTTACATGGAAGCACTTAGACTTTTTTTTAAATACAATTTAACTGGCATCCCTAATAGGAATATATTTGAAGAGTGCATATCCAAAAACGTTAACGAAAACTCTAGCGGTGGCTAGTCCACGTTTTTTGCCTTTTTGTCTGCATTGGCTCTTTCCTAATGACCATAAAATAATTGGGTGAAGGCACTATATTAATACACAGCCTGGATTGTACACTGCTGTGCTCAGAGAAGCCGAGCCCTGTAGCACAATGAAGGACAAAGTCAGTGACTAGCTGCTTGGGGGGGGGGGTCCTATTTTACAAAAGTACGGGGCCTGCAAAGCCAACGTGCTCTTTAAACAAGCATTGGCCGCGCGCGCCTCGCATGCAAAGTTAAACAAGCAAAGCCAACGCGCTCTTTAAACAAGCATTGGCCTCGCGCGCAAAGTTAAACAAGCATTGGCTGTGCGGCCGTGAAAATGACACGGCCGCGCGGCCCGCGAAAGTAAAAGTGATCGCGGACGCGATCAAGCATGGCGGAGGTACTCATGGTGACTGCGTACGTGCATGCTCACGTGCACGCAGGCTTTAGGCTACAGGCAGCACTTGGAAAACCCGCATACAAAATGTCTCGGCCAGATCAGCGCATGCGCTGGATCAGGCGAGACCTAAAAAGGCGAAGGACAAAGGAATAAATAGAAAAAATCTTTTAGGTGGCTCATTGTGTTATGATACATCTGTAATTTCCAAATATAAATCAACAAATACGAAAGCAGAGGAAATAGCCACGGTAACAGCGTCGAAAACCAGAGAATGATGTATATTTAGGAAAAAGATACCAAAAAATTCCAATGTATAGAACCAAAGGTCACATGTACGACCATGTTTTAGCAGTCACAAACGGAGACTCAGGATGTTTGCATCCGCTAAAAAGGGTTGTAGCAAGTATCATCCAAATTTTGCGAATCGGTAACCTGTTACGACTCGCAAAATTGGGCTTGAGATTCGCTATTAGGAAGGGGCATGCTAAGGGCGTCCCTTCCTAATAGCGAGTTGCATGGGGGTGGTACTATTATTTACCGGTTGCAAAATCATCACAGTTTACTGCCTACTTCAAGTAGTTGGTAAGCCACTCGCAAACGGAAAGGGGTCCACAGGGGTCCTCTTCCCCCTTAGTGATTGGCAGTGGAAACGTTTTTTAAAAGCAGGCAGTAATCCCATGGACCACTACCTACACTTAATAAAAATGAAACAGAAACGTTTCAGTTTTGTTTTTGAAACTCATCTCATTTTCCTTTAAGGAAAACGGGCTATATTTTAAAAAAGTTGCTTTATTTAAAAAGCAAACACAGACATGGAGGTCTGCTGTCCCCAGCAGGCCACCATCCCTGTGTTATTGCTCATTCCCAATGGGTCGCAAATTGCGAGCTGCCTCGTGAATATTGATGAGACAGGCAATTTGCGACCCCATTGGGAATCGCCAAATGTGTTCAAGACGCATTAGTACATTTACTTTTGCGAGTTGCAAATTGCGAGTCGCTAAAATTCGCAATTGCAAGTTGCAAAAGGAAATGGTCGTACATGTGGCCTCGTGTTTGAGAGTTTCTTAAAAGTGAGGAGCGTTGGGAGTCTGACTCTCGGCAGGTAAGGACTCACAGGGCCAAGGAGTAGCACCTGAAAAGCTTGAAGGAAAACTTCAATAGACAAAAATCCAGGAACTATCAAGCTGCATAACACCCCTTTAGTCACTCTTTATTTCGGATAACTCTGGATCCATCGGTGAGCTGGCAGTGACCTAGCATGCGTAATGTGGAACAGTGTGTTGACAAACTTTTGCTCAATGCTGTTCCTGTTTTTTCGGTTTCTGGCTAGTCACTGTTGTCTAATCACCATCCTGGTCTAATTTATGTTTTTTTTTTTTTTTTTTAAATAAATCTTTTTCTTTTTTTCCATTAACTATAAAAACAGCAGTAAAGATAGAAACAAACCTTCCTGGGCACACACACGCAGTGAAACACCATTCACCATTAATAGCAATAAGCTTAATATTCATTATTGACATTGTAGTTTTTTTCTGCAAGGGCTCGATGTCACAATATTGTGCACTAAATAGCATGCTACAAGAATGTCATAACAGAAATAACGACAACCAAAATATTGTGCTTTTGCTATGGTATTCTTATAGCACAATATTTAGTACACAATATTCCAGTATCGTACCCTCCTCAATACAATCATGACTTCGTAAACATCAGTTTCATATTTTATGTTTCATCGATACAATTGGTGTAACTAATAAATCTGGTAGTCTGTCTGATGTGTAGTTTGGAGAGCTGAGGGTCACGTCCCATATTTCAGGCCACCATCCATGCCTGTTTTCCTTGCTTTTTGCTATCTGAGGTCTCGGTCTGTGAGTCAAATGCCATTTTATCAGAGCAACAGGTGGACTGAGTCCTTGACTAAAGTACTAGACCGAGGGAAATGATCTTAGTGGTAGTAAGTTGGTCTCCTGTTCTCATAGGGAACCGACCTAGGGCACATAGTTTAATCAATGGAGTAACTGTCCCTAGTCCTGACGTGTCGCCGCAGGCTTTCACAAACCCGCCTAAAAATTCCTCACCACGTACAGATACACCACATGTGTAGAAAGGAGCTTGCCTTATCCTCACATTTGGGAAGTTTTCGCCTATTTTAGTACTAATCCTATGCAATATCTGAAGGGTTATATAAGTATCATGCACACATTTATAATGAATGAGCCTGAACCTAGCATTTCTATGTACCACTTTGCATATTTTCGGAATCTGCAGCCATTGTGCATCTGTCAGTTCATAATCCTATTGGTATGTCATTTACTCTTTAACATAATCATCAGTTGCACCTGGTAGGCACACTTTTATAGTTCAGTTATGGGCCTGTCTCCCTCTCCCAGTTGGATCAACAAAGTGTTAACACAGAATGTGCCCGGGGGTGCAATGAGCATTTGTAACATGGATTGCGCCAGTGTACATTATAGTCCCAACAGGGCGTTCTCTCATGTGCATGGGCTCTGTTTCTTTGCAAATGAGGGAAAGCCATTTTGTCGCGATGCTCATACCATATTACAGTGCAGGGCGAAGGGTCAGTCAAGGGCATACACTGACTGCCCTATGCATATGAAGTAATACAAGTAGGGCGAACAAAGCAAAACCAAAGGGGATGATGGACGGAGTGTTGAACAATGCAAGCACTCACCCCCAGTCAACTGATCTGGGTTTAATCCATCATCAATCTTTAGCTCCCTCCGCCACCCCAGTTCAGACATGGCCATAGGCAAATCAGTCTGACCCTGTGCCTCACGGGAACAGTCCAGCCCGAACTGCCAAGCCATGTCTTCCCTGGACCGGAAACAAGCATCCTGGGACAGGTTTCTGGCTAATCAGCCGTCATCAGCCAGGCTAGCTTGAATCTAGTAGCAAAGTGAGCAAGGGACCCACGTCTGGGCATACCCTGCCAACTTAGGGCGAACAAAGCAAAACCAAAGGGGATGATGGATGGAGTGTTGAACAATGCAAGCACTCACCCCCAGTCAACTGATCTGGGTTTAATCCATCATCATTCTTTAGCTCACTCCGCCGCCCCAGTCAGACATGGCCATATGCAAATCAGTCTGACGCTGTGCCTCATGGGAACAGTCCAGCCCGAACTGTCAAGCCATGTCTTCCCTGGACCGGAAACAAGCATCCTGGGACCGGTTTCTGGCTAATCAGCCGTCATCAGCCAGGCTATCTTGAATCCAGTAGCAAAGTGAGCAAGGGACACACGTCTGGGCATACACTGCCAACTTAGGGCGAACAAAGCAAAGCCAAAGGGGATGATGGATGGAGTGTTGAACAATGCAAGCACTCACCCCCAGTCAACTGATCTGGGTTTAATCCATCATCATTCTTGAGCGCACTCCGCCACCCCAGTTCAGACATGTACAAGTACAAGTAGATGTGTCACTTGATGTGTCCCTACGGAAGGGGCACAGGGGTGCAAGGGACCTCAAAGCATTTCCTTGCAGGTGGGTGCACCCACACATTGCACCTGTGGAGAAGTGTGGCTCAATGATTAGAGCGGCAGACCCTGATGCAGAGGTCTAGCCCGGGACCAGGGTAAAATTCCCCGCCTCGGCGGGTCTTGGGCTCAAAAAAAATTCCACGGACCTGATAATTCTCGCCTCGGTGCCTATTCCAATCATGGAGTCCCACTCTGCAACTCTGGGCAATAGCTTGCTTAATCTCCACAACGGCCCCCACAACGCTAAGGATGCCTGGCCTCCTCCTTGGGGGTGCCCAGGAGTGGACGCCTCACAGGGAAAGCCAGGATGAGTTCCACAGCGGTATTCGTACAAGCGCCTTGAGACCTTTGCGGGTGAGTAGTGCGCTATACAAGTATCAAATTTACATTTAAATTTACATTTCTACAGGTAGATCCCTACCTCCTGTTTTCAAACTCCAGCCTACGTACCTCTGCACTGAACAATGAACCAGTGCTTCCACAAACTGGTTGGCTTTTCATTGGTGTACTCTCGCTAGTGCTGGTGTGAGTTCATGACTGCCTTCCTGCTCCTCTCTCGTTGAATCTCAGAGTCATGCCAGAAGACTTTCCACCATCCACAAAGATCGAGTCATGCTAACCGTCTGGTGATGCCTCCAGTTCAAGTTCACGTAAAAACCTGTCACCAGTCCAGGTTATGGTGCCAGCAGTCTGTCTCCAGTATCAAGTGTCGCTCACTGTTCTCATCTGTGATACCCAGGGATCCAACCTACCAGGTTTAGTATACCCAGTTCTGTGAAAATGCCGAACTGCAACAGGTTACCAGCCATGTTTCTTATACAGCTTCCGTCACACCATAGCATACTGCAGGCATTTAAAGGCCACTGCCTGGTGTCTCTGCAGTCTTACTTGCAGTGCTGTAGCCATGCCATGTGCTTGTTGGTGATGCTAATGATATATGAGATGCCAGAACGACCTGAATGGCAGCTGCTGAGTGGTGTGTGACCAAGACTCATGCAGCGGAGACAGACGTCTAACAGAGGTGGCCCTGTGTTGGCAGTGTATTCTGTAACGTTTCATTCTCATGACCCCTGTTCCTGTGATGGACCAGAAGGTTCTTTTGTGATATAAACTGTTTTGTGTCCATCCTACTAGTGTTCATTCTTTTATATTGCAGTGGATTAGGCCTTTATTATAGCGGTGAGCAATTTTGGGCAAAAACTGACTGGGGAGAAGAAGAGGCAGAATGAAGGAAGTGGCATATTCTCATTGTGAAGAAAGTGGTTCATTGTATGGTGCGGTTGTGCTTCATCAGCATGTAATAAACTCTTAAACCATATCAGGTCTAGTCAGGTTATACCTAAGTGAACGTATGCTCATTGTAGGTGAGCCAATTAGACATATATCCTTTTGAGTGTCAGAGCACTGGCACTTAGACCTGTTTGGCAGGACTCAGTGTATCTTCAGACTCAAAAAACCAGCAGCATCAGTGCAAAAATCTGAGGAAGATCACACAAAAAAAAGCGATTTCGTTGCACTCATTCAGTAAAAGAACAGATAAATGAGTGTGCAAGTGAGAGCCAACGAGAAGCAGCAAATGTGGTTGAGGGCTGTTTCTGCAAAGAAAGGGAAGATCGTAGAGAATTGGGGCTGTGGGCATGTCTTGTGTTCACGGGGTATCACTGCAGACTGCATCCATCGTGTTTTTGTCAACATTTTTGCCTGAACCATTCTGTGCCCCATCAACATTTTTCTGCTTCATCTCTCTCCTGCCCTAAAGCATGACTCCATGGGTACATTAAAAGCGAGCAAAGATATAGGTAGACTAGCCCCAAACTGCCCAGAGAAATCCCAGTCATCTTTGTGAATATTTGTGGAGTTCATGAAGCCCTGGGAAGTCTGACGTTCAATGTTACTTACCAATAGAAACACATGACATATATTGGCACGAGGCAACAGTGAGACTCACTGTCACTCAGTGTCAGGTGGTGCCCTGCAGGCTGCAAAAGGGATGGGAATAAAACAACCAAATTCTAAGCCCTGCATTGTTAAGCTCCTGTGGTGCTACTTCTAGATCCAAGGGAACCATTCACAAAAACCCTCTTAATGAAAAGGTGGATGGAAACGTCGATAGACCACAGCAGATGATAGGGGCAGCGGAAATGTCGATAGACCATACAGCAAAATAGAGGCAGAGGGAGAAAAATATTAAGAAGATGACGGCTCGAGTGGGGATCTGGAGTTACAAAGCCTTGCTTGGCCATGGATAGTACATGGATGAAGGACGGGGGTGTTTGCAGTGAGTTACACGTGGAGCATTAATTCAAGGAACAGCAAGTATGCAGTGAATGCCTTTATAAACGGGATAGGGCACATGTATAAATCAATTGGAATAACATTGTGCTGAAGGGGTAACTGTGGTTGTGATGGGGTGTATGGAAGTTAGCAATATAGGTGGTGGGGGCAGGGAAATGTCAAGGTGGGGGCCTTTTCTGGGTGCTGGACTGTATCCTCAAGGGGTGTTCCTGAAGTGTATCGTTAGCTTGGGTTGTTTAGGGAAGGATAGGTGTAGGACGTTTGGTCTGTTTCTAGTGCAGTAAGTGTGCCCAGGGGTGAGGCTTTGGAATACAGGGTTTGCAGAACTAAAATGGAGGATGGAGAAAGACTGGTAGGTCACAGTTAGGTGGACCCTTTGGGCAGAAGAGGTGTTTGAAGCGCATGAGGCGCAAGAGATTGGGCGTATGATAATATGACTGGGGCTACAATTTTTCAAGCATTAGCCTATCAGTGAAGGTGCTTTGTAAAGTGATGAGCAGGCGCAGCAAAGTTAGTGAGCTTAAACTGTTACCTTAAAGGGGCCATTCGGTGAATGATGACAGAACATACCTCAAAACCTAACCAGACGTCATCAGACCAAGCAACATTCTGGAATGCCTATTGCCAATGATTGTTAGCGACACAGGCCTGATACAGAGAACTATTTGTCTTTGCTGTACTGATTGGCTCCTTTAATGTGGCCTTAATAGTCACCGCATCCGCGCCTTGCACCCTGCCAGATTACCTTCATACTGTATGATGATGATGTATGCTCGTCCACTCATCCACATACATCACAGCAGTTTGCAATAATCTGAAGAAAAAAAACAGAAACGAAAGAGGGACAGTGAACTGTTGGTTTCGGTTCTTTTTAAAAATCAGACGCGCCCATCACATGTATTAGCAGGTTACGGTTCACGTCTATTTTAAAGCTCCTATTTTCGGTTGCGCCTTCCTGTTTTTATCTGCCTGTCAGATATTTTTGAACCTTTGCACTGCGAGGCCCGTGGAAACTGTGACAGAGAAGAACACTTCCTGTGTCACCAGCCGCCGCTGCGGTCACCCCCAAACCGCAACACTTGCTGTCGCTGCCAGTGACGCGGCATCTGGAACAAGCCTGTCATGGAAATGGCTTTTTCTGTCAAGCGTCGAAATCGAAAAACAACGTTTCCAAAATACATTGACAGTTCTGAGTTTTCCAGCCCGTCTCTTGGGTTTTGCAATTCACGATGTTAAAGTTTTTTTCTATGGCTTGGACATACACTTGCACTGTCCATATATGGAAGCCAGAGGGTTCTGCATGTCCTTAATGCAATCTCTTTCGCCACACGATTTTCAGCCATGTGACATCTCCCATTTCCTGTTTTTGATTCTATAAGAAAGTAAACATTAAATGAATAGAAAAATAATATTTACAGCCATTAATGTGTAAAAAAAAGTCATCTTTTGACATCTCAGCACTTGCAAAATCATGTGTGGCTAAGTGAGTGAGCAAGTTAAGGCACTCAACCAGCACTTTACCACGAACTGTTTACATATGGCTGGTCTCTGGAGTAGCTCTGTGAGCTGGAATATATGAACTGGAAACCAACCCCAGTTAACTTTCATTGGCTAAAATTATTCAAGCGGTCTCTCTATCACGTGTTTGCTTTTCTTCTTCCATAAAGTCAGGCCGGGTTTCTCCTTTCGCACTTGACTTTGGTTCCTGTGCCATTTTTGTGACAGCCTCACACCTGCTGATGTTGCTGCATTTATTGATTCTACTCTACATAATGTCAGAATGTTAGATCTCTAATTAACTCACAACTCCTTAACTTTGTTTATGTTTCTTCTGTGAATAGGACCTGGCTTTACCCATCTAGTTTCCTAATTCTGCTGCCTCCACCCACTCAGATGGTGCAGTAAAATCTGTTACCACTGCAGGAATACAACACAATAAGTGTGATCAAAAAATATTAGGAGGCCCTCTTGAAGGCAGCGTTGCTGGGTAGTAATCCTGTTTTGTTACTTGAGTAGCACAGCAAGTTAGCTTTACACGAATATGTTACTAATTAGCAAATGGCGAGCAATAGACTAATATAAAATGTAGGTTTTAAGTGAAGCTGCCAGTCATAATCAATAATCATAGTAGATTTAATTTCATTCTTTTCTGTGTAGTAAGCAACTTTATGAGATTTAAAATATTGACCCAAAATAAGCCCTACCGAGGGATCTTTGCTTGTGGGCTGATCTGTGGGTGATTTAAACACATAAGGGGAGATACATTTTTTTTTTGCTATTTACTTTCCAGCGCAAAAGCGCAAAGCAGCGCGAAGCACTGCTTTGCGTTACTTAGCCTGAGGGTGCATAATATGGGTGGAACATGGGCGTTCCCATGTAAACACCTTTGCCTTTTGATGCAAAACCATATTTACAAAGATTTGTAGACATGGGTTTGCACCAAAAGTTAACGCCCCTTCAAAGGAGGCGCTAACAGGAGAAATGCTTTCATTTCTCCGTGCTTTTCCGACTTTGCATGTGTGCTGCACTGTGCAGCATGCATACAAAGTGGGAAAAGCTTTCCATCATTCCTAGGCATAGTATTTTGTACAAGCAGGGTACTCTTCTTGTACAAAACCTATGCTAGACTCATGCACACACCCTAGTGCTATGGTATGTGCATGGCACATGGCCGCTGAAATCAGCGCCGGTGCAAGGAAGAGGGGAGGAGAGAGCCATATCTCTGAAGAAATGGCGCTCTCATGCTCCCTCCCTGTCGCGCGACGCGGTGCAGCCTCGTGAGGGGATGCGCTGCGCTGCGTTGCATGCTTTTTTTGTAAATCTCCACCTATGTGCCTAGGCTAGTATTGAGTCTGGCCACTGTAAATTTCAGGCACAGAGAACATATCTGCTAGAGATGGTAACCTTCTTACCGGTGATATTGCCTTTCAGCTGCCTGAAAAACAAAAAGAGGAAGAGGTGGCGAGTATGCTTCTGTATTTCAGATCCAATGACAACCGTGTATTCCTTGTAATTAGGGATGGGCGGAACTCACTGAGCTTCACTCGGTGTAGTTATGTAAAAACTCTGTGGAGTTCCGTGAGGGGCAGAATTTTGGCACGTTGCGCTGATTTTTAGCACCTGTAGCTTGTTCCATGCCATAAAATAAGCGTGAACAACACCACGTGGTGCGCCATAGGGCGCTGCTTCTTTCTGCAGCTCGAGTAGATTTTCTACTTCAGCGGCAGCTTTTTCACTGCGAGCAGTTGCAACCGGTTGTGACCACTGCATTAAGAAATCTCGCAGGGAGGCATTCTAGCGCTTGAAAGTTGAGCCAGGGACGGAAATTCTCACTCACTTTTGCCAACTTAATGTTGGCGAGCTGCGCATGAGAAAAATCTCTGCCATGTGGCGGTTTGCAGAGTTTTGCTGTAACTTCACTCTCCAAGCGGAGCGTGGAGTGGGCAAAACCCTGCGAACTTTCTGACGTACCGGAATTTTTTCCCACTCCTACCTATAAAGTGCTACCACTTTGTGTATCAGCCAGTCCTGGCTCCGTTCTGTACCCCCTTCAATGAGGAGTTAAGTAGACCCTGTAGCAGAGTCAACCCTTAGATCACAGAGCTAGGTAGCGCCACCTTGAAACCTTTTTAAGAGTATAAGTCAGGGGAGAAGAAAACATGGCGGCTGGGCTCAGCGCTCAGAGGCAGGATGCTGCGTAGCTCCCTTTGAGCGCCCACCTATCATCGACAACCATCAGTTAACCTACGATTATGCTCCTCACCTTTCGGGCTCCTGCAACCTTAGGTGCTGCAACCTGAAGTGTGACTAGCAATATCGAGATTTAGTGTCCCAAGCTCTCAGGTAGTGATTCCATGGCAGGAGATGACGCGGTGGGAGACAGGGGTGGGGAAGAAGCGGTTAGATGAGCACCAGACCCGCACCAGGACCATTCGGTCTCACAGATCATATATGCTCTGTGGAATGGAGCAGCCATCATCGCAGAGACGATGCGTTGCAGCAAACAAGCTACTGACAGCCACAGACATGGGGAGGACGGCAGACCAGGACTGACGTGCCTGGATACATTGTTGCACTTCTGCTGTCACACGTGCAGGTTACATTGTTACCTTACACACAAATTTGTCCCTCTCAGAGTGCTCAAGTGCCAGTAACTCAAACCTTAGGTGTTGGGGAACGTGCTGAATATTTGGTGAGTTTGTCTAGTAGCGTTACCATTGTTTACATCATGATTGAGACTGGCAACAGTATTTTCTGATGCTAAACAATTGGCCACTTACTTTAGATGATATGTCTGCCTGCTTCCCTTGCCCCGCCTAATTTTCTTTTTATTGTTCTGCTGTATCTGTGCCCCACAGCTCTAAGAGGCCGCATAATAATGGCCACCTACAGTAAATTTCTTCATTTGGCGCCCAGAGCTATTTCATGCCATCTCAACCTGCTCTAGCCCGAGGTTGCTGTGGGTAGCAAAGGCAAGAGGGCCCAGGGGCTGCAACAATGGTGGCCAAAACAAAGGAAGATACAGTGAATCGACCTTTGGTAAAAGGGCCTAATTGATCTAATTTATTTTTAGTGAGGCTAATTTGAGCAAAGGGAGGGTCAGAGGTCATACAGAACTTATCAATACCCCCTTGGTAGACTTATAAATAGCCACCTAGGTTGTACGGGTATTCATGAGCCTCCTATGCCTATGTCTCAACCAAGTCACTCACTATCATAGTCCATATCTAAGACATGAAGACAGCTGTTTAGTGGGGGCGGGGGGCTCTATAGAGACATATTGGGACCTCAAGGGGAGAAGGAGTATAGCCAGCTCAGGGACAGTTTAACTGTTCGACCATAAATGATCATTACTGGGTGATACCAAGGTGAACCATAAGCAGCGGTCCATAATAGTATTATCCCACCCATCTATAGACAAGTGCAGTATTGAGGACAACCCTCAAAACAAGCCAGAGTGTGCCAAATACATTCTTCATATGATAGGTGATAATAGCATGAACAGGGTATAAATCCCATGTTCCAATAGATTTACTCAGCTGACTAGGGGAAGGTTAACTATCTACAAGAAGGCTGAGATTAACAACCACCTATACCCAAGCCACATGTCCTTCTCCCCAGTCCCCATAAGTACATTAGCCTGAGAATTGGGAAAACTTTGCAGAATCTGGCAGCTTTCATTCTTCCCATGCATCTATACTCTACAAAACAAATAGTTAAAAGTATTTTAAAGGACATCAAGGGCATGAAAAAAATCCAAGTGGAACAGGTGGCAAAAATTGAAGCCTTAACGAAGAAAGTGGATGCCCTTGACGAGTGACTCATGAGTTTTATCAAAAGGCAGCTAGACATGAATTCTCAGATTCTCCGGCTTGAGGAGCAAGCAAAGATCAATAGCAGTCAACACAATCAGCATGTGAAAATATTGTCCAAACCAGCCTCGGTGCTTCAACTTACAAATGATAGGGATCCCTGAATTATCTGAAATCAGACAATCTGACATGATCAAATGGGTTGCAGAACTATTGATGGACACCATGAGTGACAAATTAAAAGATCCTAGCGAACCTCATGTTTGTCAATTGCCAGGTCTCAATGAGTTCTCACAATCACACCCAAAACCAGCACCAAACCTAAAGCAATCATTGCATACTTTCAGGACTTCACTGTCAAAGAGCTAATACATTTCATTGCTCGACAAAGGAGACGTATGGTCTCTGGATTTAATATAGGAGACAGCCAAGAGACAGTGTGACCTCCGGGCCGTGATCCCTGAACTTATGGTTAGGTTCCTTCCCTTACTGATCAAGCGATCCAAACTCAGAATCAATTGGACAGGGGACATTTTAAGACTTTTCAGATCCAAGCGATGTTCAACAGTTTATCTCTCTTTGCCACATCACTGCAGCAGGACCAACATCATAATTGATATCTATATAACTTAATTTGATCACTACATTTTTGTAACTAGCTGAACTTAGCACGATTTAAGGGATACACAAACAGATGAGTGACAATGGAGGGGTGGTTCCATGTTTTCCGAGTGCATACCTTTGCATTCAATAGAAATAAGAATGGGAGGGCTAATTAATTGACCAGATGGGCCTCTTGGGAACGAGGGTGAGGAGGTGAGTGAAATCAGGGGAGACTCCCGTCTGGGGAGCAACCACTGTTGGGCATGTTGGGTGAGGGTGGAGAGATAATAATGCTTCAAATCAGGCAGTATTGTAATAATTGGTATCAAGAACAGGACATAAAGGAAATATAGATTGTTACATATGGGTTTACTATGCATTAGGATAGTCACCTTAAATGTTATGGGGCTAAACTCCAAGATGAAACAAAAACAAGTAACCACGAATTGAGCAGGCTAAACCCAGACATTGCCTGTCTCGAAGAAAGCCAACTACCTAAAAAAGATAAGCTTCTACATAAGGGAGTTGAGGCCAAATTTACTCATAACACCGTTAATGCATCTATCAAAGGCACTGCCATTTTATTTTTTAAAACCCATTTTCCCATTATTCACAATAAGGCAGACTGGGGGAGGGTGGGTAATAGTTGCGTTCAAAAGCACTGGAATCATCTTAAATCTATGCTCCGTATATAGATCTAATCAAAATGATCCCACTATTTTTACTGAAATACATGCAGTTCTTCTGAATAAATTAGGGGACCACATAAGTTTAGGGGATTTTGACTGTTCACCGTCTCTAACCCTCAATACCACAAACTTAAGTGCCTGCACTTGTATGACTAAAACTAGAAAAACCACCTCATTATTGACAGGCCATTTAGACTTGCCTGATCCATGGAAATGCACCAACCCTTCCGCCCAGGCATTTTCTTTTAATTTTCCTGTTCATCCACAATATTCAAGGATTGAATCTTTTTTAATGAGCAAAGGGCTACTACCTGGGTCCAACGTTTCTTTCGTCCCATCTGGGTTTTGGACCACAGCTCGTATCTTTAGATCTAGAAGTCCTTACAGGAATACTCACAATTGGGATGTGGACCTTTCCCGAGTACCTATTACAGGAGAAAAAAGACATCATTGAGTTGAAGCCTCAAGCTGCAGACTATATTGAAGATAATCAAGGACAACAATTACTAGGTTAGTGTGGGTCACTTTGAAAGCAATTATCCTCGGATTTACCCAGGAATGTTAACATGCACACAGACAAGTCAAGCTGCTAGGAATCACCTCACAGTTGGATTTGCTAATATGGAGGAGATACCTGTTCAGTTAGTGTCAGGTTCAGACAATCAGCAATCAGCAGCATGGCAGGAGATATGAAAAATATGGCCTCTAATTAAAATGCTATCAAACAAACCCATGGCCACCAGCTTAAGAAGTTCAGACATTTCCAATTAAATCACAGGACTAACATAACTACCCTGTTGGTCTGGAAAATTCAAGCACAAACTACAGCCCAGAGAGTTATGGAAATTACAAAGCCAAAGGGGGCATTATTGTAGAGCCACTGGGAATATTGGAAAAATCCCAGGAATGCTATAAACAATTGAATACTTCGGAACACACCACCTCCACGATTCACCAGGCACATATTAAGACATTTTTATATTCCCTGAATTTACCTACTCTTTCTTTGCAGGATGAGGCCACATTAATTAGTCCTTTTAACTTGCAAGAGCTAGTCAAAACTATCAACGCAACCCCATTAGGTAAAGCTTCAGGCACCGACACAATACCATATGAAATATATCAAATACTAACCTCTGTGATAGCACCACGTTTTTTACAGATGGTCAAAGAAATCTGGGAACATGGATCTATACCATGGGGCTGAGCAATGAACACTGAGGTCATGGAAATGGCTTTTTCTGTCAAGCGTCGAAATCGAAAAACAACGTTTCCAAAATACATTGACAGTTCTGAGTTTTCCAGCCCGTCTCTTGGGTTTTGCAATTCACGATGTTAAAGCTTTTTTCTGTGGCTTGGACATACACTTGCACTGTCCATATATGGAAGCCAGAGGGTTCTGCGTGTCCTTAATGCAATCTCTTTCGCCACACGATTTTCAGCCATGTGACATCTCCCATTTCCTGTTTTTGATTCTATAAGAAAGTAAACATTAAAATGAATAGAAAAATAATATTTACAGACATTAATGTAAAAAAGTCATCTTTTGACATCTCAGCACTTGCAAAATCATGTGTGGCTAAGTGAGTGAGCAAGTTAAGGCACTCAACCAGCACTTTACCACGAAATGTTTACATATGGCTGGTCTCTGGAGTAGCTCTGTGAGCTGGAATGTATGAACTGGAAAGCAAGCCCAGTTAACTTTCATTGGCTAAAATTATTCAAGCGGTCTCTCTATCACTTTTTTGCTTTTCTTCTTCCATAAAGTCAGGCCGCGTTTCTCCTTTCGCACTTGACTTTGGGTCATGTGCAATTTTTGTGACAGCCTCACACCTGCTGATGTTGCTGCATTTATTGATTCTCCTCTACACAATGTCAGAAAGTTAGATCTCTAATTTACTCACAACTCCTTAACTTTGTTTATGTTTCTTCTCTGAATAGGACCTGGCTTTACCCATCTAGTTTCCTAATTCTGCTGCCCCCACCCACTCAGATGGTGCAGTAAAATCTGTTACCACTGCAGGAATACAACACAATAAGTGTGATCCAAAAATATTAGGAGGCCCTCTTGAAGGCAGCGTTGCTGGGTAGTAATCCTGTTTTGTTACTTGAGTAGCACAGCAAGCTAGCTTTACACGAAAATGTCACTAATTAGCAAATGGCGAGCAATAGACTAATATAAAATGTAGGTTTTAAGTGAAGCTGCCAGTCATAATCAATAATCATAGTAGATTTAATGTCATTCTTTTCTGTGTAGTAAGCAACTTTATGAGATTTAAAATATTGACCCAAAATAAGTCCTACCGAGGGATCTTTGCTTGTGGGCTGATCTATCGATGATTTAAACACATAAGGGGAGATACATTTTTTTTTTGCTATTTACTTTCCAGCGCAAAAGCGCAAAGCAGCGCGAAGCACTGCTTTGCGTTACTTAGCCCGAGGGGGCGTAATATGGGTGGAACATGGGCGTTCCTATGTAACCACCTATGCCTTTTGACGCAAAACCATATTTACAAAGATTTGTAGACATGGGTTTGCACCAAAGTTAAGGCCTCTTCAAAGGAGGCGCTAACAAGAGAAATGCTTACATTTCTCCGTGCTTTTCCGACTTTGCATGTGTGCTGCACTGTGCAGCATGCATACAAAGTGGGAACAGCATTCCATCGTTCCTAGGCATAGTATTATGTACAGGCAGGGTACTCTTCCTGTACAAAACCTATGCTAGACTCATGCACACACCCTAGCGCTCTCATGCTCCCTCCCTGTCACGCGACGCGGTGCAGCTTCGTGAGGGGATGCGCTGTGCTGCGTTGCATGCCTTTTTTGTAAATCTCCACCTATGTGTCTAGGCTAGTATTGAGTCTGGCCACTGTAAATCCCAGGCACAGAGAACATATCTGCAAGATATGGTAACCTTCTTACCGGTGATATTGCCTTTCAGCTGAAGAGGTGGTGAGCATGCTTCTGTATTTCAAATCCAATGACAACCGTAGATTCCTTATAATTAGGGATGGGTGGAACTCACTGAGCTTCACTCGGTGTAGTTATGTAAAAACTCTGTGGAGTTCCGTGAGGGGCAGAATTTTGGCATGTTGCGCTGATTTTTAGCACCTGTAGCCTGTTCCATGCCATAAAATAAGCGTGAACGGCACCACGTGGTGCGCCATAGGGCGCTGCTTCTTTCTGCAGCTCGAGTAGATTTTCTACTTGAGCGGCAGCTTTTTCACTGCGAGCAGTTGCAACCGGCTGTGACCACTGCATTAAGAAATCTCGCAGGGAGGCATTCTAGCGCTTGGGAGTTGCGCCAGGGACGCAAATTCTCACTCACTTTTGCCAACTTAATGTTGGTGAGCTGCGCATGAGAAAAAACTCTGCCATGTGGCGGTTTGCAGAGTTTTGCTGTAACTCCACTCTCCAAGCGGAGCGTGGAGTGGGCAAAACCCTGCGAACTTTCTGACGTACCGGAATTTTTTCCCACTCCTACCTATAAAGTGCTACCACTTTGTGTATCAGCCAGTCCTGGCTCCGTTCTGTACCCCCTTCAATGAGGAGTTAAGTAGACCCTGTAGCAGAGTCAACCCTTAGATCACAGAGCTAGGTAGCGCCACCTTGAAACCTTTTTAAGAGTATAAGTCAGGGGAAAAGAAAACATAGCGGCTGGGCTCAGCGCTCAGAGGCAGGATGCTGCGTAGCTCCCTTTGAGCGCCCACCTATCATCGACAACCATCAGTTAACCTACGATTATGCTCCTTACCTTTCGGGCTCCTGCAACCTTTGGTGCTGCAACCTGAAGTGTGACTAGCAATATCGAGAATTAGTGTCCCAAGCTCTCAGGTAGTGATTCCATGGCAGGAGATGACGCGGTGGGAGACAGGGGTGGGGAAGAAGCGGTTAGATGAGCACCAGACCCGCACCAGGACCATTCGGTCTCACAGATCATATATGCTCTGTGGAATGGAGCAGCCATCATCGCAGAGACGATGCGTTGCAGCAACCAAGCTACTGACAGCCACAGACATGGGGAGGACGGCAGACCAGGACTGACGTGCCTGGATACATTGTTGCACTTCTGCTGTCACACGTGCAGGTTACATTGTTACCTTACACACAAATTTGTCCCTCTCAGAGTGCTCAAGTGCCAGTAACTCAAACCTTAGGTGTTGGGGAACGTGCTGAATATTTGGTGAGTTTGTCTAGTAGCGTTACCATTGTTTACATCATGATTGAGACTGGCAACAGTATTTTCTGATGCTAAATAATTGGCCACTTACTTTAGATGATATGTCTGCCTGCTTCCCTTGCCCCGCCTAATTTTCTTTTTATTGTTCTGCTGTATCTGTGCCCCACAGCTCTAAGAGGCCGCATAATAATGGCCACCTACAGTAAATTTCTTCATTTGGCGCCCAGAGCTATTTCATGCCATCTCAACCTGCTCTAGCCCGAGGTTGCTGTGGGTAGCAAAGGCAAGAGGGCCCAGGGGCTGCAACAATGGTGGCCAAAACAAAGGAAGATACAGTGAATCGACCTTTGGTAAAAGGGCCTAATTGATCTAATTTATTTTTAGTGAGGCTAATTTGAGCAAAGGGAGGGTCAGAGGTCATACAGAACTTATCAATACCCCCTTGGTAGACTTATAAATAGCCACCTAGGTTGTACGGGTATTCATGAGCCTCCTATGCCTATGTCTCAACCAAGTCACTCACTATCATAGTCCATATCTAAGACATGAAGACAGCTGTTTAGTGGGGGCGGGGGGCTCTATAGAGACATATTGGGACCTCAAGGGGAGAAGGAGTATAGCCAGCTCAGGGACAGTTTAACTGTTCGACCATAAATGATCATTACTGGGTGATACCAAGGTGAACCATAAGCAGCGGTCCATAATAGTATTATCCCACCCATCTATAGACAAGTGCAGTATTGAGGACAACCCTCAAAACAAGCCAGAGTGTGCCAAATACATGCTTCATATGATAGGTGATAATAGCATTAACAGGGTATAAATCCCATATTCCAAAAGATTTACTCAGCTGACTAGGGGACGGTTAACTATCTACAAGAAGGCTGAGATCAACAACCACCTATACCCAAGCCACATGTCCTTCTCCCCAGTCCCCATAAGTAGATTAGCCTGAGAATTGGGAAAACTTTGCAGAATCTGGCAGCTTTCATTCTTCCCATGCATCTATACTCTACAAAACAAATATTTAAAAGTATTTTAAAGGACATCAAGGGCATGAAAAAAATCCAAGTGGAACAGGTGGCAAAAATTGAAGCCTTAACGAAGAAAGTGGATGCCCTTGACGAGTGACTCATGAGTTTTATCAAAAGGCAGCTAGACATGAATTCTCAGATTCTCCGGCTTGAGGAGCAAGCAAAGATCAATAGCAGTCAACACAATCAGCATGTGAAAATATTGTCCAAACCAGCCTCGGTGCTTCAACTTACAAATGATAGGGATCCCTGAATTATCTGAAATCAGACAATCTGACATGATCAAATGGGTTGCAGAACTATTGATGGACACCATGAGTGACAAATTAAAAGATCCTAGCGAACCTCATGTTTGTCAATTGCCAGGTCTCAATGAGTTCTCACAATCACACCCAAAACCAGCACCAAACCTAAAGCAATCATTGCATACTTTCAGGACTTCACTGTCAAAGAGCTAATACATTTCATTGCTCGACAAAGGAGACGTATGGTCTCTGGATTTAATATAGGAGACAGCCAAGAGACAGTGTGACCTCCGGGCCGTGATCCCTGAACTTATGGTTAGGTTCCTTCCCTTACTGATCAAGCGATCCAAACTCAGAATCAATTGGACAGGGGACATTTTAAGACTTTTCAGATCCAAGCGATGTTCAACAGTTTATCTCTCTTTGCCACATCACTGCAGCAGGACCAACATCATAATGGATATCTATATAACTTAATTTGATCACTACATTTTTGTAACTAGCTGAACTTAGCACGATTTAAGGGATACACAAACAGATGAGTGACAATGGAGGGGTGGTTCCATGTTTTCCGAGTGCATACCTTTGCATTCAATAGAAATAAGAATGGGAGGGCTAATTAATTGACCAGATGGGCCTCTTGGGAACGAGGGTGAGGAGGTGAGTGAAATCAGGGGAGACTCCCGTCTGGGGAGCAACCACTGTTGGGCATGTTGGGTGAGGGTGGAGAGATAATAATGCTTCAAATCAGGCAGTATTGTAATAATTGGTATCAAGAACAGGACATAAAGGAAATATAGATTGTTACATATGGGTTTACTATGCATTAGGATAGTCACCTTAAATGTTATGGGGCTAAACTCCAAGATGAAACAAAAACAAGTAACCACGAATTGAGCAGGCTAAACCCAGACATTGCCTGTCTCGAAGAAAGCCAACTACCTACAAAAGATAAGCTTCTACATAAGGGAGTTGAGGCCAAATTTACTCATAACACAGTTAATGCATCTATCAAAGGCACTGCCATTTTATTTTTTAAAACCCATTTTCCCATTATTCACAATAAGGCAGACTGGGGGAGGGTGGGTAATAGTTGCGTTCAAAAGCACTGGAATCATCTTAAATCTATGCTCCGTATATGGATCTAATCAAAATGATCCCACTATTTTTACTGAAATACATGCAGTTCTTCTGAATAAATTAGGGGACCACATAAGTTTAGGGGATTTTGACTGTTCACCATGTCTAACCCTCAATACCACAAACTTAAGTGCCTGCACTTGTATGACTAAAACTAGAAAAACCACCTCATTATTGACAGGCCATTTAGACTTGCCTGATCCATGGAAATGCACCAACCCTTCCGCCCAGGCATTTTCTTTTAATTTTCCTGTTCATCCACAATATTCAAGGATTGAATCTTTTTTAATGAGCAAAGGGCTACTACCTGGGTCCAACGTTTCTTTCGTCCCATCTGGGTTTTGGACCACAGCTCGTATCTTTAGATCTAGAAGTCCTTACAGGAATACTCACAATTGGGATGTGGACCTTTCCCGAGTACCTATTACAGGAGAAAAAAGACATCATTGAGTTGAAGCCTCAAGCTGCAGACTATATTGAAGATAATCAAGGACAACAATTACTAGGTTAGTGTGGGTCACTTTCAAAGCAATTATCCTCGGATTTACCCAGGAATGTTAACATGCACACAGACAAGTCAAGCTGCTAGGAATCACCTCACAGTTGGATTTGCTAATATGGAGGAGATACCTGTTCAGTTAGTGTCAGGTTCAGACAATCAGCAATCAGCAGCATGGCAGGAGATATGAAAAATATGGCCTCTAATTAAAATGCTATCAAACAAACCCATGGCCACCAGCTTAAGAAGTTCAGACATTTCCAACTAAAGCACAGGAATAACATAACTACCCTGTTGGTCTGGAAAATTCAAGCACAAACTACAGCCCAGAGAGTTATGGAAATTACAAAGCCAAAGGGGGCATTATTGTAGAGCCACTGGGAATATTGGAAAAATCCCAGGAATGCTATAAACAATTGAATACTTCGGAACACACCACCTCCACGATTCACCAGGCACATATTAAGACATTTTTATATTCCCTGAATTTACCTACTCTTTCTTTGCAGGATGAGGCCACATTAATTAGTCCTTTTAACTTGCAAGAGCTAGTCAAAACTATCAACGCAACCCCATTAGGTAAAGCTTCAGGCACCGACACAATACCATATGAAATATATCAAATACTAACCTCTGTGATAGCACCGTTTGTTTTACAGATGGTCAAAGAAATCTGGGAACATGGATCTATACCATGGGGCTGAGCAATGAACACTGAGGTGCAGATGAGTTTGCAGGGTTCCAAGGAGTAAGGTGCCAGGCTGACCACTTTTGTTCTATCTGTTAAGAAGGAGCAGACCCAGCAGAGAGCAAGTGCTTGGAGGCCAATGTTGCGCAGCCTGATGAGGATGGGATGTGAGACAGTGTCAAATACTGCAGAGAGGTCCCTGAGAATAAGGGCTGAGATTTCTCATCTCTCAAGGATATTGTGGCTGTCATCTGAGGCAGCGATGAGTATTGTTTGTGTCCTGTGGTTGAGCCTGAATTCGGAATATGTGGCATCAAGGAGCTGGTGGTTGCTGAGGTGGTCAAATAAGCATTGGTTGATTAATGTCTCTAAGACCATTGCTGGGTATGGTAAAATGGAGATGGGTCTGTAGTTGGAAAGTGTGGCTGGGTCAGGGATGAGCATGGGTATGATGGTGGCATGTTTCCAGGTATCAGGGAATGGGGCTGAGTCAATGGAGGCATTGAGGTAAGGCTTCATGGATCGGAAGGAGTTCTCTGGTTAAACCACGGGGGAGGCAAGGGTTAGCTGGGGCCCCGAGTGGATAGTCTTTATGGTAGCAGCGATTTCAATGGCGGTGTCAAAGGGCCACAAGGTCAGGGGTCATTCTTTGGACATGATGGGAACTTGAGTTGTGAATGTGACGGAGTCCAGTTGAGGGTCGAAGTTATTGAAGATGTTGGTGATTTTTTTACAGAAGAATTCTGAGAGCTTGTTGCAAAGGTCTTGTGATGGGGTAATGCTGCTTGAGACGGCAAGAGGCGCAGTGACATCTTTGATGATGGTGAAGATTTCCTCACTGCTATTAGTGCCAATGTTGATGCGATCTACAAGAGCAGTGTACTTGGTATTCTGTAGCTGAACCTGAGATGTCTTTATGTGTGGTGTCTTGATTTGTTCTCCATATGTGCTCTTGTTGCTTGCAGTGGCATTTCGTCAGCTTAAGATCCTTTGTGTACCAACTGGCCTGTAGTCAGGTTCCTGCCATTGAGTTGCGCTTGAAAGAAGCTAGGGTGTCGATGCATGCAATGATCCAGCTGTTGAGGTTCTTGATGGCATTTAGTAACTTGTTGGTGTGCTTGAGTGGTGTGCGGAGAGGGCGGAACCTCACTTTTCTTCTTCACTTCCAGCTGCTGCTGACGGTTCCAGAGGTGGTGGCTCTGTTGTGGTGTGGGATGGGTATGCTGAGACTGATGAGGGTGTGGTCTGTCCAGGTCCTGGTTGCTGGCTTGCTGACTGTGATGATGGTGATAGAGGAGAAATCCAGGTCTAATAAATGTGGGTTGGTTCGGTAACATGCTGGGTGATGCAACAGTTGTCGGGGTTTTCTAGAAGCACCGTAGAGTTTAGGTTGCTGTAGTCTTGTAGGTGAAAGTTAAGGTCTCCGAGGAGGATGAACGTGCTGATGTTCATGATGGAGTATACAACGAAGTCTGTGATGACACTGGCAAAATTGGTGCACAGTCCTGGTGGTATGTATACAAGGGCTCTGCCCAGTACATTCCTGCACTCCAGAAAGTTGCAGAATAGCTTCTTCTAGAATTTTGCCCTGTAGGTTCCAACATGTACCTTCCAAATTCTTCCCAAAGTAAGCAATTATACATGGAAATAAATGAAGGGGGAAGAGAGAGAGAGCAGTAACATAAAGAACTAAATGAAAAGGCTAACCAAATAAAGAACAGTTTGCATTCTGAACAAAATAACCAACAGGGACATCAATGCAGAAAGAACTCTGCCTAGCCCACGTTTCTCAGTGACAGCGGTTGTTATTAGTTTCTTACAATAACTGGCTGCCTTAGATCTTAAGGTGAATATAAAGAAATCTCATTTTATGGTAGTGGGGAATCAGGGCAAAAAGCTTAAATCTAGGTCTTTTTTCTGTAATGGGGAAGAGATTTCGAGAGTAAAGGTTTTCTGTTATCTGGGGGTTCTCTTTGACGAGAGAGGCACTTGGGGCCCGCAAATTAAGCTTAAAAGCAACTCGGTAGCCAGGTCCACCTCAGCGCTGTTGAGCTTTGCCAAAAGACTGGGGGCAAGGCCGATGGAGGCCCTGCTGAAAGTCTATAACTCGAAATGCTTGGCCATTGCCACATATGGCGCTGCACTGTGGGGCTATGCAGCTCAGGACCTGATTCAAGTGGTTGAAAATTAGATTTCTGAGACACCTGCTCTCAGTTCCCCAATCTACTCCCACTTTTTATATTCACTCGGAGGTGGGCTTGGGCTATGTTACGGACAAACTGAAGATGGCCCCATTACTGTGTTGGGTGAAAACCTGGTTAAATCAGGAAATCACTCTCAATCATATGATTCTTAACGATATTCTAGCTATGTACAATGTCAAAAGAATATTCTGGCTGGAGTACGTCAGAGTGGCGTTCTCCCGTCTTGGGCGTCCTGAGCTTTTTTCATCCCCATTACATATTGTTAAGGCAGATGTAGCCTGGATTAGGCAGTCTTTTATAGATAGAGCAAAATTGGATCGTGAAGAGAGGGAGCAAAACAAAACCATGTGTTAGAGTGCATTATATGCTTCTCTTATCTCCCTCACTGGAACCCTACCTAAGCATTGTCTCCAATCCACACCATAGATTTCTATTGCTGAGATTTAGATTTAACCTGATTCATTACTCACTAGGTTTTTATTCGTCCTGGGGCAAACCTGAACGCAGTAGGCCGTGCCAATGTGATAATTTCTCACACCAAGATACATTGCACTTTATCATGTTTTGTGAGTTTTATTCTTCTAGCCGGAAAAAATATTTGCTCCCAATTTTGAAGGAAGCCGGCTTTTTACAAGTTAGACCTGCTTTGTTATTTCTTCAGCAGTTGAGCAGTATCCGCACTGTATCTAGCGTGGTAAATTTCTTGGGGGCAGCCGTGTGTTGTAAACCAAAAAATTTTCCCAGCTTGTGTAATCCTGACTGACCTTTTATTGATTATTTCTAGGTATGGTATTCTTAACTCTGTGGTTATGTTGTAAACAATGTTGCTATTAATCATGTTTCCGATTGTATTATTTATTGCATGAAATTTGTACTTTTTATGATTTTAATTAATCGAATAAAGTGTTTTCTGACTGACTGACTGAACAGCCCAGATGTTTTGTACCTGGGAAGAAATGCGTCCTTGAATCTAAAAACCTGTAATTAAGCATCTGAGAAACCACCAGCTGAGGGTGTGTAAAGCAACAAGATCTGTCAAATGTATTTTTTGTGAGACACTGTACCCCCACAAATTGTTTTATGGGAAGTAAGTTTTGTTTTAAATTAAATTACCATGTTGTCTGATTCCGTTCAAAGGGCGAGCAGGCCTTTTCTTTTAATTTAAAACAATGGCAGAAAGCCAGAACAAGGTCTTCAGCCTTGTAGATTTTCTGTGTAAACACCACCTGGAATAAAAAAATGGACACATTCCAATTAAAAAACGAAATTAGGAAAATTCCCTGATGTCTAGAATATCCCTTTCAATGAAACAGAATGGCAGAGGAGTTGTCTTCAGGTTCCTTATAAATTAAACATACAAAAAAAGAAATGTTTAAAATATACTTTGATCCAAACATTCTGTTTCAAAAGTGCATTTCCTGGAAAACACCAGTTCAAATCCCAGCAACACAAAGAAAATTCTAAACTTTCAAGTAGCGTCAAAATACATCTTAATTTCTAAAATCCGAATTCTAGCTAACATTTAAACCAATGAACAATTTGTGCATGATTTATGGATATTAAAGCAACGTCTTCCCCCTTGGCCAATAAACCTCAAATGAACAGCTATTTTCCTTGAAACCGCAAAACAAAAAATGGGGTCATGGTCAAGGCGATGGCTCAATATGATGTGCCTCTGCTAAGCTCCAGGAGACGACCCACTGTGTTGAAAAATCCTCCATGACATTTGAATCAGCGACCAGTATAATTCATCACCCCTAGAAAAAATTAACAAAAAGTCTCGAGAACTCATGAAGAAAAAGCATTGCGAAGTTGTGCCTTACCCGAGTGGCCTGTGTGACAAGCATTTCAGTGATTGAAGATGGCGGCTACTGGGAGATTTGACAAACGGCGTCTGATGTGAAAGAAAAGAGGGAGCAGTGATCAGAGAGCACAGTGTACCACATCAATCTTGGGGGTCCAAGCAGTTTCCACTGACTATAAGTGTAGAGTCGGGGTCTTCGTGAACCAAGATAATTTTATTGCAAGTTAGACCACCAATTACAGCTAGCGAGGAAATGTCCTGGCTGGACTCTTCATTCCAGCAACTACTCTCCCAGTTCCAGTAAAAAGACTCTGGAAGCTGAGTAGCAAGCAACTGGTCTGAGCGAGGACATAGCGAACATACAAAGGTAAACACTACACAATACCATAGCTTAACATACCTATACAATATGATACATACAATAAACATAACAGTAAGCCAATAAAAAAAGCCCAGCGTAAAGGTCCAAGGCCAATAGCGAACACAGCCCGCTGTAATGAGCAGGGACTCGGGAGCCCTGGGATCCAACTCCCTCAAAACAGGCAGCTGCAAACTATTCCCAACTATGTTGGCTGGTTTATGAGACTCCATTGTGATAACCCTGCCATCCTCCGCTCTACTCATTAGTTGCCTAACACGATAATGGCTTCCAACAAAAATAAGGGACAGAAGGTGGTATCAATAAGAGACATGCTACAAACAGCCGACCTTGAGGGAGGGAGTGCAAAGAAGCCAAGCTAGTCATCTCAAACCCGAGGGGACAAAGAAATGACTCCATCAATCTTGCAGTCCCCTCTGCCAATGTGACTATTTGATCCCTGAATTCTATAAGTAACTCCCAGATCTGCAATAGGATTTTGTGAAGCCATTGGCTTATCTAGAAAACTCATTTCAAAAGGCTGAAGCCAGAACAGTGCTTTCAAAAAAGGAGCTTAGAGGGAAAAAGGAGGAGTGAACCCTTCAGTCAAAACTCAGTATCAGCACAAAACCCTTCTTCCTGTATCCCAAATGCACATCACATATTAACATCCTCCAAAGATTTTACGAAAGGAGAAAAGAACCAGTTACCAAAATCTAGTTCCTATGGGGTGTATAATTCTTAAAATTTGGAAACTCCAGTAGGGTGCTGCTCTATTGCATGGAACAGGAGGTGCCTCATTTAAGCACCACTGTCAGCCTGATCGAATTGCTTATCTCAATCGCTATGCTTTCATCATGTACGTATCTCTATCTATCTATTTATTTCCAAAAAGGAGAGATCAAACCCCATACAAAAAGTCTTTCACACATGGGGGGGGGGAAGATGCAAAATAGGATAACATATGACCCCATGCTGATTATTGTGCCAGGCCCTCAAAGGAGACAAGAGGGATATCAACCCACGCTCGCATGTCGCTCGACCACGCAGTAAAAATGCATACTGGGGACTGTTAAACCCTTTTAAAATTCCAGTCCCTGGTACATGATTAAAAACCAGATCACACATATTGACCAATTGGTATGGTTGGCCAACATGTTTCGTTGCTTTAGGAACTTGTGTTGATACTGAAACCGGAATAGAACATGTTGAAATAAACTTGGACTAGCAAGTATATCAACGAGATGATTTGGAAGTCAGTCATCAAACTTCAACAGCAATATCACACGCTACTAGACAAAATCAAACATGATGAAAATCAACCAAGGTGCAAACACCTATGCATTTGTGGTGGCTACAAGGACATTCCTACAGCAGACCTGAAGAACCATGCACCGAGACTATTGTGTCATCTATTACAACTCTAGGACGAATCTGAAAAAGTGCAGGATAGAACCCACCAAGCATTCTCTGCATTTCAACTGAAGAGCATTTGACTGCAGATGGATTAACATGGATTCATTTTTTGAATCAAGGAAGATGTGCTAAATTGTGCATGAAAGATGAACTATCCTTGAAAGAAAAAAGCAGAATTATTTAGCAGTATAATCATAGTCAAAGCTTTTTCTGTGAAAATGGAGAAGATCAGAGCAGGAGTAAGGCACATCCCCAACAAAGACAGCCATACACAGATGGGGCAATTGTGAGCAGGAACAGTGCAATGCATACCCCAGCTGTATAACATAAACTACCCTCTGCTGTATTTATTTGACATTAAAGCCATTTTCTGATCGCCTTGTATTTCTAATCGTTATGCAGTTTTCGGTCATATTACTTCTTTCGACTCTTCAGTGAAGAGATGTATCGGGCAGTAATATCTGTAGGAACAGGGCACCACACCAAAAGTGCTTTATGACAGAAACACAGGGCCTTAATCTGAATTCTCTTAGAAACTAGGAGCCTGTGCATTTTCCGAAGAGCCTATGAAGCTCTGTCAAACCTTATAGACAAGTCGCACAGATGTATTTTGCCACTGTTTGGATAGAGGTCATCAGAAAACAACAAGAGTCAGCATGGTCTGGGGATGATAGCAAGATGACAATAGCATTGACCACAGCTGCTCTAAGATGTTGATGGAGGAAGGGCAGAATTTTTTTCAGGATCCTCATTTAATAATAGGAAGATGACACAACTGTTGTATCTGAGAAGACATGCTAAGATCCTTGCTAGTCCAGAAACCAAAGAAGGCTTTTCATGCTCTGCACCCGAGGTAAAAAAAAAAACACACGCATTCGCCAGACAGCAGGGGGAAAAAGAGAACAATGGCCCAGCAGTAATACTTCTGTTTTAGGGGTATTGAATCATGGGAAGTATCTGTTTATCCAGAGTAAGATTGCTGACAGACACTCTTTAGTTGTGTTTTAAAGTTCAGAGATGGACATTTCAAGTCTTAAGATGACCAGGGTGTCACCTGCATATTAGATGTATCTAAAGCCAAAAGGAAAATGATGTTACCAAGGGAAAGTAGATATATAACTAACAAAGTGGGGGAGAGTAGTGAACCTTGAGGGACATCACATTAAATTGAAAGAGGTTCTTCTTTAGGAAGAAGTACTAAAGAGTGGGTTCTATCTGATAATAAAATGAGGCAAACCTTTGTCTAGCACTTTCCTGCAAGTCAATCTCCCCAATTTGATTGAACAAGATGGAATAATCTTCTGTACCAAACCCAGGGGATAGATCTAACATAATGATGCAGAAGGGTACGCCCATGTCTATGTCCAATTTAGTTCATTCAACAATGCAATTAGAGAAGTATCTATACCTAGCCTAGGTCTAATGCCAGTCGGGATTACATGTAGCAAAAAGTGATTTTCTAAGTATCTAGCCAACGGAGGCACAAGAATGTTGTTTTCACCAATTTTGGATACCACAGGGAGATGAAATATTAGTAGATTGTTAGATTTAATTAACAGAGGCAGGTTGAGTTTTTAGAGCAAGTATTTAACTACAGCTTTCTTCCAACACGATGCAGAAGAGGAATTAAGAACGGCTGTCAGATGGGAGATAACACATGGGCTAAAGATTGTAGGACCCTAACCAGACAAATATGCTCTAGAGAACCGATTTCGAAAAGGAAAGTAGTGAAAACACCTCTTCTTCAGAAATCAATGAAAGAAGTTCCAAAAGGGAAACGGAGATTGAGAAGTAGCTTATCTCTTCCTGAGGACCCGCTATGGAAGCATTTAGGTCCTGCAAAATACAGTTCTGACTGGCAGCCACGGCCCGTGGAGGGAGTTCCGTGGGGTGGTAAGGCGGGGCGGGGGAGGGGCAGGGTGGGGGGTTCTAAAAACCGGAATATGGATAATTGCAGGTAAGTAAACAATTAAATAAATAAAACGAATTACGTAGCGCGCGCTGCCTCGCATTTTGCGATGCAGCGCGCGCTACGAAATTCGTTTGATTTATTTAATTGTTTACTTACCTGCAATTATCCATATTCCAGTTTTTAGAACCCCCCACCCTGCCCCTCCCCTGCCTTACCGCCCCATGGAACTCCCTCCACGGGCGCGGCTGCTGACTGGTCTTGATTCGTTTGTGAAAAAAACTCAAAACAAGGCTAGGAAATTATAATTGGGAAGAGGTAGTAATCATTTTAGTACTGTACGAGTTGTCAAGTTTGGATACTAATTGGAATAAGGCTTTTGACAAGTTAGCCACCTTGGTGATGTAAGTGCCAAAGAATATTTTAGTATTCATAAGACATTGCTTGTATTGTCTTAACAGCTATTGGAAGGCCAGTGGGAATCCTCAGAGTATGAAAGGCGCCAAAACTACCCCCCACCCCCTGTTATGCCTTCAGTCTTTCTTTCTTTCTTTAGGTCTTGTTTAAAGCATACTTTAAAAAAATATATGATTGATTTTCTTATTTTTAGTAAGAGGAAAATCAAATATTTGTGAAAGAAAGACGATAAAATTCTGATCCAGGTCATCTGGACCAGGGTGGGGTTCTACATTCTCTCAACATGTACACAACACATCACAAGACTGGTTAGGGTTGGCTTACGTAAGATGTAAAGAGAAGCTATGTAAAAATAAATTATGATGCCATTACTACATTTCGTTTGTGTCAGCTTCTTCAGGACCCTTATTTTTCCGTTTCTGATATAAAGAGTTTGCTACCAGTAGGACATAAGCCTGGTATACAGACATGGCAGAGAGGATGCCAACATGGCATTGCTCGAAAACAGCAGGCTAGAAAAGTGAATTCATTAATGGCGGTATGGGGAAGGACAAAAACAGACCTGGCACAGAGAATGCAGGTCTGGCATGGAAAGAACGACGTTGGTTTGGCAGTGTGGATTCATCAATGGGAGAGTGGAGCCTGAGCTGGCGTATACACACAAGGTAGATTGGTATGCTTATGGTAGAGGAGATGTTGGTAGGCACATTAGCTTGTATTTGTGCTTGACAGAGAGGTTGAATGTTTGTAGGAGGAACATGGGTGCTTTGGAGTGGTACGTTTTCTAGCGCCTGTATAGCATGCACTACCACTGGTGTGGAATCGTAGCACACTTATTGTTCCAAATGATTCCAAAGGGGTCTTGTATGCTTGGGAGTGTAGTTGTTGTATGCCCTATGTGGATAGAGTTTAGTGCGGTGAGTGAGGTCTTGAAACTTGGTCAGGTTGTGTTGCAGAAACTTGACTCAGCGAATATATGTACAAATGTTGTTAGATGAATCCATGATGAATTGTGTGTGTTTCATGCAGCATTTATTCTCTATACCGGAGTGAAGAACATTATCAAGCTGGGGATGCTATCCCCTCCTCATTATAGTGATTGGAGGACCCCTGGTAGTAAGTTAAAATGCCACGTATATCCCTATCTGGGGTCCACTCAGCGGTGGTGAAAGGGATAACCCAATGAAACCTGCACATACTTCAGCAAAAGTTCTTTGGGTTCACCCAGAGATCGTCAAAGTTGCAATCCAGAGGGGTGGGTAAGATTAGGACCGTGAACAGGGGCGCGGGCTGTGGGAGGGTGTGCGTCAATCAGCAATCCTATGGAAGAGATGTGGATAGATTGCAGGAAGGAGAGCGAGGGGCAGAGCGAGGGGTTAAAAGAGTAGAAATCATGGTGTAAAGGCAGGGCTCTGATATATCCTACTTGGCCATAATAGATCCAAACAGTGAAGGTAACATAGGAGAACACCTATGGCCTCTACACACAACCTTTTTCCGGGAGGTCAGGATTGAATGTTGTAGGTTAGGGGTCTGGATAGGGTAGAGAATGTGAATTAATGGTATAGAGTTGAGAGGGTTAGAGGAGAGGTGCCAATTACAGGAGTCAGGAGTGAGGAAAAGACAGCCCATGCCCTCCATAGGGCTGGGAGGCAGGAGGGACAAGGAGGACATGTCCTGCCACACCACAGCAGTGATGTAACTCCACGGAGGTCCACCAGCAGGACACTGTTGCCAGTATCCCATTAGAATTCCTGGTTACAGGTGGTGAAGGGCTGGAACTAATACAGGCCTTAGAAAGTAGGTGTCAGAGATGCAGAGAGAATATAACCTTTGGTGATTGGTTGCAGGTGGTTCAATGAGTGTAAGTGCCACAAAAGCATGCCCCTGTAGTAGGTGTAGGGTGAAGGATGGAACGCAGCCCGATTACAATGGATACTGGGGAGATCTTTTGGCCAAGCAGAGAGCGTGAGTGGTGAGTGTGACAGGACGGAGGTAGGTAGGCATGGCAGACTGACTGAGTGGTTTTCAGCCACATGCTGACAAGAATCCTGTGCCTGCCTTGTTCCAGGCAGGCTCTAGCAGCAGTCGCTCGACCAGGACCTCGTGACTCGTCTGACTCATAAAACACAGTTCTGACCTTTACCCAATCCTCTCCCTGGCCTAATGCTCTCAGCGCCGTGAGGGCGTGCCTTGAACAAAAATAAACACGATTGTAAGTTCTCAGGAAGTTGAGCCACTGGAACAGCGCCAAGAGCTGTGATATGGCAAGGTTTTACAAGGGACAGTGCGCTCACAACTTGCAGCCTTTGAAATGTCGCTGGGCTGGTGGTTTTGGATACGTTAAAATCTCTGGCAAGCATCCAGCAGAAAGCCTTGAGCGCGCTCGGGAAGAGAACAGAGAGAGTAGCACGGCACGAGCCAGCCTTCTAGAACAATCACTCACCAGAGCCCTGGAAAGCGCGCGCTGCCACAATTAGAGAGAGCGAGACTGAGAGAGAGAGAGAGACAGCTGCCCCAGGCAAGGCAGGAACACTTCACTAGAGGGCCAGCGGCGCCATGACAGGGAGCGGCGGGCAGGTTTGAAATAATTAGAGAGCAGGTGGTACTTACAGTCGCTTTGCAGGATAAGTGCGCCACAAGGAAGGAACACCACGGCAACTGGAGAGCTTGAGACGCGACTAACAAAGCAGTGTCTTCTTGATAAATATACCTTTAGGTGCTATTGTAGTGTGCGTGCACACAGAGGCACACAAACATCCATGAAAACTTTCACACAGATCACATATAGGTATAGACAGAGCAAAACACCTACCGACATTAATGGCTGGGCTTTCATAGATCAGGATTATTAAATCACTGCCTACGTCATAACGCTGAACAGGTGATGGAGGGCACATTTAGTCAAAGTTCATGCAACGCAGGGTAGCAAGCAAAGTTGCTGTGCGGCCTGAACGGGAAAGCACTGAAGAGTGCCTTATCTTCTAAGATATGATCCTCTTCAGCTCTGTCCCTGCTGGGTGCACTTAATGCTGCCTAGTGCCAACGCATGTACCCTAGCACCATGGTGCAATGTTGCTGCGGTATGGGCATGATCAGTGTTTAATTTGTCAAAGGATAGGTGCTGGTGCCCAAATTTTTCTCAGAAGCCTGCAGCCAGTGCTTTCGAATACCAAGGCTGCATAATCTTGACTCCATCTCACACCTCCTTTATACACCACCAGACATGCTATGCCTTTTCATCTCACTCTTGACATATTTTTTTTTTAGTGCTTTCAATCTTTGTTTGTGCCTGTTTCCATCTTTCTCCTTCTCCTTCTTTCCCCTTTTCTCGTTTTTCTGTCGTCTGGCTCAAAGTCCCCTGAGGAAAAAATAAGTGTTGATCCCGAGAAATGAGCACTGATGGGTGCCACCTGCACCGGCATTGACTCAAATTAAGCACTTTTCAGGATTTTTTGTGCTGAAGGGAATATCTTCCTGGACAAAAACAATCCTTAGAGTTATATTCGTCTTTCTATGTGTAGTGCAGAATGGAGCACACATTGGAAAAGGAAGTAACGGAAAAAAAAACATATTTCTCTTTGTTACAAGTCTGTCGGGTAGGCGCACCATTTTGGTGCAAACCCATATTCACACATCGTTGTAAATCTGGGTTTGCATCAAAATACATGGGTGGATGCATTGGAACACCCATGTTCCACCAATTTAGCGTCTCTCAGATGCAAATTACCGCAAGGCAGCCTGTGTACTGTGTTGTGTTACTTTGCATTTACTAAATCACGCAAAGCAACACATCCAACTTTGTGTAGTTAGTAAATATGAAAAAGGATTTTCTGTCAGGGCTGTGCCAGAAAAGTGACACAACCCCAATACATAATTATAGTAAATCTGAGCATTAGTGGTTTCCATTTCTAAGACTTGTGCTCTTTGCCCATTCTTTAACTCTCCTATTAGATCTTATGGTGTAGCATAATGAGTTCCTTGTGGTAATTAATCAATTAGTTCTTTCTGGAATCTTTTACTGAAAATTGTGTGTTAACCTCACTCAGGTAGGAAGGTATTTGCAACCCCTGAGATGTGATCTCAGTCAGGGCTGGCTTTAACGCTGGTGGCGCCCAGTATAACAGTTGTGGTTTGCACCCCCCATTAACCACCTTCTCCAAGAATTTCCTCACTACCACACTCTAGCAGTGTCCATAGCCTCTCTCTGTGTGCGCAAGTGAATAGTGCGCAGCAAAATCAAGTCTTAGTACTTGTTATAACTAGGCATAGCCTCTCTCTGACATACATTGAATTTTTTTATAGCACAACTTATAGTTCACCCACACTCAATTCTGTGATCTGCATGGTATACATTCTTTGCAGCAGGCACATTAACCCTCAGTGCTACTTTAGGATGAGTCAAAACTGCCACTCGACAAAATTCCGATCCCTCACCAGTGGGAACATTAATCACTAAAGTTATCTTGACATTTGTATTGTTGCCTGAAAACTGCTGGAGGCAGAAGGAAGTTCACATCCTTCAAAACCAATAGTTCTTTTTAAACAAGGCACCCCCCCACCAAAGTCAGCACCAGGTGTGGCTTCACCGGTCACACCACCCTAAAGCTGGCACTGATCTTGGTTTATGTTCCATGATGATGTTACTGGCTGCCTTAGTCTTGTACAATCATTTTAATACAAGCAAAACAACTTACAAAACGTGAAAAGCATTTCTGTAACAGGTCTCCCAGAAGACAATATTGTGCTGCTCGATCCAAAGCTTTCCATTGAGATTGCTGAGTGAGGTGAGGTAATTTCCTATAGAGCTGGTAAACCTGTTTCCGGCCGAATCAAAAATTTGCATGAAAGAGACTAAAGAGATAAGCGAGTAAGTAATGCACAGGAGAAGGAACCCAACTAACAATTGTGTGCAGTGCAAGGGACTATAGCTAAAAATCTGTAGGTACTCCGGACAAATCAATGACATAGTAGGATAAGAAGAAATACAATTCCCATGCTTACCCACAATACTGTGGTGTTTCAGGTTCAGCCACAAAGTCGCAGCACATAAGCAAGTCCCAGGAGAAGAACAGACCATCTTGTTTGACCTACTAGGTACAACCCGGGAACCAGCATGCACTTTCCAACACGGTCTTTGGAGGCGAAAGAAGACTTTGGTAGCAGTTTTAGAGAGGTGTTTCCAGTTAGCTACAGCAGGATTCGGCTGACATTCAGTGAAAGACAAGGAAACTCTTAGTTCAGGAGTTAAGGAACATTACTGAATGAGGGTGGTTGTGCCCTTTGTCAAGTCAGGCTTTTTGTACTTTTGGGTATTTTCAGATAAGAACTCAAACTTATAGCTCTGAGAAGTGAGGGGGCTTCTAGAGGCGTCAGAGGTTATGGAGGAGCGCTGACGCGCGATGAAAGATGTTGGGGGAGGGGATGATTGTTGATGGCAAATTTACAAGAGTGAAAGTCTGAGTAGTCACCACTATTCATTGAAAGAGGAAATTATTGCAAATCAGACAACAACATTTAAGAAAAATAAGATAATAAGAATAGAAAGAAATCTGTTGAGGCAGCGAATTCATAGAGACCAAAGGCACATGATCTCACACGTGGATACTGGGGAGAGCAGAGTCTAACGGTCATCTTGGAGTTCAGTATGTTCTATGTTCTCCCCACATCCATTCTTTTCCTGAGTGAGGCCAGACTGGGAACGCAATCCAGCCCTGGCAATTCAGTCGGGCCGGCCGCCAGAGGGTGGTGGTGGGAGGGGGGGTGCATGTGGAAAACACTGCAGCGGCTTTTGCTACAAGGGGCTGATATTGCACAGCTAATCTGCAAAACCGGCCCCCGGCAACAAAAACGGCCCCACCCTGGTGTCCCACCGGGGAAACGCCTGGTGGCCGCTACGGCCAGTCCTGCCCTGATCCTGAGGGAGCATTTCCTGTATTGTATAAGATGAGTAATCCTTGGGCATTCAAGGAAGAGGAGTTTGTTGAACATCTAAGTTCTTGCTGCTTCGAGAGAGCACAAGGAACAACTGACACCATGCCCGTTAAAGTTTATAGAAAACTTCTGAATCTACAGAACTCTCTTATAAGTCAAGCCACTTTGTGCTAGATATATCTTTTCACATAGTGTTGAAAACCTGCATTTGAACCCCCATCACACTCCAGCGAGTGCGCGCATTTATATATAGTTTGTGCACATTTTCAATGACAAATCAGCACTTGGCTTTTATAGCAATATATTCCTAGGTACGGCAGTAAATTTTTCCACTGAGAAAGCTTGTGCTGGAATTAATAAAATCATCAATGTCAGCAATAAGGCAGTCTTCAATGTTCCAGTGTTCTCCATGATGAGTCACAAATGTTCAAAGCATGTCCTAGTAACAGTTAAAGACAGCATACATTTATTTTTAAGACGCTTCATATTAATAAACACATTTAAGAGGCACTAGTTAAGTCATTAAACAGTCACACTTGCATAAACACTTCACAGGCTTTGATTGGTAGAAGAGGCAAACGTGAAGGCTGTGTTAGTAATTCATTAGTACCTAATAGCTGTATAAACTGCAGTATTTGGCATTTACGCAGCCAACGTTGTTTATGGGTGTCCCCAAATGTAGAGTGTCGCATAATGTTTGCAGGTTCCCCTACAGTGGGAAACTTCCTGGGGGCTCTCGCAACCGTTCCCCAACAAGATCATGCCCGGGTTATCATGAAAGCCCTTACAACTGAGTATAGTAGAATCGGGGCAGATGATGCCACCTTTCCGAAAACCCCTGTTAGTGTGGTCAGCGAGGCATGTGTTCAGTCTTTTCCCAACAATGAAGCTACACTGTGGGTTAGACCTGAGACCTTATTAACATGAAGCCAAAAGATACTGTGCCCTGCAACTAATGGTTCTTTTTCTAGATACTTGTTGAAACAACAAAGGTGCCGATTCCGATCCTGGAAAAATTTTCCCCATACGAATCGTATCCGGATTTTTTACCGTACGAATCGTACAAGTAGCGTACAAACTGCCAAGTACGATTCGTATGGGAAAAAGTCCATACGAATCGCATTGGGAAAATTTCCCCACACGTCCTCGGGTCGGAAAATGTGTCCGACACATCCCCGGACGATTTACCGTACGAGTCGGAAAAATGAAGTCCGACCGCGCAAGTACGATCCGTCCCGTCCCTCCGATTGTACAACCGTATGGAAAAAACACCGTACGGACCGAACTCACATAGCAACCATGGAGACATGTGCCCACATACGCGCCGAACACCCCACCCCAGACCCCGTATGTACGCGCAGAACACCCCCCCAGCCCTCGTATGTACGCGCCGAACATACACTGGTGGGGTGTGGGTACGCTCCATTCATACACGGGTGGGGGTATGCTCCGAACATATACTGGTGGGGTGTGGGTACGCTCCATACATACACGGGTGGGGGTCCGCTCCGTACGTACCCGTACCCACGCTCTGAAGGCCTGGGTACGGGCCGTCCTGCCATTGTTGGAGTGACGTAGGGTCACGCGTGGTGCGACCCGTACCCACGCTCTTAAGGCCTGGGTATGGTGCGGACCCCCAATGGGGGGCCGTAGGGGTCCGCACCGTACCCATGCCTTCAGAGCGTGGGTATGGGTCGTACCACGCGTACCCCTACATCACCCCAACAATGGCGGTACGGCCCGTACCCACGTTCTAAAGGCCTGGGTACGGGCCGTCCTGCCATTGTTGGAGTGACGTAGGGTCACGCGTGGTGCGACCCGTACCCACGCTCTTAAGGCCTGGGTACGGTGCGGACCCCCAATGGGGGGCCGTAGGGTTACGCACCGTACCCATGCCTTGAGAGCGTGGGTACGGGTCGTACCACGCGTACCCCTACATCACCCCAACAATGCTGGTACGGGCCGTACCCAGGCCTTTAGAACGTGGGTACGGGCCGTACCGCCATTGTTGGGGTGACGTAGGGGTGGGCGTGGTACGACCCGTACCCACGCTCTTATGGCGTGGGTACAGTACGTACCAGAATTGTTGTGTTGCCGGTTCGCGTCAACATCCACTTCCGTTGTGGCGGACGCAGGCGTTGCTGGACACGCCCCCACCCCCTCGAAGTGACCAGGCCCTGAAGGTCAGGTATGTCCAGGGCATGTATGATTTGTGACCTGGGTGGGGGTTATGTGTCATGCCCCTGCCCCCCCCTTTGCCCCTGGGTGTTGGTCTGACCTTCTGCGGCGTCTGCGTGGGTTCCTGTGGAGCAGGTGGACTGCTTTGAGGGCCGGGATGACACGTAGGTTCGGGTCCATGGCTGTCCGTCGCGTACAGGTGCTCCTTGTGCGCACCGTCCTGATTTCCCGGCAGTTTTTGGCAGCCGGAAAATATTGTCCGTGTGGGGTGACGTCGGTACGGATCGTACTTCCTGGTTCGTGAAACGCAGCCTGAATGCGGCCCGACGTCACGTCGGCGCTTTCCCGGATCACATTTGTATGTGTATTTTCGTCGGTCGGTGTTTTGTACGATTGGTACGGAAATAGTGTTTCCATACGAATCGTACTTGCATCTTTGTAATGTGTTATCACCGGGTACGAGTCGGACGGAGAAAATGCTCCGTCCGACGGTTCGTACCCGGTTTCTCCAGGATCGGAATCGGCCCCAAAGTGTTTGCGAGGGGGAGAATTTAGCCATGTGTCTATTGGGAGTGGGGCATCATGCCATCAGTGTGGATGGGGTGGGGTCTACATTGGGTGGGGTTTGTGGGTAAGAAAAGGATAGGAAATGAGTGGTCAGGGCAAGCCTAGGTACGTAACGGGGGCCTCCAAAATCAGAGATAGGCATGCTGCTTTTTACTTTTGCATTTGATTAATAACTGGGAGTTTGGTATTTCCACAAAAAGTACTATATCTACTGTATCAAAATACACAAACATCATTGGTTAAGGGGGTTCAATAGCAAACTTCTCCTCGACTACATTCCACTAATCATTAAATAAGTGATAAGCAAAATCAAGAGAGACGGATGCATGGATATTCTTAAAAAAACAATGATCACAAAGTCTCTGGTTATTGAGAGAAAGCAGTGGGGTCAAATGCAGGAGAATGTGAGAAAATGCTCCTTTTTACATGGCCAGACTCATTTTTTTGCTGACGTTTATTATTGGTTTTTAGCCTCTGCACACTGGGGCACTGCTGTCCAGTGCCCAGTGTACGTGCACTGACCCCTAAATCTCGGCTTTGGGACAAGTTTATATATTTTATGTTGTCTGTTCGCCTGCCTGAGCTCCTGGAGGCTAATTTGCACTAGCCTGCCTGCAGCACCCTGTCAGTGTTTGACCTTAATGAGGTGTGAAATCTGCCCCAACAGCAGGACAGTGGCTTAAACCTGGTGACCGGGTGAACTAGATGTGGGGCAGGAGATCCATATCAGCTCTGGAAGGACAGATGGGGAGTTTCCAGGAACATCATTACTTAGAAAGGGACAGATTCTTAGTTTAGTGTAAGGGGAGACCTGATTAATGGGAAGTCTTTGTTCTTTAGACACAGGGCAGCCAATTGGGCACCATCCTAATGGGAGGGGGAGCTGATTCCAGAACCAGTTTGGGGTAGCTTGGGTGAGGTGACTACACATTTCCCTAAATATACCCCTGTGAGGCACACAAGCTCCGTACAAGGGCAGGGGAATGTGCCATTTGATTCCCCATAGAATAGTGCATTCTGGGCCAGTTTGCAGTAAAGCAAACAGGGTTTGAAGCAAATGTGAACAGGGTTGCCTATGGGATCTTTTTCCCCATTGATTAGGGATTGTCCAGAAGCCATCCCCACCCACTGGCTTGTGAAACCTACAAAGCTGACACCTCACCCACAGCTCCTTAGAACACTTTTTGGACTTGTGAAAGAACAGAAGAAGGACTGCGCCTGCTGTTTGAGATCTGTGAGGAGATCTAAAGGGCTGGGCAAGCTGGTACGTTTATCCAGGGCAAAGAAGTGGACTCCACAGATCAGTTTGAAAACCTTATGTGTGGCTACAGGCACACAACATTCTGTAAGAGGTATTTTCCTGAAGTGACCAGTTGCAACTTGAAAAGGACTGGACCCTGCTGGTGGCCTCTGCTGGAGTAAGTCTTGACCCTAAGTGCTGCCCTTGAGGTCCTGGGAGCCTTAGTGGTGTCCAAAATGACCTATTCTTAAATCTCTGAAACATCTGGACTTTGAAAGATTTGGGACTTCCAGACCTTTGAAGTCAATCCGCAAAAGGCATTACCTCATTGTGCAAGTTCGTCCTACTTGGAACTTTTTTCTGCTCTGAAAACCTGTTCAGCAGACCCTCATGGCAAGCCTATCTGACTTCAGTGCAACCTTCCCGGATACAGCCTGCATCCTTGTCTTGCTGGAGGATTCTGAGCTCCAAAAAAGAGAGTAAGTCCAAATGAAGAAATCATGAACGTGTGGGGGCACAAAAAGTATCTGACGACAAGTGGGCTTCCCTATCTGTGAAATGTGAACTTTTACCCCTCTGCACTTTGCCCGCCAAAACCAACAGTTTCAGAGGGACCTTGTCTAATGGTTTTCTGGCTTCGAAACAACTTCCTTGGATATAGTTTGCACCCATGCTACCCAGAAGGATATTGACTTCCATTTCGGAGCCTATGTATGAAAGTAGAATCTTTTGCCCGGGTTGGGCCTGCTTTGCATAAATGATCCACACTTTATTGCAGTCGGCCTGAAATTGTGCTTAGGTCCCAGTCACCCATGAACAGTGATTACTAATTGTTTTTTTACTTTTCCTTTGTGTTTTTCTCCAAAATCTTTAAAGATTAATATCTCTGGTTCCCCTTATTGGATTTTTATCATTTTGGTTTAATTTTGATAATTGCATCCTTCTCTATTGTTTTTCATTGCAGTGATATTTTTATTGTGTTTTGTTTTTGACTTTTAACTGTTTTGGAACTTCAAGAAGCTTGACACATTTCCCATAGCTGCTCAGGGTTGAGCTCAGGTTTAAATTATTGAAAAATTTGCCTGGACCTAACAGGTGAGTGGCTTATTTGTGGAGGACTACCATCCACCCAAATTAAGAAATCCCTTTCTTACTAGGAAAAAATGCAGAAAAAGGCAGGGCCTTTTTTTCTTATGTGATTGCAATATATGTATATACAACTGGTATCCAAGTAATTAGGTCCCTAAGGTATCAGGTAGTGAGCAAGTGGGAAAGAGGAAGTGGATCAGAAGAAGGTGAGACTTTGGATGGGCGAAAAGTAGAGGTAGTTTTCATAAGAAAGTGAGATGGAAATGGAAGACAGAGAGGGCGGAGAATGAGAAAGACAGGGGAAGAAGAGGATGATAAAGGCACCGGACAAAGGAAAAGGGTAGGATAGCAAGGGAGATTGAAGGTGGAGGGAAAAGTGAAGTAGTGAGAGAAAAGTCAAGAGTATTGAAGAGTGGGATGTGATAATGGGGTAGAGAGGGAGTTAGGAGCGTAGGATGGGGTAAAGGTGGGCAGTTCATTCTCACTCAACAGGGCTAAAGGAGGTAGCTGGATATTTTCCATCTACAGGGTCTGTCAGGGAAAGAGGGGGTGGGGTGTGTTAATCACCTAGTTCCCATACTGACTTGCTAGATATTTGTTGGAGGCATTTACCTCCTAACAGAGATAGCGTATGTTCAGAAATCCGAAGAATGCATCCTTTCGTTTTTTAATGTTGTGGAATTATACAGCCTAATTAGAACACATGTAGCGACAAGCTTCTTGTGTTATTTTGAAGGTGTTTTTCTCCGCTTGTATCCTTCTTATCAAGGGTAGACTGCATAAATTAATTGAAAGATTGCTCATTTGAACCTGGATGTTATAAGCGAGTACAAAGCAGGAAGGAGTGTAACATGGTTTTGAATTGTGCACAAATAGTAAGTGTATCTATAATGCAAGAGAATACTATGCTTGAAGAATAAATCTTGAATATTTAAAGTCCTGATGGACATATTATTTTCTTTACCCATAACCTCGTTAAGACTGCCACTGATCTAGTTTTTGGCAGTCGTACGTTTCTGCGCAAGGAACCTGGTGTTTCTCTGCCTTCTTTCTTTGAAGCACAGCAGGTAAGGTAAACTGGAATTCTGAAACACCGGAAGCAATTCATTAGCTTCACCAAGAGTTCTAGCACCCTCCCTGCTTCTTCAGTGCTATCATCACATGGCTGTGAACTGATGTGCAGAAACTGTAAACTATATCACACGGTCAATGTGCATATTGAGGGTGTGCGAAGCCTGATAGCTCGCAATTTTGTATAATTTGCATAGCTACCTGTAGTTTTAAAACAAGAATTGGCAAAGCCAATACGTATGTGTTTAATGGGCTAATGCGTACAAGGCAAGCGTGTACAAGTGCACATGCGTGCATGTGCTAGCAATGAGGAGCAGACAAAGAGAGAGTCAAAGAGATATAAAACAGTCTCTTGTGCATTGCAATGCATGCACTCTGTTGGAGAAAGGTGGAAGGACACAACCAGCCAATAGCGTTAAGTGAGAGAGAGAAATACTCACCTGGGCTAATACAAGACATGATTGACTAACTCTTAAGTCAGTGGCTGAAAGAGGTTGGGTAAAATATCCAGCCATCGAATGAGAGGATCCAAAGCCCATAATATGTACATTGGAAACAACAGATCTGTTTTGACAGCTGCACTGCCAAACCCAGACCTGCAAATGAGGGGCATCCAGAAATACCCAGCTAGATTAGTCCTCCTGCACCAAGTATTGATAACCCAGCCTACCCACACTCAGACCATCATCACTGCCAGCACACTTTATTGCACCTACCCCACAATGTCCATGCTGCCCTCCGTGACACCTACCAGTGAAGGAACAAGCCTGCTCAACTGCTGGGTGGGCTGTTTTTAACTAACCATTACATGGATGTAGAAATTTTTTAAAGGTCTGCCTCCTATCTGTATGCCAGAAGTTCTTAATTTGCATGTGTCATCAAACGTTCACACATCACCTATGCAGAATACACGTACTCAGGGCTTTCCTTATACCGCATTGCCGCACCAACTTCCAGGGCTCAGAACGACTCTGGTATCCAAGAGGTGATGTCTTCTTTGCCTCATGAAAACATTGATTACTTCGTAAGGGCTCTTTTATTCTTCAACATGTACATTTCACATTCTTTTAAAGCATAATAATATTTAACAAAAAAGCCATGTGTATATGTACGATGTGTATGCACACTCGGACGAGATTTGAAATAAAAGTTTACATTCTTGAACTCTTAGAGGTTTCAACAGTTATTTTGTTGAGGTAAGAATTATGATTGAATGAATGGATGATACTTGACCAGTACTCCAGTTAGGCTCTCATCAGTAGTATGTTTTGCTTCTTATCAGCGAGGATGCATATACTTGGAATCCATAGATGATAACTAACTTCATACCCTGGTAAAGCACTTGAATCCTGATGCAACACTTCACGTCTCTGTACAAGAAATGTGATTAAACATACATTTGGGCTACTAGATTCAGATTTCTTAGCAGTTTGGGTGGAGATCTTCTTTGTGCTTGGGAGAGTCACTTTGTGATGCCTTTCTGTATCTTGCCAGGAACCAGGAAAACACTCTCATACTCGAACTTCCTGAAATACCAGTAGACCACAAAGTTGCTAATGTCAACAATTTGATCACAATAGAGGAACTGGGAAGGGCGTGACCCTGTGCATCATTGTTTTACTTGGTACAAAACATATCACAAAGCTCAATAGTAGTTACATTGTATTGTATCTTATCAGAAACATTTGCTATAACTATTTGAATTGTATTATATAATACTGAATACTATACATTGATTTCGAATGACTATGCAGTTTTATTTGTGTATATTGGTTTTTACTTGTTGCAATTTCTATGAGTTGATTTTAGCTCGAAATAAACAATGTTGATGATGATTACCCTAGTAGTCATACAGTTTGTTTCTTTCAAAATCCATTGTTTATGCTAATGGGGAGGTGGAAGTCGTTTCTAAGTTAAGGCCCAATTGTCATGCATGTTATAAGCTTTTAAGTTTTTAAAGAATCTTTCAAGGCTAGGTGAAGAAGTAAGTGTGAAAGTAGTACTTACAACAAGAGAAGTACACATACATAGGTAGAAACTCTTAAACCACAGCATAGTCAAGTTACATAATTAAAAAACATACAGAACACCATGTGGTGATATTCTATTATGAGGTGCACTATGGATTGCCAGTTTTTCTGCATAAATGCATCTAATTTATAGAATCATTACATGGTATGAAGAAATACTTCTTCAACCATTAAACATCGGAAGACAGCTTTTTGTATGCAAGAGAGGGCATATCCTAAACATACATTTTTGTACAATTTTAAAACAGAGTTATAAGCATATACAATATGCAATGATGTGCAATATGGATTACACAATTACTATTGTACTGAAAACTGTATTAACCAATATCTGTAAAAGATCTTGAAAGCCCAAACACGGAACGAAATAGTCCTGTTTAAAAGCACTTAGGTACTGTTTTTTCAATGCAAATGTATGTTATGTATCATTGTAGGAACACAAAGAACGAACATATCACAACTTTAGTTGAATTGTGAGGTCTTCTTGAGCGGAGGGCGACCACCTCTTCGGGCATTGAGCCACTGAAGTACAACCCGTGTGGGGGAAACAGGAGGAAGGTGCTGGATCCCCTTCAATGAGATGGAACTGTGCAGGTTGGGAAGAAGCTACTCCTTGCCCTGAAATGCAGGGATCAACAGATGATATATTTTTAAATTATAATGTAAACTAGAGCTTGCAAACAGGTAGAATTGTTCACCATAAAATCTTTCAGTGTATAATTTATGGCCAACTCTTTTGGAACTGTTAGATTACTGTTGACGCACATTTGCATACATTCTGTCAAACTGTTGATGATGGTCATATTTTTGTTAGTTCCCATGGTAAGATAATATATTGATTTCTGATGTCATGAAGTCTCTCCTTACCTTTATGTTGTGCCGCTGAACGAAACCATTCATCGATTGAGCTACTAAACATTTTCTCAATGATATTCAGTAAGCTCATTCCATTTCCTATCTGACCCTACCGCACCAATTCCAACACCTACACATACAACTACACTGCTCATTCCACTATTTATCTGCATCCTCTTAATCTCTTCATCTCATATTCTGCAGTTTTTGGTCCGCCAAATCTCAGTTTCACGTTCCTAACTCCACTGTGTCCCACATATTACTAGCTATTTTCCTGCTTAATATATGGCTTCCAGCTCTAGCTCATACTTATACTTACAAACTGCATGTTGTCATTCCTCCACAGTGTGCATCAACATTCGTCTCTTGTTTTCCAATGCCCTACATGCTTATTGCTGCTTGATGTTTTCCCCATCTGCTTAGTTCCATCTAAAACGTGCCTTGACCCACATGCCATTGCATGTCAGTTTGTGCTTCCATATGGTCTTTCTTCCAAATGATGACTAATGAAAGTACAAATTGAAATTCCGAAAAGGACCACTATCAACTACCTGTACAATACAGGGCACACTTCATATTAAGACGTGAAAGTTGTTAACCCCCCCCCCCCCCAGCTGGTGCTATCAGAAATTGAATTGAAGGTATCCGCCCCTGGCTTGTGGAGTACCTCCAGACCCGGAGTGTTCATTGTTTCCAAAGCTTGGAATTCCACAATAGTAATGTCCATCACCATCAGTCACACTGGTGTCATTCATGTGCTCCTTGGCTTCACCACACGTTGCAGTTTCTTTTAGCAACGCCATACCACGGTTTCATAATAACCTTTAGAGATCAATAGATGTTGGACGCAGCATTCAGCTTCTGCCGTGCTCTCACCCTTGTAACATTTAATAGCCGCAGAGATGTGTCATAGTAATGAACACCAAAATAGACATTCAACTGTGCATCACTCAGTCCACAATCATTCCAAAGCCTGTTCTTAAAATTGTACTTTCTTTTTTCAATAGCGTCTTCTTTGGACATGCCCAATGCAGCACACCGGTTAACTACTCCACTCTGAGGGTGAGGATACACCCCCCTTTTCCAGCAGCAGCGCTGTTATCCGACAAGAGTAAAATAATGTGTTGCTGAAAAAAATGGTGTTGATGGTGCCTGTATAGCTTCTATTTAATCTACTTTTTTTGTTTGCAACCAAACCTTTTTGACTCTGGTCATCACTTTACTTTCATCGGACATCTACTCTACAACAGTGCTTACAACGCTTACAAAGGGAGAGGTGTGGCGAAGCGGCCAGAGCGGCTGACTCAGGAGCGCAGGCTTTACAGTTCGATCCCCGGCGGCAGCTCAGTTTCATGTGACTCTGGGCAATAGCTCACTTAATCTCCCTGACGGCCCACAGCGCATTGAAACTCTTAACGGGGTGATATGTTCGCGCTTTACAAATAGGAATTATTGTTTTATTAATATGCCTGCTGCTAGGCCACCAGCCTTTACAGCCTCCTAATTTCTCCTTCTCCCATTACCTCCTTTCTCTTTTCTCCATCACTTCTAATTCTTCAATGTTATCTTTTCTCTGCTCGTCTTCTATTGCACTTTTCTGTCCCCCTTTTCTCTTGCTCCCTACCATAAACTTTTTTTTTTTATCAGGCACTCTAAGTTTTGATATTGGCAGAATAGCTTTTCACATTTCTAGTCCTTCTGCTCATGTGCATGTATGCAGAAATTCAAAAACCGAATCTGGAGGAAATTGAAATAAGGGGACGCGCTTACCTTCGCCACAGGTGCCGTGAGGGGAACGGCTTAACTTTGTCCATCAGCGGAGCCGTGAGGGGAACGGCGTCACTGCATCCATCGCTGCCGTGAGGGGAACAGCCCTTACCTTGCAAACTACATCCCCCAGAAGGCCGTACCTGAGTACCAGCGTCATCAGAGGGCGTCAGGAGCCCTCAAAACATTGCGGGGGCAGACGCAGCGCGGGACGCGCACAGGCGCTGCCCGGGCCAAGGGCGGGCCCGTCTGTGCCCATCAGAGGCCGAAGGAGGTCGGGTCGGGCCACCCCCCTAAAATCTCCATAATGGGTAAGCGCAAACAAGCAGAGTCTATGGAAGGGAATGGGAAGAAAGCGAAGGTCCCCAGAAAATCTGATTGCATAATTTCTTATTTGTCTTCTGCTGTTGGGGTGCTATCCAAGGAAATTGCTAATGCTGAACAGGAACTTGGTTTGGTACCTCCCATCCTGCCCTGTGAAACCAGTGACTGTGTGGCAGTACCCAGCATACCTCTGGAACCTGTGGTGGTTGTGTCCAGTCCATCTATAGGAAGGGAGTCTGTTTTATTTTCCCAGGGTTTGGCTGATCAACGGGAGCAATAGGCCCATGGCAATGCAGGACCTGCGAGGAACTGCAAGAAGAAGATCAAGAAACGACCTAAACCCCTAAAAGCTGCCCTGTCTACCGAAGGGCAATTAGAGACCCTAACGGTGGACCTATTAGAAGACATAATTACCTCATGAATAGAACCTTTACTGGTGGGCATCGCTAAAGACATTGTTGAGACTCTGAATGCCTGCGTGGCCGATCTGCTTAAAAAATTTACCAGTTTGGTAGCCTCCATTAAAGAGTTTAGTTTACACCAAGTGGGGGCTAGTGAGGCTATGCATAGTCAAACTAGGTCAGAGAGGGGCACGGGTGTTTCTTCTGGGCCAATGATTCAATCATGTTCTCAAGGGTCGGGTAATACCTCTGGTAGGGGAAAGAGCATGGACCCACTCCCTCCCACTGCGCAGCCGTTATTAGCTAATCATACCAATGGTAATATGTCGCTGGCGGCTAGTAATGCCGCACCCCAGTCCTTCGGAAGCAGTGTGAAGCACGCTAGGGACGGTTTGGTTACCCTTGACCTTCCCCCGGAATCGGCCCCCTTGGTGGCTGTTTTTGTCAGGGTACCTGTGGTGTCTATGCATTCATTCTTAGTGCACTTCTTTTACATATAAATGTTAGAACGTTACTTTGTACTTGTCTAAGTATTCCATGTATTACATGTTTGGAATGTTTGGGTTAGAGGATGGAATTGCTTCTCTAGCAGTTGGAGCAGCCACCTTGAGCCCTCTACACCTGTATACTTGTATATCCTGTTGGCTGGAATAAACTCCTATCAAAGAGTGAAGATTCCTTGTCTACTTGAATTCCTGCACAACTTTCCCAAGGAGGATACACTTCAAAATTGGCGACGAGGATGGGATGAATAATTTTTTTTGTGCAGGTGGACAAGTCTAATGTTTCAGAAGATGACATTGAAGAATGTATAATTGCCAGCATTGATGACACTGTAATCTGTTCTGACATGGTAGAGTGGCATAAAGCATTAGAAAGTGATGCAGTACTCAAACAAGTTATGGAATTTGTAGTGAAAGGTTGGCCTAAGGAAAGATCTGTTGAACCTGAGTTACAACCATTTTGTAAGGTTGCAAATGAGTTATCTCTGGAAGGTGATCTCTTAGTCAGAGAAGGTAAATTGATTCCCCCAAATTGCCTTCGACAAAGAATCCTAGAAACGGCACATTCAGGTCATTTGGGTATGACTGCCACCAAGCGCAGAGTTCGCAATGATTTTTGGTGGCCATCGGTTGATCGAGATGTGGAAGCACTTGTTGTTAATTGTACACAGTGTTTGTACAGTGACAAACATTTGGTCACAAGTTCTCCATCTCCCAAACCTTCAATTTCTCCCAATAGAGTATGGCAAAAGGTCGCAGTAGATTTTCTTGGACCATTTCATGTACTACCCAATTGTATGAGATATTTAATAGTCTTAATTGATCATTTATCCAGGTGGGTAGAGGTCAGAGGTGTTTCTGAACCAAACACAAAATCTGTCATTACATTTCTTCAGGATGTGTTCAGCAGAGAGGGCACACCGGAGGAATTACTTACAGATAATGGGGTTCAGTTTACTTCACAACTCATGCAAGAATTTCTGACAAAGATGGGCATCAAACATTTGCGCACTCCTTTTATACTTTCCTCAAGCAAATGGCAAAGTTGAAAGATTCAATAGGGTGCTAGTTGAATGCATTCAGAGTGCCATCAAAGCTAGAGTAGACTGTGAGTCTGCTGTTAGAGATGTAGTGTGGGCATATAGGACTACTCCTCACTCTGTATCTGGTTGTGTTCCTTTTGAATTGATGAGAGGGAGGAAAGTGGTATCTACGCTCAATCCGTTTTGGAAGTTGAATTGCTTGGATAATAAATGTGATGTTGCAGAGAATTCACTCATTGCCAAAAATCGCAGTGATGAAGCAAGTGTTAGGAGATGTGATAAACTTTTCGTGCCTGTCTCCAAGAAAGAAGTCAAATTTGTTGTTGGTGATCTTGTTCGTGTCAAGGATCCTTTGCTACTGCAAAAAGGGAAATCAAAGTTTAGGGATCCTGCACGTGTAGTCATTATTAGAGGTAACTCTGCAAAATTAGAGAATGGTCAATGGTGGAATTTTGGTCGTTTGGCCAGATCCAATCCTGTTTATAATCCAGTTGTAAATATTGGTGAAAGTTCTCCTGAGGTCAGAAGGAGTTCAAGATTTAGGAGAATTCCCAGTAGGTATGTTAAATAAGGATCTTTGTTCACAATTTTTGTCAAATGTGTAATTTTCTCTTTTTGTAAAAAGGAGGGAGATATGTGGTGTCTATGCATTCATTCTTAGTGCACTTCTTTTACATATAAATGTTAGAACGTTACTTTGTACTTGTCTAAGTATTCCATGTATTACATGTTTGGAATGTTTGGGTTAGAGGATGGAATTGCTTCTCTAGCAGTTGGAGCAGCCACCTTGAGCCCTCTACACCTGTATACTTGTATATCCTGTTGGCTGGAATAAACTCCTATCAAAGAGTGAAGATTCCTTGTCTACTTGAATTCCTGCACAACTTTCCCAAGGAGGATACACTTCAGTACCTCCACTCCGTGAGGGTGCGTTGGAATCTATGTATGACTTATTGAGGAACACTAGATCTTGGTGCTCAGCCTCCAGTTGTGGCGGCCTGGATATCTCCCCTAACATTATTATGGCAAGAAGGGTGGGATGGGTTGGGAGGCGGCCGAAGCTGCTTGTGGGTGATTGTGTAATCGTTAACTTTAACAGACCGAATATTGCAGATAGATTGTTTTGGGATGGGTCTGAGGTAGGGCATGGGGGAATTAGAGCAGTCCCCCTAGGGTTTTTTTACCCACCCCCATCTAAACTCTTATCCGGTCTACACAGTCACCGGGCTGAAGCCCGTATTGTTAAAAACACTCCTCCCACACCTCTGAGGCAACATCCTCCGTCTAGACTGCCCTATCAGGCGGGGTGTCAAAGTTCTGGGGTTTCGTTAATGCCTGGAGATTGTCAGCTTCCTAATAATGTTTTGTTGCCCCGTCCTTCTAATTTTATTTTGAACAACTATTATACCCCACTGTCAGATCTGGAAGATAATGATTGACTAACAAACTCGGCTCAGCTACCTGATTTTTGTATTGAAAAACCGGTTGGAGGGGCCAGTTGTAAATTAATTAGCTGGAACGTGGCCGGGACCAGAGCCAAAAGAGAGGATGCGTCCTGGCTCGATTTCCCAGGCAAATATGACATTATTGCCATGCAGGAAACTTGGGACCCCTTAGGTAATTTTTTTCTGGATGGTTATTCTAGTTTTGTGGTACCGGCTGTTAGGGGTGGTGCAGGACGAGCGAAAGGGGGCCTAATATTCCTTTTTGCACTCCATTTGGTGGGCACATTCACCCGCTTGGTGTCTGGTTCCAATAACTTTCTTTGTGTTGAATGGTTCGTTTCCCACTCTTTGAAAGTTTTATTAATTAATTTTTATAACTCAAGGGACTGTGTTGATTTTAATCAACATGTGATCGCCTTGCAAATTTTTATGTTAGAATACAGTCAAAAACAAAACACTGGTTTCGAGATCGTCCTTATGGGCGATTTTAATGTTCATTCTTGTATTGGTGAGTGTTATCTGAGGTCCCATGAAGCTCCTGAGGGGCCCTCAGGTGCTGTGGTGCCCCATTTTGAGCATACTAAGCAGGGGGCGGCCCTTGAGGTTTTCCTTGCCACCACCAACATATTTGAGTCTAATCTTATAGAGGCTGGGGGCAGGGCTATTACGTTTAAAGGTTCTACCTTGGGATCAGTCATAGATTACATTTTTATGTCTTCTGGTGCCTTAGCTAGGGCTATAGCTCACAAAGTTGTCCCGTCTGCCCACAGTGATCATAACCCGGTATTTCTGGAGCTGGTTTTGCCGGAGAGTCCGGGTGGTTTGCGCCAGGATTGTCAAAGAGATCTTCCCCTGATTGTGAAAGATCAGGGTCGCAGGGTCAAATGGGCTAAGGTGGTCCCCGCAACCTTTCAGGAGGAGCTCTGTGCTAAAATTGTTGGGCCATGGGCCATTTGCCTGAATGATAACTCGACTGCAGAGGAGGTGGTAAAGGCCTTTGAGGCTATTTGTGCACAGATCTCCAGGGATCTGACCTTGACTTCCACCAATACTCGCCGAGGTAGTAACCCCCCTAGATGGTTTGACGGGAGCTGCTCTAGGGCCCACAGAATTTTGTTTGAGGCGTTAAAAAGCAGCCCTAGGGATAAGGGGGCAATTGCAGCAGCGAGAAGGGCTTATAAAGGGGCCATTGCCAAAAGGAAAAAGTCAATAAAACTAGAAGCCTGGGACAATCTTTTATCCATTGATGTCCTTTGGGACAGTGGGAAGTTTTGGGCTACAATTAACCACCCTTTTTTTTTGGGCTCCGTGGGCACTGCCCAGGACTGTATAATCCCGGATGAGCAATGGTATGACCATTTTAGCAAAATTTACGGGGCAGGTGGTTTAAGTCCCGCTGGTGGTACCACCTCTTTAGTACCCCATTCCCTGCCCTGTTTATTTTTTGATCTGATGGACGTGGAGAGAGCCATAAAAGATTCTGCCAGTAATAAGGCGCCGGGCCCTGACGGAGTGCCAGCAGATCTATATGGCTACTCGCCTAGTCTATGGGCAAAGATTTTAGTCAATGTTTTTAATGCTGTTTCAAGCTATAGGTTCCCTGCTTCGTGGGCTACGGCACTAATTATTCCAATTTTTAAAAAGGGCCAACGTGGTGATCCTTCCTGCTATAGACCCATTTCCCTGTTAGACTCTGCGGTTAAGATCTTGGGCAGGGTCTTACTCCATAAACTCAGGGATGCCTTAGACAGTCAGGGCATTTTGTCTAATTTGCAATATGGGTTTAGAGCTAATAGGGGGACACTGGATCAATGTCTAAACCTACAGCTTTTGATTAGTAAATACACGGTGGCGAAGGACGGGTCCCTTTTCATGGCTTTTATGGACCTGTCCTCTGCTTTCGATTTGGTTAATCGGTGTAAGTTATGGGCCATCATGACGGAATTAGGTATTGATCCTTCTTTAGTACGTTTTTTTAGCAGCACTACATCAGGATCTCTCCGCCTCAGTGAGGGTCACTCAGGATGGGAAATGCACTAGGCACTTTAGGTCAGAGAGAGGGGTGAGGCAGGGGTGTATCCTTGCCCCACTCCTCTTTACTATTTATATTAACGGCCTGGAAAGGTCCATGGGGGTCCCGAGAGCGGACGCGCTGCGTGTGGGGGAACTGGTTGTACCAGTTCTTCTATACGCGGATGACGCTGTCCTGTTGGCCCGCACTGCTGTGGGGCTCCAGAGATTGTTGGATGTCTTTGGTGCCTTTATGGGCGCTTTAGACCTTAGGGTAAATATAAAGAAATCCCATTTTATGGTGGTAGGGAAACAGAGCAAAAAGACTAAATCTAGATCTTTATTTTGTAATGGGGCAGCTTAAGATGGCCCCATTGCTGTGTTGGGTGAAAACCTGGTTAAACCAGGAAATCACTCTTAACCATCTGATCCTTAACGACATTCTAGCCCTGGATAATGTTAAAAGAATACCCTGGCTGGAGTACGTCAGAGCGGCGTTCTCTCGCCTTGGGCGTCCTGAGCTTTTTTCGTCTCCATCACATATTGTCAAGGCGGACATTGCTTGGATTAAGCAGTCTTTTCAAGACAGGGTAAAATTGGATCGTGACGAGTGTGAACTTCTAAAACCCTGTGTTAGAGCGCATTTCATGCTCCTTTTATCTCCCTCGTTGGAACCCTATTTAAGTATTGTCTCCAATCCATACCATAGATTTATATTGTTGAGATTTAGATTTGGTCTGATCCACCACTCACTTGGTTTCTATCCGTCCTGGGGCAGGCCCGAATGTAGTAAACCATGCCACTGTGATGATTTTTCATCCCAAGACACTATGCATTTTATTATGTTCTGCGAGTTCTACTCTGTAAGCCGCAAAAAATATCTGCTCCCAATTTTGAAGGAAGACGGCTTTTTACAAGTTAGACCTGCATTGTTATTTCTCCAGCAGCAGAGTAGTACTCGTATTATATTCAGTGTGGCAAATTTCCTGCTGGCTGCTATGCGCTGTAAGGCGAAAACTTTTCCCAACCTGTGTAATTAGTGAGCAACTTTTTTTAATGTTTGGCTTTTATGTATGGCATTTTTAACTGTGCGGATTTGCTGTAATCATATTGGTTTATCTTATGTTTTGGATCGTTTTCTTGATTTTTGTATGAAATGTGTACTTTTATGATTTTAATTAATCGAATAAAGTGTTTTGACTGACTGACTGAAATAAGAATACCAAATAAGGAGGAATTAGAACTCAAATACAGCACTGTTTTAAGACATTTGTTGCTTAATGCCTAAAACTGGTATATCACAAAGAAATAGTAAATACTTCCTCCGTTGCCACTCATTTCTTACTTATAATCCGCAGCACCCTAAACCAATAACAATCGCTGCACTGGATCCTTCATAATCGACAACTTAAAACCACAAATAATACAGTCGTAAACATTTGGGAAACTCTTGCACAAAAAATGACATAAAAAATACCAAAACGACTAAATCAAACTCGACAACCTCAATAGTGAGAGGCCAAAGGTTTTAAAAGAAAGTTCTTTAAATGCATTGTCCTAAACATGACCAAGAGCTCCAGGTCACCTGCTATGGACCTACAACCTAGAATGCTTCCGTTGGTTGTTAAAGCAGTCGGGTCGGGGACATCTTGGTTTGTTTGTGGCTTCAACTCCCTGCAATGGTGATGGAACAATTTTTGGTGGGGGTGCTGCCATCATTGTTATGTCACAGAAGTTATAAGGAGTGTGATAAATCAAATCCATCAGACAAAGAACAAATGTATCAAACAAGCCATGCCTCTTCAGCAGGACAGTGGTAAGAAAGTGATTCGTTTTTCGAGCACAGCGTCCCAAATATATGACCAAAGCATGATGTGGTAGGAACAAACAGACGTTCCCGAGCAAATAGCAAGTCAAGTATTAATCAAAGATATCAGTATATCAAGAAAAGCAATTTCCAGTCCATGTAAATCAAAGGAGAATCTTCTTTTGAATTTTAGTTCTCAGGATCTCCCCTTGTGGATGTAACATGGAAGATCATGATGACAGCAAGAAGGAACTATTTGCAAATAGTTCCTTCTTGCTGTCATCATGATCTTCATCATGATCTTCCATGTTCCATGAAATTGCTTTTCTTGATATACTGATATCTTTGATTAATACTTGACTTGCTATTTGCTCGGAAACGTCTGTTTGTTTTTACATTTATCTTCTGTGTGCCTTGCTACAGAGGATTACGGGGACAACGGTGGCTGCTTCCCTTCTGTTCCCAAGAGCATTTTTGTTACCTGTTCTATGTACCACACAATTGATTTTGCGCAATTATAACTTTGCCACACATCGGAGCTTCATGATGTGGTAGGGTACTGCCATTAACAAAGAGTGCATTAAGCATTTAAATAGACTCTGGAAAATAGCCACTAAATCTGCATTAGACATGTAATTTTACTACTAAACCTATTTGGGGCACAAACAATAAAGTGTGCCAATCAGGTTTCTGTGTATATTTATCATTTGCACATCATACAAGTAAAGTGTCTTAGTTTGTTTTGATCGTATTGTGGTAAATAAAATAAATATTACCTGACTGAATTTCATGCGGAATCTTAAATTAAAGTAAATAGCTCAAAATAACAAGAGGCAGAATCCGTGGTATAAGAGGTTGTCTAATGGGCTTTATTCCATTCAAAATGGCCGACTCGAGTCGCGGCCCTCAGGTTCCGTCACCACGAAGGTTCAGGAAGTGAAGTACAATAATTTATTAACAGACATGTATTTTTATAATAAGTACATTACAATGAAACGAATGTAGAAGGCGTAACATTTGATAAGAAAAATGACGTAGCAGTGACATAATCGAAACTAGGCGTAATAAGGAATAAAAGAAACATGATTGGTTAGAATTATCAGGCATAGGTGGATCTATAAGATAATACTTGGCATAGATGCGCGCGCGGCAGCATGACGTGTAATTGACGTGCAACTAGGGGGTGAAGGGGACTTGACATTTAGCTCTACATGTGGAGACGAGAAGTCTGGGGTCAAGTCATCCTAATCCCAAATCATATCTAACATCCTATGTTTAAAGAACTATGTTATCCACAAGGAAGAGACTCTCGGACAGAATCTATTCTATACTGACTGTGTGCGTGTACAAGCGTCTAAGTGTCTATATGAGATGCGAGGGGCAGAAAACTTTCCATGGCAACAGGGCTATGAATCACTTGCAGGAAGACAGAGAAGCCTGGCCTTTTGCTTGGTAACTGGAGGAATGTTTACTTAAACTACTAGGCAAGAATGCATCGACTGGAGAGCAAAATAGATAATTCGAAGGTGAAATACAACTTCTTGGCAGACAGGCGAAAACTGGCCGAGGCAGGCACCGTTAGCTGCACAGGGAGTAGGACAAAGTTCATGGATACAGATGCGAGCTCAAGCAGAAGCTGTCAGAGACAGAGAGCAGGGAAAGGCTTTGAGGACAGAATCGGGCCTACTCGCCTGAACTGTAAAAATGGAGTAACTTAGCCATATAAAGTCGGTGGCCTTTCATACTAAGGAATCGAATATCCAGCCCATTGATGGCGGATCTGACAGAGAACATGTTGACAGTAGACACACATATGTTTGCGTCTTAGAAACTGGAACTGGAGGGAACATACATGTACTTGTAACATGCATATAGAACCGTTGGGGTCCAAGATAGGGGACATAACTGACCAGGGAAATCCACTTTTCCACATTCCCTCCTTGTCCCCTTACTTGCCCATCAAGAAACATTAATCTTCATCATTCCATTGATTTGCTCATGGAGCATCATTTCTTCTTCTTTCTTCTTCCGGGATCTTGAGCGAAAACCTTGATGTGGAATACACGATGTGGCACACAGACCACAAATCGCTGGTCCACATTGCAGGCATAGACAACAACTGAAGAGCATAAGAAGGCCAATACCTAGGAAGGATAGAACTCTCCATCCCCAGGCTGATATCACACTCCAAAACCACCCGGACCACGTCCAAGTGCCTGGATTCTCGTGTATCTGGCTTACAATCTTATGAAGGCGTGTTATAGCTTTATATACAGATGGCGAATTTTCTGGTATGAAAATGCAGCAGCTGGATCCGATGACCCTACAAGCTCCGCCCCTATCGGCCAGGATGACGTCAAGGACAAGACGATTCTGGAGAACAACAATTCTCATCACTGATTGTTCCTCTGTCAGATTGCCTAGGGCGGCTATAGTCTCGTTTACTACAGCTTCAAGAGTCTTGGTGAGTCTGCGTATCAGCTTACTATTTGATATAGTACCTATATAGGGAAAGATACCTTTATTGAAATCTACATACTTGTCCCATGCTGTCTCAGTATAATCGACAACTGGGAGATCTCTTTGCTCTCTATTGTGTACTAAATGAACATTTCGATAATAATCAGGGGGAGCTAGGAAAACAGGTGGCAAAAGGAATGCTATGTAACAGGTACCATCCCAATCTAGAGGCAGACGCATATATGCAGTCTGACCACATATGAAGTAGGAATGGCGAGAAGCTCTAAATGAAGATTTGCCTTGATCACTATATTCTACTGTAGTAACGCATTGGCTATGGCCCATATGTATGGAACCAACTTTTCTTACACATAATTCACCCTTAACTGGAAATACTGACATAGTGGGCAAAATTAGTTCAACTTCGGATTTGACATTCAAAATCATAAGATTAGGTGTAAAATTACCTAATTTATACACTTCATTTTCTAGATCAGTTCCTGTTCTACTGAGGTGACCCTCCTTATTAGGGTGACAGACTTTGAATAAAACTAGATTCAGATTTCCCCATATCCAATGTTGTTGATAAACTGCTGTGTCTGGGTCTATGGAATTTAATAAACTAAACCATGCTCCACAGGAGCCATTGTGTGTAAATGGATGTGGAAAGAAAGGCAGAACTCCTTTGTTATTCTGATAGGGAGGGAGTCGGCCACACACCCAACAATTGGTCGCATTACTAGTCTGATGGGAATGATGTAACATACTAATGAATGTGTTATTGCGCAGCGCAAGTCTATAAGATAATTCATGTGGCGGTAGGTCACTAAAAGAATGTTCATCAGTTATATTGAGAACACGTTTAGAAACAGGATGATATACGTGCAAAATCATACTCGTAATAATTACTAAAATACTCAATAAAAACAAAATTAATAATGTCACAATACAGTGGTTACGCAGTAATTTACAATAAGCATGTCGTTTCATTATGATTCTGGACTCTACATGATTCAGACCTAAGGGATACATGTCGGGACAGATTCAACCGCTTCACCTTGGAGAGGACTTAAACAATCAAATCGTCCGACAGTTTAGATCTGGACCTGAGTTTCTGTTTATAGCACTGAGAGTCATTCAGTTCAACAAAAGGAAGTTTTGAATCAGTCTGTGAGGGAGTGCAGGGCACAGTGTCTATATCTGAAGGTAGTCCATGAAATTTTTTTATATGGGTGGAATGCACCCATCCTTTCCGTCCTTCGATCTTCACAGCTGTTCTGGTCGTCAGCAGGACCTGCTTAGGCAACTTCCACCTAGGATCCAATTGGCTTTTCCTATCAAAATTCCGAACCAGGACAAAGTCCCCGGGGACCACGTCATGGGGTTTCGCCTCAGTGTTGTCGGGAAAGGCTGCAGCTACCTGTGAACGAGAAGATTGTAGTGCAGACATCAAGGAAGCCAGGTAATCTGTCAGCATATTACAGTCAACATCAGTTATTTTACGTGGTATAGGCGTCCCCCACATATTCGGCGGTCTACCAAAGATCACCTCATACGGGGATAGCCCTGTTCTAGAGTGTGCTACCATTCTCATGTAAAAGAGTGCAACTGGTAATGCTACTATCCAGTCGACACCTTTCTCTCTACATATTTTGGACAGTCTGATTTTCAGTGTCTGGTTATGTCTTTCTACGAGACCTGCTGCTTCGGGGTGTCGGACACAGTGGAATTTCCACTGATATCCCAACAAGAGTGAGACATGTTTCATTAATTCGGATGAGAAAGGCTGACCGTTATCTGAATATACAACACGTGGTAAACCGTACCGTGGGAAGAATTCTCGAACTAGCTGCTTGGCAGTAGTCGAGGCAGTGTAATCTGATACGGGATACGCCTCTGTCCAACGGGAGAGAGCGCAGACAACTACAAGGACATATTTGAATCCTCGACAACGTTCCATCTGAATATAATCCATCTGGAGGACTTCAAAAGGATGGTCAGGAGGCTGAAATCCACCCTGCTCTACGGGAACACTCTTTCCTGGATTAAACTGACAACATATCATACAGGTACGAACTTTTTGTTTAGCAGCTGCTCGTAAATGTTTGTTGAACCAAATGTGCTGAATGCTGTCTAGCATAGCCTTCTCTCCTAAATGTGCTGGACTGTGAACTGTAGCTATAATGGCTTGAACCATGGAATCAGGGAGAAACCATACAGATTTCTCCTTCGTCATCCATCCTTGATCTGTCTGGATCCCTCCTAGTTCAGTCCACTTCTTTATTTCTTCTGCTGTGGCATGTGTCTGTATGTCAATTACGTCAAGTGTGGGATCCTTAATTGTCATACACTGTGTTGGTGTCTGAACTATTGGCTTTGTCATGTCTAATGTGCGATTCTGAGCAGTCTGTTTAGCTGTTCTGTCAGCTAAATCATTGCCTTGAGAAATGGTATCAGTAACCTTCGTGTGTGCTTTGCATTTCATAATTGATATAGCAGTGGGTAGATGTATTGCGTCTAACAAGGCATGAATGAGGGGTCCGTGCTGAATATGTGTTCCATGAGAAGTTAAATAACCCCTCTCTCGCCATAGCACGCCGAAGTCGTGTACAACTCCAAATGCATAACGTGAATCAGTATATATGTTGACTTTCTTGTCCGTGGCTTGAATACAGGCTTGTGTTAGAGCAACAAGTTCTGCTGCTTGGGCTGACAAAGTATCTATACAGTTTGTTTCAATAACTTCAGTGTCTGTTGTGACTGCATATGCGGCAACTAAATCTCCTTTACTTGTTCTCATGCATGATCCGTCTACATACAACGTCAGGTCTGGATCTAACAATGGAACGTCTGTCAAGTCTTGTCTAGGTTTCGTCTTTATTTCAATGATTTCAACACAATCATGAGCTAGTGGGTCGGTTCCAATTACTGGTAAGAGTGTAGCAGGATTCAGTGTATTACAACGTCTGATTTCTATGTGTGGCTGAAACAATGTCAGTTCGTAACCGGTAAGTCTTGCTATGGTCAAGTGTTGTGTTTGCGTTCGGTTCACAAGAACCTCTACTGCATGTGGTACTTGTACTGTCAATGGGTGTCCTAATACTATGGCATCGCTTTGTCTGATTGCTAAAGCTGTCGCTGCCACTGATTTCAGGCATGCAGGCAAAGCCTGAGCTACGGGATCTAATGTACTGGAAAAATAAGCACATGGCTTGCGTGATCCTGCTTGATCCTGAGTGAGTACTGACAAGGCAGTACCTTCGCGTTCTGTAACAAAGAGTGTAAAAGGTTTGCTATAACATGGTGTTGCTAAAACAGGTGCTTGACATAGAGCTTTCTTTAAGCTTTCAAAAGCTTGTGTATGTTCCTGAGTCCAAGGGAGAACAGTCGATGTGGCTGCCTCCTGTGTGGTTAACTGAATGAGTGGTTTTGCTAGAAATGCGTACTGAGGGATCCACTGCCTACAATATGAAGTGAGGCCTATGAAAGCCCGCACTTCCTTTTGCGTCTGCGGTATTGGCATGTTTGCAATTAACTGAATGCGATCAGGTGTAAGCTGCCTTCCCTCCTTGGACAGCGAGTGACCAAGATAAATAACTCGCTGAACACAGAATTGCAGCTTAGAAGGGGACACCTTGTGCCCCTTGTCGGCTAGGAAATGTAAAACTGTCAGAGAAGCTTTTTCACATTCTGGCTCGCTTCTCGCGGTGATCAGCAGATCATCGACATATTGAAGCAGTGCAGTATTGACTGGCATGTGGATACTGTCAAGTTCTCGTTTCAGTGCTTGGCTGTAGATGCTGGGGCTTTCTGTAAATCCTTGGGGAGCGCGTGAGAATTTAAAGCTGCGCCCATTTAAACTGAATCCGAACAAGTATTGGCTTTCCGGATCTATTGGGACGCTGAAAAAGGCATTCTTGAGATCAATTACAGTAAAGAATGTTGCTTCGGAATCAATTGCTGTCAATAATGATGATATATCAGGGACCACAGGGAATTGTGGTACAATACACTTGTTTAGTTCACGCAAATCAATAACCAATCGGTACACTGGGGGAGCAGTAGGATCAGTTCGTTTAAGAATCGGAATTATCGGTGAATTACATACATTGGAGTCTGTTTCTACAACTACTCCCTGGGCAATTAACTCATCAATGATTTTCAACAAAGCCACTACAGCATCATGCGGTAACTTGTATTGTCGCATTCGTGGTAATACCACTCCTGCTTTCAATGTAACTCGATAGGGTGTAATGTTCATGCAGCCAACATCCGTAGGGCCTTGTGCCCATAGATGTACTGGTAAAATCTGTAGTCGGGGATCCATGTCTCTAGACACATAGTGACCTTTAAAGTCACGCAAAAACAACCTTACTCCTTCCGGAGAACAACATATTATGGCTCCTAGTGCTTTCAGAGTTTTAATTCCTAATAAATTTTCTGGGCATGATTTAGTAAGCAATAAATCTGTAGTTCGTGTCAAAGGTCCTATTGTAAGTGGTAGAGGCTGTGATACTTCATTAACAATAGGTTTTCCTGAAAAACCAAGGGAAACATTTTGAGAGCCTGAGAGGGGTGCCCCTGGAACTTCACTACGTTTTATGGTTGTTCGACTTGCCCCTGTATCGAGTAAAAATTTTCTGTCATGACCTAATAATTCACTATGGACATAAGGTCCTTCTTGATCTACTGGAATCTCGATAAGGGGTAAGTCAACTTCCCTCTCTAGGCTGGTTCATGCGTAACGCTGATACTCAGGGTATTCATACTGTGCAGTCTGATACATTTGTTGTGTTGTGGTTTGTGTGGCAGTAGCAGGCAACGGTGGTGCAGCTGGCACAAACTGTATGGGTTGCTGTGAGGCTGGCATAGACTGTTGCTGAACTGGCACGGACTGTCCATGCTGCATAGCTCCTTTTTCATTCTGATCTTGTCTAACTAATCGTGGTCTCTCTTTTGCAATACCTGTAGCTATATTTCGTTTCAGGACTTGACAATCATGTACATAATGGCCTAGTTGTTTACAGTAATTGCAGGTTCCTTTTACAGGAACTGCAGAATCACCAGAATGTGTCACACCCTTTTTGTGACCATCTGCTGGTACTGTCTGAGAAACTAGCATTTTCATTTTTGTATCCTTCATGCGTTTATGCTCGTGTTCTTGTTCATCCCTAATTCTATTGTGATGATACTGTAACATTTGTAGCATTTGCGACGGAGTGTTACTTTGCCAGGTACTCTCGAATTTCAATATTCTATTCTTTACTGGAGGTAATGCATTTTCCACTAATTTTGTCACAAATAAATGTGGATATGAGTCACTACTTGCTTTTATACCACTATTTATACCAAAACATTTTTCAAATCGAGCATAATAATCACTTGTGTCTTCATCTTGCTTTTGTTTACAGGCCGTGATTGCACCCCAATCTTCCTTTTTTGTAGTTAATAAACGTGGCAGTACCTGTACTAGTAAACCTGGTAATAGTTTAACTTTATCCCCGAGCCCCGAACCTGCGGCTCGGCCCCTTTCTTCCTCTGCTAATGCTGTCCAGTCTATCTTTTGGTCTCCCACTTCCCACTCTTTTTCTTTCAGTTTTTCATATATGCCAGCAGGCAAAAGCACCTTTAATATCGTCATAATATCAGGAAAGGTGTACTCTCCCATCAGTAACATGTCTTTAATTTCTCGGTGGAAACCCGCTGGGTCTTTATCATGGCTAGGTACTACTTTCTTCATTTCTAATAATTCCATTTTTGATATAGGTGTGTAAACAAATACACGGTGAAACTCATTGTCTTCGCCTTTTATTGGGTGCACTTCTCGTAGAGGATTTTGTCTATCCATGTAGTACGGTGCTCTTTCTCTGGGGGCCAGGGAGAGAGAATCTGGACTTACAAAAAGGACATACTGTTTACGTGACACTAATATCTCTTTAATTAGCTTGTTACTAGAACCTCTCCATCTATACGTGAGTAGTTCCGTTAATATATCAGGTAAAGGACCAGGATCAGCATGTTGGCTCTTATATAATATGAGGAGTTGCTGAATCATATAGATTCCAGCTAAACGTTGTTCATCTGTACTGAGGTTGAGAAACGTGTGTGCTACGGTCTCATCACCATATTTTTCAGGACTAACAATCCAGTGAACGGCTGACCTGGCTAATTCTTGCTCATCCATGGAATCGAGGAGGTGGTAACCTCTTCGTTCTCGTAGTATTTTATCTGCGGCTTGAAACGAATGTTCAGGAGACTTCAGATTTATTACAGGCGTCGGATACGTTTTGCTATTATTTGGACATACAGAATGTATTGGATCAGAAAAACATCTAGTATTTTCACAAGATCTTCCTCTGCCTACATAGGCTATGGTCTCTGACTGTCTTGCAGAGTCCCCTGATTCGGACACTTCATCTTGCTCAAACTCGTCTGTTCCCAATCTCTCTTCATGAATACGCTCTATTTCTTTACGTATTTTTCGGCACATGGCTATTATACAATTTTGCTTATCGTGTCTCCCTTCTGATATATTCTGACTCCATCTTGTAAGAATAAGCATTGCATTCCGGTCTACCCCCGGACGATCTTGATTTCTGATCACACAGTTTATGAGGAAACGTAACAGTTCCCCTTGTATCTCTACTTTCTGGAATTCCATAGCTCTGTTAATACATCCTGGATCTCGTCCTGTTTGAACAAAATGATATATGTTATCTAGATGCGTAGCCATCCCTGGTAACCTTGCTAAATACTCTGCGGCTCGTCTGATACGTAATGATGCCAGGACCATTTCGTCCTCTTTACCAACCACGGGGTCATATCTACAATTTACAAGAAGTTCCTTAAGCGTACGTTCATTTACGAACTTAGGTGTACGTGAATGTGCTGACTCTTGAAAAACAAGTTTATTTATTCTAGGTGGCGTGAAAGTACTGCTAGCACCTCCCGTGGCCCCATCTGGGGCGTCGGGTGTGAAAGGGTTCGTCGAACGTGATACAGCAACTATGGGTGTCGATACCCCTGTAGAGTCGACTGCGGAGACAGATGCGGAAACAGATGTGCTTGCCGGAGCTTGCATCGGGACTTGCTGTTGCACGGGGACAGATACCTGATCCTGACGTTGAATCCCTCCGCCAGACGGTCTATGTGGTGTGGCGTTAGCATACTCGGGGGCTGCATCGTCTAGATATGAGGAAAGGAAAACATCTTCTGCGGTTCTGGGATGCCCCTTTGGATGTACCTTAATTGGAAATAATGGGGGTGGCAAGTCCTTTGGCACCTCCGTAACAGCCTTAGGTAGTCCTTCGGCTAGAAGGGGATACATACCATTCATAAGAGCATTTCTTTGTCTATTTACTTGTTCTGATTTCACTCGGATACCTTCCTCAATTAATAGATTTTCTTGAACTTTATTTGAACTTTCTTTACTCCTCTCTTCTTGTCTACGTGCTTTTTCTGTTCGTCTATGAGATTCTTTACGCCATAACTCGACAGCGTCTTTCTGTGACTGTCTGACCTTTCTTTTCCATAACTCTTCCTCCACTTTCATGATGCACTCTGCATCCCAGGTTCCCGCTATGGGCCACCTTTGACTTTCCGGTAATCCTTTGGTATAATCTACCCATAGATCAAGAAACAATATGGCATCTAAGCCATGTTTATGGTACATGAAATGTCCTGGAGTGTCTCTAGGAGGAATAGGAACTGCTTCTTCAAGCACCCCTTTTCTGGTAGTAATCTGTCTTAACTTCGAGAAAAGCGGCATATTGACAACTGACCTGATACTTACTCTTGAACTTACTTAATACGAGAAACACAATAATGAACAGTGAACAATGAACAGTCATTCATACCACAATATGCAAGACATTTTCTGAATACTTTAAACATTAAACATTAAACATTATAACAATGATCGACAATGATGACAGTCTGCCTAACTAATCACCACGCTGAATTCTTGACAATAACTGAATACTTCGGAATACTTGATATACTGCTAAACAGTACATATACACTGCTAAACAGTGCAGACCGGATTTGTGTACCCAAATCCGTCTTGACCGGCACAACCTATGTGCGCGTCAACACGCCTCCTCGGCGATGGTACTCACCGAGTAGCTCCTTGAAACGGAAGGCCTCAGAGAATGGACAGGACTCGATAACTGCGGACATCGGACCCTCTGGACGTCGGAATTTCGGAAAACCTGGTGGGCCTCTGTATACCTCGGATCTTGCTCTCTCAGCTAGGCTCTGGTCGGGATACTTCGCACTTCTCACCGCCTCGTCTGGGTTGATCGCAGCCTCAGTCGCCCCCGCTTGACCGGAGGGAGCTTACAGGAAATCCTGCTGGTACGCGTTTATGGTCCGTCCAGCTGTGGCAGGAGACCGGGCCTGCAACGCACCGCCGGCGCGTGAGATGAGAAAGTGTCCCTATTCGGGCGCCATTATGTGGTAAATAAAATAAATATTACCTGACTGAATTTCATGCGGAATCTTAAATTAAAGTAAATAGCTCAAAATAACAAGAGGCAGAATCCGTGGTATAAGAGGTTGTCTAATGGGCTTTATTCCATTCAAAATGGCCGACTCGAGTCGCGGCCCTCAGGTTCCGTCACCACGAAGGTTCAGGAAGTGAAGTACAATAATTTATTAACAGACATGTATTTTTATAATAAGTACATTACAATGAAACGAATGTAGAAGGCGTAACATTTGATAAGAAAAATGACGTAGCAGTGACATAATCGAAACTAGGCGTAATAAGGAATAAAAGAAACATGATTGGTTAGAATTATCAGGCATAGGTGGATCTATAAGATAATACTTGGCATAGATGCGCGCGCGGCAGCATGACGTGTAATTGACGTGCAACTAGGGGGTGAAGGGGACTTGACATTTAGCTCTACATGTGGAGACGAGAAGTCTGGGGTCAAGTCATCCTAATCCCAAATCATATCTAACATCCTATGTTTAAAGAACTATGTTATCCACAAGGAAGAGACTCTCGGACAGAATCTATTCTATACTGACTGTGTGCGTGTACAAGCGTCTAAGTGTCTATATGAGATGCGAGGGGCAGAAAACTTTCCATGGCAACAGGGCTATGAATCACTTGCAGGAAGACAGAGAAGCCTGGCCTTTTGCTTGGTAACTGGAGGAATGTTTACTTAAACTACTAGGCAAGAATGCATCGACTGGAGAGCAAAATAGATAATTCGAAGGTGAAATACAACTTCTTGGCAGACAGGCGAAAACTGGCCGAGGCAGGCACCGTTAGCTGCACAGGGAGTAGGACAAAGTTCATGGATACAGATGCGAGCTCAAGCAGAAGCTGTCAGAGACAGAGAGCAGGGAAAGGCTTTGAGGACAGAATCGGGCCTACTCGCCTGAACTGTAAAAATGGAGTAACTTAGCCATATAAAGTCGGTGGCCTTTCATACTAAGGAATCGAATATCCAGCCCATTGATGGCGGATCTGACAGAGAACATGTTGACAGTAGACACACATATGTTTGCGTCTTAGAAACTGGAACTGGAGGGAACATACATGTACTTGTAACATGCATATAGAACCGTTGGGGTCCAAGATAGGGGACATAACTGACCAGGGAAATCCACTTTTCCACAGTATTGAAATCTTTGTTTCCATCACACTGCGCGATTTAAAAAAAAAACTGTGCCTCATTTGTTCTATCCTTAATACGGATGCACTTTGAAATATGTATATAGTTAATTTACAAGCACTTCCATTTTGCTGTGGATTAGAAAGCAGCTGACATCCTACAGCCTTTCCTTTCACTCACCCTGTACCCCAGCAAGATTGTGGCCTGGTTTGCGTTACAAATGTTCCTAACATTGCAGTCAAAGGGAAGGTAAACACCAATCTCCCTGTTTAAAAATATAGGGGCATATTACCAAGTGCCGGCGATACAATTATCGCCGCTTTAGCGTCCGTTTTTCGGGCGCATAACGGCGATAATCATATTGCATTATTTACAAGGACACGCTAGTGCATGTTTCCTTGACTTAGCTCCCGTTTTTCACACGCCTCGCCTCGCATCGATAATGAGATGCAAAGTAGGCGTGGCTGTGAAAAAAAATGGGGAAATATCGCGAAGGCAGCTTCGCAATATTAACAACGAGGCGCAGCGATAATTTAAATCGCGCTGCCTCTGCCTTAACTCAGGAATTTAACGTCTGTTAAATTCCTGACTAAGGCATACCTAACATGGGAGGTGGATTGTGGGGCTAAGGCCACAGGGCCTATCATAAAGCTTATCGCCGTTTTCCATGGCAAACCCCGCTATCGCTGGAATATTTATCAACATAGCGCTAAGCGTTGATAATACAGCGCTAGCTTGGTGATATATTCCAGAGATAGCCGGCTATAATTAAAAGCGCGCTCAGCGATAATTATCGCTGGGGCTTGATAACATGCCCCATAAGCAGCAGTTTTTCAGAGGCCATTGCCTGATATTGGACCTCATTCTTTGAACCTCCACAAATGTTAAAAGGTAAAAACGAAGAGTAAAGGCCTTTTTATTGCCCAGTCTCCTTCTGAGGGCTGGTATTGTTACTTTGTGTGGGAGCTGCAGCACCTCTCGCACCCCTTTTTCCGGCACCCTTGCCTCCAGGGGCCATGGGAGGTCAATCACTCCACCATGCACTCCACCAACAGTCCCTCTGTAGCTAGGAGGCTCTCTGTTTTCAGCTTTCTCCTGCCTAAAACTTCCTTCAGTGCAATGCAAGTTAATGATTAAATTAACTTCCTTCATTTGTTTCCTCCAAATCTCTCTACCAGGCGTTCCCTGATGTTACTATGCATGCTCTGTTATGTCCAGGGCCGGACTGGCCATAGCGGGCACCGGGCAATCCCCCGGTGCGCCGCACGGGTGGGGGCCGGTTTTGGGCTTCTCTTTGTTACAGGGCCAAATCGTCCCTGTAACAAAACCGGCCGAAAACCGGCCCTGGTAAAGAGTTCGGCGGCACCCCCAACTACCCTGGGGTGTGTGGGGGGGGGGGGGGGGGGGGGATTGGGCAGCCGAGCACTTTGCTAGGGCCGGTTGTGGCTCCCAGTCCGGCCCTGATTATGTCATATAAATACATTTCACGTCAAGAGACCGATTCAGGCGGTAGACTGCATATTTTTTACTTAAAAAATTGCTTTATTTTAGCTGAATCACGAATACAATTGCCTCTGCTTTAATATATGTCCATGGAGAAAATGCATTCTATTCCACTGATTTTTTTCCTCTGAATTTCCTACTCTCCTGTTCTAAAATGTTGGCATGTATGTAATATAATGTATGGTGCCCACTGGTGCCTGCATTCTCAGTCACTCTCCTCCTTGCAACTATCTGCCAATTAGATATAATTTATGGCACTGCTCATTTGAGCCTATTTATCTAGCTAAACACCACACAGAATACCGCTCCTTTACATTACTCGATCTTCTAATGATGAATAGATTACTTACTACATCAAAGCAAAATATCATGTATTCCTTTTCGTGTGCGGGAAGCTTTAATGATGTATGAAATCCCTGTTCGGGGCCTACTTTCCCTGGCGCCGTGATTTTGCCCTGCTCTCCAGATCTCACAGAAGAGCGCCTGCTGTTCTTTGAAGTCATTAAAGCGCGGGGAAAGGAGCCCGCAGCAAAGGGAAAGCCCGGAACGGGAGTACGGAAGCCTGCTCGGGTCATTTCAGACCAGGGAAAAGCGCTCTAAGTATCGGCAGCTGGGCAGCCTCTTCAACGGCATTATGGCGATCGGATATAAATAGCTGCGTGACAAACTGGTGTGGATGGAAAGGCGGTGCATCCTTATGCCGCGGAGGATTATATATATCCAGAGAAGCCGTTTGAAATGCCATTTGCAGTTTGAAATGCGCAAAATCGTCTGCTTTACTACATTAGCAATCATTTAACCTCATTACAGCAGAGGAATTTTCAGAGCTCCGTTGGAGACAATGAAGTGGGTCAGGGACAGTAATAGCAGGGAGGGGGGATGGGAGTCGACATATGACAACAGGGGAAAATAAAAAGCAAGAAAACTTACCTTGTGCTCGCCGCCGCCCCCCTAAAAATGCAGCCTGGGTCGGACCCCCTAGCTACGCCACTGCATATAACAAAGACATCAGCCTATCCAGGGCCCAGCCTGTCGCTAGGAACATACACCGTAGAGCCACAGTAGTGCATGTCTCGCATCTTCAGCCCTGTACTCAACAATATATTTAGATTACAGAGTACCATTGCACAAACATAAGAAACCATAGATGTAGTCGGACGGTCCTATAGAGGTATAGAGGGTTTCCGAAGCGGGGGGACAGCCACTCAACAGCTGCTAGCTTACTGTGTCCAACTCGACCATTGAAGGGCCGTTGTAGCGTGTGGCTGGGCACATAATGGAAGCCACTATGGCAAGGAACTGGGCCAGGGCCGGACTGGCCATAGCGGGCAACAGGCGTTTCCCCGGTGGGCCGCCAGGGTGGGGGCCGGTTTTGGGACCCTGAGGGGCCTTTTATGTTACAAGGCGCCAGCAATATCGGCCCCCAGTATCAAAATCGGTCGAAATTGGCCCTAGCAAACTGCTCGGCAGCAAGCTCCCCCCCATCCCTCGGGGGTCGGCTCAGCATTTTGCCAGGGCTGGTTTCGGATTCCAGTCCGGCCCTGAACTGGGCATGCATTGTGCGTTGGAGAACCGTATCCTAGATTGTGTATTCACAGATATTGTGGATGTTTTTCAGGTTGTCAATTGCATTGCGACTGACTTTAGGGCCCATAATGGGACGCAATCCAGTTCTTACTGTCCCATTTTCAGTAGACCCATAAGAGAACAATCGCAGATGACATAGTGGGAGGAATTCATGGGGATGGGCAAGGTGGTCACATGTCCTTTGCTTCCAGGTCCCTAATGTAGAGGTCCCAAGTCATTGCCCCGGCTCCAGCTCCACTACATCTGTGGGTCTCTGCAAGGACATCTGGTTCAGCCTTTACCCACTTTAACAAGATGTAACACCAACATTGCATGTCAGGGGCAGCGTGGGATTTCCAGAAGATTGCAATCTGCCGCTTGAACAGTATAAATGCTAAGTCAATGAATCTATGCAGGTATTTATCCTCCTTAGCCCTCGGCCTAATGTCCAACAAACAGGAATCTGGAGTGGCCAAAACTACGCATTCAACCAATGTGGAGCTGGCCTCCGCAAGCTCTGCAACCTCCCTCGAAGCACGGGACACTCCCACACCATGTTTTAATAGCACAATAGCCATTCTGCCTCTGGCTATAAAAGTTGTCAATAGCAGCACCCTTGCTTGTGACAGGCCCCCATCTGCAGGTTGAACCTATAACTCTAGAAGAGGTCATTTAACAGCTGTTACAGCCCTTGGCAGCAAGCTACAATACTACACTATGCATTTATTGACATCCAATAGTTCAGTGCGTGCTACCACAACAAAGAGGCTTAGAATTTAGGACTTGACTTTTATACCATTAAAGCTGCGCTGTACAGATAACGCGACACTTTCAACTCCTAAGGCACACAGAAAACTGCAGCAAGCGTGTCATCGACTGAGTGAACATTTTACCCTCAGAGGGTGGAATGTACTAATAGCATTATATCCTATCTGCCTCTGGCTATAAAAGTTGTGATATGCCCTTTTCCTTGGTATAGGCCCCCATCTGCAGCTTGGGCCTGTAACTCGTGAAGAGGGCCTTTAACACCTGTAACAACCCTTAGCAGCAGGCCACAATGCTCAATTGTACATGCTTTTACTCCCAGTATTTCAGTGCGTGCTACCACACCAAGGAGGCTTAGTATTTAGTATTGGTCTTTTACACCAATAAAGTTGCACTGTACAAAAAACGAGTTTTTTAAAAGTGGAAAGCTAAGAAGGCAAGAGACATTAAAGCAATAATAGCTAATAAGCCTCAGGACCACGGCTAAATTCCATCTTAGGCAGTACAGTCCCTTTCTTTCAATTGGAGCCCAGAACAGGGCCTGCTCCTCTGGATCTAGGCTTCTTTTGAGACTCAGGAATAAATACTAACTTGAAATCCTGGTTTGGGTACGATAGTGTGGCACGTCTCCTTCTGAAGTCAGGATAAATATAAGGTTCTGGTGCTGAACACTTGTACTTATGGTAAATTCTGGGAACTGGAGAGAAGCATGAACCACAGAAAAGGTCTGCATGTTTCAAATCCATACCCCAGCCAACCAGAGTAGGGGACATCTTTGTGGACTTTTCCTCTGCTTTGTCCAATGAAGTGGGGGAGGGACATGTAGGGGCCAGCGGGATATGCATTGGGATGCGACAGGTCAAACATGCCAAATGAGGTCAGGATGTTGTTCAGAGGATCCACAACAGGGCGTCCCTGGCTGCCAGACCAGTTTGAGCCATTACATTGTTTCAGAATTAGCCTCCATGCCAGGTAGCATGTGAATGTGGATTCCTCAACAATCCCAGAAGGCTACACGGTTCCCAGGGGCAGCCATATACAGGTGTTCTTGTGCACCAGAATGACTACAACCTGAAGGGGATCCCTTGTTTAGTGCTGCAATCACCTTGCTGTGCCATTGGACAGCATTCCCACAGCACAGACTACCACCAACTACATATCCACATAATCATGCAGCATACATTATTTTTAAAAGGGGTTAAATTGAAGCTTATTTCAAGGGAACTGGAAGAAAGACCTCTGCCTAATTGCAATGAAATCGCTATCACCCACCTGCAGTCTTTCCATAGCCTGGTGAGATGAATGCAGCCTCGCCTAGGAGGGGCATCCTTTAGGTGCACCCCAGACCTACAGAGCCATGCAGTCTGCTGGGCGAAGCAGACACTTGGGGAGCATTTCAGTTAGGCTGGAGCTCTTTCATCCATTACAGAGAACCAAGTAAATCTAAAGCGATCTGCGGCTCTCACTGGATAGTACCGTAGGTGACATACAGCTGCAAGCTGACATTATACAAGAAGCATCCTACCCGTTTATGCACAGTGTGGAAAACCAGTTTATTTTCTGTTTATTTCGGGTGTTGAGCTGCACAGGCCTTCCATCATTAACAACTCTTGCCTTCTTGATTGACTGGCCCACAAAATAGTCCACGTCTGGACTGTACCCACAAGGCACTCTTGCTCTGTCGGTTAAATACCAGCCTTTCGGAGGAAACATTCCATTGTAGCCTACCTGCCTCTCTCTTGCGATGCTTCTTTTCCACCGACCTTGCATTTCTTCATCCCACACACCCCTCTGAGACGGCCTTGAGGTAGAGTGTGGCACTAGAAAAATGACCAGCAGTATAGAAAATAACATGGCCTCAGAACTTTATCGGTCTTGGGCAATACTTGTAGCATCTATAAAAGTGTGTAGTAGTAGAGCTGGTGGTGTGCCTGCCTGCAGACCCAAGAGAAGGACACTCTCCCTGGCTGCTTTGTGCTCTTCACTCCTCCCTCTTAGCCTTGTTTGCTTTGACTTCTCTTCTACATACCAGACAGCAGCAGGATTCACTACCTTGAATGTTCCGAATATAGTTTCTGGTTTAGCCTTAGGATAGAATGCAGATTACTGTGTTGTAACTACCCCCTTTTATGGATGCTACAAATAACACCTAAGCCCTGATGACGTTCCCAGAATGCCCTTCCCATAGAACGGAACATGTGTTGGCCAAAAGTCTGTCATTATGTAGATACTGAATTAAAAGATAGGGCCATGTAGCTTGTTGGACAGTGAATAAAAGGATGAAGAAGAATTTGGTGAGTACACAAATGTGAATGAATGGACTTTCTCTTTTTTCATCTGTGGCTTTTAATAGGGAAATGATACACCCGGTGAGATAGAAAGTGTGTGAATGGGCGTTCATTGCAGAAAGTCCTACAAATGATCCTTCCAGGCAATTGATTGTCCTTGTTAGAGTTCTCTTGAGATTAAGAGTACATCACAAGCTGCCAGAGGGAACAGAAACATCTCTAGTTTTGGATACAAGCCCACTAATTCCAGTATACTACAATGCGCTTCGTCCTTGAATCAACTCCAATGATTTGCTTGAATGCTGTGGTATCCTTAACTGATATAGGATGATCTTGGGATTCAACCATGAGAGGGAAAAGATCAGATCTGCAGGGTGTGTAACCGGTAAAATAAAATCCGTATGCACTGGAAACCTAGCAGAAAGAACTCATTAGAAAGTATTGGTGCATCTTGAAATACATAGAAGAAGGCAATCGTAAGTTGCTTAAGGGGGAGCGGTATCCATATAACAAGTAGTTTTGAATTTTATAGCTAATGTGCTAAAACGACTAGTACGAGTGCCCACAGGACTTGTTGAAGAATTTATCTGAAAAGTTGATTTAACCATTTAATAAATTATCGAAGGTTTTTATCTGTATTTGAACTTGTATAGTGAGAATGCGTGGTTTCAACACACAGTGACTAGATTTAAATTTTTCTTTTATGTTAGGATCAGTTTATTTTGACTGTGTTCTTTTTAAGTTTGCCTGCTGGCGAAATCTCCTTTAACGAAAACCAAACAATCTTAATAGGGGTTTAGAGCACGCCCATTACTTACCTTTACTTACTATTGTTTGGCTCCCACATCACTCTCGATCCCTTTCTTTCTTTTGGTCAGCACCTCCTCCTGCCTCCAGCTTTCTTCTCAGCTTCACGTCTTCATCCTTGTGGTGGGGCTCACACCAAGCACTGCTTCCGGCAGCCAGTGTCCTTCCACTGGCTGCGCACTTGTAACATGTCTTTTTTGTTTTACATTCCAGCATCCGCATTCTGTTTGTTGCTTGTCCGTCCCTACCACCACCTCCCCTTCATCGCTTCATGCCCCGTTCACTTCTTTCCTGTCCCTACCACCACCGTGCCCCTTCCCTAGTTGCCTTCCTCCTACCTCAATCATGGGTTGTATTTTTATTGCGCTTAGTCCACTGGAAGGACTTGGAGCACTTAACATGAGCTTCAGTCATATTACACAAGGACACATTCATTTTTACAGGCATGGGGAGATTAAGTGAATTGCCCAGAATCACAGTATGTTGAACCAGCGGTGAGACTTGAACCTGTTTCCCCATCCCAAAGTCGAACCTGGTTCCACATCTCCAAAGTCAGCAGATCTGGCCGTAATGCCACAACCTCTCCAAACTCAGTGTTCCAGACAGCTACATTTATGACACGCTAGTAACTGCAATGGGCATGTGTTCAAGAATATAAACTGAATATTAAGTATAGGGAAGGGCTCCAGCGACTCTTTATCCAGCTGCCGCCCCTCTAGTGGGGTCTGCAGCTCCCACCCCGCGGACCCTCGAGGCCATCCCCTGCTTTACAGCCAGGGTGAAACCAAGGTGGGGCGGGAGGGGGGACAATACGAATGACCCGTTCAACACAACAGGAATGCTCTCGAGTGTGCCATGAAATTACAAAGAACAACATTGACTCTGCGCTGACCACACTGGACTGCTTGATATCGGCGCTAGGGACGCTACCACTTCACGCAGCATTGTCCCGCGCAGATAACGCAACGGTTTATCTCTCGAACAGAAAGGCCGTCTTGAGAGGCCTGTCAGCCAGCAAAGGGCACCATTGTCTCAAAGGCGAAATGTCTGGTCACCGCCTATTGTCCCGGAGGGGCTGCATAAGGCACTGTGACAAGAAGCAGCAAGGATAAAGCGCCGAGTGTGGGGGCGCGTGCGTGTGTGTGTGTGTGGGGGGGGGAAGGGTGTGTGTGTGCCCCGTCTCGCTCCCACTTTTGTTGTGTGAAGAGTTTCTATCAAAACTGAAGGTACACCGCGAACTGCACACCGTGACTTAATGCACGTACATACGCTATAAAATATGCTGGGGCAGGGGATCGTCTGTCGAGCTTGGAGCAGAAAGGCTGAGGCATTTGTAAAAGGCATTTCAATGTGATACATGTGCTTCGGTAAGGTAGATGGTTTAAGAGTGTGGTTATGGCGTCGGGGGTGGGGCGAGTTGCACTCGAGTTCATTAAAGTATATTATATTGTAATCGATGAGCCACACACTCTCTCTCTATCTCACTACCTCACTCTTTCTATCTCACTAACTCACTTTCACTCTCTCTTTCACCACCTCTCTCTCTATCTCACTACATCACAACATCACTCTATGTTTATATATAACTACCTCACAACATCCCTCTCCCTCACTACCTCACTCTTTCACTACCTCACTCTCTCTATCTCACTACCTCACTCTCTATCTACCTCACTCTCTATCTCACTACCTCACTCTCTATCTGCCTCACTCTCTCTCACTACCTCACTCTATTTCAATACCTCACTCTCTCTCACTACCTCACTCTCTATTTCAATACCTCACTCTCTCTCTCTCTATCTCACTACCTCACTCTCTCTCTGCTAATGCAATAGGTATCACATATGCAACAAAAAAGCTAATGCCAATAGAAATGACAATGCCATTTATTTAGGGATACAAAAATGATAAAAAAATAATGAGCAATACCAATAGCTCTACCTATAATATTGCCGAGACCATTGCATTGTAAATGGGAAAAGGGCCAGATGCGCTTCTAGGAGGGGGTGGTGGTGGGGTGATTTCAAACCTGGGACAGACTCCTTTGGTCATGCTTCGTGTTTCATGCAGACTTTGTCTAGACGAGTGCAGAAAACAGGTTTGTCTCTCACACCACAGCCACATGTGCACACCGACCAGGCAAAACATTTTGTGTGGCTTCCTTCACAACTCAGGCAGCCAGTGAAACAGAAATCCGCAAAATAGGGTGCATCTTTAGTGGCAGCAACTACACTCCATTTTTGGTATCTCAGGCAGCCTTCTTTACTTGTGCTTATAGGACGTGGCTTAGATGTCAAGGTGTTAACTTAACCCAATGGTCGAAGTGGGGGGAAAAAAGTAGGGGAACTGTAGGCGGAGAATCAGAGGGCGGGAATAACCCAAGGATCGGATCAGTGGGCGGAGCAAGAGGTGTGGCCGGAATGCGCAAACATCCCAATTGTTTGTATTTGTTTGACATTTCACTGCCCAGTTTAATCAACCAATGGATACACATGATTATTTAAGGTTATAATGAGTTATTGACATTAAAATATACTCACAAAGTGGGATATGTTTCTAATCACAGAATGTTCAAAATACGATACAATGTGGAAGCACAAGCCAATTGTCTCTGAGTCATGGAGTTTCTGTCATCAGCACTTCTCCCTTTTTCCACAACAGCAGTTCAAACATGAATGGCAAAATATCCTACATTGCAAATGTTTTGTATGAGAGAGATTAAGCTATTGACATTGTAAATAACAATGCCGTTTCTCTAAATGTTTTAAAAACAAAAACATAAACAAAAAAAATGTCATGAACAATGCCAATAGCTCTAACTTTACCAATGCCGAGACCATTGCATTGTAAATGCTTGTTTTTTACTTTAAGCTATGTTGCATATCAGCTAGCACCAGTGGCGTAACGAAAGTTCAGGGGGCCCCCCTGCAAGGTGCACAGAGAGGCCCCCTCTCCGGATTTATTCCGGAGCACTCATTCCTTGGTACTGTCCTGAGGGGGCCCCCTTCAGCTCAGGGGCCCCCTGCACCGCAGAGGCTGCGGGGGCCTGTGTTACGCCCCTGGCTAGCAGTGCTGTTCAACATTTAAAAAAACACTGACAAAGCCTACGCATAGGCAAACACTATTAGCTGTGCCAATGCTTGTGTTATATTGCAATGATTTTAATTATTCAAGCAACAAAACTGCTTGACTTGGCATCCCTAGCAAGCAGGATAAAACCTTCAAACCTGATATACCTCGCTACTTCATGCTCCTTCAAAAAAGTAAACAAGAAATTAGATGAACAGAGTCAGCAGCCTCCATGAGGTGCATGAGTTCACCATGAATTGGAGAGAAGTCCCATAGGATGCTGTCTGTGGGGCTCAGTATGGTGTACAGGCCGCAAGGATCTGAATTAGAGGTGGTTGCTATAGGGGACAGTAAAAATGGGCAGAGGACCTGTTGGATGATCTCAAACATACCTGTTTTATTTAGAGGCCGGGAGATGCAGTTTTTCAAATGATAGAACCCTAGTTGGCTATGCTGTTAGGAAACCCTTCACAGAAGAGAAATTCCCTGTAGGCATGGACTCAAAAACCCAAATCATTGATTGTGGAATTACACCACCATTTCTGGCAGCTTTATTCCCGTCTCGAACCGCTGTGCGAATCATCGCGGTAACGGACAGAAAAAATTCTGAAATGTCCCCCATATGCTGGGATACGATTCCCAATGTATCAGGGACACTGTGTTTTTTACTGAGAGAAAAAACCAAGCTCAAAGGCCACGTCCGAAAAAAAAGGAAACCTGCTGACTCAACAGTAAGCTCTATACGATGGGCTGGATGCAGCACGGCCAACTGAGGGGGCAAAGCAGCTCGGTGGCCAGCTCTCTGAGGTCTAAAAGGGGCTGTGAGTATGAATATTTAATCCACTGGCGGTCCTCACGAGGCAGCACCTGCAGCAAAGTGCTGCACTTGCTTGCAACACCTAAATTGCGCCAACTTCTAGGTCGAGGATGTGCTTGAATAGAGGCTGTGGCAGGTCATTATTTTTCCTTTCCCTTATTATTTTTCCTTTCCCTCATTATTTTTCCTTTCTCTGTGTCTCTAGACACTCTAAATGATGATTTTCCCATTGTTCTGATAAATAAGGTACTTTTGTTTTCCATGAAGTCATTAGCAGAGAGATACCGGCATTTGCATCTGAATGGCTACTGCTTCCTTCTCACCCTTTAGGCCGTTAACTCGTGATTGCCTACAAGAAAAAAAAGCATAAAGCAAGGAAATACATTTTATTTTGCATTTTATCACAACTGGAGTTTTGGCATTATGACATAGGATGCAATCATCTGTTTGGTGTTGTTTTTCATTAACAGCGTGTTGCATTGTGGGGCTTGTAGTCTTGCTTTTAACAGTTTCATCACAGGCTCAAAACCCCGGCATACAAAGTGTTGTTGGCTAGACTGCCCAAATTGGCTGGAGGTTTTATACATGACATGGATCCACTTGTCAGCTATGTTTTTGCAAAGTCATCTAGTCCATTTAAAAAAAGGACTTGTTTCATGCATAAAACCAAAAGTAAATTCTGCTCACACATTTTGTGAGGGTTCACTCTCTTACTCTCATCATGCATTAAAGCAAGCATTGGCAATGTGAATTGTTTTTTCTTATGTATAGTGGAATGTTTCATATCTGGTTTCACACCACGATAAAGGTGTAACATGGACCCATGCAGCACAACCTTCCCTAGCACAAATATTAAGTTAAGGACAGGTGGCAGTACCAGAAGGAAGTTGCACGTTTCACACATACAGGACAGGTACAACACAGGTAACAAACACACTAAAGAGCAAGTGACAGGCATTAAAGGACCGTTGTATAATTATCATAAGCAGACATAAACATTAAGGGTGGGCGTAGTGGGCATAGTGGGGCTACATGAAGCAGCGCGTAGTGTGCCCAAATCTACGCACACTACGCGCTCCGCGTAGCCCCACTACGCGCCTCCCGCCTCCCGCCCGACCTCCTTTTAAAACATACCCTGAATTTATAATAAATAAAAGTAAAGACACTTCCTGAAGCGCGGCGTCTCCGGGGCTCCCTCTTCCTGGTTTCCAACTTCTTGCGAGAAATGCGGATGCGCGGACGTCCGCGCATGCGCATTTGTCAGAAGAAGTTGGAAACCAGGAAGAGGGAGCCCAGGAGACGCCGCGCTTCAGGTAAGTGTCTTTACTTTTATTTATTTTACATTCAGGGTATGTTTTAAAAGGAGGGCGGGCGGGAGGTGGGTGGTGGGCGGCAGGCAGCTACGCTTCGCCCTGGCGTGTGCGTAGCGCTGCCTGCTTCGCCTACTTCGAAAACTGCGAAGCAGGCAGCGCTACGTACACTACGTGGGCGAAGCGTAGTGTCACGCCCAGGGTTAATAAACATACAAGAACTACAAAACGTCATATGATACTACCATACATTCATGTACTCATATAGGATGATGAACACTCATATCCATAATGTGGTATGCTTCATACTGCGTACCATAGCTTGTGTTGGAAGACATTTAAGGGTACTACTGTTAACTGGTGTACAGTCTCTAGTTTTAGGTTTTTCCTTTGTTAAACTGTCAGACCTATATTAAAATTGTATGTGGATGAGCTAAAGTGATATCACTGAATCGAGTGGCTTTTATTAGAATTAGTGAACCAAACCTTTCCGTCTTTTATTAATGACTCAAGAGCAGGAGCGGCCCATGCAGGTAAGAGCGGTGCGGCCGGGTTGGGGGGGATATGACAGACGACCACGAGGAAAAATGAAATAAATAATTTTCCAAGTTGTTGTCTGTCGAAATCCCCCCCCCCCCCACCAGTCCTCACCGCCCCACCGCCCCATCGCTCTTACCTGCACAGGTCGCTCCAGCTCAAGAGGCAAGTAGGTAGTTTTGTTTCTCCTATATAAGCCTTTCTTTTTTTTTTCGATTAAGCAACACTATGGTATATCACACCATACATAGGAGAGATTGTTGTATAGTGTGTATCCTCAACTCAATTATTTAAATGTGCTCTCAGATGTGATGGTCATGGAAAAGGAGGTCATGCTTAGAAGCAAGACTCAATCCAGGTTTCCTGATTAGACTTTGTGCAATTCAGATCCTGGAGGGGTATGTCATTCTTTCCCCCTTTTGCCATGATGACTATTTTCTTAGTGACCCAAGACGCAAACCAGTTGTCTCGTGTTGCCTATACAAAGCCTTTATTGATGTTATAGACAGACTAACATTGTGATCCATTAAACCATATACAAGAGAGGTTTTTTTTACAGCGCAGATCTTGAACTGAAATATTTCAAGGTGCTCTCAAATGAGATGATCACAGAAAAAGAGGTATAGGGAAGAAAAGTAATTGCCCAGGGTCACACTGTTTGGTGAAGCTGTGAAGCTGTAACCAAAGCCAGACTCTCTGGGTCATGGCCTCGCAACTAGTTTTTGCCCTGGGTTCAATAAACGTTTCTGACTTACCTCGGCATATTGTGCAAGTGCATTTTAAAGCCCTCTTCATAGAACAGGTACTCCTTGGGTAGAAACAGTGCAAGCTTCTCAAGTTCAGAGGGCAGATACACCGAAGGTAGCATCTGCTAAATATTTTCCCATCACAAGACAGGTAAAAATTGTGCCGCAGCAGTGCTTTACTTCATCACCGAAATAGGACAGTATGGCAGTAGCAAACCAATGCTACCTTTCTCACAGAAGGCAACATGTGCAATTTTCCATTTCCCATGGAACAGATCTGACCAGTACTATATACAGTTACTGCATGAGTGACATGTGGGTTACAGACAGAGCTCTGGAATGGGTGCTTAAGTCACTGAAAGGAATGTATAGGTGGATGACTTATGACTTGGGGAATATGAAAATTCTTACAACATTCTCACTTGAGTGATATTTCAAGTCAGCATTTGGAAAATCCTGCTACTGCCACTTGTTGATCTGCTGTTTGTATTGATTCTATGGTGTTCCATGAATTGAGAAGTAGCCGTCACCATGTAGGTCATTGTTATTTGGAGCAGCCTGTCCCCACTGAAACTATGATCTAAACAAGCAGACAGGTGCCTCTATCTTTGACAAGGTCTTGAATACACATGCACCAGGTGCTGTGCAATCCCAGGATTGGTGCTGCACCTGTTCAAAATGTTGAGGGCCACCAGTGATTCCATCTGTTCTCATTAGGGAACTGGCTCTTTAATATCTAGGTTTGTAGGGTTTCGGGTTCTCCAGTGACGTAGTGTTGGGATTACAAAGCACTAGGTTTTTGTTGACCTTAGGCTTATCACTGGGCATGTTTCTAAGGGATCTGAGACTTTGGCATAGGGAGAATGATCTGTTTCTCCAGTTTCTGGATTACGTTTTCCATAGGGTATTTGCTGTCTTCATTCTTAGATTGTTTGGGGTAAGCCATTAAAGCAGTGGATGAGTCTAACTCTGGTGGAATCCTATACTCTCTATCATCATAAGAAACACCTGCATCGAATGGAACCGAGCTCTTTGGTTTCCACAAGGGAAACCACTTTTATTCAGCAGATTTGACAAGGACCCACATTAAAAAGGGTAGTGCTCCTCAACATTTCTTTTTTTCATTGACTCTGCAGTTAGGTCATATCTTTGTGCAAAAGACTGTTTCCATTCACATCTTCATGAAGAAATTGCTCTATGTTCCCTCTTTCAAAATTCCACAAACGTGTGTCTCAATACCCTGGATGTTTGGCGTCAATTAACATTTACTTGAATTTGTCAGAGGAGTTTTGCCACTGCAATATTCACATTTGTCAAGCTCAGCGCTGCCAGAAGAAATCTCTGCCACTCTGTTGTCTTCATTATCTGACAGGTGGAAATGGTGTTTGCTACTGCTTATTCACAAGCATTGGTGTAGGAAGTTTGGGACACACATGGGATTTATCCCCCCCCCCCAGATTTGGGAGTGAGGGGGGCCTGGGGGACATGGGTGGAGGTACCAGGGGACATGAGAATCTTCCAACTCATCTCCATGGTTTACAGGGTCATTAGCACATGAAAGCTGCACTGATAAAGCCTTGTTCTTGACCTGCTGCCCTACCACCACTCTCAGAGCACCGTCAAAGGTCCTGACACCGCTGAATGCAGCCTACACCTGTGAGGATAAAGGCAGGGGAGAAGAAACCAGAATTTTCTGTCTGCATCCAGCTCATGGCTATTGATAACTGGGAACTTCATGCACCACCCGCTGCCTGTCTTGCCCAGGATTACCTACCCCCTCCCAATCCCCTTCTCACACTCCCCTGCTTGAGACTTTAAGTCAAGCCTACATAGTAACGAGGAAGCATCAGCCCTGGTGGTGCTTGTCCACAGGAGAAGATAGGGTCCATAAGTCAAAAACAACGGGTGATGTAATGGGGAACTTTACTATAACTCGAGCCTCAGTTTATTGAAAAGGAGGCATGCAAAAAGGGGGTGAGGGGCGTCAGGCTGATTGTACCAGGGAATCAGGCATTAATCACCCACAGTGCAAAGACCAAAGTACCTGTCTCTGATAAGGCGGCACAGCTAGTTAGGCACTCCCTGCTAATATCTAGGCATGGTTGGTTATCATCCTAGCACAACAAACTCAGTTGTTGTTTTTTTTGTTTTTTTCTTTGGTTTGGGGAGTAGCCCCACAAGTCCAATCTTTTTAGTTAAAACCCTTCCTCCCCTTTACCTCTTCCCTCCCCTGAATCCTAAAAACCCCTTACCTCCTTTTACCCCTACCCACCCATAAACCCCAAAAACCCTAAACTCTCTTTACCTCTACCCACCCCTGAGTCCTAAAAACCCCTACCTTCCTTTACATCTCCCTGCACCTGAACCTGAGAAACCTCCTACCTCTCTTTACACCAAACGCCCAAGAACCCTAAAAACCCTTTACCTCCTATTATCTCTAGTAAGCCCTGAACCCTAAACACCCCTTGGCAACCTGTATCTCTTCCCTCACCTAAACCGTAAAAATGTTTTACCTCCCTTTACCTCTACCCACTCTTGAACCTTAAAATCCTTTTCCCATTACCTGCCTCTGATCCCTAAACCCCCTTCCTCCTCTTACTTCTACCTGCCCCTGAACCCTAGAAACCTCTTAACTGCCTTTACCTATACCCACCTCTGAACCCCAGAAATCCCTCAACCCCCATTGCGCCAACCTGCCTTAGAACCCTAAAAAAACCCTTACCACCTTAATACTTCCAGCATTTGAACCCTAAAAACCCCTTACCTCACTTTATTTCCAGCCTTGAACCCTGAAAACCCCTTCCCTCCCTTTACCTCGACCCACCCCTGAATCCTAACAAACCATTATGTCTACCCGGCCCAGAAGCCAAACAACTCCTTACCTCCACTCACCTTCCTGTCCCTTACCCCTTTTTACCTCTACCTGCCCCAAAATCCTGAAAAACCCCATACGTCCCTTTACCACTTCCACCCCTAAACACTAAACATTCCCTGTATGAAATTGGGTAATTAGTTGAGGGGATTAAGTACCCACCTCAAGTTATAATGACAATCCTTGTATGGGGTAACCACAAAAGTCACAAATTAAACCTGAGCTCAACCCCCTTGGAGCTATGGCACAGAACAGATGAGCTTATCGTAGATACAATTTGTCAAGTATTTAATCAGAACTAAAACAGTAATAAAGTTGGAATGCAAAAAATAAATATCCGAAAATGAATTAGACATATAGAGTAGATTGTAATAAACAAAACAACACCAAAATGACAACAATCCAACAAGGAGATATGAATTTTAAACGTTTTAAGTAGAAATAGCACAGACAGCAAATGATAGTCAATGGTTGTGGTCTCCTGGGACAAAGGTGCGATTTAATGGTGATGGAGCGAGAGTTAGATACACCAACCAGCTTCATCCTACTCAAAAACTTTACATTAGAACTTTTGCCCTTCAAGTAACAATCCACCACAGGAGTACACTTCCAAAGCCCCGCAGAACCTCAGGGCAGGAAAGTAGAGACTCACAGGGTGGCAGGCAGAGTCCATACCAGGTCCAGCAGCTACTGATCAGCTGGACAGTAGAATAAATGGCCTGTTGAAACTTGTTATCCCTGTAGCTTGACCAGGAGAACAGCACAATCTTGTGGGTGAGGATGATCTCCTGGGTACACCCTAACCAATGGGGTAAGGTTTGTGGGGCATTTACAAGATGGCTGAAGACTTCAGCCACACTGAACTTGGGACACAGACCTGGGGCTGTGCTTGAGGAGTGTACTATGGTAATCCCAGTGTCCTTCCACATCTAACATCAAAATCCAGTTTTAGGCAGTCCCTGGGCCCCCAACTAACTAAGACAGAAGTCTGGTAAAATCATAGCTGAGCTTTAAGTGATCAGACAGTGGATATACATAAAGTGTTTTAACTTTCTGTTTCCCTCCTGCGAAGTGCACCCCAAATGTTATAAGCAAATCCCCAGCAACTCTGTTAAGCTGGATGTGACACTCTAATGTCAAAAGAGAATTCTCACTCACAGCCCCACCCCGGTAGTCACTCTAGACAGGTTCTGGGACAGATCTCCCTCCCACTGATGCCTGACTGTCTAGAAGGACAAAAGGGGAGGCAGGCCCAGGTGTGAACTTAAGTTTCCTATAACAAGGAAAGCCCCTTTGGAGTGCACCAAGGGTCTGGGCACAGCCCCCAGGCCATCCTTTTAAGGGGAGGAGAACACCTCCACACACCCAAGCCTCACTGTCCCTGTCCTGGCTGCACTTCACATCTCACCACTGGGAAGCCATCAAGGTGACAGTTGAATACTTACAGAAAGGCCTTCAAAAGACTCTAAGCAGGCAAAATGCAACTTTTCTAAAATACCTTTTATGTAATTGTTAAGCAAAATTAGACTTTTTCTATTACATTAGATCTTCTTTAACTATTAATAAGAATTATTTCTCGAGCTATTAGCAATCAGCATTATAATGTGTTACAATGTAATCTGATTTTCCCTATAGAAGCAGCAAGTCTAATTACAGTCAAAATAGATTTTATGGTTCTTTTTCACTGTAAAAACATATGGAATATTACAATTCTACATGACCTACTTTTAAATACCATGCTCCCTACCCTATGGGCAATAGGGCTTTTATTAGGGGTGACTTATTAATATTTAAAAGTAAAGTTTAGGTCTGATAAATGGTTTATTTTGACAGGCTCAATTGGCAGTTTAAAATGACACCGGTAGGCTACAGTGGTAGGCCTGGAGACATGCTTTACTCTGTCACTGTAGTGGTTAGCACAATGAGTGTGCAAGCCCAATGGGGTCATTTAACTTGCAGACCCTCAGCAAATTTTGTGCCATATATTTGAGTCAATCTGGAGTATACCAATTTTACCATGTTGAAAAAGGTTAGTAGAGGTAAAGTGCACAGAGTTCTATAGAACGCAAAAAGAGGATTCAGCAAATCCCCCCCCCCAAAAAAAATATCTGCGGTGGACCTGATGAAAGGGCTAATTTCCAACACCTTCTACCTCCTCTTACCTCTAGCTGCCCCTTTAAACCACAAAAGGATTTATTTTGACAGATTAAATTGGCAGTTTAAAACTACAAACCAGGCTACAGTTTCAGGCCTGGAAACATGCTTTACTCTGTCACTGTAGTGGTTTGCATGCTGAGTGCTTCACCCCACTGGTGACATTTAACTTACAGATCGTGGAAATACTTTGTGTCGTATATTAGGGATTTATGGGTAAGTTAAATGAGCTAATCAGGATTATTCCAATTTTAATATGTTGAAATTAATTAGCAGTGTTAGCAGGGGTAAACAGGCGCGGTGCGTCCATTGGGGCGTGGGGGCGTAGCCCCCCCGCCCGCCCGCCCACGCACCTGCACGTAGCTCTCTCGCGACGCCGTGGGTGGGGAGAACTCAACTGACAATGCATGTCAGTCAGCATGACGTCGGACCGTGGGCGGTCCGGCGTCATGTTGACTGACAAGCATTGTCAGACCAGGCAGCACTGCAGCACAAGTGCGCATGAGTGGGCATGGTGAGCTAGTTTTTAGCCCGTGCCCAGTCATGCGCACTTGTGTTTTCACGGATTTGCGCATGCCCATTAGGAGCCCCTCGGTCTCCTAATGGGCAGGCGGCGGGCGAGGAGTAGGCTGTGCCCTCAGCCAATCCTGACGCTTCAGCAGCGCCAGGATTGGCTGAGGGGTTGCCACTGCAGTGCTGACGTGACGACGTGCTGTTCAACTTCCATCCAGTTTGAAGAGGCGCCAATGCGGACCAGGAGCAGAGGCGGCAGGTAAGAGGGGCTGTAGGCGCCAACGGACGGAGCCGAGGTGGCGCGGACGTGCTGAGGACCTAAGGTAGGATTTAAAAAAAAAATATTTTAACACTCCCCACCCCCCGCGACTTCCCCCCCCCCCCCCCCTGCGAGCCGCGACTGCTAGAGAGAGAGGGCGATAAAAGTTAGTGTGGATACCTAGGAAGAGAGCTGACTCCGAGTCTCCGACCTTACATTATCCAACTAGAGAGGACAGAAAGAGGCAGCGCTGGCGACCCGATTTGAGGGCCTACCCCCACCCAATTCCACAGACCTAGACAGTGGACACTGCAGTTATATCTCGGAGCCGTTCCCATTTCAATGCTTTTGTATGTGGGTCATTTTCCATGATAGGCCAGAGCGTCTTTGTTTTGCTTTTGTTTGAACCATGTCATTAATTCATTCGTACTAACGGAGATTCCCCTGTAACACCGGTAGCTGGTCACAGGGAGCGAGCTGGAGAGACAGCGGCCTCGCCGCAGAAGGGAGGATCGTCTGTTTAAAGAGCTGTAACTGAAGGCTGAGATAGAGATAAGAAGCTCTCTGCACTTCAGACGGGTGCGTGTTAAGTGTAGGGTGTCAGTGGCAGTACGCAGTGGGGGTGTACATTAACGCATTCATGACGGACAGGTGTATGCAGAGTGCAGGGGCATTCCCCGAGGTGGCTTGGTTTCCTCTCAGTGCACAGTGCGTGTGTGTACATTAACGGATTCATGACGGACAGCTGCATGCACATTTCAGGGGTCGTTTCCCCGGGTCGCGTGGTTTCCGGTCCGGGCCCTGTTTGTGTACAGTGACGGGTGCATGCAGAGTGCAGCGGCTTTCCCTGAGGTGGCTTGGTTTCCCGTCAGTGCACAGAGTGTATACAGTGACGGATGCATGCACGGTGCGTGGCTCGCTCCCCTGGGTGCTTCCGTCCCTGCTGCTGATGCAAGGCCGCACGCTGAAGGCTGCTCACGCTGGGGTGATTGGTGGGCTCCCCAGGTTGCAGTCTGCATGCCCAAGTTCTCTTCTGCAGATGCTGAGCATCTCCAGCAGCGGGAGGAGGGGAGGGCGAGGGCATGGATTATAGGGCGGGTAGTGCGAGGTGGTAGCAATAACTGCGGGGCACATATTAGAGTAAGAATTTGGAGACTGGGGTGAGGCACGGAATGGCTGAAATTAAAAAGTACGGTGTTTTTGGATGGACACTGACTGACCTGGACTAGAGGGTTTCAGACTTAGGGGATTTTGCGCTCCACCACACATTTTACGCCCCACCACTTTCAAATGTCACCAGTCGCCCCTGGGGGTAAAGTGCACAGAGTTCTATAGCCAACAAAAATAGGGTTCAGTAAAATGGCCAAGAACATTCAGGGGTAACCCTGCAGAAAGGACACATTTCCAACACCCTCCTACCTTCTCTTATCTCCACCTACCAACTGAAACCCAAAAACCTTTTACCACCATTTATCATTGCTCACCCATGAACCCTAAAAACCCCTTTGAAACCTTTACTACCCTGTATCCTCACCCAGATCTGAACTCTAAAAACACCTTTACTGCTCTTACTACCATCTTCGTTCGCCCATGCCAGAACCCTAAAACCCCTCCAAAACCATTAACACCCAGAACTCTTGTAAACCTAAACATGTTTTTTCACATTTGATCCAATTAGTTTGAAGAGTGTAAATAACAATAAAACATAGTTGCACACTACGGCTACATGCCTGCTTTCTATTTCACTTCAGAACTATGCAGTTGTATAACTTTATCAGAATCTGCAACTCACAGGCCATGGGCAATTTGTTTAGGGTCAATTATTATCAATATTATTACTAAGAAAGCTTATATAGCACAACAGCTACCCACAACAGGGTTTCCCAGCGCTTAGGGACAGATAGGGTACAGTGAGAACTCGCTATCGCAGAACAACCATGTCTTCAACAGTTTCCGAATAGAAGACAGTCAGGTACAGCATCTCAAAGTTTGCGGAAGGTTGTCCCAAAGCTTGGAGCCCTGGTAAGCAAAGTACCATCCTCCCATGCGTGTCTATTTGATTCCTGGAACCGCACATAACATAAGGTCACTGGACTGTAAGGCCCGATCAGTAGATGAGGTCTCACTAGGCCATGGAGATAGTGAGGGCCAGCTCCTGATTTAGCTCAGTGCACAAAGCACAGGGTTTTAAATTGGATTCGCTTCTCCACTGCAACTTCTTCAAGAGAGAGGAAGTAGAAGCACTTTTTGGAGGTCGGTAGAGTAGCCTGGCCGCCGGGGTTCTGGACTAATTGCAGCCTTCTTAGAGATGCTTTATCTGCTCCCAAATAGAGGATGTTGCCATAGTTCAGACTAGATAGAATAAGGGCCTGAATGACTAGCCTTTGGGCTGTAAAAGGAAGAATCTAAAGGATTCTCCACATCCATTTCCACACACCAAAGAAGGTGGCAGCCACCTTTGCAACCTGAGGCTTCCTGGACAGTTTGTCGTCCAGCAGGAACCCAAGGTTCTTCAACTTTTGGGCTGGTGCTGGAAGTGCGCCCACATTTTGAGGCAAATGCTGTGAGCCCCATAGGGCAGGTTTCTTTCCCAATACCAATACATCCGTCTTTTCCCCATTCAGCTTCAAAGATTTCAAATTCATCCATGAGGCAATCCTGGCCAGTCATGAATTGGGCTACAGAGGTATGATGCTGCGCGGAAGACAGGGAGGAGATAATTTGTGAGTCATCCACGTAGAAAAATATGGTCAGGCCAAAGCCATCAACTAGGTCAGCCAAAGGTTGGACATAGATATTAAATAAGGCCAGACTGAAGGCTCAACCTTGAGGCTACCCTGATGTAACAGCATGGCGTGTGGAGGAGGCATTTGCTGAAGAGACCTGAAAGGTAGGGTCACTCAGGAAAGATGTCATCCAAGATAAAGCTGTACCTTGTAAACCTATGGTGACCAGTCTCTCTAACAGCGAAGTGCTTGACCCAGTATCGAAAGCAGAGCTGAGATCTAGTAAGATCAGCACTGCTGCCTCGCCGTCATCTAGGTGCTGTCTAAGATGTTCTGTGCATCCTAGAAGGGTGGATTCCATACTGTGACCTGCCCTAAACCTCGACTGAGAGGGGTGTAGCCGGTTATGAACCTCCACAAAAACAGAAAGTTGTCTGCTGATATGCTTTTCCAGGACTTTAGCTATGATGGGAATAGGTCTATAATTGGACCAATTCAAAGGATCCAGGTTAGATTTCTTCAGGAGGGGCAAAACCATGGCATGTTTCCAAGGCTGAGGAATGCACCCTGCCTGTAAAGAGGAATTCAGGAGGTCCAACAGTAGCCGCAAAATATCAGGTTCCAGAGTGTGACGCTTAGCTGGAGGAAGAGGGTCCCACTTTTACACACTGTATCAGTGAACTAAGTGACAGCCAGTCCAGCATGTCCCATGCGTTAAGTGTCTGAGTAGCAGGGAATGAGGAACAAAGGTGTGAGTTATTTCTGAAAAGGTTGGGTCCTCCATAGTCAAGGGCATCGTATGAAGGAACGACTGAGGCAGACCATGCCCGCTCCTCCCGATTTCAATGAGAGTTGAATACCCTCCACCTTTTTAACACAGAAAAGAGCCACTTCATTGAGTCGGGAGAGTATAGGGGAGGGAGCAACCTTAAAGGGGTGAGAAAGTTCTTGCACTACTCTGACCAGCCTTTTGGGCAGCCACGGTCCGTGCAGGTAACAGCGGTGGGGCCATGTAAGGGGGGATTTCGAGGGACAATGCAGAGGAAAAATGTATTATTTATTTATTTTTCCCTCAGCATCGTCCCTCGAAATCCCCCCTTACACGGCTCCACCGTTGTTACCTGCATGGACCGCGGCTGGTTTTGGGGCAGTTTTGTGCAGAGGTAATTTGGTCTGAGTAAAAGGTGGCATGAAGAGTTCTGCAAAGCTCATGATAGTTTTTCATTGCCCTTTTATATTTACATTTTGCTTCCTCCTCATACTTGAGTCTCCAGGCTCTCTCTACATCTGGTTTTCTCAGAGAGCAGTGCCTCAGTAAACCAAGGAGCCGGAGGAAAAGTCCTGGAAGGACAGGTGAAATTAAAAGGCAGGACTGTGTCCAATGAGTCCTGCAGCCAGGCGTCAATTCTAAGCTGACCACACACGGCCGCATAGGTAAAGTTAGGCATTGTGTTCCTCAGTTGGTGATTACCAGGCTGTAGTCCTAACAAATGGTCTATCCCTCTAGCTACGAGGAATGAAGCCAGTCGAGACAGTGAACTGTAGCGCATGATGATCTGGCCACAATAGGGGCTACCGTAGTAGCAGTCGCAAGATTATTTAAATTAGACAAAATTGAGTCCAAAAGGTGGCCTGCTGTATGTAAATGTAAATGTATGGTTCGTATGAGTTGGGGTGGACTTAATAGGTGTCAGGTTCAGGGCGCTAAGGTCTACAAACAAAGTCTGCCATACACCATAGAGATTATCTTCTAGGTAAGCATTGAGGACTCCTAAAACAATAAAGTTAGCAGATTTAGGAATAATGGGGGGCCAGTGTGTCAGCCAGCTGCATGCTCCAATTCCCACATACCCCGTGGGGCGATATATTAAGGCACCAGATTTAGTAAATTTAGAAGTTAATTCCAGTGAAAAGGAGACCACTTTGCAGGCTGGGGCAGGCAGTTCTTGAATTTTGCATTTATATATGTTTTTAAACATAATGGCATCCCCTCTCCTAATTTATTGGGTCTATCCTCTCTCACAATGAAGTAGACTTGGGGGAGGACCGCTATCACATCCATCATAGAGACCTCATAGAACCATGTTTCCATAAGAAACATTGCATCTGGTGATGTATGGGTAGAGAAAGCACATCGAGGCTAGAGAAACAAAACTTGCTGTTAAACCCAGGATGCAACACTGGCTTCTCATTGCTCCCTAGCATGTCTCCAAAAGGAGTACACCCTGTGGCATGGGGGCATGGTCCCTAGACACTGGACCCGTTTGGGGCGGGAAGGGCTTGCTGTTGGCGCGATGGCAGTGTGCTTGCACTGTGGCCATCCTGATATAGGGGAGAGAGAAATACGATTAGTCCGCTCAAAAAAGTCCCCAAAGCTGTACCTGTCCCCCACAGAAATGTAATGACTCCTATGCCCCTGTTCACAAGAATTTACGGAGTATCCCAGATTAGATCCATTGAAGAACAACCATTAGATTGTCTACTTCCTGGGAAAAGTGCTGGTACTAAGGTCCTGGTAATAACCACCCTAGACTGATTGTTATGAGGTTCTGAATAAATTGATGTTGTGATATTTCAAATGTGTGGGCGTCAGGTGGATGTGTATGAAGCTATGTCACTGATGGTTGGCTTTGGGTATATCCATAAGCAAAGAGGAATGTGCTAGTTGCTTAGCATGAATCTTCATTTAAATGAATACAGCAGAGAGATAATATATAGAGAGATATGTTCTGTCGTGTCGCATCTCACCAAGGAAGGAATGGGAAGAGTTAGATGGGCATACTAGCAATAAAAAAAATTGAGTGTTAATAAGGGCATTTAGGTGGTACATCTGTTTGAACAGTTAGGAGCTTGCACTGTCTACACCTGGAGTAAGAGCAAAATACCATCACACCTCTGCTATAGGAGAGGTTTTCTGCTTGCAGGTGATGTAAACACACACACATATATACCCCTTGTAAAATGCACATTCCCGTCCTACCCTTCGCCCCTATTCTGCAGGTCTCTCTTCAACCCCGTGTGTTTATTTAGGCATTTGCTGCTCATTACAAGTCGCCTTGCGACCACTTCAGAGCTTTCCTCCGGCGTCCCTTTCCTCCCCGCTGGTGTTGCAGGGTTCTCCTGTATTGCAGGGCTCCCCTCCTCCCCTGGTATTGGAGGATTCTCCTCTGTTCCCAGGCTCGTCGTCCTCCTCCTCCCCCTTTCTATGCTCCTGTCAGCAGCTTGTCTCCACCGCTGGCGCGCGGCCCCGGAAGCCCCATACAAGGAACAGGAAGGATCCCCGCCGGAAGACATCCTTGTATGGTCATGCCCGTGTATGGTCATACCCTTATATGGCTCCCGGCGACAGGCTTCCGGGAGCGCGCGCCGCGGAGTGTGCAAGCACGCGCTGGACACCCGGAAGTGGGTGCGCATGGCCGTATATCGGACCGCAGCCCCCGGGGAACCGGACAGTGGGACCGAAGAACCGTATTCTTCCTCTCGGACCTTCCTGTCCGAGTAAGGGCTTCTTGTTCGGGCTCCCTGTAACCTCCTGGCGCGCACCGCGTCACAGGGCCTCCCCGCCGTAGAAGGGCTTCCTGTGCTCCATAAATGGACATGTACGTCACGGCGGGGGCGTGTCCAGTGCCTGCAGACCCTTCATATAGAGGCGGATCCAGGGAGACCGAGAGATTCCGAGAGAGAGAAAGAAAGAGAAGCGAAGGCAGGAGGAGATCGACAGGGAAGCCCAGCGCATTCACCAAGCAGGGCACCCTGCCTCCAAAGATCACCCTGCAGCCCACAGTGAGAGCCAGGGGAGCAGAGCTGCAGGGAAACCCTCAGCACCCTGGGAGCACTCACAAAACCCTGAAACCCCACTCAGGTACCCTGACAGTGACAGCAGGGGAGAGCACCCCCCGCTTTGACCCCAAAGGCCCCTTATGGCCAAGGCGGAAATGCTCCTGCCACCTATGTCTGACCCGTTCGGCTCGTTCCCGCATTCGCCCACTATGGATAGCACCTACCCAAAGCTGGAGGAGATGATGCTGCTCTCCGTGTCTGGGGGTTCACAGCCCTTCCTGGGCGTGGGGACCCCCGGGGAGTCTGGCTACAGCTCCGCCGGGGAGGCTGGCGAGCCCTTCCAGAACCTACCAACAGGTAAGAACCAGGGACTGGTGCTGTCAAGAGCGTGCAAACCGGGGTATATACACAGGATCCACATGCACCTGCACGTTGCATATTAACACATACACATTGCACTTTGAAAAGTGCCCACCTCGCATTGGACCTGCATTCAGACGCATGCATGCACGCGGAGCCCTAACACTGCACCCAGTGGCATGTGCACTACACCCTAGACCTGTCAGCCCTACACGTAGGACCTGCACCCAAAGACCAACTGCAAACGGGTGTGCACATTGCATTCGTTGCAACGTGCATTCTGGTTTATCTATGCAATAACCCCTTCACTCTGCGCATGCATACGCTATTGCAGTTTCCCATGCACCCTTCCGCCCACTGCTGCATGCCTTTCACATTGCCGATGCCACACAACCACCCTAGTTGGTCTGTGCCCTGCACAACAATTGCTGCATGCCATTCACCTCATTACTGTAAGCCATTCACCCCACTGCTGGACGCGTTGCTCCCCATTCCTGCACACCTTGCTGTATGTCACGCACCCCATCTTGTTCTACGCCATTAATCCACACACCTACTGATGTATATTTAGCACACCCCGATGCTGTATAACATTCCCCATATTGCTGAATGCCGAGCACCCCCCACAGTGCTGTCTTTCATTTACCCCAATTGCTATAAGGTTTGCACCCGTGTGTGCTATGTATTCACCCACCCGCTGCCGTATGCATTGCACAGCCCAAATGCTGCCTGCCATCCACCGCCTGTGCACAGAATTCACAGCTCTATAATGATCTCACATTGCACCACCTTTCCGGATTAGACGGTTTCCAAGTCTGTGATCAGTCAGTACTGCACCAGTCTGTGTCACACACGCTTTCACAAATGACCGCCCACGCGCTGCTAAATCCACGGGGATCCCTTCAGCTGATCACCCATCCTAAATATCACTAAACACGCAAAATGTACACGCATAGAGATATTTTTCGGGTAATGGGCATGTTTGGTGTTTTTACTGTGCAAATAACCTTTAGAAAGCAACCGGCTATTGCAGGCTACATAAGGGGGAGATTGCATTTATTTTAATGTTGTCATGATGAGATTTATAATGCTAGAGCCGGTTAGAAACAGGCGGTGTATAATGCACGTTAGAATGTATTGGCGATCGCAGCTTGTGGCGCAGCTGTTGGTTGAACACATGCACTGGACTGGGTGGGCGTATTTGATGCTCGCGGTCCTCGCGTCTTAATTCGAGCTGCTTGCAGTGAAGGGAATCTCTGTGCGTCACTTATGATGGTGCAGTCTTCTCTGCACACCAAGCAGCTAAGGAATCCCTTCTGCTGGACTGCATTGTATCATGGCAGAGTCGGAGCCGTTTTTCATTTTTGTTCTAAAAAAGTAGCCCCACTGAAACGTGCATCTTTTCTGTGCTTGTTTTTAACTGTGATATGTAGTGCATACATGCTGAGATCTAACCATGGAATTCCTTTGCCTTCCAGATAACTTCTCTGAGATGTCTTTGAGCAACGAGAAGTCTTTTGTGGAAACCAGTTTCTCCAATGTGACCAGCAGACTGCCACCGTTGGCTTACACTGGCCGCTTCTCCCTGGAGCCGGCTTCCAACAGCACCAACACCTTGTGGCCAGAGCCCCTCTTCAGCATTGTGAGTGGTCTGGTGGGCATGGCCAACCTGCCCTCCACCTCCACACCTTCATCATCACCGTCTTCTTCGACATCGCAGAGCCCTTCTTTGAGCTGCTCAGTTCAGTCCAGCGATAGCAGCCCGATCTATTCTGCTGCACCGACCTTCCCCAGTTCTGCCTCTGAAATCTTCCCTGAACATCAAACCCAGTCTTTCTCAACTGCTTCTGGTACCTCCATTCAGTATCCACCACCAGCCTACCCATCTTCCAAAGCCAACTTCCAAGTTTCAATGATCCCAGACTATTTGTTCCCTCAGCAGCAAGGGGAACTGAACTTGTCCCCACCAGACCAGAAACCATTTCAGTCACTGGAGGGCAGGGCTCACCCGCCTTCTCTGACACCGTTGTCAACCATCAAAGCCTTTGCAACCCAGACTGGTTCCCAGGATCTGAAGGCCATCAACACCTCCTACCAGTCCCAGCTCATGAAACCAGGCCGAATGAGGAAATACCCCAACCGCCCTAGCAAGACCCCTCCTCACGAACGACCATACGCTTGCCCTGTGGAGTCTTGTGACCGGCGGTTCTCCCGGTCTGACGAACTGACCCGGCACATCCGCATCCACACTGGTCAGAAGCCCTTCCAGTGCCGGATTTGCATGAGGAATTTCAGCCGGAGCGACCATTTGACAACCCACATCCGAACCCACACGGGCGAGAAGCCCTTTGCCTGTGACATTTGTGGTAGGAAGTTTGCCAGAAGCGACGAGAGGAAGAGGCACACTAAAATTCATCTCAGACAAAAGGACAAAAAAACTGAAAAGTTGGCCCCAGTGTCTTCTGCTTCTCCTATCTCTACGTTCTCACCACCGGTGACAACCTCTTATTCCTCCCCCATGGACACATCCTACCCCTCTCCAGTGCCTACTACCTACTCCTCATCCCCTGTGTCGTCATCATACAGTTCTCCAGTGCACAACTCGTTCCCTTCCCCTTCAATAGCATCAACATACACCTCCATCGCTTCCAGCTTCCAATCCCATCTCGCCACCAGTTTCCCTTCGTCCATCGTCACCAATTCCTTCAGCTCCCCGGTGACGACCACATTTTCAGAGATGGCATCCACCTTCTCTCCAAGGACAATCGAGATCTGCTAAAAACTGAACGTGTGGATGCCACCTCACCCTACTGGTACTTTCAGGCCACTTCCAAAGGCAAATGGTCTGTGACTGTCGGCTATCAATGGCCTACATGCTACAAGCGTGGCCATCATAACTTTTATTTTCAACTGCCTGAAAAAAAACTGCCATCCTCCTGCTCATCCACCATGGGACTTTAATTTGCATGGACCGTATATATCATTTCAGTACAGGCCCCTTTGCAAATCAGCGTTTTGATTGCAATTTAATGGACTTTAATTCTATATATACATAGAATATGTATATTGTACACGTGCCATGCTTTTATTTCCCCCTTCTGAAACGTATTGATGTGAAAACCCCCCTGGCATATTCATATTGTATTATTTGGAGTTGGCAGGGCTACATTTGGTAAATATGCTCTCTTGTGAAGGCGGCCCGCGACAGGTTTTGCCGCGCTTTTGTAAAAGCATGTGTAAGAGTGGTGTTCTGTTGACTCTGTAATATCACCAATGGCCCTCTCGCCTGCGACAACCAGTCCCGTTCGAAGTCTTGGTGCCTTTTCGTGAAGCCTTGCTGATGTCTTGACACATGCATTAGTGTGATTTAGATGCGCGCGCATCTAGCCTTAAGGTCAAAGGGAATCTGCTCAAAGAATGTACTGAAACCGAAAGAAAACGCTAGCGTAAGGGACAGTGAGAGCTGAAGCACAGCTTCATTTGTTTAGAATGTAAGCAAAAAAAACCTCTCAAAGTATATTTTTGTAACTGAAATGTAAATTTATACATATTATATAAATATATATATATTCAGGAGTTGGAATGTTGTAGTTACCTACTGAGTAGGCATGGATTTTGTATGTTATGAACATGCAGTTTATTATTTTGTGGTTTATTTTAATTTTGTAATTGTGTTTTGTTTAAACAAAGTGACTGTTTGGCTTATGAACACATTGAATGCGCTTTTCTGCCAAGAGGATATTTGGTGTACAACATATCCTAAAATTAAAAAAACTGAAAATCATCTTTTTTGCCCTGGGCTATATTTCTTTTCCGTATGCACAGTTTCTTTGTTGCCCAATAATGTGACTTCCTCACGATACAAATACATGTTTCCAGGCCTGACTGATTCGAAACACTGGCCCATGAAGAGAAGAAGACGACTGCTGTCCCGTGAAAAGCAAAGAAGGACAACAGCAACTCGTGTAAACTGTCTCTGAAGTATCACACCCCCCCCCCCCCCACTAAACCGCCTGAGTACGCATACTTCTGAATTACTCCGCCATGAGTCTTGCCGCCAGTACACCATTTATTTGGCACTCATTTTGTTTTACAGGCTTCAAAAATGATATTTGCAAAGAGTACGGCCCACACTGTTATCATCCCATACATGGGTCCATTAGGCAGACGCAGAGGGGGTCTCTGTGCAGTAGGGTGACCAACCGTACGTAAATTTCAACGGCTGTCCATAATTTGGAACTCATGTTTGTTGTCCGTGAGGATCCTTTTTACGGACGCCTTTTGTCCGTAATTTTGGGCATTGCAGGGAACGAGACTGTTCCCTGCATGAAGCCTCAACTCCCTGATGGGGCCTCCTTGCACTCCTCCTCTGAGCACAGAGTAGCCCACCCGTCCTTTGCCATTCTGTATGCGGCTGATTGCCGCCACATACAGAATGACAATGGGCCAGTCTGGGCTGCAAAGCATGTGGTGGGCCTCCCCCAGCCTCTGTCTAGGGCAGGGCATTCTGTCAGACAGAAGAAATGTGCAAAAAGCGCCAATGGTGCTACATGAGAATCCAGTTCAAGAAAAGAAGCTGGTGAAAGAAATTAAAAAGAAGGGGCTAGAGTTCTTTCACAGTCTCGCCGTTTTAGAACTGCTGCATTTTCATTATTATATTCAAGGAAGCCATGATTGCTACTTCTTTTACTTTATGCAACTGACAACCATTGACCAAGCCAATAGTTCTGGCTGTTGCAGGTGTAACATTATTTGTTGTTTTATATCTTGATACAATGACAGAAGAGGCAAAATACAAGTCAGGCGGTATACTATACAAAGTACAGATTTTTAGCTTACGTGTTTTAAGCCATGACCTTAATTACATCGAACACCCCCTTTGGAGAGACCCCCCCTGTTTTTTCATCCCACTTAAATCCCTGAAAACAACACCATTTCACATGCACCTCATGGCCTGGCACTGTGCATCATGCACGAGTCATGACTAGATTGCCTATGTGCAAGGGCATAGTGAACCCTACCCCCACCCCACCCCTTGCTTTAGGGCCCACAGCAAGGGTGAAGTTCTTGATGAGCCTCTTCTGTCTGCAACTCTGCAGTCAAAGGCTCAGCCCATAATTAATATGAAAAGGTGGGTGAGTGAGTAAGCGAAGGGATGTGTGGATGGCTGCATAGATTAGCGAAAGGGTGAATGGATGGATAATGAGAGAAAGAATGGATGGATGAGAGTGGAAGGATGGATGAGGTAAAAAGATGGATGTTTGGGTGGAAAGGTAGATGGATGGGTAAAAGGGTGGATGGATGAGTGAAAGGATTGATGGATAAGTGAAAGAGTGTATGATGGGCAAGTGAATGGGTGGATGGATGAGTGAAATGATGGATGGATTTATGAATTGATAAGTGAAAGGGTGAATGGATGGACGGATGAGTGAAAGGGTGGCTGTAAGGATGGATGAGTGAGTGAGTGAAAGGGAGGGTAGATGGACAAAAGGATGGATAGATGAGTGAAAGGGTGGATGGATGAGTGATAGGGTCAATGGATAGATTCATGAGTGGATGAGTAGATGGATGGGTGGAAGGAAGTGAAAGGGCCGATGGAGAGAGAAAGGGAGGATGGATGGATGACTGAAAGGGTGAATGGGTGGAAGAATGAGTGACTGGGTGGATGGATGAGTAAGTGAAAGGCTGGCTGGATGGGTAAAAGGCTGGATGGATGAGGGAATGGATGGATGGGTGGAAGAGTGGATGGATGGATAATGGATGGATGAGTCAAATGATGGATGGAAGGATACATGAGGGATAGGTTTGCAAATGATTGAATATGGATGGGCTTAATTATATTCTATTGCGCGACCTCCTGTCCCGAAGTTTTGGCCTGAATTTTGACCTCCTGTCCTGAATTTTTGTCCTGAATTTTGACCCCTTTGTCCTAAATTTTTACACTCACCGTCCTGAATTTGCACCCATGCCAGTTGGTCACCCTACTGTGCAGGTGTGGGGAAAAAAGCAGGGGGTATTTAGAGGTGTGGTACGAAGGAAAGGAATGACGGTGGCCAATATAGTGCGAGGTATAAAGCCAGGTTGGTGTGGTATAAATGAGGTACGTGTCCTGTGTGAAGGCAGGCTGCAGGTGTAATAGGACGCGAGGGTACCTTATAAACAGCTGTAGCATCAAGGCAGGTTAGCTGATGCACTGTATACAGGTTTAAAGGGAAGGGTACCGGAGGTGAGTGCCCTGCAGGAAGGAAGGGTGCAGGGAGTTAGTTTTTATGCAGGCGTGACATCAGTATTTTGTGCACTGTATACAGGTGTGGCATGCCGGGAGCGTACAGGAGATGTGTGCCCTGTAGTAATGAAGGATGCAGGTGTGATCTGATGGGAGGGTGCAGGTGTGCCATGTAAGAGGAAGTGTAGAGGGGTGACCTGAACACAGGTAGAGGCGTGCACAGGGAGTGCACTACATACATGTGTGTTAGGAAGGATGGGTGTCATGTATACATGTGTTATCCGTTAGGGAGGGTGCAACAGGCACGAGTCCTGAGGGTGAAGGGGTGTCTTGTAAGAAGGAATAGTGCATGGGTGACCTGAAGACAGGTAGAGGTAAGCGCAGGGGGTGCACTACATACATGTGTGTTAGGAAGGATGAGTCTCATGTGTACAGGTGTTATCCGTTAGGGAGGGCGCAACAGGCACGTGTCCTGAGGGTGAAGGGGTGTCTGGTTAGAAGGAATAGTACTGGGATGACCTGAAGACAGGTAGAGGGGTGTAGGGGGTGCACTACATACATGCCTGGTGTGAAGGGACGGTGCCATGTGCACAGGTGTGTTGTAAAGGCAAGAGACAGGTGGCCCATGGATGTGTGTGGTATGATGTAAGGCTGTGTCCGTGAAATGAATGGGAGGTGCTTGTGTGAAATGAAGGCAGGTTGCATGGAGTGCCATGTGCACCTGTGTGGTATGGGGGAAGAGCTCATGGGATGTCATACTGAACAGGATGGATATGAAAGTAGGACACAGGAGCAGTAGGAAGGGAGGTTGCAAGGGGTGCTCTGAATATGTATGTATTCCGAAGGCGCACACAGGAGCTATAGGAAGGGGGGTTGCAAGGGGTGCTCTGTATAAGTATGTGCTCCGAGCACACAGGAGCTATAGGAAGGGGGCTTGCAAGGGGTGCTCTGTATAAGTATGTGCTCCGAGCGCACAGGAGCTATAGGAAGGTAGGTTGAAACGGGTGCTCTGTATAGGTGTGTGGTGTGAAAGAGTACACAGGAGCTGTATGAAAGGAGGTTGAAAGGGGTACTCTGTATATGTATGTGGTGTGAAGGAAATGTGTAGGAGTGCTTTGAAGTAGGGGTGCAACGGGCACCCTGTATATAGGGGGCAGAGAGGAAAGTTGCTTGTAGTTCCTGGTATGGTATGGAGGGAATACTGAAGTGGTGTGGTATGTGTAGATGTTGTATGGGGTATGAGTGCCGGTGTGATGGAAGGATGCAGGGGTACCCAGAACGCAAATGGGAAGGTTCAGGAATCATCGGAAGGGAGAGTGCACTGGAGTCTTTTATACAGGTATGGGATGATGGACGGGTGGCATGAACACAGCCTAATACGATGTGGGCTTGCATGCCGAGTACACAGTGGTGGAAAGAAGCATATAAGGGTGGCATGAATGTAGGGGGCAGTGGGTGCCCTGTGTACAGACACGGTTTGAATGAAGAATGTTGATGTGATCTGGAGGAAGTGCGAAGGAGGTATCCTGCTTGCAGGTATTACATAAAGTTAGATTGCAGGGGTGTATGTGGTATGACAAGAGTATGTGGGTGGATTATGAAGGGAGGGTCTGGGGGGAGGGGGCTCTGTGTATGTATAAATGAATGGTTTCAGATGGTACTACGAAGGAAGAGTTCAGGGGAGCCCTGTATACGGCGTGGCTTGAAGAGAGAGTGCAGGGGCTGCCCTCTACACATATGTGGTATGATGAAAGTGTGCAGGTGTTACATGAAGAGTGGGGTCAGGGGTGCCCTGTGTACAGGCGTGGTTTGAAGAAAGAATGCAGTGGCTGCCCTCTACACATATGTGGTATGATGGAAGGGTGCAGGTGTTACAAGAAGAGTGGGTTCAGGGGTACACTGTATACAGGCATGGTTTGAAGGCACCGTTCAGGGGCTGCCCTGTACACCCATGTTGTATGATGGAAGGGTGTAGGTGCTATAGGAAGAGTGGGTTCAGGGGTAAACTGTATACAGGCGTGGCTTGAAGAGGGAGCGCAGGGTCTGCCCTCTACACATGTGGAATGATGGAAGGGTGCAGGTGTTATATGAAGAGTGGGGTCAGGGGTGCCCTGTGTACAGGCGTGGTTTGAAGAAAGAATGCAATGTCTGCCCTCTACACATATGTGGTATGATGAAAGTGTGCAGGTGTTACTTGAAGAGTGGGGTCAGGGGTGCCCTGTGTACAGGCGTGGTTTGAAGAAAGAATGCAGTGTCTGCCCTCTACACATATGTGGTATGATGAAAGTGTGCAGGTGTTACATGAAGAGTGGGGTCAGGGGTTCCCTGTGTACAGGCGTGGTTTGAAGAAAGAATGCAGTTTCTGCCCTCGACACATATGTGGTATGATGGAAGGGTATAGGTGTTACAAGAAGAGTGGGTTCAGGGGTACACTGTATACAGGCATGGTTTGAAGGCACCGTTCAGGGGCTGCCCTGTACACACATGTTGTATGATGGAAGGGTGTAGGTGCTATAGGAAGAGTGGGTTCAGGGGTACACTGTATACAGGCGTGGCTTGAAGAGGGAGCGCAGGGGCTGCCCTCTACACATGTGGAATGATGGAAGGGTGCAGGTGTTATATGGAGAGTGAGTTCAGGGGTGCCCTGTATACAGTCTTTGTTTGATGGAGGGGTGCAGGTGTTATATGAAGAGTATGTTTAGGGGTGCCCTGTATATACGCGCGGCTTGAAGAGGGAGTGCAGAGGTTACCCTCTACACATGTGGAGTGATGGAAGGGTGCAGGTGTTACATAAAGAGCGGATTCAGGGGTGCCCTGTATACAGTCATTGTTTGATGGAGGGGTGCAGATGTTATATGAAGAGTATGTTTAGGGGTGCCCTGTATATACGCACGGCTTGAAGAGGGATTGCAGGGGCTACCCTCTACACATGTGGAGTGATGGAAGGGTGCAGGTGTTACATAAAGAGCGGATTCAGGGGTGCCCTGTATACAGTCATTGTTTGATGGAGGGGTGCAGATGTTATATGAAGAGTATGTTTAGGGGTGCCCTGTATATACGCGTGGCTTGAAGAGGGAGTGCAGGGGCTGCCCTCTACACATGTGTGGTATGATGGACGGGTGCAGGTCCTCTGTGAAGGGGGGGGGGTAGGAATGTGCCAAGTGTAAAGGCAAGTTACAGGTGTGATAAGGGAGAGTGCAGGGGTTAGCCTATACGCGGCCGTGCTATGAAGCGGTATAGCAGGCGGATACTGCATGGCATGGATGGAAGGTGCAAGCCTGCCCAATGGACAGTCGAAGTACAAACATAGCATACACTGGCTACAGACGTCATATCAAAGAAGGTTTTAAGGGTGCCATTTACAAAGGAACTGGTGCCATCAACACAGGTGTGGTACCAAAGAATGTGATATGGAGGTGCTATAGGTTAACGTGTCCAGTGAATAGTTATCCGACACATATGTGATAGAAAGGCAACAATGGCATGTATGCAGTCGTTCAACGTAACAGAACAATCTTATAACCCCCAAGAATATACAATAAACACAAAGACATGTGCTCCAAGCAGAGGCAGTTCAAATGCATACAACATAATAATTAACATCTGGCATCAATTTGTGATGTATATGAAATAAGAAAAGCATAAACAAAGAAAGGGGTTAAAAAAAAATATACACTTTTCATTATTGCTTAGAAAAATTCGCATAAAAAAGCATTCAATTTCATACAGACAATGCAGAGTATAAACACGTGAGGAAGGAGTCGTAAACCGTTTCCAGGCAATCACACCAAAACATTTTCAATATGAATAGGCATACATAACAAAGACTGATCCTATAACAAAAAAGCATAAAGTGAAGTGTTCACTTTGTTATACAGCTTTTTGTTATGGGATCAGTCTTTTTTATCTGTGTCTATTCACATCAAAAAATGTTTTGTTGTGATTTTGTCAAGTTGTAACTCCTTCCTCACTGTTTATATTTTGTCTATAGAAGGTTTGCATCTACGCCAGGGCCACTGGAATTATGCAGCAGAGAGGACCAAATTATGCGGCAGGATTGTCTAAATTATGTGTCTAAAAAGGCGAATTATGTAGCATAATGCAGCACATTCTGTCATAGTATAACCTCACTATTTTGTAATGTTATTGCATGTGTTAATACTATCTGGGCAAAGGTTTCCCCTCATTAGTACCTGTTTGGCACCCAAAGATAGCAAGAAGCAACAGAAAGGTGACCAGTCAACCTCTGCAAACGGCCTTGCACCGCGCGTCCTCACGTGCCACCACATTGTTTTGTAATTTTTGAGCTGTTTGAGCTGGACACAAAATGTTGTTTTTTGTTAAAATCTGGAGATTATGCAGCAGATGATGGATTATGTGCAAATGCAGTAAATCTATAATTATGCGGAAACCGACAAAACCTATGAAAAAATTCAAAATTCCAATGGCCCTGAGCTACTTCCTTGAATTTGAATATTTTTTAATACTATTATTTGAAAGGAATTATAGAAGTTTTTTAACCCCCTATCTTTGTTTGTCCCTTTCTAAAGTGGTATACACTATGAATTGATGTTAGATGTTATTTGCAATACTGTACGTATTTGACTTGCCTCTGGTAGGAGCACACGTCTGTTGTATTTTATGTATACAGGTGTCACATAATGGATACTGTGTTCAGGTGGTGCCTGCTAGTCTGCTGTATACAAGGATGTCGCGGGGGCCGGTGGATATGTACAGCCGTGGGATGCGTACAAGATGAGTGCAGTGAAGAGAGTTTCCGACATATAAATTTAGCAAATGGGAGGATGGACATGGTGTCCTGCACACAGGTTAAATAAAAAGGTGTGATGTAAGCGTATGCCATATATGTAGGTGTGGGAGAAACACAGTGGGTGCTGTGTATACACGTATGGTATTTAAAGGGGTGTGGGTGGTGTCTGGTCTATCGGTATAGTATATAAGGGGGAAGCAGATGGATATCCTGTATACAGGGGCAATATACATGGGGTGACGCATGCCATGTATACAGTTGTGCTATGCATACATACATTGAGGGCCAGATGTATAAACATTAGGAATACCGATGTCCTAACTGCGATTCTCTCTATATCGCAATTAGGAAATTGGTATTCCTAATGTATGAGACTCATTGAGTTTCATGAAGGGATGCCTTGTGGGTTGCAAATCGATTGAACTTATGAATACTAATGAGGTAGGTCACAGTTTGTAACCCTTTAGGAATCACAGCCATCACAGGGATGGAGGCCTGCTGAGGCCAGCAGGCCACCATGTCTGTGATTGCTTTTTATTAAAACAATCTTTATTTGTTTTTTAAATGCAGCCCGTTTTCCTTAAAGGAAAATGGGATGCGTATAAAAAAACGAAACCTTGAAGTTTAATTTTTTAAGAGTAGGAAGTGGTCCGTGGAACCACTGCCTGCTCTAAAAAAATACTATTATTTACATTCTCAAAGGAGAAGGGAACCCTTTGGGACCCCTTACCCTTTGCGAATGGGTTACCACCAGTTTTAAAGTGGTGGTAAAGTATTACTGTTTTGCGACCAGAATTTGGTCGCAAAACAGTAATACATACCATACTGATTCTGTATTTGGAAGGGACGCACTAAACACGCCCCTTCCAAATACCGAATCACAACTTGTTACCAATTCACATTTTGTACATTTGAAAAAGCATTTTTCCAGTCGCAAACTGACCAATTCTGCAAATCGGGCCGTTTGCGGCCAGAAGAAGGCATTGTACATCTGGCCCTTAGTGTCAGAGATGTCCAGTAACTAGGTAAAGTAAGAGGAAGTTGGGGCTGTCCTTTCCACAGTGAGATCAAAAGTGCAAGTCAGCAGCTAAAAATAGTGTCAAATTAAGGCAGCATGAAAGAGCTTAGAATATACATAAAGGGCATATGTGGTCTTTTAGGTATCACACAGACATGTGTCATGTAAAAGTAAACACCGAGCTAGAATCCACAGAGTCAGAGTTGGCACTCAAACTCGTTATAGTACCCCCGCCTTGTGTTATGGTGATGTTGCAGGTCACTAGCGTTTTGCGACCATACAAGAAGGAAGTTGAAGGGCAATTTCTTTTACAAGGTTGTGGACCTGCGAGGTGACTTGTATTATTCTATTTGCAGACCCCGGGGAGTATTTTATTCCTTCTAACACATGGTCACACCATCAATCTTGCCTTAAGCCTCTGATGAAGGGGCTTTCTGGTCAATGATGTCACAATCAGAATCAAAACCCAAGCATACGTCATCAAACAAAATAATGTTCTGGAATTCTTATTGTTGGCGATTGTTAGCAATCCCAAGATTCAATAAAGAGAAAAACATTTTTTTACACTGAGTGCTTTTTAAATCTTCAGTGACTTGCACCATCTCATGAAAGAAATCTCCAGGATGCAGAATAAATATGAAATCTATACTGTTAAAAAGTGTAAAAGATGAGAAGAAAGGGATCTGAAAAGCTAGCTATCCCATGTATTGTTTTCGCAGCAGTTTTTAATTCTGTTCTGTCTGCTAGAACCAGCCGCTAACGCTGTGTCACGTTGCAATGTTTTTTCTCCACTAAACGTTATGAAGTGTTTTTTTCGGCGTTTTGCATGCTCCACAAACTGGGTGATGTGTGCTAGATTACATTTTGAGAAAAAAGTTCTGCAAAACTAGATTTTGCGAAAAATAGTTCGCCTACAGTGGAAGACTTCAAAAATTGTTCAAAAAAAATTCTTATACAAAAACGTGTTTTACAAGATATTTCATAAAAATATATTTACACTTTGCAACCTTTGTGAAGTTGAAAGACTGCAATCTTCTCAAAACTTTAAGGGGGAAATTTAAATTTCTATTTTTCTTAGTCCCACTGCACTGTAAATAATCTATTGATGTAGATTCGTGATGTAATTAATTTGATTACAGATGAGTAGTGATATCACAACGTGCCTTTCTTAATAGCATTAATTACAGTTTTGCATACAGACACCGCAGGCTTCCGTGTATTGTGAGATAGATTCCAAGAGTGAGGTTTCATTATCACATAGAGGAATAATATTTTGTAAAGAAGAACTATCTGTCAATGAATTTCATTGGTTGTCCCAAATGACAAGTTATCAGGAATGGACCATGGGAAGCTCTAAAAAAGCAGCCATGCAATAGCGAGAAAGAGCAGAGGGATGCATAAGTATAAGCAGGGCCGCTGGAATTATGCTGCAGGAGAGGGCTAAATTATGCAGCAGGGTTCAGTATATTATGAGGCAAGAAAAGGCAAATTATGTGTCACATTTTACTTCATTATTTCATCATTTTTAAACTTGGTAACACTTTAGGGCCTTGGTTGCATTACATTAGTACCAATTTAAAACTCAAAAATATCAATAAGCAACAGAAAGGTGACCTGTCTAGCCTTGCAAAGGTCCTTCCACTGTGCTGCAACACATGGTGTCGCATTTTTTGTAACTTTTGAACTGTTTGAGTTAGAAATAAAATGTTTGGGGGTTTAAAATCGGCAGATTATGCAGCAGATGGAATATGTGGCAAAATCGGCACATCTATAAATATGCGAAAATCCCCGCGGCCGCACAATAGCATAATTCCAGTGGCCCTGAGCTTAAGCCGCAAAGTGCTGGAGCCCTTTTCAGTCTATAGTCTTGCACAGGCCTCTGTCTGTTCAGCTTTCCCAGTGACTCTGATCCCAGAGTTGAGAGAATCCATCCTTGGCCTCAAGCCTGTGACTGTAAATCTTTTCAACTGTTGATGTTTGATATGTCACTGATCATCTAGACCACCGCAAGCAGTGTACCGCGTGGTAGCTTGAGTTTTACTGATGTTTCTTGGGGCTGGCTCACTGACCATAGGCCCAGAGATGGAAGTAGCCAGTAATCAAAACTACTGTTAAAAACAGGACTCAGATGCCACCGTTGTTATTAGCATAAACATAATTAGAACATTGGAATGTTGGGAGCTCCATTGAAAACAATGGAGTGCTCCGGGCTTATAATGGCTGGTATAAGCCCGGAGCACCAACATTCCAATGTGTCTTTGTTCTGGCTGTGAACAAAGGCTTCAGGGATACTCAGGGGATTTCAATCCCCTAGCGCTCCCTGAAGCCTTTGTTTTATTTGTTAGAACGTTCTGCCCTCTAGTGGAAGAATGTTCTACTTCGTAGCTGGGCTATACCGGCTATTAAAGTTCCGCTCCCTTGTTAAAGGCCCTCACCTTCGGCTCAGCCTTTAACGCTGGAGCAGGCCTTTAATAGCCGGTATAGCCAGCTACGGCGGGCTATCAGGCTATAATACATTTTCAGCAGTATCCATATAGTGCATCCTCTTATGAATAATTTCCCAGATTTTGACAAATACGTTTCTAACTCAAACAGATCAAAAGTTATTAAAATTGTTGCACGCAGGGTGCAGCATACCAGTCGATACATCGCAGAAGGAAACTGGTGTATTCAAGCATTTAGATGCCAAACGTTTTCATTTTGAAGTGTTTTTTTGCCTGCAGCATGAAACACAAACCTAAAGCAGTCTAATATAATTTTGAAAAATTGATCCACCTTCAACACAAAATAGTTTTGTTTGACTATTGCACAGTATCATGCGTACATCACAGGGTTCTCCAAGCTGCAGTCATTTCAGGAGGGCGTGCAAGCTTTGGACAAATCCTAAAGACGCCTAGAGTCCAAAAATACCTCGCACTTAAGTACATCATAAAGTGAGCATCATAACAAGCATTGGCAAAACCAACAGTTCAGACTTTAAAGTGCTAACTCATGCATAGGACATGTGTGTACATCTGCACATTAAATCCAGGCCTGTTGCTTTTGCCAAAGCTAACTTTAATAAAGAGGAAAAGAAAAAGTCTGGACATGTAAATAAAAGTTTGAATGAACTCTTTCATTGTGGTGTTGTTTTCAGTTCCAGCTTACTACTTAGGAACACTACACAACCTTTGAAAAAGTAAAAGGAGACGCATGACGCACCCAGACAATAAACCAGCAACACCACGGAGAAAAGCGAAGGTTCACATCCAACTCTCGGAAAACTCTGCAACGTTGAATGTGATGGTAACTTCACAGAAGGTACCTGGAATACAGTGATACATGTTTGGAAGAAAAAATAATACCATTATTTCTGCTTGCGTAAAGATGCCGCATAAGCATTCTGCATGCTTTAGTACAGTGGTTCATAACCAATGGTTCTGAGGACCCCCAGGGGGTCCGCAAGACCTACTAAGGAGGCCTTCAAGTGTTTTACAGAATGAAATAACATTCAACTTAGTATGTTAACATTAATAAATTATATACATAGAAGCAAGCTTAAAAATGTGAAAACTTTTTCTTAATTTGTTTGTGAATTGCAAAAAATATTTAAATATTTGAGCATTTGTTGGGTTTATACTTGGTTTTAAATTTTATATATTGCTTTGAGGTGCAAATCATAGAAATAGCTTGGGCCTGGGGTCCCCGGCTTTCACTAACATCTCAGTGGGGGTTCCCGGATTCCAGTAATGATTCAGTAGGGGTCTACAGAATTCAAAGGGTTATGAACTGTTGCTTTTAGTACATAATGTACATGAAAAGATTATTTTCCTGCTCTATGCTGATTACATTATCTTTAACATACATAAGAAATGCTAACATTTAGTCCAATAGGCATTAAAAGGCTGGATGTGTTTCTTATAAAGCAGTCTGTAGTGGAACCGTCCAAACCAAGGGGTGAATGCTTCATCCTGTCTGGTAGTGTGGAAGAGGCATTGTTTGTCAAAACAGTTTGGACTCATTAGGAGGGAAACTGCTGCTTGTCTACCACCCTTGCTTGGAGCTAGGCAGGGTGACTCCTTGCTGAGACCAACCTACGCGATGCTGGTGGATTTGGGTCTCACCCTAAGAATGTTTTGAGTTCTGGTGGGGGGTTTTGGTAGCAGCACTCCAACGATTTGGGCCTAACCGTCTTGCAGCAAAAACAAAACACACAAATTCCAAAGACAAGGCTTCTACAGGCACATGCATCAAAGCTTTTTGCGATTGCAAACGGTGCGAATCGCAAAAATTAGCCGTTTGCGATTGCAAAATTAGCTTTTGCGATGCATGAAACAACTTGCCACTCGCACTTTAAAAAATCGCAATTAATTGTGATTTTTCAAATTGTGATTGCATTTAAGGAATCACAATTTGCGATTCCTTAAATGCAATGCAAAAACCACTTGAGAATAGCGATTTCGCTACTGGGGACGCAAATTACCATGAAGTTGAACTTCATGGTAATTTGCAACAACTTAGAAAAATGCACTTAAGTGCATTTTTCAACGTTTCATGTTCCACACACACATGCCCTTAGGGCATGTGTGTGCGCAACATATGTGCACAGATCAATTTCAGGGGTGCAACAGGGTGTCCTTTTGACACCCTTGCACCCTGAAATTGCATGCGCAATTTGCGAGGACCTATTGGTACTCGCAAATTGCGCATGCAATTTCCCATTCATTCCTATGGGCCTATAGGCCCATAGGAATTAATGGGAAGCCATTCCCTATTTACGACTCACAATTTGCAAGTCACAAATAAGGAATGTGTAGGAATCGCTATTTTTATAGTGATTCCTACATGCATCGGCTTTTGCGAGTCCTTAATTGTGATTCCTTAATAATCGCAATTAAGGACTCGCAAAATCCTACCTTGATGCATGTGCCTGTTAGCCTGTAATTGGTGAAACTTTCTGCCTAGATGCTAAGGGCCAGGTGTTTGAAGTATTGTTGCATCTGGGCCATTTGTAACAGCAAAAAGACTTTGATGGATAAATCCCAATTTGCGATTTGGTAACATGTTGAAAAATTGTAATTTGGGTTTGCGACTAAATACCGATTTGGTATTTGAAAGGCATGCGTTTAGGGCTTCCCTTCCAAATACTGAATCAGGTTGGTATGTGACAGGATGTTGGTAGCAAAATATCAATACTTTGCCAACTACTGATAGGTAGTGGTAAGACATTCTCAAGGGACCGCATCCCCTTTCTGAATGTCGGAAGGATTATTTTTAAGAGTAGGCAGTGGCTCCAGGGACTGCTGCCTACTCTTAAAAAATGTTAGTGAAATTGTAATTTAAAAAAAAATGCATCCTGTTTTCCTTTAGGGAACATGGGCTGCATTAAACATGCTTTGTTTAAAATTAATCACAGACATGGTGGTCTGCGGACCTCACCCGGTGATGACAGCGATTCCTAGTGGGAAGCAATTTGCGACCTACCTCGTTCATATTCATGAGCTAGGTTAAATTGCAACCCACCTTTATTTGATATTTTGCAAACAGACTTTTCACCATATAGGTTGGTTCTCAAAGTATCATACTGGTTGAGAAGTACTTGTCTAAAATTGTGACCAGTATTTTGCGACCAGTGCCACGAACATCTGGCCGTATGTTTCAAATGACCAGAATCTTGAGCAAGAGCAGCTGTGAGACAGAAAAGGTGCCTCCAAGCCCAGCCTTAAGAGCCCAGTTAGAGCAGTGAACTATGTCTATTTCCATGTCTTTGGCTGTACCTCCGACTGCATAAGTAGTGACTCTGGCATTGCAGATGGCCATGGTCCCTTCATTAGTTTTTAAATGTCCAAGATAGGGTAATGCTTTGTGTATATGTTTGTAGCAATTTGTGTTTAATGCAGGCCGCAGATATGGTACAGTGTTTTATCAGAGTGGGTCAAACCATTTAGTATTAATTGAGTGTGGGACACCTTGCACTTGCTGTAAAAAAGAAAACAACCACAAACCTCCTGTAGAATGCCTTGCATCTCTTTCTTCCACCTTCACTTCTTCCCATTCAACCATTCAAAAGAGCCTTTCTCGAGACTGGTGCCCTGCTGAAGGACCATGCCTTGTTGGACTTCTGTGGACAGCTTCAGGTGCTTGCCTGCTGTGTCTGCAACTTGGACTTGGAATTTCACTGGACAAATGGTGGTGGTACACCAACAAAGTGGTGGACCAGCAGCAGGTGTCACTTACAATGCCAGCAACTATGTGTCCATTTGCTGTAGATGTGATGGAAAGTGGCCTCCCTTGTCACTAAAGAGCACCAAAATGTGCGGACTCTAGGATCTGGGCCTTTCGTGAGAGTGATAGATCAGGGTCTTTTGTATCTAACGTGCTGTCGAACTGATACAGAACACAGCGGCGGTCCGTGCAGCTAAGAGCGGTGAGCCGTGTGTTTTTTTCCGAGAGATGACCACAAGGGAAAATTAAATAAATAAGTAATTTTCTCTCATGGTCGTCTCTCGAAATTCCACACCCCGCCCCACCACTCTTACCTGCACGGGCTGCGGCTGACAGAACACCCTCCTGGTGAAGACTAGAGTGTCAGTAGAATGAGGCCACAACAGGTGGAGGTTTCCTGTGTGTGGTGGAGAACAGTGGACGGAGTCTGAGTGGGAGACCAGGGCAGTAGAAGGACAACTGTTTGGAGGCTAGGTGACAGTGGAATGGAGAATGAACAATGACAAGCAGTGGCAAAACTAATAGGTTTGTTGTTCGCACTCAATCGTTGACAAAAGCAATTAAAAAACATTTCAAGTACAAAAGAATAAAAAAAATTATTGCTTTGGGTGTACAACACATGGATGAGATAAAGAATTTAATGTGTGATGACAGAGTGTACTTTTAATATGTAAAATAGTCCATCTTGCTTTCCAGTGGAGTGAAAAGGATACACCCAAATATCCACTAGAAAGAAGCTGAGACTAAATATTCCTATAACTGATCCAAGATGATAATGACAGTGCCTCAAGCCAACGTCTAAAGGATCCTGAGACAAAGTAGTCAACGGCAGAAGGCAGCTTAACCAGATCCCCTTAGAGTATGTAAAGAATACAATAAGTGTGTCAACAGTGGAGCACGCACCAGAAAAAGTCAACCTCAAACAAGCATTGCCAAAGCCAATAGGTCTCGCTCTACAATGCTGAGCTATTGGCTATGTGTTTTAAATCATTTTATTTAAATTGTTGATATAATAAAACATCAAATCTTGACACCAGAAAGCATAGTTCATTCTTAATCAATGTGCAGCTAATAAGGTAATACATCACAACTCAGAAATATATCTACAGCACACTGGCCAAAGCTACATAAGCAGGATAATGCAGCATTTCCAAAATCTGGATTTACGCTTACTGAGGTCTCAGTTAAATATACAACACATAACAAATTTACAAAGTAGCTCAAGCTCTGTAGCAGCTTCCAAAAGTCTTTGGGGTGCATGATAGTGTTACAGTTGTCCATCAGTTCATTGCATACACCAAATCTTGAACCCAGGCTATATGTCTGAGTGACTCAGTGCTCACCCAGTGCATCCCCACTCGTCTCTTAGCCAGCAGGCGTACCATGGACATGAATACGTGCCCTTTTTAGGTATGACCTCTGTAGATCTCAGGAGGGCCAGCATGAGGTCTGGAGCAATTTCATCCTGAACAATTCACTTAGGTAGTCAAATATCTCCTTCCACAATTCTAGCATCAGGCGTCAAGACCATGCAAAATGAAGGCTAGATTTTTCACTCTACATTTTTTATGTTTCACAATGCCCCTAGGAAAAAAATTAGACATTTGGGACTAGATCTACAGAGCATTTTTGCATTCGCAAATGGGCCAATTCGCAGGGCCATTTTCATCAGCAAAAATGCTTTTTCTGATATACAAAGCACACATTGCGATTCAGTATTTTGATACCGAATCACAATTTGGGTTTTGCGATCTGGTATGTTGAAGGGGTGTGTGTTGAAGGTGTCCCTTCCTAACACTGAATCGCATTGATATGTACAAATGTTTTGCGGCCAAAATGCGTTTGCAAAACATCGACAGTTTGACAATTTACCCCTAACCCAAAGTTGCAGGTAACCCATTTGCAACTTGGAAGGTGTCTCCAAGGGACCTCTTCCCCTCTGAGAATGGTTGGAAAACTATTTTTTAAGAGCAGGTATTGGTCCCAGCGAAAACAGGCTGTGTTTTAAAAAAAGTTGCTTTATTTAAAAGCAATCACAGACATGTTAGTCAGCTGACCCCAGCAGGCCACCATCCCTTTGATGGCAGTGAATCGCAGTGGTTCGCGACCTACCTCATTAATATGCATGAGGTAGTCTATTTGCGACCCTCTCAAAATAGCTAAATGAAACTCAATGAGTTTCATACATTCACACAAAAAAAATCACAATTACATAATCACTATTCCTATTTTCGGCTATATCTAGTTAGGTGAATTGAATTAATTTATGTCTATAGGTATAAAGAATTTCTTTAACCTGAAGACAGAAATACTTTAAACTTGAACCAGTATGGTGGATGACCCAAATCAGCCTCCCAGGCCTGCCTGGATTTATACTCTTGGATTTTTTCCATTGCCCACTATTGCTGCAAACATAAAGGAGATTGTCTTCCATGCATCACTTCCCTGAATCATCTTACTAAAGTATAGAGAGCTCTGGAGGGGTTGAGGAAATTGTGGTGAGATAGACTTCCTAGTCAAACGTGTTCTATGATACAGTAGAACCGTCAAACCAGTATTACCACTCCTGGCCTTGTACTTTTGCAGATCCCTAAAGCCCCTACTTGTGATGAAGTCACCCAAAGCTGCAATTTCCATAACTTTCAACTGGGGGTGGGAGAAAAGTGTTGCATGTCATATCCAATGAGTGTGAGTAGATCACACTGTTTTCAACCTGTCCCGCTATTTCCCACGAGGCCCAAATAGTTACTCCGATAACATGTGCATCGTCCCTTCGAGCTGCTGGCTTTTTACATAATACTGATAACAGCGAACAATGTTCAGCAAAGTGACTTTCTATCCTCACGTGCATAAGTGAGGCCTGAGTTTTTAACATAATGCGCTTGCGCTGTTCAATAATAAAGAAAAGGAGCTGGCACTGGCAGGCCACCTCTCGCCATTGGTTGTATCAGGACATCGCCTTTTAATATGTGGCTGCTTGCCGCAAAATGTCAGCCTCAGAAAGACCTGTCTAAGCTGGCAGTAGAACGAGTTCCATTCGAGAGGATGTGGCACTGTGGCCAGAGTTGCTGAGTCTGGAGCTGGGGATCCGAGTTCGCATCTCAGCGTCGGCTCAACATCTCATAATCCTGAACAAATCAGTTAATCTCCAACGTGCTCGTGTACACCGCATGGATATTCTCCCGGGTGATAAGCCGTGCTATATAAATCTACAAATCATTATTATATGTGGGTGGGGACGATGGTGAAATAATATAGACATGTTAGTAATATTACCATCTTAACGAGCGAAATCCACCCTAGCAAAGATAATGGAAGTAGTATCCAGAGCTCAATTTGTACTTCTTGCAAAAAGGTTTAAACATGAAGTTTTTTTAGCAATATCTATTTGTACTTTAAGTCCCAAAGTTCTGCCTCAGCAGCTCCACTGCATTCCTGGTCACATGTATAACCAGATATTTAATCCCATAGGCCCTCTATCAAAGTATGTGCTCTCCATTAATGATCTTAGTGTTACCTATACATGGGAATAATTCCAATTTGTCTCTGTTAATTTTTAGACCAATATCCTCCAGACTTAAAGGCATCCCTGATGACTTGGGTCACATTAGTATCTGGGTTTTGGACATATAATACAACGCCATCTGCATAGACGAATATCAAAAGGGGCCTCCCCCTAATGTAGAGGTAATGCTGAGAGTGACACTCATGGAGTTAGCATGCAAGAAGCCTGATAGCCAGAGCAAAAGCATATGAAAAGAGATATTTACCTTTCATGTGAGCCAATGCAATTCTATTAGGCTAACAAAATACTTACACAGGCCCATAAGAGTGATAAGTTCCTGCATGAATGCCCATTTCAGTGAGTCAAACACTTTTTCAGCGTCAAGTAGATGGCCTCAGCTGATAAACTTTGATCTATCCGGTGTAGGATGCCCGTCAATCAATGTATGTGAATTAAAGGCAGTTTACCTTGGGGTATAAACCCAATTGCTCATCTGTGTTTGTAATCTCTGTGCCAGGATTTTAGCAAGAATTATATTATCAACATTTAATAGCGAAAGTGACCTATACGAGGGACACTGGCAGGGATCGGGCCTGGCTTCAGGTGTAGAGTAATTATGGTCTCTACCATTGACAGAGGTAGTCTACCTTTGGTAACAGCTGCCTTTATATCTGTCCAGCAGCCCTGAATCTGGGACATCAAAGAGTTCTTTGTAAAATTCCATCGAGATCCCTTTGCCTCCCAGGTCGTCACCATTTGCGATACTGGCTTTCTCAATAAATAGCATAGCCAGAAAAATAAAATAGTCCCCACTTTCAACCATATCACAAGTGGCGCTGAGTGAACAGTGAGGCAAGTGAGCCTCACAGTCATTCCGCAGATTGTGCTCCCTGAGGGAACTCTGAAGTTCCTTCTTTTTTCCATTCTTTGTTAGTCTTTTTTCCATCATTTTTCCCTTCTTCCTTCTTTGCATCCTTCTTTCTGTTGCGTCTTCATCCATCCTTCTATTTCTCCATCCTCTTTTCTTTCCTTCATCCATCGGTCATCATCTCCATCCATGCTTTTTTCCATCTAGCTTCTCTTCCTTCCTTTTTTTTCATCTGTCCATTTGTTCTTTACTCTAGCCATGCACCCATGCTTCCAGTCATCCATGTCCCTGTCTGTCCTCTCTCCATCCTTCTGTACATCCATCCATCCTTCCATTCATCCATCTCCTCATCCATCCACACTCTATTCTTCTCTAAATCCATCTATCCTTCCATCCATGTTAATTTATGTTATGCGTATTTTAAAGTGCACTGTCACCTGCAAGGGTATCCTGGCATTGAGCAGGTGTGGGTGCCTAACCCCCTGCCTAGGGCAAGTTGATTCATTGTAAAACCAGGTCTTCTGCTTCATTCGGAATTTAAGAAGAGAGGAGAAGTCTTTGATGTGGAGTGGGTTGTCATTCAACGCTTCAGGAGCTGATGTGGATGCTGTGTGTGGGTGCGGTCTGAGTTCGGCCAACCACACGTTGGAGTCCCATGGCGAGGTGTTCTTGCCGAAGGTCGCTACTTCTGCCTTGTCACTGTTGCACTTGAGACAGTTGGCTTTCATCCATTCATCTCTGCATCCATCTCTCCATCCATCCTCTCTATTCTGCTCAAAATCCATCCATCAATCATCCATCCATCCATCATCCCTACCATCCTCCTTTCCTCCCTCCATTGTTTTCTTTTGTGCACTCTTGGCCCATTTCCCCTCACCCCACAGCTGCATTAACTTGTCTCTTACAGAATTATTTATCAGCTTCTATCTCCAACAAAGTAAAAGGAGCTGTAAAGAGCCCTGATGATGTTTGGTATAGGACGAAACGTGTAGGCTGAAAAGACATCATGAATATGTGACATATTGATAGATCTGCAACAATTTTGGAATAAAAATTGAAATATTTTATTGGCACTTGCCCTGCTGACTGTTTGCTGAAGAAATACAATAATAGATTGTTGATATGGACATTACTATAAGACGTTCCTTTCCATTTTTGTGATTTCATTTTGAGGATCGTGGCCAGGAGCGGTGGGCTACGGAGAGTTGAGTGTCTTCTTTGGAAACTTTGAAGAAAAGTACTGAACAGTGACTATAGTGCACACTTTTTTTGTCCTCACCGCCTTGCTTTTGGTACTACAGATACAAAACAACTCGCTGTAAAGCAGGCAAACATCTGTGCCACGTAAGATGCAGCACTTCTCTGCTGCAGTGTGCCCTGCTCTGTACGTGACCATACAAAGGAATGCCACCAGTTTTAATTTGTGTGCCAGGATGTCAGGCTCACTGCAGTTCCTGGGTCAACTAAACATCCAACAATGATTTGTGGGACTGCTGTTAATATAATACAAAATGTGCCAGCCTATCAAAATGCCAGTATGTCAGGGGCCATCAGTAATACTGACAAAGGCCAGAGTTGCTCACTGTGAAAGGAGCCACCCTGCTATGCCAATGAGCTGTTAAGAGTGCCAGGACTGCTGCCAGTTGCCAATCAAACATGCTGGTACCTCAAACACTACTGGCATCTGCTATGTTAGAGGCACTGCCATGGGGCCAGAGTCCACATTGTCCTAGTATGAAAAGCAGGCATTGCTATAGAAATGTCCCTCTTGCCCATGGAGGGATGTGGAAGTAAATAGAGCACTACTGTCATTAACCCATATTGCTGGAACATGTAAAGTCTCATTGTCATGCTAGATTTCACAATTCTTTGGTATAGAAAGCATAATTTCTATACACAATGCCCGGCGTTGACGGCACCATCGTTATGCAAGAATCCACATTGCCCAGGTATCTTCAGGACCACTCTCAAGCCAAAAACACATTTTCCATTATATATATAATCCTGTTTCGATACAAGGATATTTTCTTGCTTACTACTGATCTCAAACCTTGTCCCCTTATCCTCCTCCTACTTACAGATGAATGGGCTGTAAGGGGTACAAGGGCTTCAGGTGCATGCACCTGGACTTGCAGGACCAATCCGGTACCGAGCGCAAGCTCCTCGGGACCCAGTGATGGTTTGGATAGCAGCCCGCACTTCTCTTCATCACTTCCAGTGGCATAGCAAAGGTGCCTTGGTTCCTAATGCTAGAAAGGAAAATGGTCCTCTGGCCGCTGGATGGGTAGTACTATACAACAGCAATGTATTACTCAAGAGTACGTTTGTTTAATGTTATTACATTTCTGTTACCAATGCTTGTTTTTATCCCAAGAATTTAGAATGCATGCAAGTTCTTTATTACATACTTATTATTCTTTAGCTGACACTTTGTTCAGTTGAGCTCTGTTCCTGGATGCTTCTGGATGGGATATGTGCTCTGCAACTAAAATTCATAAATAAATTTCAATAAAACATGAAATTGGAAATGCGTTGATGGGATAACTGTTATCGGAAAGAGAAGAGCCCATGCTGGAGCAAATCTACAAAGAATAAGTCTTCGAAAACATAAGACATTGACGGTGTTTGGAGGAGGAGAATTGGCGCTGACAAACTCCGGCATTCAACGTGGTCCATTTCAACATTCTTCGTAAGGACTGCTGGAAGTGCCAGTTCTGCTAGTCAAGCATTGACTTTAGGCCGCAGCAAGTTGACGTCGTTTGCCTTGTTGGCCCATGTATGTGGTTTCGTTTTGCAACGTGGAAGCCTTCTTGGAACAGGACAAGATAGACAGTACAATAGTGTGTGCATGCATGCATGTGTACATCCTTATACTACTTGGCCAGCCTGACCATTTTGGGTCCATCCTATAACTTGTTTAGGAAGTGAGTGGAGTTGTTTCAGAAAGTTTGTTATTACTGTTTTGGAAGAATTTAACATCTGTTTGATGTCTCGTCGAGCAACAAGTAGGTACCTGTAATATGGAAGAAGGTTAATATTCATATACTTTGTCCCTTCATAGAATCTCCTCAGAAAGAGGTGTGGAAAAGCCCAAATATTTTAATGTGGAGATTTACATTAATTTATGGCCACAGAGTAATTTGCATCTCCACTCACAGGAAATTTGCTATTGTTTTATTTTATCGCGTGCCGGATGAGTCATGGCATCAGCACATGGCGTTTCAACCCCCTATAGCATTTCTCCAGAATCCTTGGAAACCACTTGTCAGGTGGAAGCAATGGTTTGGAAATTATATTGTTGCTATAGCGCTTGACAGGTGGATTATGAGAGGTCATTTGTACATTTCTTCACTGCTTTAGGATCAGAGGGGCAAACATTTTTGATCATCTACCAGATATTGAACATATGCTGGAAGAATTTGGTACATGGGATGTGCACAAGGAAGCAGTGAAACCATTAGACCAACAGTTTTATGAGAAACCAAATACCGTAGTGGAGCAGTGCAATATCTATTCCAGGAAGCAATATTCCCATGAAATAATTGATGAATATGCTGCTGAATCAAAAATTCTAGCCCTTTCTTGTGAATTTGAAAGTACAGTTGACCAATACTTACAAGATCAAATTGTTACATACTCTTATGTAAGAATGTGCAGAAGAGTTCCCTATGTGGTAGGAATCGACCTTGCAGGAAACAATAAAAATTGCAAAAGGTCTTGAAAGGTCTCAAGCATCTACAAAAGCTTTAGCAGCAGAAGGTGAAGCATTTGTTCATACTCCAGTTATTAGTGTGAGGAAAGAAAATAAACAAGATTTTATTAAGCTAAGGGATAGGAGTAATATGATTTCTTGTAGATGTGGTTCTCATACACGTGTAAGAAACAATACTGAATGTCCTGCGATTGGGAAGAAGTGTCAAATGTTTGCAATAGTACTGAAAAAAATTGGAAAGTAAAATCTGAGGAAAGTAATGTTGACCAAGTTAGTGATAGCGTGTGTCTAATGTGGTATTAATGGTAAATGTGGGAAATTTTTCTGGTAAAATAGAAAAGAAACAATGACCATATTGTAAAATAAGCATTGGTGGGCAAAACGTGGATGTTTTGACAGATTCAAGTCCTCCCATGACTATTTTAGACAAAAACACATTTAAACAGTAATGGGAGAATTTCAATTTTGACATTAAAGCAGTAGCGTATGGAGGACATAGCATACAAACGATTGGTTAATTTGAGGCTATTCTACAATTTAGAAAATATTCTATTTATACTGAGATCTACACGGCAAAGGAAGAGAGACACATTTTGGGATGGGTAGATCATAAAAGATTAAGGGTCTTATTACGAGTATGGCTGTCCTCAATACCACCGTTCTTGTGGTGGCGATCCGACAACCACCTCCACTGTGGGTCCACCTGCAATATTCTGAGTATGGCGGTTGGACCGCCACAGGACTGCCGCCTCCACTGGGAGCCAGGATCCCGCAGTGGTCGCGCAGCAGAAAGTGGCAGGAATATGCTCGAGGTGCCACTGCTGAGCATATTTCGAGTTGCCTTTCTACCGCCCATTTCATGGCCGTGAGCCCGCCATGAAAAGGGTGGCAGAGAGGCAACTATGGGGGCCCTGTTAGGGCCCCCTGCCACATCTGGGCCTGTGGGTGCATGCAGGAGGCACATGTTGGGCCCCCCTGGAATTGCACCCCCGTTCCAGCACTGTGTGGCATGCACAACATGGTGCATGCCACACTGTGCAGGAACATGCTGTAGGCATGGGCATGGCAGTGGGATGCTGTTACGGCTCTCCTATGAGCCTAACACAGCAGCTGCCTTGTGACCGCTGCACCATCATCGGCCCTCCCTGAATTCAACTCAGAATCCGGCAGGCGAGCGCACCATGGGCTAGACAGTCTTCCTGCAAGTGCAACCGTGTTGGTGCTGCAGAAGAACCGCCAAACTCGTAATACGGCCCTAAGCATTACCCTAAACGTGACCACAAACTCCAGTTTTGTTAGCTGAAGATCTAGAAGATAAATTAAATAGTTTTCTAATATAATTCCAAAATGCCTTTTCAAACAAATTTGAAAGTTAAAGAAATAAACACAAAATAATTTATAAAAGGTGCCACAAGTTAGAAATGTTTAGATCAATAAAGGGTTCTGGCCCATAATCAGCAAGGGTAGGCCTGTACAATAGTCTAAACAACAACACAATTGCCAGTACTGATAGCTATTCAACAAATCACTCTTTTCAATCATACGTGACACTCATAGTGACTGGAAAAATACATTTTAATTTTTCTTGTTTTATTAAATAAAGATTTGATTTCAAATATAGTCAGTTCATGGTATTATGTCAATGAATGTTTTCAAGAGACATCGAACCACATAAAAAATGTACACACATACATTACGTTTCAACCTTACCCGCGGTTCACTTTTTCTTTTTCTGAGTTTCCTTTTACTTTCCACTCATTCTATTCTATACTTTCTTTGGAACTTGAGCTTTCTTATATCTCTTAATTGTCTTTAAATGTGAAATGTAATGTAATGTTTTCTTTGCATTCAAAAAGTGATGTGTTGTTGTTTGTACATTTTTTATGTGGTTTGATTATTTTTGAAAACGTTCATTGAAATAATTACATGAACAGACTATATTTGAAATCAAATCTTTATTTAATAAAACAAGAAAAATTAAAAAAAAAAAAAATTATTTTTCCAGTCACTATGAGTGTCACGTGTGATTGAAAAGAGTGATTTGTTGAATAGCTATCAGTACTGGCAATTGTGTCGTTGTTTAGACAAGTTAGAAATGTGGCATTGAGTGTGAGAGACGAATTGAGATTGGAATTAGATGAATTATGCAAACAGAGAATTATTACAACAGTTGATGCAGCGGAATGGATTTCTGCAATTGTTATCGTTTGAAGAAAAGGAGGGCAAGTAAGCTTAAGTGACGACTTTAATAAAAATATTGTTCTGGAATGCTTTCCTTTGCTATAAATTAATTAAATGTTGGCAATGTGAAGTAAGGCAAAATATTTTGGTCGGATAATCTCAAGTTTAACAACATTTATTTCTCCATTTGGGACATTCAAATATTTGAGTATATCTCTTGTATTGGCATCTGTTGATAGTGTCTTTAAAAAGTTAGTGAGTTCATTGTTTAAGAATGTTAAAGGAGTCTTGGCATTTTTACGACAGCATTTTAATTCATGATGAAGACATTGTTACACACAATTACATCCAGCACACTGTTTTGTCTTTTTAAAGACACGAAGGTATGACAGTATTAAGAGGCAAGAGAAGAAGTTGAATAATTAGGTCATATGGATTCCACATTTGGCTGATGCAGTACTAATGGACCGCAAAACCCATGGACAACAATCAATTAAGACTTTTCACAGAATTGTGTGATTACTATTCATGGTTCATCAAAAGTTATGCTAATGTTATGAAATCTTTAAAGAAAATGTTGAGTAAGAATGTACAATTCACATGGAACAAGGAAATTGGAAAATTATTTATTATGACAAAACACAGATGGCCAGTGCTCTTACATTGAAATCGTTTACACAAGGTCATGAGAACTCAGTTACAGCAGATGCCAGTAACGTGGGTATTGGAGCAGTTTTGGGTCAGAATTCTGATGGTGAAAATGCTAAATCGATTTTGAGTCTAAAACATTAAGTGAGGCAGAGATAAAAAAAATACAGCAAGAAAGATAAAGAAACAGTTACCTTCTGTTGGACAGTTGAAATATTTGAGACATATTTGTGAGATAATCACTTTATCTTAAATTCTGACCACAGCTCTCTTATATACAGGATGGGTGAACATGGCTCTGGAAGAGCATCTGCAAGGCTTGTAAAATTAATCTGTAAATGTTAGGAATAGAACTTCCGTGCAGAACACAGTGCAGGTAAATTGAATGTACGAGCTGAATGTCTGTCAAGGTTGCCTTTAAATGATAACTGTACAGTTTGAGTAAAAAATTATAATTTTGTGAATGTCATATAACAAAAGTTGATATTTTGTAGTTGTGTACAGGTACTGTATCAGAAGAAAATTGGATTCTAAACATGTAAGGTGAATCTGTCTTGCAGAATGTCTGTGAGGATATGTGAATAGGCTGGCCTAAAATTAAAAACATGCAAGGCGATTTGGATCAAATTTCTGTGGAATCGAGAGTTAATCCAGCAGTTTTACTAAAGAGTGAAAAATAATTTTCACCTGAAAATCTGCGCTATAATTTGATTTCACTTTCTCAGTCTAGACACTTAAAGTGTACTACCACAAAGTAAACCTTTAGAAAGAATATTTGGTGGCCAAGAAAGGAAAGTCAAGTTGATGGTTTTGTGAATGTTAATGGAGAATGTTTGAGATCTAAGCAAGACACCTCTGGTGCCTGTTCCTTTTCCCAAAGGACCATGGGAAAAGATAGCTATAGATTTTGCTGGACCAATAATGAATTTGCTTGAAGAGAAACAATATAAAATAGTTGTTGCTAATTATTATTCAAAATGAATCTACTATGAGTTTGTCCGTGATGCGAATGCAGAAACTGCTATGCGTTTTTTTGAGAACTTGGTAGATTTGAAGGAGCACCTATTGAACTAATTTCAGACATTGTTGTCCAATTTATAGTGGGAAAATTGTGGATTTTTCAAAACATGTGATATGAAACACTATACTCTGGCATTGTTTAGTGCACAATCAAATGGTCTAGTTGAAAGGTCAAGCAGAATTATAAAGGAAGCAGTTAAACTTGCAATTGCCCCTGGCAAAGATGTGGAATTCATGGTAGGAGGGAAAATGTGGCAATATCATGGTGCACCATACAGTGGAAACACAAGGAGATGATGGACGGAGTGCTGAAACTTTTCAGACACTCACCCCCAGTAACAGATCTGGGTTAAATCCATCATCGTTCTTTAGCTCACTTCGCCACCTCAGTTCAGACTCAGCTATATGCAAATCAGTCTTGACCCTGTGCCTCATGGGAACAGTCCAGCCCGATCAGCCAAGCCAGGTCTTCCCTGAACAGGAAACAAGCATCCTGGGACAGGTTTCGGGGTAACACCCCTCATCAGCCAAGCTAGATTGAATTCAGTGGCAAAGTGAGCAAGGCACCCACGTCTGGGCATACCCTGCTAACTTAGGGCGAACAAAGCAAACACAAGGAGATGATGGACGGAGTGCTGAATCTTTTCAGACACTCACCCCCAGTCACAGATCTGGGTTTAATCCATCCTCGTTCTTTAGCTCACTTCACCAGCTCAGTTCAGACCCAGCTATATGCAAATCAGTCTTGACCCTATGCCTCATGGGAACAGTCCAGCCCGAACTGCCAAGCCAGGTCTTCCCTGAACCAAAAACAAGCATCCTGGGACCTGTTTCGGAGTAACACCCCTCATCAGCCAGGCTAGCTTGAATCCAGTGGCAAAGTGAGCAAGGGACCCACGTCTGGGCATGCCCTGACAACTAAGGGCGAACAAAGCAAACACAAGGAGATGATGGACGGAGGGATGAATCTTTTCAGACACAAAGCCCCAGTGACAGATCTGGGTTGAATCCATCCATTGTTTTTTAGCTCACTTCGCCACCATACAGTGCAACAAGGGAGACTCCATTTAAATTGTTAAGAGGAAGGGAGAATTAAAAAGAAAACACGGATTTCCAAATCTCTGAACCGTGCAAAGTAAAATGTGTGAAAAACGGTTCTGTGGAACTTGAGGATGGGTGTTCTTTCTGGAACAGTGACATCATTGTGCTGTCTAAAGCACAGGCTAAGATATTTCAAGAAAGTTGCGTTGATTCCATGCATCTATTTGGGAGCGGATGAATAGATTTGACAAATAGTGCATTTGATGGATGGCAAAAATGATGAGGTGAAAAGACAAAATACCAGTTTTGGTGAGAGTGATCACCACAGAGTAGACAATGACATTTTTTATGAGAATACTTAATTAAATGACCATACCAATCTAGTTGCATACATAATTAAGAAAGTGATACTATGCATAGAGATGTTTGAGCAAGTGGTTATGTTCAGATCAGGAAGGATTGCCAGAATTCCATCTCATTTAGATGATTATGAACTGTTTTGATCTGATATATAATATGCGCCTTTTATTTATTACTACTGTTTTGGGGAATTAATTTGTCATTTATGTACACAGTGATCTATATTTCCTTGCTTTATTTTATTAGAGCAGAGGATATGTAGTATTCAAGATCACATTTGTTTCCTGCTTTTACATTTCTGTTCAAACACAAGGAGATGATGGATGGAGCGCTGAAACTTTTCAAACACTCACTCCCAGTCACAGATCTGGGTTGAATCCATCATTATTCTTTAGCTCACTTTGCCACCCCAGTTCAGACACAGCTATATGCAAATCAGTCTTGACCCTGTGCCTCATTGGAACAGTCCAGCTTGAACTGCCAAGCCAGGTCTTCCCTTAACCGGAAACAAGCATCCTGGGACCGTTTTCGGGGTAACACCCCTCATCAGCCAGACTAGCTTGAATAAATACATTTCTGTTACCAATGTTTGTTGTTTATCCTTAGAAATCAGAATGTGTGTAAGTTCTCGGTTACATACTTATTATACTTTAGCGGACAGTTGAGCTGAGCTCTGTTCCTGGATGCCTCACAATTGGCTCTATGCTCTTCAACTAAAAATCATAAATTACTTAAGTCTGCGTGTGGCCATTCAGTTACTTCATTATAACAATACCCAGCGTTCACTGGGCCCTGATGCCACTGCACCTGCTGCATCATAGGAACACCCCTGGTAGCTTCCGTTTCTACTTCTGTGGGGATGCCGGGCAGACTTCTGGCCTGGACACCTCTTAGGTAATCCACACATTAAACCTTCTACATACTTAGTTTCACAGTTTGTATGTAGTTACAGCCTGGAAAAACCTGCCCACGTAAGGGATGCTGCTTTGAGGCAGTGCAGGCACTGGCAAGGTGTGGCAGTTGTGATATGTAGTGATATAAAGTCATACAACCTGCTCTGTTTTTTAGGCCGAGGCAGTTGTGTGAAAAGCGAAGCATGTCAAGAGTCAAAAGAAAGGCATCTTCAACTACCATATTGTGCGGTGGGAAAACCATTCCCAGTTTTGCAAAGGGATGTGTAAGGCAGTGGGTATATGTAAGAAAGTGGGCAGAGCCACTTTCTCACAGTATATGGTGCCACTGAGCAACGGCCCACTGACCAATGTACTACCACCAACCAACGTCATGAGGACTGCCTTGCACACACTTTCCTACTCCTCTAGCACTCTGTATTTATATGTGTGTAGATATAAATATAATATAATAAGGGTTTATAATTACCTTTAAAATACTTACATTTTCATTGTAAAGACATTTGTTGTAAAGACGTCATTGTAAAGGCATGGCATTGTTTAAGCAGTCGTGGTTCCATCGTACAACCATATATTTTAGCAGGTTTTACCTGCCGGAATCTATCAGAGAAAAACTCTGAGGATGTGGTAATTATCTCACATCTTGTAATTCCGATTCCTCAGCAAACTTGTTTGCCTGGGGATCGGAATTTAGCCCTTAACTTGTAATGAGGGCATAAAGGCCTGATTTGGAAAAAGGATGGAAAAGAGAATCTTCTAGCATTGGATCCTCCGTCTACGCTTCCATTTCTCTAGCCACTCATTTCAGAGCCTCCGGTAACAAAGGCACCGTCTTCTCAGCCATCAAGTCCAGCAAGGATCAAAGATTTTCTCAAAGTGGTGGTGGAGCTACTTGAAAGACTGCTTCGGCAAATGGTGACTTTGTTGTCCCTACTATGCAGGAACAGACCCCATTCATGTAATGTAGACAAAATATACCGTTACCAACAATGTAGCCCTACTTTGAGGATACAATCCCACCATACTGCACCAGCTTTGCTACAGTTTCCACCATAAGCACCCTCCTACCACCAGAGTGGGGTGTCCCATGGAGGAGCTTTGAAGGAGAAACATCTGACGCCATGTCAACCAATACGTATATGAAGCATTTTCTTAACTTTTTTACATTTGTATTACATTTTGGACCCTCATGTGACTTTGGGCTGGGCCCTTTTCACTAATAAGTAGGTCATTGGCTCATGTATTTTACCTCAGCTATTCACACCTGCTGTAAAAGGATTTGTCCTCTCAGTGCTGAGCACGTGACACACCTTTACTACAAAGTAGGTGGATATGAGTGAGGTTTTCTGTGCCCAACTAGGAAGCAACGGAGTGCTGAACAATGGTGGAGCTCAAGTAACATTAAAGTTGTAGCAGGCAGGGTTTTAAGTGGGCCGGGTCTTTCCGCTGTTGAGCACCGGCAGTTCTTAAAAGCAGGTGCCGAGGCGGGTCCCTATCGGGCTCTCCATTGCTGCCCTCACCCTCAGGTTGGAAAAGAAAAAATGAACTCTACAGCAGCACCACTGCTCAAAGACTTTGATGCAACTTCAAAGAGCCTCGTTTTAGTTCTTTCATAGCCTCATCATTTCAGAACGGAAGCATTTTCAATACTATATACAACAAGCCATAGTCGTTGCTTATTTATTTTATGCAACTAACAACCATTGACAAAGCCAATAGCCCTGGTTTCTTGTAGGTGTAATGTTACTTATATTATATATCTGGATGCAATGACACAAGCAGCAAAATACCAGTCGGGCGGCACACTGCTAAGCACAGATTTTTAGCTTCCGTGTTTTTAAGCAACGCCCTAAATGACATTGGCCACGCCCCTTTGAGAGACCCTCCCCCCCCCCCCCCAGTTTTTTCATTTCGCCTAAAGCCCTGGTAATAGGGGTACTCCAAGACGTCAAGGGGCATGAGTCTTCAGCTTCGCTTCTCCCTGAAATTCAGAAGGGTTGGATCAGTTCTGATGTTAGTGGGTATGCTATTTGGTGTCCGGGGATTGTAGATGGAGCAGGCCTCCCTTCTGTTTTTGTAATGTTTTTTTTTCCTAATTACACATTTTTGTCCCCAGTTTTGGCTATGCTTGTGAAGCCGTGTGAAGTCGAAAACAGTGGGTAACATTTACTTTATCATAATGGGCACAACATTTTCCAACCTGGGTGAGGCCTGGTCAACCCTGCTCAGCCCCCAGGAGCACCAGATTCCCTTCCACAGAACGGATTTGACCAGGACATGGTGTAGCAAGAAATGCTGGAAGCAGCCACTGAAGGTAAGACGTGAATGGAGGGTGATCAGATGGTGGGACTGGAGGGACATTGGTAGCAGGGTGGGGCTCAAAGGGCTTCATTCACAGATGGGGGCTGGAGTTGGGGACAGGGGGCTGCTGCTGAGTGGTGGTAGTCCACTGACTCCCCTGCATGGCACGTTGCCCCAGAGGGAACAATTTCACACTACAGCGATGGGCCACAGAAGATGTCCCTCTTTTTGGGTGAAAACGATTTTATTGAATCAAGATATTTCCTACATTACACTTCGCAATACAGTCTGGAATGATTTACACATACATGTGAACCGTCCTACTCATGGACAACTGACAGTGGCCCCACCCCTCCTTTTAACACTACAGCCTCCCTCAATGCAGATCAACATGCAAGTTCTAGTGATGGCCTAGATTACCTTTACTCCCCCAATTGATATTTCTGGAAGACCATTCCCTTGAATAAGTCTATCCCAAAGCTCGCAGTTTCTGTGGTCTTGTTGTGCTCCTTTCAACCCATGTCAAGTGGTCTCTAACTGGTTGCCATATCTGCTTGAACGTCTTAAGTTGCCTATTTTTGTCATACATTATTTTCTCCATTGATGATGTCATCTACAATTTGGAATGTTATCTCAATAGTGTGGGGGGGAATCAGTTTTTTTTCCGGTCTGTTGCTATTAATTCTTTACCCACGGTCAACAAGGGTCTTTCTATTACCATTGCTGACCTCGACATGCATGCTGCCCTCTTCTCTCTCAACCCCAATATCACCACCTTGGGTGAATTATTTGTGGGAAAGTGAAGGCCTATTATTTGTTTGATTCTACAAAGCAGGAACACCGTCAGAGGAATCAGAGTGGCCTAATAGGGGACTCCTGTACCTTGAAGTAGGTGTGACTACAGCAGGGGATTCCCACTCTGTCCCTGAGTTTGGATCATCATTGATGAAACTTGGGTACACGAACGGTGTGTCTACAATAAAGGCAATTAAAGCCCCCTAGGAGTTGCCTACCACATAGTGAAAAAGCTAGGAGGGTATGTATATACAAATTTTCTTAGGGATCCGTACCCTGACGAATGCTATCGAACCGTAAGGGTGGCAATCTATGGAAGAAAATGTTGATACGGCAGATAGGGTAATGGTGTCGTTGCTTGCCCATACACCCTGTTTTTGAGATTTGAATCCTGCAAGATGGGATCCATAATAAAGAGAGCGGATACCCACTTAGACAGTTTTCATATTTTTTCTCTGCGTCAGGGATCCCTACTGTAGGATTGCTTTCTTTCCTGTATTCTGTTTTCTCAGCGCTCCTCCCTGGATGTTGGCCTGCACCAGGGAGTCGCAGCGGCCCTATGATGAAGCATGCCACTCATTGAGTGGGTGAGGGCAGTATTTACACCATTTTGGGATTACCAGATTGGGTCATTCATTATTCATTTTTCAGTTTTTACATCTCTCATTTGTGAAGGTGAAGAATGGTTTTCCTACATTTTTATTTGAAAACATTTTTTGGAATCAGGAGGGGACCGGTTGTCCCACGTCCTAGCAGGTAATATGCATAGATAATTTGTCCATAGGTTACCTTTAGTTACAAGTCCTTCTCGAGCAGTGAGTTGTATAGTGATTGTATAGAGTTGCATAGAGATTAAGCTCAAACTCTCTTACCTTTTGTCTGTGGGTTAAATGATTCTACAAAGCACCTCCTTCCAAAAATGCATCAATTTCACATGTCCACCAAGTTGCAAGGTGGAGCCCTCCACATCCCCATATCGCCACCATTCTCTTTGTGTGTTGGGGTACATTTCTGTTAGTTGGTGCGGTGTGGGATACCAGTCGTACATGGATTTGTATTATAGTTCACGGGGTATGACAGGTTTGTAGTTTCACTCTTTGTCCTCCCAAAGCTTCTGCTCTCACTGCTTGGGCCAGACGTACAAAGCTTTTGTTCGCTCGCAAATGGCGCAATTCACAGAATCGAGTTGTTTGCGACTGCAAAAAATGCTTTTTCAAATGTACAAACACCAAATTGAGATTCTACTGAATCGCAGTTTGGGTTTGCGACCACAGAATCGCTATTTGAAAGGGGCATGTTCAGGGCGTCCTTTCCATATAGGAATATGAATGGTTTGCACTAAGGTTTTGAGACTAAAATGTGGTCAAAAAGCATTCATACTTTACCGCCAACTTAAAGATGGTGGTAACTCTTTCACAAATGGGAAATGGTCCCCTTAGGCCACTTTCCCCTTTGAGAATGTTTTTTTTTAATGTAAGAGCAGGTGGTGGCCCCACAGACTACTGTCTACTCTTAAAAAACAAAAATGAAACATTTCATTTGTTTAATGCATCCTGTTTTCCTTTAAGTAAAACGGGATGCATAAAAAAAAATGATTGCTTTATTTAAAACAAGTCACTGACATGGTGGTCTGGAGACTACTCCATATCTGCTGCCTACATACCAATTTGATGGCCAGACAGAGTAAGGGCCATCAGAGAGTTGACCATGTGTCCACCCACCTGATTTAGAGTGGGCAACACATGGTCAGTTTTTACTTCTACAAACTGCCACCTAAAACGTGGTGGTAGGTAGAAGTAAAAACTTTTCAATTAACTCCATGACATGGGAGAAAATTCCAATGGCGGGGGGGGGGGGGGGGGGGGGGGGTCGTTGCTTCTTTTATTTTCAAAACCAAAATCCCATTTTATGATATTTATTGTTTTTAAAAATAAAAAACAAAATTAAAGAGTGCAGTGTGGCATCGTCATGTTGATGGACCCGCACTGCACACTTTCAATGCATTTATAGATAAAGCCCTGAAAGCAGATCCTGTAAATGCAAGAGATGTCTGCTTTATCAAAATTTGGCAAGTGAAGTACCCTCGCCATGGCTGGAGTAAAGTACTTACCCATGGCAACTGTACTAACGTGGTCCAAGTACAAATCAGGCCTATGTCATGGAAGATCCCAATTGCAATGCTTCCGCATTTAATCTCTCTCATAGAGCAAGTGGCCTAAATGATCTGTTCTTTCAACTGATAAGAAGATCATTTTTACACAATGTCTCTCGATCACCCTCCTGATTCTCCAAAGGTTCTACTCACAAGGAATTCTCTCTATCTCAATGGGAAACCGATTTCTTTTTGCACTACTTTCTGGAACAGGCTGTAAACATATTCTTCCAACTCTCGTCCCTCCTCGCCTTCTTTCATGTTTGTGATTGTCACATCCTCCCTCCTGGATCTGTTTTCTAGATCTTCGCACTTCTCTGAGAGCTTTTGACCTGGGTTTTCGAGGAGATTATGGAGGTGGTCGCTACCTGGCTAGCTTCTGATAGGGACTGTAAAATGTGTTCTGTGGCATCTATTCTCAGTCCCAGACTATGCATTTCTCTTAGTTTTGGAGATATCTTCTCCTAAATGTGTTTAGAGTTTGATGAGGCCTTTGGTGAGTCAGGCAGGATTGTAAATCCTCTGTAGATAGTGGTGAAGTATTTCTAATTGCAATTTTCAAAGTTGCAGTGCGACTTGTCTCGCTCCTTTATGTCGGATCTGTCTCACCAGTGTGTAGAACATACAAGTACAGCAAGCTCTCTTTGGAATTCTTCCCTGGCGCCCATGTATATTGGCAGTTTTTTTTTTACACTTTGCAAGGGTTGCATTTGCTAAGCATGCCAAGTTTACAAAAATTGAAAATGTGTGAGTCACACAACTAACTATACAGACCTCTTGAATGCTTCCCCTGCACTAATGTTGATGGGTTTTTCATTGAGTGGACCCCGGCTCCTGCTCTAGCCCATGCACTCACTAGCTACCACCAGGAATGGTATGAGTGTGGGCCCCTTGTGAGCTTTGTGGCCTGGTTGCTCAGAAAGTGTTCCCTGGCCACATTTAGTGCTCCTCTGAACCTGCCTTGCAATTCTTGGGTCCTGAGTTCTAGTCAGATCCTGGGATCGTGTACATGGACCATGATGTGCCCTCGTGCGACTTTTGAATACCTTAGGAAAACCATAAGTGATCCAAGGATCTCCGCACATCATGCTGCCTTCAAGAATTGCCTTCCTGTGGGTCTGATGGAGTTTTTGCTATCACTTGGGCCTGTGGTAACATTATTCTAAATATTTGGGTGGGCCTAACTCTAAATCAAAGCCAGTCCAGGTCTTTCTGAGCAGTCCATCACTGGATTTTCTTGAGCACAACCATCGGCTAGAGATATAGCTGTTTATAATGTTTGCCGACTAAATCTGATTCACTGACTAGAAATACACACACACACACACAGAGGCTAACACTGTCCGACTTTCATGACTGAAATTCTGTGACATCGATCCTGGATTGTCAGGTACCCAAGATCATCATTAAAAGTTAAGCACAACCATCGGGAAGAGAGATCCAAAGACTTTTAAAAAGTATTTTTATTAACTTCTTTTTCACCTTCATTGCGCCTTCGAGCAGAAGGATGACTACTGCTAGTGCCGCAGATGCTGTGGTTGGAGGGCTAGGGGTTTGATCCACCCGCAGAATCCCAGCTATGGATAACATTTACTCCCAAAAAAGGTTGTGTGGGGCCCATATTTCTTATTTGTATTAGGGCCCAAGGCACTCTTGCTACGCCATTCCATTTGAGACATTGGTTTGGAGTAGGACTTGTTTCGTGGAAAAAAGACTGTAAGGAGTTGACGTTGTCGTTGGCGGATTCGGGCTGCGACATGGGTCCCTCCAGCTTCTCTACTCAAAGCTGACAACCGAATGTTCTTTCAAGGTGTCCTAGAGGCACCTCCATGGGCTCTCCTGTTAAATTCCTTCAACGGTTTGGACACTTCCGGTGCTACCCATGGTACTGAAACTGACATTAGCCATTGTTTCCTGTAAGAAAGTACCAGGAGAGGGATTTCCACAGTTCAGCAGCCACACTCACCATTATAGTGTTCACTGACTCTAGCCAATTTGCAAACACTGGACTGAACCAAAGCTGCACTGACCTGAGTCATAACTTTGGATTGGTGTGTGCTACATTCACCAAACTATCATTGTTGGTCCTAAAGTTTATTGTTTGCCAATGTTAAGGTGCTATTACTGCATTATTCATTTTTCAAACTGATAACCCTGGGTCGCCATTGCATCTTCCCTGTGGCTGTGTTAAACTGTATCTTGCCTCGGCCTCCTGACCACCTCCCACGAGGAAGGATTTCACTGCTCGAAAAACTAGACCAAGGAGTCAAGGTGGTTTGAAGTTCCAGCTTTCTGCCACATACCAAGTCCCCAGCCTCTTGGCCACAAAGGAACACATGCATTGTCAACATTAATACTAATGTCATCCAGTTAACTTCACAGAAGTGATAACAAAGGCCCTCAACTGCCCTTGTTACTGTTTATTAGGGGTATGAAGGCTGTTGTTGGAAGAGAAAGTAAGACGGGCTCTAAGAACCATAGAACTTTCAGTTTGGAGTCTTGGTGCCAACCCTGCCCCAGCAGCAAACAGAAGGCTGTTGGGAGACTGAAGGTGTGGTAAGGGGGTCTACCCTGTAATGTCAGGCTGCGGCTGCTGCTACTTATCAGCGGTGGGAGGCCGGAGGCGCGGGGGGAAGGAAAAAAAGGGGAAAAAAAATATGTAAATCACTTACCTGCCAGACAGCCATTGCCTCTCGGTCCTCTTCGCCCGCTTCCAATACTCGAGGGGCATGAAGCAGGAACAGGAATCACCCAGGCTCCCAGACTCCACTAGCCAATCACGATGCTCCTGAGAGCAGCATTGTGTTTGGTCTGAGCGCCGTGGTTCGGCGCTCAGACAGGGACTGGGAGCCTGGGCATGTTCTACACCCAGGCTGTATGATACAGTCTGGTGGAGAACATGCAAAGTTGCACACGACTGTTTAGCCGGCCTGAGACGGCTGGCTAAACAGTCATACACACTTAAGAGAGTGCTCAACACTCCTCCCCCTGCTCCTTTGTGACAGCTCCGCCCCTCCCCATACCAGCTGAGCAAGGACGTAAAAATAAAATGATAATAACAATGCTTTAACATTTATTTTCTTTTTTTTCTTTTTGACCTGCTCACAGAACAGTGGGGCAACGCTCCTCCGCCTTAGCTGAGGAGCTGCCCCTGGTAATGTAACGGGGGTTCAAAGGAAGTATAATATCGCACTTCGACTACTTTTGACATTTTGGAGAATCAAAACCCTTGTTCCATCGTTCAATATTTTAAGGGTCCATGGGGCATTTCTAGGAATATTTTGTTAGTGCTTAATTTGAGCAGTGGTTGCAGATGGGGCCGACCAACACTCATTTTGGGGGACAAGCACTTATTTTTCCTCCACAAACTTTGATCCACAGCAAAAGAGAGAAAAACACAAAGAAAGGGGAGAAGAAAGACTGAGAACTGGACAAACAGAGACAGTAGTAGGGAAAAACAACCTGCAAGAGTCTGATAAAGGGTTGTGGAGTGGCTCGTGGTGGAAGAAAGACATAAGAAGGAAGCAAGACTATGCAGCTTTGATATTCGGCATGCTCACCTTTGGTATCACTGGCAGCTGGATTCTGAACAAAATCTTGGACCCCTACACAAATTAAGCACTGTTTGTCGTGCATTGAACTGCTGTGTACAGAATTATAGGCCCGCGTCCTGCAGGAAGCACTATCGTTATTCCTCATAATGAAGGAAAGTCTTGCAGCAATACTGTTGATAACAAGTGGTCCACTGGTTGCTAGATCCCCCTACACCAAATATCATGTATCCGGTGCTGGCATTTCCCTTTACAAATCATTATCATGTGATGTGTTCGTTTGTGCGGCTCAATCTCAGCAACGTATGATGCCACCCCTAAAATGCCCTTAAGACTAAGGGGCGGGCCTTCCTCTGGAGTATAGAAGGCAGAGGACTGGAAGATGGAGGAAACTGGACATTTCACATTTTAAGTGCTAAAACACAATAGAAGTTTCATCAAAGGGGGGCAAGCTAAGTTTTGTAGATGGGTTGAACATGAGTAGTTTATAGACCAGTCCCCTACATTTTTGTCTTAATTTGACTGGGTAATTTAGTTCAGTTTCTGTGCCAATTGATAAGTACAAGGTTAAAGGTCATCTCCACTGTGTGGAAGGACCTTTATGCAGTAGCTCAAATGATGGGCCCCCTGAAAAATGTGATGAGGGGCCACTGAGTCTCCCATATATCACAGATATTTAGTGGTCTTGGTCTCAATGGGGCCTCTTGAAGGTTTGGGCTCCCCTGTGCTGTAAGGGCTGCAGAGGCCTGCATTACATCCCTGCCTTTATTAGCATATCAGGCTATTTTACAACTTTTTCGCCATGTGCTGTGAATGAGGGTGCTGCACACGTACGCGCCAAGAGGTGAGGCTGCCTTACAGTTCGGCTTGGACTGTTCCAATTATAGCATTACCAAGGCCTATTTGGCACAAGTTTGGTTCCTGACTGGAACAGGGTAGGGAAGGGAAAATAAATATAAACTGGGATGCTGCTCTGAGCAATTACTAATGGCAGGGATTAATTAAAACATTGAAACAATAGATATTTTGGTTTTCTCAGTAGGGTTCCCTATGTGTGAGGATATGCTTGCCCACAGATGGTTCTGTGCCTACTACGCAGATGCCTCGAGTTGCACCTCTCCGAAGAGGCCCAACATGGCTGGACTGATACCAGAGCCAATTCTTTTCACAGCCACTGAGACTAGATAATATGGCCTTGCAGCTAGTGCTTAGATAGAATAGCCTTGCTGCAAGTGCTGAACTGTTTACATAAGGCTGGCCCCTATCTGGAGTGGCACAGTGATGAAAGAAATGGTGCCCAGGAATACAGTTCCATTGTAATTACCAGTGCTTGAGATTAATCCAAGTGACCCCACTATCCCGTTTTTAGGTCTCGCCTAGCGATGCAGCGCAAAGCGCTGCTCGCTATGCGAGATCTATTGTTGTCGACTTGGGTCGGAAGGGGGACAGGACATGTGCACGCATACGGCAAGGCCTGGAGAAGAGATGTGCACGCGTATGGTGCGAGCAGGAGTTGTAATAACGCCGCAAGCCGTACGCGTGCACATCAACTGTCTGTGCCGAAGCTTAACAGACAGGGGATGTGCACGCGTACGGCTCGCGGCGTTATCACAACGCCTGCTCGCACCATACATGTGCACATCTCCTGTCCAGGAGCGGCGCGCTTACGTCAGCTGCATGCATTATCAGCCTTTGGCCGTGTACAGCATGCCTCTTTAACCACCTGCAGGCTCCCGCTCAACCCCACACACCGGCTCTTGTGGGGACTCTGCACTGCTCCCCGGCTGGTCTCCTCGATGGCAGGAGGGACTCGCCTCTTCACCCGGTCACTCTTTGTGGCGCAGCAACACGCAGGGCTCCGTCTTGCTCACAGGAGCCCCACCTGAAATCCTGCTCCGGCCGCACCATGCGGCTTTCACGTAGGTGGGGTGGGCTCCTGCCGGACTTCCCTCTACGGCTTGCCAGTGTGGGGTAGGCTCCCACCTCGCTTCTCCTCCACGCGGGCTACAACATGCGGGCTCCCTCAGCTCGCGGGAGCCCAGGACACTTCCGGACGCGCGCTCCATGCCCCGCCCATGTCCCAGGCAAGGTTGCCTGACTTCCGGGTCCCGTTTTCTGTTTTTGTATGGGAATAATTTATGCAATCTCATCGCAGCCGGCTATCGGTATTTGGAAGTCTGTTTCTATATTTCTGGGGAAATAATTATTCGGGCCTTTAGCAGCTTTTATTTGAAGTCTCTTTTCTATTTTTCCTGGGGAATAATTTATGCAAGGATCAAGTTCTTCTGGCAGTCTGCATTTTGGAGTCTATTTCGAGATGCACAGTGGGAACTCACAAACCACCCCTGACAACTCAAATACGCCTCATGTCCCATAATCCCTTGTAACCACATCAGAGACGCCCACCACCCCCAAACCACGGGCACCAGTTTAAAGGGGCTTGTGGGGATCAGGTCCCACCAACAATTTAAAAGTGCCCCAGAACTGGGCCAGGACCCTTCACATTGTCTACTGGCCAGAAATAATGGGGCCCATGTATTGCCGGGTACCTGCTTTCTTTTAAGACACAGTATATAAGAGTTATCAGCATTTCCACTAGCACAGAGGTGGGATGCCAGAGGCAAGACTGCAGTTCCAAGCAGTCTCTCATTTCTCAGACTGTCTGCACCCAAGCATTATAACATTGAAAGCAGAACAAAGTTGCCCTATTTAAATGCATCAAGCAAATATAACCCATGGTTTTAAAACGTAATTTCGATTCATTCAGTCAACTCCTCAATAAGTGGAAAATATGCATGTAACTTACAATAGGTAAAATAATCTAACTGTTCTTAGACATTTCCATTTGGGAGAGAATCTGCTTATTTTTTTGTACAGCGCTCGAAAAGTCAGATGGCCTGTTCAAGGCACCAACAGAAACAAAACTATCATAAACCTCGGATATCCCTGCATATGATCTACACATAAAAATAAACCCTGTAAATCGTATATTTACTTGCATTTATAATACAATCTTCTACATTTGTACCTCATCTCGGACTGTAAAGGGAGTGCTCAATGGGGTTGTGACAGTCCTTCCAATGATAAAATGTCCTTAAATCACATTTCGAACACTAATGTTTTCGCACATGGTTTTTTAATTTGCAGTGCCAATAGCTTGAAGTCTCGCAAATGCGAGGCCTATTGCATTGCAAATGCTTGTTATTTTTCCCATGTGTGACACCTTCAGCCTGTTCTGGCTTTTTATTCAACAGAAAGTTGCATGCTTGAATTTTTTTAGCCTATATGCAGTGATAAAAGCAAAACCATAAACCCCAGAACGCAGTATAGCTGATTATAAAGTCTGGGCCTGCAACATGTGTCGCACAGGATGTTGGGCAACTTTGCAGGTCTGTGGTCTAGCGGTGTCTGCAAACCGCTCTTTCCAGGCAGGGCCGGCTCGAGGAACCATAATCAGCCCAGCCAAAAATGCGCAAACCAGCCCCTCCTTTTGCCTCCTCGTGCAATCTCTCTCTTTCCATGCATGCGTGCTCCCATCCATTTTTCTCCCCTCTCTTCCTCCTCTCTCATCACTTTCTTTCTACCTCCCCCCTCCCTTTCTCTCTTGAAGCCTCCCTATGCCCACAGTAATACACCTTGCTGAGGAGGAGAAAGGTACAGAGGCACCTGGAGCTTCCAAAACTGAGCTCCAATGGGTCCTGCCCACCGGGAAAATGCCCGTCGGACCCCGATAGAGACGGCCCTATATTCAACGTTGCCATAACACCTGTATCAATAACCCTGTGCCATACTCAGCACTCGAAATGGAAATAGAGAGGCTGAGAAGGGCCCCAGTGCTCTCTCAGTACAGGTACTGCACCCTTTCTGAAAAGTCGCGGGACTCTCTCTGTCAAATTAAAGAAGTTCTGGTATTCAGGTTCTGGCACTACCAGACCATTTAAAGCACTGACAAGTTCTGATTTTTATAGCATGGTCAGTTTCCTGCTCTGCAAGCGGTGGGAACGCAGGAGCTCCGGGTGGGGGCGCTAAGTGGCTCCATGTGGTGGGGTCTGCGGGGGCCGGGGGCGCTCATCCTGCTTCGCATGGGGCTCGCTGCTCGGGGATTTTTGGGGAGTGTAAATCCGTGCCTGCTGATCGGCCGCTCGGTGAGAAAGAATCATGTTGGCCGCAGTGAGCAGCAGCTGTTTGTAATTTAAAGCCGAGGCTGCGCTGGGACAGGAAAACCCTGACATCAGGGCTGGATCGCGGCCAGGGCGGCTCACTCTCCTAGGCGGGAGCCCTCCGTTCCCACAGCCCCCCTCCCCCTCCTGTTGGGTATATACATATAAATGCACACACTATGTAGCAATAGAGGGTGTATGTGCCCTCTCAGCCCCACGCGAGCGCATTCATTTATCTCACTCAATGCATCGTCCAGGTGTAAAAAAAAAAAAACGTTTAGTGGCAGGTGTGAGCTGCACCTCCCGTGCTAGGACAAGCAGAACTGCAAGTTCCATAATGCAACGGAAAAGGCACAGGAGAAGGTGAACTACACCTGACACGGGCTGATTGAGAACCTCGAAGGCTAGAGGTGTCTAGGGGTGTGTCTTATATTGCATCGATACACGGTATAGCTGCAGTGAGGGTCTCCTGACACTAAAATGCTGCTTGGTTGCAACCTTCCACAGAAGAGCATCAGACATGATCAGAGGCATAGGTATCATTGGTGCAGCAGGTGCAGTGGCACCGAGGCCCAGAGCTATAAGGGACCTATTGAGCCCTGATAGGTGCTGTATTTTATTACCCACCAGGACGGTGACATCCTCGGTGCGCTACAATATGATCAATTCGTACTCCAGAGTGATGTGGGTCTCTCGTCTGCACCTCACAATCCTCCCCGCGGCGGGGCGCGTCCCTGCAACAGTGCGGTCCCTGTGCACGGCGAGGTGTGTCCCTGCCGAGTAAGGTGTGTCCCCGCCGGGTCGAGGTGTGTCTCCGCGGCACTCCTGGCCCTCCCAGCGCCGAGGTGTGTTCGTGCAGCGCTCCCTGCCCGGGGCTGCCAGGGATCAGAGCCAGGGCTGGGCGGAAATGTCAGGCGGGGCCGCCGCTCCCGATATGGCCCTTCCTGGCGTCCATATAAGGAGCTTCCTGCGCTCCATACAAGGCGCTTCCTCCTGCGGCTCTGGCTGCTCGCCCGGCCGCCGTGCCAAGGACCACAGACGGCAGCCTTGACTGCAGACAGGGCTCAGGAGAGCTCACCGCAGACGGGGGCAGCGGCTGCCTGCAAACAGTGGCCGCGGGCTCACTGCAGACGGGGCAGTGGCTAACGGCGACTAGTGGCCGCGAGCTCACTGCAGCTAGGGGCCGGCTGCTAACTGCAAACAGTGGCCGCGGGCTCACTGCAGACGGGACAGTGGCTAACGGCAACCAGTGGCCGTGGGCTCACTGCAGACGGGACAGTGGCTAACGGCGACCAGTGGCCGCGGGCTCACTGCAGCTAACTGCAAGCAGTGGCCGCGGGCTCACTGCAGACGGGACAGTGGCTAACGGCAACCAGTTGCCGTGGGCTCACTGCAGACGGGACAGTGGCTAACGGCAACCAGTGACCGCGGGCTCACTGCAGCTAAGGGCCGGCGGCTAACTGCAAACAGTGGCCGTGGGCCCTCTGCAGACGGGGTTAGTAGCTAACTGCAAACAGAGGCCGTGGGCTCACTGCAGACGGGGGCAGCGGCTGCCTGCAAACAGTGGCCACGGGCTCACTGCAGACGGGGCAGTGGCTAACTGCAAGATCGAGAGGTGGCTAACGGCGACCAGTAGCCGCGGGCTCACTGCAGACGGGACAGTGGCTAACGGCGACCAGTGGCCGCGGGCTCACTGCAGCTAGGGGCCGGTGGCTAACTGCAAACAGTGCCGCGGGCTCACTGCAGACGGCTAACGGCAACCAGTGGCCGCAGGCTCACTGCAGCTAGGGGCCGGCGGCTAACTGCAAACAGTGGCCGTGGGCTCACTACAGATGGGGCAGCGGCTGCCTGCAAACAGTGCCGCGGGCTCACTGCAGACGGGGCAGTGGCGAACGGCGACCAGTGGCCGCGGGCTCAGTGCAGCTAGGGGCCGCCGGCTAACTGCAAACAGTGGCCGCGGGCTCACTGCAGACGGGGGTAGTAGCTAACTGCAAACAGTGGCCGCGGGCTCACTGGAGATAGGGGCCGGCGGCTGCCTGCAAACAGTGTCCGCGGGCTCATTGCAGACGGGGCAGCGGCTGCCTGTAAACAGTGCCGCGGGCTCACTGCAGATGGGACAGTGGCGAACGGCGACCAGTGGCCGCGGGCTCACTGCAGCTAGGGGCCGGCGGCTAACTGCAAACAGTGGCCGCGGGCTCATTGCAGATGGGGCAGCGGCTGCCTGCAAACAGTGCCGCGGGCTCACTGCAGACGGGGGCAGTGGCGGACAGCGACCAGTGGCTCTGGCCCGGGCTCACTGCAGCTAGGTCCCGGCGGCTAACTGCAAACAATGGCCGCGGGCTCACTGCAGACGGGGCCAGTGGCGAACAGCGACCAGTGGCTGTGGCCCGGGCTCACTGCAGATGGGGCAGTGGCTGCCTGCAATCAGTGGCCGCCGGCTCACTGCAGACGGGGCAGTGGCTAACAGCAACCAGTGGCCGCGGGCTCACTGCAGACGGGGCAGTGGCTGCCTGCAATCAGTGGCCGCGAGGTCACTGCAGACGGGGCACTGGCTGACTGCAAACAGTGGCCGTGGGCTCACTGCAGACGGGGGCAGCGGCTAACTGCAAACAGTGGCCGCGGGCTCCCTGCAGACGGGGCAGTGGCTAACAGCGACCAGTGGCCGCGGGCTCACTGGAGATAGGGGCCGGCGGCTGCCTGCAAACAATGTCCGCGGGCTCATTGTAGATGGGGCAGCGGCTGCCTGCAAACAGTGCCGCGGGCTCACTGCAGACGGGGCAGTGGCGAACGGCGACCAGTGGCCGCGGGCTCACTGCAGGTAGGGGCCGGTGGCTAACTGCAAACTGTGGCCGCGGGCTCACTGCAGATGGGGCAGTGGCGAATGGCGACCAGTGGCCGCGGGCTCACTGGAGATAGGGGCCGGCGGCTGCCTGCAAACAATGGCCGTTGGCTCACTGCAGACGGGGGCAGTGGCGAACAGCGACCAGTGGCTGTGGCCCGGGCTCACTGCAGCTAGGGGCCGGCAGCTAACTGCAAACAATGGCCGCGGGCTCACTGCAGACCGGGGCAGTGGCGAACAGCGACCAGTGGCTGTGGCCCGGGCTCACTGCAGACGGGGCAGTGGCTGCCTGCAATCAGTGGCCGCGGGCTCACTGCAGACAGGGCAGTGGCTAACAGCAACCAGTGGCCGCAGGCTCACTGCAGACGGGGCAGTGCCTGCCTGCAATCAGTGGCCGCGGGCTCACTGCAGACGGGGCACTGGCTGCCTGCAAACAGTGGCCGTGGGCTCACTGCAGACGGGGGCAGCGGCTGCCTGCAAACAGTGGCCGTGGGCTCACTGCAGACGGGGCAGTGGCTAACGGTGACCAGTGTCCATGGGCTCACTGCAGATAGGGGCCGACGGCCTCACTGCAGACGGGGCAGTGGCTAACTGCATAGAGTAGCCACGGGCTCACTGCAGACGGGACAGTGGCTAACGGCGACCGGTGGCCGCGGGCTCACTGCAGCTTGGGGCAGGCAATTAACTGCAAACAGTGGCCGCGGGCTCACTGCAGACGGGGCAGTGGCTAACAGCGAGCTGTGGCTGCGGACTCACTGCAGATAGGGGCCGGCGGCTAACTGCAAACAGTGACCAAGGTCTCACTGCAGACGGGGCAGTGGCTAACGGTGACCAGTAGCTGCGGGCTCACTGCAGCCGGGACAGTGGCTAACGGCAAACAGTGACCGAGGTCTCACTGCAGACGGGGTAGTGGCTAACTGCAAACAGTGGCCGCGGGCTCACTGCAGACGGGACAGTGGCTAAGGGTGACCAGTGGCCGTGGGCTCACTGCAGCTAGGGGCCGGCAGCTAACTGCAAACAGTGGCCGCGGGCTCACTGCAGATGGGGGTAGTGGCTAACTGCAATCAGTGGCCGCGGGCTCACTGCAGACAGGGCAGTGGCTAACAGCAACCAGTGGCCGCAGGCTCACTGCAGACGGGGCAGTGCCTGCCTGCAATCAGTGGCCGCGGGCTCACTGCAGACGGGGCACTGGCTGCCTGCAAACAGTGGCCGTGGGCTCGCTGCAGACGGGGGCAGCGGCTGCCTGCAAACAGTGGCCGTGGGCTCACTGCAGACGGGGCAGTGGCTAACGGTGACCAGTGTCCATGGGCTCACTGCAGATAGGGGCCGACGGCCTCACTGCAGACGGGGCAGTGGCTAACTGCATAGAGTAGCCACGGGCTCACTGCAGACGGGACAGTGGCTAACGGCGACCAGTGGCCGCGGGCTCACTGCAGCTTGGGGCAGGCAATTAACTGCAAACAGTGGCCGCGGGCTCACTGCAGACGGGGCAGTGGCTAACAGCGAGCTGTGGCTGCGGACTCACTGCAGATAGGGGCCGGCGGCTAACTGCAAACAGTGACCAAGGTCTCACTTCAGACGGGGCACTGGCTGACTGCAAACAGTGGCCGTGGGCTCACTGCAGACGGGGGCTGCAGCTGCCTGCAAACAGTGGCTGCGGGCTCACTGCAGACGGGGCAGTGGCTAACGGTGACCAGTAGCTGCGGGCTCACTGCAGCCGGGACAGTGGCTAACGGCAAACAGTGACCGAGGTCTCACTGCAGACGGGGTAGTGGCTAACTGCAAACAGTGGCCGCGGGCTCACTGCAGACGGGACAGTGGCTAAGGGTGACCAGTGGCCGTGGGCTCACTGCAGCTAGGGGCCGGCAGCTAACTGCAAACAGTGGCCGCGGGCTCACTGCAGATGGGGGTAGTGGCTAACTGCAAACAGTGGCCGCGGGCTCACTGGAGATAGGGGCCGGCGGCTGCCTGCAAACAGTGGCCGCGGGCTCATTGCAGACGGGGCAGCGGCTGACTGCAAACAGTGCCGTGGGCTCACTGCAGAGGGGGCAGTGGCGAACGGCTCCCTGCAGACGGGTCAGTGGCTAACAGCGACCAGTGGCTGCGGGCTCACTGCAGATAGAGGCCAGCGGCTAACTGCAAACAGTGACCGAGGTCTCACTGCAGACGGGGCAGTGGCTAACGGCGACCAGTGGCCGCGGGCTCACTGCAGCTTGGGGCAGGCAATTAACTGCAAATAGTGGCCGCGGGCTCACTGTAGACGGGACAGTGGCTAACAGCGACCAGTGGCTGCGGGCTCACTGCAGATAGGGGCCGGCGGCTAACTGCAAACAGTGACCGAGGTCTCACTGCAGACGGGGCAGTGGCTAACTGCAAACAGTGGCCGCGGGCTCACTGCAGACGGGACAGTGGCTAAGGGCAACCAGTGGCCGCGGGCCCACTGCAGCTAGGGGCCGGCGGCTAACCTCAAACAGTGGCTGTGGGCTCACTGCTGACGGGGCAGTGACTAACAGCAACTAGTGGCCGCGGGCTCACTGCAGATAGGGGCTGGCGGCTAACTGCAAACCGTGACCGCTGGCTCACTGCAGACGGGGCAGTGGCTATCGGCGACAAGTGGCTGCGGTCTCACTGCAGATAAGGGCCGGCGGCTATGACCGCGGTCTCACTGCAGACGGGGCAGTGGCTAACTGCACGGCTCACTGCAGATGGGGCAGTGGCTAACTGTAAACAGTGGCCGCGGGCTCACTGCAGACGGGACAGTGACTAACGGCGACCAGTGGCTGCGGGCTCACTGCAGCTAGGGGCCGGCGGCTAACTGCAAACAGTGGCCGCGGGCTCACTGCAGATGGGGCAGTGGCTATCAGCGACAAGTGGCCGCGGGCTCACTGCAGATAGGGGCCAGCGGCTAACTGCAAACAGTGACTGGGGGCTCACTGCAGACGGGGCAGTGGCTAACAGCGACAAGTGGCCGCGGGCTCACTGCAGATAGGGGCTGGCGGCTAACTGCAAACAGTGACCGAGGTCTCACTGCAGACGGGCAGAGGCTAACTGCAAGGCTCACTAAAGACGGGGCAGTGGCTTACTGCAAACAGTGGCTGTGGGCTGACTGCAGCTAGGGGCCGGCGGCTAACTGCAAACAGTGACCGCTCACTGCAGACAGGGCAGTGGCTAACAGCGACCAGTGGCTGGCGGCTCACTGCAGATAGGGGCCAGCAGCTAACTGCAAACAGTGACTGCGGGCTCACTGCAGACGGGGCAGTGGCTAATGGCGACCAGTGGCCGCGGGCTCACTGCAGATAAGGGCCGGCGGCTAACTGCAAACAGTGACCGCGGTCTCACTGCAGACGGGGCAGTGGCTAACTGCACGGCTCACTGCAGACGGGGGCAGTGGCTAACTGCAAACAGTGGCCGTGGGCTTACTGCAGAGGGGACAGTGGCTAACGGTGACCAGTGGCCACGGGCTCACTGCAACTAGGGGCTGGCAGCTAACTGCAAACAGTGGTCGCGGGCTCACTGCAGATGGGGCAGTGGGTAACAGCGACCAGTGGCCGCGGGCTCACTGCAGATAGGGGCCGGTGGCTATCTGCAAACAGTGACCCCGGGCTCACTGCAGGCTGGGCAGTGGCTGACGGCGACCAGTGGCTACGGGCTCACTGCATATAGGGGCCGGCGGCAAACTGCAAACAGTGGCCGAGGGCTCACTACAGCCGGGGCAGTGGCTGCCTGCAAACAGTGGCTCCGGGCTCACTGCAGGCGGGGGCAGTGGCTAACGGTGACCTGTGGCTGGTCTTACTGCAGATAGGGGCCGGCGGCTAACTGCAAACAGTGACCGCGGGCTCACTGCAGACTGGGCAGTAGCTAACTGCAAGGCTCACTGCAGACGGGGCATTGGCTAACTGCAAACAGTGGCCGCGGGCTCCATGCAGACGAGGCAGTGGCAAACGGCGAAGAATGGCCACGGGCTCACTGTAGATAGGGGCCGGCAGCTAACTGCAAACAGTGGCCGCGGGCTCACTGCAGACGGGGCAGTGGCTAACGGCGACCAGTGGCTACGGGCTCACTGCATATAGGGGCCGGCGGCTAACTGCAAACATTGGCCGAGGGCTCACTACAGACAGGGGTAGTGGCTGCCTGCAAACAGTGGCAGCGGGCTCACTGCAGATGGGGCAGTGAATAATGGTGACCAATGGGTTTGGGCTCACTGCAGATAGGGGCCGGCAGCTAACTGCAAACAGTGGCCGAGGGCTCACTGCAGACGAGGGCAGTGGCTGCCTGCAAACAGTGGCCGAAGGCTCACTGCAGATGGGGTCAGTGGCTAACAGCGACCAGTGGCCGCAGGCTCACTGCAGATAGGGGCCGGCGCGTTAACTGCAAACAGTGGCCACGGGCTCACTGCAGACGGGGCCAGCGGCTAACTGCAAACAGTGGCCGTGGGCTCACTGCAGCCGGGGCAGTGGCTAACTGCAAGTCTCACTGCAAACGGGGCAGTGGCTAACTGCAAACAGTGGCTGCGGGCTCACTCCACACAGGTCAATGGCCAACTGCAAACGATGACCCCGGGCTCGCTGCAGGTAGGGGCAATGGCTAACTGCAAACAGTGGCCATGGACTCACTGCAGACAGGGGCAGTGGATAACTGCAAACAGTGGCCATGGGCTCGCTGCAGATAGGGGCTGGTGGCTAACTGCAAACAGTGGCCGCACGCTCACTGCAATCAGTGGTCGTTGGCTAACTGCAAACAATGGCCACGGGCTCACTGCAGACGGGGGCAGTGGATAACTGCAAACAGTGGCCATGGGCTCACTGCAGATAGGGGCTGGTGGCTAACTGCAAACAGTGGCCACAGGCTCACTGCAGGTAGGGGCCTGTGGCTAACTGCAAACAGTGGCCGATGGGCTGACTGCAGACGGGGGCAGTGGCTAACTGCAACCAGTGGTCGGTGGCTAACTGCAAACAGTGGCCACGGGCTCACTGCAGCTAGGGACTGGCAGCTAACTGCAGACAGAGACCACAGGCTCACTGCAGATAGGGGCTGCTGGCTTACTGCAAACAGTGGCCACAGGCTCACTGCAGATAAACGGTTGCCACAAACTCACTGCAGCTAGGGGCCGGCAGCTAACTGCATACAGTGGCCATGGCACTATGAAAACAATAGCCACGGGCTCACTGCAGACAGAGGCAGGTGCTAACTGCAACCAGTGGCCAGGGCTCAATGCAGGAAGGGGCCGGCTGCAACCAGTGGCCAGGGCTCAATGCAGGAAGGGGCCAGCTGCAAGCAGTGGTCAGGGCTCACTGCAGGTAGGGGCCGGCTGCAAGCAATGGCCTGGGCTCACTGCAGGTAGGGGCCTGCTGCAAGCAATGGCCTGGGCTCACTGCAGGTAGGGGCCTGCTGCAAGCAGGTTGACAAGGTCCCTGAGATTACTGCAAACTAAGACCCTGAGCTCACTGCTGACGGGGCCGAGGCTCGCGGCTGCAGTCCGGGGCAATTGAGTTCCTGCAGACAGGGACGGAGGTTAACTCCAAATCGTGGCTTGGGTTTACAGCAGTCCGGGGCTCACTGCAGACAGAGGCCGATGCCTCACTGCAAACAGTTGCTTGCTATGGCCTCGCTGCAGACAGCGGCTAACGGCAAACACTGGTCCTGGACACATTGCAGAGAGGGGGGTGAACTGTAACCAGTGCCCCTTGCTTCACTGAAACCAGGAGCCTTGATGCAGACACTTCCGTTGCAATGGTTTTATTATTAACTAACTCTGCAAAGAAGCTAATAAAAGTTTACAAAGTTGATGCAGACAGAAGTTAGGTGACCCCCAACAAAGGGCCGTGAACTCAGGGCTGTCAGGTACTTGGGATGCACTGCACACAAGGGGCACCGGCATCACTGCAGACACGGCTGAGGTCTTACTGCGGACAGGCCCCTGATCTCACCGCAAGCAAGAATGGGGGCGGGGCTAACTGCAAAAGGGGGCCCCGTGATGATTACAGACCGGGGAGTGGGGACCACTGCGAACAGGGGCTTTCACTTGCATTACCGCAGACGGTGTCTCACGTGACGTGCCTCCCTCTCACTGCAAAGCAGTGCCCTGGGATTATTGTAGGCAGGAGCCCTGGACTCACTGCCTAGAGGGGGCGGGACATGGACATAAATGTTGCAATTGTTGAGAGTGGCCCTGGGCTCACTACAGACACGCTACCTGGGGCCCGCTACTGGCAGGAGTCCTGGGCTCACTGCAGACAGTTCATTTCAACAGGATCCCTGGGATTTTTCGCGGCCGTGGTCCGAGCCGGGGACTCATTACTGGCAGGGACCGGGAGCTCATTGCTGGCAGGGACCAGGGACTCAATGCAGACACGGACGGGCGCGAGACAGGTACTCGGAGCCCTCTACCGGCGGGATGTAGAAGTTACCGTTCACTGGAGACGAGTAACAGAGGTCCCTACTGCGACATGGTCCCAAGGTTCGCTGCATTCACGGGTATAGGGCGCACTGCAGTGCAGCCATGACCACAAGGCATTGTGCATTCACGGTCACAGCGCTCACTGCATACAGGGGCAGTGGGTTTAGGGCAGAAAGCGATGCAAAGGAAGCTCACCGCAAATGGGGATGCAGTGTCTCGAGGTGGACGAGCCAACAAAATGACAGAAAGAACCGAGCCAATGGTGGGGATGTGACATGCTCGAGCCGAGCCAATGGTGTGGCTGTGACATGTACGAGCCGAGCCTATGGTTTGGACGTGACATGCTCGAGCCGAGCCAATGGTGTGGCTGTGACATGCACGAGCCGAGCCAATGGTTTGGACGTGACATGCTCGAGCCGAGCCAATGGTGTGGATGTGAAATGCACGAGCCGAGCCAATGGTGTGGCCGTGACATGCACGAGCCGAGCCAATGGTGTGGACGTGACATGCACTAGCTGAGCCAATGGTGTGGACGTGACATGCACGAGCCGAGCCAATGGTGTGGCTGTGACATTCACCAGCCGAGCCAATGGTGTGGCTATGGTGTGGCTGTGATATGCACGAGCAGAGACCTGGAAATGCTTGCACGTAAATTGTGTAACAAACACCATATAAAAATATAATAAAGACTGTTAAATATTTATATATTTTTTAAGTGCATGTTTTTTCAACACGGGTGACTGTTTCAATTTAGTACATCAGATTACATCACTGTAATGAGAGACATTTATTAAAAGTGTCAGTTTTCAAATCTAAACGTAAAGATATACTTGGCACTCCACTGCGCCATTATGTCAAAGCTTTTATTGATTTAAGAGGCACGTAAATTGGTATGTGCCTCCCAGGGCTTTAAGTAGGCCGGGTCTCACCGGGTCTGAGCACCGGCAGTTGTTTTTAGAGGGGCTTCGAAACGGGTCTTGTTGGACCTGGCCCTTTCTGCAGGGTCATCCCTAAACTTTTTACCTTCCTCCTGTATTTTTTCTGACCTGGTGTTGGCTGTTTTATGACTCTGGTCACCTTACCACTGCTGATCAGTGCTAAGGTGCATATGCTCTCCCTATGGTAAAATGTTGACATCGATTGGTTTCCATGTTTGGCTTATTTGGTTTACTATCATCCCCTAGTAAAGTGCACCAGGAGTGCCAGGGCTTGTAAATACAAATGCTGCTGGTGGGCTTGCAACACTGGTTGGGCCACCCACAGAAGCGGGCTAGTAAAATGTGTCTAAGGTCTGCCACTGCAGAACCTGCGTGCGGTCTGGTACTGTTGCGCTGATTGCGCAAGTGCACCTACTTGCCAGTCCCCAAACCTTCACTTAACTGCATATTAGTCACTCCTCTGGTAGGCCCAAGGGCAGGGTGCATTGTAGGTATAAGGTAGGACATGCCCTGATGTGTGTGGCATGTCTTAATAGTGAATTACAGCCATTTTCGTTTTTCACTATTGAAGGCTACCTGCTCTCCATAGGCCAGAATGGGCTGCTGGATTTACTACACCCTGTAAACCCAGTGGACTCATAAAGCATGGTATAAAGTCATGTTTAGTATGCCTGAACTCAGAATAATAAAATACTTCTTTTAGTAAAGTTTATTTTAATATCCTGCGTTTGTAAATACTACTTTTAGAAAGTTAGTATTTACTGATCTGGCCATTCAGTCTGCCTCTGCGCTGTGTGTGTGTGTTCTGCCTAGTAACAGGGAAGGAGCAGGGCTGGGGAATTCCAGGAGACAAGCTGGCTGCCAGGTGGTGGGTAGAGAGATTACACCAGGATGGGTGGGAGGAGTACACCTTGACTCTTGAATAGACCTGTGCTCTGCCACCACAAAGCCGGCTCCGCCCCCTGTAGAGCGGCTGATGTCTCTGCCCTGCTGCTGAAAGGAAAGAGCAGAGTCACCCCAACAAAGTGCTCAAGAACTGGACTGAGCCCGGCCCAGGCCCCCTGGCGCTAAAGAACAAAAGAATTGGGCTATAAAAGTAGGAGCCTGGCTCCTAAGAAATCAGATCCTGTTTACGCAACGACGAACCTCTGCCTGAAGGAGAAGGACCTGGAGAAGCTGAAGGAGGAGTACTGTCTCTCTGCCTGAGAGACTGGCCTGCAGTGGGTGCCTGTCTGCTGGAAGGAGAGGAAAAGACTTAAAGAAAGGACTTTGCTTCAACTTGTGCTGAACTATCTCCAAGGGCTTGCTAGAGAACTTGCCTCCTGAACTGCGCCCCAGGAACATTGGGCGCTACCCCCCCCTGGAAGAAGAAGAAGCTGCCGTGGGTGATTCCGCAAGCTGACCCCTGGGAACCAGTGCATCCCCTGATCTCACTGAGCAACGCGACTTCTGCTGCTGGCGTGGATGTGAACAAGGTAAAGGCCTGACAGCCCGAGCAACGTGAACAACTGCCCCCTCGAGCCGTAGCTCGCAAAGTAAGGAGGAGATTCCTGCGTCTGAGCGCCAAGCCCCTGTGACCCTCGCCGGGTTGTGGAGGCTCTTGCAAGGACCTTAACGTGCCCTGGTTCGCCGTACCGGGACGAAGCTGACAGCGCGCTGCGCTGGGACCTCACCCCGAGGCTGCCCTCCTACTTCTGCCCCCTTTGTGGTGACCTGTGACCTGACCGAGCGCCCCACGAAGCTTCGCCGTCCCCTGGACACCGGGGACCCCAGCGCGACGTGAGACGCCTTGTGAACGCATTGCGTGGCCACCACGAACTTGCCCCGTAAAGTCTGCAAGGTATTGTGCCAAGCGCGTTGAAAGTACGGCCCGTACTTGCCTTCGTACGGACCGTACCTATCTGTGAAGCCTTGAAGTCTGGGCCGTTGGTTTGAGCCGTACTTGCCTGCCAGGTACGAGGTTTGAACTGTACTGGCCTCTGGTGGACTTGGTTCGCACCGTACCCGCCTTGTGATGCTTATGTACGGACCGTGGTTTGCTCCGTACTGATCGTACCAGCTGTTTGAAGCGAACTGCCTTGAAATCCATTGCCGGTGCTCACGCGGGAAGCGTGAGACTCGGCAAGCGAAGCCTGAATCCAGTTCGACGCGTACCTACGTAGGTACGGTCCGTCTGGTTCGCTGCTAGCATACGCGTGCTCACGCGAGAAGCGTGAGGAATGGCACGACGTCCCCAAACAGCGGTACAGAGCGTACTTGAGGCGCTACGAAGCGCACAATACCCCTAAACAGCCTATTTTAACCAGAACTACGCCATTTTAACATCTGTGGACTGACTTTTAAGTTAAAGAGTAACTGGATCAGCATTTTAACAAGAGAACTGTATTTTATCATCCTGCCTAAGTGAAACCTTTTATATAAAGAGCTTTTATTTTACTATAAAAACAGCCTTGTGTCTTTGTGTGGTGGGGAGGTAATTATTGTGTGGGACAACTTGAACACTTAACCTACATGCCCTCTGGAAATTTAGCCTGACTGCTCACGCCACGTTACCTAGAGGGTGAGCAGGGGTTATTTTTAAAGAGGTAATCCTACGCCCTGACTTAGATGAAAAGGGTCCCTGCTTGTCGCAAGTGCATACCTGCGCCAACCAGAGACCCCGGATTCTAAAAGGTCTCTATCGGGCTCTGTTTTGTGCCCTGGCACAGGCGTCCGTTTTTTTCCGGATTGCAGTGACAGCCTGCAGTCGATGTGCGCTGCTCACACTGCTCTTCTCACTAGTGGAGAAGTTAGGGTATGATGTCATGCCAGGTGAGTGTTGTAAGAGAAGGGAAATCCTTTAAAAAGAGTCATTTTCTCTCTGGATTTCTCTTCTCTTTTTGAAACTCAGAAGCAGCAACATTGTCGTGGTGTCACCAGGGCTTTAAGGGGAAGCTTTTTCAGTATTATATACAACAAGCCATAGTTGCTGCTTATTTATGTTATGCAACTAACAACCATTGACAAAGCCAATAGTCCTGCCTTATTGTACGTATGACGTTACTTGCAGTATCATATATCTGGATGCAATGACAGAAGCAGCAAAATACAAGTCGGGCGGCACACTATGCTAAGCACAGATTTTTAGCTTATGTGTTTTTGAGCCACGCCCTTAATTATATTGGCCACGCCCCTTTGAGAGACCCCCCAGTTATTTCATCCCACTTAAAGCCCTGGAGCCTCCTATATGTGGCCTACGTTCTTACATCTGGTCTATTTAAATCTGACACAGGAGAGGTGCTTGTATTGCAAAGTGCTGGCCAATAATTAGCAAAAAAGAACAAAAAACATATTTGCCTAGGACCAGACAATTTGGGCAAGCAAGAAAGTCAGCATAAGACCCACGTTTTCTGGTTCCACATTGTGTCATTGAGCAACTAGATGGGTATCTTTTTGCCTTTCATGTTTTACATCAAAGGTTAAAATCTTTCCTTCAATTCTCGGCACATGCGGGTAGAGTGTGAGTGGCAGGCAGAAACCACATAAAGGCTCAGTTCGTTTTAGGCTCAAGGGTCCAAGTGGACCTCAAGCTAAGCCAGAGCCGGGCTTCTAGTTTGAGTTTTCAGTGGCCCATCCACCTCTAGTAGTGCCTACAGCAAACTGGAAATCCTGGTTCCCAGCAAGAGACCACTACAAATAGGCTTACTGCAGACAGGGGCCCACGCCTTTCGCTCACTGCGGACATGTGCAGCGATCATGAGGTCCAGTGCTCTTTTCTGATATGGCTTGCCTCACAATGCTGACCAAAGTGTGGTTTGCTACAAACCTAGCCCGTCTGACTGCAGGCGTGGCCAGTGGCGTAGCAAGGGGGGGGGGGCGCTCCTGCCCAGGTGGCATGAGTTTTGAGGCAGCAGCCGGCACCCACCCCCTTCCCCCACTCTTACCTGCGGCTGTTGCGGGGCAGCATCCACAGGAATGGCCAGCACCCTCCGCTCTTAGATTTGTCCGCCACGGGCGGCAAACGCAGGGGCCGCCACAGGCGGCCTAAGGGCTAGCTACGCCACTGGACATGTCCAGGGTTCACTGTATCTTGGGATAGTGGACCCATTGCTCATTGCAGCCAGTGGTGCAGTGTAGAGCACATTCTACACCGGTGATTGAAACAGGAATATAGAAGTGCAAGCACTCACTATCCCAGAGTATCTGTTTGCGACTGAGAAAGTGCAGGCACTGTCCCATTACAAGTATTGCACCTCTACTGAAAAGTGCAGGTACTCTTCCTTTCAAATGAAATAAGTGCAGGTACTCGGTCCCTGAGAATGACCGCCCATATAAAGCACTACTCTACACTAGAGTGAAGGGCTCACTGTCAGGGGCGGAAGCCAGGGAGCTGCTCGCTGGAACTAGGTGTCGGAGGCTCACTACATACCGTGGTTTCAAAGTTCCTCTTTGACCACAAATGTGGTCTGACTGTGAATTGTTTCCCATAATTCGTAGTGCTGAATTAATAAATAAACGTTAAATTCATTTAATCTTTCTTTCATTGCTGGTAAAAAAAACGCTTTCACAGTGACAGTGCTGCTCTTAAAACATTAATCAGCACAGCTGACAAGTTCACCCTTGCAGGCTTAGCCTTGCTCCAAACATCTACAAATAAATCCTCTCCAGGGTGCGAAAATAAAGATTGTAAGCGCAGAACACGCTGCACCTTATGTCTTTCTTTATGTATGTCTAGTTGGACCTATTCTATTGTGTCAGTGTACTACAAAAGAAAAGCACATTTTAAAATGCATTTTATAATACACTTTGCAATTAAAATGTGATTTATAAAAATACACATTGTTGCATAAAACACATTTTAAATATTAGCACATTATCCCTAAACACGAATTTCTGAAAACCTTGGCAGACATAACTGCAGTTTCAGACAAACAATTAATAGTAAACAGATGAGGCTCAAATGCTTTATATCTTTCTAAAGAGTACTAAAATCAATTACTAAATCATGTAATATCTAAATACATAGGCCCATATGTAGGAAGGCAATTTTGCGATCGCAAACGCCGAAATTCGCAGAATTTCGGCGTTTGCGATCTCAAAACAGCAGTGTCATATGTGTGACACAAACCACCCCTCGCAAAATAAGGAATCGCAACATTTGCGATTCCCTATTTTGCGATTGCATTTAAGGAATCGCAAATTGCAATTCCTTAAATCAATGTAAAAAGCACAGAAAAAGTGCAATTTGGACTTAAGGAATCGCAAATTACCACCAACTTCAAGTTGGTGGTAATTTGCGATTTCTTTGAAAAATGCACTTTTATGCATTTTTCAAAGTGCCATGTGACTCACATGAGCATGTATGTGCGCCACATCTGCACCCATGCTCATTTCAGGGGTGCAACAGGGTGTCCTTTTGACACACTGGCACCCTTGAAATTGCATTCGCAATTTGCAATTCTCTAATTGGGAATCGCAAATTGAGAATGTCTTCCCATTCATCCCTATGTGCCTCTAGGCCCATAGGAATGAATGGGGAGGTATTCCTTAACTGCGAATCGCAATTTGCGATTCGCAATTAGGGAATATGTAGGATTCGCAAAATTTATTGCAAATCCTACTTACATAGGGTTTTGCGATTCTCAAATAGCGATTCACAAAAATTCGCTATTTGAGAAGTGCAAATGGCATTTTCATACATATGGCCCTTAATGAGTGACGTGTAATATAGTCCTATATTGCAATCTTGGGGTTCAGGTGACATTTGTAAACCACTTGACCTTCCGCCTTGTGGGTTATTGTATATGTCACCGGAACCCCCAATGGCAATATAGACCCATATTACATAGCTACCCATTATGTATGTGTTTCCATAGAAAATACCTTTTTAGGTTCATGAAAAGTTCCAAAAAAGTGCTCTTTTTTGCTTAGCTCCTTCCTGGAAAGTTTTATGGTGACTCGTCAAGCTGGGGCCAAGAAAAAGGGCAGGGGGGTGGGGGGATGGGGGCAAACAAAAAAATCCCCATGCATTTTCCATAAGGAATTTTGAAAAACGTTACAGCCAAAATGGCAGAACTGAATTACACTAAATTTGCCAGGAAGCTAGATTTTGGTTCAGAAAGCGGGCTTGTTGTCTTTTGTGTAATTCCATTCTGTCGTTTTTGAGAAATTAAGGTACACAAGTATGTATACGTCTTGATGGTTGCGTTCGTGGGACTCTCGTTAGAGTACCGCGATCCCAACTTCCAAAAATGTTAGCGTTGTGATTGGCCGCGGGGCCTTATTTCCCCTTGGGCCACATCGCTTCCGTTGGAGTGAGAATCCCTAAGGGATCGGGCGCTCTGAGTGGCTGACCGCGGCATGAACAAAAATGTTGCAGTGGCCATTAAAGGACTCAGTGACTTGGTCCCCTGTCCTGAAAATGTTTAAAAAATATATATAAGTGGGCAGGTTAGGGATACTCTCCCCCTAGCCCTTGTGGGGTGTCCCCAAAAGGACCCACTCCAGGGGCTAAATTGAAAAAAAAAGAGTTTTTTGCCACAATCGCACAGTACTCCCACGGGACAGTGGCAATTTCTTTTTACCATCCCTTGATGGCCTGCAGGAGCGAGATGCACTAGTCATGTAGTCAGTTATTGTGGGATTACAATGTGTTATTGCCTCAGAGAAGGCAGCCTTCAGAGGCTGAAACCAGATAATTCCTCACATTGTACAGTGTCAAGGCGTACCAGTTCTTTCTTGTGATGTTTGCCAAAGCTTAAAGAGGCCTTTGAAAAATTGGACTATCCACAACCTACATCAAAGTTTCACTGCACACTAAAAGTGAACTTTATTACAAAAACATCAGTTTGCTAATTTTCTACTGATTACAAAATCCCAATATCAGACCTGGAGGAGAAAGAGACCTGAAGTAAGAAGTGCCTTGCAAAAGTATGAGAAACAGCCCATGTGGCTGCTCTGTGAATGTCAAAAGGACAACAGAAAAGGTGAATAGGAGACATTGGGGTTACTTTAGTGAAAGGGCTTCCAATCCCCATGTACTGGAAATCCTGTGCAGCACATGGGAATATATACTTCCAGAAGAGGCAAAGGTGTCCTATATCATCGCCGGGGATCTCTGACATATACTGAAGACCACTCGGGATAGGGAAAGTTCCCTTTGTGATGGAACTATCCTGTAGAGAGTGTCTACTTAAAAATGCCCATAACAATTTTGCGTGCCACTGATAGTGGAAGAAGAGGATCCGCCACCCAAAGAGAAGGTGGGCGGCACCTGGTAGTTCAATCAGATGCCATCTTGCCTGCTGGTGTATGTTGGCTTCACCATATTATAGGTGTGTGGTAGGTCTTCTGCGAGGATATTCAATAGGAAATATCCCCTGCAGTCCCTTCCATCTGGAGGACATTCTCTTCTCTACCGAAGACCAGTGACCCTGCTGTTCCTTGCTGCTCCGCAACTCTGACCTCAGTCACCTGTGGTGGTGACCGGAACGAGCAATCATTGTAATGCGTCTTCGAGGGCACAAGGAACTGAAACTGATTTGGTTATTCTGAGTATGTTTGAAAATAAAGGTCAATACATTTTCACATTGTGTTTAAGCATTTTATTACTCTTGTAGCTAATGGTGGTCTTCAAACATTGTTGACTTGATACAAGATTTTGGAAACTGTGACCAGCCGATACGTGTTTTACCCCATGTGGGGGGCGAGCACGCCTGGGGCTTTTTCAAGGTGATTAACCAATAAGCACTTGGTTAGTTAGAATCTTCAAAATTGGTCTTTGGTCGAGACATATATTGAATCATCCAAGCTTTGCAAAATGAAAGTAATCTCTGAGTATCAGGGGAAGGTTGTCTTTAGTTGTAGTGGTCCTAGTTGGGGATAAAGTCCTTCCTTTGTCAGGGAGAATACTTCCATTTTTGACAATTAACAACACATTCATATTTGGGGACAACCTTGGCCTACAGGAGTAGGACTAGTGATTACCTTAACCTTAAAGTGATTTGGTTTTCTTCATTGATGGTCTAAAGAAAAAGGATAATTTTGAAACCAAAAATGTTTAAAAATACTGAAGAAAGTGTAACTGGTTCTACAGAGAAGTTTTATCTTTCGGGAGAGGACCATGAAAGGTATGCAAAGAGAGCAGAAATTCAACAACAACAAAAAAGAGCTCGGTGAACGCTAAAATTTGATTTCTGATATAGAGTAATAAAAAACCTTCAGAAATGTAAAAAGAGACTGCAAATTAACACAACTGGCAAACTAATCCAACTGTTATCTACCGAAAGTACATAACAAGATTTTGGAAACTCTTTTCATCTACTGAGTCAAACAAATAGGGAAGACCCTGATCAATGTTATGAAGACAAAAAATATTAGGACAAGCCAGTTAGCATTGGAATTTTTTAGTAAGTAATTTCTGCAAAACTTTTGCTTTAACCATGGACCACCGCTTCTACTACACTATCTTTGGTGGTGGTCATTCTCTGTGTGGCTGCTATTGCACCATACTGACCTGAGTATAATTGTCTTGGGGCTTAGATGGGTGTAGTTCTTTTTACAAAAAAAGACAAACACATCTGAGATCATTTAGTCTGATATGTTGGATTCGATAGGGAAGATCTAAGGGTAGGGGATTTGGTTCAAATTGAAGACTGGTTACTCATAAAACATTAAATCCACAAATTCTAGCAAGGAGTTTGTTCAAACTAGAAGTGGTAAACAATGTTTTACCATATCCATGTGCTTGGGTTAAAACTGGAAATTATAGCCTCCAGTGCTTAAGATTAATTTTGGAAATTTGTTTTATCCGTAGTATACTATCTGACCTGCCTCCCTAAGATGGCTTCCTGCTCCATGATGTCCAATGAGTTGAATATCTTTGAGCAGGAGAAGGTCATAGATCATCAAGATTCATTTGAAAAGGGTGACAGAGACGTTACGACTGAAAGGTGAACTGTGCCTGTGACCATCGCAATTTCTGGATTCAAACAGAATACAGAGATATAACACAAGAATTAGACACTTTATCAGCGAAATGCCTTGATGAAGCCTCAGGCTTGCATGCCACTCTAAAGGGGCGAAACACGTGTTGGCTGCAAAGTGGACAATAACATGATGATACATGATGTCTATTTCAAGAGAATCAATAATGTACTCAGGATTATAACCGAAGTTGTTCAATACACTTTTGAGGAACAAACATATTCTGAATTGACATCTAAGAGAGTGTAATTACTTATAAAAATGAGTACAAACATTTTTTGGACTACTGTATGGTATTAACCAGTGATTTCATACACTCATTGGAATGTATAGGTCATCAACTCCTGCAGCCAATCAGTTGCCACCGGCAAAGAGATGTCATGTAGTGCCACAGGGGGCGGTGTAAGGTGCGGGAAGGCATATGGGACTGGATCTTGGTGTAGGGGGTACGACGAACTGCCTTGCCAGGAAGCAGACCACAACCTGGGGCCAGGTAATTCTTTGTGGCAGTAAAGGAAGAAGTGACAGGCGGGGGCCTATAATTGCCACAGTGGAGTAGGGATCTGCGAAGAATGCACAAGGGTTTGCTGCCAAGTAGTACCCGTCACCCAGTACCCAGAGAAGTCCATCCCAGGAGCTGATTGTTCCTAACACCTCTACGGGCCACTAAAGTTGCATATTTTATTTCTTTTTTTTTTTTTAAATCTCCAGGAATTTTACACACAGTGAAAGTTGCAGAGCCTAAAATAAATCAGAAAATTCGTGCAACTTCACAGCTTTGAAATCCCTAGTAAAACTACATTGGAAAAGCATATCCCCTTGGTAGGAAGCCTTATAGCATTAAGGAAGGATAGTCACCATGCTCAACTGCACGTGTATAGATTTTACTACAACATCTGAGCATGAGGATTGGGGTGATCTTGGGCAAACCTGAATGACGGGGGTATTTATTTTAGATTATTTCAATTATTGTATGCCGAAACCCTAGTGAGGATTTCTGTTAAAGGGAACCATTGCCTTAACATAGCTGTCATTGCAGCTACCATGTTCTGCGGCTCATGCTAATCTTGCCTAGTGAGGTGCTCGTCTACGATGCATCAAACCTCTCTTTCACATCTTGGCACCCAAGATGCTAAAGTGTTGATGAACTCGCTCAGCTGAAAAAGCGTACGTTCTTGTTACAACTGATGGTCGTCTTCTTCCTTTCTCATGATTTCAGACTCACCAGATGTGTGCTCCCTTTGTTGCTCATAATCATACGATTCCTTTTGAAAACATGTCTGTCAAACACTATAGGCCTGATTCACAAAGGTAAACTGAGACGAAAGTCCAACTTTATGACATTCGGTATTCACAAAGGGCATTTACGAGTAGACTTTTGTCTCAGTTTTGGTCTCAGTTAAACCTAAGACTAAAACTTAAGTTTAACTGAGACAAAAGTCTAAATTTACTACTCGTAAATGAACTTTGTGAATACTGAAAGTCATAAAGTTAGACTTTCGTCTCAGTTTACCTTTGTGCATCGGGCCCTCTGTATTTGTCCTTGCCTCTTTTTTACAGAGCTTGCACCATATGGTTTATCAGGGGACACTCTGTGTGACGGATTCAGTGATCCACAGAGAGTAATTCTTCTTTGTTAATAAACCCCTCCAGACTTCGGTAGGCGTGTCTGCAGATTTTCCTTGACAGACCATTGGTACTGACAAGGATTGTCAAGGCAGATGGTACTAAGCAGAGGAATGAAACAGGGGTGTGTTGTCCTACTTAATTTATATCTTGATGACTTGCCTGGAGAACTGGAAAAGGTGGGACACATTTTCCTTGGATGGGGTCAAAACATATAGCTCTCCTCTTCCTAGCAGGCAGTACAGTATGTTTAGACCATATGGCAGTCCGGTCTCTGGAGAGTAAGAGAAGAACTTTATGAACAATGCCAAAACCAAGATATTGCTGTTGGCTATGAGAAAGGCCCCATCCTTTGAGGAATTAAGCCAACGTTAAATTCTTATTGGTGGTTTTGGGAACAGAAACTACACAGAATAAAGCATCTGGAATTATGGGTAGATAATATATTGAGGTGAATTTAAGGTATTGATGAAAAAGAAAGGAGCACTGAGCCTATAGTGAATGGTCTTAGGAGTTGAATCATATATATGATTTAAGTCACTTATGCACAATTTATTCCATACGTGTCCACATAATATTTCTCATGAGTACAATGTCTTAAAGAACAGTTGCAGATTATATTCTCTTAATTGTTAGAAGACTTTGATCTCCTTTCCCATCATCTCTATAGCTAGCCATACTATTATGTCAGACTGGCTTGCAATTAATGACGAACAAAGACCAAGAAGCTCACAGCTGTGTTTCGTGCAATAGAATCCAGACATAAGCGTGCACAGCATAAAAAGCCACTTTATTAGGACAGGATTGTAGTCGTAAACTTCATTATTTACAAACTGTACATGAACCAAAACATCCTCTCTAATACATAGTGTGTTCTGACATCTCCCCTCATCTAACAGCTCCCAAACATTCTAACAATTCCCCAGAACACATAAAATCCCTTTCTCCAGCAACATCATGTTCCATTCACAGTCCTTCCCTTGCATTACTCATTTTCTCTCTCACACACCCTAACAATAGTCTCTAAACACACTTTTTTCTCCAAAACTCCTCGTCCTCTCCTCTTTGTTTCCCCCTGTACACCCCAAGGGATGGATACATCCGCACCTGACTCTCCAGGCCAGTTCCGGATGACCAAATAGACAAATTAGGCCCTGGCCTATGGGCCCCACTCCTTGTTGGGGCCCCGTGACAAAGGGTCAAAATATTATTGATGTGATCTTGAAAGAAAATTACAATCAAGCTTTCTTAAGTTGTTTCTAATTAATATTTGTTTAAAAACATTAATTATTGTTAATGTTTAGTTTTGTGTAATAAAATTAGTTTATTAAAATTGTTGGGTGGTAAAATTAAAAACATAGGAGATAATTTGCGAGGGGGGGGGGGCAACATTTCTACTGTCTAGGGGCCTCTCAGGGTTTAATCCAGCCCCCCCCAAAAAGCGCTTCCTAAAAAACTATAACCTCTCCTACCATGGTATACCTGTAACTGAATATAGTCGAGACAAAGAACATGCAAGTAAACCACAGCCACAGAAAGGAACATTCTATAGGGTGGGTGGATGGGCCTCACTGAAATCTTTGCCCTGCTCCCCCACTCACAAAATGGAGTCTGCAAGAAGGCTGGAACTCCCTCCAATGTGCACCTCTATTTATAACCTAACCCAAGCCGGTCTCTTGAGTAACTCCCAACATATCCTTGTCCCCTGGCCCTGGCCCTGTAGCCTTTGCTCCCTCGGGTACCCACATAGTGCCTTCTGCACTGCAGTTCAGTGTCTCCTCCCATCCTCTGGGCGCGCTGTGCATGTTTTCCCTTTGGGCAAAATTCTGGTCAAGAACGCTTTTTGGCCCATTGCTGCCTCGACTGCAGACCTGTTACTAGGAAACAAGTCAAGGGCTGATAGAAGAGGTTTATGCTGAAAGGGAAGTCCCAGCAGTGGAGCCCGCCACTGACTTATCAGCGGGCTATAGAAGAGAGAACTCGCGGTCCTGACAACTGGACTGCAGGTGTCGGCCAGTAAGTAGGGATGGCGGAGAGGCACGGCATGAAAAGGGTCCTCAGTGGGGAAGCAACTTAGTGCCAATATCGGCAACACACCCCTCTTGCAAACACAGCAATCTCCTAATAAAGAACAAACAAGACACATTGTTTGTTGGAGAAAACATTGCTGCAGGTTTATTTGCATAAGAAATATGCCAACATGGTGGGTAAACTTACAGGCGATACAAGGGCAGGCATCAGTGACACCCCTAAGCTGCCCTGCCCAACTGAAGAGCCAAATTGCACAGAGGCCCTAACCAATCGGTGTTCACCCTTTTGGGGGATTACCCCTCTCATCCTGCACCTCTCACCATTCTCCTACCCCCTCTCATCCTGCACCTCTCGCCATTCTGCCACCCTCTCTCATTCTGCACCTCTCACCATTCTCCTACCCCCTCGTATCCTGCACCTCTCACCCACTCTCCTACCCCCTCTTATTCTGCACCTCTCACCATTCACCTCATTCTTCTGCACCTCTCACCATTCACCTCTCATCCTGCCCCTCTCACCATTCGCCTCATTCTTCTGCACCTGTCACCATTCACCTCTCATTCTGCACCTCTCACCATTCTCCTACCCCCTCTTATCCTGCACCTCTCACCCATTCTCCTACCCCCTCTCCTTCTGCACCTCTCAACATTCTCCTACCCCCTCGCACCCTGCACCTCTCACCATTCTCCTACCCCCTCTCATTCTGCACCGCTCACCATTCTCCTACCCCCTCTCATTCTGTGCCTCTCACCATTCACCTCTCATTCTACTGCACCTCTGACCATTATCCTACCTCCTCTCATTCTGCACCTCTCAGCATTCTCCTACCCCTCTCATCCTGCACCTCTCACCATTCTCCTAACCCCTCTCATTCTGCACCTCTCATCATTCTCCTACCACCACTCATTCTGTGCCTCTCACCATTCACCTCTCATTCTACTGCACCTCTGACCATTCTCCTAACTCCTCTCATTCTGCACCTCTCACCATTCCCCTACCCCTTCTCATCCTGCACCTCTCACCATTCACCTCTCTTTCTATGGCACCCCTCACCATTCTCCTACCCCCTCTTATTTTGCACATCTCACCATTCTCCTACCCCTTCTCATCCTGCACCTCTCACCATTCACCTCTCATTCTGCTGCACCTCTCACCATTCTCCTACCCCTCCCATCGTGCACCTTTCACCATTCTCCTACCCCCTCTCATCCTGCACCTCTCACAATTCTCCTACCCACCTCATCCAGCTGCATCTCTAACCATTCTCCTACCCCCTCTCACCCTGCACCTCTCACCATTCTCCTATACCCTCTCATCCTGCACCTCTCACCATTCTGCTACCCCCTCACTATTCTCCAACCCCTCTCATCCGACACCTCTCGCCATTCTGCTACTCCCCTCTCATTCTGCACCTCTCACTATTCACCTACCCCCTCTCATCCTGCACTTCTCACCATTCTCCTACCCCCTCTCACTCTGCACCTCTCACCATTCTCCTACCCCCTCTTATTCTGCACCTCTCACCATTCACTTACCCCCTGTCATGCTGCACCTCTCACCATTCTCCTATCCCCTCTCACCATTCTCCTACCCCCTCTCACCATTCTCCTACCCCCTCTCACCATTCTCCTACCCCCTCTCACCTTGCACCTCTCACCATTCTCCTACCCCCCTCTCACCATTCTCCTTCCCCCTCTCATCCTGCACCTCTCACCATTCACCCCTCATTCTGCTGCTTCTGCTGCACCTCTCACCATTCTCCTACTCCCTCTCATCCTGCATCTCTCACCATTTACTTACCCCCTCTCATCCTGCACCTCTCAGCATTCTCCTACTCCCTCTCATTCTGCACCTCTCACCATTCTCCTACCCCTCTCACTCTGCACCTCTCACCATTCTCCTACCCCCTCTCATCCTGCACCTCTCACCATTCACCTCTCATTCTGCTGCACCTCTCACCATTCTCCTACCCCCTCTCATCCTGCACCTCTCACCATTCTCCTACCCCCTCTCATTCTGCACCTCTCACCATTCTCCTACCCCCTCTCATTCTGCACCTCTCACCATTCTACTACCCCCTCTCACTCTGCACCTCTCACCATTCTCCGATCCCCTCTCATTCTGCACCTCTCACCATTCTCCTTCGCCCTCTCACTCTGCTGCACCTCTTACCATTCTCCTACCCCCTCTCATTATGCACCTCTCACCATTCTCCTACCCCCTCTCATCCTGCTGCACATCTCACTATTCTCCTACCCCTCCCATCATGCACCTCTCACCATTCTCCTACCCCCCTCTCATCCTGCACCTCTCACCATTCTCCTACCCCCTCTCATCCAGCTGCATCTCTCACCATTCTCCTACCCCCTCTCATCCTGCAAATCTCACCATTCTCCTACCCACTCTCATCCTGCACCTCTCACCATTCTCCTACCCCCTCTCATCCTGCACCTCTCACCATTCTCCTATCCCCTCTCACCATTCTCCTACCCCCTCTCATCCAGCTGCACATCTCACCATTCTCCTACCCCTCCCATCGTGCACCTCTCACCATTCTCCTACCCCCCTCTCATCCTGCACCTCTCACCATTCTCCTACCCCCCTCATCCAGCTACATCTCTCACCATTCTCCTACCCCCTCTCACCCTGCACCTCTCACCATTCACCTATACCCTCTCATCCTGCACCTCTCACCATTCTCCTACCCCCTCACTATTCTCCAACCCCTCTCATCCGACACCTCTCACCATTCTGCTACTCCCCTCTCATTCTGCACCTCTCACTATTCACCTTCCCCCTCTCATCCTGCACTTCACACCATTCTCCTACCCCCCTCACTCTGCACCTCTCACCATTCTCCTACCCCCTCTCATTCTGCACCTCTCACCATTCTCCTTACCCCTCTTATCCTGCACCTCTCACCATTCACTTACCCCCTCTCATGCTGCACCGCTCACCATTCTCCTATCCCCTCTCACCATTCTCCTACCCCCTCTCATCCTGCACCTCTCACCATTCACCTCCCATTCTGCTGCACCGCTCACCATTCTCCTACCACTCTCATTCTGCACCTCTCACCATTCACCTCTCATTCTGCTACACCTCACACCATTCTCCTACCCTGTTGGACAGGCCTCACAAACGGCTCGCTCCCTCCCCGCTCGACGGGGCCCGAACCCCGGCCCACCTGGCATATCCCCGCAACAAGCACCTGTACTCCGTCTCCCGACGGACCCTCTGCCCTCGGACCCCTACTCATCACGGGGTCCCGCCCCACCGGCTTTCCCGGCCGGGTCAAGCCGCCATCTTGGGCCCTGCACCACGCGGCCGCACGGCCTCCCCTCGACCCTAACCCCGGGCCTGGCCGGCCCCGACATCCCGGCACCACCATCCACCCAGGAGGTGAGCGGACCACTTGGCAGGTCAATGAGAGAACGAAGTGTCAAGGGCTCTCCCCCGCCAGGTGCCGATCGCCCCCAGCTCCCCCAGGCACTGGCTCCACCCCCTGCTGGGTGTCTGGACCCCTTCATCCCGGACCCTCCGACCTCCAAGTGCGAGGGTCCGGACATCAAAGGGCACCAGCCCTATTACTGGGGCAGCTCCGGAGCAGGAAGGCAGTTGTATCCTGGAGTCGAGAGACACCGAGTGAACTCAACCCTGACGGTCTACTGGCGCTGCCGTAGCCCGCTCTTGTGAACCATCGTCCTGCCTGCTGGCGCTGCCGCGGCCTTCTGCAACCTTCACCTTCCTGGGACCTGCTGGCGCTGCCGCGGCCCGTTGTAATGACCATTCTCACCGGGACCTGCTGGCGCTGCCGCGGCCTTCTGCAACAGTCATCTTCCTGGGACCTGCTGGCGCTGCCGCGGCCCGTTGTAACGACCATCCACACCGGGACCTGCTGGCGCTGCCGCGGCCCATACCACCTAATCACCAAGCTCGAGGATTGTGAGCTCATCATCATCTCATCCGAACTACCTGATTGGTAATTAGACTGTCCCGCTACCCCCTTCCCTACCTTGCGAGACTCTAATCGAGGGGACCCCTGAGTCCAGACCTCCTTGTACCATTTAACCGTACCTTAAATAAGTGCTTATAAAGAACACTGAACCTTATCCGTGTGTGATATCTGTCTGTGGGGGGGAAGTTACTTGTCTGTACGATCGCTGGAGACGGCTCTCCCCGGAGACCTCTCCTCCTGACCCCGGCCGACCCTCCCGGTCCATCTACCTTTTCTAACATTGGTGGCCAGCGGCGCGATCCGAATCAACGCGTAATCGTACAGAGAGTAGCTCACCCCACGACAAAGCACGATGTCGACCAAAGATAGCAGCTCCACCGAGAAGTTCCAAATGGAGAAATTAGAAGAATGCAACCACCGCGAACTGAGACAATTTTGCATAGAACTTGGCATTGCTACCACCGGCCTGAGTACCAAGGATGACCTAAAGCGCGCTCTTGAGTCATGGACAGAAACTGGGGTCACAGGACCCTCCGACCAAAACAGCATCACACCAGAGGGGAACGCCATGGCTCCCGAGGAGCGGGGAACGGGCCTCTCACAGGAGGAGATACGAGAAAGAGACAGAGTCAGATTACACGAATTAGAGATGGCACGACTCAAGATGGATGGGGAACTTAAGTTGGCTGAACAGAAAATCAACCTCGAGCATATGCGGCTTCGAGAGGAACGAGAAGAAAAGCAGAGACAAAGAGAGCTGGAAGAGAAAAAAATAACGCTCGAGCACGAGCGCCGACTGGCGGAAATAGAACTGCGCAAACAGAATAAGGAACTGGGGGTGCCTGAGCGACCACAACCCCGGGGCCTATTGAGAAAAAAGTTCACATCCCCAAGGATGTGGTCCGCGAGTATGTCCGAGAAGACGACATACAACAGTGGTTTAAAGCCTATGAGATCGCAATGACCTCCCACCGGATCGACCGGGGTGATTGGGGAGCCGGACTTTGGGGGAGATTCATCAACGAGGGTCGCGATGCCCTGCTGCAGCTCCCCGATCACCAAATGTCGTCCTACGACCACATGAAGGCTGCCCTCCTCACCCGCTACGGCCTCACGCCCGAGATGTACCGCCAGAGGTTCAGAGATTGCACCCGGATCCCAGGTACAACTTGGGTGGAATACGTGAACTATTTCAGCCGGGCCTTCGAGGGTTGGATCAAGGGAAATCAGGTCACCACCTACGAACAACTCTTCAACCTTATGGTATGGGAGCACCTATCAAACAACTGTTTCGTCGAGCTCAGGCAGCACCTACTCGACAGTAAGCTGACTGACCCACGGCAGCTCGCCGCCGAAGCTGACCGGTGGGAAAGCACCCGAGTGGGCCGGAGAGGGCCCCACGACCAGAACAGAAGCAACCAAGGCCAGCACCGTCCTCGGGGAGGAGGAGGGGGCCAGGGGCGAGGGAGAGACACCTTACCAGCAACACCCGTGGCCAGCACCCCACCTCCGGCCGGCCGGGGCAACCCCCCATTGCGGCCTGGGTACCGAGCCCACGTCACGTGCCACCGGTGCCAGCGACTAGGCCACTACGCCAACGATCCGAACTGCCCGCTAAACCAACCACCCAAGCCCCGCCAGGTAGCTGCCGCTGCCCTGGGGGAAGAGCAATCATCGGAGGGACCCGAGGAGTATGAGCCGGACCAGCAAGGGTGGGAACCGGCCGCCATGGTCCTGGCATGCTTAGGGGGAAGGGACATGGTTCCGCGGGCTCCCCTACCCGCCAACACCAGGAAATATGGTCAGTGGGTGACCATTAATGGACAGAGAGCCGAGGCCTTGCGTGACACCGGCGCCAGCGTGACGGCCGTCCGCTGTCACCTGGTGAAGCCCGAGCAGATCCTGCCGAACATTCTCTGCCCCGTCCGCTCGGCAGATAACTCTGAGAGCATGTGTAAGATGGCCTGCGTCCCGTTTGAATGGGGAGGGGTCTCCGGCCTACTGAAGGTGACGGTCCGGGACGATGCCCCCGTGGACTGCCTCCTGGGGAATGACCTCGAGAGTTCCCCGTGGGCCACCGTCGAGAGAAGAGAGCACTTGGGGATGCTGGGCCTCCCGGACTGGGCCTGCATAACCACCCGATCCATGGCCGCCCGTGCCGCCCCCCGATCAGAAGAAACCGAATGGCCAGCACCTCCGCCCCCGGTTGCCCTCGTAGAGGACAACGGCGAGACCGACCTCCCAGACCCGACTACCGAGGAAGACGCGCAACACCAGGACCTCCCGGATCTGGCTCAGTGGCGGCAAGAAGGGGGGCCCACCCAAGAACAGTTCCGCCAGGAACAAAAGACCTGTCCCTCCCTCGAGGGACTCCGCCAACAAGCCAGCACCCAAACCGCCGGGGACACCACAGGAACCCACTGGGTCTACTGGGATAACGACCTGCTCTACAGCGAGCAAAGAATCGCCGAACTGGGGGCCGGTCGAGTTCTGGTGGTACCGCTCCGCTTCCGAGACTTTCTGCTCAACCTAGCCCACGATGTCCCCCTGGCTGGACACCTGGGCCAGGACAAAACGTACAGTCGCCTGGTGACCCACTTTTTTTGGCCGAAAATGAGGAATGACGTCCTGAACCACTGCCGATCGTGCCCCACATGCCAAGCCAGCGGGAAGAGTGGCCGGAAGCTGAAGGCCCCTCTACAACCCTTCCCGGTGGTCACCACCCCGTTCGAGAGGGTGGGGATAGACATTGTGGGACCTCTGGACCCCCGCACGGCACAAGGACACAGGTTCATCTTGGTACTAGTGGACCATGCCACCCGCTACCCCGAGGCGGTGCCTCTACGGACAGTGACCGCCCCAGTGGTTGGCCGGGCCCTGATGGGGATCTTCTCCCGGGTAGGCTTCCCCCGAGAAGTCGTCAGCGACCGAGGCACGAATTTCATATCAAAGTACATGAAGTCCCTCTGGCAACAATGCGGGGTCACCTACAGATTCACGACCCCCTATCACCCCCAAGGGAACGGACTAGTGGAGCGTTTTAACCGCACTCTCAAAGGGATGATTGGGGGATTGGAAGAACCTCTCCGTCGCCAGTGGGATGTACTGCTCCCGTGCCTCCTCTTCGCCTACCGGGAAGTGCCCCAGAAGTCCCTCGGTTTTAGCCCCTTTGAACTCCTATACGGACACCCTGTGCGAGGGCCCCTCAGCCTAGTCAAGGAAGGTTGGGAGATGGCCCCCCTAACGACCCCTCCAGACGTCTTCAAATACATCCTGGCCTTACGAAACCAGACCCGGCGCTTCAGGGAGATGGCCAAGGCGAACCTCGAGGCCAGCCAGGAGGACATGAAGAGGTGGTATGATCACAATGCCTCCTCCGTTGAATTCGAGCCGGGGCAGCAAGTATGGGTGATGTCCCCCACCGAACCATGCGCCCTGCAAGATAAGTGGACGGGGCCCTTCAAAGTGGTCGAGCGCAAAAGCCCCGTCACTTACCTCATCGACATGGGGTCCTCCCGGAACCCCCTTCGGGTCCTCCACACCAACCGGCTCAAACCGCACTTTGTGCGCTCCGAACTAAGCCTCTTGATGGCTACAGACAGTGGCACAGAAGAAGACTCCGAGCCCCTCCCGGACCTCCTGAGGACTCAGGAGAAGGACGGCTCCGTGGACGGGGTCCGGCTCTCGGACGCCCTCACTTCAGAGCAACGCCAGGACTGCCGGAACCTCCTGCTGCAGTTCGCTGCCCTGTTCTCCCTCACCCCCGGGGTCACCCCCTGGTGTTTGCACGACGTAGACACCGGGGACAGTCCCCCTGTCCGGCACCGGGCCTACCGCGTACCAGATCGGGTACGGGCCTGCATCCAGGAGGAAGTGGCCAAGATGCTCACGATCGGGGTCATCGAGCCCTCGGACAGTCCCTGGGCCAGTCCGGTCGTATTAGTTCCCAAGGCCGCTGCCCCCGGCTCCGCTCCTGAACTGAGATTCTGCGTCGACTACCGGGGCTTGAACGCTGTCACCCGGACCGACGCTCATCCCATCCCCCGAGCAGACGAGCTGATCGACCGGCTGGGGGCCGCCCGCTACCTTAGTATCTTCGACCTAACGGCGGGCTACTGGCAGATCGGCCTCACACCCAGGGCTCAGGAACGGTCAGCCTTCTCTACCCCCGATGGCCACTATCAATTTAAGGTCATGCCCTTTGGCATGAAGAATGCCCCCGCCACGTTCCAACGCCTTGTGAACCAGGTCTTGGCAGGGCTTGAAGAATTCAGCGCTGCCTACCTGGACGATATCGCTGTATACAGCCGCCACTGGGCCGACCACCTCCGCCACCTCCAAGAGGTCCTGCAAGCCCTCCAGCGGGCCGGCCTCACCATTAAGGCCGGCAAGTGCCAGATTGGCCAAGGGTCTGTGACCTACCTTGGGCACCAAGTGGGGAGCGGGCTGGTGGCCCCACTACAACTTAAGATTGCTGCCATCCAGTCCTGGCAGCCCCCCGTCACCCAGACCGAGGTCCGAGCCTTCTTGGGGCTCACCGGCTACTACCGGCGGTTCGTGAAGGACTACGGCAGCATCGTGGGGCCCCTCACGGGTCTCACATCCAAGAACCAGCCGAAGCGGGTCAACTGGACTCCTGATTGTCAAGCGGCCTTCGAGGAGCTGAAGGCCGCCCTGTGCACCGCCCCGGTGCTCCAGGCCCCCGATTACAGTCGGGAATTTGTGGTGCAGACCGATGCCTCCGACCACGGCATCGGGGCCGTCCTCTCTCAGCTGAACCCCGAAGGTCATGACCAGCCGGTGGCCTTCATCAGCCGACGTCTCCTGGCCCGAGAACAGCGTTGGAGCACCATCGAGAGGGAGGCATTTGCAGTAGTGTGGGCCCTCAAAAAGCTCCGACCCTATCTCTTCGGTACCCACTTCCGGGTACAAACCGACCATCGACCCCTGCAATGGCTGATGCAGATGCGGGGGGAGAACCCAAAACTCTTGCGCTGGTCCATTTCCCTGCAGGGAATGGACTTCACCGTGGAGCACCGACCAGGCCAAGATCACGCCAACGCAGATGGCCTGTCCCGCTTTTTCCGCCTCGACGAAGAGAGTCCCCAAGGAGATGGGTGACTCTCCCCGCCTTCAGCTGGGGGGGACGCATGTTGGACAGGCCTCACAAACGGCTCGCTCCCTCCCCGCTCGACGGGGCCCGAACCCCGGCCCACCTGGCATATCCCCGCAACAAGCACCTGTACTCCGTCTCCCGACGGACCCTCTGCCCTCGGACCCCTACTCATCACGGGGTCCCGCCCCACCGGCTTTCCCGGCCGGGTCAAGCCGCCATCTTGGGCCCTGCACCACGCGGCCGCACGGCCTCCCCTCGACCCTAACCCCGGGCCTGGCCGGCCCCGACATCCCGGCACCACCATCCACCCAGGAGGTGAGCGGACCACTTGGCAGGTCAATGGGAGAACGAAGTGTCAAGGGCTCTCCCCCGCCAGGTGCCGATCGCCCCCAGCTCCCCCAGGCACTGGCTCCACCCCCTGCTGGGTGTCTGGACCCCTTCATCCCGGACCCTCCGACCTCCAAGTGCGAGGGTCCGGACATCAAAGGGCACCAGCCCTATAACTGGGGCAGCTCCGGAGCAGGAAGGCAGTTGTATCCTGGAGTCGAGAGACACCGAGTGAACTCAACCCTGACGGTCTACTGGCGCTGCCGTAGCCCGCTCTTGTGAACCATCGTCCTGCCTGCTGGCGCTGCCGCGGCCTTCTGCAACCTTCACCTTCCTGGGACCTGCTGGCGCTGCCGCGGCCCGTTGTAACGACCATCCTCACCGGGACCTGCTGGCGCTGCCGCGGCCTTCTGCAACAGTCATCTTCCTGGGACCTGCTGGCGCTGCCGCGGCCCGTTGTAACGACCATCCACACCGGGACCTGCTGGCGCTGCCGCGGCCCATACCACCTAATCACCAAGCTCGAGGATTGTGAGCTCATCATCATCTCATCCGAACTACCTGATTGGTAAATAGACTGTCCCGCTACCCCCTTCCCTACCTTGCGAGACTCTAATCGAGGGGACCCCTGAGTCCAGACCTCCTTGTACCATTTAACCGTACCTTAAATAAGTGCTTATAAAGAACACTGAACCTTATCCGTGTGTGATATCTGTCTGTGGGGGGGAAGTTACTTGTCTGTACGATCGCTGGAGACGGCTCTCCCCGGAGACCTCTCCTCCTGACCCCGGCCGACCCTCCCGGTCCATCTACCTTTTCTAACATACCCCCTCTCACCCTGCATCTCTCACCATTCACTTACCCCCTCTCATCCTGCACCTCAGTATTCTCCTACCCCCTCTCATTCTGCACCTCTCACCATTCTCCTACCCCTCTCATCCTGCACCTCTCACCATTCACCTCTCATTCTGCTGCACCTCTCACCATTCTCCTACCCCCTCTCATCCTGCACCTCTCACCATTCTCCTACCCCCCTCTCATTCTACACCTCTCACCATTCTCCTACCCTCTCTCATTCTGCACCTCTCACCATTCTCCTACCCCCTCTCACTCTGCACCTCTCACCATTCTCCGATCCCCTCTCATTCTGCACCTCTCACCATTCTCCTATGCCCTCTCACTCTGTTGCACCTCTCACCATTCTCCTACCCCCTCTCATTCTGCACCTCTCACCATTCTCCTACCCCCTCTCATCCTGCTGCACATCTCACCATTCTCCTACCCCTCCCATCGTGCACCTCTCACCATTCTGCTACTCCCCTCTCATTCTGCACCTCTCACTATACACCTTCCCCCTCTCATCCTGCACTTCACACCATTCTCCTACCCCCCTCACTCTGCACCTCTCACCATTCTCCTACCCCCTCTCATTCTGCACCTCTCACCATTCTCCTTACCCATCTTATCCTGCACCTCTCACCATTCACTTACCCCCTCTCATGCTGCACCGCTCACCATTCTCCTATCCCCTCTCACCATTCTCCTACCCCCTCTCATCCTGCACCTCTCACCATTCACCTCTCATTCTGCTGCACCGCTCACCATTCTCCTACCCCTCTCATTCTGCACCTCTCACCATTCACCTCTCATTCTGCTACACCTCTCACCATTCTCCTACCCCCTCTCACCCTGCATCTCTCACCATTCACTTACCCCCTCTCATCCTGCACCTCAGTATTCTCCTACCCCCTCTCATTCTGCACCTCTCACCATTCTCCTACCCCTCTCATCCTGCACCTCTCACCATTCACCTCTCATTCTGCTGCACCTCTCACCATTCTCCTACCCCCTCTCATCCTGCACCTCTCACCATTCTCCTACCCCCCTCTCATTCTACACCTCTCACCATTCTCCTACCCTCTCTCATTCTGCACCTCTCACCATTCTCCTACCCCCTCTCACTCTGCACCTCTCACCATTCTCCGATCCCCTCTCATTCTGCACCTCTCACCATTCTCCTACGCCCTCTCACTCTGCTGCACCTCTCACCATTCTCCTACCCCCTCTCACCCAGCTGGATCTCTCACCATTCTCCTACCCCCTCTCATCCTGCACCTCTCGCTATTCTCCTATACCCTCTCATCCTGCACCTCTCACCATTCTCCTACCCCCTCACTCTTCTCCAACCCCTCTCATTCTACACCTCTCACCATTCTCCTACCCCCTCCCATCCTGCACCTCTCACTGTTCTCCTATCCCCTCTCATCCTGCTGCACCTTCACCATGAACATTATTAATGCATTGTATAGCGCCTCTGCCCACGTACATGGTGTCTTGGCGCTATACAGGCGCATGCACAGAAGTCCGAGGACCGAGATAATGCCTAGTCAGTAAAAAGTCAGGTTTCCAAATTTCTCGCCCAATCCCAGGTGATTTTCAGTACTTCTCAGATCACATGAACGTGTCTTCCAAGCCTTGGCTCCAACATGAATTAATGAAACTCCAATGAATAAACTTCAAGTGTGAAGCAAGGGAGCCTTTGTTACTGAGGCAGAAGGCCAAATGGGCCTTTTCATTCAAATGATCTGCAACCTTTTTATAAAGTGTTGAGGCATCCCAAACAAGACAGAGTTGCAGTCAGTGTTTAATTTGAGCCAGTGGTTTCCGGTGCTGGGCACTGGCACTTAAATGTCAACACCAGCACTTGTGACAGTCTGCCACAAGGTGGCGCTGTCTGGCTAATTTAGAGATAACAACAACAGGTAATTTTTAATTCGATATACATTTTAAAAAAACTATGTCCTGCCTCCCAAGTCATTCTTATAGCTTTTGCAGGCCTGAAATAGTCCGAACTGTCACATTTCTAGGAGTGTGATGGTTAGTAGTTGTCTTGTTACTATCATTGGCAGCATGGCGTAGCAATGGGTGGTGCAAGCTTCAATGGCCTCCTGATGAGAGCACTGGCACTTATTTTCTTTTAAAAATGAAGCACTGGATGCAGCGATCCAATCTAGACATGACGGTGCTTATTCAAACCTATTAGAAGAAGAAAACAAGAGGATGTCAGCATTGTAATGTGTCCTTGGAAGGTCAAGTGAATATCAAAGCACTAGTAACTGGGGTAGGAGAGGTGCAGAGTTCAGGTGAACACCACGAGCCAGGCAAAGGTGACAGTCTGTTGCCAAAGCTGACTTCTCAGTTTTGTTAGAGTTAAGATTAAGAGGATTCAGAATCATCCAGCTAGCAGATGCTTAAAGGCTGATCCCGGGGATTCTCACTATCTGCATCATCATAAAAAGCCATGTCAAAGCTTCTAACCAGATGTCATAATTGAAGTGGGAATCAACGCTGGCCCTTGTGGGACTCCACATATAAGATTTGAAAGAAAAGGTGAGAGGGAGAGGGTCTGGATCTATTACCTAAAAAAGACCTGAACCAATCAACGGTCTCTCACCCCAACCCTCCAGATGCTGGCGGAGAATGGAACTGGAGACTGTATCAAAGGACACGGAGAGGTCTGATAGGACCAAGGGCAGCGCGCTGTCGTCATCCAGCAGAATCCTGACGTCACTGACGATGCCCAGCATAGCCTCAGTTCCATGCCTGCTCTTGCACAAATTCTAGAAGCTGTTGGATTTTCAAATAGGCTGACAACTGTCCTTTGACCATGTTTTCTATCATTTTCACAATAAAAGCAAAGAGGTTGATAGTTTGCCATAACCCGTGCTTAAGTTGAGCCAGTGGTTGCCAATGGGGCCCACCAGCACTCATTTTTGGGGACCAGCAGCTACTTTCCTCATCAGAAATTGCCCGCGAGCGAGAGAGAAAAACACACGCATGCCAAAGTAGGAGGTGAAAGACAGACAAAAGGCACAAAAGGGGCGAGCAGGAACCTGCAAGAGTGAGATAATGGGGCAGCAGTGTCTAGTAACGGACTGAAGTGGCCTTGGGTGGAATCAACACGTCACAGTTACTTGCACAGCTCTGGGCACCGGCACTCAAGCTTTTACAAAATAAGCACTGGCCACAACCATGGAGCTGGCTTTAGGCCTCTTCCAAAGAGGATTCCCGTGGCCCTTTTTCATGTATAAGAAAGAGATCCCTGTGTAATAGAGGCATAACCTAGATCCATAAGATACGGATAAAAACATTCTTTACAGATTTAATTATCTCATAGGGTCCAAGGAGGACCCAGAGCTGATTCTGTAGATACTTTCTACAGTGACTTCTACTGAAATGAATTCAGTCACCTCGAGACGCTAAGGGCACTAACAGCACAGAAGAGGTGTAAGAACTGCATTCTGACTGCGAACACTGTGATTGAACGGTGCTCAATATAGTTTCACATTTCTCCTTAAATTAAGTACAGAGTTTCTCGCACAGCACTCAATTACTCATACACACAACCATTAGACCATTGACTTATTCTGACACTCACTTACTGACTCATTCAGTCAACCACACACACAAACTCACCAATCAATGACAAAAAATGTTCATTTAAAAAGCCAGACTTTTTGACTTTGTCAATGCTTGTTTTAAATCATGTGGTGGGCCTGAATTTGAAACAGAACCATTGAAAGCACTAAGATAAGAGAATAAGCATTGGCAGAGCCAGTAGGTTTGGTTTGTATTTTTACTTTCAAGTCTGACACGTTGGCCTTGCCAAAGCTTGCCTGTGGGCGTGGTGAGTTGGATTGTGAACATATGAGTATTTGTGCACACATGGACATGTATATGTGCATGTGTGTAAGAGTTAGACATGGATGTTTAGATGCACTTTATCCTTTTGTGTGTGTCATTTTGAGAGGGCCTCAGGTTCTGGGTGGCTGTTGTGTCCTCTGCTGCACGCCCAGGGCTTCTGATGGCCGAGGTGATGGCTGCCAGTGCTGTGCAGAAGGGGTAGAGAGTAGAGAGAGGGCAGTAGAGATTCCAGGCCAGGCTGGAGGTGAAGCAAAGGCACACCAAGCAGCACTCAGACATCTTTCATGGTTGGAGAGGAAACTGCGGGCAGGGACAGGTCAACAGTGGGCCAGTGATGAGAGGGGGGTGGGTGTAGAGAAGCCGTGGAGGGCAACAGCAAAGCAGAGGGGTGAGAGGCTGAAGCAGGGACAGGTGATAAGAGGAGGCTGTAGAGATGCCCTGGAGGGCATGAGCAGAGGAGGTAGAAGGGAAGCGCATAGTTGAGTGGGAGGAGGAGTGCCCTGGCAGCAGAGAGGGCAAGTGCAGCCCAGATGGAGCAGGGCCCTACTGGGAACCAAAAGTAGCCCTGGCATATGTTGTCAACCCCGCCCTCCTACTGCAGCAAGCCTGGTACATGGGGGTTGTCTCCCAAGAAATATTTGAAAGAAAATTGCAAATATGGTGTTTTTTACATAACAGTTTTAATTATAGTGCCTCGCCCAATCTTTGAATGGATGGAGACTGGAGACATGGCTGCATGGCTCAAGCGGGTAGATTAATTAATTCAAGAATGGATGAAAATAAACACCGACTTTTAGCTATGTGCCACCAATAGTCTCAATGCACTGACCAAAGGTGGGTTCTCTGGTTTTTATTATGGCTTCTGTAATAAAACGTCACCCTCCCCAAACACTACTACCACCAGTCCTTGTGAAACATGCATAGCCCGTATGTACTTAACACAATGTGCTGACAAGGCCAGACTGGCCGTAGCAGGCACTGGGCGTTTTCCAGGTGGGCTGGTAGGGTGGGGGATGGTTTTCGAACTGTGGGGACCTTTTTTGTCACTGGGGGCTGGTTTTGGAGCAGTGCTGTCATATCAGCCCCACTAACAAAAGCGGCAGCAGCGCTAAAGTGTCCGACAGCGGTGCTTCTCACTAGCACCCCCCAATATTACTCAATCTTTAGTAACACCCCTAGGTCACGTGCAGGGACAAAAGACGACTGACTTTACTCTTGGTTCACTAACAAGATCATCATCTGGGCAGTGATGAAGGTGCATGAATGTTTCTAAGTTTATGATTAGAATCATTTCTAACAATTGTCACTCAATGCAATGGATTAAATTAACGTAATAAACTGAAATGTGTTGCACTGGTCACCTACAGCGGGTGGCTCCTTCGCAATGGCCGAGGACCATCACCCCACTGGATCATAGCCAGCAGCTGAAAAATAAAACAATATTTTATTATTGTTTTATTTTTCGGCTGCTGGCTGAGCCAGCGTGTGCAGGGAGGGGCAGGGCCGGGCCATGGGCGGGTGGAGGAAAGTGGTAGGTGCACTTTTAAGTGCACATGTCCCTTTGATTGGCTATCTTAGGCCGGCAAAACTGACAGGCGCATTTAGGTTTCTCCAACCCAGCTGTATTGCACAGCCGGGTTGGAGAAACAGCACAGACTCCCTGAGCCTGAGTGAGCGTTTAGGAAGAGAGAGCAGGTGAGACTGTTTGAGAGCAAGGTATAGTGGTGGGAAAATTATTTTCACGTGTTGCTCTGGACTCTGGAGATGGGCCAGGCACAGTGGAGCATCTGAGGGAAGATGATGTATTCAGGGTGGAGGTGTGGCGCCGCGGCCAGGGCGACTGACTCCGGAATCTGGGGATCACGGTTCGATCGCCGGCGGCAGATTAGCCCAGCACCATGTGACTCTGGGCAATAGCTTGCTTAATCTTCCCGACGGCCCCCAGCGCCTAGAGACCCTTGCGGGTCATTGTTCGCGCTTTACAAATGTGGATTATTATTATATTATTATAGGACCCACTGTTGGTCTGTGTGACCTGCATATCTACTGATGACGCAGTGGGGCAGACACCGCTTTGCACCAGGGCTCTGTAAGACTGTATCAGGTGATAAGGTCCTGCTATGTGGTCAGTGGGGGTTGTGGTGTCAGCAGTTCTGGCCTGTACTCACCCTTCAAGCTCACTGGCATGCTGCCATAGCTAGTTAGGGCAGCAGGCTGGGTATTGGACCTGCAGCGCGTGCTTTGTTGTACGCGGTGGAGAGTGAGTTGTGAGGCAGCTCCACAAGACTGTCTTACTTGTGTCCTGGCCTGGCAGTCACTGGGGGAGGGGGTGAGGGGCAAGGAGGCCCACTCATTTAGTCTCTCTGGCCTTTGGGCTCTCATCTTGCAGTAGATTGATGGATGTGTTTTCTAGGGCAGGTTGTGTTGGAATGAAATAGTGGTTGTGGTGATAGAGGTGGTAATAGTGGCGGCGATGGTGAAACTGGTGCTGAGGGTGAATATAGTTGTGGTGACAGTGGGGCTGTGGTGGTTGAGATAGTATTATTCACAGTAGTGGTGACAGTGAAGGTGATAATGATAGAGATGGTGGTCGTGTTAGTGGAAATATTGGGGATAGTGGTGATGGTTGTGATGATGGTAGCACCAGTGGTGGTCCTGGTGATAGTGGTGGCAGTGGTGGTGGTGACAGGGGTTCTACTGGTGCTTGTAGCAGTGATGTTGTTAGGACCATTGATGGTGATAGTAGTAAAAATGGTGCTGGCGATGATTGTGAAAGCTCATGCTTTCATCACCTGAAATAGTTACCACTAGTTTATTAGTGATTTAAAAGAGGGTATCTAAGGGGAGGAAGACAAGAACACAGAAGAATGAGTGTGAGGCGGCAAAGAGAGGGGTGAAAAAAGGTGTCTTTTCTGACAAGCTGAGTGAAGTGCAGAGCCAGGAACAAACAGGAACACCCAGCAGCTGCAGTACCATCGCGTGCAAGTGGTAGTGTAAGTGATCGAAGACAGCCACAAGGGTCTTTGATTTATGCAGAAGCACCTTGCTGGACCAGAGAGCGATAGCATCGCAGATGCTGCTGATGGCGGTGAAAGCGTAAGCAGTGGCCAGTTAGCAGGACAACAACCACTGGTGATGGCACCATCAGGGAAGCTAAAAGAAAGACTTTATGCCTCATCACCAAAGACTCAGGCCATGATCACATTGGGCCCAGTAATCCTGTGTCAGGCGCAAACTTCCAAAACCGGTTTACAATGTCTCCTAATGTAGATTACCTAATCCCAGAGACATCATGGGACACACATTTTTTGTGAATTTTTAGACCTTTGAATAAAGATGATTATCATGAGGATACTGGAATTCATATGGAGGATATAGGGAACAGGCCTTCCAGCTTAGCCAGCGCATTACTGTAAAGGAAGTCGAGGTAGCTATTAAGCAAAGCCAGTGCAGGAAAACCCTGGGTCCGGATGGAGTCCCTGCAGAACTGTTTAGATCATAACCTCAACCTCTCAATGCTCGCCAATGTATTTAGAGCTGCCATTATTGAACCACTCCCCTCCACTTGGAAGGAGGCCATTGTAGTACCGATCTTTAAAAAAGGTGATAGATCCGACCTAGCCTGTTATAGGCCAATTTCTCTTCTGGACTCTACAGTTAAGATCCTGGGTAGGATCCTATTGGCACAACTGGAGGGTTGGGCTATCTCAAATAACATCCTCTCGAATCGAAAGCCCAAAACGGTTTCAGACAAGGAGTGGGTATGGTTGAGCAATGTTTGAACCTATCACTCATTGTTGGTAAGTACACCAAGTCCATGAAAGGCTCTTTACACCTAGCATCCCTGGACCTGTCATATTGCTTTCGACTTGGTCAATATGTCCACATTGTGGGATATGATGGGCAATCTGGGGGTAGAAGAACCCCTGGCTGCTCTTCTTTGGAGATTGCACTGGAACTCTTCAGTTAAGATCCGTTGTGGCAGAGAATGTACATCATCTATATACTGTAATCAAGGTGTTCAGCAGGTCTGCATGCTAGCCCTGTTTTTGTTTCTCATTTACATAAATGGTTTAGAAACTCACATACTTCCCATGAAAATTGGATTTCCTGAGGGCAGGTACTCGATTTAACTTTAAACTTCTCTATGCAGATGATGCCTTCCTATTAGCCAAGACTTTAATCAGCCTTCAGAGAGCTCTGGACACCTTTGTAGAGTTTTTGCCACCGCTAGACTTGAAGATTAACCAGCAGAAGTCTTTCATAATGGTTTGTGGGCCAAAGAAAACTAAATCTAAACCTTTATTTTTATTCAGGGAGCTCCAGTCGCCAAAGCAGGGAGTTTTTGTTATTTGGGACTGCCCTGTGACCCACAAGTTAACTGGGAGTCCCTAATGGTGCTGAGGGTGCAACAAACAAGTAGAGGTGCGGAAGCAATATTTCGCTTCTCCACTAAGTTAGTGCTACAGACCAGTGAGAGGAATCATTACTTTATATAAAGCTAAGTGTCTCTCAATTGCCACATACAGGGCTGGAGTATGGGGGTTTTGTGATTGCACTGGACTCCAAACTGTAGAGAACAGCTTCCTTCGAAGACTTTTGATGGTCCCGCGGGGAGCGCCAACCTGCGTGTGTCACTCGGAAGTGGGACTAAATTTTGTGGGGGACATTTTGGGTCTGGCTCCCTTAATACTTTAGTTAAAAATCTGGCAAACCCTGGAACTAGAATTTTCTAAATGCATTCCCCGGGATTGTCTGGCCCTGGATATCGCTGAGTGTATCCCATGGCTTGGGTATGTTAAGCACACTTGTAGTAGGTTGGGAGCCATAGAGCTTTTTAATATCCCTGCCAGATCTTCCTACTCAGTTAAAGCCCAGATAAAGTTGGCCTTTTTTGAGAAGGCAAATGTTATGCATAGGCAACAAGCTGCTCAGCTTACTTCTCTGACAAATTATCATGTACTAGCACTAGGCCATGAGAGGAAATGTTACCTTTCTTAGATAGAAAATGCTCAGTACAGGTTTTATTCAACAAGACTCTGTTTGGGGCATTGCCTTTTCTATCAGCTTTCGCACAACAAGGGGCACGGTTTGAGAATCTTCCTTCTTGCCCATGTGACAATATTTTTTGACAAAGCACACAGCACTGTCTGCTTTTTTGCGCACTTTAGAAATCAGTGAGATCGCATTTTTAACTTCCATACCCGTGCTCACACAGTTTTAATTCACACCAGGAAGACTTTTGATTTTTATTGTACCTGGATTCACCAGATTTGTTTTGCTGCAATTCGTTTTATTAGAGGGTCACTTACCATTAGTACGAGATATTGCTAATTGGGCTATTTTGTGGGACTGGCTTCAGGTTGTTTTTAATGTTGCAGATGTATTTTTAACTAATTGCTCTTTTACAGCTGATGTACTTTGCCATTTGTCTATTGCATTGAAATGAACCGCATGTGTAATATGTCTGTGCCTTGATCTTTTATGGCTTTTTAAGCTGAATAAAGTTTTACGACTGACTGTGTTTACAATGCGAGTCAAACCTCAGATTTTTGTTCTCATGACTAATCAGGAAAAGAATGTTGCAAATCGGAGGAGTAAATGCCCCACAAGCACAGTTTACATATTATGTTGGGGCGTAACATTCACTGCTAGAGCTGTATTCGCCGTTCCACAATGTCACACACATATAATCACATGAAAACTGGGGATCGGCTAACTCGCAAACACCAGGCAATCGCAAATTAGCATGTTCCCACTTTGCACCTGATTTTTGGTGGACAATCATGATCAGGCTCTTAACGTAAAGTTAGTGGGCGGATGTAAACATATCCATAATGCCTTGGGCATTGCTCATTGCTCATACTGCCAATGCCTAGCGTAGAAAAAGGTGAGAAAGCTAAACCCTAGATGTGTGTCACTGAATCCCCCTCTCCCTCTGCTTCTTTTTGTATTTGTTTAAAGATCTGTGCAGGACTCTTATGGTCTGGAGGTGGAGGGAGATGAGGAGGGCGGGACTCCATCGTCCGAAGGACCCGGGGCAGAGCCTTGACCGATGTACTGTTTGTTCCAAATATGTGTAACCATGAGAACTGTACTACTGCCTCTGACTTCTCTTTGCGCCTAGTGCGCTCACACTGATGTCTAGATTCATCTGAGATAGTCACTTTGTATTGTGTATTCATGCTTTGTTTTATGTTTTGTTTTATTTGGAAAACGCAATAAAAAGTAAATTAAAAGAAAAAAAAAAGATCTGGGCAGGACAAACCACTCTACCACTGTGGCATTTCCCTGTAGGCAGTAGTCTAAGACCCTCATTACGAGCGGCAGGTAATTGGTGTGATGTTTATCGCACCTGATAAAAATCGACTCCACCCAGTTGGCATTTATCGGTTGGAAAAATACCACCCAATTACAAGAGTTGGGCCCAACATGTAGATTTTAGTGCTTCCTGCACCAAAAACCACATGTTCTGTAAATATTGGGGTTGACCTGCTGTTATTTATCCCAAAACTCATAACTGCAATATGAGGAGTTATCGCAAATTTTGCAATTAGCCACTTCTCATGTAATGAGGGGCTCAGAGGCTTCTTTTAGAGCAGGATTGTTTGTCACCAACCAAACACGAAACCCCCATACTGCACTCTTGTCACAGCATGCTACAGAGGGCGCTGGTTTGAACCAGAGCTTGAAGTCGAGGGTCTCTAAAAGGGGCGTGGCCTATGCAATTAAAGCAATGGTTTAAACATGTAAGCTACATTTTTGTGATCCCTATAGTGTGTCACACAACCGGTATTTTGATGCAAGATTTAGTAAAATGTAATATATAAACATGAACTAAGGGGCTCATTTATGAGAAAGTGACGCAGAGCAGTGCAGCAAGTCACCTTGCTGCTCTGCGTGACAGGGAAAGGGCAGTAATGTGCTGTATTTAAGGCAATATGGCACATTCCTGTCTTTCCCCTGCGCTGACGGCCTTTTGCACCATGGTGCAAGGATGCCGGTGTTGCACGCAGGATTGTTTTTGTGCAGGAAGGGGCAGAGTAACACAACGCAGCGATTTGCATGTGCCAAGTTGTATGGTGAAAAACACGACGCAGTCCTCTCATAAATATGCCCCTTAATCACTGACCGGGAATACCTTAACGTTATTTCCATTCATTGTTCAGAAATCGAGCAGTGTTATTTGCCAGTAAAGTTAAAGGCATGAATATAAGGCCCGTGAGAGGCCAGTTCCAGCAGGGGTGTAACACAGGCCAGTCCGCCGCTGTTGATCTTAAGACCTTAACAGGTAAGCTTCCGGCACCGAGACTTAAAAACATTATTGCGCTCAAATGACGCTGGAATTGGCAGTGTATCAGAGCTGCTCACCGTGATTGGTCCTTGAGTGCCCTCTAGTGTTTAGGAAATGTAAAGCGGGTCTGACAGGCAAAGCTCTCTAAGGAAGACGAAGAAAGAAGAAACGGACGCTTCTTAAATGAGTATGTGCCTCCTCTGAACACCCGTGTGCCCGCATAGAATCTATCAGAACAGCTGTAACTTACCACCAGGCTGGAAATAGTCAACGCGCACAAAACGTGAACCCTTCGCGCACAAACACGGTTTGACCGTGTGAGCCTTTGATCGCTGTGTATCTTGTTTTCTGTGGTTCTGATGAGACGTGTCTGCCCCACATTAGATGAGGTTTGCTTCAGCCAGGGCCGGTCCTAGGATTTTTGGGGCCCTGGGCAGAAAGGGAATGTGAGAGGCCCCCCTAATTTGCATATAGACATCACATTAATACTATACATTGACTATTAATCCTGTGGCGTTGTTGAAGTGATTTTGCATGAATTAACTTTACAATATCAACAGAAGTATAAATAATTGCACTGATAAAATACGTTGGAATATTTTAATACTATAAATTATATTAAGTGGAAATACATTATATTATTTAATCTAATGTTGAATCATTAAACTTTAAGATCATATATACATGCTCACTGGAAAATCTGCCCTGTTAGCCAATTTCACTTACATCCCAAGGTTGGGGAGCCCTTCTTTAATTGGCAAACAAAACTACATATCACAGAATGCAAACGATTTTTTACTAAATAAAATGTCACATGAGCACACCGAAAACGTGGAAAAGACACATAGGCAGATTGTAAACTTTCCCAGGCTTCTCAGACATTCTGTAGCCTTGCCAAACCCTCACTCCTCCTGTGGTAGTCCTGGTATAGTGCTAAGAGGCCCAGGTGAATTCCCACCTCTCCTGGGCCTCACAGCAGAATAACATACTTGTGAGGCCCAGGGTTGAAGTCCTCCTCTCCCTGGTTAAACATGGTAAAACAGCCATGGTATACCCCTGCATTGCCCAGGGAAGGGGGCCCTCTCTTGGGCCTTGCTGCAATTGTATAGTGGTGAGAGGCCCTGGGTATGGGACCCCATCCTTCGGCCTCGCAGTGATTGTGACCAAGGCAACAAATGAGGCACCCTCGTGAGCAGCAGACAGTGTGGCTGCTGTCTCCTCCACCCCGCCCGAATCTTCTGTGCAGGGTGTTAATCGTCACCCCCACACCCCCAGACAATCTACCTTGTCCTTTGAAGTGCGAGGCCGAGCCACACCTGGCTGCTAAATAGTACATGGATGGGAGGGGCAAAAGAGGAGCACACAGCCTGGGCAGAAATGCATGTGAGAAGCGTGCTGTGGTCTGTGACCAACTAATGTGGGCCCCATGTGGATAAGGTGAAGGGGGGCCCTGGGCAGCAGCCCACACTGCCAATGCCTAGCGCCGGCCCTGGCTTCAGCCATACCATGAAGGAGATTGCAGACAGCAGTCCCTGCCGGTGTCTCTGCTGGCATGGAGGGCAGGGGCACAGTTTAGACAGCAGTCTCCTCAAATGTTCTTTTCGCCTCCTTCTGCCATATTTACTTGGTACTTCATGCCCTCACTAAACAGAGATGCCAACAAATGCTGTAGGCCTCCATCTCTTCATTTGCAGGATTTTATAGGTGAACATCTGCTTTGCGAATATTAATTCAGCTGGATTTCTGCCTGGACCCTTAGTGCCCATATCGGCAACCCTCCGCTTAGCAGTAATTAATCGTGCCGTGCAAAATAAATAGTGCACACAAGTTTTGTTGGAAAACAGTTTGCTGCAGGTTTATTACATACAAGGAGTATGCCAGCTTGGTGGGTTAACTTACGGGTGATCCAAGAGCAGGCAGTGGTGACTAACTTAAGCTGCCCTGCCTGCCTGATGAGCCATACTGCACAGAGGTCCTACCAAATCAGTGCTACCATTTGTGTGGGGGTTATCCCCCTTACATACCATGGACACCTAGTCCATAACTTTTACTCACGCCTTTTTAGGGGCGGAGCATAGCCAGGCAATCTCCGGGTTGCTCAGGCTTACAACCGTCCGAAGGACTAGCGGGGCACCTTCATTTTCATCCACCCCAGCTGAGGCGCTGGACGTAGGAGGGACTCCCAGGGGAGGGGGTCCCTGCGACAGGGCGTGGGGATGTCCCTAATGCAGCACTAAGGGGCCCACCCTCTTACAAGGCCCACTGCGTGCACCGCGGGCAGCCGCATATTTTCTCATCACTGAACACTCTTCGATCTGACTGAAAGCAGAAAATGAGACATATATATTGTACTTCTCTGAGATTAATATATCGTCTGATTTTATCATAGGTGCAACTGTCTGTGGCTGAGACCACAGTTTTGGATTGCTGTGACATGCTTTGAGTGTGTGCGGTTTGCAGATGCTGCTGTGGGTGCTCCGGCAGGGGCGACTCCTCTGCTATGGTGGAGGAGCATCACCCCACTGCTCTCAGAGCAGGAAAAAATAAAAATTAAGTGATAATAACCTCGTTATTATAAAATATTTGTTTGCTAAGGGGTTGTGTTAAAGTGTGGCGGGGCTAGTGTCAGAAGAAGAGTGTGCAGTTAGAGCCGCCTTTGCTACGATAGCACCCTGGACGTGGGCAGAGGGAAATTAGCCGCCCTTGCTGATAGTAGGGAATTATATGAGGCAGCAGGGGGTCCCTTTTGTGCTCACTGGTCTGTACCTGGATGAGCAGGACCTGGCTGCAGGAGCCTCCCTCCAAAGACTGAATGCAGGTCAGTGTGCAACACCAGGAGAGGCCGGGGCCAGGTAGAGGGAAGGAGGCACAATCCCGGTGGCTTCCCCACAGTTCCAGCAAACCACTCAGTGCAACAAGGTAGGTGGGAGTTGCAACATTTGGGTTTGACTCTGGGAGAACTTATGCCGTTTTTAGCTGCTTTTACCAATGCCCATGGGCTTCATCTATCCCTTGACTCACAATGTATTCATTTATGTTAGCGGTTTTATAAAGCCCCTTCTGGACTCAAGGGCACTGGGACGCTTTACATGATCACCAGATAACCACATTACATTGCACAAGGTCAAGTTCAATATTATTTCAGGCCTGGGGAGATTTTTGCAGAGATTTACTAAGCCTTTACATCGCCCTTGCATCACAGCTTCTTTTGGATTTACAAAGCAAAGCAAAACAAGGCCTACTTCTTGTGGCCTTGCTATGCTTTGTAAAGAAATGTCAAGCAACGCAACAGCTTGCGTTGCTATACATTTCTTAGTAGTAGGCATCCCATGTATGGAGCATGGGTGTTCCCGTGCACCCACCTAAGTATTTCATCAGTAGCGCCTGCTTCGGTACGGGGCAGGGAGGTGAGGGGGAATTGGCTAAAAAAATGCTTTAAAAAACTTACCTTCTTCACAGCCGCCGCACCCTCTTCTCTGTCCTCACTCTGCAGCACCGGAAGCACCCAGGCTCCCAGCCTCAGCCAGCCAATCACGACGCTGCATGAGCATCGTGATTGGTCTGAGCTGCCTGTTTGGCCACTCAGGCAATACCAGGGAGCCTGGGCATGTTCTCCATGTGCTGTGAAACGCAGCCCCGTGGAGAAAATGATAAGTGCACGTGATTGTTTGGCCAGCCCAAGAGGGCCGACCAAACAATCATGCACACTCCTCACTGTGCTCAGACCAGCCCTGCCCCCGACCTCGCTCCAATCCCTCGCAGGAGTGGGGCAACACTCCTCTGGCTTAGTGGAGGAGCCGCAACTGTATTTCATGCTATTCCAGAGTTACAAAGATTTGTAAAGCTGGAATTGTGTAAAATCGGTATTCCTACCTCAGAGAGGCGTAACAAGAAAAAATATGTTTGAGAGCCTGAAGCCGATGGAGTGAGTAGCGTTGCTCAGAGCTCCACTAGGCCAACCAACATCCATCTCCATCCTGATGCAGTGAAGATTCCCCAAGAGCTCTAAATATGCCCTGAATACTGCCTTACACCTGCGGGAGCCACAGAAATGAGGGCGAGGTGGTTTATGGAGCAGAACTGAAGTACTTGGGTGGTCGTCCTTGGCTGGTGAGGCCCGTACACAAAATGGCGGTCGCTTTACTCGGCAGCAGCGTAGGCGCAGAAGATATGAGGCCTTGCTCTGGGCCACTGTGAGGCGGGAGTACCTGGTTGCCCAGCTTCTGGAGACGATCCGCATTGGACTTCGTGGAATCAGGGTGCACTGGCCCAAACGTGAGACCAAGTCTGCGTGGCTGAGAGAGGAGAGCCCCGGCGAAGCACCACGCCGAACATCCCGACCTGGTAGGGCTCACGGTCACGTGGTGGAGATGGGCGGCAGGTGCACTGGGTCATACCACACCACCTGACTGCCTCATAGCTGAAGAGACCTGAAGAATACCAGCTGCCGGCCTTCATGTGACTGGAGACCCTGGCCTGGTGGGAGCCTGGACACCTGGCGCCGGTTGCAGCCTGGAGTGAGGTGAGAGGGCCCAGTGGGGAGGGAGCGTCCCTGTCACTGAGTGGGCGACTTCCTTGGTGGGGATTCGTTCCCTTGGACCCCACTGGTGGCCTTGTTGACTGTGGCATGATGCGGAGGGACCCGAAGGGGAGCCAGATAGAAGGAAATTACTACACTGAGACATGGGAGCAAACACCGAGGGAGGCCCCAGCGAGGGAGGCCCTTGGATCGCTGCGTGGGTGGAGGCATGCTGTTCTCCCTTGGGCCTAGGGGGTCTACGACTGTGGCATTACAAGGGCACCCTGCTGAGACCACAAAGAGGACCTAGAGGGGCAGGGGTGTTGCAAACTGCCCCAGAGTCTGATGGCGACTCTGTGGGCTGCGATTGGGGTGCCGTGAATGGTTGGCCCGGTGAGGGATGGCGGCTTCTGTCGATAGGGCACTTGCTTCGCCACTGCTGCCACGCAGTAACTGCATAGCTGGGCCCTTTGCCATGGGGGCTAGAAGAAAAGATAGAAGAAGATTGATAGGTGTACATGTGATGTGGAATTTGCCTTTTAAACTCTATGGGGAGATTGGGGAGGAGAACCTGCTGAGGGATTGAGGCTAGGTCATTACCTTGCAAGAGCTATTAAGATGCTGCCATGAGCCTGTTGTCTGGTTGGAGCATAGAGAGCATAGAGATCATGGAGAGTCGCTCCCAAGTATTTTTCCACTTTTAAAAATAAATACAAACAGGAAATACATTGTTTTCTGTCTGTATTTATCTGTAAAAATCAGTAAAAACAGAGAGCCTTAATTATTATGTACTGCGTAGTTCATACCTGACATCAGCGCATATAGGTAGATACTTCCAAGTAACTAATGTGTCATGTCCTAGATGCGGGGAAGAGGGAGAAAACATCCTCCGAATGTTCTGGTCTTGTCCCGCACCAAATCCCTTTTGGGAAAGTGTCATACACACAATCGAGGAGGTAATTGAGAGGGAGATCCCGCACAACCCAGGGCATTGTTTAGTGGGATGGTACCCCCACCCAGCAAAGACAAAGGTCACAAGTACATTTCAAGATATAGCGAAGTGTGAGATATCGAGAAATTGGAAGACACTGGGGGGGGGGGGGGGGTCCATGACTGGCTGTGTGGAAGAAAGAAATGATTAAGTGGACGGGCTGTGATGAGAAGATACTTATGAGAGAAGCCAAGCATGGCATGGGTAAGATCGACAGCACTTGAGCTTGGGGAATTCTGGTGGATAGCTTGTCTAACCCAGACTCAGATACACCTGCGGTGACCTCTCTCCACACATCAGTATATTGCACCCTGGACCAGTCTGAGAATCCTACACTACTTGGTATGGGAGGGCATCCGCTTATGGAGTGCTGAGCACCCCCCTGTCCAACAGCCAACTGGCAGGAACATGCCAATGAATGTGTTATGAAATGTTATATATGTAGCACGTTTCTGACTCATGGGGGGGAGGGTGGGAGGAATTGTTTACTGGCTGGCTATGGACTGTCTTGACAATTATCCTGTTATCTGCAATAAGCACCAGATATAGGATGAATGTAATGCCTACATTGTTTATTACTGAAAAAACAATACAATCTGCTTAAAAAACAAAAAACAAGAAAAAATATGTTTATTTCACCTCACTACTTCCCCTTTGGATTGTTTTTGTGCAAAAAGGTATTGCATCAAAGAATTGATGCAAGGATGCATTCAGGCTAAAATATAGCGCAAGAAGTTGACTTTAAATTTTGCATAATTACATGTAATTTGGATGAAATTATGCGTATTTACCCAAAAGCAAATAACTAGAATTTTACACCACACATAACAGGATGTACACCATGCAGGGAACATTCCTGTCCCAACAGCCTCCATTGCAAAGAGTAAAATAAATGAATGATCTTTGGCTTTCTTATGCATAACATAGTCATGAATGGCCATGGATTGTTCAAACAAGTTTTCAGGCTTTAAAACATTAGGAGTGCAGAGTTCCATCAGTTCAGAATCTCCAACATGCCCATTATATTTAGACTTACCTGTTTTCAGTTTCTATTTCTTGTGAATTTCGATATTGTTTTGCATTGTCTTCCATTTTATTCAAAATGTGTTGAAATCAGTGGTTGTCAATCTTTCTTCATTTTTGCTCTCTACATAATCACATGGATGTTGCCTTTCCATACTTATAAATGTAGGAAGGTGGAATCTGACTATATGGTTGCCCCCACTTTTTTCCTGGTGTTTTGCTGGTTTATGACTTAGTTGGACTGGGATCCTGCTATTCAGGGTCCCAGTCTATCTGCTTTCTCTGTAAAATGGTTTGCATGTACATTAGGTACATATCTAATTGGATTCTGGAGTGCCTTATAAGCCCCTAGTATATGGTATATTATGTACCTAAGGCATATGTACATCAGAGGCCTACCAGGGGCTGCAGCATATATTATGCCACCCCTGGGAAGCACTCCAAAATTGCACCACAGTTCTGCTACTGGAGCCTGGGTAAGGGTGTGCTTGCACCCCTTACTTTGGTATAGGCTACCTATATCACTACCCTATACAGACACATATAAACCTATAAGCCACTCCTATGGCAGGCCTTGACAATCCTGAAGGCAGAGTGCTTGGTTTTATGTGAGAGGGTGCCCAAGCATGAGCTGAGCCCCTCTGCAGCTTTCGGAAATACTTCCCTATGGCTGTTCGGTGATACAGCCATACCATATATTCTTAAGTGCATTATAACCTTGCGGTAAATGCTAACTTTGGGATGGCTGCATCAAAACATGTCGTGTTTGGTGTCAAACGCTTTGGAAAACTACCCCCCCCGCCAGTTCTGGTGGCGGGGGTAGTATTCCACCCTTCTAGAGGGAGAGACATGTTCACACTGGCTAAACCCGGTAGGACTTTCCCTAGCCCTGGCATCACAAAATGGATGCCTCTGCCACAGACACGGGTCTGGCCTCCTGCTGCTGCCCGAAACTCCGGCAGGGGAGGCCTGGACTATAGGTTTCCTGTCGAGGGGTGGTGTCCCCACCTCCCCAGACAGGCTGATGTGTATTGGGGCTGGGCAGGAGCACTCTCTGGTGCTTTGGAGTCCTGCACTGGGGGGCACACTTGGTGTCCCTGTGCATACTCCAGTTCAAACCAGTTGCAGGGGCTACCTGCCCTTGCTCTGGTGCGAAACTGGACAAAGAAAATGGGTGTAACCACCCCTCTTTCCTGGCCCACCCATAGGTGGGGCCTTAGAGTTAGTCCATCCCCTAAACTCACTATAAGTATAGGAATCCAGTCCCTAGGACTTTAGATTACCCTGAACGAAACTCTGCAACATACATCCTGGACCTTCGATGTTCTATCCTGACTAGAAGACTGAAGAGATCTCCCTTGGGGTCAAGGAGTGACTCCCCTGCTTGGCAGGCACCAAAGAAGCAACTGACTGGTCTGCAATTCTGAAGCTCCTGCCGGACGCCAACGTCTCTGCATCCCCAGAGGTAGATTTTCAGACTTCCCCGAGGCTACCCTGAGTCCACAGTAAAGCTGAGGCCCGTGGCTATCGTGGGTGACGTGGAACCGTGACCCCTGGACACCGTGAAATTTTGCAGCAACACTATCTTCCTGGTCCTCCTTGAAGTTGTGCTTTGGGCTCCGAGTAGCCCCAGCCTTGAGCACCTCCTGCACCGAAGATTGTTGGCCTCCACTCCACGAGTGACCCGTGGGCCAGCTTCAAGTGCGACCGCTTGAGGCTCCTTTGCGATCACTAGCCCATTGGCTAGCAGGTCCCCACGAAGGCGACTCCTTTTCTGATTGGGCTTACCTGGTTGCACCAGACGTGCCCCGACTTACCCTCACTGGGTGAGTCCCTCAGACCTTGCTGGTCTGCACCGCAGTCCTTTCTCTAAATTCCAGTGACTTGCCGTTGCCAAGCCTTGTTAGGTCCATTCTGGTCGCTGACACTGCAGCACTCAACAAACTTTATGGGACAGCTCGAATCCGGCTAGTGAACTTCATTGACGCCTCCTGGACCTCGTGGCTGAAGAGTCAAGACACCCATCAACTCACCTGAAGCACCGGATATCTGTGGGCATTGGTCCATCCTGCCCTAGGTCACTGGCAAGTGACCCAGACTCTGTCCCCTCTGCTTTCAGGTTCCTTCCATCCTAGATCCAGGCTTGGATCTCTTTGGACACTTCTCCTCTTCACGGCAGCAGCAGTTCTTTGCAGGCTCCCATTGAAATCGACGACGCAACCCGACACCAAAAGACACCTATGCACCCGACTTCCCTGGGTGAGGTAACTCGAGTACTCTGGTGCTCTCGTGGGTGCTAGCCCTAGAACTTCTTAAGTCCAAAAGGGTTTGGTCCTGACTCGATTAGAAGTGACCCTAATCTTTAAATTTCCAACCGCGACATTGCCCATAGAAGATAACGGGAACCCGCGGTTGGGTTTACACACTGCATACAATCCCCGTGGGTCCCCTGTGTCACTACCTTGGGTGGTTCCTTGGGGTTCCTACAATTCTACAGGCTATAGGCCTAGTGTCTATTCCAGTCGTGGTTCTTATACCACTTTTTTGGTATATGGTTTGGTACGCCCCTAGGGCCCAAACGTGTATTTGTGCTATTACTGATGATTGCTATCTTGTAACTTAAGTACTTCGAACTCCAGTCTCATAAAGAGACTAGAGGGGTGTGTGTTAACCTAAATACATATATTTTAAATATATACCTGGTGTGGTTGTCCTTTCATTTGATCATTCAAGAGATTATAGACTGGTAAAACAAGCTGCTTTACATTCCTTCAAGACTTAGCCTGAAGGCTGCTCTCCATAGCTACCACTAGGATAGCTTTCAATAAAGGTTGTCTTTAACCATTCACCATAAGGGGTTGTTTGGACTGATACAAGGTGCCCACTAGAAGTAGTGGACAGCATATATCAGGCCACCTTCTCACAATAAAGAAATGTGCTTGCATTTCCTTACATCTCTCCTTCATTTCTATTTTCAAGTATTCTAAATTCTTTCATGCTCTCAGCTTGCTTTTTTGTACCCTTTCATTGAATTCCCTCTTCCAAGTAAACCCTCCTTATTTCTCTCAACTACCTGCCTCTCTAATTTACCTGTACTCAAATCCATCTTTCTAGCAGGGCAGTCTCACCCTATCTCAAGGGCTTGAATGAATGTAAAAATGTTTTCACCCCTTTAAGATATGATTGTAGGGGATAATAGGTTAATGCTCAATATTGAATACACCCCCTTGCTCCTCCGTTCTTCAGACAAATGGCAAAGATTTGCTGAATGAGGATTTCTAACTTGGACATGAAATGTATATAGTAGCCTGTTTGGTGCTCTGTTACAACAAGCCAGTGTCACTCTCTCTGGTTCGTTGCCTTGAGATACCGAGAAAGAATTAGGCCAATAAATGTACTTTTTTATCTTTACTGTCTGGTCTGTGCCTATTACTAGTCCACGTGGAGAATCGTACAAGATCTCCACAAGATTAACAAGATTGTTGTTCCATGTTTGCTAGCGCTACCGAATCCAGCATTGATTTTGTTTCAGATTCCGTCAGAAGCAGAATGGTATACAGTCATCGACTTATGCCAAGCGTTCTTCTCAATTCCTTTGCTTGAGTAATCATGGTTCCCTTTTGCATTACAATATTTGAATAAAGTTTTCGTGTGGTGTCAAATCCTAAAAGGGTAGACAGAAAGTCCTTTGATTTTTAGCCATATCCTGAAGAAAGATCTAGAGAGTTTGAGGTTGACATGCAATTCAGTTTTAGTGCAATATATTGACGATCTACTGGTCACATCTAAGACAAAAGAAGACTGTAAACCTGATACAATTGCCTTGTTAAATCATCTAGCTAAAAACGGTAACTAATTTAACAAATCGTTCACATGAGATTACATCTCTTGAGGAACCTGGTTTATGGGAAACTGATTGGTATATTAGGGAAGAGTTTTGGTAAGATTGGTGAATGGTTAGGTAATATAGGAGGAACCGCTTTTCAGGCAAGACTAACCCCTATTACAATCACAATAATTTGTGCAATTGTATTGTTTTTTGGCTAAATTGTCTGAGTGTAGGATTAGTGGATATAAACAACAAGGTAAAGGTAAAAATAGTTTAAAGGAAAGGTCAGTGAAGATGGAACTGGGGAGTGTTAAGGATCATGTCTACAACCAGATGAAAATGGTGGGAGAAAACTCCAGCAAGCAACTGAGATTGATGGTAATTTCGATGAAATGATTTCCTAATCATTTTTTTTTATTAAAGTGTTTTCATGACTATGTAATAATCAGATGGGGAGGCTGTGGACGTTTTTCGTAATACATGGTTTTGAGTGAAAATTACCTTTGAATATTAATGATTTTATGATAAATTTTAGATGCAACCAACTAACTAATATTGCATTGAAAACAATTTGGAAAAGTCATTTAGAAGTGTGTTTGTTAATGTGATTTAGTTGTACCACGTGTTTATGAAGACATGGTTTTTATGAATATGTAATCTGTTTTGGTGTTCTGTTTATCTTGCTCCTGCTCATTCTCCCTCCGAATCAATGTCCCCCTGCATGTCTTCTCTCCCCACAGTCTTCGCAGAGCACAGGGTAACTGTGATGCAACTAGTTATATTCTCTAGAGAGTATGTACTTTGAATGAAACTTTCTTCATGTATGAATTGTTTCAACCCCAGGACATTTACGCAGCAGTTCTGATGTGAGCCTGGTAGCATACATTAAAGTATGGGATAATATTTGACAAATGTTTCATATTGTGTTGTATATATCTGGATAGCAAAGGCACAGAAGCTGCTGGAGTTTTTCGGGGTTCTGCTCCCACACCACCACTCCCCTCCCCGATAATCCAGTACATTGCTCCCAGGTAGAGTTCTTCGGACTCTGCTGGAGCTGGAGGTGCCACCAAGTGTACCGCATGTTAAAGTATGAGACTACAGACACGCTTGCGAGTCTCCACCACTGCTAGTGGTCAGTGGCAGCTAATCGTAATATAGGCGCATGTGACTTTTTATGGTCACTCCTGTCTACTGCCTCTTGTTGACGAAATCTGTCAGTCTGCTGTAACTGGGCCATCTGACTTTTGTGAGAGTGAGGTGAAGCCCGCCTGGGGATCCCCATTTAATTGGGCATCCCTAAGATGCGGGGTTACCACGCAAGACAGCTGTTGTTCTGGCAGGTATCTATGTACCCTTTTCCCCCAAGAAAGTCAAAATGGCCGTACATTCCTTGGTTGCAGCCGCACAATAGACTCCATTTGGCTGTTGACTCGCGTGAAACCACTGTCGCTGAAAGGGGTGTTTCACGTTGCCATGAAACCCCACACTCATCACCATTGGACTGAACCTTATACAAAGAAAGCTGCACATGAACCTGGTTGGTTCCTTCAGGATATCCCAGCATTTGAGTGGCAGCCATGTCTTGAAGATACATGGTGCTCGCGAGACCAGCATCTCTGTTTATAATCAGTGGCGTCTCTGTGCACTTGTGCAGAGGAAGGGTTGGATGAGGGGCATGGCTCCAGTGGTGACATTCCTTAGAGCCAGGCACTGACCCAGGACTGTGAAAGAAGCCTGATGTTGGTTCAAATTGAGGAGACAGAGGTTGACCACCACAAGGGAAGGGAACGCACCCAAACTCACTTTCTAGAACAAGGATGCCCGGCTCCTTCCAGCTTGGCGTAAGGAACTGCTGCCAAGGGACTTTACCAAGACGGGAATGACATAACATGAATTTGTAAAGCACACGTTCACCCATGGGCATCTTGGCGTTGGCTAATTGGATGATTACTGCTGCTCAACTCATCTTTTTGACCTCAGAAGGATGAGAGGCTGAGTGGACCCACTGGGGTTTGAAGCTATCCCCATGGAGGTTAAACACAGATCCCTACATTGTATGCATTACTCCACGGAGCTAGCAGATGCATTAGTCCACTCCAGCCCCGGCTGCAAGGTTGCAATGCGGACAGCGCTCCTTGGATCTGATATCCCCTGCCAGCACCAAAGAAGGAAGGACTGACTGTCATTAGGGTGGTCTGCATCTTTCACTTCCTGTGTGGCTTCCCTTCTCCTTTGTGCCTGTCACAATCCCCAGAGTCCAGTTTATCTTCCAGCAGGCCCTGAAAACTTGCATATAAACGACCAAGAATGGTGCTGTGCTTAATTTGTGAAAAAGACAATAAGTGCCAGGACCCAAGGTATTTCCCAGGAGGCTGATGCTGGAACAGGGCTTAAAGTGGGGCGGGTCCCTCAAGGTCACAGACCCGGTAGTAATTAAAATGTACATTGAAACTAGTCACTTTTGGGCCCTAAATTCAGACTTTACAGGTAAAAACACTGATCAATCTCTGAACAATGAGTGTAAAACCGTTAAGATAATCCATGCTGTTCCTGCCTATATTTCACATGCTTTACATTTATTTTGCATCCCGTAAGAGTGTTTCTTTCATGTCGCGAATTGCTCTCATATAGTGCATACTTTAAACAAAGTGGTCTCTCTATCTCTCTCCCCCCCACTTTTTCTCCCTCTCCCTCTTATTCTCTCTTTCTTTCTCTCTTTTAGCACCTATCTCCCTGGGCCCCACCCATGGGCAAGAGTGCTCTAATTAGGGAACTAACCACCGGAACTAGAAAGTGTAGTTGTCAAACCTTTAGCCCACCATGACAGCCTCTGATTGGCTGGAAATACTGCCTTGCAGCCATTGAATTTCCGGGGGGCTTTTCTGAAACACAGGCAACCTTGGTTAGGCTCAGCTGTGGCCTGTTTTGATATTTCACTGCAAGTAGAAAAGAATTGTAGGCCTTAGTAAGATTTCTTCCTATCCTTATTTAGGAATTGTATTTAATGAGAAGCATATATGGAGCTCTATAAAAATTGGTTGAGCGGCTGCTCTGTCTAGGAGTGTTGAAGTGGCTCTAGGGACGTGCGGCCCGAGTCCCTATCGAGTAGTAAACCAAGTAAGGAGCTGTTAGGATTTTAGGAGGCTAAGTGTCTGCCTGGCGCAAACATAAGGGGCGGACGCCTGGGGCATTTGTGATCAGCAGTGGCTGGGTAAGGGTGAAAATGGGTTCATAGAAAGGCTGCTTGCTGTACCCAAGTTCACCAGTAACTACATATGCCACACGGAACTCAGACGGGGGTATATAAGGGATTTTGCGAGGCTCCAGCCTCTTTTACTATGGCTGAAAATATGGTCTAAGCGGGAAACCACACTCAACTGTGCAATTCTGGCTGATTGAATTTTTTCTATTTTTTTGTTTTTCACGTATCATTGCTTGTTAATTCTTGAAATCCACTGAAAGGTTCTTTCCTTCTTCTGTTTCGTATTTTCTGCTTTTTTGGTTATCGTTTATTTTATTATTATTTGGGGTCTTAATTCTTTTGTTTTATCACTATACATATCCGATCTTTATCACATTGGGTTTCTAACTGATCTGGATGGCCATATCTCGGCATTGAATTCTTGCCTTAGGAAATGTGACTGGACCCACTGATATGTTCGATTTCTTGGTACTTGATTTTCTAGATCTGGGTGCACCCTATTCCACACCATGCTGGGCCTGTTGGCCGCTTCCTTCTATATTTAAATAAAAGAGAAATAAGGTTCATATTTTAATCTTTCCGGTTCTGACACTTGCCTTTAGATTATTAATTTACAGATAACTAATCAATGTTTCAACAAATTGTTGCATTTCTGATCACATATCTTTTTATGACCCTAGGTTTGTTTGTTGGTACCAGTGTTGTCTGATCATCCTCGCCCTGATGAAGGTGTGGCCCCGGCTGGGGCTAGACACCGAAACGCGCGCTGGCGTTTAATTGTGTCGGGTAGTTGGACTGACACTACCTGACATTCTTGGATGTTTTATGAAATCTCTCCATCCTATCATCATGTGGTTTGTGATCTTCCTTGACGATGTCTTGGACTGTTTTAATTGTGAATATGTGAATTTGAATGGATGCTAGTATGATTGAAAAACGGTTTGGTTGATTGATTGTGTGGGACCTTGTACCTTGACGATATGCACTGATGATATAAATGTTACATGTCCTTTTCATTTGTTTGTTCTATCTATTGATTTTGATGATTGAATATGAGAAAATACTCTGTATTATATTTTTAAAAAAACTAAAAAATAAAATGATTGACTAATTGCAACTGTCTGTTCTGGATTGTCCTTTTTAGGTCTCGGCTAGCGAAGGCTGCGCTTGCGCAGTCTCGCTCGCGAGATTTAATGACTTGGAAAAGAGGGCCTTGAACCCGCCCCTCTTCTCCCCTCTTCTCCATTGGCTGGCCTCTTGAATGCTGGCAAGCCATTGGAGAAGAGGTTTGTCTCTCCGAACAGGCCCCGTCCTTTTCAGATTCGGGGGCGTCTTTTTTGCTACTTTTCTAATTTTGCCAGCCCGGCCCTTTTTTCGCTGGTGGGCGTGGTTTTTTTTTTTTTTTTTTTGCATCCGAAGGTTCGGCCATTTCGTGCGTGGCGGGACTGGGAACGGAGCATTTTTTTTATCCTCGGCAGACAGGAGTCTGCAAAGGTACAGAGCGGTGGCTGTATTCCCTCTCTCTCACCACCGTGAGGCTGTAGGGTAAGAAGTGTGCGCTTTCGAAGACGTTCGCTCTTTACCTGCCCTTGAAACGGCTGGGAAGGGGCCGTGTTTACATCGCAGACTGAGTTTCTGATAATCCTTATCCCGCACGCAGCAAAGGCCGCCTCCCGCGCTTGCTGGTGTGTGTGAGCTCAGCCGGTGACTCAGAGCATGCAGTCATGCTGCTGCTGCACGGCAGGCGCGGGGTGAGGAGCAGCGCGGGTCCCGGCCGTGGAGGGGCGCACTGCGCGTCGCGTGCTCGGCTGCAGGGAACCGGGGTGCAGACGCGCGGCTGCCGCTGAGTAGGGAGCACGCTTAACTTCCAGCGGTTGGCTACAGCACGAAACTTGGAAAACCAGACCTGCTCTCACGCTGGAAGGAGGTATGTGTGAGGAGGAATGTACAGTGAGCTGCGTGTTTCAATTCCCGTGTCATGGGCGTGCACTTTACAGAGGGAGGAGGGGGGCGCTCGGAACTACACGTTTGTACAAACACTCAAGTTGTAGGGCAAATTTTATGATATATTGGCTGTTCGGGTTGTCTCGGCGTGCAGAATGTAAAAATTAGTTTATTTTTTTACGTTGAAATAACTGCTGGTTCAGCGCTCGTATTTAGGGGAATTTTGGTATAAATGTTTATCCCCCGCAAAAACTGGCCTCCTTTTACCTGAAAATGAATAGAAATATCCTTTCCTTATGCATCACACTGCATGTAACATCGCGATCATGCAGGGTTGTGCAAGCCAGTTTTTCCTGCAGAGTCTGTCCCTTTGGGATGGAAGAGGTGTTTGGGGGGGGGGGGGGAGTAGCGCGGTTAGCGGGGTGTTTGGATTCGTGGCAGAGTGTTAACTTCTACATGCAGCATTGACGCTGAACACGTTGTTTGCCTTTTTTCTGTTGTTTTCCGCGGTTTGCACGCCCATATCACTTTCTGCTGATCTGCAGCCCAGAGCCGTCCACTAGGGCTTGCAACAGCATGCAGTTTCCTTTCAGAGGAAGTATGCAGCACCGAGCCTCGCATTCTCTCGAGCAACCCCACCCGATCCCAGGCAGTTCCCTCCTTTACCATTTAGCTATGCTTCAGTGTCGCGTGCGCTGGACTTTGAGAGCCCCACTGATTTGCAAGATCTGATAAGGGAAACAGTGACGAATATTTCATTTGCATGCAGTAGCCAGCCGAGCACGCTGTCTGAATAATTAAACGCATTTAAGCATTTTTCTGATCAGATAGCGAGCTTTTGAAACGTACCTAAATGCTCGCACCGTGTGCCTTTGATCATTCCTTTTTGTAAAAATAGACATGCTTGGCTCTGAGGTTTCTTTCAAGCTTCCCAATTCCCGTCTTTCTCTCCTTACTCCATCTCCCTGCTTTCCCTCTGACCCCTTTCCATCTGACCCCCTCTCTCTTTCTCGCATCACTACATCAATCTCTTCCTTTCCCTCTCATTATTCGATCCCTCTCTCCCTCTCCCCTTCTCCATTGCTCAATCAGTAGCACTTTCCCTTTCCTGCATCTCCCTCCCTCTCTCTGATTCCGAGTACAGAGCTTGGGATCAGAGGCTCCATCGCGCTCCCCCCCCCTACACACACCGCTCCCCGCGGGAAGCAAGGCTGGGCATGTAGAAGTTCACACCCAGTCCAAGGCGTGGACCTCTGCAAAGTTCTTGCACTATCAGTCCATAGGCCTAGTGCAACAAGGGATGGCAGTGCATTAGCGGTGGTGCCTTGGCCGCGCCAACCAGCGATCACCAAGGTTCGAACTTGCACGTATTTATCTCAAATGTGTGGGCTCAGGTGGCTATGTGCATACAACTTCCAGCTTAACTCGCAAACTTAATAAAACTTCTTATTAAAAGCAAGCTGTGCTCAGTATCAGTCTCATATTTCATCCTCTAACTTCTATGAATATTAAATCTGTTTTGTCTGGATGTAAAGTTCTTTGTCTAACAACAATTTTGAATTATATATTTTTTTACTCCCCACCTCCTCTTGTTGGTTTAATGAAAACCGTGATTATGATGTACTGACTATGACCACGCTCGTCCCTTTTTACAAAGAGCTGGCGCTGGCACAGTGGTAGACTATCTAGAGCTCATAAGTGGCCTGGTGTGCTCCATTTAGGTCCTGCCGGGAGGATAAGCTATTGACATTGTAAATAACAATGCAGTTTCTTTACATGTTTTAAAAACAAAAACAATGTCAGGAGCAATGCCAATAGCTCTAACTTTAACAATGCAGAGACCATTGCATTGTAAATGCTTGTCTATTATGGGATCCGATTGAGGACCCTTGAGAATTTAATTTGGGCAGGTTCTTTCTTTCTTTATTGGTTTCGTGAATTTGGAAAAAAGTCTGAAAATCCCTTAGATTGCATATATACGTTAGAACAGCAAGTGGCTGGCCCATGGGGCTTTGTTTTTGAACCTGAGTAACTTTAGGCCCAGTTTGCGTGGATCATTGTCCAAAGAGAAAAGTCTGACCACAGCTGGTGTCTACGTCCAAATTAGCACCTGTGTGGACATTGAACCCTACCTACTGTGGGTCAACAACTTAGATCATTGTTTTTTGATAGTAAGATTACCCCTAACCTTTCTCGTCGCACACCCATGGCCATGCATGTTTGCCGCCACCTTGCCTGCCTGTCCCTGCCTGTCCCTGTGATGGACGCTCTGTAGAGAGTGCTATCATGCACTTTATTCTCTTTTGTTCATTTTATTCTTCTGTACAGTCTCTGTTCATTTTGTCATTCTTGAAGCAGAAATGCTTAAGGCAGTGTAGGGCTGCCATGGAGTTTCTGCAAAAATTGTCAAGTGTGACTTTAAGCCACTTGATTGTAGTTTTTATACAGCGAGCTATACGCTTACGCCCTGCTCTCGCTCTACCAATTTGTTATTTCCTTGGCTGCTGGTCTTAATTCTTGTTCTTATCCTTTGTGATCTTATACGATTTAATATGATGATGGCTCTTAACGGTTGAATGTACATATTTTATTTGATTTTTAACACACCCTGTCCACAGTCATTGGCTGATTAGATCAAGAATATTGTCAGACTGACTGCATCTGACTCTAGGAACCCATTTTTTTCTTCTGAGACCTGCCCCGTATATATCTAGAGGTGGTTCTTTCATCATATAAAGGCATATAGTTCCTGTCCATTGACTCATAAGTGCTTCGGCCAGTTAATGTGCTTATTGTAATGGTGTGAGGATATGTTGTCCCATTATGTTTTGCTCACTGCTTGTCATGCATATTGTACTGTATGCTCTGTCTCAACTAATTACCTCTTTCTCCTATTTTATATGGTACCCTTTTTACTTAGAAATATGTATCTTTGTTTCAGATTTTTTTCTGTGATTGTACTTTTATGATTTTAACAAAAATCAAATAAAGTATTGACTGACTTCCCAGGCCCTAAAATGGGACAGGAGTGGGTTAAATTGGTAGGCGGGAGGCTAAAGCGGCAGCCCTCGTTTGTCAGTGTATTTGGCAAGTATGTGGGCTGCGTTCCAACCAAGGGCCTTTCAGTGTGCCCCCAAGGCTGCTGTCCACCTGCCTCAGGTCCCTGGCACTGCCACATGTTCACATGTACTCATAGTCAAGTGAGACTGTGCCAAAGGCTCATCCCTGTCCTGCCTGCGTTGCACACAACTCTGCTGCCTGCATTACACACAACTTACAGCACAGGCTCGGGCGGACACTGCAGAGATCTTTGTGTCCTAGTGAGTGTACATAGAAAGAAGGGATCAGTTAGAATCTTGAGATCCTGCATTGGGGTAGATCACATCCCTCTGGGCTATTTCACTGTACTCTAGTATTGAATCTACATGTAAATAGAGTCTTGCTAACTTATAAAGAAACAACACTAACTAGATTGTCATAATTATTGCATGTCATTTTAATTCTAACTCAACCTGAGATTCGAAAGCCTAAATTACCTTCTGCACTGCGTCTTCGTTGTTCGACCTGATATAGATTGGAATCAAACCCGGCAAAAGAGGTTCCAGGCATTCGATGCGTTGGGCAGAATAACTAAGACTTGGGGTACAGAGATAGAAAGCAGTGCTTGTCACAGGCTTTCCAAGCGCTCAAGCTCTTCAGGTTTGAAGAACTGGCCTAGCAGCTGGGCTTGAGTTTTGTATGTGCTTGATGGGTTGGAGGTGTTGTGTTTGTGTTCCCCAGCCTGGGTTTAGTTGTTTAAGCTCAGGTTTTAGGCTTGTAGCAGCAGGTTTGGGTTTTTAGGGCTGAGTAGATATGGGTTTGTTGGGCTGAGCTTTGGATTTTTATCACAGAGCTTGGTTTTGTGAGTCTGGGCATGGGATTGTAGTTTTGGGCTTGAATTGTTGTGCTTGTGTTTGTAGCACTGGGTTCAGCTTGATAGGGCTGACATTAGTTTTCTAGGTGGGGTATGAAGATTTGTCTTTTTAGGGTAGAACTCTGGTGTGCCTAGCTGGATCTAGGTATTTGGGAATGAATATTGGGTTGCTGGTTGAGGGTTGAAGGGCCGGGCTTAATGTTATAATGTTGGGCTTACATGGCTGCACTTGAATTTGTAGGGCTTGTCTTACATTTGTAGGCTTGTCCTGCTTTAATAGGGATAGGATTGGGATTGTAAGTAGGGGCTTGTGAAAGTTGAGTCAGGTTTATACATTTATTTTTTAATGCATGTGCTTGTGTTCTTTTGATGGAGCTCAGATTTTAAGGATAGTCAGTTGCTTTCAGGTTTGAGGATTCATGTAGGCTAGGGTGAATACGTTTGGAATTGTTCAGCTTGGTTTGCAGGCAAGAGAGTAGTAGGAAAATGAAAACATCCCCACTTTAAACCAAAGAGCACCAAACAAGCATAGTAAATAAGCCCAAACTTCTCTAAAAGGGCTCCCTTGTCTCTTCCATCCAAACACCTAGCCATTTATCTTTTCACCCTTCTATACACCTGAGGATATGCACCATTTCACCTTTACATTCTATCATCCATCCATCTGTTCACACTTTCATTTTCTATGCATACATTCATCATTTGACTAGCCCATCCATCAATAAATCCTTTCATCCATCATTTTATGTCCATCCATTATCCATCCTCTCAGATTTCCATTTACAGTGCTATCCATCCATCCTCTCAGATTTCCATTTACTCTGTCATCCTTTCATCCACCCATCCTTTCAGCCACTCATTCATCTATCCTTCCACCTACTCATCCAGCCTTTCACCCACTCATTCATCCTTTTACCACCCATCCAGCCTTTCACCCACTACGCTTTCACCCTCTTATCCATCCATCCTGTCACCCACTCGTCCTTCCATCAATCCTTTCACTTGTCCATCCTTCTTTTCCTTTTCTGTAAACCCATCGTTTTCTTTTCCTTTTAGCATTAATTATGAGCCTTTATCTGATAAGTGTCAGGCAAAAGAGACCCATAAATAACCCCACCCCAGCTGTAAAGTGTGTGGCTTCACAATGCCTCTGTTTGCTGGGCTCGTCTTAGGTGTCAGGAGTGGGCTTAGGTTTTCAGAGCTGGGATTGGGTTTAAAGTATTGGGTTTGTAGTCTTGGGGATGCTTTTGTAAGGCTCGGTATTGAACGGATGAGTTTAGTTTGTTTGGTTGAGTTTAGTGTTCTGGAGTCTTAGATTCAAGCACTGGCTTTGGAATGTACGGGCGGGCCTGGGAATATTGGCCTGGGCATTGCTTGTAGCATTAGGCCTGGGCTTGTATGGATGTGCTTCTATGGTTTTGTAGAGCTGTGCTTTGGGTTTGCAGTGTGATGCTTTGGGTTTGTAGTTTTAGGTTGGCTTTGTGAGGCTAGGTTAGGGCGTTTTGTTCTAAGTTTGTAGGACTGATTGGTTTCTTACATCTTGAATGTTTTTTTGTGTATGGGTTGGGTCTACAGGTCTGTGTTTGTAAAGTCAGCCTTTGTTTTATAGTTTTGCCTTTGCAGGGCATAACCTGAGTGTTCAATGCTGCATTTATGTTGGTAGATTGTGATTACAATTTTGTTTTTTAGGGCTTGACTTTGGTTTGTAGGTTTGTGTTTGTTGGGTGCAGCTTACATTTGTAGGCACAGCTTAGGTTTGTCTGTTTAGGTTTGGCCTGCTGGACTGGGTTTTAAGGTATACACTAGAGTTAATAGGACTGGGTTTTTAGGGTTGGATTTATAGGACCAAGCTTAGGTATGGACTTCTATTTATAGGGCTGGGCTGGGCTTAGCTTTGTAGTCTAGGGTTTGCAGAGTTGGGTTGGGCGTTGCATGGCTAGTTTGTGGTTGCCTTTGAGTTACATGCTTGCGATTGGGCTCAGAGGTAGCTAAACCTAAACTTGGAGGATTATTCAAAGAATTTTAGGACTAGTAGGATTAGGCTGGGTCTGTGATATTTCTGAAGTGGAGTAGGTTGCGCTTAAACTCATATATAGTTAACTTCTCACCTACTTCTCCCACTAGGAAGTGGCAAGGTAAACACCAAACCAGACAGCATGAGAAAAAGGAACCAAATCGCTTTATTGATGTCACAATTTGTCACATTTTGACAGATGTTTCCTTGAATTGTCCCATAGGCAGGCACTGCACATTGACCTCAGACTGCAGCCCACTTGTTGGCTGTGTGCTGGGAGCTTTAGTGGTAGTGCTTGGACAGAGCAGCACAGGCCACTGCCAGGAACTTTTCCCAAGCCGCGTGGACATCAATCGTGAAACCTGTTCCCAGCTTGCGGGCTAAGGTGATCACCAGACAATTTGCCAGGAGCTGATGGAGGAAATAAAAGTCATTAGTGAAGGTGTCATTTCTAGAGAAGTCTGTCGAACAGAAACTGACATGAAAAGAGAAAAAGACACCCACCCACCCACACACACATAATATGTTACAGAAATGTGTAGATTGGGCTCCAAAGTTTGTCGACAGTCCGTAATCCCCTGTATTCTTCATATAAACACTTTCCTTTCCTTTTATTACGTTCTTATGTCAGAACTCATCTGTAATAAGATGTTAAGCCACCAGTAATTGTTTATTACTGCAATTCGATCTAATGCATGAGCAGATATTTTGTGTCAACATGTGTTCATGCACTATCCCAAAGTCAAACTTGTGTGCTTTTTTATAGGTTGTTTCTGGGCATCAGTCCTTTGAGGGGCTCCTTCCTTCACTGGAGGGCAGTCCCGAACAAGTGTCCTTTCTCTCTGTGTGGGCAGTAATCGGGAGAGGGTAGATCTGTCACTGTCAGACCTCATATCTAGGCCTCAGACTTCAGTGCTTACTGTTGTCAGTGTCCTCAAGGACATGCTCCCTCCCAACCTGGGGCCAATATTTGGTGCGATTTGGGGCACCCTCTCTCTCCCTTCCTGGAATATCAGACTTCAATAATCACACCAAGGGTCTAAGGTGGGCAGTGGCGTGGAAAGGGTGTGGCGGGCAACACAAGTTTTGGGGCGGCAGCCTCCTCTCGCTCTTATCTGCCGTCTCGGGCGGCAATTCGCCCGCTCTACAAGGCGGCCGTCGTGGTGCGGCAATCCAATCGACCGAATCTCGACAGCCCCTCTCCCCACTCTTCAATGCTGCAGTGGGGCTGCAAACGGAGGCGCCGCCATGGGCGCCCAAGGTCTAGCTACGCCACTGAAGGTAGGGTTAAACAGTGCTTAATTTGAACTGATGGTTTCCGGCGCTCAGCATCAGTACTTAATTGTCAACACCGGAACTTATGACAGCCAGCCACATGGTGGCACTGTTTGTCCAATTTTGTGATGAACGTAACAACAGTTGTTAAAAATTACTAATACCTGCCATCCAAAGCTATAGAAATTGCTAGGGTGGCAGGTACTATTCATTTTTAATGAATAAAATGTCTAAATTGTCATTAGTAGCGCAATGGGTGGTACAATCTGCTTTGGATTGTTGACAAGGGCCCTGGCACTTATTTCTTTACCAATTAAGTACTAGTGGGGTAGTCTCTTTTCTCCCTCACTTTGGTTGAAATCCCCCAGGGGTCTATTCCCTCACAGCGGTGATTTTACCAAACCCTTCTCTCCTTACCGTGAAGTTCTGGGGGTCCACGTGGAGTTTGTCTGCGTGCACCTCGCTCAGGTGGGCCAGTGTGTGCTTGATGTCATCAATGTGATTGACGGCCTCTCCGAGGGCAGACAGGACCTTCTTGCCGTGGGCCTTGACCTTGGGATTGGCAAGGATGGCGGCTGCACTGGACAGGTCCCCGAAGGTCGGGAAGTACCTCTGGGTCCAGGGGAAGACGATCATCACCCTGCCAGAGAGGAGAAAAAAAGCGTCAAAAGAGTGGTTCACCTCTGAGAAGTTCTGTTTGTTAGTAGTTTACTTTGGCATGGAGAGAAAAGAAAACACTGGAACAGAGACCCAGGAATAATGGAATACAAGCAATGAAGAAAATTGAGGAAAAACAAGAAGGGGATAAAGCAATAGAGGAAATGGAACAACCAGAGGGGATGGGGAGAAGAAAGGAAGGAAGAAGGGAAGGAAGCAAGGAAGAGGTCAAAGACATGAAGGAAGAAAAGAAGAAGGGAAGGGAGGAAATAAAGAAAAAAGAATGAATGAAGGAGTGGAAAAGGTAAGAAGGGATGGAAAAGGGTGGACAGAAAAAGAAAGAAGGGAAAAAGGAAGAAAGCAAAGAAGAAAAGGATGAAAAATAAAAGAAGACAAAGGAAGAAAGGAACAAAAGGAAGAAAAAATAAAGCAAGTTAGAAACAAAGGAAGAGAAAAAATGACGAAAGGATGAAGATGGGAAGCTAGAAAAGGGAAGAAAGAGTGTAATGGAAGAAGAAGAACTAAGGAAAGAAAGATGGAAAATAGATCAGTAAACCGAGAACATAATGAAAGAAAGAAAAGAAGAAAGAAATGACAAAGGGAAGAGAGAAAGAAAGAGAGAATGGGAAAAAGAAAAGAAGAAAGGAAATGAACAAGGATTAAAAGGAAGAAATGAAGAAAGAAGGGGAGAAAAAGGACAGTAAGAAAACAGAATGGAAAAAGAATTAAAAGAAGAAAGACAAATAGAGGACAAAGTAAGACAAAATACAGCAACAAACAAGCAACAGAAAAGAAACAAAGACAAATGAGGAATGAAGAAGAAAGGAAGAATGGAGAAGGAAAGCAAAGAATATAAAGATGGGGAAGAAACAAAGTGTGAAGAAAGAAAAAGTGAAAAAAGAAGAAAGAAAGAAGAAAGAGAGAAGGCAGAAAGAAGAATAAAAGAAGAAATCGAAGAAAGAAAGAGAGCGAGCGAGAGTAAAGAAAGAAGACTGTAATAATTATCATAGTGGTCCTCCCTAATTGTAGTCCTTTAATTATGCGGCCATCCTACGCATATTGTCAGCTTGGCATTATCTAAACCAACTCAGCTATGGTGGTAGCTTTCTCTAGTATAGGGCGTCTGATGTCTATCCTGACATAAGTTGTGGATTTGCTAAATGTAATGGCTACCTCAAGCCTATTGTTTGCATTCCTGGGATATTATTGCAGTAAATGGGTATGTATGGCAGATTCTAGTCATAAGGGGGCAGTAGTGCATGTAAGCATTCGGATACTAACATTTTGGGTTCTCTGAAAATGAAAAGCTTGTATTTGCCTGAAAGCAAAGTTATTTTTAAAAATGTACACCTTTTGTCCCGTGGGAATGGACTTTATTTACTAAAATGAGGAGCTCGCGTTTGGTGAAAAAATGTGTGTTTGTTTGCTGTCCTTTGAAGGAAGTGGGTACGTATTGTTTGATGACATTTACTTGATATGAAGGACTTTTACTGCTATGACTGTTAATTCATAATTTATTTGGAGGTTTTTCTTAATTTGTGTTGCTGAAGCTTTTTATGATGTCATTTGCCCAGACGTGATGGAAAATCAAGTTAGATAGGGCAAGATGGGAAACTGAAAGGGGGCAGAAGGTGGAATTGAAATCAGATGGTGTACACATCTTCAAAATGTCAAATTGAATACCTACATTAATCAAAATACCTCTACATTCAAATGATTTTAACAGTTTTGGGATGAAAAATGCTTTGTTTTGCTGCCCTTTTTACCAATCTTTTTGTGATGCAGTTGCTACCGCACCTGGGACGGAATGGTCTTCTCTGGCAGACCATCAAAGTTCTGAAATATTTAATGATTGCGGGATACACTTTATGGTATTTTTTTGGCCAATCTAATTGAAACTTGCTGTACAATTTCTAATATGGATCAATTTTATGAAAAATGCCATCTGGGAATCCACCCTTTGGAGCCTTCACTACAGCCCTGTGGAAGTGTGCTTTAGCAGAAAATATTTGATTTCTTGGAATTTTTCATGAATGTTTGTTCACAACTGTCGGTACACTTGTAATGCATCTGTATTCTTTGATCATGATTTAGCGTGCACAATTCTTTTCATGATTCCCATAACGCATGTTGGTATGGATAGACTAGTCTGCTCTTTGCCATTCAAGATATGGTTATACGCGGGGTATGTTATGTTTCTTCCTACTTCCTTGCACACTACCTAGACACAGGCTCATGTGATGAAAATAGAACCATTATAATTTCTCTTCATATTGCCAATTGGAATAATTTTTTTCTACATTAAAGATAATTGCATTTTGACAAGAAGAGTACCTTTTCGATTCTATGGGGTTTCAAAGGCACATTTTCATTAGCCATTGTTTACAGTTCCCAGCAGACAAATGGTTGCATGCCAGATGGGGGTAAGGAGGCATGAGTGAAACTGTTTCTCTTCATGCTGTACCACATACAGATACTCAAAATGCCTCACTATGTTACTGACTCAAATGCTTTTCAGTAAAGAAGAGTGGGGCATATTAACAAGGGTCGGCGATAAATAACGCAAAGCGCGCTTAGCGCTTTTTTATTTATCGCTGTCCATAGCTGCAATTTATCGCCCTGGTAGCGCGTTATTAGCAACGCGTTTCTCCAGGGCGATACAAATTCCTGCGATAGCGGGGAAATCGCCGTTTTGCAGGGAACATCGCTGGTTTTCCAGCGATGTTCTCTGCAAAACGGCGATAACCTTGCTGATACGACCCTGTGGTTGTATCAGCATAATCCACCCCAATGTTAGGGATAGGTAAGTCTGCATTTTATCAGACGTTAGTTTTTGGCGAAAACAGCGTTTTTCTCCAAAAACGAACGTCTGCTTAAATGCTGGGGCAGCCTTGTAAATATCGCGATGTGCACATCAGCGATATTTGCAAGGTTGTACTGCCCAGTGACACCCACTTTGCATCTCATTAGAGATACAAAGCGAGGCGTCGTTAACAAGGCTGCTAACATGCGTTAATGCATGTTAGCACTGCCTTGTTAATAGGGCGAAAACATTATCTCTGCTTGTTTGGCTTTTAAAGCCAAAGAAGCGGAGATAAGGCCCTTGATAATATGCCCCAGTGTTCTTTCTAACAGCAGAAAATATCAGTTGCTACGTCATCGTGGTGCGACAGCTGAGCGCCATTTCTGAAGCATTACACTGCCTTGGATTCCTCTCTGGCTTAGCCAATCTCAAAGCCAATATTCTACATTGTGCACCCTGATGCTTTCTTGTTATATCTCCTAAACATTTGCCAGGGGTGAATATTGCAACCAACATTCATTTCGTCAAACTTAAAAGCAAATAAGAAAAGACAAAAAGTGTGGCTTTAAACCAATATTACCTTGCATTGTCTTGCAAAAATGTCTCTAAGTGAGTATCATTTATAGGCATGCATAACTTCTGTATTATACAGCACTAGGAAGCAGAAAGAATTTAAAAACAAGTACAACAATTTTTGTTTTGTACCTGGCCAAGGTCTCGTGCCCGTCACATTCCACATTTACCGACTTCCAAACGCAAGCGATGGCGGCCTTCTCTTCGGCTGTCCAGTGAACCATCTTTACTTCCGGTGATGGGGGCGCGGGGCTGGCTGAGTCAGATTCGGCTTCTGGAAGCTGCGTCTGCTGGGTGGCTGGGAGACCCTCAGAGATTTATAGGGACTGCTGCCAGGCCCACCCTGGGCCCTCGTTCTGCTGAGTCATGCCAAACCCACTTATCTCCTCTGCCAGATCAGTGCACTGGCATGACCACCGCCTTCTTGACTTTTTTTTTTTAACAACGAAAGACATTTTTTTCAAATTTTAATTGGTATGTCAATTTAAATCAATTCAATTGCCTTTATTCGATCTTCCAAAGGCAGATCATAAAAGATACACACAATTAAAATAAACAAACTACACATGTCAAAAAGTAACAACCACATATTTAAAAAAAATGATATAACTCATTGTGCAAATTGACGGTTATTAGAGTAACAGTCCATAAAATAAAGTTCCAGGTGCGTCTGGTATAGTAATAAGACATTTAGATTATAAACAATCACATTTTAGCAAGAAAAAATGGTTATGTTGGTTTGCATTGAATAAAGTGACAGTGCAGAAGTTCTAATTCCAGGGGCATCATAGCTAATGTAACAAGGTACCTAGTGAATAAAGGCTGAGAGCAGGAATATACACTTAAAAATGCAAGGTCAATGAATATTTATAAAAGAGAATGTAAAGGCCTTTTTATCAAAACAGCAAACTCCTTCTTTTCGCTAAAGTGCACTTCAATAAACTAGCAGCTGCATAGCAAACATTACAATCGTTAAGTTGCAATAAATAGAAGAGGGCAGCTTTGCACTTGGAGAATTTATGTCTGCGCAATAACGGTAATAAAAACTTCCTAGAGTCCGTCAGATAAAATTGACAAAAGAAAACAAAATGTAAATTGGTTTGGCTATTTAGCTCATCACATGGACAAATAGCAATAGTGTTTGAGGAGTACTGACCTAAGGGAAAACATATTACCCAGCGAATGGAACCTAGCCTAAGTCTTGCCAACAGTGTTCTTTCATAAACGATGGTCACGTATAGTAAATACGGGGCAATTGTTGGAACCGCTTGGATAATACAGTTATCTCTGACTGAAGGTTTAGCCACTTCCGTTAGTTCCCTAGTGGCTTGTTTGTGCTTACGAAAACGGATCCAACTTTTGTCCTTTTTTTTGGATGGACTCGGATGCTCAAACAAAGTGGCACAGCCAAGTGCCGAGATGCAATTTTAAATATATTGTAACCATGGAATGGCCAAACCATGAGCACAGGTTAAATAGTCTCTAATTAATTTTTGGACCAAATTGAGTTCCAGGTGTAGGGAGAAATGCGGGGATTAGTAAGGGACGCCAAGTAGCCGGCGGCTGAATCTATTCTCCTCTGTCTGCATCGCATATGCATCCCTACAACCCCAGATACCTATTCCATACGTTAAGATCAGCAAGCATGCCCGGTTGTATATTTCTAGTATTGGGGCAATAGGCTTTTTACCAACAGACATAGCAAGCGAGGAAGTAGTGCCTACAGCTTGAGTATATCGGGATATTCAATTTTAGATACAAGTAAGTCAAGTACATCCTTCATCAAACTCCAGGCCTAAATAGGGAAAGGAATTAACCTTATCTAGGGTTTTGCCATCAATATTTAGGGTATGGGTTTTGGTATTTCTTGGGTCACAAATCATAGTAAACGTTCTCTTAAAATTTGGCCCCAGGTCTCTCATGAAACTTACGCAACTAATGATATGTTTTTTAAGGCTTTTGGCCGTCCTTGCCAGGAGGACAGCGTTGTCAGCATATAAGAGTGCGGGCACAGCCTTTTTCTCCACATGCAGAACGTCCGCCCTATCAGAAACCAATGTTTTCTCCAGGTCGTTCGTATAGTGGAGAAAAAAGATTGGGGCAAGAACACAACCTTGGCACCCCGCGCTTAATGCTGAAGGGCTCTGTGCATTCGCCTGCGCGGCCAAACCTAACTGAAGCTATGAGATCACAGGAAAGAAGCCTTAAAAATGTAACCAGCCACACATCAACACCATTGCACTCTAGAATGGCCCACAGCTTTGATCTGGAGACATGGTCAAAGGTGCTTGACAGGTCCATAAACGCTAAGTGGGTGGAAACTCCCTTGGTGTATTTGTATTTTGCCACAATAGATGGAGATTGAGGCACTGTTCAATAGTCGCAAGCCCCTTTGTAAACCCATACTGACCTGGGGCAAGTATACTATTAATATTAATCCAGTCAAGTAAACGGTTCAGAACTACTCTCCCAATGGCTTTTGCTGTGGAGTCTAAGAGGGCGTTAGCACTTAACATTATGCATGTTTCCTTTTTTTTAAACGGAGACGATTATTGATGAGCATCTCAACCGGGGCACGCCCTGGCTACAGGCAGAGTTGAATACTGAGGTGAAGACCAGAGTCCAAAACACTGGGTCCTCCCTGAATAAAATCAAGCGGAATACCATCCGGTCCCGGAGCCTTCTTACATCTACTGTCTACAGTTGCTTTAAAACCCTCTTCCTCATTAAAAACAAGGGGGCAGATTTACAAGCCCCCTGTGCCACCAATACGTCACGTTTCCTCTCCTTGTATATACGGCCCCTTCACATGCAGCACTTTGCGTGGAAGTGGCGTTCCATGGGTGTCGCTGTGGGTGTTCCAACGCAACACCCATGGAACAAGACACATCGCCACATTTAGGAGAAATCGTAAATCTGGAGATGCGTGTGAATGCTTCGCCACCCTAGAGGTGGCGTAGAGAGGCGCAACAAGGAGAAATGTTTTCATTTCTCCTCGTTTTTTCCTCTTTCAATGCATACTGCATTCTTCAGCACGAATTGAAAGTGGAAAATGCCTGTAGTGATTGTTTTTGTGCAGGAAGGTGCCCCTTCCTGCACAAAAACAATCTCCCCACGACACAGGCATCCTTGCACCATGCTGCAAGGGTGCCTGCGCCAGCGCATGGCTGCAGTTTGTGCACCAGCGCAGGGGGAAACACACATATGCAACATAATCTTGTAAATATGTCGCATCCCTGTGCTTCGGAAGTGCCGCAGCATTGTGCAGCCAAAGGGCTTGCGGTGCCACGCTGTGGCACTTCCTCGTAGATCTGCCCCAAGATTTGGACACATTGGAATCATCGGCACGGAAGCATCGTCAGCCTTGCTGTCAGTAGAATACAACCCAGAGAAATGCCCCAACCAAGCCTCGGCTGAGATATGAACTGTTACTTTATCTTGGGATGATATGGGAGATAAAACAGACCGCACAGCTTTCCAGAAAGCATGTGGGTCTTTAGAATGGCAGGCACCAACAATGGACTCCCATTTCTCCTCCTTCATGGCCAATTTCCTACTCTTAATTGCTTGCTGATATATCTTACTACCGACTATAATGGCACTCTGATCTCTGGGAGATTTCTTTACGGCCCTGCGCAAAGAATCATTGGCTGCTCTACATCAATTGTTAGACCATGATTTGGCATGACGGCGTGGCTGGGCAATGGGTCCAGAGAGCACCTCTATTGTCCTCAATAAAAGATTTGAAAAATTAGTTAAATGAGAGACGGATTACAAAGTATGGGGTTGCATCAATTCACCAATGCTGTACAATTGCAAACTACCTGGGACATAATATTCTTCAGGTTCGCAGTTCGCCATGCCACCCTACATCCTGCATCCTTCCTAGATAGATCCTGGGGAGACATTGACTTAAACTTATGTTACGCATGTGGCGATAGTATCTGTGCAGTAATGGTGTTATGGTCACTATAGATCAGACTAAGAACCTCACAGTTATTAATAATTAGAGACATATTCCAGGAGGTAAAAAATATAATCTATGGTGCGCCAAGCACCCCGCCCTTTCAAAGTTGGGATATGACGGTCAGTAAAGTTAGGGACCTTGTTAGCCAGACCCTCTTCAGCCAGGAGGAAAAATAGGACCCGCCCACTAGTATCCATCACATTATGATCAGTTTCTCAAGCAAATAGATCAAAAGCGGTTGGAGATAGAGACGGCGGGTGCTCCAGTTTGGCATTGAAATCAACTGCCACCATCAAATTAAGGGGGTATTAAACCCGGGTTTCTTTCTCCATGAGCATATCAATCACTGTAAAGGGTCCTTGAAAATTGCAGTCGCCCTTACAAGAAAAATTATTATTGTAAAAGTTTACCAAGTAGATCTTATGGTTTTCATTCCAGCTAAGGCAGAATGCCTGTGCCTCCCCCTGCTCCAGAAAAAGTGGTAAAATAGAACAGCCATTATTGACTTTTAACCAGGCAGTCACTCCCCCTTATGCTCTGCCCTCTAGGGATGGAATCGCAGCCAAACTAAAGCACGTAAATCCATCAAAAACTATTTCATTCACTTCCCAGGTTTCCTGCATAAAAACTATATCAAAATTTATAATAAAGGATTGCCATCCTTCAATTGAGATTTTGGAGGCTAAACCAGCAATGTTCCAGCTTAAAAAGTTTATACATGCATTATCTGTTGCACCTTCAACCATGGATGCGCTCGCACCAAACCCTTTGGGAAAATGGTTCTCTACAAGATTGGTGGTCAATTGGACAACAGAAGTTGAGCTATCAAGTACCTCACCCTTTTCCAGAGTGCTGGAGCAATCATGCTCCTCACTAAACCATCAAAAAATGTCCCCCAACCCAACCAGGACTGTGAATCTATTATTCAGGGGGACTATCAATTGAGAAGGAGGTATAGGCAAAACACTATTTTTTATGTCAAAAACCGTTAATACTGAGACTCTTCCAACGTGACCTCCCAGCACAAAATCTAGTGCGGACTTCCAAATTGGTATAGTAGAGTCTCAACAGAGCGAGAAGTCATGTAGGTGACACACTGAGGGGCAAAGTGCCCCTGAGGCAGTGCTTAATTTGTAAAAATAAAAGTGCTGGGGCCCTCGTCAGGAGGCCACTGCAGTGTGCACCACACTTTGCCTCTGTACTTACACAACTACTAACCATCACACTGCTACAAGTGTGACAATTCAGACTGTTCGAGGCCTCCAAAGGTTTAAGAATGGCTTGGGGGGCAGGTATTAGTTGTTTTAATGAATATTGGCTTAACAAACAACTGTTTTTCTGCTCATCTTTAAATTGAACAAACGGTGCCACCATGTGGCAGGTGTCATAGGAGCAGGTTCTGGCAATTAACTGCAGGTGCTAATAATTGAATGCCAGTGCTGAGCACTGGAAACCACTGTCTCAAATTAAGTGTAACAAATCGAATTGGCCGCACACTGCTCGTCACACCAGCAAGTAGCCCCAAGGAACTCTGGTAGATGTAGTGGCGACGGCGAGTACGCCTATGCCACAGTGTTAGAAAAGAAGTATGTGTCGCATTAGCCATCCCTGGACACGTGTTTCGAGGTAGTTGCCTCTCGTCAGCAGGGAGCAGGTCAGTGTAAAGGGGTGCCGCGTGGAATGCCAAAATGTAATTAAAACAGGTAGAGTACCTCTCATGGCGCGCAGGTGCAGGTCCAGAGCTCGTCAGCCCGAATGGCTCAAGGGAGCCTTTATGTAACAAATCGAATTGGCCGCACACTGCTCGTCACACCAGCAAGTAGCCCCAAGGAACTCTGGTAGATGTAGTGGCGACGGCGAGTACGCCTATGCCACAGTGTTAGAAAAGAAGTATGTGTCGCATTAGCCATCCCTGGACACGTGTTTCGAGGTAGTTGCCTCTCGTCAGCAGGGAGCAGGTCAGTGTAAAGGGGTGCCGCGTGGACTGCCAAAATGTCATTAAAACAGGTAGAGTACCTCTCATGGCGCGCAGGTGCAGGTCCAGAGCTCGTCAGCCCGAATGGCTCAAGGGAGCCTTTATGTAACAAATCGAATTGGCCGCACACTGCTCGTCACACCAGCAAGTAGCCCCAAAGAACTCTGGTAGATGTAGTGGCGACGGCGAGTACGCCTATGCCACAGTGTTAGAAAAGAAGTATGTGTCGCATTAGCCATCCCTGGACACGTGTTTCGAGGTAGTTGCCTCTCGTCAGCAGGGAGCAGGTCAGTGTAAAGGGGTGCCGCGTGGACTGCCAAAATGTAATTAAAACAGGTAGAGTACCTCTCATGGCGCGCAGGTGCAGGTCCAGAGCTCGTCAGCCCGAATGGCTCAAGGGAGCCTTTATGTAACAAATCGAATTGGCCGCACACTGCTCGTCACACCAGCAAGTAGCCCCAAGGAACTCTGGTAGATGTAGTGGCGACGGCGAGTACGCCTATGCCACAGTGTTAGAAAAGAAGTATGTGTCGCATTAGCCATCCCTGGACACGTGTTTCGAGGTAGTTGCCTCTCGTCAGCAGGGAGCAGGTCAGTGTAAAGGGGTGCCGCGTGGACTGCCAAAATGTAATTAAAACAGGTAGAGTACCTCTCATGGCGCGCAGGTGCAGGTCCAGAGCTCGTCAGCCCGAATGCCTCAAGGGAGCCTTTATGTAACAAATCGAATTGGCCGCACACTGCTCGTCACACCAGCAAGTAGCCCCAAGGAACTCTGGTAGATGTAGTGGCGACGGCGAGTACGCCTATGCCACAGTGTTAGAAAAGAAGTATGTGTCGCATTAGCCATCCCTGGACACGTGTTTCGAGGTAGTTGCCTCTCGTCAGCAGGGAGCAGGTCAGTGTAAAGGGGTGCCGCGTGGACTGCCAAAATGTAATTAAAACAGGTAGAGTACCTCTCATGGCGCGCAGGTGCAGGTCCAGAGCTCGTCAGCCCGAATGGCTCAAGGGAGCCTTTATGTAACAAATCGAATTGGCCGCACACTGCTCGTCACACCAGCAAGTAGCCCCAAGGAACTCTGGTAGATGTAGTGGCGACGGCGAGTACGCCTATGCCACAGTGTTAGAAAAGAAGTATGTGTCGCATTAGCCATCCCTGGACACGTGTTTCGAGGTAGTTGCCTCTCGTCAGCAGGGAGCAGGTCAGTGTAAAGGGGTGCCGTGTGGACTGCCAAAATGTAATTAAAACAGGTAGAGTACCTCTCATGGCGCGCAGGTGCAGGTCCAGAGCTCGTCAGCCCGAATGGCTCAAGGGAGCCTTTATGTAACAAATCGAATTGGCCGCACACTGCTCGTCACACCAGCAAGTAGCCCCAAGGAACTCTGGTAGATGTAGTGGCGACGGCGAGTACGCCTATGCCACAGTGTTAGAAAAGAAGTATGTGTCGCATTAGCCATCCCTGGACACGTGTTTCGAGGTAGTTGCCTCTCGTCAGCAGGGAGCAGGTCAGTGTAAAGGGGTGCCGCGTGGACTGCCAAAATGTAATTAAAACAGGTAGAGTACCTCTCATGGTGCGCAGGTGCAGGTCCAGAGCTCGTCAGCCCGAATGGCTCAAGGGAGCCTTTATGTAACAAATCGAATTGGCCGCACACTGCTCGTCACACCAGCAAGTAGCCCCAAGGAACTCTGGTAGATGTAGTGGCGACGGCGAGTACGCCTATGCCACAGTGTTAGAAAAGAAGTGTGTGTCGCATTAGCCATCCCTGGACACGTGTTTCGAGGTAGTTGCCTCTCGTCAGCAGGGAGCAGGTCAGTGTAAAGGGGTGCCGCGTGGACTGCCAAAATGTAATTAAAACAGGTAGAGTACCTCTCATGGCGCGCAGGTGCAGGTCCAGAGCTCGTCAGCCCGAATGGCTCAAGGGAGCCTTTATGTAACAAATCGAATTGGCCGCACACTGCTCGTCACACCAGCAAGTAGCCCCAAGGAACTCTGGTAGATGTAGTGGCGACGGCGAGTACGCCTATGCCACAGTGTTAGAAAAGAAGTATGTGTCGCATTAGCCATCCCTGGACACGTGTTTCGAGGTAGTTGCCTCTCGTCAGCGGGGAGCAGGTCAGTTTAAAGGGGTGCCGCGTGGACTGCCAAAATGTAATTAAAACAGGTAGAGTACCTCTCATGGCGCGCAGGTGCAGGTCCAGAGCTCGTCAGCCCGAATGGCTCAAGGGAGCCTTTATGTAATAAATCGAATTGGCCGCACACTGCTCGTCACACCAGCAAGTAGCCCCAAGGAACTCTGGTAGATGTAGTGGCGACTGCGAGTACGCCTATGCCACAGTGTTAGAAAAGAAGTATGTGTCGCATTAGCCATCCCTGGACACGTGTTTCGAGGTAGTTGCCTCTCGTCAGCAGGGAGCAGGTCAGTGTGCGACCTACTTTTGCACGTCTCAAATTAAGTGTCTGAGTGGGTTTGTGAATGGGAATGTCAGTGGGACTCTGAGTGGGCACATGAGTGTTTGAGTGGGTCTGTGAGTGGGTGTATCAGTGTCTGAGTGGGTCTGTCAGTGAGTGTGTGAGTGCCTGAGTGTGTGAGTGGGTTTCTAAGTGTCTGTGTGGCTGTGTCAGTAGCTGTGTCAGGGATGGGGCCACAACAGAACGGCACCAGCCCCTTTATCCAACAAGAGTCCTCAATTTTGCACAACATATCTACTCAAGTGGAGTACTTTCTACTGGTTAATTAGAAACTGCTACCTCGTTGCATAAATGTCCAGTGCGTATTCTACACTACATCTGTGTAATGGACTACGAGGAAATTACTCCAGTGACCTTATGTGTATTTTGCCAATGTGATTTTTCTGTGTGCGTCTTTATCTGGAAATCTGTGATATCATGAATCCTCCTATTGAGACTATAAAGAGGCGAATCTCCACCCAACCAGGGTACTTCCTCTTAACTATATCACGTAAGTACTTCTTTGTTTGGTGGAGATGTCCTCATATTCTTTCGCATGAAGAATACATCACCAAAATTGGCGGGACTCGAGCTGGGGGCCTGTTGGTAAGTAGTCCATGTTACTGGCAAAAAGCAGCAAGACCCTTGAATACACCTCCGGTATGCAGGGAGGTCCAGCCAATTATTGGAAGGGGAGGGGCATGCGCAGCTCCCCTCCCCAGGCTGATTTTGGCCTCAGGGACTCCATCCAGTTGGGCCTGGCCATGATTCAATGGGGAGGGAAGCCACGCGCCCCCGGGACGATTTTTATTACCTCGGGGAGCCATCCCCCAGGGCCTAGCTATGTCTTCCTAGGTGCCGTTGCCCCACCCAGGGCAACCAGTGTGCATGTTGGGGACCACAGGGGGAGCTTCATGGCCCAGCCAGCTCCCCAACTCCTGTGGGAGCCATCATTGTTCCCGCACTTAGGGAGCTGCTGGAAATGCAGCTCCCAATGTGCCGGAGCAATACTTTCATCTCTTTTCCTGCCTGGATTTCTGGAGGCAGGTGTCAGATAACTCTCTGCTAAAAGGTGCGATCCCCTCGGAAGCAGATGACAATACCCCAGATCCCTCCAACCGAAAACAGAGACAGGTGATTAATTTCTATCTCTAATTTCAGCCCGGGGGGAAAGGGGAAGTGGAAGACAAAACAAGAGAGACTGCTCCCTGACGATGGCTCTTCTCTTTAATGTCACTCAAGGAATGGGAAGAGACCTGCAAAAGAAGCACAAGCATTAACCCTTTCCGTAAAATGATGCTCAATTCTATTCTCTCTCCTATTGAATTGTGTTTACCTGCATCTGTTTAAGGAATAGCCACTCTCCTGAATGTTTTGTCTAATAGCAGTTATTCTATCTGATCCATCGGAAGAACCCTTGGCATAATGCTTGTAGTTATTTTTTACCAATCTTTTACTAAGCAACAACCTTTATAATTCTTGCTTAAAGATTATAGGCATTAGCCCTTTCAGAGTCTTTTCTCAGGGTACTTCCTAATGAATGTTTTTTTCTTATATTAAAAGTTATTTTTGTTTGCGCCAAAATGTTTCTTCAGAATAATAATCTTAGCGCACTTGCACTGTTCTTTTAAGAGTGACTGTAACTGGGATTTGAAGAAAACCAATTACCTCACATTCAGACAATGGAAGCACTTGGAAAGAATTAACAAACTTCTCCTCCTTCAGGAACTTGAAAGAATACTCAGCAGAATTAAATTTACTTCAAGGACAGCTTAGGATACGCTTACTTTAGATTCAAAGTGCTTCTCTTCACAGAAGCAACTTCCTTTAAAAGTCCTTTAGCGCTCCTCTTCATGAAGCAACTCCTTGGTATGCCCTTGTCCTTCCGAAACTTAACTCCTCTTCACTCTCTCTCAGAGTATTCCAGAAACCAATACTCTGACGCAGTAAATAGACGAAGCTGTAAACTGTAAAATTCGTATTGGGTTAACAGACATTCAAAACTACAAGATTTGCTTAAGCCTTCTTTACTTTCCTTTGAAAAAAAAGGACGTCGAGTCTTCACAACACAGTTCTTTTACTTCAAAAACGGAGCGCGTGAGGAAAGCACTCCTGACAGGATTTCTTCTTCGGTTGAAGTGCGCAGCGCGCTACTCGCGCATGCGCATTAAACTCAGTCTAAGTCTGTAACCAGAACAACTAGACCGCCAACTCATCAGGAAATGAAGGCGATCGGCTGCAATGCTTTAACGCCTGCAAAATTGCGCGCAAAACAGCTCTCCAGCCAGGGCTCGATTTCCTCCAACGAGGGTACAGTTTATGCGTGTGAATGGCACTGAGGTAAACAAAAGGGTTCCTGACAGCAGGGAAAGAGATGAAAACTCTGCTTCCAGCAAGCTGGAGCATTTTGACCACTTCCACTTGCTGGAAGCAGAGTGTTTACTTTTGCTTGGCTGGAGTAGTCACAGCTCCCACCAAGCAAAAGCAAACACCTATCTCCTGAGGGTGGGTACCTCGGGAGGTAGCAGGAGCCGGCACTGGGGGGTTATGGTCCCCTGTGCCATATCTGTTGCCAGGAAGGGGGCACATGGCCCCCTCCCTCTTTTTGTAAAATCTATTGGCCCTATGGAGGTAGTGGTCACCCGGGCCCAGGGGGTCCGCGTGCCTCCTACATAATTTCTTTATTTATAGACTCAAGGGGGTGGTGGTCCCTGGGGCCCGGAGGGAGTCTGTTCGCCCATCTCTGCTTAATTTGAGATTGGCCCCGGGGAGGTGGTGGTCCCCGGGGCATTACTAAGCCCTTGGAGGGGGTCCTGTTCGCCCCCCTCCATTTTTAAGAGGAATTCTGCATGCCCCTGGACCTGGTCCACCTGGGGGCTAAAATTAAAACAAGCGCAGGAGATGACGTTTTTTTTTGGGGGGGGGGGGTAATTCACTGCAATATTTGTGAATATTCATGAAAATTGCCATTAGTTAGTCGGGATTCCAGGAGGACCTGTAGACCTAGGCTAGAGTGTTAGGGTAGCAGAGTCCCAAAATGGCTGCCAACACTTCCTGGTTGAAGTTTTGGCAGCCAATCAGAGTCCTGCACATCTCTGCACAAGCGTGTCATTATTCGCAAGGGCTTTGCGATCGTAGGGATACAGATTTGGAATTCTTTTAATTTCTTGACAATTACGTGAACGGGTTTACATCAAATAAAATCTAACTTTCTGCCAAATTTGGTGTAATTCCATCCAGCGGTTCGGGCTGCAGGCGTGTCTAAAGTCTCTATAAGAATTATCATAGAAAACCCACTTTTTTGACCCCCCCCTTTTTCTCAACCCCCGCTTGACGGATCACACTGAAAATTTCCATGCACAACATGATCTGACTAGACACCTTTTTGGGGAAATTTCTTGAAGATTCATCAAACTGAGCCAAAGTTATAGGCAAGTGAAAAAACAGGTCGGGCACAGACTTCGTAAGAACTTGCTTCTTTATTCATAGATTAAATGTCCGTATATATATATATTTTTTTTTCTGTAATAACGTGCTTCTTTATTAATAGATTAAATGTCCATATGACGCATTTCGGCCGCCATCCTGCGGCCTTGATCACATGTGTGCTACGTTGTTATCACTTCTTTTTATATGCACTTATTACATTTTTTTACGCTGTGTGAGTTTTTTCAAATCACAATCAACTGATTTTGACTATCTGACACTTTGGCAATTAATATAGAAGAAAGACTGTTTCATAGTCAAAGACACAGAACACCAGTTACTTAATGTTTAACACAGGGGAAACTCAATCATTCTATTCACGTTTTCCAAACATAATACTGCATAGTGCACAAGGAAAACACCATCGGAACAACTGGTAATTGCATTTCATATTTAAAGGCATGTGTTTAAATATAATTCATAGTTGAAATCTAAAACATGTTAAATAAATCTCATACAGTACAGTAACAAAGAGTAACTGATGTTATCTACACGCATTGTAAACGTAGATTGAGGTATATGTCTAAGTTATATTTTATAATAATCAGGCTCAATGAGCGGTCAGACTGATTAGTAATTGAATAAAAAAAGTCTAGCGAGCTGCACCTCTAGGTCAAAAGTGCTGAGTGTACAAAGTGCTTACGTCTAAAGTGCTAGTGCCATCTAAAAACCTTATACTCAAAAATCACCTCAATATTTTTGAGGCATAAATATACTTTAAAAGTATCATAAAGTGCGGAGGGCAGTGGATGATGTGCAAATCCTTACTAAACTCAAATGTTCCTATTATATGCTTTGAATTAAAATCCTCTCGGATATGGGCGATGCCCTACATCTTCAACTTACATATGTGTGGCCATATCAAATCATGGTTTAACTCATTAGCATAATAACATTATCGACATAATCAACTTGATTAGAGATACCAAATAAATATTGGAGACAGCAATTTACTGCGATCTAAGTACCAATAAAATCAACAGTTACTAAACAGACACATACATATTCATAAATACTTATAAATAGTTGTATAAATCTTCACTGCTATTAAGCCCAATAGGTGTTTTAGTATTGAGTTCCAACTGTCTTAAAAGCTTCTCGCGGTTACCACCTCTTCTTAAAACAGGGACGTCCTCAATAACATAATATTTAAGATGACTGAGGTTGCTGTTGTGGACCTCTTTGACGCGCCACAGGCTATGTGTGGTCGGAATTGACTATCACCCTGAGGTGTTGAAAAATGTGCATGTGCACCTCTAGCTTGGTGCTACCCACATATTTAAGGCCACAAGTTCACTGCAACACATATACTGCAAATTCTGCTCTGCATGTATACTTTCTGTTGATTTCTATTGATTTCGAACGGAATATTGCAGTAACTTGAGTATTTATTTAAAACATTTGTAGAGCGCGGCTGTCACCTGGCAGGTATCCTGGCGCTGGTAGCTTACTCCTGGGATTTTAGTCGGGGGGTGACTAGGGGCGGACGGGGTATGAGGAGTGGGGGAAGAGCCATGTTTTGATTCGCTTCCTGAAGGGTAGGAGGTGAGGGATTTGGCGGATATCGGCAGGCAGACTATTCCAAAGCTTGGCCGCAGCTACTCTGAAGGATCTTCCCCCAATTCTGGCCTTCTTGCATCTGGGTACTTTCACAAGGCATGCGGTTACGGACCTAAGTGTTCTGGTGGGGATGTACCACGAGAACAGACGTTGAAGAGGTATAGGTCCTGTACCGTGTAATGCCTTGAAGACCAAGCAAAGGGCTTTGAAGGCAATGCGTTGCTTCAAGGGAAGCCAGTGCAACTCGGCCAAGGCAGCGGTGGCCGAGGATATCCTGGTCCATCCAAGAGCCAGTTTGGCTGCTGCCGACTGAACTCGTTGGAGTCTGTCTAACAGTGTCGCAGGGGATTCAAGCAGGAGGGCATTACAATAGTCAAGGCGACTGAGAATCGTACACCTGACTATCGATGCTCGGGCTGATGGTGGTAGTAGAGGCAGGATTTTGCCCAGTGAGCGCATAAGGGCTGAGCAGGTGACGACTGTTCTTGAAACCTGCGTTTCCATGCTCAGTTGGTGATTTAGCATGACGCCCAAATTGCGAACGCTGGTAGCAGGTAGCGGGTTGTTTACGTTTTCCGGGGGCCAAAACTCGGCAGGCAGAGGGCGGGGTATGCGGCTTGCGGGACAGAACAGAACCTTGGTTTTCGAGGAGTTGAACTGGAGGGAGTTCCGATGTAACCAGCCTGCGGTGTCTCTTAGGCAGTTGTGGAAGGCTTCTAAAGAGATGGAATCTTCGCCATCCCAAGAGAAAAGGAGCTGGGTATCGTCCGCATAGTTTACTGTAGTCATATTGTGGGATTTAATTAAAGTGACCAGTGGTTTCAAGTAAACATTAAAAAGGATCGGGCTGATAGAGGAGCCCTGGGGAACACCGTGAGGGACAGGGGAGAAGATAGATTGAAAAGGGGGGAGGGATACAGCCTGTTTTCTGTCACTGAGATAGGAATGAAACCAGAGCAGGGCCGTACCATCGACCCCTGCCTCTCTCAGCCTCTCAAGGAAGGTCGCGTGGTTGACAGTATCGAATGCGGCAGACAGGTCTAATAAGATCAAGGCCACGGCTTGGCCCCTGTCTGCACGCATTCGAAGCTCTTCCATGGCGGTAAGCACTGCAGTTTCTGTGCCATGGGCTGGGCGAAAGCCAAATTGGAATTCGTCCAGAACGTGATGCTGCTCAAGGTGGGTTGAGAGGCAGTTGCTGACCCAACGTTCAAGCACCTTTGCCGGAAATGGCAGAAGAGATATGGGGCGGAAATTGGAAAGGCATTCTGGGTTCAGCGTAGGTTTCTTCAATAGCGGGGTGATGAGCGCTTGCTTCCAGGGGATGGGGACGAGACCACAGCCGAGAGATTGATTGCAAATCATCCGAAGGGTGTGGAATAACTCGTGCCCGCATGCTTTCCAGATTTTTGGGGGCAGAGGGTCAAGGGGAGATCCCGAGGTAATGCCCCGTGCCAGTTTCTCAAATTCTGCTTGAGAAATCAGGGGGAAGGCCAGGAGACTATTCATAGGAGGGCACACTGACCTCGGAGGATCAGGGTTGGTGGAGCCAGCTCCGGGGGGGATTGAGTGGTTATGTGAGGGGGGCGTTGCCAGATTGTTGATGATGGTCTCAATTTTATCCGTAAAAAACAGAGCGAGATTGTCACAAAGGGTCTGAGATGGTGGGACAGAGTTCTTGACGCAGTCAGGGTGTATAATATTATCCAGGATTTGAAATATACTTTTTGGGCTGTTAGCAGCGTTGGCTATAGTGCTGCAGTAGTAATTCGATTTACTCTCTGCGATGGCAGATTTGTAATCACGGAGTGAATTTTTCCAGAGGGCTTTATTATTGTCACAGTAACCGTGTCTCCACTTTCTCTCGGCCTGTTTACAGGCTGATTTGAGGGTTTTGAGGGAGTCATTGTACCAGGGAGCAGGTGCTCTACCTTTGGGTTTGCAGTGTTTTGATGGGGCAACCGAGTCCGTGATAGAAGTAATTCTCGAGCTGAGGGATCTGTAGTTGTTTTCCACCGAGCTGGTAGGAGAGAAACTATCCTGCACTTCGAAGACTTTGGTCGTGGTGCTGAGTTTTTCTAAAGCTTTCCAATTACGGTAAGGGAATTGTGGTGGAGAACTATTCTTAGGCTTTCTTATTATGGCATTGGTGATGTATAATTTAATGAGCGAGTGGTCCGTCCAGCTCATAGGCAGAGTGTCGCCTATTTTAGTTAGATCAGGACTCCAGAAAATGAGGTCAAGACGATTGCCTGCGGAGTGGGTGGGGTCCTTTATCAGTTGGTGAAGCCCTACGCTGGCACAAGACAGCAAAAGGTTGTTTAGTCCTGTATCTAGGCTGCCATTGGGCCAGAGATTAAAGTCTCCTAGAATAATAAGTTTGTTATGGGAGGTTGCCATGTTTGTGATGAGCGTGAGAAGAGCTTGCTGTTGCGGGAGGGAAAAAGCCCCTGGTGGTCGGTAACAGATGATCACCGTAAAGGTGACTGGGTGGCAGTTTATGGCCAGACCAAAGAGCTCAGTTCCAGGTACTGGATCAATGTCGATGGTGTTTATTTGCCAGGAGGCTCGGAAGATGACGCCAACTCCGCTGCCGCGGCCTTTGGGTCTGGGGAGATGTAGAATGTTGAAGTTTAGCGGACAGGCAGATGCTAAATCGATCTCACAGTTGGCATGTGTCCAGGTCTCAGTTAGAAAAAGGACATCTAGATGGTGAGAGTCTATAAGGAGATTGATTTCAGTGGCATGCTTAGGTAGGGATCTGACATTCAAAAGACCTCCTACGATTAAGCCCTTGTGGGTGAGGTCAGTTAAGGGAGAAGCAGTCTCTTCAAAGGTGAGCTTACCTTCGTGCGCATACCCTCGTAGATTGAGCAGTGCATCCCGGGTGTAGCAGGTGGATTGAGGGCTGGATTGGGCAGAGTTGGTGGCGCTAGGCGCGTCCTCGTCGCGGACGAGCGCAGACGAGCTTGCCTTAAGCGCGCCTTCGGCGCGCAATCGGCGTGCCCGCTGCGCTCGTCCGCTGCGCTTCCGGTATTGACACATGGGTTATAGTGGTAGCGAGTGACGTGGGAGGGGGCGTGGCCAGCAAGAGATGGGCGTGGCTATCGTCTCCCTCGGCGAGCAATGGCGCCAAGAAACGAGTGAATTCCGTTTCCCAACAGCTGAAATTCAGCTGCTCTGGGAGTCAAGGTGAGTGACAGAGCAAGATCACTTGTGCAAATAAGCAAGTATTAAAAGCAAATACACAACAAACAGTTTTAAAAGATCGGCAGTAACACCTCCCGGCTTTTCGCCTCAGGAGTAAGCAATGGAGCAGTGCTAGAGTTCAGCGCGCCCTCTATATCTCTGTGGAGGGGGCGTGGCCAGCAAGAGATGGGCGTGGCTATCGTCTCCCTCGGCGAGCAATGGCGCCAAGAAACGAGTGAATTCCGTTTCCCAACAGCTGAAAATCAGCTGCTCTGGGAGTCAAGGTGAGTGACAGAGCAAGATCACTTGTGCAAAATAAGCAAGTATTAAAAGCAAATACACAACAAACAGTTTTAAAAGATCGGCAGTAACACCTCCCGGCTTTTCGCCTCAGGAGTAAGCAATGGAGCAGCGCTAGAGTTCAGCGCGCCCTCTATATCTCTGTGGAGGGGGCGTAGCCAGCAAGAGATGGGCGTGGCTATCGTCTCCCTCGGCGAGCAATGGCGCCAAGAAACAAGTGAATTCCGTTTCCCAACAGCTGAAATTCAGCTGCTCTGGGAGTCAAGGTGAGTGACAGAGCAAGATCACTTGTGCAAATAAGCAAGTATTAAAAGCAAATACACAACAAACAGTTTTAAAAGATCGGCAGTAACACCTCCCGGCTTTTCGCCTCAGGAGTAAGCAATGGAGCAGCGCTAGAGTTCAGCGCGCCCTCTATATCTCTGTGGAGGGGGCGTGGCCAGCAAGAGATGGGCGTGGCTATCGTCTCCCTCGGCGAGCAATGGCGCCAAGAAACGAGTGAATTCCGTTTCCCAACAGCTGAAATTCAGCTGCTCTGGGAGTCAAGGTGAGTGACAGAGCAAGATCACTTGTGCAAATAAGCAAGTATTAAAAGCAAATACACAACAAACAGTTTTAAAAGATCGGCAGTAACACCTCCCGGCTTTTCGCCTCAGGAGTAAGCAATGGAGCAACACATATACTGCAAATTCTGCTCTGCATGTATACTTTCTGTTGATTTCTATTGATTTCGAACGGAATATTGCAGTAACTTGAGTAGTGTTAATACCAAAACGAAACACTCTACAGGTACTGCATTTGTAAAAACCTTTCCTGTCAGACATCCAATTGGTTTTGCGAATCACCTCCGGGCTACTTTTCACCAGAGCATCCCTCATAGAATATGCTTGGAGGTAGGTGACAGTTGACAGTTTAGGGACTATAGGACTTAATATTGGATCTGCCAAAATGATAGGCCATTGCCTGTTTAAAATGGATCTAATGGCTCTCTCTTCTTTGCTATATGTGATGAAAAAAGGCGTGCGTCTACTGTATCAGTCTTGCTACTGCGCGAAGTTACATTCACTTCTGAATCCACTGAGTCAGTCATATCCATCAAAACCTGTTCTCTAGATATAGCATTGGCTTTAATTATCGCTTTTTGATGGTGTCTTTTGTGTAACCTTTTGCCCTGAATCTATTATAGACTTCAGTTTGACATTGTTTCAGATCACTCTGCAAACTACAAACCCTGCACAATCATAGCATCTCACCGTAGGGGATGCTCTCTATTAGATGTCTCTGATGGAAACTTGATGCGTGTAATGTTGAGTTTCCTGCAGTAGATTTGCGATGTAATTTAGAATGGAGTGAGTTATTATGAACATAGACTGATACATCGAGAAATTATATGGCAGTAGCACTGATGTTTGCAGTAAATTCTAAATTCATATCATTTTTGTTAAGTTCAGTCACAAAATTCATTGCACTATCCTCAGTGCCCTTCCACACAACAAATACATCATCAATATCACAAAGCCAAGTTATAATATTGTTGGTCCACTGTCTACGGAACTGACCTGAGAACCCGCTCCTCCCTCTGACCCACATCGAGACACGCGTCATGGGGGAGAAGCAGGCTCCCATAGCCACACCCCTTAGTTGATGGAAAATCTCGTTCTCAAACATGAAAAAATTATTATTCAAACACCAATAAATCATAGATAGAATTAGCTTGTTGTGCTTATAAAGCTGAATTGGTCTGTCCTTCAAAAAATGTTCACAGGCTCTCAAGCCATCCTTGTGCTGAATGCTTGTATACAAAGATGTGATGTCCAACGACATTAACTTGTAGTCTCGTGACCAGGATATCCCATTTAGCTTTTGTAGGAAATCACCAATGTGCCTTAAATATGAGGGCAATTTGATCACAAATTCTTGCAAAAAATAGTCAACATATCGGGAAATGTTCTCAAATAGGCTGTTACGAGCTGAAATAATAGGGCACACCGGTACTGATGTAGTTCCTTTATGTATCTTGGGTATAAGATATACCTACTGGCATAACTGAGAATTCGTTGTTAAGATATCGAAATTCTCCCTTTGTCAATAATCCTTCTTGCTTGAACTTACTAAGATCTTGTTTCAGTTCTTTCTTAACTCTCTTTATTTCTGTGTGCTTCCTCGAGATATTCTGCTCTCGGCCATAAAACGATATTACCACCTTTGTCCGATTTATTGATTACTACCTGGTTGTTCTTTTGTAGTTTACGTATTAAGGCAAAATATTGATTCTTCTGATGCCTATATTTGTTCTGTCTCCGTACTGCTTTATGGTGAAGATCTTTCAATTCTTTTACCACCACCTCATTGAATGTGTAAATCGATTCTCTCTGCATCATTGGGGTAAAAGTTAAATGGGGTTTGAAAGGGCTTTAAAAAAGACTCCGATATGTTAATACCTTCATCAGTCATGGCCTGTTGAGTCGACAATCTCTGTGTGGTGGATTGTAACTCACTACAACAAACAAATGATGGACGGAATGCTGACAATGCAGACATTCTCCCCCAGTCAAGAGATCTGGGTTAAATCCATCGTTCTTTTGCCCACTACGCCACCCCAGTTCAGACAATCAGCCGTCATAAGCCAGGATAGCTGGATTGTAACTCATGCATTGTGCAGATGGTTTGTATGTCAGATACTAATAAACTGGATACTGCCGATTCTTGCCCAGGAGCGGAGTTATTGGTACTGTTGCTCACTTGTTTTTGTTTAAAAAATTTGATTAATTTCAGTTTTCCTATATACAAACACATACATATATGTATACACATACGTACGTGTGTGTGTGTGTATATATATATATATATATATATATATATATATATATATATATATAGACAACAACATATAAAAGCGATATTGTAATCTCATTTAACATTATGTGATTCGACAATAGCTTTTTAATGTTTTACAGTATAATCTCTGAATGCTTTTACACACCTTTTAAAAAATGGATGATTTTGTGGTTTTGAAAAATGCATATTCAACCAAATGTTTTATGTAACCTAAAGTCGAAATCCAGTTAATTGGAAAGCATTATGTCTATGTTCACAAGATTGACCAATTGAAATGCTTGCACATGTCACTTTAAAGAACAAAAAAACAGTATTTAAATGTTCCACCCACCGTGTAGCGCGTCATGTGATCAAGATCCCTGTGGCGATCGAAACGCGTCATGCTGATGGTGTTGTGCTTTACAGGAGCTGAATAAAATCTGAGCTGCACGCAACCGTGGTCCGTACTCCATTTTTGCGCAGAGGAGAAGTTGCTGCGAGAAGGAGTGTATTATATACATATATATATATATAATATGTTTTAATTCAGCACTGTTATTTGCACATGTCATATAGTTTTACCCCTAGCTGATCTGTAATGATATTTTTTTGACACTCGGTGCAACACTTCTAGCCGGAGTATAACAATATGTTAATTATCAGTACATCACAGTAGGATGTTTGTACAATACATTTTGCAAATTGCTGACTGTTTTGCAAAACTGTACCTTTTTCATGTGAGCATACGCTAGTATTTTTTCCATGTCTATCTAATTCCAGACCACGTGGGGTAATACGTTTTTATGCACGGTCACTTTAAATGTATGCACTTTACGAATCCATGTTGCGTGAACAAGGCTCGTCCGAGCCGAAACGCGTATCGACGACATATGGAACAATAAACACTGCAAGCACTTACTTCGGGTCTGTGTCCATCCTTTGGTTCTCTTACAATTGGAGCCTTGCTGGAAAAAAGTGAGATGTATATATATATATATATATATATATATATATATATATATATATATATATATATATATATATATGCACGAACTTCGTCACACTATTCAAACTTGCAGAAAGGACGAAGCGGACCCAGTATATATATGCATGTGATCAAGGCTGCTTGTACAGCCGAAACGCGTAGTGGCAGAGGACTGAATATTATTTGCACAACAGAAGGTCTGCACTCGTTTTTTCAAATTGGATGTGCTACGAGTCAAAGATATATATACATATATATATATATCAGTCTCAAAGTCAAAGAATGACGCGGCACTCCTCTCGGCAGTAAAGATGTTATTTTAATTACAAATCGTAAACCTCCCTACGCGTTTCGAACCAAAGTTCCTGGTCACGGTAGATTGTTACATTGGTCCTTCTTTCATTTTTACTTTTTATACTTTAGTAACAAGGTGCCATTGTGGTGCATTGTGGGTATGGTAGTTTACATACTTACGGATGCAGAGAATTTCATTCATTCCCGCGCCAGAGTTTACATTTTAACATACTACCAAATAAATGTGATTTGGTCAGTGTTGTGCCGTCCTTGATTGGCGCATGGTCAATAAAATAATGGCTATGTAATTATCATCCGAAATACAATGATAAAACTTGCGCATGCAATTTGCTAATGAGAATATAACATAACATTGATGGCCTATAAATTCATGAACAATGTTTAACATAATTTGCACATTAACTGGTCTAAGTGACACTGTGAAGCTTGGTGTGATTGCACATTACAGGGCTAAGTGCCCGTTATTCCATCTCACATTTTTGGAGTATGTTACAATAGTTAAAGTTAATGAGAACACATTCTATTGATTTTCAAGGGTATAGCATTGTTGCATTTCTGTTAATTAGTTAAGTGCATCAAATGCCATTGGATGTCTACAGATGGACATGGAGCTCCTCATCCCCGTTCAAACCTAGGGGATGTTTGGTTTTAAACCTCATTATCATGTGTGATTCTAGTCTTCGCAGTTTCTGAATACGATTTAATCCGCGCTCATTTGGAGGTACTGTCACGAGTCCTGAGTATTTTACATCAAGCCAGGAATTGCCCGTGTGAGACAACATATGTTTTGCAATTGCATAGGTACTGTCCATATTTTGTATGGCGCGTGTATGTTCCAGTATGCGTTTCTTTAAAGGGCGTATTGTACTTCCTATGTACTGTTTCCCACAGAAGCATTGAGGTATATAAACAACAAAGGTTGAGTCGCATGTTATGGTTTCTCTGATTTCAAAGATCTTGCCAGTTGGGTCTTTTAAATTTTTTAGATTTTTTCCAATCTTGCATGCTTTGCAAGACATACACTTTGAAAAGCCTTTTGATCTGGACTGCAGCCAAGATTCAGATTTCAATGCTTGAAAATGACTTCTTACTAGGTGGTCCGAGAGATTCGGTGCTCTTTTGTAGGATATCATTGGATGTTCTCCTATGGTTGTGCCTATATCAGGATCTTTCTGTAGCACATTCCAGTATTTAGTCAATATTTTCTAATCTTACATGTTTCCTTGCTGTAGGTCAGTATTAGTCGAGGCTGATTTTCATCAGTTTCTTCTTTTGTAATTTCAGCCTTTTTCTCCTTTGACTTTGTTGTCAATATTTCTGCTCTGCTTTTTTCTTATATTTTTTATATAAATATATATATATATATATATATATATATATATATATATATATATATTCACTGAAAAAACCATAGGTTTCACACATGTTATAGTTAGCGGAAATTTTACTGATAAAAAACCAGTGAAATTGCCCCGTTATAGTTAGTGCTGGCAACTATAACTCACGCGACCGCAATCCTCTGCTGATGCTAATACTGTATTTAGACACTTATTTGCCCATGTCTTCTTCCATACATTTTTAGCTATACATATATTACAAATATTTTTTTTTCATAAAGACACATATGTCATCAGCAGAAGATTGCGGTCGCGTGAGTTATAGTTGCCAGCACTAACTATAACGGGGCAATTTCACTGGTTTTTTATCAGTAAAATTTCCGCTAACTATAACATGTGTGAAACCTATGGTTTTTTCAGTGAATTTGCAAGGTTTTTTAAATGCTAATTCCTAACTATAACGTGTGTGAAACCTATGGTTTTTTCAGTGAATTTGTACGGTTTTTTAAATGCTAAGTTACTTTACGCCATTCGAGGCGTGCGCGCCCACTTAACGCAGTTCGTTCCGTGCACGGTTTTTATCAACTTTAATAAGCCCTGTACATTTGGTGGCCTTCGGCCACCAAAAGCACAGGGGGTGGGGTAAGTGTGGATAGTGTTTTTTGTTATTTTTTTTTTTTTACCGTACGCTTACGGTAAGCGTACGGTAAGCGTACTCGGCGAAATTGCCGAAAAAAAAATAAAACCGTTTTTGCTCTTGGGGGATGTTTGGGGACTCCCTCAACATGACTATGTGGGAGGGAGTTGTCAAAACAGCCCCGTAACATGGTTTTGGCCATCTTGTTTGATAAACAACACTCAGTGCGAGAGACAAAATGGCGGCCGCCGCTTCCTGGTTTCGGCCGATTCGAATGTTTACTAAGATCTAAGAGCCAATCAGAATCGCGCTCGCGCACGCCACCGTACGCTTACGGTAAGCGTACGGTAAGCGTACCGTAAGCGGGCTCAGATATATATATTGATTTAAAGGCTATTTTCTCAGAATCTACTGAACAGATTTACACCAAACCTACAAAAGGCACTTCCTTGACCTAGGGACTACCTCTCTGCCAAATTTCTAGTAATTCTGTTCAGCCGTTCGGGCGGTAGCTCGTTCTAAAGGTCCTATGGAAAAATGCATGGGAAAAACGCGTTTTGGGACCCCCCTTTTATCTCAGCCCCCGCTTAACGAATCCCCCCGAGACTTTCAGGGTAGGAGCGGAGCGTAGCGCCCCACCTATTTTGAGAAATTCGCGAGGATTCATCGACCGGCGCCAAAGTTATTCAAAATAGAATGTTGAGGTTTTCCTATGGAAAAGGGGTCCTAACTATAACTACCTACTGGCGACCGCCAGTAGGTAATATGTATATATATATATATATATATATATATGTCCAAACAACACCGCCCGACTTCCTTGCTCTCGACAGTGTGGGTGCGCCGGTTGCGCAGGCGGTACCGCAACCAAATATCTCCAAAACACCACGCCTCCACCGAAGATAATGTGAGGCGCACTCCAAGCTCGTTTTCAAGAATTTCTCTTTATTGATCAGTTTCCGTGGAAAGCTAACACACGCGTTCCGGCACCCTGGCCTTCGTCAGTGTCCGATATATATATATATATATATATTATCCAAAGTTTTCCTCAAAGAAGGCGCACTCCACAGCAGATAACACATGCAGTGTTCTTTCTTTGCAAAGCAATAACTGGTAATTTGTCTTCAGATATGAATCTTGCCTGACGCGTTTCGAGGCACCCGGCCCTTGTTCACAGGCTTACATGAAGAGCGGAGCACCAGCATACCCAGGCATCTTTCCCCACATGCTTATTACTTGTATTTCCCTCCAGTGGAGCCTCACAGGTGAGTTCACGTGTCTGCGTGCATGATGGAACTTGTAGTGCCTCAGTGCAATTATTGGCCTCCAGTGGGTGTGCTCCGTTTTCATCTATTTTGTAATTATTGTTCTTAGCCCTCCAGTGGGCCCCCGAAGGGAAATAGGATCAGATTTATAATTTGATCACGTGCAAGGGTTTCTGAAATGACAGTGATATTACAAAAGGTCTGGAAAAAACTATATTTGGACGCTGGGCCTGTCAATCAGTCAGGGGAGAGTAGGACCTAATCCTACCATCCCTCCATCCCCTGAACCGCTCTGCTACAATATGGAACAATTTTGCCCCACAGGATCTCCAGAAGGGCCTTCCCTTAATTTCATCAGTGTTCTCAGTGCAGATATAGGAATAAATCCCAGGCCCAGTACCTTGTACCATCTGCAAAAACGTGCTGGGAGAGAAAAATAACTTCTGGAAGGAAACACAAAATATCCAGCTGGTTTTGCTCCCATCTCTCAGGATGCAAACTCTCTGACACCAGAGGAAGGTAAATGTCTGAGTGAGCACTTGTGGGTTTTGGGGAAAGATATTTTATGCAAGTGAAACATATATCTGCCATCCAAAGTGCCGCACTCTTGCATTTTCACCTAGGGCAGCAAACAACTGTGTACCAATCTTGCGGGTGGGGAGTGAGAGCTGAAGTCAGACTGCCAGTCACATCTACACTACCATTTTAGGTCTGGCCTGAGACGGCTTCAGCTGTTTCTAAGATTTGATGTAATCAAGAAATATAATCTATCCCAGACATATTACAAACATAGGGGCAGATTTACAAGCCCCTTGCGCCACTTTTGCGTCATTTTTCCCATGTTAAAACTGATGCAAAAGTGGCGCAAGGGGCTTGTAAATCTGCCCAATAGAGACTTTGGTCTGCTCCATTCAGCCATTGGCTGCTTGGCTTGTTCACATTTTGTATGAGTCTTCAGCCGACCATACAAAGAGTGGACAGCGGGGCAGCCCCTTTCACCTATTGGTCCATCCTGCCATTATCATTCACATTCATTCACCATACAGCAATTTAGAGCTTGCAGTGCCAGGCAGTGAGAGTAGTGCGATTATGCACTCCAATGAGCAAGGCCATATGCCCAATATGTGTATTATGAAAAGGTCTGATAAAGGCAGTAGGCTTGACATAATTATTATGAAAGGCATATATTAAAATCAATAGCCATTTAAGGGCGGATTATTGTTTCTCTGTATTAAAGTCTACAGAACGGTAATAAGTTACAAGCAATCTCTCCGATTCCCACTATAGGGAATGGTGTTGGTGCTGGTTACTTCCTCCGACAAACCATAGGGGTAGAAGATTTGCACTGTGATAATTCTTATTTGGCCCTTTTAGGCCAGATAGCATTTTGATTTGCCTACTGTAATTTTGTATCAATCTGTAATTTTATGACTGTATGCTCAATACAGTAGGCTAGTTGTTTGGTGTTGGTTACTCCCTCGGACAAACCATTTTGTATTTATTTGTAATTTTATTACACTATATCTAAACAGTAGCCTTATACGAAAACGTACGCTCAATATATTAGGTCTAAGTTGGTTATGGTGACAATTGAGGGATAAAGGCTAATGGTCTGATTGTTTCACCGGGAAAAACTATTTCAGATGCCACAGATCTGATCTGTTTCATATGAAAGTTTATGACAAAGGCAGTAGGCCTTATTTATTTATTATGAAACAAATATGTTAAAGCCATTTGGGTTTAGCGGTAGATTGGTAATACACTGTTGTAAAGCCTGCTTTCATTTTCTTACGCAAAATTTCACAGATTACCTTTCTATGTAATGATTTTGGTGCTGATTACATCCTTTTACAAACCATAGAGAGTAGAAGATTCACACTGTAATAATTATTTCTATAATGTCTTAGGAACGCCTGTCAGGCTTAGTTGTCTGCCAGGATCTTGTAATAAAACAATTAAAAATACATACATACATACATACATACATGCATACATACATATATATATATATACACATTTAACATATACATAACAGGAGGAGCTTGGGGTTCGGCTTCTTCTGTCATTAGTCTGGATGAGTGTCAATACACTCTGCTTCTATCCTTGAGAGCATACCGTCTATGAGAACATACAACATGGGGCAGCCCACTTCAGCCATTGGATCTCTTGACCTGTGAGTGATGGCATTTAACTCATCACATGTGCACATCTGCCTGAAAATTAATGTGCTGAAAATCAGTGTGCTTCATTGTAGGGACTAGTGTGAGGTCAACTCGTTCTCCATTTTCTCATTTTATAGGTCTTCTTTAATTTCTTACCTTCTCCTCTATTTATTTTGTTTCTTTGGGCGTACTAGAGCACCCCAGACAGTGTTAATGCTCTGCTTGTTTGCTCCTTATTTCATCCGCAGAGCGCCGCATTACGCATGAGCACTGGGGCCAAACCAGGGGGCCTTCATGGATTGGTAATGTCAATAAGGCATCCTTGTTTCGCCATTACAAAATGGCCACCATAGTCGTTTTCAGCAATGATACACTATGTACAATATCATTGCAAGATGGCCAACCGCAGGTATGTTTAATTTGTTTTCTACCTATAAGCATATGTCTGCCATGCACATGTTATTGGGTATTTCATTGTGATTGTGTACATGTGAGAATGCTAAAATGAGTGAGTGGAGTAGCCGTTTAATTTTTAAGGCAGGCATATTGGTATTGCCAAAACTTGCTCCATTTCGTAGTGCTGTAGTGGTAGTTACATTTACCCAATTAAATGATACAAAGTTTACCAGCCTCAATGTGAGTTGGCCATGGCTGCTTTCAAATTTACACAAATATCCACAGCATATTGTTAACTCCCTGAGATATTTGGCTGTTAGGAGGTTACTCGTCAGCCTTCTTAACTCACACATGTCTCACTCCAGAGGGTGGTGTAGAAGAGTTTAAATTTTCTTCAATTTCGATGGCTCTCTCTGCCCTTCCCAGAGAAAACATATCCTTAGGTCTCTCTGAGAGTGGAAGACATTTCACTGACCAAGGGTTTCTTCAATATACACAAGTGCAGCAGGCAGGCACATTGACCCAGGGCTGTCATAAGTCCGTAGAGGTAGATGGTGTTATTTGTGAGAGTGTACAAACACACAGGGGGGTAGTTCCTCAAGAGGGGTGCAAGGGAACCCTATTACAGTGGAATTGATAATCTGGC